>NC_064620.1:285919045-287169045 GCF_023898315.1 Schistocerca nitens
ATTTCAGCCTGCCATTTTTCTTTAAAGAACTGAATTATAGTTTTTAGCGGATAATATTTATAGTGTTGTTGTTGGTTGTAAATCGGGGCACATTGCACTAACTTGGGGACCGATTTCGCCTCTGTTTTCAGAAAGCAGCGTGGCTTGTCGTCTATTCATCAAGTAAGTAAAATAAAAAACATTTGACGAGAGCCGATCGCAGATTCGACTTGAACTGTCGTAGTGGTGATTTAGCAACTTAAATATGTGTTGTCTCTCTACAATGTGCGGGACGCAGCTTGTTAGAGTGTAAAGCATCCACTATAATTCCAAAAACGAGGAAGTATTTATCGTGAAACACAGCGCATAACTTCATTACCTTGCCAACCGCAAAATCGCCTTACTTACAATTTTAAAGTATCTGTACTTTTCAGTGTATACAGGGTGGGCCATTGATCGTGACCGGGCCAAATATCTCACGAAATAAGCGTCAAGCTTGTCTAGCTTGAAGGGGGAAACCAGATGGCGCTATGGTTGGCCCACTAGATGGCCCTTCCATAGGTCAAACGGATATCAACTGCGTTTTTCGAAATAGGAACCCCCATTTTTTTTATTACATATTCGTGTAGTAAGTAAAGAAATATGAATGTTTTAGTTGGACCACTTTTTTCGCTTGCCTTGGTGCAAGTCTTACTTCATTCGACGACACATTGGGCGACCTGCGCACCGGGTGGGGATGAAATGATGATGAAGACAACACAACACTCAGTCCCTGAGCGGAGAAAATCCCCGACCCAGCCGAGAATCGAACCCGGGCCCGTAGGACGGCAATTCGTCACGCTGACCACCTTTTTTTCTTTTTAATATCTCATTTTTTTCGCTTTTGTTTGTTGCACCTGCTCATGGCGGACGTCGTAAGACATCCGTTTAAGTTCGTTGTTGATCGATTAACTCAGTTTTTTTTTATTACAGAGGGCAGCTAACCCCCTGACCGAACACGCTGAGCTACCGTGCCGGCACCACTCAGCTATCGGGGCGGATAACAACGCAGTGACCGACGGCTTTCACTTACCGACCGAGAGCAGAGGCGTTTGCGAAGAGCTATCAGTGCTAACAAACAAGGAACACTGTTTCAAATAACCACATAAATCAATGTGATGTCTATGACGAATGTATTCGGTGGGACAGTGTGGCGAAATATGACGTTAAATGGGCTGTGGCAGCAGACGACCGACGCGAGTGCCTTTGCTAACAGTACGACGTCGCCTGCGGCGCCTCTCCTGGGCTCGTGACCACGTCAATTGGATCATAGACGACGGGGAAACTATGGCCTCATCAGAAGAGTCGCGATTTCAGTTGGTAAGAGCTGATGGTAGTGTTCCAGTGCGGTGCAGACCCCACGATGCCATGGAACCAAGTTGTCAAGAAGGCACAGTGCAAGCTGACGGTAGCTCCATAATGTTGTAGACCGTGTTTCATGAAATGGACAGGGTCCTCGGGTTCAATTGAACCGATCATTGACTGCAAACAGTTATGTTCGGCTACTTGGAGACCATTTGCAGTCATTAATGGACTTCATGTTCGCAAATAGCGACGGAATTTTTATGGATGACAATGCGCCATGTCACCGTGCCACAATTGGTTTGAAGAACATTCTAAACAATTCAGCAGAATGATTTGGCCACCAGATTTCCCGACGTGGACCCAAATGAACATTTATGGGACCTAATCGAGAGGTCAGTTCGTGCACTTTCACAATTTATGGACGGCTATAAAGGCAGCGTGCCTCAATATTCCTGCAGGGCACTTCCAACGACTAGCTGAGTCCGTGCCACTTCGAGCTGCTGAACTTCGGTGCTCAAAAGGAGGTCCTACACGATATTCGAAGGTATCCCATGATTTCTGTCACTTCAGTGTATTTAGATTTCTCGACCTCGGTGAATGACCATCCTCTGTCTGGCCTATCGTTCATAACATCATATGCGTTCAAAAGCGCCATGAATGTAAAGTGTAACGACTACGTACGATGTGTGATGTGGGCAGAAAGCACAAGATAATTGCATTTTTGACGTGACTAATTCAATGAGGCCAAGGTTATATTCATGTGATGAATAACCACCTAATACTAAAAAGAAAGGCTTGTTATCTGAGGGATTTGAGAGCTGAACAAATCGCTCGAATCATAATATCCACTCACATTCAGGATAAGCGGCAAACGATCGTGGTGGTGCATCATCCGTTGGCATTTTATTTTCTTTCTTTTGGATGAAAAGAAACATGGGGAGTATGAAATACCCCGAAGCATATACTGAAATCTCTACAGTAACTGAAGCCCCAGCCTCTGCATAAAATATGCAACTGACTTGTTTTCCGCCTCTTAGGGCCAAAACTTTGGATGGTTTGTTTGGGAGTGTGACTATTCCCATTTCATCTACGTTATAAGTATCAGTGGGTTTTTTGTAAATTGGCTCCAATAAAAAAATATTCGCCAACTTGTACTTTATTAAAGATCCTGGTTCTTTGCCTGGCATTTGTCTCTGATAAAAGAATGTTGGGTACCATTCTTGTCTGCCAGTTTATGCGTGAGTTTTCTTAGGTCATACGAAGTGGCTCCAAATAACCTTCCCTTTAAAAGTAACAAACGGTTAGCAAGCTCCAATCCATGTTCGGGTGTGAGTACTTTAGGATATCTTCCCAGCTGTTTTTCTGCTGTCGGCTCAGATGTAAGCTTTTGCAACCGAGCTGTCTTCACTCTGTCCTCCAGACGCGATTGTGGCACACCACTGGTTTCAGTTGCCAGCTTGATAGTAGACATCATTGAATGCTGTGACCACTTTTTCCTGTCGGTCTTTCGTACGTAATTCCTTGCCACGGCTTCCTTTAAAAAAGAGGCCAGTATACTATCGTGGTTTTGTCCCTGTAGTACATTTTAAAGAAATAACTAGGAAAATTGCTGATGTTTTTATTTCTTAACACTTAAAAAATTCTGATTCAGAACTGTTGACTGGCAAACAACATTTTATCCCTGACATGTAAAAACACCAGGCCGGCCGAAGTGGCCGTGCGGTTAAAGGCGCTGCAGTCTGGAACCGCAAGACCGCTACGGTCGCAGGTTCGAATCCTGCCTCGGGCATGGATGTTTGTGATGTGCTTAGGTTAGTTAGGTTTAACTAGTTCTAAGTTCTAGGGGACTAATGACCTCAGCAGTTGAGTCCCATAGTGCTCAGAGCCATTTGAACCATTTTTAAAAACACCAGGAGAAAAAGTTTAAAAAACATCAGAACACCAATGTATCATAAGTATTCTTTAATGTTCGGGGCAAAATCTGGCGAACCCAGTAGATCTGATTTTGCCCCACAGTGCAAGATTGAACAAAAATTGACGTTGGAAAGTTAGCATTCACATTATGTGCATCATGTTGTTGTTGTTGTGGTCTTCAGTCCTGAGACTGGTTTGATGCAGCTCTCCATGCTACTCTATCCTGTGCAAGCTTCTTCATCTCCCAGTACCTACTGCAACCTACATCCTTTTGAATCTGCTTAGTGTATTCATCTCTTGGTCTCCCTCTACGATTTTTACCCTCCACGCTGCCCTCCAATGCTAAATTTGTGATCCCTTGATGCCTCAGAACATGTCCTACCAACCGATCCCTTCTTCTAGTCAAGTTGTGCCACAAACTTCTCTTCTCCCCAATCCTATTCAATACCTCCTCATTAGTTACGTGATCTACCCACCTTATCTTCAGCATTCTTCTGTAGCACCACATTTCGAAAGCTTCTATTCTCTTCTTGTCCAAACTGGTTATCGTCCATGTTTCACTTCCATACATGGCTACACTCCATACAAATACTTTCAGAAACGACTTCCTGACACTTAAATCTATATTCGATGCTAACAAATTTCTCTTCTTCAGAAACGATTTCCTTGCCATTGCCAGTCTACATTTTATATCCTCTCTACTTCGACCATCATCAGTTATTTTACTCCCTAAATAGCAAAACTCCTTTACTACTTTAAGTGTCTCATTTCCTAATCTAATCCCCTCAGCATCACCCGATTTAATTTGACTACATTCCATTATCCTCGTTTTGCTTTTGTTGATGTTCATCTTATATCCTCCGTCCATTCCGTTCAACAGCTCTTCCAAGTCCTTTGCTGTCTCTGACAGAATTACGATGTCATCGGCGAACCTCAAAGTTTTTACTCCTTCTCCATGAATTTTAATACCTACTCCGAATTTTTCTTTTGTTTCCTTTACTGCTTGCTCAATATACAGATTGAATAACATCGGGGAGAGGCTACAACCCTGTCTCACTCCTTTCCCAACCACTGCTTCCCTTTCATGCCCCTCGACACAAACATTGAAATACACTGAAAAACATAATTGTTCGAAGTAGTTACTTAACTATTTTTGATTGACTACTGCTCCAAGAATTGCAGACATCGGCGAAAATTTCAGCAAAAAATTTTAAAAATATCGAGAAGGAAAAGCAACAGGTGTTCGCTCATGACGGCTGAAAGGCGGTTTCTACTAGTTCCGAGGGTTATCAGACAGATAGGAGCACTAGTCACGGAAGTCTGAAGCCACTCGTTTTCATCCGCATATCCGATTTTACCCTACTTTCACCTACTAGGCAATATCCTTCAGACATGCGTGCACGTCTGAAGGAGTAGACTCTGCAGGCGATCTGGGCTGTCTAAAATAGAAAAATATGTATTGGCAAATTGCGAATACGATAAGACATAAACTGTGCACTTAATTGGTGACACAAGAGAATTTGTGCTGGATCGGGCGAGAACCGCATTTCCGGCTTATCGCGAGCGGTCGCCTTAACCACTTCGGCTAGCCCACCCCCGCGGACTGAAACAAACTTCATTATTTCACTGTGTACACGTCCTGTAGTCGCACACTTACTGTAACTCTCGCAGAGCGAGAGACATTATTATTACAATATTACAGCGCATGTGTTATTCAGAATTACGATGCAAAGTCCGAAGGACAAGCACTGCGGCAACTACAGTCGTTATGAAATACATGAAATGTGTTCGCAGTTGCGAATGGACAACCATCAGATCACGACAATGAAAATTCGTACCGTACCGGAACTCGAGTTATGGTCTGGAGTGCGATTTCGTTTGGCAGCAGGATTACTCTCGTGATTATCCCACGCACCCTGATTGAAAATTTGTTCGTCAATTTGGTGATTCGACCTGCTGTGCTGCCATTCATGAACAGCAGCCCAGGGGGTGTTTTCTAACAGGATAACGCTCGCGCACATACCGCTGTTGTAACCCAACATACTCTACACATCGTCGACACGTTGCCTTTGCCTGCTCAAACACCAGATCTGTCTCCAATAAAATAAATGTGGGACATTATCGGACGACATCTCGAGCGTCATCTACAAACAGCACATCCGTCCCTATATTGACCGACCAAGTGCAACAGGCATGAAACTCGATCCTGCAAACTGTCATACGGCATCAGTACAATGCATCATAGTGCATGTACGTTTGCACTCTTGCATTTAACATTCCGGCAGTTACACCGGTTATTAATGCACCAGCATTGCACATATGCAATGGCTTATATCGCGCTTACATTAAGCTGTGATCTTGCTTGTTAATCACTTAAATATGTCACCTATACAATTGTGTTCCCGAAATTTCATTACTCTACACTAATTATTTTTTGGTGTTGCGATTTTTTCTCGTCACTGTAGGTCTATGAGGGAACCACACACAACAGGACTAACAGGGGATATCTAAAGTATGCAGAGAAGGGCAGCACAAATGGTCACAGGTTTCCAAAATGAGATTTTCACTCTGCAGCGGAGTGTGCGCTGATATGAAACTTCCTGGCAGATTAAAACTGTGTGCCGGACCGAGACTCGAACTCGGGACCTTTGCCTTTCGCGGGCAAGGGATCTACCATCTTTTTGTTGATTGTTGATATCATTTTGTTTTATATTGTTCGTTGAATTTGTTCGAGGCGGACGTGCGATGACACCCGTTTAGGTTCTTCGTAGATCTGTTCACTCAGTTTTTTGTTACAGAGAGTAGCTAACCCCCCGACCGAACACGCTGAGCTACCGTGCCGGCTGAAGGTAAAAACCATAAGAAACTAATTAATTGCTTTAAAAATGCTTATTTTTAGAAACAATATAAATTCAATTCATATCCTGATGACCCTTTGAATAAAAGTTTACACAACATTTTCAGACATTTCACTTCCTTTTTTTATGCAACAAGACATCAGAAGTACCGGAAAGTTTAAACACCATTTTCGTCCTAGACTAAAGGAAAAGAAAACCCTGCTACCACATCCCTCTGGAAGTGAGTAGGCCATGTATGTACAGATATTCTACAAATATCCAACGATGCAAGGTCCAAGAAAGCATCTGAACTACCCAAGCACGACTCACACCCCGTCCTCACAGCTTTACTTCTGCCAGTTTGGAAGGTAGGAGACGAGGTACTAGCAGAAGTAAAGCTGTCAGGTCGGAGCGTGAGTCGTGCTTGGGTAGCTGAGATGGTAGAGCCCTTGCCCGCGAAAGGAAAAGGTTCCAAGTTCGAGTCTCGGCCTGGCACACAGTTTTAATCTGCCAGGAAACTTCGGTCATAGGTTTGTTTGAATCGTGGGAGAGTGTCACAGAGAAGCTGAAAAGACTGGACTGGCAGATTTTTCAACGTAGACGTAAACTACCCAGGGAAAGCCTACTTACAAACTTCCAATAAACTGCTTTAGATGATGACTCTAGGAATATGCTACAACCCCCGTACACAACACGAGGACAAGATTAGATTAATTACAGCGCGCACAGAGACGTTTCAACAGCAATTCTTCCTGCTCTCCATACGACAACGGAACGGAAAAAGAAACGTAATAACTGTTCCAACGGGACATACCCTCTGCCATGCACTTCACAGTGGTTTGCAGAGTATGGCTATAGATTTACATGTAGATATTGTGTTTCTGAATAGTCATATAGCGGAAACCCTTTGCCTCGCTCTAAATTCTTTCCATTCCACTGCGAGGGCACGTTTTTGAAGCTCAACCTTGCTGGTTACGTAAACCTACATCGTTTCGAGGCTGTGCGGCGGTCGTTATCAGAGTTAGGGTGTCAAAGGCCAGTGACCCAGTTTTCTGTATTTGGTGGGCTGTGTTCTACCTTCTGCACCACCAACGCACGCCTCGCAGTAAGCTCTCAGCAACTAGACCCGATCGTGACGTGCGCTCACAGAAGGCTAGTGAATAGATGGGAGTCCAGCAGACGACGCACAGTCCTGGTTCAGCACACAAAACCACGCAGTTCCTGCTCAGTCAAAAAGGTGGAAGGAACCATTGTTGAATGGTTATACTATTGTCGAACAATCCAGTTTTAGTCAGTGTGACACTGCTCTGGGAGACTTGCGATCAACTGAGACGGAAGACACAGTTAACTTTAATTCGAAAACTCTAAAATCATTGGGAGAAGTGACTGCGAGACGACTATTCAAACTGGTTTCTAGAATCTGTGAGTCTGATGACATACCTTCAGACTTTTCGAAAATATCATCCACACATTACCAAAGTTAGAAAGGGCAGATAACGATCGCATAATCGACTTAACAGCTGATAAACGTAACACCAAAATAGGGGATTTATTTTGTGACGATGTGAAGGAATTCTGCTACCTTGAAAGCAAAATTATGTGTGATGGATGAAGCAAGGAGGACATGAAAAGCAGACTGGCACATGTAAGGAGGAATTACTAGTCCGAATGAAGACCTCTTGTATCATGCGTTGGCCTTAATTTAAGGAAAAAATTTCTAAGAATTTATGCCTGGACCTCAATATTGTAATGAAGTGGGTCATGGACTGGGGAAAGCAAAGTAGTAGACAATTGGACGGTCTGAGATGTTTTATAGAAGGATGTTGAAAACTGCGTGGACTGCTACTAAATGAGGAGGTTCTACACAGGATCGGCAAGAAAAGGAACATGTGAAAATTAGTCTCATTTCTGCTATTCCACATTTCTTTTGTCTGTATTCACTTTACTCTCAGACCATATTGTGTCCTCTTCAAAGTGGTACTTTAACTCTTCCTCACGTTCACTGATGACACCATCGCCATCAGCGAATCTTATCATTGACCACACCAGAAACTTTCTTTTACTTCCGTCATTGCTTCTTTGACGCACAGACTGAACAACAGGGGCGAAAGACTGCGTCCCTGTCTTATACTCTTTCTTTGTCCTCCATCTTTAACGTTCCCTCTACGTTCTTGTACATATTGCATGTTATCCATCTTCCCCTATCGCTTAAACCCGTTTTCCCTAGAATGTCGAACATCTTGCATAATTTTATATTGTCGATCTTTTTATAGGTCGACATATTCTATGAACGTGCCTTGATTTTTCTTCAGTCTTGCTTCCATTATCAAGCGCAACCTCAGAACTGTCTATCTGTTACGTTTACCTTTCCTAAAGCCAAACTGAACGGCACCTAAGAGATCCTCGATTTTCTTTTCCATTTTTCAGTATATTATTCTTGTCAGCAACTTTGATGTTGTTAAGCTGATTGGGCGATAGTTCTCCTACTTATCTGCCCTTGCCGTCTTTGGGGATGTGCGGATGGTATTTTTCCGAAAGCCAGATGGTATTTCTCCATTTCACAGAAAGTACACAATAACTTGAACAGTCGTTTGGTTGCATTTTTCCAGAATGATTTTAGAAATTCCGGAGGAACGTAACATGTGCCTTCTGCCTAATTTTAACGCAAGCCTTCCGAAGGTTGTCAATCTCTGACTGTAGTACAGGATGCATCATGTCATCCACATCAACTTCCATTTCTTTTCCATCATGCCACTCTACATCCTCCTCGTAGAAGAGTTCCATCTACCGGCTCTGCCCTCTTCGTTTAACAACGGAATTCATCCAGTGGTGTTAATATTGACTCTTTCGTTTTTAAATGCAGCGAAGGTTGTTTTGATTCTTCTGTGCTTTCTGAAGAAAAGAGAAGCATCCAGAATAGAAAGAAACGAAACGTAACTTCACGGTTTGAGAGACTGTCTGATGTTATTTCAGTGATTACAATATCGGTTTGAGAGGCTGCCTGATGTTATTTCAGTGATTACAATATCGAGTCAAATTTACAAACAACTTGGCACTATGAATCGAGTTACCTGGATGACGTTGCAACCTCTCTAACCTCTCTTGAGGCAAGTTGTCCCTGTTGTAACTGGTCGTTGATATCCTGAATACTGGAAATGAATAGGGCGGAGAATGCGTGCGAGCTGGTCCCACACATTCTATCGGGAACAGGTCTTGGGATCTTGATGACCACGGGATTACCTCAACATCGCGCAGAATCTTCGAAGATACATGCGCCATGTGTGGACGATCATTATCCTGTTGAAAAGTGGCACCACAATACTACCAAAGACAAGTAACACATAAGGACGCTGAATGTCTGTGACGTATCGTTGTGCCATTGGACTTCTCTGCCACTAACAGCAGTCATACCCGATGGCTCCCACACCATGACGCCGGGAGCAACACCGCTGTGCCTCTCCAAAACATTGGGGGAATGGGACGTCTCGATGTCATAGCAGGCGATGATGGTCATCCGGGGAAGTGCAGAATAACGATTCGTTGCTGATTCATGCCACGCCATTCATCAGTACTCCGGTCACGACACCACTCCAGACACAACCGTCTGTGTTACGGTGTTAACAGCAGCCTACACGTGTGCAGTAATTTCCTAGTCCAGCTGCTGCTAGTCTCTGTTCAACGGTGCGGTACGACACAGAATGTTGCAGGGAGTCTATTAGTCTACTAGGTCCCAGATGGCAAGCGGATGTGAAGGGTTGCGGTGTGCCTCATGCACAGTGCGACGATCCTCCCTTGTGATGGTCAGACCAGTTCATGACGAACGTGCCTGCCCTCACCTTCCCATGCAGTCAACATCGGCCAGCTGTCATATACGAATACCCATAAAACTGGATATTGCACGATTCGACAAACCGGCCAAACGGACACCCAAAATGAGGCCCCTTTGAAACTGATACTGATAATGCTGTCTCATACGAGTACACGTCATGTCTATATGCTTCACAGTGGTCACTCATCTGACACTATTCATACCCCTTACATACCCTACCAGGCCTGGTAACAACACTAAGCAGGTACATCTACATCTACATATATACTCCGCTAGCCACCAAGCGGTATGTGGCGGAGGGCACAATTCGCGCCAGTCGTATTCCCCCCCCCCCCCTACATGTCACAGATAATTTCAACTCTAATGATTTACGTACCCGCCGGTGGAATGTTACGTGTAAGAAGTTACATTAACGTCCGACCATATCCTGTGGGTGCTTCACTATTTTTTTTTTCCTCAGGCGTTGTTCAGTCAGTACGTTAAGCAAGAAGTAACGGAAGCCAAAGGAAAATTTGGCGAAGAAATTAAATTTTAGGGAGAAGAAATAAAAAACTTTGAGGTTTGTCGATGACATTGTATTGCGTTAGAGACAGCAAAGGATTTGGAAGAGCGGTTAAACAGAATGGGTAGCGTCTTTAAAGGAGGATACAAGATAATGAAATGTAGTCGAATTAAATCATCTGATGCTGAGGGAAGATTAGGAAACGAGACACTTAAAGTAGTAGATGATTTCTCCTACAGCCATTTCGCCTTAGCTCTCCTGGAATTTCTATTTATTTCGTTTCTAAGTGGCTTATACCGCTGTAATATTGTCTTAGTCTGTTGTTTCCCCGTATTTTACCCCTGCTACCTCCAGAATTTTAAAGAGAGTATTCCAGTCAACATTGTTAAAAGCTTTCTCTAAGTCTACAAATGCTATAAACGTTGCTTTACCTTTCCTCAACCTCTCTTATAAGATAAGTCGTAAGGTCAGTATAGCGTGCGTTAAGACTGAAATAGCTAGAAAATATCTTTTGATTCACATTTCAAATTATATCACCTGGTTTACTAAGAGATAAACGACGCCCTATGAACAGTGTGAATATTCAGCCTCGCACTAGAACAATTCATTACGTCTGACATAAGAACGTCCCCAATGAGATTAAATTATTAACTGTGTGTCACATTGGAAAGGAGTTAAGTATGAAACACATAAAAAATAATTTGAGCTGCAAGGTTGCCACAGGATCTTGCAACAAGACTCTAAATAGAATTAGTATGGTTTATGAAACAATAATAACATATTAAAGACACCTTGGTGTTTATTTTTCTTTTGTACACTGTCAGAAAATATTCGAGTATGCCACGTGTAAACCTATTATACTATTAACAACTTCTTTTCTTCTGTTACGACCACTTCTTCTACTATAATGGTGGCATTCGATCATTTGCATATGTTTTTGATTAATGGCGGAACAGAACTCATTACACGCTCGCTCTGAACAGACTGCTAATCAAGACTGCTAGTTCATAATTGTCGTACGTATTTCACTATGGAAGGAAGAAACATAAAAACTACTATTTCATTAAGTAAATTAATTTTTTTGGCTTCTTGTGGTAAGCTACACAGGCATTACAATTGCTTATGTTAGTGACTACAATTAAATTTTAAATACACAGCTGTTACAAATTCAGTCTTTGATATCTGTTTCCTGTAGGTAACGTACTATTAAATATACAGAAGCAGGCAGAAATGAACGCTCTAACTAATCTGTGATTTAGCATTATCTCAGACAGAGCTTAATCGCTGAATTATTACTTTGATATTTTATCAAAAACTTACGAATATAGTTCCAACCCACGATGCCACGATTATTAGAGTAATAGATTGTTGCTGGAAGGACAGAATCAGCTCATACCCTGCCTGAGAAGGGAACAAGACATAGTTGCAGCCTATCGCGTTGGGCAGCAAAATAACTGATAAAGGTTGAAGTAGAGAGGATATAAAATGTACAATGGCAATGTCAAGAAAAGCATTACTGAAGAAGATAAATTTGTTAACATCGAATATAGATTTAAGTGTTGGGAAGTGGTTTTTGATAGTATTTGTATGGAGTGTAGCCATATATGGAAGTGAGAAATGAACGATAAACCGTTTAGACACGAAAAGAATAGAAGATTTTGAAATGTGGTGCTACAGAAGAACTCTGAAGATTAAATGGGTAGATCTCGTAACTAATGAGGAGGTGCCGAGCAGAATGGTGGAGAAAAGAAATTTGTGGCACAATCTGACTAGAAGAAGGGATCGGTTTGCAGGACACATAATGAGACATCAAGGTACCACCAGTTTAGCATTGGAGGAAAGTTCTGGGCGGGGCGGGGGGGGGGGGGGGGGGGGGTTGACATTAGAAATTGTAGAGAGAACCATGAGATCATGAGATGAGTACAGTAAGTAGATTCAGAACGACGTAATTTGCAGTAGTTATTAGGATAGATTGGCTTGGAGAGCTGCGTCAAACCGGTCTGACTGAAGACTTCAATAAAATCAAAAGATAAATTCAAATACCTGTTGGAAATTTAAACTTCTTTCAAAACTAGAGTTCTGCTTAGACAACAAAAATCTTTCTAGAAAAGGGATTTTCGTGCCATATTAATTAAAACAAATGCGCACTTCCGGCGAACCCTCTTAAATGAAAGACTCAAATAGGGAATTGTCATATCTATAGAATAAAGACAAGTAAAAGAGCTGAACAAATGTTTTGTGTTTGAGACTTAAGATTATGGTATCGCTCTTACTTCTGGTTCGCCCACTATATTAACACGTCAGAAGATGCTTGAGCTCCGTTACGGTCGCAGATTCGAATCCTGCCTCGAGCATGGATGTGTGTGATGTCCTTAGGTTAATTAGGTTCAAGTAGTTCTAAGTTCCAGGGGACTGACGACCTCAGAAGTTAAGTCCCATAGTACTCAGAGCCATTTGAACCTTTTTTTATGCTTGAGCTCAAATTTGACGTTTGAAGTAAAAGCGTTTTAAAACAATGCTTCAGGGCTCTTTTTAAGGCTATGCTGTCCGCTGTTACTTGTGATTCACCCTGTATATTAACTCGTCAAAAGATACTCGACCTGAAATATGCGGATGCCTCTGGCCGAATATCGCGAACAGCAGCGTACAGAAGACACGTGGACCGCCCACGTTCCGCCTCCTCAGCCCGATTCAAATTTTCCCCCTGTTTGCTGACAGCCCTCGACGCATTTCCCTCGCGCTCTGCCCAGGTCTGTGGCGCCTTCGCCCCCGCTGTTTGAGCAGCTCGCCCGCCCGCTCGGTGCGGTCGGCCACAGTTGGTGACACTTTGCCGATGCCGGCAGAGTTCGCGCACGGCGGCCGGGGCATTGATCGTCGTGGGAGACCGGCAGCTTGCGCTGAAGGCCGCAGACGAGGAGAGAAAGGAGCCTCATAAGGGGAATCCTATGGATTCTGGCGCCGGCGCTAATGGAGCTTTATGTGGTTCCCGTGTACCACACACACACAGACACCCACACACACAGGGGTTGCCCTCTCTCACACCCCGACAGCGATGCTAAAAGGACACGTTTCCACCACGAGGGAACTGCACTCTGAGGGAGCCGTCTTCGGCAAGACAGCTCGCTGTCTGTGTAAGTCACTTTGTACCTAACGTAATGATAACGTAGAATACCCCACGGTGCTCATTGCTTAGGGCTCTGTATTCCTATTCTGCATGAAAGAAAAGACGCTTCGGCGGGAATCAATAAAAGCTCTACCTCTCTACATCTACATCTACATTTATACTCCGCAAGCCATATAAGTAGGGGGAAGCAATATATTCGATACCTCATCCAGAAACGCACCCTCTCGAAACATGGACAGCAAGCTACACCGCAATGCAGAGCGCCTCTCTTGCAGTCTGCCACTTGAGTTTGCTAAACATCTCCGTAACGCTATTACGCTTACCGAATAACCCTGTGACGAAACGCGCCGCTCTTCTTTGGATCTTCTCTTTCTCCTCCGTCAACCTGACCTGGTACGGATCCCACACTGATGAGCAATACTCAAGTACAGGTCGAACGAGCGTTTTGTAAGCCACCTCCTTTGTTGATGGACTACATTTCCTAAGGACTCTCCCTATGAATCTCAACCTGGTACCCGCCTTACCAACAATTAATTTTATATGATCATTCCACTTCAAATCGTTCCGCACGCACACTCCCAGATATTTTACAGAAGTAACTGCTACCAGTGTTTGTTCCACTATCAGATAATCATACAATAAAGGATCATTCTTTCTATGTATTCGCAATACATTACATTTGTCTATGTTAAGGGTCAGTTGCTACTCCCTGTATCTAGTGCCTATCCGCTGCAGATCTTCCTGCATTTCGCTGCAATTTTCTAATGCTACAACTTCTCTCTGTACTACAGCATCATCCGCGAAAAGCCGCATGGAACTTCTGACACTATCTACTAGGTCATTTATATATATTGTGAAAAGCAATGGTCCCATAACACTCCCTTGTGGCACGCCAGAGGTTACTTTAACGTCTTTAGACGTCTCTCCATTGAAAACAACATGCTGTGTTCTGTTTGCCAAAAACTCTTCAATCCAGCCACACAGTTGGTCTGATATTCCGTAAGCTCTTACTTTGTTTATCAGGCGACAATGCGGAACTGTATCGAATGCCTTCCGGAAGTCAAGGTTCAAATGGCTCTGAGCACTATGGGACTCAACATCTGTGGTCATAAGTCCCCTAGAACTTAGAACTACTTAAACCTAACTAACCTAAGGACATCACACACATCCATGCCCGAGGCAGGATTCGAACCTGCGACCGTAGCAGTCGCGCGGTTCCTGACTGAGCGCCTAGGACCGCTAGACCACTCGGCCGACCCGGAAGTCAAGGAAAATGGCATCTACCTGGGACCCTGTATCGAATATTGTCTGGGTCTCATGAACAAATAAAGCGAGTTGGGTCTCAGACGATCGCTGTTTCCGGAATCCATGTTGATGAACAATTCTTCGTAGCAGGTAGAGTTATGAAACTACTGTAGCCTACCTTAGACTCTCTGAAGTAAGCGTAGACTACGGTAGATTTCCAAGTAGCTTTGGTCAGTTAAGGTCGTACCCACGTTTCCTGTACGTTTGGTGTGTTGCATATCTATCGGGCCTTACCTCATTACGATCGCTGTCTTTGCATATGCGATCAGTGTCTTACCAGGTTCCTCCAAAATCCGAAAGTGGTGAATTGTCCAAAAACTGAGTGTGGATATATAAAGGACTGGGTGACCCAAAGAAAATTTTTATTCGTAGTTATCCTCCTGTCTGTTGCTTGAAAGTAAACAATATTGATAGTAAAATTGAAATTGTCAGCGTTTAATTCAGATTGTATTCGATAGTTGTCGATTTGTAACGTGAAACAGAGTGCTGTTGTAGTAAAAATGAAGAAAACAATGCAGATTTATCACATAGTGCTAGAAAAAGCAATTTCCTCAACAAGGAGGAAAAAAAAACGAAAAACGAAAATTTATGAAACATCGTTTCAACATTTCGTCTAACTTATCTAAAATATTTTTCTGTTATTCATAAACAACGTTCACATTTATCAATAATAATGGGAAAGTTTCGCCTTTGATCAAGATGTAAACCGTTTTGTTGAATACAAAATAACAACAGTAATTCCACATATTTTTTATATTTGTGCATGTAAGCTGTGCTTGCATCAAAAATAATGGTTTCGGTTACATGACAACGCAGAAATTACGCGAGTAGCTAATTTTTATTACCTACAAACTTATTATAAGGATATAAAATACACTATGAGCTAATACTAAGTGATGTGCGGGTCTAATTACGTGCAAAACAAACAACCAAACAAACAACAACAAAAAACATAGAGAAGTAGGCGGCTCCCAGCTTCTCTCTGAGAGATTCATTTTTTTTTTCTTTCCCTACTAATGCTACGAATACAAACGGTAACCCTACCATTTACTTCGTCATTTATGTAGTGTACCGAAACCACCGAACTGTAGTTTTCGTAGAGTGCATCTCTAGTAGCAGGAAATACCTGGATCGGATTTGATCTGCGGAGATGTTAAGACTGGAATAGCTAGAGAATATCTTTTGATTCACATTTCAAATTATAAATGATAAAAGCTTTTCGTATATCACCTGGTTTACTAAGAGATAAATGACGCCGTACGCACAGTGTGAATATTCAGCCTAAAGCGAGAACAGTTCATTACGTCTGACATAAGATCCTCCCCAATAAGATTAAATTATTAACTGTGTGTCACATTGGAAAGGAGTTAAATATGAAACATATAAAAAATAATTTGAGCTGCAAGGTTGCCACAGGATCTTGCAACAAGACTCTAAATAGAATTAGTATGGTTTATGAAACAATAATAACATATTAAAGACACTTTGGTGTTTATTTTCCTTTTGTAGACTCTCAGAAAATATTCGAGTATGCCACGTGTAAACCTATAATACTATTAACAAGTTCTTTTCTTCTATTACGACCACTTCTTCTACTATAATGGTGGCATTCGATCATTTGCATATGCTTTTGATTAATGGCGGAACAGAACTCATTACACGCTCGCTCTGTATAGACTGCTAATAATGACTGCTGGTTCATAATTGTCGTATTTCATTACGGAAGGAAGAAACATAAAAATTACTATTTCACTAAGTAAATTACTTTTTTTGGCTTCTTGCGGCAAGCTACACAGTCATTACAATTGCTAAGTTAGTGACTACAATTAAGTTTTAAATACACAGCTATTACAAATTCAGTCTTTGATATCTGTTTCCTGTAGGTGACGTACTATTAAACATAAGGAAGCAGGCAGAAATGAACGCTCTAATTAATCTGTGATTTAGCACTATCTCAGACAGTGCTTAATCGCTCAATTATTACTTTGATATTTTATCAAGAACTTTACTAACGTAATTCCAACCCACGATGCCACGATGGAAGGCTGAAAGTGTATGATATGTTACACGGCACGGAGGTGATAAGAAAAAAAACATTAGTCTAAGCCTCGTCTCAAGTGAAATTTTTGCAAATGTCTCTGAGAAAATGTTATTATAGCAACTGAAGGCCGCTACATTTACATAAATAACCTCCTAGGAACGTTACATGTACTGCTATTGGACAAAACGGTGTCAACAAACATTTCACTCAGAGATTTTGCGGGAAAGAAACAGTATCTTGATCGTTTCTCCAATTCACACCTCATAACTGAATAAAATTCAAACTCAGCGATTGCGCAGTCTGTGGAAAACGGATAATTTCTGCCGGAGACACACCAGTCAATCTTAGACACTGCCAGCCCCGCAACTGGTGGTAATATAGTAATATAAGAGGCAACCCCATTCTTCTTCTTGCTCCTCGCACAGTCCATTACCTGAAGTGTATTTATCCTAATGCTCCATTAGTATGCATCTTGCTCGACCAGACCCATTTTTCATGTCTTTTTGGACAGTTGTCAGTCACGTTGCCAGTAAACTACCTGTTCTTCTCGTAATTGCTATTTTCAGACTATTGTTGTTGTTGTGATCTTCAGTCCAAAGACGGGTTTGATGCAGCTCGCCATGCTACTCTATCCTGTGCAAGCCTCTTCATCTCCGAGTAACTACGGTAACCTACATCCTTCTGAATCTGCTTTGAGTGTTCATCTCTTGGTCTCTCTCTATTATTTTTACGCTCACGCTTCCCTCCAACAGAAAACTGGTGATCCCTTGTTGCCTCAGAACGTGTCCTATCAACCGATCCTTTCTCCTAGTCAAGTTGTGCCACAAATTCCTCTTCTCCCCAATTCTGTTCAGCACCTCCTCATTAGTTACGTGGTCTACCCATCTAATCTTGGGCACTCTTCTGTAACACTTCATTTCGAGAGCTTCTATTCTCTTCATGTCTAATCTATTTATTGTCCCTCTTTCACTTCCACACATTTCTGCTCCCCATACAAATAATTTCAGAAAAGTCTGGCTGACACTTAAATCTATACTCGATGTCAACAAATTTCTCTTCTTCAGCTCTGCCTCGACCATCATCAGTTATTTTGCTGCTCAAATAGTAAAAGTCATCTGTCACTTTGTGTCTCATTTCCTAATCTGATACCCTCAGCATCATTTGATTAAATTCGACTACATTCCATTATCTTCGTTTTGCGTTTGTTGATGTTCATCTTATATCCTCCTTTCAATAGACTGTCCATTCGGTTCAACTGCCCTTCCAAGTCCTTTGCTGTCCCTGACACAATTACACTGTCTTCGGCAAACCTCAAAGTATTTATTTCTTCACCCTGGATTTTAATTCTTACTCCAAATATTCTTTTGTTTCCTTCATTGCTTGTTCAGTATTCCTTTTCAATTACTGCTTCCCTTTCGTGCCCCTCGACTCCTACAACTGGTTTCTGTACAATTGTAAATAGCCTTTCGCTCCCTGTATTTGACCCCTGCCACCTTCAGAATTTGAAAGAGAATATTCTAGTCAACATTGTCATAAGCTTTCTCTAATATACGTCGTAGGGTCAGTATTGCCTCACATGTTCCTACATTTCCATGTAATTCAAACTGATCTTCCTCGAGGTTGACTTCTACCACTTTTACCATTCTTCAGTAAGAATTCGTGTTAGTATTTTGCAACCGTGACTTATTAAACTAATAGTGCGGCAGTTTTCACACCTGTCAGCACATGCTTTCTTTGGAATTTTTATTATTATATTCTTCTTGAAGTGTGAGGATATTTCGTCTGTCTCATACATCTCGCTCACCAGAAGGAAGAGCTTTGTCAGGGCTGGCTCTCCCAATGCTATCAGTAGTTCTAACGGAATGTTGCCTACTCCCGGGGCCTTGTTTCGACTTAGATCTTTCAGTGCACTGTAAAATTCTTCACTCAGTATCATATCTCCCATCCGATCTTCGTCTATACCCTCTTCCAGTTCCATAATATTGCTCTCAAGTACATAGCTCTTGTATAGTCCCTCTATAAACTTCTTCCACCTTTCTGCCTTCTTTTCTTTGCTTAGGACTGATTTTCCATCTGAGTTCTTCATATTCATACAGATGGTTCTATTTTCTCCAAAGGTCTCTTTAATTTCCCTGTAAGCGGTATCTATCTTACCCCTAGTGATATATGTTTCTACACCCTTACATTTGTCCTCTAGTCATTCCTACTTAGCCATTTGCACGCCCTGTCGATCTCATTTTTGAGACATTTGTATTACTTTTCGCCTGATTCATTTACTAAATTTTTGTATTTTCTCTTTTCATCAAAAAAATTCAATATCGCTTCTGTTACCCAAGGATTTCTACTAGCCCTCGTCTTTTTATGCACTTGATCCTTTGCTAACCTCACTATTTCATCTCTCAGAGTTACCATTTGTTCTTCCACTGTATTCCTATCACGTGTTTCTGTCAATCGTTCCCTAATACTCCCTCTGAAATACTCTACAACCTCTGGTTCTTTCAGTTTATCTAGGTATCATATCCTTAAATTCCTACCTTTTTGCAGTTTTAATCTACAGTTCATAACGAATAAATCGTGGTCAGAGTCCACACCTGCCCTTGGAAATGTGTTAAAATTTAAAACCTGTTTCCTAAACCTCTGTCTTGCCGTTATATAATCTATCTGAAACCTTCTGGTGTCTTCAGGCCTCTTCCACGTATACAACCTTCTTTCATGTTTCTGAAACCAAGTGTTAGATATGATTGAGTTATGCTCTGTGCAAAATTCTACCAGGCGCCTTCCTCTTTCATTCCTCCTCCCCCCCCCCCCCCCTCCCCCCAGTCCATGTTCACTTACTACTTTTTCTTCTTCTCCTTTTTCTACTATCGAATTCCAGTCCCCCATGGCCATTAAATTTTCGTCTCCCTTAACTATCTGAATAATTTATTTTATCGCGGTATACATTTCTTCAATCTCTTCATCATCTGCGGAGATAGTTGGCATAAAAAATTGTACTACTGTGGTAGGTGTGGGCTTCTTGTCTATCTTGGATACAATAATGCGTTCACTATGCTGTTCGTAGTAGCTTATCCGCGTTTCTATGTTTTTATTTTTTTAGTTATTTAACCTCCTGCTGGGGTACCTATATTTGATTTTGTATTTTTAACCCTGTATTCACCTGACCAGAAGTCTTGTTCCTCCTGCCACCGAACTTCAGTGATTCCCACCATATCTAACTTTAACCTGCCCATACCCTTTTTAAATTTTCTAATCTACCTGGCGGATTAAGGGATCTGACATTCCACGCTCCGATCCGTAGAACGCCAGTTTTGTTCCTCCTGATAATGACGTCCTCCTGAGTAGTCCCCGCCCGGAGATCCGAATGGGGGACTATTTTACCTCCGGAATATTTTACCCAAGAGGACGCTATCATCATTTAACCATACAGTAAAGCTGCATGCCCTCGGGAAAAATTACTGCTGTAGTTTCCCCTTGCTTTCAGCACGTTTGCAGTACCAGCACAGCAATGCTGTTTTGGTTGATGTTCCAAGGGTAGTTCAGTCAATCATCCTGACTGTTGCCCCTGCAACTACTGAAAAGGCTGCTGCCCCTCTTCAGGAACCACACGTTTGTCTGGCCTCTCAACACATACCCTCCGTTGTGGTTGCACCTACGGTACGGCTATCTGTATCGCTGAGGCACGCAAGCCTCCCCACCAACGACAAGGCTCACGGTTCATGGGGAGAGGGGATTTTCAAACTACTCTTAATATATTAATTACGATACGTATCCTTAAGGACGAAGGAAAATTAAAGTTTAACTTCTCGGTGACGACAAGTTCGTATCAGACGAATCACAAGCTCCTATTGCGGAAGGATGTGCGAAACCAGCCGTGACCTTTGCCTTAAGCGATTTACGGAAACCATAGAAAATCGAAGATTTATTTGGTATGTGTCTCCGCCAGGCGAGGATTTGAAACATCAGCCTCACGAATGCATGACCCATGTCTTACCTATGCGCAACCACGCTCAGTTTGCCTTAAGGATAACTTCAAATGACCGTAACAACATGTGCATCTCCTATACATACATTTTATTCTCGTGTGTTCTTTGTTGCCCATGCCTCACTGCTATAGATCACTGCTGGTCAACAACTGTTTAACTTTGAAAGGTGTGTACATGTATGCCACACCACTCATCCCCGTAGTAGAATAATGTCAATAATGCAAAAAGAATTTCTCATTCTGTAGCAAAGTGTGTGGTGATATGAAACCTACTGACAAATTAAAACTATGTGCCAGACAGAGACTCGAACCGTGGGCCTATCCCTTTTGCGTGCAACTAAGTGCCCTGGGGATTAAACTATCCCAGCACGACTCACGGCCTATTCTCATAGCTGTATCTCCGCAAGTACCTCATCTCCTACCCTCCAAATACGCAGACGTTCTCCTCCTAAACTTTCAGGTACCTGGTTCGAGTCCTGATTCGGCAGACAGTTTTAATCCGCCAGATAGTTTCAATGTCAATAATATCCAAGCAGATGACAAAATGTCTGAATGTCTATAAGAATAGCTATCGTAAGTGTTTCTCCTATGCTATCTTTAGCAGTACCTTTCACTTAGGATAGTTAACTCACTTGACTAGCGACATCTACGACTAAGAAAATCAATAGGAGCCTTAACCGATGGATGATGCTGAACGTGGATGATGTCGTTGTGTCCAAAACGGTAAAACTTCAGGATCAAGCATCGCCTTTCAATTTATTATTTCTTTACTGTTAACTATTCACTGCCCATTTTGCACACAGTATCCATGTCCGATGATGAACACATTAACTCATTTGCAAAGTAACTAGGTTTCTGAAGCTGGGAGCTCGATTCTTTGAAGAATCAGGGGGTGGGGGTGGGTGTTACTCGTGCAAAAAGAAACAGATAATTACTGAAAAATTTTAGTACATGCCGCATACAAATGCTTTGAAGATCATTGCTATTGAAGAAGACAGATATTGATCAATCAGCGGTTGGAGGTACAGATAAGGTTGAGTCATGGAATAGGTCAATAACAGTTTGAGGAAGAAAGCTTCAGAGTAAGCAGACACACCTATGAAGAAGCGAGAGTGAAGAGCATATAAAATCGAACATTTCGGTAAGTTAAGTATTTATGTACACTGCTGGCCATCAAAAATGCAACACCAGAAAGAATAGCAAATAATTAAATTTGACTTATTATGCGTATTCAGTAGAAAGAATACTTGATTAAATTTTGAAGATGATTTGGGGAGTATACAGAGCTCATAATTTAGTACGTGGAGCTACCATTTCTTTGAGCAAAAACGTTGCTAACCTTCATGGGCATCGAGTCGACTGGGAATCATACTATTTTGCGTTATCTTGTTGAAAGGTAACGAGACGGGGACCTCGAGGATAGGGCACAGCTACCGGCCTTAACTCGTCAGAAATGTAACGCCTCCTGCACTAATTACCAGCTGTGCGAACCATAGGTGATAGGTTTGTGAACGCAGTGGCACCCCATACCATCAAGCCAGTTACAGGCCTCTATCACGATGATTAGCGCGTTCTCCTCGGAATCTAGAGTCACGTGTATGTCCATCGGGATGTGTACGCGAACCAGAGACGCCTAGAAGAGACGACCTGGTCCCAAGTTGGTGTCTAGAGCCGTTATTGAGTGCATAGCTGTCCGTATCTCTATGCTGCTGTCTCAAGGAAAGCTGCAACAATTGTCGCCCTCCTGACCAGCCAGCTCTCATACACTGATAAGCCAAAACGTTATGACCATCTGCTTTATAGTTTGCTTGTCCGTCTTTGAAATTAAATACTTCACTGATTCCGCGTACCAGGGATCCGACAATTTGTTGGTAGGTTTAGGGAGGTATGTGGCGTTAGATTTCTACGCACAGGTTACGCAATTCGCGTAAACAACGGGCCGCTGATCTGCGTCCGCGGTGATGGCGCTCGATAGCGACCCAGATGAATTCCATAGGATTTACATCAGGGGAATTTGATCGCCGAGACATCAATTTGAGTTCACTATAATGCTCCTCAAAGCAACTACAGGGCGGTTCTAGCTCCGGGACACTGACGGTTACACCGCTGAAAGATGACGTCGCCGTCGAGGAGGACATCAAGCGTGAAGGCATGCAGATAGTTCGCAGCTGTCAGCGTGTCTTCAATTACTATCACTGGTCCCATGCAAGCGCAGGAGAATGTCTACCACAGCACAATACTGCTTCCACCAGCCTGTGTCCGTGGCCCGTTGCACATTTACAGCTGCCATTCACCTCAACGACGACGTTCGTGGAGACGACCATCGACCTAGTGTAGCAAAAATGTGATTCACCCAAAGAGCCGACACGTTTCCACTGATCGACGGTAGAATCCCGATAGTCTCGTGGCCACTGCAGTCGTAATTGACGATATCATCAACACGTAGGGGAGGTCTGCTGCGAAGCTCCATGGTGAATACCGTGCGAAGAACGATGTGCTCCGAAACATTTGTGCATGCATCGCCATTGTGCTCGTTCGGCAGAGACGGCACGGATCACCATCTATCCTACTTTACAGAGCAGACAAGCCTCCAAACCTCACGTTTTGAGAAGAGTCGTGGACGTCTAATCATTTAGCGCCTAGCGGTAGTTTCACTGTCCTTCTACGTCTTTCTATAGATGCTCACGCCAGTAGCATGTGAACATTCGACCAGCTTCGCCGTTTTCTAGATACTCGTTCACAGGCTCTGTCTAATAATAGCCTGCCCTTTGTCAGAGTCGCCAACGGCCTTGCCGCAGTGGTAACACCTGTTCCCGTCAGATCACCGAAGTTAAGCGCTGTCGGGCTGGGCTAGCACTTGGATGGGTGACCATCCGTTCTGCCGAGCGCTGTTGGCAAGCGGGGTGCACTCAGCCCTTGTGAGGCAAACTGAGGAGCTACTTGATTGAGAAGTAGCGGCTCCGATCTTGGAAACTGACATACGGCCGGGAGAGCAGTGTGCAGGCCCCGTGCCCCTCCATATCCGCATCCAGTGACGCCTATGGGCTGAGGATGACACGGCGGCCGGTCGGTGCCTTCGGTACCGTTGGGCCTACATGGCCTGTTCGGGAGGAGTTTAGTTTTGTTTTTGTCAGAGTCGCTTATCTCAATGGACTTTCCTATTTGTAGCCCATATTTTCACCAGGGTGGTCCCCTGTCTGTGTCTTCTTCACGTACACACTTCTGTTACCGCATCACGTGCTCGCAATGCCACCAGGCGGCATCCAACGCTGCAGTGGGCAGTGATCATAATGTTTTGGCTGATCACTGCGTATAGTGCCCAAAATCAGACCTACACTCTCATATCCTCTCAGGTACTCGCCGACGTTCTTTGTACCTAACAGTATCCAGTGTGCCCGTGACACTGAAAGCCACAGCCTACACCAACTATTATTTTGAGACGAAGATCACTGCAGTGCCACATGAAGCAGCCGGCCACATTCCGTGGTCTCTGACTCTAGTAGCTGCAGGCGACCGCACTGTTGGGTGGCTTCCCTAGTGAGTCACTTGTTCAAACGTGGGTTCCGGGCTGCCCGGCTTCACTGCTGTTGTTCACTGGTCCTGGTGAGCCCTCATTGTTGCTGATCACCATCCAGTGTGGCAATATGTGTTTGACTTCGTACATATTGGGTACTACAGTTTATACACCGTCATTTCCAGTGCTGTACATTGCGATCACGATGCAGCCAACTGCTTCAGGCTGCCCCTAGCACACACCACCAGCGACATGCGGCAGTCTTCAGTCCTCTGTGGCCTCGCTGATGGCAGAGCCCATCACTACCAGTGAGTGCTGCTTCCCTGGCAGACAGTTGCTGACACCAGGCTGCCACACTGCCACACTTCTGCGGAGCATTATGTCATTAGGGGCCAACAGCCTTCCACCTACTGCGATCGAGGCTTTGTACCTAATATGAATAAAGAGCTATTGTATTCAGGGGTGTTCTACTAACAGTCTAACTCACAATTCCAGTCACTACCATCCGTTCAGCTCATGTCCAGGCGAGGAAGCGGCGCTTCACCGTGACCTATGAACGGCTAATTTCAACACTTCCTCCTCAGGGTAACTTCCCAATGCCAGCGGGACTAATAGCGTATACTAGAACTGGCTTGCGCTGTATAATGTGGATTCTGTGGGCTGGTGCATCTTGACATTTCTCATGTTAACAAATCGTTGCCATTGGTGAAAGAAGTGGTAAATGAAAAAAAGAAAATCGTACATACGCGGATAAGACCGCTCTATGCCACGTCCATTGTGTACACAGAGGAGGCGCCTAGAAGAGTTGACGGGGTGCCACTGCTGTGCCCAGTGATGTGCTGTGTACAGGGATGTGCTGTGTCCAATATCAGTCTGTATTTCTCGCAGCTGTCTCAAAGGAAGCCGTAACAATGGTCGTGCTGTTGACTCTGTGGCGCTACAGACGCCGTCGCACTATCCATGTGGATATCTAATGCAAAGAACCCCGTTTCCTGACTCAAGCTGCGTGGCGAGGATGTACGACTGTGCACAGCCGAACGAGTATTTCTATATTCCTCTCCGGTGCTAGTCACGTGCGAATATTGAGGTCCTGCATGGCGTTGAGTATGACCCTCCAAACTCACCTATTCCATATTCGCATGACAGTCGTCGGACCTCCACCAACGCGTGCAGCAATATCGCGGAGCGATTAACCCCATATCAAATGGTTCAAATGGCTCTGAGCACTATGGGGCTTAACTTCTCAGGTCATCGCCGGCCGCGGTGGTCTAGCGGTTCTAGGCGCGCAGTCCGGAACCGCGCGGCTGCTACGGTCGCAGGTTCGAATCCTGCCTCGGGCATGGATGTGTGTGATGTCCTTAGGTTAGTTAGGTTTAAGTAGTTCTAAGTTCTAGGGGACTGATGACCACAGATGTTAAGTCCCATAGTGCTCAGAGCCATTTGAACCATTTTCTGAGGTCATCAGTCCCCTAGAACTTAGAACTACTTAAACCTAAACTAACCTAAGGACATCACACACATCCATGCCCGAGGCAGGATTCGAACCTGCGACCGTAGCGGTCGCGCGGTTCCAGACTGAAGCGCCTAGAACCGCTCGGCCACACCCGGTCGACAGGCCGCGAGCCTGCCTCCGTCAAATTTCGGTACTTGTTGCCAGACGTTTCTCATTCTTACTCGAGATATAACACGATCTTCTCACAAACAACAAGCATCCAAACGCGATTTCTGAATGAAGAACACGTTGTGTTACCTTTCCTTATATACAGAATGTAGAAAGCGTTACTCCTACTAACTTTGTGTGTTTGCCTTGTCGTACTAATCACTCGTATTTCCAGTTATGTAGTATATTTCGTATCACTTTGACATTAGTTGAATGTCGTCCTCGTTGTTCCCACGACCAGAATGTAGTACAACTTGAAAATCAAAGTCAGTGAAAGTTTTATCTGATGCAACAGAGACGTAATGATATGGAAGGAGAGCAGCTAGAAAAACTGTGTAACAAGGGACGACTGAGCGTCCTGCCCCACATTCTTCTCCCGCACAAAATTAGTCGCGCTCATTGAGCCGCTTCACATAAATATAAATAAATCGTGGGCAGGTGATCCAAAACGACACAGCAATATTGTGATAAACAGGCCCATTTCTAATCATAACTTCCCCCTAAACGTCTGTCTAGCTCATTGTTGACCAGCGTTGCCTGGTGAAACGTTGTTGTGATGCCTCGTGTAAGGGGGAGAAATGCGTACCATCACGTTTCCGACTTTGATAAAGGTCGGATTGTAGCCTATCGCGATTGCGGTTTATCGTATCGCGACACTGCTGCTCGTGTTGGTCGAGATCCAATGATTGTTAGCAGAATATGGAATCGGTGGTTTCAAGAGGGTAATACGGAACGCCGTGCTGGATCCCAACGGCCTCGTATCACTAGCTCGCCCTCAAATTCTGTGCTTACGAAGCTCCCTTAGTGTTGTTTTGGTGCTGGCAGGATTTGCAAGTGCGAGATTCAGTTCTGCAGTGGCTTTAGCATCTGTTGCCCTCTTGTTTTTATTGAAAATCCTCATTAATGAAAGTCCATCACAGTTTCTAAACACACACTTTCGTCCGCTTTGTGACTTAGCGGATGACATTTTTCCGTTTTTCCGGTATTCGTTATAAACCTACGATATCGTGCCTCTGGAAACACCAAACACTTGGCTACCTAGGTTACCGAAGCACCAACAATTTGCTCACTTTCGAATTCACTTACCTCTGACATGATGCACTCACTACTACACAAAAGACTGTTCTGACCACGACTAACACCAGGGACGTATTGAGGGCACTGCGAAGGTGCCGTTCCTGATCATATAGAGTGGGGCAACCTGCAGGCTTGGCAATCACCTCCATTTATGTTCAAGCACGCATTTCTCGCCACGTTTCCCTGGCAATGGGAATATAATTCTGATTCAAATGGCTCTGAGCGCTATGGGACTTAACATCTGTGGTCATCAGTCCCCTAGAACTACTTAAACCCAACTAACCTAAGGACATCACACACATCCATGCCCGAGGCAGGATTCGAACCTGCGGCCGTAGCGGTCACGCGGTTCCAGACTGAAGCGCCTAGAATTCTGAATCCCTGATGAATCTTTGAGTGAAATTTGTTTTCCTCTGGGAACGTTATAATTTTTTAATTTAGAATACAATCTAGGATTCGGTGGCAGACTGACGTCAGCGATATTTGTCTACAATTCTGTGTATCTAATGCTTTATCCTTTTTATAAACAGAAGTGACCTTTGCTCTTTCCAAGTCATGCGTCTTGATAAATATGAGCTTGGGAAGGAGGCAATTCTGTGGCGTACTCGATGTAAAATCTAGCTGGAAATCTGTCAGGGCCTGGTGCCTTGTTCGCTTTAATTGCCGCTAGTTTTAATTCTTTTTCAGTACCGCGGGTGCTAATATCGATATTGCTCATTTGTAAATCCGCGCGGTGGTGAAACGTTCGTACAGTAACATCATCTTCCATAAATACATTTTACACTACTGGCCATTAAAGTTGCTACACCACTAAGATGACGGGCTACAGACGCGAAATTTAACCGAAGAAGATGCTGTGATATGCAAATGATTTGCTTTTCAGAGCATTCACACAAGGTTGTCGCCGGTGGCGACACCAACAACGTGCTGACATGAGGAAAGTTTCCATCCTATTTCTCGTATACAAACAGCAGTTGATCAGCGTTGCCTGGTGAAACGTTGTTGTGATGCCTCGTGTAAGGGGGAGAAATGCGTACCATCACGTTTCCGACTTTGATAAAGGTCGGATTGTAGCCTATCGCGATTGCGGTTTATCGTATCGCGACACTGCTGCTCGCGTTGGTCGAGATCCAATGATTGTTAGCAGAATATGGAATCGGTGGTTTCAAGAGGGTAATACGGAACGCCGTGCTGGATCCAAACGGCCTCGTATCACTAGCAGTCGAGATGACAGGCATCTTATCCGCATGGCTGTAAAGGATCGTGCAGCCACGTCTCGATTTCTGAGTCAACAGATTGGGACGTTTGCAAGACAACAACCATCTGCACGAACAGTTCGACGACGTTTGCAGCAGCATGGACTATCAGCTCGGATACCATGCCTGCGGTTACCCTTGACGCTGCATCACAGACAGGAGCGCCTGCGATGGTGTGCTCAACGACTGACCTGGGTGC
Organism: Schistocerca nitens; assembly: GCF_023898315.1. NCBI lineage: Eukaryota > Metazoa > Arthropoda > Insecta > Orthoptera > Acrididae > Schistocerca > Schistocerca nitens. Next base: position 285,947,609 of record NC_064620.1, read on the forward strand.
ACGAATGGCAAAACGTCATTTTTTCGGATGAAAACAGGTTCTGTTTGCAGCATCATGATGGTCGCATCCGTGTTTGGCGACATCGCGGTGAACGCACATTGCAAGCGTGTATTCGTCATCGCCATACTGGCGTATCACCCGGCGTGATGGTATGGGGTGCCATTTGTTACACGTCTCGGTCACCTCTTGTTCGCATTGACGGCACTTTGAACAGTTGACGTTACATTTCAGATGTGTTACGACCCGTGGCTCTACCTTCCATTCGATCCCTGCGAAACCCTACATTTCAGCAGGATAATGCACGACCGCATATTGCAGGTCCTGTATGGGCCTTTCTGGATGCAGAAAATGTTCGACTGCTGCCCTGGCCAGCACATTCTCCATATCTCTCACCAATTGAAACTTCTGGTCAAGCCGGCCGAAGTGGCCGCGCGGTTCTGGCGCTGCAGTCTGGAACCGCGAGGCCGCTACGGTCGCAGGTTCGAATCCTGCCTTGGGCATGGATGTGTGTGATGTCCTTAGGTTAGTTAGATTTAACTAGTTCTAAGTTCTAGGGGACTAATGACCTCAGCAGTTGAGTCCCATAGTGCTCAGAGCCATTTGAACCATTTTGAACTTCTGGTCAATGGTGGCCGAGCAACTGGCTCGTCACAATACGCCAGTCACTACTCTTGATGAACTGTGGTATCGTGTTGAAGCTGCATTTGCAGCTGTACCTGTACACGTCATCCAAGCTCTGTTTGACTCAGTGCCCAGGCGTATCAAGGCCATTATTACGGCCAGAGGTGGTAGTTCTGGGTACTGATTTCTCAGGATCTATGCACCCAAACTGGGTGAAAATGTAATCACATGTCAGTTCTAGTATATTATATTTGTCCAATGAATACCCGTTTATCACCGCATTTCTTCTTCGTGTAGCAATTTTAATGGCCAGTAGTGTATAATTCAGAGTTTAAAATCTCTTCTCTCTACTGCTGTCTTCAGTTTCGACACCAGACGAATGCACGAGAGACTGAATGGTAGGATTGGGGTCATTCATTGACTTTACATACCCGTATGACCAGAACTTACTAGGAGTTCTTATAAACCTTTCGCCGGTATCTGATTATGAAAATAATTATAGCCTTCACACACGAGTCTTCTTAGAAAAGCACGAGTTCCTATTATCGTTATCAGCATCCATCCAATCTCTCTTCCACTGAGAGTACATTTTGTCTGTTTTCACATCATCTACGAGTAGGAGCATTAAACCATGACATGTCTTGGCTTTTTTTATTATGATGCTTGGAATATCTTTTGACAGACCACGGTTTATAACGTCTTTCAACTGTAGCTACAGTTTTCCCGCGTTCGCCAGATCTGAAATAATATTTATCAATTCGTCCTTTAAATAAGTTGAGCGTGACACTCTGTCAGTTCGAACAAACACAAATACTGTCCTAACTTTCCTGAACACCTTTCTTGCGTTTGGTGTTCATGTTCCTGTGATATCAACATGGTCGCTAAGCCATCTCGCATTGGCGACAATATCGATACTGATGACACACACGTTTTAAACGTCGACTAACACATACGTTGTCGACGACGTCAAAGTTTCATTTTCTTCCCCTAAGTTTTGGGACATTGCAGATGGACACAAGGCGCCCCACAACCCATGAAACGGACTGTAACGGAGAATATTGCAAGCTGCAGAGGCATTTCGGAATTTTTAGAATTATTAGACGTCAGTTCCGAACAACCTCGCCGTCCAAATCACCTGATCTTAATCCGTGTGGCGTCTGGCTGTGATCTTATCTGAAAGATATTGTGACCATTGCTCCAATTACGAACGTACATGCTCGAATTGAAGGCAATGCATTGTACAACGCATTCTGAACGTGACCCACAACTTGTGGCATGAAAGGGTTGACAACAAATTGAACGTGTCTTGCGCCAGTCCCACGAGAATCAGAAACCGATTTAAGTTTAATTTTTTGCGAATTTTGGCCTCGGGACAATTAAAAACCGATTTTTCCCATCCGATGTGGTACGACCTGGCCGTGACGGATGGGCTTACCGAACTAACAGTGCCACAACTGCTTATTGCCCAACTTGTGCAGTCATGCACGTTGAACAGTAAGGATGCTGTAAAGTTCAACTCAAACCATAGCCGTCGTATTGTTATTCATCTGTCATTTATAGCCGACACCTGACCACATTTACGTTAAGACGCTTACAACACCATCTATTGTCTTTTTTTAATGACATTCCCCCTCTGTCAATAATATTCTGTTCAAATTTGACGTCATTCTGAGCAGTGGTTCTCTTTCTACAGCGTTTTGAAACTGGGGCTTTAATATCCGGACACCCAATATATCAAATGTTTTCACACAATAAAAATAATAGTTTCTTTTCATTAATGCTTAGTAAATCGATTTATCATAACTTACAAGAATAACAGTTTACACAGTATGAAACCTAAGCGTCCACCAACTGCTATCTGTATTTCAATTATCACTACGATTGTGCCGCAGGTCGGCAGACTATGGCTGTGTAAATGAGAAGAATGCTGTTTCTTGGAAGTTTTTGTGCCAATGATCAGAAAAAAACAGTGTTCCTGTTATTTTTTTTCTTAGTAGAGGACCCCTCCATTTCCATCTTGCCTCACTCAACTCCCTGTGGTCTGCCGGCTCTAGCCGTGTATTCCAAGAAACACAACGTGCCGGATTTGTTATTGACGTTGGGGACGGCCAGCCAGTGAATGGATACCTTTACCTGGCTCTAATTTTCTCTGTAGCCGGCCAGGCCGCAAGCGCATCTGTCACGGCTACATGTTTCCAGTCATCAACTGTCCAATATCGGTGTTGACGGGCCCAGGCGAGACGTAAAGCTTTGCGTTGTGCAGTCATCAAGGGCACACGAGTGGGTCTTCGGCTCCGAAAGCCCATATCGATGATATTTCGTTGAAAAGTTCGCACGCTGGCGCTACATATCTCTGTATTTAATACGCATGCCTATACCAGTTTCTTTGGTGCTTCAGTGTATAAATAAGGGACCCGAACTTTTATTCAATGCTTGGGAATTTCCGCTGGGCGAGAGATTCGCGATAAATGCAAGCTGAGTAAGGGGCCAATGCTGTAGTGCACTATTTACCAAACAGAACTGTAATTCCATCTGGATCTGGGATGCCTATTTTAAGTCCTCCTTACGAGAGCCTGTGCGACGGTAATAAGATGGTATGTTGTGTGAACGCTTTCTTAAAAGCGAAATTGAAAAGTTGAGCTTTCTTTTTGCTGTCCTCTGTTGGCACACCAGACTGGTCAAATAGTGACTGGAGAGCCGTCTTTGACCTGTCTGGCGATTTACGTAGGACCAGAATTTTTTCAGGTTCTGTGCCACATTTTTTGCTAATGTATGACGATGATAGTTGTTGTATGCTTCGCACATCAGTCTTTTTACAGATGCACGAACTACTACTATGTTCCACCTGTCGTCATTTGTGCGTTCTTTTTTGAACCGAACAGCGTTTGCTTCCTCAGCGTTTTCTGGATTTTATTATCAAAGCACGGTTGGTATTTCCCTTCTTTAATCCACTTACTCGGCACTTACTTCTTCAGAGTCCAATTTACAGTAAGTGGGGTGCTAGCAACTGCTTATCTACTCTTTCTGTCAAAATTACTCTCCCAGCCTTCTGGACTGGTTTATTACCTTCAGCAACGATCATCGCCATGATGACACCGTCGACAAGTTCAAGCATGTTTGAAGCTACAAGGTCTAAAAGATATCCATTGCGCGTGTGGGCTGTCGAACTAGCTGCTCAAGACAGTTTTCAGAAAAGTGTTCACAAATACTTGACAAGACTGCCTGTCCATACACTCTGCAGTTAATCCATAGACGTCCCAGTCTACACTCGGTACGTTAAAATCGTCTCCAGCTATTATTGCATGATCTGACTGTTTCCACGCTACTGAGCTTAGACTTTTTTTAAATGACTCTAAAGATATCACTGTAGAATCAGGTGGCCAGTAAAAACGCCCAACAGTTAACTTGATTCCATCTACACCTGCTATACCCTTTCAGATATCTACACAATCGCTCTCAAATTCGACCTCAATAGAGATAGTATCTTTATCGACAGCAATGAACACTTCCCCTCCTACGACGTCTAATCGGTCTTTCCGACACACGTTCCAGGACTCTTTGGATTTCAGCCATCTCTTGGACCCGAGAATAATTTGTGTACGACAAAATTCCTGGATCACAGTACACTCTATTCCGAATATTTCGACAATTTACTTTAAAATTTTGACAGTCGAAGTGTCTTTGCTCTGAATGCTGTTGGATTTCAACAACTGCTTGTCGACTGGCAAGTGTTCATCAGATTGCCTCAAACTACTGCCATCTAGCGTATATTCGAGCCCAGGGCCAAGAGCGATAGACAACCGACCCATCTGGCTTTAACTGATTCACAGTAGGCTATCGATGCCAGTTCAAACCAAGATAACGATGTTATCTCAAGGTCACTTCCGATGTCAGGTTGCACACTCGTGCCAGTTATATTCAAGGTCATCCTCATTCTCCTCTCCATGGGAAATCATTCTGCAGTTGATCAGGATCACCCATGGGAACCCCAGCCCTAACCTTGTATCTTAGGCAATTGTGCGAGTTATATTCATGGTGTGACGGTACGTCACATAAATGGTCATTTGGAGAAAGGGAAACGAAGTTTTTGCTATGAGACATGTGAAACATAAATTATCTAAAGACTAATTACGTCTGCACGATGTACAACAAAGCGTAAAGAACGTAAGTTATTATTATTAAAAACACAAATATCGATGCAATTAACAAAACACAGTTTTTTGGTATAATCTCTGTGTAACACAGGCCATGAAGATCAGAGATAATGCTTTGATTGTATCATCTCTCCTGCTTTTGTTTCGTCTAGCTGCAGGCCGCCATTGTAGTGCTGTTTGATAATTAACGTAAGTTTTATCTGTATTTTTGAAAAATATAATGGAAATTGTTATTAGAAAGTGTGTGTTATTGACTTAGTTGTCACCTCTCACGAACGCAACCATTTATTACAATTAACAAAATTTTCACAGAACTTCGTAGTGCAGGGAGCTCATCTCCCCTAGCAGTATTTAGTCGGCCATTACGCTGACTGTATTATTTAATTAAAATTTCATGTCATAATATTAAATGTAAATGTGACAGGTTTCTTTACCTTGATCTTACAATAGTCTCAGAGTTAACAGAGTAAAAATACACTCCTGGAAATTGAAATAAGAACACCGTGAATTCATTGTCCCAGGAAGGGGAAACTTTATTGACACATTCCTGGGGTCAGATACATCACATGATCACACTGACAGAACCACAGGCACATAGACACAGGCAACAGAGCATGCACAATGTCGGCACTAGTACAGTGTATATCCACCTTTCGCAGCAATGCAGGCTGCTATTCTCCCATGGAGACGATCGTAGAGATGCTGGATGTAGTCCTGTGGAACGGCTTGCCATGTCATTTCCACCTGGCGCCTCAGTTGGACCAGCGTTCGTGCTGGACGTGCAGACCGCGTGAGACGACGCTTCATCCAGTCCCAAACATGCTCAATGGGGGACAGATCCGGAGATCTTGCTGGCCAGGGTAGTTGACTTACACCTTCTAGAGCACGTTGGGTGGCACGGGATACATGCGGACGTGCATTGTCCTGTTGGAACAGCAAGTTCCCTTGCCGGTCTAGGAATGGTAGAACGATGGGTTCGATGACGGTTTGGATGTACCGTGCACTATTCAGTGTCCCCTCGACGATCACCAGTGGTGTACGGCCAGTGTAGGAGATCGCTCCCCACACCATGATGCCGGGTGTTGGCCCTGTGTGCCTCGGTCGTATGCAGTCCTGATTGGGGCGCTCACCTGCACGGCGCCAAACACGCATATGACCATCATTGGCACCAAGGCAGAAGCGACTCTCATCGCTGAAGACGACACGTCTCCATTCGTCCCTCCATTCACGCCTGTCGCGACACCACTGGAGGCGGGCTGCACGATGTTGGGGCGTGAGCGGAAGACGGCCTAACGGTGTGCGGGACCGTAGCCCAGCTTCATGGAGACGGTTGCGAATGGTCCTCGCCGATACCCCAGGAGCAACAGTGTCCCTAATTTGCTGGGAAGTGGCGGTGCGGTCCCCTACGGCACTGCGTAGGATCCTACGCCGACCACTGGCGACAACATCGATATGTACTGTGGAGACCTCACGCCCCACGTGTTGAGCAATTCGGCGGTACGTCCACCCGGCCTCCCGCATGCCCACTATACGCCCTCGCTCAAAGTCCGTCAACTGCACATACGGTTCACGTCCACGCTGTCGCGGCATGCTACCAGTGTTAAAGGCTGCGATGGAGCTCCGTATGCCACGGCAAACTCGCTGACACTGACGGCGGCGGTGCACAAATGCTGCGCAGCTAGCGCCATTCGACGGCCAACACCGCGGTTCCTGGTGTGTCCGCTGTGCCGTGCGTGTGATCATTGCTTGTACAGCCCTCTCGCAGTGTCCGGAGCAAGTATGGTGGGTCTGACACACCGGTGTCAATGTGTTCTTTTTTCCATTTCCAGGAGTGTAGATTTCGTTTATTAATATTTAGAATACTGAATGAGTTCAGTATGTTTCGAGTTTGGCCGCTAACGGCAGTTGAGATTCTCTGCAGTTTTGCCTTGCAAATAATGAACAACAAATATTAAAAATATTTTCATTCAATAAGCTCCGCAATTTCTAAGTTAATCTTTATGTAGTTTGGTACATAAATAACCAGTAGCCCCTGAGACTCATATTAATAATTACAGTTTGCGTAAGAATACGCATATTTTCTTTTCTAAGTAGCAGCGCCCACGCAAACTATTTATTAGAAGGCGGTGAGTCGCGCGTTGTGTTTAAAAAATATTATATCGTACGTACTTCGGGGCAGCAGATGTCCGTACGAGTGTTATCGCGGTATAAGTTAATTAAAAGTCTCATGCTAGCCCACAATATTTAAAGCCACCCCAACCGAAATCATAAAATATAATTATAAAAATAAAAATATATAATTATCCCGTGATAAAGTGGCCAAGCACATATACACTTATACCATGATAATGGTCACTGCGGGGAACCTCTGCACTATCCATGCACCTTAGGCAATTTTGCAAGGTTTATTCAAGCTCATGATATACCTCGCTGAAGGTCATTTGTGATATAAAATTGGTGGGAAACCCATGGACCGATTAAAATGGATGGAAACTTCTCCTTTCCCCCATGGACCTATAAGTACAAGCTCCCCCTCCCGTTTATAACTAGTTCAGTTGCATAGGTCTCTTCAGCCAAGGACTATCTATCATGGGGAGAGGTTCAGTTTTGTTATAACCAAATTATTATTAACAACAATTCTGTAGTGAAATTGTCTGAAATAATAACAGATTAATTAACAGTTTATTAACAACAATTACTTTCCTGTAGTACAAACTTTTACAATAAATTTTTGTTATTTATTAACAATTTGTCCATGGTTTTATTTGTAAATACAGTGTAGAATTTTTTATAACTTATATACATTGGGATATTTGCAAAGCTGTTTTTTACATTTTTTCTGGTGATTTATGACTCATGATTTATACTGAAACTAGTAGAGAGAAGGATAACTTAAATACTACGTTTACCAGTTCGCTTGTGTCACACTTGTTACACTTTTATAAAATATTTACATTTTAATAATTTTATTTCTGGTCGTCCTATATCAATATTTGCGTTTTTCTTTCTGATCATTTTCCATACAGGGTGATTCTGATTAACGTTTAAAAAGCTCTGGAGGGAGATAAATGATGCTGAGACATTAATTTTATAAAAGACACATGGGGCTGTAAATATCGAGAAATGCCCCAGAAGTAGATAACAAATGTTGAACATGCGACGCCGTCAGATTACATACGTTGCTGCATCTGATCATCCAAACCCAACTCAAGTATTCATATCAGTGTGACTCCAGGCCTATGTGCATGTCGTTAGCACATGAGGCCGGTGGTTCGAGTCTTGCTTCTGACAGGCAATATTTTTGCACTGTGTTAGACAGTTATGTGTTTACATCGAGGTAATATTCATTATTTCATTTACTGGTCTCGTGGCCTCCGCTGGTTTATTTAAAGTATATTACAACCAAAACCTACCATATTCCATCACAAGTAAATGAGTAGAAGTTTCAGCGTTACCAGTAATGACCTACATTTTCTTTACCAAACAATGTCTGCATACAAAGAAGAAAGGACTAAAGGAAAGAAACAGAAAATAAGAACAGCTTTCCCTTGGTTACAGCGAGGAAATTAATTCTGTAATTCCTACATTTACAACGGATCACGTTTTCAAAAAAAAAAAAAAAAAGTGTTCGAAATTTGCACCATTGTGCAGCAACAGTTAGCAGTGTCCCATAACTGCGAATCTGGGATCGACAAACCCAACTGCTCACTTGTGATGAGGTATGCCATCTGACGATATCACATGTTCAACATCTCTCATCCACTTTTGGGTTATTTCCCGAAATTTTGGCCACACGCTCCTTATATTCAATTACTTGTCGCAGTGGCGTCTGCATCTCATTGGGTGTTTTGGAACTTTATTAAAAAGAAGCACCAACTGATGAGGGAAGCCATACACACACACACACACAAAGCACACGCAATTATGTACAATACTTACATGCACACTGGTCCTGTTAGCAATATATATGAGAAACGAGGACAAGCACAGACAGATGAGGGAAACCATACACACACACTCACAAAACTATGTACAACACTTACACACACACACACACACACACAGTATGCATGCAAAATATATGTGCACATAGTGTGCAATCAGGCATGCATACACACTACACAAATGTCTATGACATGCAGTTCATCCAGCTATTACACACACAGATCCACTATTTACAGATAAATAAATGCACAATCGCATAACCCACCATTCAACAAATAGTGTGGGTATGGGAGGGTCTCGATCGCATCGCCATAGGTGAACCATTTGTCATCATGTTGGCACAGCGCTACTTGCAGCTGCAGTGCGGTATATACCTTCAGGCCTGAAATCAAAAGACTACCTGGAAGACCATATGTGGAGCAGTGCCAACACCCTCGAGCAGACACATCTTGTAATCCTTGATCGTAAGAGCTTTTGAGGACACATGATGTACACCTGTATCCCACCTCAGGATATCACCTTCACCTATGTGGTATGCATATATTTTCGACCTGTGCCCCACAAAATCCACAACCTGCAAATCAATTGGCTCGTCTTTCATCGGGCCAATAAACTTCTTGTTTTGTGGTCTAATTCCTAAAGGATTGTCTGTGGCATATCCAGATATGTGGGATTCTTCATGATTGTGCCGAATTACTTCATGTGGATCACAGCCTTTTACCCAGTAGTTGAAACTGTCTGTATCCATATAAAGTAACTTGAGGTCGGCGAATTTTGGCTTCACAGGCTCATAATGGAATCTATAAATGTGGAGGTTTGAGCTTGGAGAGGTCCAGAACACTCATACCGATATAGAGAGTCTTCGTGAACGGCACTGAAACCTTGGCCATATCCAGAGGGACTAGTCCTTCATTGAAGATTGAAATTTGGCCTGGCGATGTAATCTCTTGCGTCATAACGAGAACTCATCAATAAACTACCTGAATTTCGTGATATCATTTAACATTTTCCTGAAAACTGAATTCCACATTAATTTATAAATATCTGTTTCAAAGTCACAAGCCACGAGCGTCCTCTGTTTGGTGTTTACATTAGTGTAGTACTTCAATCAGCTACGTTGCCTGAACGAGATGCCAGGGGCTATTCTAGTAAGTTCCATCCCCAAACTGAGACATTGCTGGAGGCATCTGTAGTGTAGAATACATCAAGGCTTATTCCTCAGCATTGTCAACAGCTTCAAGAAGGAACCATTTAGCGGGACTAGGTGCTTTGGACACAGTGGCAAGTTGTTGAACACGTCGTGCGTATGGGTGGCATTTTCAAGTTATACTTCCAGAACAAATCCCACACCAGCATCCGCAGCCCCATCATGGATCTTGTCCTTCAGTCCAGCGACTTCCTCTTCAGACAGCCATTGGAGCCCTCGAAACAGTGCAGCTTGTTGCTTGGCATATATGTAGAGGTTTTTACATTCAAGTATAGGATGTAACTCAAATAGTCAGATGGTATGCACTCCTCCTCACTCATTCACACATTATTCACATTGGCATATCTGTACAAAAATCCCCCATGAATGAGAAGAGCAGTATTTCAACATTGGTCCCAGGTTCGAATGCTGCCTCGGGCATGGATGTGTGTGATGTCCTTAGGTTGGTTATGTTTAAGCAGTTCTAAGTTCTAGGGGACTGATGACCTCAGCAGTTAAGTCCCATAGTGCTCAGAGCCATTTGAACCATTTTTTTTCAACATTCGTCAACAGTTCAGTGCTGACGTGTGTTCTTAACATTGTGTCCCACTACAGCCCTGGTGCGGTGAAATAGAATGCACTCCGGCATTTCTCAATGATGTCTGTAAGCAATCGTATATTGGTGTTCATGTGTAATCTTGCATATTCTTCTAAATAAGAAATGCCAAACTCCTGCCAGCATTCACTACGTGCTCATACACCACATATGTTATGACAGTTCCTGCTTGTTTACAGGAGAATGTGCTAATGTGGGGAAATGTGGTGTCATGGTGTCTCTCCAGCGAATCCAGAAGTGGGGAGACTCCTTTAACTGTGATAAGCTAAAACTTTGCATCACTGGTATGTGCGGGCTCTGGTAATATGCACGTCCTCTGATACATTATCTCAGCAAATTTCTGAAGAGTCATGTGCATGAAACATAGTGAATCCTGGATGTGGAGCGACATTTTTGGCGCGACTAGCTTGAAAAATGAAATGTACTTTTCAACAGCGTCAGGAATGACGCTGACGTTATCAGTTTTCTAGCAAAAATCACCAAAGTGCTCAACAAGAAAGTGAGCATCACACCCACTCAAATTGTCAACGAAGACTGGTATGTGTCATGGCAGTTGGTAGCTCAAGTTGCAAGTGTTGTGAGCTATGCCGCAGAAGTTCTCTGATAGATGACAATGATCTCTAGATGGAGTTTCTGCTTTTCTGTCCAACAGCAGCTCTACGGTATTGTCTTGCTGGTGCAGTAGAACGTTAATCTCACTACGTTCTGTTACTTTTATTGCGGAAGTGGTGCACAGTGTGTTGACTACCACGTTCTGATTAACATCTGATACTTACATAAGGCATCAATGGCTTCTGCGTTAGTGTGCACCTGCAAAAGGCTCGTCACTAAAATATATATGGTATTCTTTGAAAAGAACCCACAGCATTTTATGATGCATTGGTAGTACTCAGGAATATTGATCACGACGCGCAGCAAGTCTCCAAGTGTTGGAAAATCATTCTTCTCTTTCTTCACTGGACTGTAATACTATATTTAAGAGCACCAGCGGAAGCAGTATAAGAAACTGTTGCCTACGCATGGCCACTAGTAGTGATGTTCTGCCGAAAACCACGTGACTAGAAATAGTCATACTCGTGTCCTATTGAAATAAACAATATAATGTGTTTTTCGACCCAAAATACGAATCGTTTTCGTGCGAGAATTCATTCCAACCTGAGACTTATTGACTAGTGGCAACATCGTCAACGCCGTGTCTGCCATTGAAACCTCAACTCTTTTACCAAGAAACAGTATCTCGAAAGAAACGTCACTGACTGTTCGAGCCAGGAACCAGTACATTTGGAAATGCCTACCTAGGATAAAAAGTTATTAAAGTTTCAGAATGTTTGTCACCGAGACGGTGTCCCTTCGTCCTATACGCCGAATTCGAGAACCTCCTAGTTCCTGTCACACGTTGTGAAGGCGACCCCACTGCCTCCCATACTACCTTCACAGAAAGACACGTACCACATGTGCCATTCTACCGAGTTCTATACTTGTATGACTCCAGTTACAACAAATTATAATCATTTATTCGGTATAATACTACTAGATATTTGCTCTATGATCTCTCTGCTCTCGAAAAACACATATGTAAAGTTGATGGGCTTTATGGAAGCAACATTCCCATGACTGACTCGCAGGAGAATGATGCTTCGTATGAGCAGGCAATTGATTGTCATAATTGTGGACTCCCTTTGGATAGAAAAGCAGAACCTTCGTGTAGAGACCGATGTCATGTAATGGGAAAGTTATGCAACGCAGTTCACAGCACACACAACTTGAAGCACCAGCCGTCATAACACGTTACGAACAACTTAAATTGGAAGGAACGCATAGAAAATGTTGTAGGGATGGCTAACCAAAGACTGCGTTTTATTGGCAGGACACTTAGAAAATGTATCATATCTACTACGAAGACTGCCTCACTACATTTGTCCGTCCTCTTTTAGAATACTGCTGAGCGGTCTGAGACCCTTACAAGATAGGATTGGCGGATTACATCGAAAAAGTTCAAAGAAGGGAAGCACGTTCTGTATTATCGCGAAATAGGGGAGAGAGAGTCACTGAAATGATGCAGGATTTGGAGAGGACATCATTAAAACAAAGGCGTTTTTCGTTGCGGTGAAATCTTCTCACGAAATTCCAATCACCAACTTTCTCCTTCGAATGCGAAAATATCTTTTTGACACGGACCTACATAGGGAGCAACGATTACCATGACAAGGGAAATCAGAGCTTGTACGGAAAGATATAGGTGTTCGTTCTTTCCGTGCGCTATACGAGATTCGAATAATAGAGAATTGTGAAGGTGGTTCGATGAACCATCTGTCAGGCACTTAAAAGTGATTTTCAGAGTATCCATGTAGATGTACCAGTCTTCTTTCGCAATTGAGCAGGCATGATGCTCACTCATTTGTTAAGCACTTGTATGATTTCTGCTTGAAAGATGATAATGTCAGTGCCAATCCCTCTGCTTTTGAAAAGTACATTTCTTTCTGCAAACGAATCACGCCAAAAAATATCGCCCCACATCCAGGATTCACTATGTTTCACGCACATGATTCATCAGAAATTTACTGAGAGTAAATCAGGAGGACATGCATATTACCAGAGCCCGCATATCTCAATGATGCAAGCCGCGTGGGATTAGTCGAGCGGTCTAGGGCGCTGCAGTCACGGAGTGTGCGGCTGGTCCCGGCGGAGGTTCGAATCCTCCCTCGGGCATGGGTGTGTGTGTTTGTCCTTAAGATAATTTAGGTTAAGTAGTGTGTAAGCTTAGGGACTGATGACCTTAGCAGTTAAGTCCCATAAGATTTCACACACATTTGAACATTTTTTCAATGATGCAAAGTTTCAGCTTATCACGAAGAGGGGTCTGTCCACACCTGGCTTCGAGACTTCACTAAACCACGTTGCTCAACACTACCACATTCTCCTGTAAACTAACAGAAACTGCCATAACAGTGGAGTATGAGCACACTATGAATATCTGCCAGGAATTTGGCACCCCTATCGTAGAATAATATGCAAGACTATACATGAACACCAATATACCATTGCTCACCGACATCTTTGAGAAATTCCAGAGTGTATGAGCATATGCCTGGACACACACTCTCTAGATCCCTCCTTCTGTTTCACTGCACCAGGACTTTCGTGGGAGCAGGTGTTAAGAACACATGTCATCATTGAACTGTTGACAAAGGTTGAAATACTGCTCTTCTCCAAATGCGGGATTCACAGGGAACTTGTCAGTGCACGCACAGGTATGCTTAGGCGAATAACCTGCGAATTAGCGGGGTGGAATACATACCATCTGAGGATTTGAGTTACATCCTTTAAATAGACGTAAAAACCTCTATGCATACGCCATGCAACAAGCTGCACTGTTTCGAGTGTCCCGATGGCTGTCTGAAGAGGAAATCGACGGACTGACGGACGAGACCCATGATGTGACTGTGGATGCTGGTGTAAGCTATGTTATGGAAACAGAACTTGAAAATGTCAGCCATACACATGCCGTGCACAACGACTTGCCACTGTGTCCAGAGCTCCTAGTCTCGCTAAATAGTTCCATCCTGAAGCTATTGACAATGCTGAGGAATAACCCTTGATATACACGCTAAAGATGCCTCCAGCAATGTCACAGGTGAGGATGGGACTTAATAGTATCACCAATGGCATTTCCTTCGAGCAGCATTGCTTGCAAGCAAGTTACCATCTTTAATGAAGGACTAGTCGCTGTGGTTATGGACAAGGTTCCATTGCAGTTCAAAAAGGCTTTCTACATCGTTATGTGTGCTTCAGGACATCTCCAAACTCAAAACTCCACGTTTATAGATTCCACTATGAGTTTGTGAAGCCAAAATTCGCCGATCACAAGTTACTTTATATGGATACCGACAGTTTCATCTGCTGGGCAAAAGGCTGTGATCCACATGAAGTAATTAGGTACAAACATGAAGAATCCCGCATATCTGGATATGCCACAGACAATCCTTTAGGAATTACACCACAACGCAAGAAGTTTATTGGCCTGATGAAAGACAAGCCAATTGGTTTGCAGGTTGTGGAGTTTGTGGGGCTCAGGTCGAAAATATATGCATACCATATAGATGAAATAGCCACCCTCAGACAGGTTACAAGTGTGCATCATGTGGCCTCAAAGGCTCTTACGATCAAGGATTACAAGATGTGCCTGCTCGAGGGTGTTGGCACTGCTCCACATATGGTCTTCCAGGTAGTCTTTTGATTACCAGGCCTCGAGGTACATAGTGCACTGCAGTTGCAAGTGGCACTGTGCCATCATGATGATAAATGGTTAACCTATGGTGATATGATCGAGACCCTCACACTATTTGTTGATTGGTGGGTTATGTGATTGTTCATTTATTTATCTGTAAATAGGAGATCTGTGTGTGTAATAGTTGGATGAATCGCATGTCATAGACATATGTGTAGGTGTGTATGCATGCCTGATTGCACACTGTGTCTGCATATATTTTGCATGCATACTGTGTGTGTGTATGCATGTAAGTGTTGTATATAGTTTGTGTGTGTGTGTGTGTGTGTGTGTGTGTGTGTGTGTGTGTGTGTGTGTGTTTGTGTTTGTTTGTGTTGGTGTGTGGGGGGGGGGGGGGCGGGCGGGGAGGGGGTGGGGTGGGTGGGTGGGTGGGTGTGTGGTTGTGTGCGTGGGTGGGAGGGAGGTGGGTGGGTGGATGTGTGGTTGGTTTGGTCTGTTGGTGGGTGGGCAGGTTGCTCTCTGTGTGGTGTGTGTGTGTACGTGGTTTCTATTCACCTGCTAGTTCTAGCCCTCGTTTTCCATACATATCGGATGTAGAAAGAGATCAGAAAAAAATGTAAATTCTGTATATAGGATCATCAGAAAGAAAAGAACTGAGATATAGAAACTGTGTAAAGGTGTAAGAAATACGACACAAGCAAACTAATATCGTGTCGGACCTCCTTTTGTGTGGCATAGTGCAGCAAGTCGACGTGGCATGGACTCAACAGGTCGTTGAAAGTCCCCTGCAGAAACGTTGAGCCAAGCTACCTCTGTAGCCATCCATAATTGTGAACGTTTTGCTAGTGCAGGATTTTGTGTGCGAACTGAACTCTCGAGTATTTCCCATAAATGTTCGATGGGATTCATGTCGGACGATGTGGATGACCAACTCATTCGCTCTAATCGTCCAGAATGTTCTTCAAACCAATCTCAAACAATTATGGCCCAGTAACATGGGTCATTGTCATTCATAAAAATTCCATCATTGTTTGGAAACATGACGTCCATGAACAGTGCAATTGGTCTCCAGGTAGCCGAACATAACCGTTTGCAGTCAATGATGGGTTCAATTCGACCAGAGGACCCAGTACATTCCATGTAAGCAAAGCGTTCACCACTATGGAACAACCATCAGCTTGCACAGTGCCTTGTTGACAACTTGGCTTCACGACTTCGTGGGGTCTACGCCGCACTCGAACGCTACCATCAGCTTCTACTAATTGAAATCGGGACTCATACGACCAGGCCAAAGTTTTCCAGTCGTTTAGCATCCAGCCGATATGGTCACGAACCTAGAAGAGGCACTGCAGGCGGTGTTGCGTTGTTGGATAAGCCACTGGCGTCTGCTGTCTGCTGCCATAACCCGTTAATGCCAAATTTTGCCGCACTGTCCTAACGGATACGTTCACCGCACGTCCCACATTGATTTCTGCAGTTATTTTATGCACTGTTGCTTGTCTGTTCGCACTGACAAATCTACACAAACTCCGCTGCTCCCCGTCGTTAAGTGAAGGCCGTCAGCATCCGTGTTTCCATGATGAGAGGTAATGCCTAAAATGTAGTATTCTCGGCACACCCCTGACATTGGGGGTCTTGGAATATTGAATTTCTTATTGATTTCAAATAGGTGATGCCTTCTGTATCTAGCTCCAGCCACCATTTCATGTTCAAAGTCTGTTAATTCCCTTTATGCTGCAATAATGACGCTGTACCCTCAGGGTTTCTTCCCATTCCATTCCATGTGCAGTAATTATTTTGATCTTATCCTCATGATCCCTATGTGAGCGATATGTAGGAGGTTGTAGTAGATTCCTAGAGTTGTCATTTAAAGCCGGTTCTTGGAACTTTGTTGGTAGGCTTTCTCGGGATAGTTTACATCTATCTTCAAGTGCCTTCCAGTTCAGTTCCTCAAACAAACTTGTGACCCTCGTGCATACGTTCAATATTTCCTGTTAGTCTTATTTGGTATTGGTCCCACACATTTGAGCAGTATTCTAGAAATGTTCACATGAGTGATTTGTGAGCAATCTCCTTTGTAGACTGATTGTACTTCCCCCATAATCTACAAATAAATCGAAGTCTACCTCCTGCTTTACCCACGACTGAATCTAAGTGATCATTCCATTTCATGTCCCTACAAAGTATTATACCTACGTATTTGCACGAGTTGGCCGATTCCAACAGTGACTAATTGGTGTTATAGTCAAAGGATACTACGTTCTTTTTTTCATCTTGTGAAGTGCAACAATTTACATTTCTGAACATGTAAAGTAAGTTGCCAATCTTTGCACCACTTTGAAATCTTATCGAGATCTGACTGAATATTTATGCAGCTTCTCTAAGACAGTACTTAATCACAGATAACTGTATCATCTGCAAAAGTCTGAGGTTACTATTACTACTGTCCATAAGGTCATTAATATACAACATGGACAGCAAGAGTCCCAAAACACTTCCCTGGGGCACCCATCAATCAAAGAAATCAGCAACAGCTTGCACTGTATGTGCTTGAGCATTGTGCTGCAAAATGATGGTCGGGTCCTGCAGAAAGTGCCATAATTTCTGTCTCTAAGCTGGTCGTACGTTGTGTTCCAAAAATGAATAGCATACAGACAGAAGTGATGACACATTCTGCAGGACCTGACCATCATTTTGCAGCACAATTCTCAAGCACATGTTTGACTGAGGGGGCTGCTAAGTGCTATACCAACTACTGCACACCCCTGACTTAAGCCCTCGTAAGTTGAACTCGATTTCTAAACTGAAGGAAACACTTCACGGCATCCGATTCAGAACTGCTACAAATTCGTCAGGCAATAAACCGCGCCGCTCGAACTATCAACACAACTGGCACTGCTAAGAGTATCTTACGACTTCCATATTGCTGGCAACGTGTTATACACTATGCTGGTGACTACTGTGAAGGTCAGTAAAACTTTAAAACACGTATCTATTTTGTACGATCTGTAAATAAATAGTTGCCACTATTATAGTTCCAACCCTCGTATATCTTTCCGATTTTTTTAGCTGTCCTTTGTATTTTGGTAATCACTGCTGCCACAAACATGCTATGGTCACTGATACCAGTTTCGAAGTGAACATCCTGAAAGAGGTCAGGTCTATTTGTTGCCATTAGATGCAATATGTTTTCATTATGAGACAGGTTCCTATCTATGTTATACATAGCTCCAGAGAAAGCATTTAGTAATGTTTCACAGGATGTCTCATCATCAGTAGGGGAAAGAGGAGAGCGTCACCCAAAACGTGCGGGTTGCCTACCTTTAAGGGGCAGTGACATCAGCTGACGATGCGAGTACCGTTATCCAAGATGGCGGCCGTGATGTCAGCTGATGACACGATTGACGTCATTCAAGATGGCGGCTGTGACGTCGCTGATGACGCGATTTACGTCATTCAAGATGGCGGCCGTGACGTCAGCTGATGATGCGAGTACCGTTATCCAAGATGGCGGCTTTTGGTGGGAAGTTTGAATTTTGGAGGGAAGATAGGTCTGTTGGTCTACCTCTACTAACGTAAGAAAATGGTGGGAAAGAAAGGGCACTTGAGTTACCTCCACTAACCTAAGTAAATGACTGAAAGGAAAGGGCATTTGGGCTACCTCCAATAACCTAAGTCACCCGACCGCCACCTCTTCCTATGAACTGGAGGAGAAAAGGACTCAGCCTGTGCTGGACGAATGTGTTTATTTAAACAATTTGAGGCAGTACAGCCATCAAGTGTGTTCACCACGAGGTCCAGAGTCCAACTGATCTAGTACATAGTGCTGCCACCAGAGGGCATTGTCATCCCTCCTGTGATATAACCCAAGATGACGGCCTAGAGAGGAAAATGGCGGGAAAATGACTCATCTTGCACTAGGCTGCTGGAGAGAGGAAGGAGTGTACTTTATTTGTTTTGGAACAATTTATTTAGGGATGGATTTGAGATAGCATATTTATTCGTCGTCGTCGGCTGATACTCGTATCCAAGTTTTCATTTCTCTCCTGAGATTTCCTTTGTCACGGTTCAGGCATGGAAGTGTTGTTGATGGCTTAGCAATGCAATCCTAGCATGGAACAGGCGGCCACAGACATTACAGCTGATGGAAGGTGGAGGATGTGGCTGAGCCTGGAGGAGTTTACATCTCTGGCGTTTGTCATTCTCCATTCTTCGACGTTCCAGCTCAAAGTTTTGAAGAGCATTTGAGGTAACTGAGCGCCAGTGACATCGGTCTTCTGCTATTGTGGACCAGTTACTCGGATCGATGTTCACGTTTTTCAGATTTTTCAGTACTGATCCTTATAACGTTTGAGAGGGGCACATCATGGCCTTTTACCTGTGCTCACTTCGCTGTACAGCATTTGGTGTGGAAGTCTGTCATTTTTCATCCGCTGGACATATCCGACCCATCTCAGTTGATGCCCAATGATAAGAGCTTCCATGCTATACATTTTTGCTTTCTCAAGAACAGCCGTGTTGGATATGAAGTCATCCAATTTCAGGTTCATGATATATCTTAGCTTCTGTTGGTTGAAGCGTTCTAGTTTCTTCAGATCACAGCGATGTAATGTCCAGGTTTTGCAACCATATGACTACATCTTTGTACACCATCAGTTTGGTGTACAGTGTTAGGTCTTTATTCAGGAAGACACGCTTTGTAAGATGTCCAAATGCTACATGGGCAGCACGTAATCTATTCTCCACATCTTTTCTAGATGGGCAGTTAGATGACAGTCTGCTTCCTAGGTAGAGGAAATGGTCCACTTGTTCCAAGGGTGTATCATAAATGGATATGCTGAAGTCAGGAACGGAGGAGCCAGGAGTTGGCTGCGCCATCACCTTCGTCTTTGGAATATTGATGGAGAGACCAAATCGTTCGTATGCCCTGCTGAAGGAATCAACTGACAGCTGCAACTCTGCAGGTGAATGAGCTGGAGAAGCACTGTCATCAGCATACTGCAGCTCTGTCACACGAGTGGTACTTGTGAACCTTTTTGAATGGAGTCTGGACTGGTTGAATAATCCTCCATCAAACCTGTACTTTAGCTCTATTCTTGCATTGTTTACGGATGTCTCGCAAAGGATAGCTGCCGGATACAATGCAAATAATGTTGGTGCAAGAACGCATCATTGTTTAAGCCCACTTGTTATTGGGAATTCACCAATCGTTTCATTCTGGCAGAGGACCTGTCTAGTCATATCATGGTGGAGAGCTTCAGTCAAGTCAACAAAATGTTCAGGGAAGCCGAAGCGTTTTAAGACCATCCACATGGCTTCTCTGGGAACTGTATCAAAGGCCTTTTCTAGATCGTAGAAAACAAGTAGTAAAGGCTTTTGCTGTTCTCTGCACTTCTCCTGTAGTTGTCGTGCACAGAAAAGCATGTGAATTGTCCCTCTTGAAGGTCGAAACCCATATTGAGACTCAGGTAGTATAGTCTCTGAAAGTGTCTGGAGGCGATTTAAAAGGATTCTTGCAAAAATTTTGCCAGTGACAGAGAGTAGAGATATTCCCCGGTAGTTACCACAGACGCTTCTGTCGCCCTTCTTGAAGATGGTGACAATTGTGGAGTTCTTCAAGTCAGCTGGTACCTTGCGGGTTTCACACATTAATAGAATGAGTGAGAAGAGTCTAGTTTTTAGAGGCAAGCCGCCACCCTCAATAAGCTCCATCGGGATGCTGTCAGGTCCAGGAGCCTTCCCAGGTTTCACACTCTTGAGTGCCTTGCAAAATTTTTAAAAAGTTGGAGGATCAGCCATCCAGGGTTTTGGAGGGTGCTGTGGGACATTTTTGAGAAAATTTCCAGCGGCAGTAGAAGGGCGGTTGAACAGTGAGCTGAAGTGCTCTTTCCAACGATTTAAAATGTCCTGACTTTCAGTAAGAATGGTGGAGTTGTCAGCAGCTTTCAGTGTTTCAGATGAGTAGCGGGTAGGTCCACAAAGCTCTTTAATACCAGCGTAGAAGCCACGCAGGTTCCTTGCATTGGAAAGATTTTGGAGTTCTGTGGCTTTCTGTTGCCACCATTTGTTCTTGATTACTCGTATTTGACTTTGACATTTTTGCTTGAGTTCTTGAAAGTGTGCTTTCTTTTCTGTGCAGGACGGATCTTGAGCAAGGGCTAGGTAAGCATCTTGCTTTGCATTGATGATGGCTTGGATTTCTCCATGGTTGTCATCAAACCAGTCACTTCTTTTCCGTGCACTAAAACCAACAACATTCTCAGCAGTTTCTTTGATGATGTTCTTTAATGTGGTCCATTCTTGTTCGACATCATCTGTGATTGCTGGAGCTTTGTTAAGTTGTTCAGTCAGTATGTCTTGGAAGTGTGAGCGAACGTTTTTGTTGTTCAGGTTGCTTATGTTGAATTTTCTGCGTGGTGGGTTTGAAAAGTGGGATCGTGGCTTGCGATACTTTGGTACTCTCAAACGGCTGACTAAAAGTCTATGGTCAGTCCAGCACTCATCGATGTTTAGTGCTGCTTTTGTGATGAGAATGTCTTTCTTGTCACGCTGTCGCGTAATAACGTAGTCTATAAGATGCCAATGTTTGGAGCGTGGGTGCATCCATGTGGTCTTATAGCGGTTACGCAAACGGAATTGGGTATTGGAGATGAAAAGCTCGTGCTCAGCACATAGACCAAGAAGTAACAACCCATTTGCATTGCAGTTTCCCACACCTTGTTTACCCATGACGTCTCTCCAAAAACGGTTGTCCCTTCCCACTCTGGCATTGAAATCACCAAGTAAAATTAATTTATCTTGAATGGGTATTTTAGAGAGAGTACTGTTCAGTTGGTGGTAGAACTGATTCTTTGTGTCTTCATCACTGTCTAAAGTAGGAGGATATGCAGAGACGAAGGTGATGAAACTGTCTGAATCAATGGGTACTTTAAGAGTCATCAGTCTTTCATTAATTGAGACAGGTGTACGTCGAAGATCTTTCACTATTTTCGTTTTTACGGCAAATCCTGCACCATGGATGCGTGGTTCTCCTGCATCCTTTCCCTTCCAGAAGATGGTGTACCCTGAACGTACCTCACTAATGTGTCCCTCACCTGAGAGTCTTGTCTCACTCGAGGCAGCTATGTCTATATCTAGCCAGGCTAATTCTTGGGTGATAAGAGCGGTTCTTCTCTCTGGCCTGTAATTGTTCACGTCCAGGAGGGTCCTGACATTCCATGTCCCTATTGTCATAATCATTTAATTCTTCTTTTGTTTACGTCCGCAGTATAAGGAGTGACCTACTGGGTGCGGATTCCCAGCCCGGTTCAAGTGTGACTTCCGATGTTTAGCCCACATTTTCTAGGGCCTTCCCCATTCAGGGTGGGCAGCGGTCATCCTAAATAGCCCTGCCCAGTCGCAGATGCAGGACCGGGTTCCCGAGTAGTCACACGGGTTCTCAGGAAGGCGACCATCACACACCTGCCGCCAATGTGCTGGTCCAGACTAGTAGCTTCCAGCCTCACTCGGAGCCTGCTACCATCGTCCTTATCCCATCGCCATTGGTCTTTAGAGAAAATGACAGGAGAAATTGCCATTTGCGTGAATTTGTTTAAGGTGGATTACAGCTTGCGAGGAAGTGACCCACACACTATGATTCTGGAACAATTCATCAAGGCACATATGTATGTGACATGTGACTTCAGGTACCAGAACTGCAACGAACTGCCGCGAGCTCAATGATGGCTGAGCTGCGCCTTTACAGCCAGTTCGTCTGGCATGACCTCATCCGCCTCCACAATTGTTGAGAACCTGGGATATAAGATTCTTCTTCCGCTCGCTTCGCCATTGGGTCGAAGGGTAGATAATAGATACTAGAGAGGTAAGTGAAAGACACCCTTGAGCCTCGGAAACCTAATACCGTTGGGGTCGAAGAAACCAAGAGTTGGTCAAGGGAGGCCAGATAGGAAAGGAAACAGGAGAAGCCTGACACAAGTAAGTGGAAGTAATGCCAGGCTTAGCTAAGGGCCCGTGTGGTTGCCACCCACATACTCCCAAGATGGGAGCCCTCTGCGGGTAGCATATTTATTGCGCTGATACAAAACACTCACCCTGACCTGCTTGGGGTCACAATACGCAGTCTGCAGACCTGCAAACTGCTCGTAATTAAAGCAGTGCACTGATGTACAGGCACGCAAACAACTCATAAATTACCGAAGCAATGCATCTGGCTAGTTCAGCTTTCAGTCACTAGGATTGCTAGTGAGCCCACTCCCACTCAACCCCCCCCCCCTCTCCCAAGATGCTCAACACCCATTGTTTCATGCTGAGATCACATGATGGTGCGCCATCACATCTATATAAGGAGTTGCTTTCCAACAGTCTTCCCCACTCCTCTTTAGTTCGTCTCAGCATTCGATCGTGTGTGTGTGTGTGTGTGTGTGTGTGTGTGTGTGTGTGTGTGTGTGTGTGTCCTACACCATGAAGAGGAGTGGAAACGGTCTTGCTGACGTTTCTGATGAGGTAAACGCGTGCGCTCATTCGAGACCCAGCATAAGTTATGATTATCTTTTTTTGTGTGTGTGTGATCAATCTTCAGCACCAGGAATTGAAAGTTGTTTCAGTTCTTGTGCGTTCGTGTAGCGGAATTTTTATTTCTCTCTCCTACACTATATTTGCTAGTTTCGTTTCAGCATTCGGGCTAGAGATGTTGAGAAAAATAAAACCAAACTTTGCAGAGGAGATGAGAGAACAACAGCAGTCTTCCTCACTTCAAAACCGTGTGTCTTTATCTTGTAATATTCTGGTTCTGTGTGTATCCTACTTTAGAGTATATGTACAGACATCTGATGGAGATGGTGTTACCTTGCACAGTTATGCTTTAGAATGTGTTTGTTTAATGAAGTTCCTTTGCTAAATTCATGCACTTCATGTTACACAGATCTGCGTCCATCCTCCCCAGTGCCTGAGTGGGTACATGAAATGGCCGAGGAGCGAGGATACGCAATGCCAAACTGGATGCAAGACATCCCCCTGGACGCAGATGTTTATGAGGAGATGCAGTCCTGGTGGCAGGGTGAATTAGGTAATTACCATTATTATTATTGCTATCATATGAACAGGTGTTCTCTTCCTCATATCATGTGGATGTGGGTACTTATTGCTTCCATTCTATCTTTACAGAACCATCTTATCAGCACACGGTGCATGCTCCTGCGGAAGCGACAGGTCCCTGCTGGCACACGTCGCCAGCTAGCAACCCTTCGTCAGCTGCTCGGCAAAGGTTGCAGGCAGCTACAGGCGCCTCTGCAAGTGGTTGCAGGTAAGTGACGCTGGGACAAGTCCACAGAAACGAGCTAGCATCATCTGTTATGCTCCGCCTGCACCCAGCCCGGGTTGCTCTCACTAGGAGGAGGACAGAGTCGCCGCACAACCCTCACCACCACCGCCTGCAAACCAGATATGGCGCACCTGTAAGCGTGCCACGCCCTGATGTGTGACTTTGCAAACCCCGTCACCTATTCAGTCATCCACGGGGTGGACAACATCTAGTAGCAGTAGTACCGTTAATGATAGTGAATTCATGGCTAGTGGAAGCTCTCTAACCCATCATGTTGGCGATAGACCGGAGGAGGATAGTCGAGTTATGGGTGAATTAGAATACAAAGCGGCTGCTAAGGCTTTTGAGGGGCACATCTCTTTCAACAGGATTGAGAATCCGGCAGGAGGGTATCGTGATCCAGATATGTTTCTGGATGCTCGTCTCCCTATGGTTGAAAGAGAGCTCTGTAAAGTCCTGCGTAACTCAGACTATCACGCCATGAAGTGCAGTGCGGTTCTCTGCTGTAAACTGGCGCCCCCTCACCCCCAAAAGTTTGAAGGCTCTGTGGAGGAGAACAGCGTAGTGTACAGCGGAATAACCCGGGGAACAGCAATTGGTACCACGAGTCAACCTTGAGAGCTATTCTTGATCATTTCTCCGAGATGCGAGTAAGTGGATCAGGAAAAGCTTTCAGCCAGATTTTACACTTCGACGTTCATGTATATGTCTATGATTCAGTAAATGAAGGGTCTAGACATGTCAAGCTATCGGACGATATAGCAGCCAAGCGAGCTTGTTTTAACGTAGAGAATAAAGATCAGTACTGTTTCGCGTGTTCAATCCTTGCAAATCGGCGTAATTATCATTACAGAGATCATCATGAGCGCCCAAAATCATACGGTAAAGGTTTAGATGTTTGTGAACTCTATAGCTTTGACAGTATCGATTTCACTGTGAAAATCCGTGACATAGCTAAATTTGAGGCACAAAATACCGGAATATCTGTTTATGTTAACGGATTGAAAGAATTAAAGGAGAAAAAACACATAATTGTTGGACCCTATCATTTTTCAAAATTTGCCGGTGAGCGACCCCATCATGTAAACATGTTTCTTTTCTCTGAAGAAGAGAAGCAGCATTACATCTGTATCAAAGACATGTCGAGACTTATTTCCAAGTAACTTAATAATCACAACGGAAAATCGCATATTTGCTTCAGGTGCTTGAGTTATTTTCGTAGCATTATTATTATTATTATTATTATTATTATTATTATTGCCCACCTACGTTTCATCACACCATAGGTGTCTTCATCAAAATTTCTGGTCATACATGCTTACCAAAGGTGTTTTCTCAACTGCCTGAATGTATGTAAAATGATTCTCAATAGCGTGTCATACGCACTTTGAGAATACTAATAATATTTTGAATACGCACGCTGTATGTGCTTGAACAAGTTGTATATACGCTTGCACGTTATACATGCTCTGTAAATAGTTTAATTCCAAGTTTCACCTACCACTTGCCATCCAGTCATTTTAGTTTTAAGTCTTAGCACTTCACTTATCTCCAAGTCTAACCCCACCTGAAAATAAGAAGGAGTACATTCCTTCCTTTAATAAATTGTACCTTTGATTAGGAATGGAGAGATAAAAAAATTATTAGTAGTAGTAAGAAGAAGGAAGTATCTCTGCATTAGCTTTTAGCATAGATTTATAAGAAAAAATTCCTACCAGTGTTACTGTTGTAGTGTGTAAGTTAAAAGTATTTCTGCATTGGAATAGCAGAGTCAATTTGTACCTGAAGAATACTATATTGTACCTGCAGCTTTACTGTATGATTAAATGATGATGGCGTCCTCTTGGGTAAAATATTCCGGAGGTAAAATAGTCCCCCATTCGGATCTCCGGGCGGGGACTACTCAAGAGGACGTCGTTATCAGGAGGAAGAAAACTGGCATTCTACGGATCGGAGCGTGGAATGTCAGATCCCTTAATCGGGCAGGTAGGTTAGAAAATTTAAAAAGGGAAATGGATAGGTTAAAGTTAGATATAGTGGGAATTAGTGAAGTTCGGTGGCAGGAGGAACAAGACTTTTGGTCAGGTGATTACAGGGTTATAAATACAAAATCAAATAGGGGTAATGCAGGAGTAGGTTTAATAATGAATAAAAAATAGGAGTGCGGGTTAGCTACTACAAACAGCATAGTGAACGCATTATTGTGGCCAAGATAGACACAAAGCCCATGCCTACTACAGTAGTACAAGTTTATATGCCAACTAGCTCTGCAGATGATGAAGAAATTGATGAAATGTATGACGAGATAAAAGAAATTATTCAGGTAGTGAAGGGAGACGAAAATTTAATAGTCATGGGTGACTGGAATTCGTCAGTAGGAAAAGGGAGAGAAGGAAACATAGTAGGTGAATATGGATTGGGGGGAAGAAATGAAAGAGGAAGCCGCCTTGTAGAATTTTGCACAGAGCATAACTTAATCATAGCTAACACTTGGTTCAAGAATCATAAAAGAAGGTTGTATACCTGGAAGAATCCTGGAGATACTAATAGGTATCAGATAGATTATATAATGGTAAGACAGAGATTTAGGAACCAGGTTTTAAATTGTAAGACATTTCCAGGGGCAGATGTGGATTCTGACCACAGTCTATTGGTTATGAACTGCAGATTGAAACTGAAGAAACTGCAAAAAGGTGGGAATTTAAGGAGATGGGACCTGGATAAACTGAAAGAACCAGAGGTTGTAGAGAGTTTCAGGGAGAGCATAAGGGAACAATTGACAGGAATGGGGGAAAGAAATACAGTAGAAGAAGAATGGGTAGCTCTGAGGGATGAAGTAGTGAAGGCAGCAGAGGATCAAGTAGGTAAGACGACGAGGGCTAATAGAAATCCTTGGGTAACAGAAGAAATATTGAATTTAATTGATGAAAGGAGAAAATATAAAAATGCAGTAAATGAAGCAGGCAAAAGGGAATACAAACGTCTCAAAAATGAGATCGACAGAAAAGGCAAAATGGCTAAGCAGGGATGGCTAGAGGACAAATGTAAGGATGTAGAGGCTTGTCTCACTAGGGGTAAGATAGATACTGCCTACAGGAAAATTAAAGAGACCTTTGGAGAGAAGAGAACCACTTGTATGAATATCAAGAGCTCAGATGGCAACCCAGTTCTAAGCAAAGAAGGGAAGGCAGAGACGTGGAAGGAGTATATAGAGGGTTTATACAAGGGCGATGTACTTGAGGACAATATTATGGAAATGGAAGAGGATGTAGATGAAGATGAAATGGGAGATAAGATACTGCGTGAAGAGTTTGACAGAGCACTGAAAGACCTGAGTCGAAACAAGGCCCCGGGAGTAGACAACATTCCATTAGAACTACTGATGGCCTTGGGAGAGCCAGTCATGACAAAACTGTACCATCTGGTGAGCAAGATGTATGAGACAGGCGAAATACCCACAGACTTCAAGAAGAATATAATAATTCCAATACCAAAGAAAGCAGGTGTTGACAGATGTGAAAATTACCGAACTATCAGTTTAATAAGTCACAGCTGCAAAATACTAACGCGAATTCTTTACAGACGAATGGAAAAACTGGTAGAAGCGGACCTCGGGGAAGATCAGTTTGGATTCTGTAGAAATGTTGGAACACGTGAGGCAATACTAACCTTACGACTTATCTTAGAAGAAAGATTAAGAAAAGGCAAACCTACGTTTCTAGCATTTGTAGACTTAGAGAAAGCTTTTGACAACGTTAACTGGAATACTCTCTTTCAAATTCTGAAGGTGGCAGGGGTAAAATACAGGGAGCGAAAGGCTATTTACAATTTGTACAGAAACCAGATGGCAGTTATAAGAATCGAGGGGCATGAAAGGGAAGCAGTGGTTGGGAAAGGAGTGAGACAGGGTTGTAGCCTCTCCCCGATGTTATTCAATCTGTATATTGAGCAAGCAGTAAAGGAAACAAAAGAAAAATTCGGAGTAGGTATTAAAATTCATGGAGAAGAAGTAAAAACTTTGAGGTTCGCCGATGACATTGTAATTCTGTCAGAGACAGCAAAGGACTTGGAAGAGCAGTTGAAGGGAATGGACAGTGTCTTGAAGGGAGGATATAAGATGAACATCAACAAAAGCAAAACGAGGATAATGGAATGTAGTCAAATTAAATCGGGTGATGCTGAGGGGATTAGATTAGGAAATGAGACACTGAAAGTAGTAAAGGAGTTTTGCTATTTAGGGAGTAAAATAACTGATGACGGTCGAAGTAGAGAGGATATAAAATGTAGACTGGCAATGGCAAGGAAAGCGTTTCTGAAGAAGAGAAATTTGTTAACATCGAGTATAGATTTAAGTGTCAGGAAGTCGTTTCTGAAAGTATTTGTATGGAGTGTAGCCATGTATGGAAGTGAAACATGGACGATAACCAGTTTGGACAAGAAGAGAATAGAAGCTTTCGAAATGTGGTGCTACAGAAGAATGCTGAAGATAAGGTGGGTAGATCACGTAACTAATGAGGAGGTATTGAATAGGATTGGGGAGAAGAGAAGTTTGTGGCACAACTTGACTAGAAGAAGGGATCGGTTGGTAGGACATGTTTTGAGGCATCAAGGGATCACAAATTTAGCATTGGAGGGCAGCGTGGAGGGTAAAAATCGTAGAGGGAGACCAAGAGATCAATACACTAAGCAGATTCAGAAGGATGTAGGTTGCAGTAGGTACTGGGAGATGAAGAAGCTTGCTCAGGATAGAGTAGCATGGAGAGCTGCATCAAACCAGTCTCAGGACTGAAGACCACAACAACAACAACCTCAAAAACTACATTGTACCTCAAGTATTATATTGTACCTCAAGAACTACATTGTATTTGTCTGAACTGAATAAACCAATAAAAAAATTATTCACCATACGTCTTTGTTGTTATTTACAAAAAACCCTATCCCCTATTGCATTATGTATGTATATTTATACATATATGCTGTGCATGTCTCAAGTGACATTAGTTTTGCTGAAGATGAGTGCTATAAAGGAGGTCAGGTTTAAGATGGAAGATAACAGAATATATATAATGGTTACATGGAATTACGTCTATCATGCAGCACGAATTGGGTTATGGGAGCAGGAGGCACGTGACCATGTCCGTTCCCAAAGATACATAGCAGACGTGTCTAAAATTATATCTCCTATGCTTGAAGGAAACCACAGACATGGCATGTGGTTAAAGAACTGTACACTGTCAAAGCAGGAACAGGGTTAGGAAAAAACAACACAGAGGTAGTGAGGTAAAAATTCATTTATTTCTTATCCAACATAAAAGTAATTTTACATTTTCATAAGCAGACACATGAACACTATTTTTACACATCTTCTTCTTCTTCTTGAGTCGATGGAGAGAAGGACACCCATAGAATTCCAGGTATTGAATAGCAGCAAAATTAAAGATTCGATGCATCGATGAGATCTTTTCCTCCCCCTTGATGTAGATGATGGTATCCATGTGATCGAATAATTTAAGCGCCGTCACCATATCATTATAGGTTATGCCCTTTCTAAGGAACTATCCCAGAAATTTTTCGAAGATTCAAATTCATTTGCACATCTATAGATCCAGACTTAATTATCTCGTTCTGTTTCAAGCAGTCTATTACCATGATCGGGGAAAGCTCCTTGAACTTACATGGGCTGAGTAGACACCCTCCTCCCTCTCCTTTGGCAATTTCATAGTAAGAAGCACGAAATCTTGGATACATGTCATAAGCTAGACTGTAAACATTTTCATTCCACTGCAGATGTAAATTGTCAAATGGGTAGAATCTTAATTCAGGTAGACTTTGGCATTAGTTAACTTGCAGTTGTCGAACACGGTTGAATCATTTGCTATATTACCTCTTCTAGCAGTCTGAAATGTAAGTAGGATAATCTAGGTGTCTCTAGCTACGAGGAGGTTTTAATAGCCCATGTTTGTCTGCTCACAGTCGATAACACTAGGTACTCAAAAACCTCCCACGAGCAAAATATCAGTGATAGAAATGTACTGGAATTCAGGAATTTTAAAAGCTTCAAACACTCCTCGTCTGATACACTGATATGAGTCATTTTCCATATTATCTTGCTGATTGCGATCACATTCTCTTCTTGAGCTCCTTGAATTTATGAGTTATTATCTGTCGCACTCCGTACCAGAATGAGTTCTTGTTTAGCGTTCATAATAATCTGTCTCATGTCCCCAACGTAGCCCATAAGCATTTTTAGAGGTACGCATGCAACTGTTCTATCCTCCGGATCATCTATGAACCACCCCACATTTTCTAAACTATGCACATCCGTGGGTGATGCAGAGACGTACGTTTGAAGGGTTGATGTTATGCCGACATTGCATGTACGGTCGATCTCAGACCCTTTGACTTCATAGTGTATCTCTTGGAACAGGAATGCTAAAGCGTTACGTGTAAGCTTGGATCCTACTGTGTCGCTGCTGTCAGTTTTTTTTTAATGTCCCCTCTAGATATATGAAACTCTTGCATGTAAGCGTGAGTGTGTCTTGGTGCTTGATGACAATCCTAATTTCATCATTCTTGTTAAACGTGGTTGAAGCGTAAGGTTTATGAGAGAAGTATCCCTGATGTATAATTCTCTCATCATACTCTACTGGACTGGTTATATTGAGTGAGGACGTCATTGCGCTACGGTCGCAGGTTCGAATCCTGCCTCGGGCATGGATGTTTGTGATGTCCTTAGGTTAGTTAGGTTTAACTAGTTCTAAGTTCTAGGGGACTAATGACCTCAGCAGTTGAGTCCCATAGTGCTCAGAGCCATTTGAACCATTTTTTTGACGTCATTGCGCGGTTTCAAGCCAACTGATTTAAGAAACTCGTAGTTCACGTGTGTTATTACTTTGCGTGTCGGTAACGAAGTGACGTGCTCTGGACTGCGTGCAATTGTTTTCTACCATACGCCCATCCTGCCTTTGATGTAATCATACAAGTCAACAAGTTGACTATTCTGGTCCACAATACGCAGCTCCAAACAGTACAATGTCTGAGCTGTCACTGGAAGGTATATTGCACTGGCAGGGGTCCCAACAATCTTATACCCCGTTGCAACTGAGGGGAAGAATCCATAAATAGTATGAATCAGACTATCGTTGAGATAGGAGTTCATTGCAATGTTATACACGACTCGGATTGTGTTGACAGGAAGTATGTCCACAGTCTGATCTGAACTGTAAAAATTTATTTGGATCCTTCCTCAAAACCTGCTCTTTTGTGAAACCTAGTAGGCGCCCTATTGAACCTTCCTAGTTAAAGACAATCATTGCATTTACAATCCTTATTTCAGATTTAAGTGTATTGATATTTGCACATAGTTCAATACTTTTTCCAGACTGTTTTAAGACTTCGTTTAAATCATCAATATTGTATGCAACCAGTTCTATTTCCACAATATCTTTTTCACCATTAATATACAGATACAGTTTGTTGTTAGTCTCAGTGATATTTGGGATGCTGTTGTATGTCTC
Organism: Schistocerca nitens; assembly: GCF_023898315.1. Taxonomy (NCBI): domain Eukaryota; kingdom Metazoa; phylum Arthropoda; class Insecta; order Orthoptera; family Acrididae; genus Schistocerca; species Schistocerca nitens. The sequence goes on from NC_064620.1 coordinate 285,979,195, forward strand.
CAGTCCAATCAATGCAAAACTCCATTCACCAACACTCAAATCAATTGGTGGGAAGTTATTTGCACACAATAAAGATGATCGTTCTTTTAACATCAAAGTGTACGACATTGCATCTGAACCTCAACTGATGAAGGAATCCTTAAAGCTCCTCCTTATATAGCATGCTTCTTCTTCTTTGCAAACGTCAAGAGAAACGTGATGCATAGATGTCCACATAGGTATGTATTAAAGTCCTGATAGCGCCAGTAATGGTAGAGCACACTTGTTCTGTTAGTGAAGTTTCGTTGCAATTCTTTTGGCGGTTGCAGGTCACCAAATGAGTCGAAATAGTAGACGGTACCCGCATTTTTCATAGCATATGATACCCAGTGCGTGCTGGGGCCTCCAGTAACATCTAAACTGACAATGCCACATTCATCAGTTTTCCACCTAGTCTTCTGTAAAGTATCCAGTGTAAACACACCACGGAATCTTGGTATGTTGAATTTGTTTCTAACAAACTTAAGAAGATCAGTATTTGTGAGTGGTCGATCTGCTAGGACCGCTAATGGGCTTTTTTTTGTTTATGAACAGACCAAGCCCTTTCTTGTACGGTTTCAAGTATATTCCTTTTCCGATGGCTGCGGCTTCCATCATGTGGTTATGTCTTCTTGCCTCTTCTAACTGCGCTTGAGAGTTTTGCGCGTTGTTGACCGTTCGAACGATAGCTGCAGCACGACCAACGAGGGACCCTACCGCCGAGAGCGTGGAGAGGACCGGGATGAGAAATGGGAGAACAACGCCAGATGTATTGGGTATTGGTAGAACTCGAGGTGCTTTAACCGATTCTCTTCTTCTTCTTCCCGCATTCTCTGCTTCAGTGCGTTTTTAGCTGCATACATCGCTGTCAGGATACAGTTCTTCAACCAGCTCTGCTTCCCGCCCTTGTCTTTCTTATTGCTTAGTGTACAACGTGAATCATTAATAACTCACTTGAAATCCATCGCTCCTAAACCCAACTTAATTTTTCCTTGCATTGTTTTATCAACTGCAAATGTTGCAATGCATTGACCTATACCAATATCCTTTCTTCTCCGTATCGCCTTAGCCTTATCAGCTAAAATCTTATCTGCAATGTCACGACTTGATGGATCTTTATTTGTAGTGTATGCAATGGCATGTTCCGTACACATTTCGTCGATCAGATTAACCCCCTGATCACCTCGTGCCAAACGTTTCTGAAGCTTTGTCCCAGGTCCACATTAGTTATACCCAGGGATGTATAATTCCATTGGCAGTTTGTCTAGAATACCACCACCTGCTCTAATGCATCTCCTAGTACACATGTTATGCTACTGCGGTGGTTGTGGACTATGCACACCGATTATATAGCAAATCGTTGGCATCAATCCAATTGTTTTGTGTAGCAGGAAAACCAAGCCGTTTGACAAGTGCTTTATTTCCACGACGCCTTATGATTCTCTCCACGAGAAACACATCCGGTTCCGAGCTTTTCTGCAACTCCTCGGTGTAGAAGCTGCCTGCAATTTCTTCTCTTTTACTATCTTTCAATATAAAAGTTCTAGGATTCGTTCTTTGCATTTTTGAAACTGTAAATATCTCTGTTGACCAGTTCGGTAGGTATGATTTCTCAAATACCGTCTTGTGTTTTGAGATATGTACCAAATCAAATACATTAAATTTCTGTCTGCGTGGATCCAGCATTTTAATGCGATAGTACACCGTATCCATGAGTCCATTATCATGAACATCGATTGGTCTCATTTTTATTGTGGTATGTTTGGTTCGATTATTTCTAGGAAGATATCTGTCCATCTGTATGAGCCACTAGGGTTAAAACCCATCCACATGCGACCTTTTATTGTTCTGTTCAGACGATCGACGATACGTGCCTTCAGATGAGTGAATGTTGAGTAGTGATCTTGAAATACCTATTGTAAAACTCTCCGCCATGATCGGTTTGGAGGTTGTGTGGGCATCGATTCGTCCCTGTCTGTAGCAAACGCTCAAAAATATCTGCGACGTTTCTACCCGTTTTTGTTTTAACAGGTAATGCACAAGCAAATTTGGAGTATGTATCAAAAACCATTAAAATATATTTGAATCCATTATTCTCATGTGAATATTCCCTCATATCTACAAGATCAGCTTGTCATAAGTCATCCAAACCTTTAATCATAACATGCCTATGAGGGTATGTTTTGCATGCCGGTTTGTTCAGTTCTCGAACTACTGTCTCCATACTAAGCTCAGATATTACTGAAACAGCCTCATTCGAATAAGCTGTATTACCTGTAGTAGCTGATGCCATGAGCAGCCGTAGTCTATCTGTTAGCTCGTTGGGTCGTCATAATATATATACTGCGATATTCGATTGTTCGCTGCTTTATGCTCAATGTCAGTACCATCACCGCTGCTGCTGCTGTTGTTGTTGCTCTTTTCGCCATCAAATATTGGTTTTATATTTCTTGTTACTCAGGCTTTTCGCGATCTTATGTACATCAGTCATGTGCAGTATTTCACGGTACGTTTCCCTATCATTAACTGAAAAATATCGTTATCATGTGTTTTTGTTTTTGCTGAGAGCTGTCGGAAAGATTCAGTAACCGGCTCAAAGATCTCTTAGTGTTTTCTGTCGATCCATATGCCCTAACCTCAGCAACTGTAATTTCTCATGAACTGCTTTCCGCACTGGAATCACTTTCTGTTTCGTTGACATCTACATATACTAATCAGACATCTCTGCAGCGTGAAGCCTTATATATCCGCTCTTCTTCTTCCTTTTACTATGTATCTGCTACCCCTTCTCAACAACAAGGAACTCTTCATCTATTTTTCTATTTTCCCCCCAATAGCCTCAACCTTTTCAGTTAAATCGCCTTCATTAACTAACTAGTGACCGCCCCGATAGCTGAATGGTCAGCGTGATGGACTGCCGTCTTGAGGGGCCCAGGTTCGATTCCCGGCTGGGTTCGTGAGTTTCTCCGCTCAGGGTCTGAGTGTTGTCTTGTCTTCATCATCATTTCATCCCCATCTGGCGCACAGGTCGCTCAATGTGGCGTCGAATGTAATAAGACCTCCACCAAAGCGGCCAGACCTGCCCCGTAAGGGGCCTCCAAGCCAATGACACCAAACGCTCATTTCATTTCATTAACTAACACATTTAACGCATTCACCATTCTCAGAAGAGCCTGGTAATACGTCTCTAGTTCTCTGCGTATACCTCCAACTTTATGCACAATAGCCTGAATTTTCCAATCCATGTACAGGCGAATGTTGAGAGCTAGACATGCACGCGAATTTGTCCATGGTGCAGCTTGTACTTATGTACTATCCTCTCCTTCCGTGCTATATATGCCGAAACTCTTGAAAGTTTCGCCTGTACCTACCATCACTCAGTTTTCTTGTTTTATCAATAACGAGAAACCCATACTATGAATTATTCCAGTCATCAGCACATATCTTTACAAAATCATTGAACGACATGTCAGTTTCGAGATGTGCCTGGTAAATGTGTTTTAAATTCAGATTGTCTTGTTTGAAGGCTATAATGAGGTTTGAATTATCCCAAACCAACTGTTTCGTCATTCTGGAATATGTTTGGCTTAGATAAAATACATCAGCACCCATATGACGACCGAAACAGATATATTTTCGAATTTGGTCTTGGTTTTCCACAGCAACATCGTCAATTATGAAGACAGTGTTTAGCTTTGCTTTTTCAGGTGGAGGGATATCACCACTTTCACTGAATGTCGTGTATGTAACACCATCTACACCGTGCAATATCTCCCGTAATAGCTGATACTTGGGTTAAAACAGTGTTTTTGAGAATACACAAACATGTTCAAATCGGACTCCATCTACATGTGTTAGCAGCGTTATGAGGACATTAGTCTTCCCACAATTCGATGGAACTACAATAATTGCTTGTATATTATCAGGAAGGAGAATTCCGTTCTTCTTCTTCTTCAGGTCTTCTTTTGCATCTTCACAGGACCAGTCACCGACAACAAAGTCATTGTGATGAGGATGTTTCACTTACCGTGCCATAATACTATCTACGCCAGGTACTGACAAGTAGTGGGCATATATAGAAAGATACACTTGAAGGGACAGTAATAGTATGTGTAGCCACTATAGCTCCATCACTTAAGCGACTGAACTATATTGGCTACACAGAGAAAACAGATATATATATCACCCATGAAGAGTAACTTCATCATTTATTTCCGTGAATAACTGGTTTAGCATTGGAAAAATATTAATAACCGTAATACTTTGACTATAGTAAGGGAGGTATGAAATAAAACAGAAACACAGTTTGCGAATATATATATATATATATATATATATATATATATATATATATATATATATATATATATATATATATATATATATATATATATATATACGTACATAATTTATCTATTTAAATATCATACATAGGATGTAGTATTTCAAGAAAATCATCAGACTCTTTCTGTATCTTCTTCTTCTTCGCACCTGCACAGTATTTCCCTAACAAAGCTTTCTGACATCCAATAAATTCCGCACGTATCTCCCTCAAGCCAATGGATGCCTCACAGTACTCAAGTTTTTCACATGCAGATTTAATCTGTTTCTCTCTCAGTTCAGAGTTCATGTGCAAATAAAGGTATTGGTTCAAATCATCAACATTTACACTATGCACATGTAGGAAGTTTACAACATCATTGTATGCAGAGTCTATGCTTGGCAACCAGCAGATCAATATCTCCAAAGCAAGATGTAGCACAGTATCCAGTTCGTATAATTTCATAACCGAGGTGTGCCTTAGATAAACACAGTTGTCACCCAATTTCACACATAGTGCACAGTCTTCATACACTTTTGTGATAGACAGTGTCACACCAGTAAGGCGAATGCCTAGGGGAGAACGAGTTGGATAATACTCTGTACTCATCTGCTAATTGCTATAGCGCTTTGCACGACATATTTCGTCCCAGTCGAACTCGGAAATTAGCACTTTAACATCCTTCGATGTATTTTCAATTTCTATTCTCACATACAAGCCTCAGACATGATGTGCTTCTATACTAATGTTTACACATTTCCTTCCACTGGGAGTTAAATTGTATGTGGAAATTAAAAGCGTGGGTACACTCGATGCCTTCGTATCCACAGCATCCGCACTCTGTGGCTGCACTAGCACAGGGTTGTTCTGCTGTGATGGGTCATATGTTGGTGACCAATATTGTCCTCCATCTTGCTGTTGTTTAGGACCACCAGCAGCGTTCGATGTGTTGGGAGAAGATTGCGTGCCTTCATCACATAAATCGATGAGTGTGATAGACAACAGCAGCTCCTTGTCCTGCTCCAGCAAGTGAGCTATGTGTGCTACAGGATCCCACAAGGTCGCTACAGGTTCAGATGTGCTGGAGGTTGTTGCTACCATAGGTCCAGAGGTCGCTACAGGTCTCGACAAAATGGCAGCCAAGTGTGCTACAGGTCCAGATGTGGCACAGATCAGCATGTTGGCGCTCGACCCTGCAGGCTTGGATGCGTCAAGGGCTATTGTTGAATAAAGACGAGGAAGCATTACACACGGACCAAGACACAGAAACAATCAATAATGACAATCAGTAGCGAGCCAGTGGGTGTGTTGGACCTTCCATCAAGCTACAGACCCCCATGAAGTTGTCTCCCACAGACGGGGATGAAACGTTGGGATTTGACAAAGAATTCACCAACCGACCACGGCATAAAAGCCTGGATAATTATAATGGACAATAATAATAATTCTTACCACAGAGGAAGATGTGATATGGGATATTTACTTTTCCATTTCCTCCGGGCCTGCAGGGCCGTGTTGGATTGCTACTGCTGTTGGCGCTTCATGGTTCTTCTTCTTCTGCTGATGCTGTCTGAGCAAGGCTGAGGTCCCAGGACTGCCCTATATCCCCTCCAATATGTTACAAGATACCGTCATCCTACTGGCTGAAGTCTAACACATGACTGGATTAAGGGCTCCTATTGTCTCCAACCATTTCTCTTCCCTTCAGACCACCATCTTGGATTATGTCACAGGAAGATGACAGCGCCCTCTGGTGACAGTACTGTGTACTAGGTCAGTTGGACTCCAGACCCATTGGTGAACACACTTGTTGGTGGTACTGCCTCTAAATGTTTAATTAAAGACATACGTCCAGCACAGGCTGAGTCCTTTTCCCCTCCAGTTGCTAGGAAGAGGTGGCAGTCGGATGAGTTAGGTTAGTGGAGGTAGCCCAACTGCCCTTTCTTTCCTGCTATTTTCTTAGAATAGTAGAGGTAACCCAAGTGCCCTTTCTTTCCGCCATTTTCTTAGATTAGTAGAGGTAGCCCAACTGACCTATCTTCACTCCAGAATTCTAACTTCCCGTCAAACGCCGCCATGTTTGAATGACGTCAGTCGCGGCATCAGTTGACGTCACGGCCGCCATCTTGAATGACGTCAATCGCGTCATCAGCTGACATCACAGTCGCCATTTTGGATAACGGTACTCACGTCATCAGCTGACGTCACTGCCCCTTAAGGATAGTCAACCCGCGTGTTTGGGATGACACTCTCCTGTCTTCCCTACTATCATGGCCACCAATAACACAAATGCAATTTTCCCAGTTAATTGTCAGATGATTAAAGTGTGATTCTGGGACTGACATACAAGTGAACTGAGGTTTTCCCTAAAGTTTTTGGTTACATCAGGAGATGAGTAGATGGGCGATAGAAGTATCCAAGTATCATTTTATGCTCATCCCTGATACTGAGTCCTGCCCATAAAATCTCAAATGCAGCTTCAGTTTCTACATCAGGGGATCTGAGTTTCTTGTCTACTGCACAAGTACACCACCTCCATTTTCCGTTTGCCTATCCTTTCGATATACACTCAAATTTTCCCCAAAAATCACGTTGCTATCAGTTTCAGGCTTCAACCAACTTTCTGTACCTAGTATTACTGGTTTTAATGAGCGCTTCAAACTCCCCCACTCTTTTGCGAAAGCTTCAGCAGTTAATCATTAGGATTTTAATACTCTCTACTCTGGGAGGCATTTCTTTCAATCTTACTCTAATAGTTCTGAGTTTCCTACAGCTACTGTTATCTGGATTGGACTGAGAGTCTCCTAAGCCAAAAACCCTTGTGTGCACCCCACACACAGTCAGCACCTGAGTATCAGAATCTGATGTGTAGTGCACATACACTGAAGAGCCAAAGAAACTGGTACACCTGCCTATTATCGTGTAGGGCCCCACAAGCACGCAGAAATGCCGCAACACGATCTGGCATGGGCCTGACTAATGTCTGAAGTAGTGCTGACACCATGAATCCTGTAGGGCTGTCCCTAAATCCGTAACATTACGAGGGGTTGGAAATCTCTTCTGAACACCATGTTGCAAGGCATCCCAGATATGATCAATAATGTTCATATCTGGGAAATTTGGTGGCCATCAGAAGTGTTCAAACTCGGAAGAGCGATCCTGGAGCAACTCTACAGCAATTCTCGACCTGCGGGATGTCGCATTGTCCTTCTGGAATTGACCAAGTCCGTCGGAATGCACAATGAACATGAATGGATGCAGGTGATCAGACAGGATGCTTATGTACGCGTTACCTGTCAGTGTCATATCTAGACATATCACACATATATCACTCCAACTGCACATGCCCCACATCAACTAGTGTGCAGGGGAACAGTAGCACAGTCATAAACAATATTTTTATTCATTCTTCATTACTAGATGGGCATTCTGTTAGTAAAAGTGTGGCCTTTCAGACCATGATGCACAAATTCTAACACTAAAAGGCTTTTATACTCAAACCAATGTAATATTTAATTACAAACTATGTAGGAAATTTAATCCAACAGCAATAGAGAGTTTTTTAAAACTTGTCAAGGAACAAGAGTGGCAAGATGTTTATAGTGCCGATAATATAGATGTTAAATACAATGCTTTCCATAAAACATTTCTCATGCTCTTTGAGAGTTGCTTTCCATTAGAACATTCTAAACGTGGTACTAGCAGTAATGGACAGTCCGGTTGGCTGACTAGTGGGATAAGGATATCGTGTAGAACAAAGTGGGAATTATATCAAAATGTTAGAAGTAGTCACAATCAAGCTACATTAGTCCATTACAAACAGTATTGCAAGGTGCTTAAAATGTTATTAGGAAGGCAAAGAGTATGTGGTATGCAAATAGAATAGCTCATTCACAGGATAAAATTAAAACCATATGGTCAGTTGTGAAGGAAGTGTCTGGTCAGCAGCACAAGGTCGACGATATAAAGCCAGTTCACATTAAAAATATTTCTGTTACTGATAAATCAGATATATGTACAGTATTTAACAATCATTTTCTGAGCATTGCTGGTGAATTACATAAAAATTTAGTTTCTACAGGAAATCATATAACTTTCTTGGCAAATGCCTTTCCGAGATTGTTGTCTGAAATACTCCTCTGTGATACAGACAAGAGGGAGATTGAGTCAATAATTAAATCACTGAAGACTAAGGACTCTCATGATTATGATGGAGTGTCTAGCAGAATATTAAAGTACTGTGCTGCACATGTTAGCCCTGTAATTAGCTATATTTGTAATTTTTCCTTTATGAATGGTCAGTTTCCTGAATGATTAAAGTACTCAGTAGTAAAGCCACTTTATAAAACGGGAGAAAGGGATAATGTAGATAATTTTAGACCTATTTCTATGCCATCAGTGTTTTCAAAAGTTATTGAAAAGGCTGTGTATGTAAGGATAATTGATCATTTTATATCATATGATTTGCTATCAAATGTACAGTTCGGCTTTAGAAGTCGTTTAACAACTGAAAGTGCTATATTCTCTTTTCTCTGTGAGGTACTGGATGGGCTAAACAAAAAGTTTCGAACGCTTGGCGCATTTTTTGATTTAACTAAGGCATTTGACTGTGTTGATCACAAAATATTGCTCCAGAAGTTGGACCATTACAGAATACGGGGAGTAGCTCACAACTGGTTCACCTCTTACTTTAGCAACAGGCAGCAAAAGGTCATTATTCACAATGTTGATAACGTCTGTGATGTGGGACCTGAGTGGGGTACTGTCAAGTGGAGGGTGCCCCAGCGATCAGTGTTGGGACCGCTCCTGTTCCTTATTTATATAAATGATATTCCCTCTAGTATTATGGGTAACTCTAAAATATTTCTGTTTGCTGATGACACAAGCTTGGTAGTAAAGGATGTTGCATGCAACATTGACTTGGTTTCAAATAGTTCAGTACATGACCTCAGTTCATGGCTTGTAGAAAATAAACTAACGTTAAATCACAGTAAGACTCAGTTTTTTGCAGTTTATAACACACAATTCAACAAAAACTGACGTTTCAATTTCACAGAACGGGCATATGATTAATGAAACTGAACAGTTCAAATTTCTATGTGTTCAGATAGATAGTAAGCTGTCGTGGAAAGCCCACGTTCAGGATCTTGTTCAAAGACTTACGACTGCCATTTTTACTATTCGAACGGTATCAAAAGTGAGTTATACTTCAACACGTAAATTAGTCTACTTTGCTTATTTTCATCCACTTATGTCGTATGGTATTATATTTTGGGGTAACTCTTCCCACTCTACAAGGATATTTTTGTCTCAGAAACGGGCGGTTCGGGCAATAAGTGGTGTGAGTTCACGAACCTCTCGTCGACCTCTGTTCACAAGTCTGGATATTTTGACATTGGCCTCTCAATATGTATATTCCTTATTGTCGTTTCTTGTTACCAAAATTAGTTTATTCCCAAGAATAAGCAGCTTTCACTCGGTTAATACTCGGCAGAAATCAAACCTGCATTTGGATCGGACTTCCTTAACTCTTGTGCAAAAAGGTGTGCAGTATACTGCTGCATTCATTTTCGATAAGCTGCCACTCGAATTCAAAAATCTTAGAAGTAATCCACGCGCTTTCAAATCGAAACTGAAGAGTTTCCTCATGGGTCACTCCTTCTATTCTGTCGAGGAGTTCCTTGAAATATTAAACTGATTCTTATTGTATTGCTCATAGCGTTTACTTAAACTAATGGACTGACTTTTTTCAGGTTCATGAACATTTATTTTTATCTGTTATTACTTTTATGTTGCAAGTTCATGTACTGACACGTTCCATGACCTTGGAGATTTGCTCCTCAATTTGGTCCTACGGAACTTGACGTGTAAGTAAAAAAATAAAAGTAAAAACCACTGCAGAGCCTCCACCAGCTTGAACAGTCCCCTGCTGACATGCAGGGTCCATGGGTTCATGATGTCTCCATACCCATATGTGTCTATCGTCTCAATACAATTCTAAACGAGACTTCTCTGACCAGCCAACATGTTTCCAGTCATCAACAGTTCAATGTCGGTGCTGATGGGCCCAGGCGAGGCATAAAGCTTTGTATCGTGCAGTCATAAAGAGTACACAGGCTTCAAAAGCCCATAACGAAGATGTTTCATTGAATGGTTTGCATGCTGACACTTGTTGACGACCCAGCACTGAAATGTGCAGCAATTTGCGGAAGGGTTGCACTTCTGTCACGCTGAAAGTTTCTCTTCAGTCGCTGTTGTTCCCATTCTTGCAGGAAGTTTTTCCAGCCGCAGTGATGTCGGAGACTTGATATTTTACCGGATTCGTGATATTTACAGTACACTTGTCATACACTTGTTGTCTTATATTGGCGTTGCCGACCGCAGAGCCGTATTCTGCCTGTTGGTACGTATCTCTATATTTGAATAGCGTGCCTATACCAGTTTCTTTGGCTCTTCACTGTGTGACCCGTTAAGAGAGACCCCACAATTCTCAACCCTAATGGCGCAAGTCCAGGAAGTCGCAGCCTAATTTGTCACAGAACCTTCGAAGTTCTGGTTCAATCCTTTCGCTCAGCTCAGAACCAAAGGGCCACAGTCCTGGGGATAATGCTGTAAATTATGAGCTTCGTTGAAACTCCATGTGCAAGGCTGGTCCTCCCAACCTTCTCTGCCAGTCGTTGGAGTGACCCATTTATGACATCGGAGCCCAGACAACAGGCATAATTTATTTCCAGTGTGCACTCTGTTCCCTCAATAGCTTTTGGAGTAGCCTCTTCAACATGTTGAATAAGGCCTCCAGTGCAGTTAGCTTCCTCTCCTGTCTCTTACTCCCATTTTCCTAAGGGGTACTACCATTCACCACACGTCTGAACTGCCAACGATTAATAGATCCCTATGCTTCTTTGTTTGCCTCCTCTAGACAACAGACGAAACAGGTTTCCCCAAAGTAGATGAAGGGAGTCCCACTGGCTCAGTTTCATTTTTAGGGAAAGATAGCGCCTCAAACTTGTTGGTTAGCGGGGTGGGTACAATGTTCTGATTACTCCCTGGTCCCCTTTCACCCTATACAATATGCCTAGATCAACTACTGACACGGCACTCGCAGTCAAATTAATGGCTAAGACAGATCCTGTATATTCTGCAGAGGAGACAGGATCCACTGCACATGATAGTACTTCAGGTACCTCTGGTATAGGTATCACAAGTACATAACTCTCGCGAGCTCTTCCAACACACCTATTCGCAACAGCTGTCAATCGTTTGACAGTGTTCAGAGAAATTTCCAGCTGCTTACAAACGACAACCAACTCATCCTGTGTTCAAGAACAGCATTCACAATGAGGGTGCATTTTGGCTGATGCAATGTGTTAGGCTATTGGACAGTGAACAAATAACTTTAAACGAAGCCCTCTGATTATCTTTCAGTCTGTCGAGATAAAAGGTTGCTAATTCCCTCTAAGAACTGGAGCAGATACTCAAAACAAGATTTCTATTAGGGCAACCGAAAAACTTGTGGTAGAAATTACTAGTTTCCTAAAACATTTTGAGGTTCATTATACTTGCTAGCATACTCGAAAACAGATGAACTCACATTCGGGAGGACGGTGGTTCAAACCCGTGTTTGGCCATCCAGATTTAGGTTTTCCATCATTTCCCTAAGTCGCTCCAGGCAAATGCCGTGATGGGTTCTTCAAAAGGGTACAGCCTATTTCCTACCCCATCATTGACACAATCCGAGCTTGTGCTCCATCCCTGATGACGACGATGTCGGTGCGGACATTAAACCCAATCTTCCTTTCTTCTTCATTCTAAAACAGAGTCAATTTACGATTTTATATATATATATATATATATATATATATATATATATATATATATATATATATATATACGGCTACTGCTCTTTAAGGGAAAACTATATGTCACACAACATGCTAGTTAGAATATCTGCTACAGTAACTGAATCACACACGCCGGTTTCCTGCAGACCACTCATAGAGAGTGCGAAGGACGATGGTAGCTTCCGAAAATTCTCAAAAACGCACGTTTATTTGCGTTGATACACAATGAAATTCCCGTGTGATGGGTTTTTGACAGTAATTGTGAACGACAAACGCTGATTTTCTATGAAATTAGTTACGTATCCAAAACACTCGTACCGGTATCGTACAAAAATATAGTTTTACATGCGTCCGAAAATTCTGAAAAATAACCTATTTCTGACGTAATTGTACGAAGAAATTGGAGAAAGATTATTTTAAATGAGGATAGGCCTACAGTTCCCAAAAATTTCAAAAGAGCACACGTAGGTTTAAGCCTACAATTGATGAAAAGAGTACTTGCGAATATTCGAAATTTTACAGTATATTACAATACAAATTGGTACTGAGACAATAAATGAATGGTTACGCAGAAGCGACGCAGACCATAAAACATGCGAATCTAGGACTTCAAATAGGCACACGAGTCGTGAAGATGTGGTCTCACAAAGGAAAATTCCAAATTCGGCTTTTATATATAAATAAAACTGCGTATTGCACGGATTTTTCACTTAGCTGTTTCTGTATACAGTTCTACACTGGCATGTCAGAGAAGAACACTGTAGCATGTCTTTATCTCTGTCAGAATCGCTAAAAGGTGCAGGACCAACAAAGCACTTCTTCTACCTGTTGCAGCTAACAACATTAATCACCTGAGTACCACACTACGCCTCCGCCAATGCACTGCCATTTTATAGGTCGTGTACGCGGTACTACCGCCATCTGTATATGTGCATATCGCTGCTCCATCATTTTTTCGCCTTATTGTATAAGTTAAAAAAATTCTACATTGCATACAGTAAACAAAACCATACAAAATTTGTCAACAAACAACAAAAATTTATGGTACAAAATTGTATTGCAAAAAAAAAACTTGTTAATGATAAACCCTAAGTTAATTTCTTTTATCATTGTTATTATTTCCAAATCCTTTCACTATGGAATTATTGTTAATAATAATTTGTTTATTACGAACCTGAATCTCTCTCCAAGACCTCAAATAAAGAGGCCTGTGAAACTGAACTAGTTATAAAGGGTGATAAGGGAAGGGAGAGCCTGAATCATATTGGTCCACGGGGGAGGGGTTTCCTGCATTTTAATGTGCACCAATTTTTCCTGCCAATTTTATGTCACCCATGACCTTAATCGAGTTAAGTAAGGACATTGAATATACCTCACAAAACTGTCTAACGTATGTGCATAGTACAGGAGTTCTCTGGGTGACCTCGATCAAATGCAAGTGAATCCCTGGGAGGAAGGGAGTGACCCTGAATATAACTAGCACCCGTGTGTCACCAGACACCAGAAGTGACCTTGAGATAATATCATTATCTTGGCTTGAACTGGCACTGACAACATGCTGCTTATCGGTTGCAGCATTATATAACCAGATGTGAGAGTTGCCTATCCCACTTGTCCCTCGTCACGAACAAACACTAGATAACTACTCCTGTCTAGCTTAAAAAATTCGCTTGTGCACTCCACGAGCATTTCTACTACCTGAGTAGCTGCTTCCCACCCTCGACCTATCAAAGGAAGCCCTACAATTCTCCACCAGATAATGCATGCCCAGAAATCTGCACCCACGACTGTCACAGAATCGACGAAACCTTTGATGCAGACCCTTAATTCCCCTCCAAACCAAATGACACAGTGAACTCTCATCACGGTACTACAAATTGCGAACTTTGCTTACACTCTGCACATGAGATTAGCAGTCCCCATCATTTCCGCCATCCGATTGTATGAAATGAGAATGGACTCAAAACCAAGTGATAGGTCTAATTGATGATGACTGCACTCTGCATGCTCATTGAGTAAGTGTTTCTGATGCATCTCATGATAATGGAAGCATCAAACGAGGACATTAAGATCAGTGACACCGTTGGTGTTATTTCAGAGGAGTAGGCTTTTTCTGGCACTATATTTCACTCTCTTCTGTCCTTTCATATCCTAGTTTGTCAGCAACAATACAAAAACACAAAATTAGCAATCACAATGAAAAGATTGCAGGAATGCAATGAAAAGTTAATTTCACTACGTACTTATCATGCAGTCACTGAGGGATGTTCCTCACTGTCAATACACTATGTGATGAGTATAGCAACTAGATCACACAATCAGTCAAAGAAGGAAGACACATGAGAGAACAAGAAATAATTACACCAACCAAATTAATGAATGGGACTCCAGAGGTATAAGCAAGACCAAAATCCCAAAAGAGGAACATATCCAAAATGTTCTAGAATATCTGTTGATGTCGAAAAATGTAAGTAAAAATGTAGATTATAGTTTACTGAAGATTACAGCTGAAAGTTTTAATTTATAAACTATAATTTTATTTTGTCACATTCAATTATCAGAGAAATTACTTGCAAAATCATTTACAAGAGAACAATAATTAATGTAAATGGCAGATAGACAGTAAATATCCCACTGATAAAAACATGACATACATAAGAATGAGGTAAATGAAAACAGCTCCAAATAAGTATTGTGGTGAGCTATTGACTTTGGAGGCATTCCAGTTCAATAAGACAAGCAAGGTACCTTCAGGCAGAAGAACTATTCTTGTAACTCCTTAACTGCTTAAAAGGGTGAAGCAAAACTCTTGAGGCTTCAAATTATGTTCAGTTTCTCTGAATACGATTTTTGATCTTCATGTTAGTGCATTTTTGTTCTAGAAACAAGAAATATATCACCAGTTGCACACTCGGTTTCCTCAGTATTTCATGCTCAGACCGTCATTCATTATCTTATGATTAGGATGTGATACTTGTCACTTCAAATCCATTAATTCCCACTGTCATCACTTCATAAAAAAAATCTGACTGGTAGTCCTGAATGTATCAAATCTAAAGTGCCCATACCAACACGTTTACTTAATTTTTAAAAACCGATTACGAGTATTCTTCAGTCCTGGTAAAGAGTCTTAGTGAACTTTCTTAATCAGTCTGTATTGGTACCACAGTTTACTTTGTTAGGCTTTTTTATCACTGTACAATACCTGTGTCTGCCTTTTACTGTGACTCATATGGCACTTAGTTACCAAAATAAAAATTCTTACAAAAATGTAACAAGAACCACTCATGTCGTCCCACTTGTTTTACAACAAAATTTTCTTCCATTTCATAGTAATTGCTAAGACTTATCAAACTTCATTTGTACATAAGTAGTAGCATGTCCATAACTGAGTAATTTCAGTCATGTTGGTCACAGAGCAACGAAAAAACAAGTATTCTATTGACAGAAGAAAGTAAGTTTAGAGTTCAATGAACATGAATGTATGTTGGTCAAAAGACTTGAGATATTGCTCATTTTATATTGATCAAACTTGTAATCCCCTTTCATGTTAAATATAGTAAGATACATCTTTAAATGCTGTATAAAAGAGAGTAATATGGTGGTATTCTGCAATTGCTGTCTATATGTCTCGAGACAACAGACAAAAATTATTGCTTGAGCAAAAGATCTCAAAATAAACAAAACAACCATCATTGCAATGCTATGAGACAGTCTGTGAGGATCATAAATGCCCATCACTGCTTCATACTTGTGGAATGGATTCAAATAGATTCAAAGAGTGTGGTGAATTTTAGCCCCTCATGAAGTAGAACATTCTTTATCTATGAAACATCATCTTAGAAGCTGAACTTCCTACACTACATCTTCCAAGAGTGTCACAGACATATTAAATAGGATGCAGATCCGGACCCCTTGTGGAAAGGTCACATTTAGGAGGAAAGGGTCATTATTAAATGAAATAATGCATATTTAGCATAACTAAATTTTACACACACACACACACACACACACACACACACACACACACACACACACACACACACACACATTCTATCCATTTCAAACAGTTACTTCCCAGTAAAATCTTGAAATCTGCCATCAATTTAACTTACTCTGTTTGAATATTGTGCAGTATTAAAGCCATAGAGAATGAAGGGAATTGAAATATAATTTTTCAGACAAACAGAACTATGAAAAATAATTATAGCACATCACAGATGTGTAACTGCTTCACTGTGATAAGAAATATTACTTTACTATAAGAACATTTATCAGAAAACAAGTTTACATTTATCAGCCACCTAAAAGGTAAATATTATGTGCAAAAGAATTAATTGAAAACTTAATAGTGGTCAGTCAGTAGGGAAATTAGGAACTCTGTCAAGGAAAAAGCTGATTTATTCATCAAAGAAAATGTTCAAAAGACACATATCCACAAAGCTATCATTTTTAACAATGCAGTTCTTAACATAAAAGAAAAAAGCTTAAAAGAAAAATCATTATATTGCTCCCTCATAAGCACTCATTAAATTTTTATTGCTCAACATAATTCAAAAGGTATCAATTAATTGCATTATAGTCAAAAATATAATGAGGATTTTTTTGTTAACTTTATCCTTATTTCCTTTCTATTGTAGTTCCATAAATATAAATGTAGTATGACATTTATTGAAGGATATAAGCTTTGACTATTTTTGGACCTTTATACTTGTTAGGCTATTACTTCTCTTTCAATATCTTGGAAGATTAGGTTTTATTTACATACAGTTATTTGTAAACAATTTTCACTCCCTTGTATAATAGTATTATATCATGGTCATAGAGTTGGATGGTCACCTAAATTACTAATTGCAACTATAAGGAAGTACAATAAGTTTCCCATAAATGTCTTTTGATATACTCCTACATACCATTTCATGTATTAATGATCTCATCCAGTATTCAAAACTTCATCTGATTCTTGCAAATAAGCAGCAATAAATGTACAGTATTTGACTATCTTCCTGATGAATTAAAGGCACGGATACAATCAGTTCAAAAGAAAGCTGATTCTTCATTGTAGCTTGACAACTCCTTTTGCTCCACATTTTCAGAATAGATTATGGCTCCCTCCCCTCTCTCTGCGTTTATGAGTATGCAAGAGGGGGCCAGAGATAATCAATTGAAACCACTATAGTATCATTAAATTGTAGTCATATTCCAATACTTAGAAAACATGTTTTTTTTTTTTTTTTTTTTTTTTTTTTTTGTCAACCAGTCGATACATCCCATGTCATAGTTAAACATCGTGAAAATTATCCATGAAAATAACTAATTAGTGCGGGATACGAAATGAGGAAAAGTTTTAAAATAACTGTTTAGGATGCTGTACATTTGCTAGTGTTGATTCATGTTAACAGTTGTGTTCCACAAAGTGTGCTTCTTTCGCATTCCATAAAAACGTGAGTAGCTGTAGTTAAACATAATCTAAGACACTGGTTAAAATGTAGTAATTACGAATAGTTTGAAATTATATAACGGTGAAATATAGTTATAGCAATTATTACTGTTGTTGAGCAATGAATATGAATATGACCTTACAACTGGGCTTCTCTGACGTAAGAATAGTTTCTCAATTATTTGTCTACATATCTGAGAGCACCCAGTTTGAAATTACCTGCACTTTCCGGCAACAGTTATTAAACTGCATATTTTTTAGTCATCGCCAATATTATTAATGTCCAAACTGTAAACCAACAACCCACTTTTATTTACCTAGGTGTGAGCGAAAACAGTGGAAAATACCGAAGTTGAAACTTCTAGGTAATAAATACCTACAACACTCTAAGTAAGGTTTTCAGTTTAACTGTGCAGGGGAGAGGAAGGAAATAATACTGTGATATTTAAAAAAATTGAGTCATAAGCCACCTGAGAAGTCTCTGAAGTTTTGTATCTGATGATCGAAATTAACGATGCTCGCTGTGTATTTGAACTGTGCGCCCCACGCTGAACATCTTGAGACGCTGCTCAGCTGAAGTATTCATTTCAGTGGTAGCAATCGATATACAGTGAATCGTAATGACAATTTAACATTTTGATAAAAAGTTTGCTTTTGAGATTTTAAAATTTGACAGGTTGTTGGTCAGAAAGCTTTTGGTGGCCAAGTAAATCCAAACAAATCCGCAGGAACTGTCAAAAGCACGGTTGCATATTGATTCGTTGACGGATGTAGTTAGGAATGTGCGGAGTACTTCCGGCTTTCGTGATTGGCCTAGAGGCGGCAGTGTTTCGACAAGCTCAGAGTTGAGTGCTGGGTTTTCAATGATGTGTGAGAGAGGTACTGTAGTATGGATCTGCACGGATTTGTAGTTGATGTGAGTTAATTGCATGAAATGTAATGTAATTATGGCGTTTAGGAACATATTTTCCCGCAACGACAATCACAAGAATGAGCTTACGTAGCTGAGTGTCCAGAAGTCCGCGAATCCCCAGCATTACCTATGATTTGACACTAGGATGTGGCTGTTGGGAAGGAGTAATGAGCGTAAAAATCTGCCTACAGTGCATCCGTAGGCCAAAGTTTGTGGTGTGCTGTTGACAGAAGTATGGCTGGTACAAAATCTACATCACAATGCAGCCTTTTGAAACCTGTCTCTGTGCCACAGTGTATGCAAGATGGTGAAAAATTCATCAAGTGGGATGAGGTAAGTAACAGTTTTTATCTTAGGTGATGGTTGCTCTGGCTATTGGGACAGTGTTTTTGTATTGCTGTTGGAGTACGCAACTACTTACTTATCTGAATACCTCACTTTATTTTCACGGTCACCATCATAACTTCATAATACATACCTTAAAAATCACTATACCTACCAGTTTAAATTCTGAATTTAGCAACGGAACGGAAGTTCCTTTGCTCGCACACTTGCATTTTATCATCGTGTCTCGAATATTTTATAAATTACAGTCTGTCTGTGAGATCAGAACTATCAAAAATAGTCTTTCGAAGGTTATGTTTTTGTTTTATGGTGTACAGTCGTCCTTATTTGTTGTGAATATAGCTAACTTATATCTACATAGTTAGGGAAATTGTACTTGCACGTCAGTGGATTCTGGTGGTAACTTGTAAATGAACGTTCCATTTAGTGTCGTTTTCGGGAACAAACCCGAGTTAGTGGAATGTAGGATGCACATAGATTGTTCCGTGTCATTGTGAGTATGCATTTATCACTAATTGAGCATGGGGACTGTATAAATTGTGATCCGGTTTGGTGAATGTAAATTTGTTGTTTGTGGTAGTTTTGCAACATTATACTTATTTTTGTCCCAAAAATTCTGACAACAAGCATTTCTTCTAATAGTTGTCCTCAGTTGTATGTGTGCATTGTTATTTAATGGGCAAGACTTCATTTCCCCCCCTCCCCCCCCCCCCTCTCTCTCTCTCTCTCTCTCTCTCTCTCTCTCTCTCTCTCTCTCTCTCTCTCTCTCTCTCTCTCTCCCCTGAAATATCATTCATTTTTAAGTGCCGTTCCATTTCCCTTACGCTTCCTATTCTCCTTAAATTCTACTTTGTCAGTAACAGACACCACCCTAACAACCTGCACGAGACATTTATAGTTCAGAATCTGACATGCAAGCCGGCCATGAACTAGTAACCAGAAATGGCTGAACCACCACAGTAAGCCCTAGGTCAGAGTCTAAGCTTGTTCCTTGTAAGAATATTGTATCCTCAAAATCTTGGTTGTGGTGACAGACTGGTATGTAGATAGCCTTATATCTCAATTAGGCAGGGAAGTAAGTGACTGTGAGTATTAATTGGTTTTGAGTTGGCGAGGACTGAGAATGTAAGGAAACTAGATATGCTGATGGATTGAGCTGCAGTGTAGCCTGGGGCCTAGGTTAGTTTGGAATGTGAAAGTTTGGTGGGGAGGTGGCAGAACAGAGTCTCAATATACGAAATATGATTGATGTCATACTTTAGTTTGTAGTGTAGGCTGAGCTATATGTTTATCATTGCAATCACCTACTTGTATTTCTTAAGCCAAAAATCCCAATGATATGGTTAAATTCTAACTCATTAGGGAAAAAAAAAACAGCAAACTTTATTTACTAGTCATAAGTAGTTACGAATGAACATTCTGATCAGCTGCTGACAACTGACTTGTGATTCATCATGTTCATTTTCCATAATTCATCACAGCAACAGTCAACAACAGCATCATGCAATGGAAAAGCTGCAGTACATTGTAAGTTCACTTTTACTGTCTGTGTCTGTCTGTCCCTTCTTTTTTGTAGGCTACATATGTTCTTTTGCATCATTTTTTTTGTTATTAACATTTACGCAACAGTTATTCAATGTTTTGTAGAATTTAGATTTCATACTGCATATTGAATCTCTTGTTTATCATTTATTGAGCTGTAATAGCTATTGTAATAAATGTTGTTGTTGTTGTTGTTGTTGTTGGTAATAGGTATCATAATAAATGTTGTTGTTTGTGGTGGTGGTGGTGGTGGTGGTAATTATTCTTAGCTTCTAATGTGATGGCCTACTTTTAATATTAAAAGTTTGGTTATACCACTAGTGATATTAACAGGGAAGAAGCATGTGTCAAATCCTCTCGGCCATTTTATGAGTTAGTAACTTACTGCTAGTTTCCACAGGTGTGCGGTAACTGTACAGTAAAATTTATCTCAGTAAGAGGGCAGTAGGCAATTGTCCAGTGTTCACTGACCAAGGATGTGAAGACAAAAGAGACACTGCTTAGAAGTAACCAAGAAGGCAGGTAGAGTTTTACAGCTGCCAGCATTCAACTTTTTTTTTAGTTTCCAAGTATAAGTTGTAGAAGTGGCCATATTGATACAGATGCAGGCTAGTGAAGCGGAAACTTCCTTTTCACCTCTCAAGTAAGGCTGATGGTCATCTAATTCAGTGTCACCAAATTTCTAGTTGCACTGGGGTGAACAATCACAGTGATAAAGTTAATGCTACATCCAGCAGCAAGATACGGTAGCATTGTGTGACAACCATATCAAGGAGTAAAACCAACATTGCAGAGATCTGGGTTTAATAACTTACATCTCTCAAGTGGTGGCTTGTTTAGTGTTGCTAGTCTTTGTTGCCATATGCTGAGTGGCTCGATTATCTGTTACAATGGAACTTAGTAATTTTCAGAGACCCGGATTCTTTAGTGTAACTATCTGGATCACAAGGAGTATGCAAAATCATGATAAAAATCTCAGTGTCAAGTTGAGCTTAGTGTGACTAGGTTTGGTGACTGTTGAGGTGAAACAAGTAATAACAGGAAACCTCTGGGATATCTGTCACACCATTGTGGATTGCTCAAACAGGCAGGACTCTGTCAAGATTAACTTCTGTGTGGTATTATTGCATCTGTAGATTAAACAAGCTGAACATTCTCACTTTGTCTCAGCAATTGGGTGATACTTCAGGGAACTTGGCTGGGTAAAACTTAGGGTAATCTCAGGTTCCCACACTGGAGGCAGTTCAATGCTGTCAACCCGTTGTTACGGTAAAATGTGAACTGTTCGAAAATTTAACATGTGGTCCAAAGCAAAAATGTTGTGTGTCACAAGTAATGAGGATCTTGGCTTAATGCCTAAATCATGCAAATTGTAGACAACTTTGCGAAAAACTCCTCAAGTTGCGCTGTGTGCTAATGGAGTGGATGGCTGTTGAAGTGAAAGTCACTAGCAGGCAAATTCTTGAGAACCGTAACATTTCAGGCTTACAAAGGTCTGTAATGTTTTGTATTAGTCAACTATTATTTTCTTACAATCTTGTGGAAGAAGTAAAAGGTTTCTAATTTTTTCTGAAAATATAGTACCAGTGAAATGCTTGTACCGTGTGGAAGTAATAACAAATACACAACCAAGAGGTCAGTAGGCAGCATTCTAAGATGTAAATACCTCAGAATGCCTGTCAGTTGTATCAGAGCATTTAATGGTTCAAATAATGTGCTTGTATGTGAAAGGAGAAGGTGGCTAGTTGGTCATTTTACTTTCAGAAATGCATATATTGTATTGCAGGAACCCTTAAATTTGCGAAGGGCCAAATTAAGATATTCAACTGAGACTCAGTAAATACAGATCTCAGTAGCTTAAATTCGATTATAAAGCACGGAATCCCATCATTCCTACTGTATGCTATTAGTAAAGATTACAGATTTTGCCTAAGGCCACAGCATGTAGCAATCCATAAGACAACTGAGCTTTGACTTTCACTGTAAGGAATGTCACCTTTGCGTCATGTTGACAGTCATATTGGTTTGTTGTTTGCGCATTAGTGAAAAGCATACAGCGCAAATTATTGTGATGTGAGAAGTCTATGTCAGTCTCAGATGATTCACCTTGAACTGAATTGAATTTTATTTGATCCTGTAGGATTACATGATGTACATTCTAACATCATTGATTATAATTAACAATCCTTACAAATTCCTTTTTCATCAGATAGCCCTTTAGATTCTGTGAAAACTTAATGTCATGTATGTCATCATGCAGTTTTTTAGACAGACTTCTTAATAATTTAATACCCGAGTACTGGGGCACTTCTTCAAGCATTGTCAGTTAGTGGGGTATGCTTTGTATGTCATTCTTCCTCCATGTGTTGTGGGTGTATACACTAGCATTTGTAGTCTGCCTTGCACTCTCTCTTGTGACATATAGTATAGTTTTATATATGTATGAGGAGGAAAAAGTTAAGATGCCTAGGCTTTTAAAGCAGTTTCTGCATGTTTCAGAAGTCTTTTGTCTTAATACAGGTATGACTTTTTTTTTAGTCTGAACATCCTTTTTATTACTTGAATGTTTGAGTTTCCCCACATTACCACTCCATACTGCAGGTATGGTTCTAAGAGTCCATGGTGTACTGTGCACAGAAGGTGTTTGTCTGCATACTGTGCTACCTGCCTCATTATAAATATGATGGAGCTGATTTTTCTGCAGACGGAATTAATATGTTGTTTCCATTTCAGCTTGTTATCCACAGTAATATCTAAGGATTTAGTGGATTCTACTTCTTCTAGTCTTGAATCATCCACTTCTAAACCCATGTGTACAGCCTTCTTTTTATTTGTGAACACTGCATGCATAGTTTTTTTAGGTTTTATGAGAAGTCCATTTTCCAGGAGCCATTAAGCTGTGGTGTTCGCAGATGTGTATGCTCTTCTCTCAAGCTGTGCCACAATTTGGTCATCGCCCAGTATTGTCATGCCATCTCCATACAATATTTTCTTCTCTTTTTCTTCAACACCTACATCATTAACAAACAGATTAAACAGCAATGCCTCCATTACTGATCCCTGGGACTCTCCATATTTGAGGGTTTCGGTTTCTGACTGATATGTGTCCCCTGTTGATACATATTGCTTTCTGTTGTTTAGGTATGATTCCATCCACTCCCCTGCTTGCCCTCAAATACCATAGTTTTCATATTTTCTTATTAGTATTTCACGGTCAGTATTGAATGCTTTTGAGAGATCCGGAAACATTGCAGATGCAACTTACTCTTCATCTAAGGACTGTATAATGTATTCTGTCATACTGGCATTGCTTATTCTGTAGATCTACTCTTTCTGAAAAAGTGCCGTGATGGTATGAGAATGTTGTATTTGTCCAGATAATCAGCTAATCTGTTATACATAAGCATTTCCAGAATTTTTGAGAAACCTGATATCAGTGAAACTGGCCTGTAGTTGTTGGGGTTTCATTGACCTGATATCTGTTTCTTTGTTTGGTGCAGCTTTTTTCTGTGTTTCATCATTAATTGCGTTCCAAGCTGCCTTTGTTTTGTTTCTTGAGTTCATTATGGTAGCATTAATTGCTCTTGATTTTGCATCTCGTGTTATTTTTCTATACTTCCTTGTAGCATTTTATAATTTTCAGCTTCACTCCACTGTCTCGGATCCTGCAGCTTCCTTCACAGTTCTGTCATTTCACTGGTAATCTACTTTCTTATCCTACATTGTAATACTTGATTAGTGTCAGGCAATTAAAACTAAGTAGTGAATATCCTTGTATTTGTACCCACTGAGTTCATATTTTCCCCTTTAATAAAACCAGGCATATAGTAAGTAACATTAAACAGTGATGCCATACCAACAGCTAAGTGTCCAAATTTACGCACCCTACTTGACTGAGAGAAAATGTCAAAGGAAAATAGGCATCACCTCCTCTCTGCTCAGGCGCCTCAGCAGTGGCCTGAAAAAAATTGATAATTGACATACTGCCACACCATTGACTCAAGGAGCAGCTGTACATACTATTACAGAAAGATGATAGGCAGCAGGTATCTTCTGACCCCCACCCTCCACACTGTGGGGTCTTACAACTCTCTTGTGAGTATGTGCTTAGCTACCACAGGTCCCCAGCCTTTGCAGCACTACTTCCTTTTATATTCTACAAACCAATACCTCCCCCCCTCCCCGTGGGTTCGGGGTTACAATACGCCCAAGGTATTCCTGCCTGTCATGAGAGGTGACTAAAAGGAGTTCCCACTTTTCGGCCTAATGAGTTATGGTACCCTTTTACGGTTTGACCTCCACATCTTCCAAAATTTTCTAAAGTGCGGGCCATTTGGGACAGGACGCCTTACGTGATGCACCACATATCCATTGTGCACTTGGACCTTATTGCTATGGCTCAACCTGCAGACTGGTTTTCTGGGCATGGACACATTACAGGGAACACCATCTACTTCCATAGTCCACTGTCCTCTTTTGCTCACATGGCAATATTGGATTTTTCCACATCCAATATCCAGCACAGTAGCTAGTCCGTCGTGGAGAGGTCATCATGTACCCTCTTGGCTGTAGCCCCCTGACTACAAAGGGATTGTACTACAGATGCCTGAGCTGCAACCTACCCATGTATGCCAAGAAGTAGGTGCCTGTCTTCTTGGGGCATCAGGACTCCCGGCAGTAGCCATCGTGCCAGGTGGCCATTGCTGTGGCTGGGTGATGCCTGTGGGGCGAGCCCCTGATCAGAGTGGGTGCCATCAGGGTGGATGACCTGCAATGAAGCGGATGAAGTTATCAGATGCTGGCGGTCGAACGTCCCCAGCAATCTCTGAGCGAGGTAAGGAGCAATATAATGCTGAGAGATACAGCCCAAAGTCATTCCCTTCTGTGACTACACCATGGGAGGAACATAGGGCTCAGGATCACAGACAGCCATATTCTTCTCAATACTTAGCTTGCGCTAGGTCTGATGGGAAATCCTTTTTAACAACAAAGCCTCTATTTTTCATTGAGCACTTGGAAGGCAAGTTTTGGGAAATGGCGGGAATATCAAAAATGAGGAACGGGTTGATCTTGACCCATACAGCATCCCCTGCCCATTCGTGAGAATTGCTTGCTTGTGGAAAGCTGGGTGATGTCCTGACCTCCATCACTCAGCCCCCCCCCCCCCCCCACAAGAGCTTAAATGTGGTCCAGGGCTTTATATTCCATAGAGATCTCCTCCTCCAGTCCAATGATGAGTTGTGCACCAGTCTACTGTGACAAGGTGCCCACTTTGTCTAGCATGTGTATAGGGGGTCTAAGGACAACAGTGTCACCACCGGTGTCTTCATCTAGGCCTTTGGTGATTCACTGCCTGAAAAGGTCAAGGTGGTGGTATATCGGCATGTCGTTAAACCCTATGTTCCTCCTCCTATGTGGTGCTTCAAGTGTTGGATATTTGGGCACATGTCCTCCCGTTATAGTGCCAACCCCACATGGGACTGTGAACATCCATCACGCACAAACATTCCTTGTGCGCCTCCTCCCATTTGTGTCAACTGCAGAGAGCATCATTCCCGCTGTTCACCGAATTGCGCAATTTTTCAGAAAGAACGGAAATTAACGGAATATAAGACTCTGGACAGGCTGACCTACCCAGAGGCAAAATGGAAATATGACTACCTAAACGCTGTGTGCATGATCTCCTCTTATACTGTATCTATGACGACATCGCTCTCTCTCTGGCAATGGTAACCTCAACAGCTGTACCTAGAACAGTGGGGCCTCAGGGCCACCAGACTATGCCTGCCCTTTTGTTGGTTGGGGGCATTCTTCCTCCCATTGTTCCCCTAACATCTACTGTAGGAGCAACACCTCCCCCCTCCCCCCCCCCCTCCTGCCCAAACCATCCAGGAAGTCAAGTCGCCACTCCTCAGCTGGAGAAACAATAGCCTCCTCTGGCTCCTCCCACTAGAAGGGGTCACTCGGGACGTTGCCATCAAAGGATTCTGCTGCGGTGAAGCTGGACACCAGTCAGTGGCTGAAGGAGCAGCACACTGCTGATCGTAGGGCTTCCCAATCATCATTGGTTCCTGAGACATTCGGAGAAGCCCTACCGGTCAGAGAAACAGAAAGCAAAGCAGGAGGACCAAAGGAAGCAGCCTTGCAAGAAAAAAGAGATACTGGTGGATCCCACACTGCCACTTCTGGCAGGCTCCAATTCTGAGGACAAGGTGGAGATCCTAGTGTTTCCTGAGGACCTAGATCTCCCCAGAGCCTCAGAACCAATGGAGCCAGAGACCAAAAGCCCTCAACAGATTGCAAAAAGTGCCCCTGAGGCATACACCACAGAAAATGTCATCCTCCAGTGGAATTATGGTGTATTTTTCCCCCACTTTGCTGAGTTATGACAAGTCTTAAGCGTTAAACCTGCTTTTTGCGTTGCCCTTCAGTTAAACCTGGTTTCCAGCAATGCCGACCGCTACCCTTTGTGGCTATTGGAGGTATTACAAAAATCATACTGACTGGAACAGGGTGTTAGATGTAGTCTGTATCTATGTC
The DNA here is from genome assembly GCF_023898315.1 of Schistocerca nitens. NCBI lineage: Eukaryota > Metazoa > Arthropoda > Insecta > Orthoptera > Acrididae > Schistocerca > Schistocerca nitens. The sequence continues at coordinate 286,006,155 of NC_064620.1, forward strand.
CTTACCTCTATATATATAGTGGACCTGTGCCTTTCAAACCACCTTCAGAACCTGTGATTGTCAGAGTGAAGGCAACACAGGAAATTACCATCTGTAACATTTACTGTCCTACAGGTGGTGAAGTACCACAACATGTACTGACCGCACTTATTTCCCAACTTCTCCCACCTTCTCTACTTCTAGATAATTTTAAGCCCCATAATTCTTTGTGTTGTGGAACCAAGATTACTGTCCATGGGAAAGATGTTGACACTCCACTAACTCAACTCGACCGTTACCTTCTAAATAGAAGTGCCCCTGCTCATGTCAATGTGGCGCATGGCTCATACTTGGCAATTGATCTCCCCATTTGCAGTCCTGGCTTTTTACTGTCCGTTCACTGGAGAGCTCACGATGACGTGTGGTAGTGACCACTTTCTGCTCTTCTTAGCATCACTCATCTGGAGGCTTGCCCAGATGGGCTCTTACCAAGGCTGACTGGGACGCTTTCACCTCACTACCGCCGTTGAATCTCCATTGGATGGCAACACCGATGAGGTGATCCAGACCATCATTATTTACATTGTTGTTGCAGCTGAATCAGCAGTCCCTTATTTCTCAGATCATCCCTGGTGGAAGTCAGTGCCTTGGTGGTTGCCGGAAATCACTGCAGCCATTAGAGACGACCGTAGGGGGGGCCCCTCCATCATAGGTAGTACCTGTCCCTGGAGCACCTCGTTGCCTTCAAATGGGTCTTTCAACTCATCAAACGACAGTAGTAGTAGTGTTGGGAACAATACGTCTCCACCATTGGAACATGAACCTCTCCTTCCCAAGCTTGGATCGATCTCAGATGCCTCTACAGATATCAGGCCCTTGCAGGTATACCTGAAGTTTCCATACATGGAGCTGTATATACCAATCCAAACATAATCGCAGAGCATCATGCTGAACATTATGCTCGAACCTCTGTCACCCCACCTTTCATCTCCTAAAACAGCGGGTTTAACAACAACACCTATCTTTTGCTCCATGCCACCCTGATCCATATGATACTCCCCTTAGTGAGTGTGAATTTCTCAGTGCCCTTGTTGATTGCCCTGATATAGCCACTCGATCAGACTGCATCCATTCCTAAATGATTAAACATCTGTCAGCTGATTACCAGTGCCACCTCCTTGCTGTCTTCAACCACATCTTGAGCGATGGCAAATTCCCATCACAAGGGGCGAGAAAGTACCATTGTTCCAGTGCTAAAACCTGGTAAAAATCTGCTAGATGTGGATAGCTATTGTCCTATCTGCCTCATGAATATTCTGTGCAAGCTGCTCAAACATATCGTGAGCCAGTGGTTGTACTTGCTCCTTGAGTCTCAAGGCCTTCTGGCTCTGTCGCAGTGTGGTTTTCACAAAGATCGCTCCACCACTGACATCTTGGTATCCTTGGAGTCTGTCATCAGAACAGCCTTTTCCCTACGTCAGCACCTTACTGCCGTCTTTTTTGACCTGACAAAAGCCTACAATAGCAATTGATGACACCACGTCCTAGCTACTTTGCACAAGTGGGGTCTCTGGGGCCTGCTCCCGATTTTTATACGGAACCTTTTTTTGCTTTACATTTTCGGAGTTCGGGTTGGTGCTTCTCACGGTTCACTCTGTATCCAAGAGAATGGGCTCTGTACTGAGCAAACCCACTCATTTTAATTGTCATTAATGGTCTTACAACAGCAGTGGAGTCATCAGTATCCCCCTTCTTGTACACTGACGATTTTTGTATTTCCTTCTACTCCTTTTCTATTGATGTAGCTGAACATTGACTGCAGGGAGCCATACGAAAGGTGCAGTCTTAGGCCCTCACTTGTGGCTTTCAGTTTCCAACCGACGATACTTGCGTCATCCACTTCTGTCGTCGTATGTCCATCCACATCCGGAACTTTACCTCTACAGATGTCAGGCCCCTGCAGGTATACCTGAAGCTACTTAATGTAGTGGAGATTACCGCTTTTTGGGACTGGTCTTCTATGTCCGCTTAACTTGGCTTCCTCATCTTCGTCAGCTTCAGGAAAACTGCTGACGGCATCTTAATATTATTCGATGCCTGAACTACACCAAATGATTACCCTACACTGCTGCAGCTGTACAAAGCTGTTTACAGCCTCATCTTGACTATGGGAGCTTGGTGTATGATTCAGCATCACCCTCAGTGTCATGGTTCCTGGATCCTATATACCATTGTGAAGTTTGATTTGGAGCGGGAGCTTTCCAAACGCGTCCAGTGAACAGTTTACTTGTGGAAGCTGGCATTCCTCCATTGTCGATCATGCGACAACACTGCTTATGAGTTATTCACATTCATAGTTCGCCTCAACATCCAAATTAATGTCTCCTTTTCCTTAACACGGTGATCCATCTCCCGCAACAGTGGCCCAGATCGGGGATTCTAATTGCAGTCCATGTCCGGCCCCTTCTCATTGAACTCGAGTCTTTCCCTCTGCTACCTTTCCTCTGGGTCCACTCAAGTTCACCTCCATGGTCCTTTCCTTGGCCATGGTCCTTCATCTGGACCTATCACCAGCCCCAAAAGACTCAGTTCCTCCTGAGGCACTCTCTATTATTGGCAGGTTCCAGGTCTCAGAAATACTCTACACTAATGGCTTGATGGTCATGTTGGCTTCATGTGTGCTCAGGCTGGACTTACTGAACAGCGCTCCTTGCTGGATGGCTGCAGTGTTTTCACTGTGGAGTTGGGTCCCCCTGCGGGTCCGGGGTAAGAATAGGCCCGAGGTATTCCTGCCTGTCGTAAGAGGCGACTAAAAGGAGTTTCAACCGTTTCGGCCTTCCATGTGATGGTCCCCCTTGGGGTTTGACCTCCATTTTTCAAAATTCTACAGAAGTACGAGCCTTTTGGGGAAGGACACCTTACGTGGTGTACCACTGGTCCTAAGTGCACTAAGACCTTGGCACTCAGCATTGTACCGGCGTTGTAACCATACCCATTATCCCTCAAATTGGGCCTAAACGCCTGATGGGTTGTACAAGTTACGCCCATAATGCGTCCCCATCTGCACCTACGATCATGATGGACTTTCCATGGCACCAGAAATCCAGCACGGTAGCCAGCCTGTTGTGGTGGGGTCGTCATGTACCCTCTAGGTTGTAGCCCCCTGACAACACAGGGATCGTACTGCCGATACCTGAGCTGCACCCTCCCCACGTCGGCCAAGGAGTAGATGCCCGTCTCCTTGGGGCATCAGGACTCCCAGCAACGGTCATCCTGCCAGGTGGCCCTTGCTGAGGCTGGGTGGCGCCCGTGGGCAGAGCCTCTGGTCGGAGTGGGTGGTATCGGGGCGGACATTTCGCAGATGAAACGTCAACACGTATCAGGTCGCTCTGCGGCTGAGTCTTTCAAAAGAAAAGATACCGTTTCTAGTTCTGGTTCTCCTGCCCTTTCCCCCTTGGCCACTTCCTGGGAGGAGGGACAGGCCCGCCTGCTTGGGGCGAAGTACTTCCCCCGCTATTTGGTCTGTTCTCGAACCGATGGGGGGACGTTCGCCACCTCCAAGCCCATGTTCTTTGTTCAGCACATTGAGGACATCTTCGGGGAAATCGAGGCTCTCAGCAAGATGAGTCCAGGGCCACACAGTCGGCGGCGCTCCAGGCGTGCGACCGCCTAGGGGACATCCCTGTGTCCATTGTCCCGCATCTGGCACTAAATAGGACGCAGGGGGTTATTTTGCATCGTGACCTCCTGCTACAATCTGATGAGGAGCTCAGGGCCAACCTGGAGCGCCGAGGCGTGCATTTCGTCCGGCGAGTCCAGCGCGGCCCCAAAGACCGTCGCATCGACACCGGGGCCTTTATCCTCGCCTTCGAGGGTGACGTTCTCCCGGAGAAGGTAAAGGTGATGTGCTACCGGAGCGACGTGCGACCCTACGTCCCACCTCCTATGCGCTGTTTTCGGTGTTTGCGCTTTGGGCACATGTCGTCACGGTGTGAGGCTGAGCCCCTTTGTGGCGATTGTGGACGTCCTCTTCGTGAGGAACATACATGCACCCCACCACCTCGGTGCATTAATTGTCCTGGCATCCACTCGCCTAGATCCTCAGACTGCCCTGCATATCAGAAGGAGAAGAAGATACAAGAACTCAAAACTTTGGATCGGCTCTCTTATTCTGAGGCCAGGAAGAAGTATGACCGCCTCCATCCCGTGCCGTTGACCACTTCGTTTGCCTCAGTTGTGTCCACTCCTTCCGCGGTATCCTCACCCCTATCCTGTCCCCCCTCCGCCTCCTCCGCCCATCAGGGGGCTCTGCCTCCGCCTCCCAAATCCCTCCCTTCCAAATCCTCCTCCCCCGTGGCCCCCACCCCCTCTGCCCCAGGGGCCACCCTTCCTCCTCCTCCTCTCCCCCCGCCACCTGAGAAGCGATCCTCTTCTCAGGCATCCATCGGGGAAATGTTCTGGACCCCAGCTTCAGAGGTCCGGCGTTCCAAAACGGACCCCGCGCGTGAGGACCTTCTTCGGGTCCAGCCCACCATCCCTGTGCCTCCTCGGCCTTCCAAAAAGGCCTCCAAGAAGACGTCTCTATCCCCCTCTCCACCCCGGCGCATTTCGTCGGACGCTCCATCCGTGAGTCGCTGCTCCCGGCCGTCCTCAGTTTCGCCGGGACGCTCTGCTGCCAGGCGCTCAGCTGGCCTCTCGTCGGCAAATGATGCTGCCCCTCCTACACAACCAGGGACAGCGGCCGCAGTTGGCGACGACTCGATGGAACCGGATCCGCCTCCCGCCGGTTGTAGCGTTGTTCCCTCGCAACCTGGCCCTCTGCGGCCGTCGAGGTAACCAGCTCCTCCCCCGTCTCGTTCCCCCAACTTTTTGACTAGCGATGGCCTTGTTACATTGGAACATAAGAGGTATTCGATCTAATCGGGAGGAATTACAACTGCTCCTCCGCCTGCACTGTCCGCTCGTCCTTGGGCTCCAGGAAAAACAAGTTGCGCCCGACTGACCGTATTGCCTTTACCCACTATACCTCGGAGTGATATGACCTCACCCCTGTGGACGGTATCCCAGCTCATGGTGGGGTCATGTTGCTCATTCGGGACGATGTCTATTACCATCCCATCCCATTGACCACCCCACTCCAAGCAATAGCTGTCCGTATTACTCTTTCTGCTTTTACTTTTTCAGTTTGTACCATCTACACTCCATCGTCATCTGCTGTTAGTCGGGCTGACATGATGCACCTGATCGTTCAGCTTCCCCCGCCATTTTTATTGTTTGGCGACTTCAATGCCCATCATCCCCTTTGGGGCTCTCCTGCATCCTGTCAAAGAGGCTCACTCTTGGCGGATGTCTTCAACCATCTCAATCTTGTCTGCCTCAATACCGGTGCCCCGACTTTCCTCTCGGACTCTACTCATACCTACTCCCACTCGGACCTCTCGATCTGTTCTACCACTCTTGCCCGTTGGTTCGAGTGGTATGTCCTTTCTGACACCTATTCAAGCGACCACTTCCCCTGTGTCGTTCGTCTCCTGCACCACACCCCATCCCCACGTCCTTCGCGCTGGAACATACCGAAAGCTGACTGGGGACTTTACTCCTCCCTGGCGACCTTTCCGGACCACAATTTTCCCAGTTGTGACAGTCAGGTCGAATACCTCACGGCTGTTATCATCAATGCTGCCGAACGTTCCATTCCCCGTACTACCTCTTCTTCACGTCGCGTTTCCGTCCCCTGGTGGAACGAGGCTTGTAGGGACGCTATCCGTGCTCGATGACTTGCTTTACGCACCTTTCGCCGCCATCCTACGTTGGTGAATTGTTTGAATACAAACGACTCCAAGCGCAATGCCGTAGAGTCATCAAAGTCAGCAAAAAAGCTTGTTGGGCCTCTTTCACCAGCTCCTTTAACAGTTTTACTCCCTCTTCCGTCGTTTGGGGTGGCCTGCGCCGGCTGTCGGGCATTAAGGCCCACTCCTCGGTACCTGGCCTGACCTCAGGTCATGAGGTCCTTGTTGATCCTGTGGCTGTCTCCAACGCCTTTGGCCGCTTTTTCGCGGAGGTTTCAAGCTCCGCCCATTACCACCCTGCCTTCCTTCCCAGGAAAGAGGCAGAAGAGGCTCGGCGACCTTCCTTCCACTCGCTGAATCTGGAAACTTATAATGCCCCCTTTACTATGCGGGAACTCGAACGTGCGCTTGCACTGTCCCGGTCCTCTGCTCCGGGGCCAGATGCCATTCACGTTCAGATGCTGGCACACCTTTCTCCGGCGGGCAAAAGCTTCCTTCTTCGTACCTACAACCGTGTCTGGACCGAAGGTCAGGTCCCCATGCGTTGGCGTGACGCCGTCGTTGTTCCTATACCCAAACCCGGGAAGGATAGACACCTTCCTTCTAGTTACCGCCCCATTTCTCTTACAAGCTGTGTCTGTAAGGTGATGGAACGCATGGTTAATGCTCGGTTAGTCTGGATTCTTGAATCTCGACGGCTACTTACTAATGTCCAATGCGGCTTTCGTCGCCGCCGCTCCGCTGTTGACCACCTTGTGACGTTGTCGACATTCATCATGAACAACCTTTTGCGAAGGCGCCAAACGGTAGCCGTGTTCTTCGACTTGGAGAAGGCTTATGATAACCTGTTGGAGAGGAGGTATCCTCCGCACTATGCACGGGTGGGGCCTACGCGGTTGTCTGCCCCTTTTTATTGATTCCTTTTTAACGGTTCGAAAGTTTAGGGTACGTGTGGGTTCCGTATTGTCTGACGTCTTCCTCCAGGAGAACGGAGTGCCTCAGGGCTCCGTCTTGAGCGTAGCCCTTTCTGCCATCGCGATCAATCCAATTATGGATTGTATTCCACCTAATGTCTCAGGCTCTCTCTTTGTCGATGACTTCGCGATCTACTGCAGTGCCCAGAGAACATGCCTCCTGGAGCGCTGCCTTCAGCGTTGTCTAGACAGCCTCTACTCATGGAGCGTGGCAAATGGCTTCCGGTTCTCCGAAGAGAAGATGGTTTGTATCAACTTTTGGCGATATAAAGCGTTCCTTCCGCCATCCTTACATCTCGGTCCCGTTGTTCTCCCATTCGTGGAAACAACTAAGTTTCTAGGGCTCACGTTAGACAGGAAACTGTGTTGGTCTCCACATGTCTCTTATTTGGCGGCCCGTTGTACACGTTCCCTTAATGTCCTCAGAGTTCTTAGCAGTTCATCTTGGGGAGCGGATCGCACTGTCCTGCTTTGCTTGTATCGGTCCATTGTCCGATCGAAGCTGGATTATGGGAGCTTCGTCTACTCGTCCGCTCGGCCATCCCTCTTACGCCGGCTCAACTCCATCCACCATCGGGGGATACGTCTTGCAACCGGAGCCTTCTACACTAGTCCTGTCGAGAGTCTTTATGCTGAAGCTGCCGAATTACCATTGACCTACCGGCGCGACGTACTGCTGTGTCGGTATGCCTGCCGGCTGTTGTCTATGCCCGACCACCCCTCTTACCAGTCCTTCTTCGCTGATTCTCTCGACCGTCAGTACGGGCTGTATGTGTCTGCCCTGCTGCCCCCCGGAGTCCGCTTCCGTCGCCTGCTTCGACAATTGGATTTTGCCCTCCCTACCACCTTCAGAGAGGGTGAGAGCCCGACACCACCTTGGCTCCAGGCTCCGGTTCATATTTATCTCGACCTCAGCTCACTCCCGAAGGAGGGTACTCTGGCTGCAGTGTATTGCTCGCGGTTTGTCGAACTTCATGCTCGACTTGCCGGTCACACCTTTATTTACACCGATGGCTCCAAAACTGACGATGGTGTCAGCTGTGCCTTTGTCGTTGGGGCCGCCACCTTTAAATACCGGCTCCTCGACCAATGTTCGAGCTTTACGGCCGAGCGTTTTGCTCTCCATCAGGCCGTTCAGTATGCCCGCCGCCACCGCCATTCATCGTATGTAGTCTGCTCTGACTCACTCAGTGCTCTTCAGAGCCTTGGAGCTCCCTATCCGGTCCATCCCTTGATTCACCGGATACAGCAGTCCCTCCATTCTTTCGCTGATAATGGTTCTCCTGTCAGCTTTCTGTGGGTTCCCGGACATGTAGGAGTGCCTGGGAATGAGGCTGCGGATGCTGCAGCCAAGGCTGCAGTCCTCCTGCCTCGGCCAGCCTCCCATTGTGTCCCGTCATCTGACGTTCATGGGGATGTATGTAAGAGGCTTGTGTCGTTGTGGTGGGATGCTTGGTCATCCCTCCAAGGAAACAAGCTCCGGGCAGTAAAACCGCTCCCAACTGCTTGGACAACCTCCTCCCGACCATCTCGGCGAGAGGAGGTCCTTCTGACCAGGTTGCGGATTGGGCATTGCCGGTTTAGCCACCGCTACCTGCTCTCCGGTGACCCAGCCCCGCAGTGCCCTTGTGGTCAGGCATTAACAGTGCGCCATGTTTTATTGTCGTGTCCCCGTTTTAGTCAATTTCGTGTTGTCCTGTCCCTGCCATCTACTTTACCAGATATTTTAGCTGATGATGCTCGAGCAGCTGCTCGTGTTCTGCGTTTTATAACTTTGACTGGCTTGTCCAAAGACATCTAACCTTTTTACTTATTTTATCTGCATCTTTGTCAGGTCTTTCTGGTGTCCCCCCCTCCCCTTGAGTTTTACTAGATTCCATGTGCTCTAACAACAGTGACTGGGCGCTAATGACCTCAGTAGTTGAGCGAAAAAAAAAAAAAAAAAAAAAAACTGTGGAGTTGGTGGCCATCTCTCGTGTTGTTGAACATCTCTGCTCCTGCAGAGGTGAGTCCTTCCTCATATGTAGTGACTTCTTAAGCAGCATACATGCTCTCGACCAGTGCTTCCTTTGCCATCATTTGGTACTGCCTAGCTGGGAATCTCTTTATGCCCTCAAAAACAGTAGACACTCAGTGTCCGTTATTTGGACCCCAGAACATGTCGGGATCCCAGGCATTGATTTTGTTGACAGGCTGGCCAAACAGGCTACCGGTAAAACAACCCTAGGGACTTGCACACAGGAGAATGACCTACGATTGGTCTTCCGCCATAGTTTTTGGGATCTGGAATACTGAATGGTGCACTCTCAGTACACCAAATAAACTATGTATTATCAAGGAGACAACAAATGTATGGGGGTCATCCATGTGTGCCACTCGCAGGGACTGTATTGTCTTTTGACGGCACCTCCTACATTGTGAGGACCCACCTCCGTGTCACTGTGGTTCCCACTTGACTGTGGTCCACATCTTGTTGGACTGCCCGATTTTAGCCACCCTGAGGTGGACTTTTGACCTTCCCACCTTACTGTCTATGGCATTATACAACAATGCCTTAACAGCTTATCTAGTTTTACGTTTTCTTCGAGAGAGAGGTTTTTATCACTCAAAGGGTGGCTTCTCTCCCAAGCCTTCACCCTCTCTCTTTCTAACTCATTCTTTCTTTGCTGTTTGTTCACCTTTTCCCTATTTGTGTTACTCTAGCCATGTGTTTTTCAGCTGGAGATTTTAGTATGTTAAAGAGTGGCTGGCTCATCCTTTTTGATTCTTGCGATCAGCCAGCCCAGGCTATCTGCTATATTATTTTAATACCTCCAACCACTTTTCCTTTTAGTATAAGTCTTTACCCTGTTGTTTAGCTTTTTTTTTTTTGTCTTGTCTTTCAGTGTGGTTCCAAATTAGTTTCACCATCATTTTACTTTCCCCGACTCCTTTTGGGAATGGTTTTAACCAGGGATCTGTGTGCACGAGGAAAAAAGTACAGACATTACTCCCCAAACCAACCAACCACTATACTTTCCCCTTCTGCCTTTCCATTGGATATTCTTTTTGGTGTAGAACCTGCTTGGACCTGTTATCTGATTTGGGACCCTGGTTTTCCATTTCACTTGTGGTGCTCTCTACAATGGTCCCCATTGTTGGTTTTGACCTGACACCACTTTATCAAATTTTTCAGAAGTGTGGATTGTGCTGGGAAGGATGCCCAATATGATGTCTGCTCCTCCTTTGTGCCTTTCCACCTTTTCACCCTTCCTTTCTGGTAAGGTAGGACACCAAAAACCCAGCTTGGTAGAAATCGTGGTGTGTGTGTGTGTGTGTGTGTGTGTGTGTGTGTGTGTGTGTGTGTGTGTGTGTGTGTGTGTGTGTGTGTTGGGGGGGGGGAGTCAAGTATGTGCACAGTAGTAGCCCACTGACCATGCAGGGATCACTCTGTGGGTGCCTGAAGTGATAACTCCCCATGTGTGCCCATGGGTATGTGCCTGCTATGGCGGGCATCAGGACTCCAAGCAACAGATTACTGGCCAGGTCGCCGTTGCTGAGGCTGGGTGTGACCATGGTGGATGACTTGCGTATGCTTTGTCCGCCATGTCCATAAGAGGCCATTGATACTTGGGCCTTCATCTTGGCCTTTGAGGGTGATTTGCCTGAAAAGGTCAAAATGATGGTATACCGATGTGACCTGGAACCATATCTTCGCCCTCACCTCATGCAGTGCTTCAGATGTGAGGAATTGAGGCTTGTTTTCATGCCCCCAGGGGCTCAGCATTCATTTGCTGAGTATGGGCTTGGCGACCCCGGGGTCCTGAGCTGGGGACTGGTCAGCGCCGCCAGTCTCCTGTCACCGTAACTCCCGGACATGCTTCAGCGACCACTGTATGGTGCGGCGGTGGAATGTTGTGCGCTGCGGGGAATGGTAATCTTGGCTTGACCGCCCAGATTGCGAGGAAGGTAAACCTCTATAAAAACCCCTCAATGTTACGGTGTGCTGCGCGCCTATAAGATGCATGGCTGTCGCACCCCAGTTGTATAAGGCTTACCTAGGCACGCGGGGCTCTGTGTAGGTGGACTTCTAGTTCCCTAGCTGCTCGTGGGACCGAGATGGATCCTTCAAAATCCTCTTTTCTTCCTCCCAGCGGAAAGGGTGGGCCGCTGGAAGGTTCTAGCACCCAGTCTCTTAAGAGGGCTCGTGCAGTCAGTCCCCCTGACTCCGGCACTTCTTTGACAAGTAGAGTCTTAAGTAACAGAATGCATTCTGGTAACTCGAATGCGTTTCTCATTGTGAAATGGAAGGAGGGTAGTTTCGAGAAGGTTTCGCCCTTCTATATACAAAAGGGTTTGGAGGGAATCTGTGGCTCCTTAAAATCGGTGAAGCGCTTATGTAATGGGGCCTTGCTAGTGGAAACTTCCACTTCCCAGCAAGCAACTAACTTCCAGTCTGCTAAATGCCTTGGAGAATATGCCATAGACACTGAACTGCACAACACCTTGAACTACAGCAAAGGTGTTGTGACATGCCGGGATATAGTTGACATTCCCAAGGATGAACTGCAACGTGAGTGGGCTCCGGAAGGTATCGTTGATGTCCAACATATCATGAGGAGGGTTGATGGCAATCTTGTCAAATCCGACTCCTTTTTTCTGACCTTCAGGTTATTTCCCGACCCTAATGCGCTGTTTCAAATGCCAACGTTTTGGACATACCACTTTAGGATGCAAAGGCGAAGCGACTTGTGGCAACTGTGGTAAGGCTGCTCATGAAGGAGTTGGTTGCTCCTCTTCAGCCAAATGTATCAATTGCTCTGGAAACCACCTTGTTTGGAGTAGGGCTGCCGAATATTTTTAGAGGAACACAAAGTCCAGGAAATAAAAACAACCAAGCGTATCCCCTATGGTGATGCCAAGATGATCTATAAGTCGATGCAACCTCCCACATTTGCTACATCTTTTGCATCCCTGGTTCAGAAGCCTACTCCAAAAGTCGATGCCTCAACGCAGACAGAGGTGGTGAGTGTTGGTACTAATACCTGCAGCTGTCAGTGCACTTGCAACGCAGCCAGTGTTTCAGAGCCAGTAGCCCCTACTCGAATGGCAGACAAAGGTACAGTGGCAAACTTGGGCCAGTCCCTGGTGCCTCCAACAGCTGAGGATGTTCCGAAGCCCAGTACAGCCATTACCACTCCCACATCAGCTCCCCCAAAGCCCACCAAACCGCAGAAAGCTCCCGTACAGCAGCAACAGCGGGTCAAATCCCGTGGTAAACCATCTGACCATGCAGATGTTATTTTACGTGAGGCTTCATCTGACTCTTCCCCAGAGTTCATGGAATACAATGTATGTGTGGGGCAATCATCTCGCCCCGCGCCTGCCCCTCCACCTGCTGCGGTCTCCTCGCCCCGTCAGAGAGACAGGATGAAGGCCCTACGCCCATCATAGATGGCTCCCATACTTCAGTGGAACTTGCAAGGGTTCAGGACGCATGTGGAGGAACTTCGCCTACTATCTCAGGGTAGACCACTGTGTCTATGTCTCCAGGAGACTTATTTCCATCCCTCTTACTCCCCTGAGCTACGCGGCTATACACTCCACAAAAAGGACGGCCTGCGTGGAGAGAGAGCTAGAGGAGGCGTAGGTATTTTCGTCAGGACGGACTACCACTCCTCGCCTCTCTCACTTACGATGGCTTTAGAGGCCGTCGCTGTGTCCGTGCCCGTGCGTCATCCATTGACTGTATGTTCGCTTTACTTGCCCCCACATGATGTACTTGATGAAGCGGCCCTCACCGACCTTCTTACACAGCTCCCCCAGCCATTCATTATTTGTGGTGATTTTAATGCCCACAATGTGTTTTGGGGCTCTGCAATTACCTGTCCCAGGGGTAGAGCAATTGAGAGGCTTCTCCTGTCATCCTGTGCCTACTTGCTCAATGGAGGACAGAGCACTCATTTCTGCATGGCGACTGGGTCATTCTCTGCGATTGATCTCTCGCTTTGCTCTCCAGCTCTTGCCGCGAGTGCTCATTGGGAAGTAGTCGCTGACTTGCACGGCTGTGATCATTTCCCAATCTGGATTCACCTGCCAGATCGCGTGGGTCCTGAAAGGAGAACACCACGATAGGTGCTCAGTGGAGCCGACTGGACATTTTATAGCCAGTTGGTCCAGTTCGAACACTGTGCGAATGTTGAGGCGTGAGTGGATCATATTACCAAAATGGTCCACCACGCTGCTGCAGCATCCTTTCCACAGTCCACAGACCACCGGAAGAGGCCACCTGTCCCTTGGTGGAGTGCCGAATGCCGCTCTGCAATCAGGACCAGGCGTGCGGCTCTGCGTCGGTTCCAGTGTCGGCCGACTGCTGAGAATCTTGCAGCCTTTCGGGTGGCGAGGGCAAAATGTCGCCGCATTATTCGTGAGAGCAAGAAGAGGTCGTGGCAAAAGTTCCTGATCACCATTAATCGTTCCACCAAAAGTTCCATTGTGTGGGAGACCATCAGAATTTCTGGCAGAGGAGGGAGGTGCCCCATAGCTGCTGTAATGAATAACGGCACTCTCCACACGGATCCGCGAGACATTGCCCAGACTATGGCAGCGTATTTTGCCACAGTTACTGCAACAACCAGTCAGGATCCAGGTTTCCAGCGCCATAGAGCGGTTGCTGAGAGATGTAGTCTGGACTTCCAGTCCCCCTCTCATGAAGTTTACAACTGCCCATTTTCTATGTGGGAGCTGGATTCTGCATTGTCTGGAGCTCGTGACACATCCTCTGGTCCCGACAGGATCCATTACAGTATGCTATGGCACCTCACAATGCGCAACAAAGAAATCCTCCTCGCACTTTTTAATGCCATTTGGGCATCGGGTCACTTTCCTGATGCGTGGCGTGAGGCATTTTTAATTCCTTTTTTAAAACCTGGGAAAGACCGCACGAGCCCGAGTAGCTACCGTAGTGTTGCCCTCGCTAGTTGCATGGGGAAGACCTTGGAGCGAATGGTCAACCGCCGCCTTGTCTGGATGTTAGAATCCCGGCAACTCCTTAGTTGCTTTCAGTGTGGGTTCAGAAGGTTTCGTTCCACCTTCGATAACCTTGCCCTCCTGGAGGCGTCTATACAACAAGCTTCCTACGCCGTCATCACCTTCTAGGTGTATTTTTCGACATCGAGAAGGCCTACGATACCACTTGGAGGCATCTCATCTTGGAGCAGCTTCACGAATGGGGTTTTCCTGGTTGTCTTCCTCTTTTTATTCAGTCTTTCCTCTCGCCACGATATTTTAGATACCGAATTGGTGACGTCCTGTCTGACCGCTTTGAGCAGAAGAAAGGTGTCCCTCAGGGTAGCGTTTTAAGTGTGACTCTCTTTGCCGTCGCTATTAATAGCATAGCATTACATCCACGGTGAAAATTCCTGTCCAGTGTTCTTTGTTTGTGGATGATTTCTCTTTGTTTTGCTCTTCTTCAAGCCTTGCAACGACAACGCGTCAGTTGCAACTTACTATTAGACGTTTGGATGACTGGGCGCAGAAGAGTGGTTTTAAGTTTTCCACCGAGAAGTCTGTATGTGTTCTTTTTCACCGTTCTCGTTCGATTTTAACCTTTCCTGAATTGAAGATTAGGGACACTATTCTTACTTTTAAAGATATGGTGAGATTTCTGGGGCTCATTTTTGACTCGAAGCTTACGTGGTTACCTCATCTTAAAGATCTGAAACGGCGGTCGCTTCAGGCTTTAAGTATTTTAAAATATCTTAGCCACAGTACATGGGGAGCTGACAGGACTTGTCTGCTCCAGTTTTACAGGGTGTTTGTGCGATCTCGGCTCGATTATGGGTGCACGGTGTATGGGTCTGCGAGGCCTTCTTACTTAAAGATGTTGGACGTTGTGCACCATGAAGCGTTTCGGTTGGCTACTGAGGCATTCCGAACTAGCCCCATACCAAGCCTCTGTGCAGAGGCTGGTGAACCGCCACTTCATATGCGGCGACGGCTACTTACAGTACGCCAGGCGTATAAAACTTTGTCCACACCATACACACCTGCATACCATACCATTGCTCAGCCTCCTCTGGCACGGTTATTTCATAACCGGCAACATGCGACGCAGCCCTATGGGATTCGCACACAGGATTGCCTCGCTGCGATGTCTATGACTGGTATTCGTGTTTTATGTCGCGGTTGGAGCAGATCTCCACCTTGGCTCCTCCGGAGACCCAAACTTATTTTAGATTTGACTAATTTTAAGAAAGATAGCACACCAGATTTTACATTCCAATCTCTGTTTTTTAACATTTTAGATGTGCATCACGGTTTCACTGTCATTTACACTGATGGCTCCAAACAGGAGAATTTCCTTGGCTGTTCTGTGGTGCTCCCCGATCATGTTACCCGGATTTGCTCCCTGCTGAATATACCGTTTTCGCAGCGGAGCTCCACACGATCCTGAAGGCACTGGAGCAGATTAATCGTGTTCGAGGCGATCGGTTTCTTCTCTGCTCTGATTCTCTTAGTGCCTTACAATCACTGCAGAACCTGTACCCGACTGAGGAGACGGTCCAGCTGATATATGACCAACTGTACTTGCTCCAACGGTGGGGTAAAGAGGTATCCTTCTGCTGGGTGCCTGGTCATGTCAGAATATGGGGCAGTGAACTGGCCGATCAGACTACCAAGGAGGCCTGCAGAGAGCAGGATGTGGTCCAGTGTCCTATCCCCTTGCAGTCTGTCATCTCTGCACTCCACAGGAAGTGCATGGAGTTGTGGGAGGACGAATGGCTGGCGGTGACGGCCAATAAACTGCGGTTGGTAAAGTCAACCACTCGGCCGTGGCGTTTCTCCTGCCGGTTGCTCAGGCGGGAAGAGGTGGCCCTCACACGTCTTCGGATCGGGCACTGTGCTCTCACACACAGCTTTTTATTACGGCAGGAGGATCCTCTGTTTTGTGATGCTTAAGGTGTGCACATCTCTGTACGGCACATTTTAACAGACTGCATTTTATACCGTGATGCAAGGGCAGAAGCACAAGTTGATGGGGATCTGCCTTGTGTTTTAGCTAACGATGAGATGTGTGTGTCTAGGGTTTTTAAGTTTTGTGATGTGTCTGGACTCTGGCATAAACTTTTAGGCTGGAGGTTTTAGTGTATTGCAGAGTGGCTGACTCCTCCCTTTTTCCCTTGCGGTCAGCCAGCCACTTCTATCTGCTACATTGTTTTAGCTCCCTCTACCATTTTCTTCCTGTGTTGTCCATGTTTTACTGCTGACACACTGCTTCAACCCATGCTTCGGTGTGGGTGAGCACATATTTTTCAACGATTGTTTCTCGTGTTTTATGATTCGTTTTATATTCCTGTTCTGGGATTTTTCTTGACACCCGTCTCACTATGTTACTGAACGGGTGCTGAAGACCTTGCTGTTGTGCGCCCAAAAACCCCTCTACTACTACTTGTTTTCATGTTGCGGCACTGTCCCAGTTTGTAGATATTGCGGATGACCATTGCATGCGAACATTCCTCCTCCTCCTCCTCCTCCTCCTCCTCCTCCTCCTCCTGTCTGCATCAACTGTGGAGAGCACCACTCTCTCTGCTCACCTGATTGCACTATCTTTCGCAGAGAGATAAAAGTATAAGAACGTATGACTGGACAGACTGGCGTACCAAGAAGGCAAGAAAGAATGAGCATCTACATCGTGCATGCACGACAAAGTTGTACACTACAGCTATGACAATGTCGCCCTCTGTGCCAATGGTGCTGTCCCCTACCTCCAACCACATTGGGTGAAATGGCTTTCCACCCACCGGGGATGCCAATCCCCAACCACCTTCCAGAGGCGCATCACCCCCATCTGGCTTTTCATGCCAGGAGGGATTCCTGTGGGACGCTCCCCTCAATGGTTTCAGCAGCCAGTGGCTGAAGGAGCCTTGGGCTGCTGATTGAAGGACTTCACGATCTTCTTCAGTCTCTGAAACAAATTCAGAGAAGCCCTCCCTGTCGTCCAATCCCCCTAAAGGAAAGAAAGGCAAAAATAAGTCTTCCAAGACGAGGAAATTATGGTGGCCCCCATACCACAAGGTCCCATATGTTCTGTTTCAGTGGTTACAGCAGCAATCTTGGTTGCCTTTGCGGCTCCAGATCACACCACACAATGTGTCTCAAAACCTGTGTGTCTCAACCAATGGCAGCAGATGACCCAGGGACGTAACCTCCTGCCTCTTGGTCTCTTCATGTCCTCACATTGCACGAACAGCACAATTCTCCAGTGAAATTATAGTTGTTCTTTCCACCACCTGGTGAGATATGACATCTCTTAACTTCATCTCCTGCTTTCTGCATTGCCTTTCAGGAAACAGTTTGCAGCGACACAGACACCTGCCCTTCACGACTACTAGGGATACAATAAGAATTGTTCTGATCATGATAGGGTGTCAGGTGGAGTTAGCACGAATGTTCTGAACTCTGTATATAACAAACTTGTGCCTCTTGATACAACTTTGGAGCCTGTGACTGTAGAGGTAAGGCCATTTCAGGATTTTACCATCCGTAATGTTTATCTCCCTCCTGGTGGTGGAATGCCTCAGAAAGTATTTTCTGCATTGGTTTATTAGCTCCCCCCACCTTTCCTAATTTTGGACAACCGTTTGTGGGGTGGAACCATGATCACTGGTCGCAGTAAAGAAATCGAAATCTTACTGGCAGATCTCGACCTCTGTCTCTTGAATACTGGTGTCTCCATACATTTCAGTATGGCAGGTTAGATGGGTTGTGCACAATGCCGACTGGAATGCTTTCACCTCTACTTTTGTTCTGAGCTCCCCACTAAATGGAGGCTTTGACAAGGCTGTCCAAAATGCAACAGCAGCCATTGGCAACCAACTTAGCCATCCCCTGTTCTTCTGGATCCTCCTCCAGAAGATAGTACCTTGGTGGACCTTGGAAATCACAGAGGCCATTCTTCACCATCATAAGCGGCATCCATGAGTCAAGCACCTCATTGCCTTTAAACAGCTCTGTGCCTGAGCCTGCCATGTAATTGAACAACAGAAGCAAGAATGCTGGGAACGGCTTTTTTCAACCATTGGACCACGTATGCCCTCTTTGCAGGTTTGGGCAAAGATCAGATGCCTTTGTGGATACCAGTCCTCTGCAGGTGTGCTTGGCATCTTTTTGAATGGTACTGTTTTCACTGACCCAGATGCCATAGCCGAACATTTTGCTAGAGCAGCTGCATCTGAGAACTACCACCCTGCCATTTGTGTCCTTAAACAGCAGATTGAGTCATTGCATTTAAGTTTCACTGCATGCCACCTAGAGCTCTATAATGCTCCATTCAGTGAGTGGGAATTCTTCAGCACCTAGCACTTTGCTCTGATGCAACTCCAGGACCAGGCTGAATCCACAACCAGATGTTAAGCACCTACCAGTGGATTGACAGCATGATCTCCTTACAATCTTCAGCCGTATCTGGAGTGAGGAGTTCCCATCACAATGGCAGGAGAGCATCATTGTTTCTGTACTGAAACAAGTAAGCATCCCACGGAGATGGACAGCTACATGAGTGGAGTCTCTGGAGCCCAATTTAGACTTTTGTCCTGAAGATCATGTTGCACCGTTCGTTCCATATGGGATCCCAAAGGGCTCTGCTCTGTATCAAGTGTTACCTCTTTTAGTGGCCATCAACAATCTGGCAGTAGCTGTGGTGTCTTCAGTATCACTCTCCTTGTATGCCGACGATTTTTGTATTTACTATTGCTCCTGTAGTGTGGATGTTGCTGAACGCCGACTACAGGGCACCATTCAAAATGTACTGTCATTGTCCCTTATACATGCATTTCAGTTTTCTGCCACCAAGATTTGTGTCTTGCACTTCTGTCACCATCATACTGTTCGTGCACAACCAGAACTTTACCTCGACCCGAGTGTTTCGAAGGCTTATCACGTTTTGGAACAGGTCTTCAGTGCCCGGCTTCCCCATCTTCACCAATTTAGGCAAAGGTGCTGGCTACACCTTAACACACTTCACTGCCCCAGTAACACCAGCTTGGATGCAGACCGCACTACCCTTCTTCAGCTTTACAAAGCCATGATCCTTTCCCCCCTCCCCTTGATTATGGGAGTC
The DNA here is from genome assembly GCF_023898315.1 of Schistocerca nitens. Classification (NCBI taxonomy): domain Eukaryota; kingdom Metazoa; phylum Arthropoda; class Insecta; order Orthoptera; family Acrididae; genus Schistocerca; species Schistocerca nitens. The sequence goes on from NC_064620.1 coordinate 286,024,997, forward strand.
TGGCATATTGTTTGGCATGACCCTCAGCATTGTGGTCACTGGACCCGATACACCACTATGGGGTCCAACATGCAACAGAAGCCTTTCAGACTGGTCCAATGAACAGCCTACTCGTGGAGGCTGCGGTCCCTCCACTACTGATCAGGTGCCAACACCAACTACTCAGTTATGCTATACATGTCCATGGCTATCAAAAGTATCCAAACTACCTTTTTCCTAGTAGGAGGTCCATCTCCCCTAACAGAGACTCAGAACTGGGGCCACAATTGCAGTTCGATTACAGTGACTGTGCTCTGAACTCCAACTTCACTCACTGCCATCTCTTGTCAGGGAGAAATTGTGTACATCCGCATGGTGTGCGCCCCAACCTCCGATGTGTCTCAATTTATCCTTTGGACCAAAAGTTTCAGTTGACCCCATGGAGCTTTGCAGTGCTCTTGGCTGTCCTCAATGCATTTCCAGGTTCAGAGGTGGTATACACTGACAGCTTAATGTTTGATGGACTGGTTTTGCATACACAAATGTAAGGTGCAGTGAACAGTGCTCCATGCTTAATGGATGCAGTGCCATCACTGCTGAGTTGGTGGTCATCGAACGAGCTTTCAGCCAAGCTTGTTTTTGCACCAGCAAGAAGCTTCTTATCTGCAGCATCTCCCTAATCAGCACTCAGGTTATAGACTAGTGCTACCCCTGTCACCCATTAGTCATGATTATCCAGAGTCTTCTTTCTGACCTCCATCAAACTGGACAACCAGTCGTCTTTGTTAGGACCCCTGGACATGTTGGCATCTCAGGGAATGAAGATATCGACTGCTTGGCAAAGTTGGCTACCTGGATGCCAGTTTTGGAAATGAGGGTCCCATAACTGGACCTTTGGTTGACTCTGTGCTGTCAATTGCTGAATGTCTGAAATTAAAATGGTTCGCCCTGGACTCCCCAAACAAACTGAGGGCAATAAAGAAGACCAGAACCACATGGCAGTCATTTCTTCACACATCTCACAGGGAATCCACTGTCCTTTGTCAGCTACACACTAGCCAAACTTGGCTGACCCACAGCCACATTCTCTGACATGAGGACCTTCCTTACTGCCATTGTGGTGCCTGTCTGACAGTGACCCGCATCCTACTAGACTGCCTCAGTTTAGCTGCTTTGCTGCAATATCTTAAACTTCTTGGGTTGGGTCCTGGAGTCACGTGGCCTACTGGCTCCGTGTCAGGGCAGTTTCCGCCAGGGTCGCTCTACCACTGATAACCTTGTGTCCCTCGAGCCTGCCATCCAAACAGCCTTTTCCAGATGCAACATCTCGCTGCCGTCTTTTTTGACTTATGTAAAACTTACGACACAACCTGGTGACATCATATCCTTGCCACATTGTACGAGTGTCCTGTTGCTCTGTACTTTCCATGTGCAAGTTGGTGCCTCCCATAGTTCCATCCATATCCAGGAGAATGGAGTCCCACAGGGCTCTGTATTGAGTGTCTCTCTATTTTTAGTGGCCATTAACAGTGTAGCAGCAGCTGTTGGACCGTCCGTCTCGCCTTCTCTGTATGCGGACGACTGCTGCATTTCGTACTGCTGCTCCAGTACTGGTGTTCCTGATCATCACCTACAGGGAGCCATCCACAAGGCGCACTCATGGGCTCTAGCCCACGGCTTCCAGTTTTCAGCCACAAAGTCGTGTGTCGTGCACTTCTGTCGGTGTCGTACCGTTCATTCGGACCCAGAAGTCTACCTTCATGATGATCCACTTACTGTAGTGGGGACATATCAATTCTTAGGACTGGTTTTCGACGCTTGATTGACTTGGATTCCTCATCTTCGTCAGCTTAAGCTGAAGTGCTGGCAGCACCTCAATGCCCTCTGTTACCTGAGCAACACCAATAGGGGTGCAGATCACTCTATGCTGCTGTGGCTGTAAAGAGCCCTTGTCCAATCCTGAATTGACTATGGGAGTGTGGTTTACGATTCGGCAGTGCCCTCAGCGTTGCATTTACTCGACCCTATGCACCACTGCAGGGTTCGACTATCGACAGGAGCTTTTAGGACGAGTCCGGTGACCAGCGTACTGGTAGAGGCTGGGGTACTTCCATTGCTGATCAGACGTTCACAACTGCTCGCCACACACACACACACACACACACACACACACACACACACACACATTCGTAGTTCTCCTGAGCATCCACATTACCGTCTCCTTTTCCTGCCCACGGCAGTCCATCTCCCACATCGGCACCCCAGGTCAGGGCTAACGAATGCGATTCGCGTGCGGTCCCTTCTCTCTGAACTGGAGTCCTTCCCTTTACCACCTCTACTTGCGGTCCGATCACGTACACCTCCATGGTGTACGCCTCGGCTGCAGTGTCGTCTGGACCTTTCACGTGGCCCTAAGGACTCAGTTTACCCTACGGCTCTCCGCTGTCACTTCCTCTCGATTCTTGACATGTTCCGGGGCTCTGAAGTGGTTTACACCAACGTCTCAATGACTGATGGTCATGTAGGCTTTGCGTATGTTCATGGAGGACATATTGAACAGCACTCCTTGCCAGATGGCTGCAGTGTTTTCACTGCAGAGCTGGCGGCCATATCTCGTGCTCTTGAGCACATCCGCTCATGCCCTGGCGCGTCATTTCTGCTGTGTACTTACTCACTGAACAGCCTAAAAGCTATCGACCAGTGCTACCCTCGCCATCCTCTGGTAGCGTCCACCCAGGAGTCCATCTATGCCCTGGAACAGTCCCGTCATTCAGTGGTCTTTGTCTGGACCCCTGGACATGTCGGAATCCCAGGCAAAGAACTTGCCAGCAGGTTGGCCAAACAGGTGACGCGGAAACCGCTTCTGGAGATGGGCATCTCTGAAGCTGACCTGCGTTCTGTCTTACGCCACAGGGTTTTCAGGCTTTGGGAGACGGAATGCCATAACAGTACACACAACAAGCTGTGTATCATTAAGGAGATGACGAATGTGTGGAAGTTTTTCATGCGGTCCTCTCACAGGGAATCAGTTGTCCTCCGCCGGCTCCGCATTGGCCATACATGGCTAATGCATGGTCACCTACTCCGTAGCAAGTACCCACCTCTGCGTCACTGAAATTCCCAAATGACAGTCGTTCATCTCTTGCTGGACTGCCCACTTTTAACCGCTCTTTGGCGGATTTTTGACTTTCCCAGCTCCCTAGCTTCAATGTTGGGCAACGATGCCTCAGCAACGCTTTAGTTTTAAGTTTTATCCGTGAGAGTGGGTTTTATACTTATATGTAGGTTTTAGCGCATGTCCTTTGTCCCTCTGTTCTCCACCCAGTGCTTTTAAGGTGGAAGTTTTAATGTGTTGCAGAGTGGCTGTCTTCTCCTTTTTATCCTCGTGGTTGGCCAGCCACTGTAATCTGCTTTCTTGTTTTACCCTCTTCTTTTTCTAGTGTCTCTGTTGTTTTCTTGTTCTCTTTTGTTCCTTTTAGGATCCGTTGACTTTCCTTTGTTCTTGTGGTTTTTCCTTTCTTTCCTTTTTGTGTTATGTGTCTCGTCCGTTTTATTCTCACACTAGTGGCATTGTTTTATTAGGAACAATGGACTGATGACCTCGTAGTTTGGTCCCTTCCCCCCTCTTTTAAACCAACCTCCATCCAACCAACCTGGTTTTGTGTTTCACCAGCGAAGGTGGTTTCTATTCATCTCTGTTAGGTGGGGCACAATGGCCTCATTGACCGCCTGAAGATTTGTTTGAAGGGACATCCCTTGTTTGCTCTGGCCCAGAGGTCCCATGGCAGCCATTGTTTGATGGTCTGGCCTGGCCCCTACCATTCCCTTCTTTTTATTCTCCTTGTTCTTTTATGTTCGCAATTTTTAATGTTTTACCTTTTCTAAACTCTTATCATATTATCTGTGTTGTTCATTTCCTTGAGGTAATGGACATTGAGGTGGTGCTGGTAGGATGCAGAGGGTGCATCTCCACAACTATATTCTGGGTAGAAAGGCTCATCCATCTTACCCCCTCTCACTCCTACTTCTCCTTGATTTTATCTCTGTCTTTTGCTTCCTCTCAGTATTTGCCTTTTGTATTTTCCTTGTGAGGGCTATTCCTGATTCGATACATATAGGATGAAGGGACTGATGATCTCACAGCTTGGCCCCCTTAGTGCTAACAACCAACTGACCGATCTCTTCCTGTGTCCAAACCAAAACGGGCAAATACTTCCATTAATGCTCTAGTAAGTGGCAACTTTGCACAGGACACAAATTTAATTATGACTTCATCAGTCAGAAACTGTTCTCCAAAAATGTAATTGTGAACGAAATTTTGAAAGTAAGGGGGCTAAGAGTAGAATGTAGAACTTTGGGTGACAAGATGCCATTACCGTCTAGCTCTGATGACTCTGCTCAGAGGAAGTTTTGATGAATGTACCGACCAGTTCCTCTGTTATTTCATTAAATGTCCTTAGTACTTAGTTTACATTGTTGTGAATTATGAAAACTGGAGAAAATCTTAAATATAGGCACTGAACAGCTTTCATGTTTCTGCAGACTATGCTGTACATACAGCAGTTGCTACTGTCATTTGCTACTGTCATTTATGAATCATTGTACCTAACAATATTTTAGATGTTTCACAAAAGTGATATTGACAATATACTCGATACAGTCAGTAAACAGAACAGAAATATAAATTTACTGTTGAATATGAAAACAATGGTAGCATCAACTTCCTAGACCTAAACATTAGTAAAGAAAACTATTTACACACCTTCAGAGCTCACAGAACATAAACAGACACCACATACACAGCTCATATTGCCACCCTACAAACACAGATTGCGTACATAGCACTATTTAACAAGCCAATAATATGCCAGTGGATAAATATGCAAAGCACAACAGACTCGGCACGATCAAATAGATAGCTGCAGAAAATGGCTTTGATGACACACTTACTGCCAACCTCTCAGAGAAAAGTAAAAAACAACAATAAAGCAACTGCTACACAGAAACCCTCCACTTGCATACCATTTAAGCAAACTCTCCTACAGAGTAGCAAATATTTTCAAACTGCACAGCATTAACATTGCTTTCAAAACACAGCAAACTGCAACACACACTGAGACACAACATAAATACACACACAATTAGGCATTTACAAAATAGTCTGTAGGGCATTCAAAGCCTACCATGTTCGGCAAACTCTGTGAATCTCCCAAAAAAGTGATACAATAAATAAATAAATAAATAAATAAATAAATAAAGGTCTGCCACACAAACTGTTACGATAATTTTCACATATCCTTGAATGTGTGGCCAGTGTGTGTAATGTGGGAAACTATTGGTAATTTAGCATAATTGATTGATCTTCATATATTACATGAAATGGACAAGGAATACAAGATGGAATTGTATGAACTAGAAATTTTCAGTCATGGCAAAGTACATAGTAATAATAATTTTGCTAAATTATCAGGCAGATAGTAACAACATAAATTTCTTCAGTAGTTTCTACAATGTGAAATGTTCGTTTCATTAATGCAGATAGAGGGAAAACATTTATTATTTATTTATCGTATGGCTTTACCAGTGCAAGTGCAGTATTGACATCGTAAATTTGCATAACATAACATATAAATACAAATATACATATACACACATACATAATAATATAAACAAAACAAACACCAGTCATTATTAAATCTGAGCAAAGTTGAAATATAATCACAGCTACAATTCATCAAAAAGTTATGTCCAAATGTGACAGCCATTTAATGGCAACAGGACTGGCCTCCACGAAGTCTCTCCAGTCACCAGAGAATCTTCGCAGTGGGCAATCTTGCACTAGATGTTGTAATGTTTGTTCATCAGTTTTGCAGTTACACATTGGGTTATCATTGGCGTCCCATTTGTACAGCATGGATTTAGTTCTCGCGTGTCCAGTTCTCACACGGTTAAGCTGGCACCAGATTCTACAAGGAAGCTGTATTTCTGGGAGTTGTTGGCTGGGGTCCTCTATATTGTGTCGCTTAATGTTACTATTGTTCCACTTGGTTTTCCAGGATTTGTGGCAGTCATAGGTATTTCCTTGGGCAAGTGTTCTGTCTTCCCATATTGGTGCTCTTGATTTAAGGCGATATCGACAGCGATCATCTAGTACTTGGTGTATTGGTAGTACTCTTGCCTTATCTGCATGATTTATTTTTTGCCATTTCTGAATTGTTGCCTGCTGTTTACGGATTTCAGGCAGAGTGATGTTTGAGAGGACATGAAGCCATTCTAGGGTTGTTAATTTTAGTGTCCCTGTTACTGTCCTTATGGCTTCATTGATCTGGGCATCAATCTTCTTTACATAGGCACTCCTACTCCACAGAGGGGCACAGTACTCTGCCATGGAATAGATGTGTGATATTGCTGCAAAACGTAGCTTATTTGCATCCGCTCCCCCTGTTGTACCTGCTAATCTCTGGATGATGATATTTCGGGTTTTCAATTTCTGGCTAGTTAGTTCCAGGTGTTTCTTGAAGGTAAGTGACCTGTCAAGAGTTATGCCTAAATATTTGGGAAATTTGTTATGTTTAATTCGTTTTCCACAGAAAGTAATATTTAGTTCTCTGTCTGCTAGTCTGTTATCTAAATGGAAGGTGCAGGTCTGTTTTATTTGGGTTTGGGCACCGTCTCCATTTTTTTGTAGTACTGGTTTAGTACTTCTAGGTCAGCAGTTAGTTCTTTCACCATCTTCTTAGCCATTTGCTTTGAGTAGCTATAGCCATGATTTCAGTGTAGCAAAACTTAGTTGACTCAGTGTCTATCATGTCACTGATGTAAACATTAAAAAGCAGTGGAGCCATTACAGATCCTTGGGGGAGTCCGTTTTTTATTATTTTTGACTTGCTGCTTTGTGACCCCAGGTTTACTTTGAAATGTCGGACTTTCAGCATTTTTTCCAACAGGTTTGTCAATTTCAAGCATGGAATCATGTTGGCAAATTTCAGGATAAGACCATCTGTCCATACCGTATCATAAGCTGCACTGAGGTCGACAAAGACTGCTGATGTTTTCAAACCTTTTTGGAGTCCCGATTCTATATATGATGTGAGGGCTAATACTGTGTGTAAACAACCTCCAAGATGGTGTCTCCCGGGCAACGGGCTGCATCAGCAGCACGGCAGAAAGCTTACACAAATGGCGACCGAACTGGACGGAGAGTCCCTCACGGTCAACAGCAGCAAGTGCATCCTCAGCGAAGAAACCGTCTGCGCACAAAGACAATTAATATTGGACCATCAGTCCATATTATGCAGTTAAACATAGAAGGCATCAGTCACAGTAAATGTGAGCACCTAAGTAGAATGGCTAAGGAACACCAAGTTGATGTAATTGCACTGCAAGAAACACATTTAGCTGAGGGAAAACATTGTCATCACTTTACTGAATAACCAAGAAGTACCAAATAATTGTACTATTTAATGTGTGCCATGATATAAATATGCTTAAATAAAAAGATTGTATTTTGTTTGTCTCTACCATCTAGGCAACTGAAATAAGTTAATTTTAGTAATTAAGAGTCTTTGGAATGTAAATATGTGAATGTGGATATGTTAAGTGATTGTGTTTATTACTGTGCCAGGAGTGCCAGCAAAAATACAAGTAAATACATCAGTGAAATTTTTTAAAAACATAAGTCAATGTATAAACTGAAATAAATGATTCTTTCTGTACAGGGTTAAATTTTGGTTCATTGCCTCGCAGGTACACCCAGAAAATAATCCTCGTCACACTTCTAATTAATGTGTATGTAATTAAAGCATCTGATGTGTCTTGCTAATGAATAGTAGTGAAAAGTTACTGAAGTAGTAAAAATTGTTTCATAAATCTATTATATAGTTTCTGACCTCAACCAAGTGCATACAACATGGATAAACTTAAGGTAAATTGGTCAGTGAGAGGAGGAGAGAAGAAAGTACAAAAATGTTGAGGAAAAGTCTGTAATGCAACAATATATGCCACTTAGGAATAAAATATATAATGCAGGAGAGCTAAGATGAAATGGCTGCAGGAAAATATGAAAAAATTGAAAAAGAAATGGTTTCCAGAAGGACTGATAAGGCATTTAGAAAGGTTCAAACAACTGTTGGTAAAATTAATAGCGGTGGCAACAGCACAGATAGTGCAAGAGGAATTCTACTCTTAAACACAGAGGAGAGAGTAGATAGGTGGAGTGTGTCCAGTGGAAGCCTCTACAAGGGTACAGGAACTGCTGTGTAAAGTGATTAAAGAAGAAATGAAAGTCAATATGGAAGACATAGGGTATCTGATATTAGTCAGAGTTTAGTAGACCTTTGGGAGACTGAAGGTAAAATAAGGAGGAAGGTATTGATAACATTCTTACAAAATTTTTACAATCATTCTGGGAAATGACAGCCAAATGATTATTCGAGTTGGTTTGTAGAATCTGAGTCTGGAGACATACCATCAGATGTTCAATAAGATATCACCCACACAATACTGATGATAATAAGGGCAGATAAGTGTCAGAACTAACAGCTAATGCATCCAAGTTACTGACAGGAATAGTATGCAGAAGGCGGAAAAAAATTATCTGTTAGATGATCAGTTAAATTATATGAAAGTTAAGACACCGGACAGTCAGTTTGGAAATTGCGCTTGATAACGAGAACAGAATTTAAGAAAACTTGGGAAACATTCATATGGTTTGTCAACCTACAGAAATCATTTAGCAACATATAATGGTGCAAAATATTAAAACTTCTTAGGAAAGTAGGTGTAAATTTCAGAACAACACAACTAATATATAAGGGGCAATCAAACAAGGGGAAGTAAACCATTTTTTCTTTAAAAAGTAATCACCCTAACTGTTAATAAATTTATCCCATTGTGATATAAGACAGTCAACATCTTCATGGGAAAATGTTTGTAGCTGCCTTCTGAACCGTGATTGTACCTAGGCATTCACCTCTTTGTCTGAGGCAAATAAACAGGCCCACGTTTTGCCTAAATTGTTTAGAGTATCCTGTATAAGTTTTGTTGGGAAGCCCTTACACAAACTCTTTACAGTCTCCCATGTGATTTCCATATTTTTGTAGACCTGAAGGAAGCCATTCTTGGGCATTGATTCACTTCGGACAAAGAGGTGAATGCCTGGGTACAGTCATGGTTGTATAGGCAACTACAAGCATTTTTCCATGAAGGCATTGACCATTTTGTCTAAAAGTGGGATAAATGTATCAAGTTACACCAATTACTTGTGAAATGATGACAGAACTTAATTTTTCCACCCATGTCATTTTCATCTGTCTGTCTCTTATACAGTATGAATAAGAATCAGTGAGGTAGAAATAAGAATGAAAGACCAATGACAAAGTTCTCATATTAGGAAGGGTATAAAGCAGGGATGTAGTGTTCAGTCTACACATTGAAGTTGTGATGACGGAAATGGAATGGTTCAGGAGTGTGCTTAAAATTGAAGGTGAAAGGATATCAATGTTAAGATTCATGATGGCATTATTGTCATGAGTGAAAGAGGAAGAATTGTGGGATATGTTGAATGGAATGAACATTCTATAGATAATATAATACAGATACATATAAACTTAGCATCAAAATTGAGGACCACAAAGTAGAAGAAATAATATAATTCTGCTATTTTGGGAGACTCCTGTCCAAACGGAGTCTACTAGTAAAAACATTAGCTTTAATTTTCAGAAGAAATTTCTGAGAATGTAGGTTTTGGAGCACAGCATTATATGGAAGTGTATCTTGGACTGCAGGAAGACCTGAAAAGAAGAGAAATGAAGTGTTCAACAAGTGGAGCTAGAAGGATGTTGAGGGGAAGACAGATATTGGAATATATCAGACAAATAATTGTAGATGGTGCATGCAGTTGCTATCTGAGATACAAGGTTGGGATGAGAGAGGACTTCGTGGCAGGCTGTACCAAACCAGTCAATAGACTGATAACTCCACAAAAAATTAAGTTTAGTACCATTGGCACTGTTGATCACGTTCCTGGATTTGTCGGTGAGTATTTCTACTGAGCACATAATGTAGTTTTACTGCTGCTTCAACAGTTGGCACTCACATCTCATAACAGGTACAGATGAAGGAAAGCAGGAACTTTCTACTGTGATGCAATTTGAAGATCTGTCTCAAAGTATAGGACCATGGCTACCTGTAGCAGAAGGTAGTAGTGTTACATATCCAGGACCTGGTGGGTGAGATTCACAGTGCAGGAACTAAGGTAAGATTCACACAGGCACCAGACTTTATTGGAAATGAAATTCTCATTCAAAAGCTCCTTCAAGAGGATTGCTAGTCTAACAAAATTTCCGACAGAGGCTCACCAGTCGTTAGTGAGTAGGTATGTTGCAAACATACCTGACAAAGCAGATTTCACACTGTCAGTACCTGTGCTTTTTCCTCTTTGTAAATTCCCGAAGTGTGTGTCTGTCTTATTTGGGACACGGGGACTCAGAACGACAACCTCCATGTCATGTTGCAGTTAGTCAGAGTATGTAGCACTGCGGTGGACCAGTTGCAACAAAGGGTTTCCATTGGGCCCCAGCAGTCTCCTGAGACAGATAAAATTACTTTAATGCAGAAGGTTATAAACCCAATCCATATCTCTCATGAGGTATGCATCAGGCTAAAAACCAATCTGTCAGACAACGAGGGGGGGGGGGGGGGCGTGCACGGCGGTGGTGGCGGCAGAAACAAATGCGGTCGCATATTCCACAGGGACTATATATTTCAAACGAGTGAGGTATTACACACACATTGGGAAAGGCGAGGTATTATTATTATTATTATTATTATTATTATTATTAATTTTTTTTTTTTCTTCCCCTGTCTGATTCAATGAGTAGGCTCTGGAACATTTATGTTGGGATTTGAGGGTGACTTATTACAGGATAAAGTTAAGATTATGATTCGCTTATATCATGCAAAATCCTATGCACAATCTACCATGAGGTGCTTCAAGCATACAAAATTTGGCCACATGTTATCTAAGTCTACTAGTGAACCCTTCTGCGAAGATTAACAGACGAATGCTGCACAAGGATGCCCCTGTGTACAACTGCCGTATGGCACTGATTTCAGGTATGATCATTACCCTCTCCTGGTCTCCGTGACAGGTTGAAAGAAGCACATGTAAGATATGAAAGTTTGGTTTTTGATCATCAGGAAGTCAGGAAAATGGACAGTCGTGTTTACGCTGTGCAGGTGACATTAAGCTACTCTCAGAATGTAACTCTTCCATTTTTATAATGAGAATAAATATTGTCTCATCATCCTGTAGGGATCTTGGGATACTCTGTAGTGGTGAGCTCTGCACTGGCACGATTGAACAGTGCTCATGTAAACAAAGTTGATGTCCAATTTAATGGTACTATTTGTATCACTTTAGGAACAATTATTTCTAGTCCCACCATCTGACTGTCTGTTGTGAGCCACTCCCAGATCTGCAAAGGAAAGAAGTTTTGATGAGGGAATACAAAAAGATCCTAGCAAACCCTAGGCTACTGATGCTTTCAGACATCCCTGGTGTCAGAATCAATAGACATCCTTCTCTTGCATTTGCAGTCTCATTTGGGTTAACACCCATTCCTGGAGGAAGAAATGGATCCAGAATGCTCCAGCAACATGCCAGTTATTATCTTTTATTACTGAGAGAGTCCTTGGGTTTAATCAACCTCACAAGATACGCCAATTCCCAGACGACTGAGAAGGGAACTTGGAAAGAAATGAAGATTCACTTTTTAAATTGTGAATTCTGTCGTCGCCATCATGTGACAGTGGTGCACAGAGGGAGGCTTTCCAACATAGTATGGAAGACTGGAGTTCCAGAGAAAGTAGAGGGGGTTTTGAGGAATTCCTGTTGGCAACCCCATCCATCAGATATGTACAAGGACTAGATGTTTGCGTGTAATTAAGTAATAAGTGTTTAGAAATAATGTAACGTAATTCAGCATTGAAATATTCTTGGATGCCATGTGCTAAATAAATAAAGTACTCTCCTCATCGCATCACCAAGCCTTAGTGACCACCTTATTTCATATGTTCATGTGAAGGAAGCCCCCACACGCACCCTCGTACCTCTACATCTGTGCTGTGGACCTTTTCCCCTTCCACCTGTGCATTCGAGGCGTCTACTTGACCGACACCCCCTAGTGGAGGGTCACTTTCTTTTGGCTGTACTGTCTAGACCACCACTATTTTGCACCCTAATGACAGCCAACAGCTGCAAGAGCCACCAGATAGGGCAGTGGAACAATATCTTGAAGCTGCTCTTACTGAATCCAATCCTATTAGGAAGGAGGAGGATGAGGGCAAGAAGAAAGGAGAAAATAAGGAAGCAAAGATGAAGACAGACCATGTTACCCAGACTCTCCAGGGTACCCCACTGCTGCTATCAGTCATGACAGCCAACAAGTGATACTGACACAAATCAGATCATGATGCTTTCACACTGTTATTGGATGCACACGTAAATACACTGAAGTACCAAAGAAACTGGTATAGGTATGCATATTCAAATACTGAGATATTTAAATAGGCAGAATATGGTAATGCAGTCGGCAATGCCTATATAAGACAAGTGTCAGGTGCAGTTGTTACATCGGTTACTGCTGCTACAATGGCAGGTTATCAAGATTTAAGTGAGTTTGAACATGGTGTTGTAGTCAGCACACAAGCTTTGGGACACAGCATTTCTCAGGTAGTGATGAAGTGGAGATTTTCCCGTATGACCATTTCGTGAGTGTACTGTGAATATCAGGAATCCACTAAAACATCAAATCTCCGACATCGCTGCTGCTGGCAAAAGATCCTGAAGAATGGGACCAACAACGACTGAAGAGAATTGTTCAATGTAACAGAAGTGCAACAGTTCCACAAATTGCTGCAGATTTCAGTGCTGGGCTATCAAGTAGTGTCATCGTGCGAACCATTCAAAACAGCATTGATATGGGCCTTTGGAGCTGAAGGCCCACTCATGTACCCTTGATGACTGCACCACACAGAGCTTTACACCTCTCCTGGGCCTGTTGATGATGCAAAACATGTTGCTTGGTTGGAAGAGTCTCATTTTATATTGTATCAAGTGGATGGACGTGTATGGGTATGGAGACAACCTCATGAATCAATGGACCCTGCATGTCAGCAGGGGACTGTTCAAGCTGGTGGAGGCTATTTACTGATGTGGGTTGTGTGCAGTTGGAGTGATACGGGACATCTGATATGTCTAGATATGATTCTGACAGGTGACATGTACATATGCATCCTATCTGATCACCTGCCTCCATTAATGTCCATTGTGCATTCTGACAGACTTGGGCAATTCCAACATGACAGTGTGAAACCCCACATGTCAGAATTGCTACAGAGTGGCTCTAGGAACACACTTCTGAGTTTAAACTCTTCTGCTGGCCACCAAACTCCCCACACATTAACATTATTGAGCATATCTGGGATGTCTTGCAACATGCTGTTCAGAAGAGATCTCTACCCCTTCGTACTCTTACGGATTTATGGACAGCTCTGCAGGATTCATGGTGTCATTTCCCTCCAGCACTACTTCAGGCATAAGTCAAGTTCATGCCAAATCATGGTGCGGCACTTCTGCAAGCTTGTGGGGCCCCTACATGATATTAGGAGGTGTACCAGTTTCTGTAGTTCGTGTATTATCCAATGATATTGTAATAGCTATTGTTGCCACCTTGCTGAACTTAGACTAGCTCTCACTATCATTTTACTCAGTGGCTTGATAGCTCTTCAGGAAATGTGATTCATTATAACATGTTCATCTATTGTGTGTAATTATTGAGCCTACAACAAGAACCAAAGTTACCCTGAAAGAGTGTCTGGCCTGGTGTGTACACTGGTCTTTGAAACGAGCTTTAGTGACAAAATACCATTTAATACTACAATTGAAGTCTTGGAAGTACACACAGAAATAAAAACAGAATTCACACTTTGCAACATCATCTCACCCAAGTCCCCAATCCCTTCACTCACCAGCCCGAGGGAACGGTGACACATTCTGAGATCGTAGATTTATTGTAATCTCGCAGTTACCCCTGCCCTTTCTTGCAGAGGGTGACTTTAAAGCCCACAGCCCTTTTTAGGGCAGCTCTAAACCATTAACTGTCATAACTTATTACAGCAGCTGTCTTTAAATTTTGTCCTTTGTATACTGAATATTGACTCCTATACTTATTTTAATACAACACATGGATTCTTTTCAGAGTCATCTTCAATGGTGCAGTCTGAAGCTTTAGTTTTACTCTTTTATTTAGAGTAAGTTTTTAATGACAATTGTGATTGTGATCACTGCATGATTTTTTTGTTACTCCCACATTGATACTGAACTGGACTCATAAGGATGCTGATTGGCACACTTTAGCACTAACCTAACACTTGACGTGCCTGCCCTTCTACCTGTTGAAGAATTCCTCTGCCACACTACCAGGAAGGTATAAAACATAAGCATCAACTGTCAAAAGATACCAATGTCACCTTTTTATGTCCTAGAGCCAAAGCCTGCCACCTTATAAGAAATTAGAGAAGTAAGGGGAAAGTTTCATTTTACCCATTGAAATTTATACATCTCTTTCACAGATGTAACCGGAAAAGGGAAATGTATCTGACAGCAAGAAAGAGTAGTGACCCAGAAACTATCAAAAATTATAAAAACTACTGTGTTATGTTAAGAAAAGTTATTAAAAAATCCAGGAGTATGTGTATCATGTCTGAAATCAGCAACTCTGATAATAAAATTAAAACAATTTGGAATATTATTAAAAGAGAAACAGGTCAACCAAGAGCAGAGGAAGACAGTATTACCATCAAATTGAATGAAAACTTTACGAACAAAAAGTCAGAAGTTGAAAATATTTTTAATAATCATTTTCTAAATGTTGTGGATATAGTAGGATCCAGGTGTTCATTAGAAGATGCTAGGCTGTTAATGGAAGAGGCCATACCTATGCAATTTGATACAATTGAAATCTCACCCACTTCTCCCTCTGAAATTAGGAAAATAATAAACTTGCTTAAAAGCAAAAACTCACATGGAATTGATGGCATTTCCAGCAAAATACTAAAAGCTTGTTCTCAACAGATAAGTAAGATTCTCAGCCACCTGTGTAATAGCTCTCTGGAACAGGGCATTTTCCCTGATAGACTGAAATATGCTATTGTTATACCTTTGCATAAAAAGGAGGATAGATCTGATGTCAACAATTACCGTCCAATCTCCCTTCTAACAGCTTTATCCAAAATTTTTGAGAAAGTAATGTATTCAAGAGTAGCTTCACATATCTGTAAAAATGAAGTACTAACAAAATGTCAGTTTGGTTTCCAGAAAGGTTTTTCAACAGAAAATGCCATATATGCTTTCACCAGTCAAATTTTGAATGATCTGAATAACCGAACACCACCCATTGGGATTTTTTGTGATCTCTCAAAGGCTTTTGATTGTGTAAATCATGAAATTCTGCTAGACAAGCTCAAGTATTGTGGCATGAGTGGGACAGTGCACAAATGGTTTAATTCGTACCTAACTGGAAGAGTGCAGAAAGTAGAAATAAGTAGTTCTCGTAACATGCAAAGATCAGCACATTCCTCAAACTGGGGAACTATCAAGAATGGGGTTCCACAAGGGTCAGTCTTGGGTCCTTTGTTGTTCTTAATATATATTAATGACTTGCCATTCTATATTCATGAAGAGGCAAAGTTAGTTCTCTTTGCTGATGATACAAGTATAGTAATCACACCTGACAAACAAGAATTAACTGATGAAATTGTCAATACTGTCTTTCAGAAAATTACTAAGTGGTTCCTTGTAAACGGACTCTCACTGAATTTTGATAAGACACAGTACATACAGTTCCGTACAGTGAATGGTATGACGCCATTAATAAATATAGACCTTAATCAGAAGCATATAGCTAAGGTAGAATATTGCAAATTTTTAGGTGTGTCCATTGATGAGAGATTAAATTGGAAGAAACACATTGATGATCTGCTGAAACGTTTGAGTTCAGCTACTTATGCAATAAGGGTCATTGCAAATTTTGGTGATAAACATCTTAGTAAATTAGCTTACTACGCCTATTTTCACTCATTGCTTTCATATGGCATCATATTTTGGGGTAATTCATCACTGAGGAATAAAGTATTTATTGCACAAAAGCGTGTAATCAGAATAATAGCTGGAGTCCACCCAAGATCATCCTGCAGACATTTATTTAAGGATCTAGGGATATTCACAGTAGCTTCTCAGTATATATACTCTCTTATGAAATTTGTTATTAACAACCAAACCCAATTCAAAAGTAATAGCAGTGTGCATAACTACAATACTAGGAGAAAGGATGATCTTCACTATTCAAGATTAAATCTAACTTTGGCACAGAAAGGGGTGAATTATACTGGCACTAAAGTCTTTGGTCACTTACCAAATAGTATCAAAAGTCTGACAGATAACCAACAAGTATTTAAGAAGAAATTAAAAGAATTTCTGAATGACAACTCCTTCTACTCCATAGAGGAATTTTTAGATATAAATTAAGAAAAAAACAAAAAATATATTAAAAAAAATTAAAAAAATAAAAAATAAAGAAAAACAAAAAACACAATAAAATAAAGTTGTTATATTAACTTAAGTATGTTGTTAAATTAACCTAATTATGTCATGTATTGGCAAATTCGACTCGTTCCACATCATTACGAAATATCGTATTCATGATCCATGGAACTAGTATTAATCTAATCTAATCTAATCTTACAGTGTATTAGTGCCCAAAAAATGTGACAGATATAGCAGACATCTGTAAAGATAGCTAAGTCAAAATCTGACCCTACTGTCACCATCACCAACCATCTACTGATGCACTTTGCCCAGACATGTTTGATACCTGCTATTACCACCTTCCATGCCCGCAAAAAGTGAGCATGGAGTACCCTTTCTTTCAATATGAAACATTTGGAACCCTGTAACATCCCTGTGTGAGAGGTTATTTCTGTGTGCATTTGAAACGTGTCAAAATACAGCTCTGGACCCTGATTGAATACATGCAAAATGTGGCCACATATCCTCACAATGTTCAATCGAATCTGGCATGTGGCAAGTTCCCCCCCCCCCCCCTCCTCCTCCCCTCCCAGGGAGGGTAAGAAAGAAATTCGAGAAGATCCCACAGGAAACAGATATAGATCAGTTTGTATAATGTGTGTCATCACAAGTGATTTGAGTGCATGGTAAGCCAGTGATTATGCCAGTCCATGAAACAAAAGGTCTCTTGCCTCCTCCTTTGGGAGGAGGGGAGGCTATCTGAGATTACCTACTCCCCGTGGAGTGTCCTATCAGAATGGCTTTTGTGTGCTGTCAGCACCTCATTGCTTTCTTCTTTGACCACTGTCTTACATGAATGGCTTTCAAGGCTCCCTCACGCTCTTCACCCAGGATTTTTTCTGTCAACTACTCTGCAGAGTCCAAGTCAGTAATTTTTACAGTTCTTCCAAAACCAGGCGGACAGAGTTCTGCAGGGCTCTGTCCTGAATGTGACTCTCTTCTTAGTAGCAAACTTCAGTGATATGTCATCCGTTAGTTGGATCCTATTACATTTATTTCCCGAGCATCCTTCCTAGTATCTTCCTCGGCTAGCCAATCCATGAGTTCATTCCCCAGGAGCTGGAAGTGACTGAGGAACCACAGGAATACATCCATATTGGCTGGTCATGGAGTCACTATAGATTAGGAAAGATTCATGTAACTGGGTACGTATGTAATGAAGAACATGCATGGCAGTTACAAACTGTGCTATAAAGACACTGCCTCCATTAGACACGGTGTGTTGCTCCTGTTGTTCGTAAAGGTGTAGTCTGTGTGGTCTTCAAATCTCAAGCTATTGATACAAATAATGTCTGAATTGGGGTACTTGCTGAGTACTGAGAAAACATCTCGTGAAAAACTGAAGGGTGTATCGTATCACTTGGCCCAAGAGAAAGATCTGTGTGTGTGTGTGTGTGTGTGTGTGTGTGTGTGTGTGTGTGTGTGAGAGAGAGAGAGAGAGAGAGAGAGAGAGAGAGAGAGAGAGAGAGAGGAGAGAGATAAGTGGTGTGAGAAGAGGCAAGCAGAAGACAGAATGGATAGACTGTAATCAGGAAGATACCAGAATTCCAGACTGAGGCCACTTATCTGGAAGATGAACTACTGTATCGGGAAACAGAAGGTGTCGATTCGGATATTCTGGATGCAATGCTTGGTGCAGTTGAGAATAAAATGATAGCACCTCATCCACAAGAAGGAATTCATGGCTCTACCATGAGGCCAGACACATGAGAAGGCATCAGTCACAAGCTTCATCCCATAAGGGTGGATTGGGTCTAGGAATCACAGTGCTGATGATGATGCTGATCAAAGGCCATGCTACGATGATATAAACATGATAACATGAGAGCTTTGTGAAGTTGTGCCCCCACGAGATGTTATTGAGAAAGTGTAAGGCATTAAGTATTAGCTAGCACAGCCATTTAAGCTGTTGTAATGGGATAACGAAGTTAGCTTCTCACCAGATATAATTCCTAATTGATATGTCTTGATCACATGAAGCAGTTTGTCATACAGTTAGGGTTTTGGGTGCAGATGATCAGCTCTATATTGAGAAAGGTGAACGACATGTTTTGGTAGCAGTAAATTGGAACATGTGTAAATGCTCAACATTCTGCTTTCCTCTTAATGCCCTTAGTTGCAGGGAGCAGAGGATGTAGTGTCACAACCACAACCACAGCCAATAAGCTATGGAGTATAGAAGAGCCTACAACTGTGTGGCAGTCTTTCCTTCTGTTCCGCGATCCTATGCCATCTCAATATTGGTCACGTCATTCTGACACACAGATACATCCTATAAAAAGTTGTCTCATCCTGTTGTTGTTGTGCTCCTCTGACAGTTGCCCTTAATCTGTTGAACTGCCTTCACACCACACTCTTCACTGGGCTACCCCTTGAAATCCTAGCTGATACTGTCTTGGAGGCGAATCAGATTTTATCAATCTGATGACAAGCTGCATTGGGCCTCCAATTGCTCCTAGATGACGTATATGCTATCCTGTCCTATTATCTTTTATCCCCTTACTCTTTGAGTAATTCATTCTTAACACTTTTTGTAATTGCACTATTATGCCAGTTTTAAATTAACCCTCTTTGTGGTTTAAAATAGAATGATTTTCTTCTATGATGTGAAGTTGAAACTAAACAGTGTTCTGTTCTTGATATTAGCAAACTATGAGAGAGCCATTGTGTGAGTTTTGCAAGGAGGAAGTGGATTCTACATCTGTATTTAATGGTCTATCCATTATTTAATATTTTTTTCACCCAATAACCCTTCAATATGTCATGCTACCCATTAAAGCTTTTAAGAATTAAGATTTGGTTTGTTGTGTACACATCATCTCACGTAACCAGTACAATTTGTTGTTGTTGCCTTAAATCTAAGGACTTGTTTGCTGCACATCTCCGTGCTAGTCTGTCCTATGCAAGTCCCCATTACAGTATAATTTTTACAACCTACATTTGCTTGAACATGCATACTGCAGTCAAGACTTTGTCTCTCTGTACACTTTTTACCTCTCACACTTCCCTTTATTACCAGGTTAATGTTTCCTTGTTTCCTCAGTGTGTGTCCTATCAAGTAACCCCTTAATCTAGTAAAATTGTGTGATGAAATTCTTTTCTTCCAAGTTCTATTCAGTTCCTCATCATTAATTATTTGATCTATCCATATGATCTGAAGCATTCTTCATGCTTTTTGTTATACAGGCATTTTACTGTGGTTTAAGGTATGTTTCTATGTTTGATATTTTGTCTACTAATGCTGGACAGCTCATCAGAAGCTATAAAGATGCAGCTGGTATTTTCAAGTGATAAACAAGCTCAGCAAGCCAAACTTTTACATGTAACTGTGCAGTGGTAAATGCTGACCATGAAAGCCTTCATTGTATAATCTTTGACATTCTTAAGTAGTACTGCATTTCAAAAGATCTTGTCTTTATTATTTATTGTCCCCATTTCTGTTCACAATACCACTGATTTCTAGACGAGGGATGAGAGAACACAGCCCACAATTCTTGTAAAAACATTTTACCAATCTTTTACTCTTTACTGGAAAAGAGAGGGCAAGTCCTTGTAGAACTTAGTTCTTTGGATAATACAATTGTAACTGATTTTTTTTAAATAAAGGGAATATTTGTCAAATAAATAATGAGAAGTAATTTTGTAATTCTTTTTTTCCCTTCTTGTGGCCCTTCTGTAGTCACTATGAGGGGCTTGCAGCCTGCAGTACTAATTAGTTTGTAACCTGCTGTTCTAGATAAATACTTTTAGAAAACTTATTAACATTTAAAATGTTAGATATTAACATCTCTCTTTCAAGTAAACTGGTGGAGTGGGTGTAGAGAATTGTCATAGCCTGCTTGAACAGCTTGTCAAAATATTAGTCACCCTCCACAGTTGACGTAAGTAATGGCAGTGAAGTGGTGTGTACGGACTCAGTGCTGTAAGGTGGTTTCAAATCAAAATGCAATGGAGAGGCAGAATAAAACTATCTTGTTTTAATATGCCAATGACCATAGCATGAACAAAGTTACCGATTAGTTGGGCTACCAGAGTCAACAGTTCAGCATGGCTTCAAGGAATGGGGTACCATTCGCAGCCATGTAAAATGGTGTAAGAACAGTGTCTGTAAATAGATCTTAATTGACAGGGACCAGAGACAAGTGTCATACCTTGTCAATTACAATTGGTTTCAAGCCCATCAGGTATTGTTGCTGTAAGAGAATGCTGGTACACATCAGTCACTTTCTGAGCAAGTATTGCAAAGTCCCAGTTTGACAGCCATGGCTCCCAGAGGAACAGGAAGCTGCTCGTCTTCTCTGGACCAAACGACACAAACTGGGCAGTAGCTGACTCGTGGCATGTAGTGTGGTCAGACAAGTCATCATATTGCCTCTTTTCAACCGTTGCTAGATGCTAAATTCAATGACAGCCCAGGCATTTGACCCACAACGTATAGAGGGTGTTATTACAAGTTGGGATGGCTGACTGAGTAGGGGGTACGAAGAACCAATTCCTTGGCCATCATGCTATTGTAAACCAGTGGTGACAGCAACATATTTGTTGAGCAGAATTCATACAGCTGAAGCAGACAGTGTCCCAGTTTTGTGCAATGATCCTGGACTGTGATGCTTGCCTAGGTCACCTCACTGCAGCAGGATATGGCCAAGAGTGCAAGTACACCAGAATAAATTGAAGGTGACAGTGGAAGAGTGTCATCAGTGCTTTGGTGGGCACGTGGCTACATCAGGCCTGCAAATGTCAGGCATACAGTGGCAGTAGTTTTGCAGGCGGACCAGCCCCGCCATCAGGTGTGAATGTGACAAATAGGCAGCAACTCTCTGTGAGTTAGGTGCAGGAGACACATCGGTGCAGTCAGTGTTCCAGGAAGCGGTTGATGTCAGCCAGCAGCAGCCCCAGCTGGAGTTGCCATTTCAGGCCCCTGCAGCTTCAGTTCTAGGCATGGGTCATAGACCAGCAGCTAGCGAAGGTGGCAGCTAGTTGTAGAATGATACAGGATGACCTACATTGGGTCAGTGGCTGGTGTGGAGGCATTCTCAGTGTAAACAGCTGTTGGCCAAAGCAGCCATTATTTATATGTGCTCATCTGGTGTTTTTATGAAAGGTGGTACTTCTTGTCAAGTACACAGCCCAGGCAGTAAGCATCAAGGTCCAGCATGTAGTAATCACACCCACTTATAGTGCCAAAGCGGAGGCTTTTGCCATGATAGCTCAGTGTTTACAGTTCTTTTGAGAGTACATTATTGCTGAACACAGGACCCGGAACCCTTGCAGTACTATTTTCTTTTTCCATGCCGTAGCTCTGACCCTCTGGCTATCCTATCCCAAGGGGCTTATAACTTTTTAGTGGGTATCTGTGTGGCAGTCTTGCTGCCATGAGCCATTGCAGTACTCCTTCCTTTCCTGTGCGGCAATTCTGTTCTCTCGCACCTCCTCTGTCTTGATGTAGGATGTCTTTCATGTTTACTACCTTTTTCCCATATTTTGTCTGTGGTACTGGCTTACATCAAACTTTTTCACTCTGTTACAAAGACCAGGGAAGTGGCCTTGCCATGAGAGAAGAGAGAAGTAAATAAAATGCAAGAAATAATCACCTTAGTGTGTAGTTTGTACCTGTACTAGTGGAGAGTAATTTTTGAGTAGTGCTGAGGTACACAAAAACAACAGACAATGATGAATTCAAATTATTAGCAAAAGATTAATTTGTTAAATAATGCATTTATTCTGTGAAGGAGTATCTGGAAAAACAAACTTGTACTCCCACTTGATGTTATATTTGTATTAAATAATACAGTAGTTTAAGATTATTTCTAGTTGGAAAATAATTGTTTTTGTGTAAGAAATGTTTCTAGCACGCAGGGACTAGCCCAGTGTATATTGTACAAAGTGTGACACTAGATGTACATAACCATTAAATAAATGAAGAAATACATACATAAAAATGATGAATCTGTTCAATTTCAGTTATTTCTATTTGATGCTCTGATATGTACAGCAAATCTGTTTCACTTTCCATCTTGCTTCGTGTTGCTGTATGGAAATGAGAAGTTCATCCTACATATTAATTAGGCTTCTGATGTTTTGATGGAAGAAATAAAGAAACCAGTGAACTTGAAATTTAGTCTCTTAAATCTGTAACAGCATCAGCAACAACAACTACAACAACAACAACAACAACAACAAGAGTATGAAGTGTGTAAATTTTGAACCATGACTGTCTTTTCCTTTTACTGAATTCTAAAAGCAAGGTGAAAATTTGCTCTGTTGTTTGGCCGTGCAAGCTTATCTATACGTTTTATAGTGTTCAAACTTCAATTTTATGTATGTTAAGTCGTGATTGTTCTTATGTTGATTCCTTTTCATGGGCACTGCAACTAGAACTGTAAATCCCTCTAGAGGGGCCACAAGTCAGTCAAGTTGTGGAGAAAACCGAGTGTGAGTCCACCGAGTGTGAGTCACAGAATTTCCTATGCTTCAGTTCCCCCCCCCCCCCCCCCATCCTCCATCCCACCCCCTCATCGAAGTGACGTAGTGACCTGCAATTCCTTCCCCCCACCCACCTCTAATGCTGTTTCTTTGGCACGCTTCTCACAGGCTTTCTTCAACCTAGTATTAAGTCTTTACGCTGATGTGATGGCTATTCCGTAAGTGATAAATTGGATTGCTCATTTTACTTTCTTGTATCACCCGTTCAGCAAATTGAAGTCTAATCCCTCCTGTTGTGTTTGACTCACCATATATATATATACTACTGTCAAAATTTTGAAATATATAATTTTTTCCTTCAAAATTTTGACAGTAGTATGGTTTATTTGGGAAGGACACCTTAGATGGCACTTTATGCATGGCATAATACACTGAAGCACCAAAGAAACTGATGTAGACACACACATTCAAGTACAGAGTTATGTAAACAGGCAGAATATGGAACTGCGGTCAGTAACGCCTATAGAAGACAAGTACCTATTGCAGTTGTTAGATCAGTTACTGCTGCTACAATGGTAGGTCGTCAAGATTTAAGTGAGTTTGAATGTGGTGGTATAGTCAGCACATGAGCGATGGTATACAGCATCTCCGAGGTGGCAGTGAGGTGAGGATTTTCCCATACGACCATTTCACAAGTGTACCGTGAATATCAGGAATCCACTAAAATGTCAAATCTCTGACATTGCGTTGCGATCAGAAGAAGATCCTCCAGGAATGGGATCAGCGATGACTAAAGAGAATCATTCAGCGTTACAGAAGTCCATCCCTTCTGCAGATTGCTGCAGCTTTGAATGGTGGGCCATCAACAAGTGTCAGTGTGCAAGCTATTCAATGAAACATCTTCGTTATGAGCTTTTGGAGCCGAACGCCCACTCATGAACCCTTGATGACTGCACGACACAAAGCTTTATGCCTTGGCTGAGTCTGTCAACACTGACATTGGACTGTTGATGACTCGAAACATGTTGCCTGGTCGGATGAGTTTCTTTTCAAATTGTACCAAGCGGATGGACGTGTACGGGTATGGAGACCACCTTACGATTCCATGGACCCTGCATGTCAGCAGGGGATTCTTCAAGCTGGTGAAGGCTGTGTAATGGTGTGGAGTGTGTGCAGTTGGAGTGATATGGGACCCACGATCTGTGTAGATATGACTCTGACAGGTGACATGTACATAAGCATCGTGTCTGATCAGTTGCATCCATTAATGTCCATTGTGCAGTCTGACAGACGTGGGCAATTCCAGCAGAACAGTGTGACACCCTACACGTCCAGAATTGCTACAGAGTGGCTCCAGCAACACTCAAAGCTTAAACATTTCCGCTGGCCACCAAACTCCTTAGACATAAACATTAGTGAGTATTTTTGGGATGTCTTAAAATGTGCTGTTCAGCATAGATCTCCACCCCGTCACACTCTTACAGATTTGTGCACAGTTCTTCAGTGTTCATGGTGTCGGTTCCCTCCAGCACTACTTCAGACATTAGTCAAGTCCATGCCAAGTCATGTTGCGGCACTTTTGCATGCTCGTGGGGGCCCTACATGATATTAGCAGGTGTACCAGTTTCTTTGGCTCTTCAGTGTATGACCACCCACACATTACAAGGGCAATCCCAAAAGTAAGGTCTCCTATGTTTGTATAAGTACAGAGACTTGTTTATTTCTAAAATGGTTAGCATCAGTTTACAGCTTGAACATTTAGCTATTTTTCGACATAATCACCATTTCTGTCAATGCATTTTTGTAGACGCTGTGGCAGTTTTTGTGTGCCCATGTCATACCAGCTCACCGCCATGCTGTTCAGAAAGTTATGAACCTCTTCTTTCACATTGTCGTCGGAGCTGAATCGCTTTCTTTTCACCTAGGGAACAAGTGCTAGTCACTGGATGCCAAGTCAGTACTACAGGGTGGGTGGGTGATTATGTTCCACTGAAACTGTTGCAGGAGAACAACGGTTTGCTGAGCGATGTGTGGTCATGGAGAATGTGTATGCCCTTGCTCAACATTCCTCTTCTCTGGTTCTGAATTGCCCTTTTTTTTTTTTTTTTTTTTTTTTTTTTTTTTTTTTTTTTTTTTTTTCCAGAGTCTGACAGTACCTGCCAGTGTTAATTGTGGTCCTAGTGTTTCATGTCTGACGACAAGATAAAAGAAGAGGTTCATAACTTTCTGAACAGCTTGGTGGCGAGCTGGTATGACATGGGCATACAAAAACTGCCACAGCGTCTACAAAAATGCATCGACAAAAATGGTGATTATGTCAAAAAATAGCTAAATGTTCAAGCTGTAAACTGATGTAAACCATTGTAGAAATAAACAGGTATATGTACTTATAAAAAAAAAATAGGAGACCTTACTTTTGGGATTACCTTCGTATCAGCATGTGGACGACTATTCTTCCCAAAAAGCCAGTGAGGTAGCCAATCCAGCCGTTCTTTAATGAATAAAAGGACCCCAACCCATGGCACCTTGTCTGCAATCAGCTTAACACTGTACAGTCCTAGTTTCATATCTTGTCATATAATGACATCTCCTCGACAATTTGTGTGATGGTAGCCATCACCTAGTCATTTTATCAAGACTGTATTTGAGAGCAGCTGTCAATCTACTAAGATATGCTCCCTATGGAAAGCTAATTGGGAAAAGAAACTGTGAATGTGATAACCCTCGCAACTCATAATGCAATAACTTACTCTCCCACACCATCTCAATGCAAGTTTATACCATGGTGGTCGTACAAAATAACAAAGGTCAGCAGAAACGGGCAAAGAGCATTACAACAACAAAGGAGACATGCCTCCAGTAATAGTCTAGTGTTATATAAACAACTATGAGCAAAATCACATACTTAAATTAAACATTGGATCAGGATTTGTGGTGTCGTACTGAGGTTAAATGTACAGTATATCAGTTTTATTTATTGGGGCCACCGGGACTCCAGGCAGTGGCCAGGTGGCCTGTGCTCTGGCTGTGGCACCTGTGGGGTGAGCTCACACTCTGAGTAGATGGCATCATGGTGTATATTTGGTGCCCTGAAATGGACCAAGTTGTCAGCCGGTCATTACGAGGCTCTGACAGAATCTTCAAATAGATTGCAATTCAGTGCATGTCATTATGGCCCCTAGGAACTTTCCACCCTTGGCCATGCCATGGGAGGGAAACAAAACCAAGTGACTTGCAGGCACTTACTTCTGGTTTGCGCCTGGACAGAAGGAGGGTCCTTTCTGTCTACTAATCTAGTGTTCTTTGTGGAGAATACTGAAAATGGAGTTGGTGAACTCATTTCCCATAGTAAATTTAGGATTCATCTTAATTAAGACAACAAATCCTTTACTGCCCCAGGTGTCACTGTCTTCTAAACAACTTAGTGATGTCCTGTTACTATAACAGCTCATAAAAACCTCATCATGGTACAGAAATTAATTTTTCACCAGGACCTAACTCCACAAATGGATGAAGAACCATGCGAACACTTCATACAATTTGTGTATGTCAAGGCCCGCCAGATAATTAGGGTGACAATGGTACCAATCATTCATCCTCACTTTTAAGATGGTTTCACTTCCAGAGAAGATAAAAATCGTAGTTTACCAATGCAGTGTGTATCGGTATTTCACACACATTGTACTGTACTTTAGACTGCAATACTTCAGGCATATTCCATATCCAATTTGTGGAGATTGTGGCCAGCCAACCACTTTACTAAAATTCGCCATGTGTGCTGTCACCTATCTGTATCAGTTGTGGGAAATACCATCCTTCCTGCATTCTGAAGTGTACTACGTTAATCAAGAACATAAATCCAGGAAATGGGGGATACCAGTTGCATCTCCTATTTTGAGGCTCAAAAAAAAATTCACTCATTTCACCCAGTTTCAGTGATATCAACTTTTATCATCACTTGTTGCCATGTTGTGGGCAGTGCGTGGCGTATTTACTACCTCAAAATTTACCTCTGATAGTCGTGCAAATAAACTTGACTCTTCCTTTCCTGGTTCCTGCAGCACTATTTTCAAGAATCACTTACCACACCGGCTGGAGAAGCGGCATCCTCCTCCAGTGTCTACAAGCTATATAGCTACCTTTTGGGAACCTTGTCTGCAGAAATCTGCAGACACGTTACCTGAGACCAGCCAGTGGCTGAAGATGCCATGGACTGTGGGTCACAGGGCTGCCCACTCATCTTCTGTTCCTACAACACAGTGGATAAGCCCTCACAAGATTCTCCTTTGCCAAAAGTTGTGAAAGAGAAAAAGAAGAAATCTCAGGAGGTGACTGTAGTGATCCCGAAGATGTGAGATCCCCTCACAGTGTCGGACTTGTACTCAATGTTTGTTGATGTTGTTCCACTCACTCCAGTGACAATGATCCTTTGGTGACCTGTCCTCCTATTTATTTCACATCAAACCAGAACACTCTCCATGTGATAATTCAGTGGAACTGAAATGGATATTACAGTCACATGTCAAAAATGCTGCTGCTATTACTTCTACTTCTCTCCTCTTTTTCTGCTCCTGTGTTGCTCTCCAAGAACCACACTTCAATGATAACCTTCCCCAACTCAAGGTTATCATGTATTCTGTTGGAACTGTACTGACTGCGAGAGAGTATCTGGTGGATACCACTGAATGACAGTACTATTACCCACTTTAGTGCCATTCATGGCACCTTTTGGGCTGTCGACCATGGAGTCTCTTCCCCAATCTTGTGGCTTTGCTACAGTGGTCACTTCATGACAGCGACCACTTTCTGGTGGTCCTGTCACTTTGTCACCGCGCAACCATCCACTTACCAAATTGGGCCGTTCTAAGAGCCGACTGGCATTTATAGACCTCTGCTGTCATCTTGTCTCCTTTTTCTCATATTGCATCAGCGAGATTGTGGGAGATATGTCCGACGCGATCACTGTGCCACTGGAACTGCTATCACTGTTTCTTCGAACTCACTGTCTCATTGGACAGTCCCATGGTGGACCAAATACATTGCAGTACATGATGTGACAGGATCAGCATCCTCTTCTTGCGCAGATATCTTTTGAATGTGTAAAAGGCTAGTTGAAGACAGCTCCCCTATCCTTTACCCTGCAATGCCAAATTGAAAGGGAACTGTTTCAGCCTCTTTACTCGTGGCACAATACGGCCCCAGGTGCTGATTATTTGTCCTCAGGGGCTCAGCATTCGTTTGCTGAGTACGGGATTGGCGACCCCGGGGGTTCCTGAGCTGGGGGTTGGTGATTGCCACCAGCCCCCTGTCACCGTAAGCTCTGGGCATGCTGCAGCGACTACTATGCTGCGCAGTGGAATGTAGTGTGTTAAAAGAACGGGAGTCTTGGCTTCACTGCCTGGACTGCAAGAAAGATACACACCTCTATCAAAAAAAGAAACACCCTCAACCTCAAGGTGTGCTAACTGCTGATGATAGTCTCTAGTGGGCAACCATTAATGCAATCACTGTGAAAGTTCTTGCACCCTTTAACATCACAGTGTGTTCTTTGTACCTTCCACCTACCGATGCTTTGGATGCAGACACACTGGCAGAACTCTTTCAGGCATTTCCAGGCCCATTGCTCTTTGCGTGGGACTACAATGCACGCACTGTGCTGTGGGGCTCGGCTACCACTTGGTCCAGGGGTCTGATGATCGAGCAACTCGTCCATTCTGAGAATATCTGCCTTCTGAAAGCGGGTCAGATGCCACACTTTTCCAGAGCTACAGGGTTTTCAGCCATTGACTTTTTTGTTATTGCAGACTCAGTTCAGTGGGAAGTGGCTACAGATTTACGTTCTAGTGACCACTTCCCAGTGTGGATCTGTCTGTCGACTAGGACGATGGCTGACAGGAGACGAAGCAGATGGATTATATAAAGGAAAGGTGTATACGCTCCAGGAAGAACTTGGAAATTTTTTCATCTGGGAGAAAACCGGGAAAACCCTGGGGATCTTTTAAAATTCCGGGAATTTTTCATTGTTTTAGACTTCAGCTAAATTTTTGTAATTTTGTCTGGTAAGAACTGATAAACAGCAAAATGTGACAGTCTTGAGGAGAAAGACTATGAAATACTTCATAGCACTAAACTGCAGCTGATGAGCGTGACATCACAACTGTTTTCATTAAGTTCGTTTCAGCATTGCCCGTGGCCTCATGGGCATGCGCAGTTGAGTTGCGTATGGGCAGTACCTTCTCCCGCTGTAGTGGGGATGGGGTTAGTCTCCACGTAAGCCGTGTTCACGTTTACTGATATTGCTGTTTCCCTTGTTTTATACTTCTCACGTCAAATGAAAACAAAACGGATTTCTGTGGGTGGGAGCTATCAAGTGAACATAATTACGTATTAGTTTCAGTTTTCTGATTTGATTTTATTTCCACGTTTTTGGCAGTCATGCATTAATCGCCTTGCAGAACAGTGAAGTTATTTTTGTCGGTTTTCTAAATAAATTTGGCTTTCATTAATCTTTTCTCCAGAGGCAGTCAATTTATTAGAAACGAAATGTTCCCGCACTGTTGGGCTGTTTTCAACTGCTCACTGAATTTCAAGTGCACATTTCCGTCTGCTAGCACGTATGGCATTATACCGTAATAAAGAACCAAACATGAGATACTACAGTACTGGTACTCAAGAAAATTTGCATCCTGAAAATTGCACCGAAAAGCTTAATAGGTTGGGGCCTACTTCATTGTGAATCTGGACATATTAATGTGCACTGTAAGACGAATTATGCAATTTAGTATGGTTTACGAAATTCCGATGCTCTTACAGTATTCTAGTACTTTCATGACATCATGGAAGATCTCGTAGTATTATGTATGTACGAGCATACGGGCTTCCTACGTCATCATAGCTGCCCACACACAGTAACGCCTGTTTTCTGGCGCGCTCTGGCAACTGCTGAAACAAAGCTATTTCTAACAGGTCGCGGGAAAATATTGCGAATGGCGCTTTGAAAAGCGTTAGTTCCAAAGTAAAATTTCTCTTTACGCAAGGTGAATTTCTTAAATCACAGAGCGTTTGACTCTCATTTAAAACTAGCCACTTCGAAGAATTTCTAGCACAGAATACCAAACATGTCATTATTTAAAATCTTACTGGCACATTTGTGTGATGTATCAAAGTGTAACACATGCAAAAAAGACAATGTTATATGTGAAAGCTTAGCTTTTCTTGTAGTTACACTATGTACGTTAATTTAAACCATTAACTTTTCCGATTTGTGTGTTTACGGTACTTAACAGTGATATTGCTATTGGCTGGCTACATCAAGTTTCATATGCTCTGAATAACTGCTGTCAGTGGCTGGCGAGATCCCGTAACATAAGCTATGATCGGCTTACGAAAGCGCTTTTCAGTCTACCGTATTTACTCGAATCTAAGCCGCACTCGAATCTAAGCCGCACCTGAAAAATGAGACTCGAAATCAAGGAAAAAAAAAAATTCCCGAATCCAAGCCGCACCTGAAATTTGAAACTCGAAATTCAAGGGGAGAGAAAAGTTTTAGGCCGCATCTCCAAATCAAAACAAAGTTGGTCCATTGTAATATGAGACATAATTTAGGTCAAATGAATGACGATACAGCTGCAGTAGTTTGGTTCGAGTCGTAAGCTTAGTAGTTAAGCTTTACCAGGTAGCCATTGTTATGCGTCAGGTGCTCTGTCCGTATTTATACGGGTCCCCTTCCTTTTTCACGTGCTTCGTCTGGTTTGAATTGATTGCTTATTTTGTTTGATCAGATCAGTGCCGTTTACGTCACTCGAAGCTGAAAATACATTGCTGTACTGTGTCATGCATTGTTTGTTGCATTCCGATAATGAGTGTTTACGACCTGTCGCCGCTCGCGGCATGGCTTGCTTTTGTGCGCGCTACCGCCGCTTACAATTAGCGAAACAATGGCTAGAGACTGCTATTTGTTGTTACTCACACTGCTGCTTTCTTTGATAATGATCAACAAGAACCAGATAATACACTCCTGGAAATTGAAATAAGAACACCGTGAATTCATTGTCCCAGGAAGGGGAAACTTTATTGACACATTCCTGGGGTCAGATACATCACATGATCACACTGACAGAACCACAGGCACATAGACACAGGCAACAGAGCATGCACAATGTCGGCACTAGTACAGTGTATATCCACCTTTCGCAGCAATGCAGGCTGCTATTCTCCCATGGAGACGATCGTAGAGATGCTGGATGTAGTCCTGTGGAACGGCTTGCCATGCCATTTCCACCTGGCGCCTCAGTTGGACCAGCGTTCGTGCTGGACGTGCAGACCGCGTGAGACGACGCTTCATCCAGTCCCAAACATGCTCAATGGGGGACAGATCCGGAGATCTTGCTGGCCAGGGTAGTTGACTTACACCTTCTAGAGCACGTTGGGTGGCACGGGATACATGCGGACGTGCATTGTCCTGTTGGAACAGCAAGTTCCCATGCCGGTCTAGGAATGGTAGAACGATGGGTTCGATGACGGTTTGGATGTACTGTGCACTATTCAGTGTCCCCTCGACGATCACCAGTGGTGTACGGCCAGTGTAGGAGATCGCTCCCCACACCATGATGCCGGGTGTTGGCCCTGTGTGCCTCGGTCGTATGCAGTCCTGATTGTGGCGCTCACCTGCACGGCGCCAAACACGCATACGACCATCATTGGCACCAAGGCAGAAGCGACTCTCATCGCTGAAGACGACACGTCTCCATTCGTCCCTCCATTCACGCCTGCCGCGACACCACTGGAGGCGGGCTGCACGATGTTGGGGCGTGAGCGGAAGACGGCCTAACGGTGTGCGGGACCGTAGCCCAGCTTCATGGAGACGGTTGCGAATGGTCCTCGCCGATACCCCAGGAGCAACAGTGTCCCTAATTTGCTGGGAAGTGGCGGTGCGGTCCCCTACGGCACTGCGTAGGATCCTACGGTCTTGGCGTGCATCCGTGCGTCGCTGCGGTCCGGTCCCAGGTCGACGGGCACGTGCACCTTCCGCCGACCACTGGCGACAACATCGATGTACTGTGGAGACCTCACGCCCCACGTGTTGAGCAATTCGGCGGTACGTCCACCCGGCCTCCCGCATGCCCACTATACGCCCTCGCTCAAAGTCCGTCAACTGCACACACGGTTCACGTCCACGCTGTCGCGGCATGCTACCAGTGTTAAAGACTGCGATGGAGCTCCGTATGCCACGGCAAACTGGCTGACACTGACGGCGGCGGTGCACAAATGCTGCGCAGCTAGCGCCATTCGACGGCCAACACCGCGGTTCCTGGTGTGTCCGCTGTGCCGTGCGTGTGATCATTGCTTGTACAGCCCTCTCGCAGTGTCCGGAGCAAGTATGGTGGGTCTGACACACCGGTGTCAATGTGTTCTTTTTTCCATTTCCAGGAGTGTAGATTGCGTATGATAGATGTTCTGAACGTGAGTTAAGCGAAAATTTTTCTCCGTTTGAACATCTTTGCAGACGCCTCTTTAGTACATTACATTCTGCACAGAAATTAGTCATCTTAGATTTAAAAATCTAGTCAATTGCCGTGCTTCATTTCTGACTATATCATTATTAGGCATAAGAATAATATGAATATAACCATGACACGATATGTGTATTCTTCCACGTTTGCTGTTGTCTCACTCTAGTTTCGTAGTTTATTAGGCAGACAGGATTTAAATGAGATAGCAGCAAACACAAAAGAATACATGACAAAATGTTTATATTCGTATTATTCTTATGGTGAAGCGAATCGTAGAGTTGGCCATATTAACAAACATCCCAAACAGTCTTGCCAGTCGGATTTTCGTAGTACATTGAAAGGCTGCTACATTCGATGATGAACAATACGGAATTTGTATTTACTTCGTTGGATAATGTATGAAAATGCAGTGGTCGAAACTCGGGGCGGAGAAAAAAGCTCGTCTTCCACCTTTTTTTTTTTTTAATTTATTTACTGAAGCAAAGGTTTTGGCGCCAGTATTTATCTTTGCGCCTGAAAAGCATGCCTGTGTAGCGCTACATATATTCGACGGCAGAAGTTAGTTGTGGCGGCACCTACCAACATTGTTCAGAACTTCCGCTTACTTTGCACTCGATTCTAAGCCGCAGGCGGTTTTTTGGATTACAAAAACCAGAAAAAAAGTGCGGCTTAGATTCGAGTAAATACGGTAGATTTCAGTGTTTCGAAAACTAACGTGCTGTATTTGGTGGAATTCAAAGCTATATTTTCGTAATACGAATACGAAAATATGTAAAGTAAATGTTGCTGCACATCATAGATCTTTCCAAATTTTTTCCGAGTTTTTTCGTTCTCTGAAGTTCCACGCTGGTGTATAAAACCTTTATCATTCAAAGGATTGATATTTTACAGCTTTGAGGGAAAGTATAGCGTCACTTATCATGGAAAAGTGTATTTTCACGTGGGGAAAAAAGTGCGTTTTTAATTTTTTTTTCCTTACACCCTGAAATGGCAAACTGATTGCAGTACAGTCGACAGGCTAGTTTTGAACAAAAGGATTGTGCACAGGAGATGGGGGCCTTTATCACTTGCGAGATCCAATGGGTTGCTGCAGAGTCCATCCTCCAGTCTAGTAACCACCTCAGATGACTGTCTGTACCTTGGTGGGATGTCGACTGTCGATTGGCAATCAGGGTCAGACGAACAGCTCTGATGAACTTCAAACACTGTCCAACTACAGAAAAAACCTTCATGCCTTCAGATCTGTGAGAGCAGATGCAAGGCAAGTGATAAAAAAATGGAATAGGGCTTTCTGGAAGGAATTCATGACTTCCAGTAATCGGTCCACTTGCACTGTGCAAGTGTGGGTCTCAAAACGATGGATTTCTGGCAAGGACAGTACACGTCCCCTTACGGCCTTGTCAAGTAATGGGGTCTTGGTGGACACGCCAGAATACACGGCTCAGGTTTTAGCTGAACACTTCTTTACTGTCACTACATCATCCAGACAAGCTCCTGCTTTTCAGGTGTTTCTTAGGACTGCGGTGATGAGGTAGCTCAAGTTGTTCTCGCATAATGAGGAAGTCTGCAACCTTCCATTCTCCATGTGGGAACTGGAATCAGTTTTGTCTGCAGCCAGAGACACTGCTCCAGGACCTGATGAGATTCATTATACCATGCTTCATCATCAGTGCCCTGAAGTGAAAGGACAGCTCCTCTCTTGTTTCCGTCAGATCTGGATTGGACGGTACCCCACAACTTGGAAGGAGGCCATATTAATTCCATTCTCGAAACCAGGCAAAGATCGTAGCACCCCTAACAGTTACTGGAGTGTAGCCCTTACCAGTTGTATGGGTAACACTCTTAAACATATGGTCAACTGCCACCTCGTCTGGCTGCAGTTGACCAGCTGATTCAGCTCATTCATGACTCCTTATAGTGGCTCCAATGCTGTGGCACGGAGGTGAATTTTAGCTGGGTACCTGGCCACATCGGAATAGAGGGAAACAACATGGCCGACAAAGCTGCCAAGGAGGCATGTCAGGATAGTGTTGTCCATCAATGTCCCATCCCATTGCACGCAATCATTCTGGTTCTGATAGATGCATTGTGTGTCATGGGAGACTGAATGGTTGCAGGTGACAGAAAACAAACTGCAGTCTCTCAAATTGACCACAAAGGAATGGTAGACCTCATGTCGGCCACACTGCTGGAAGCTGGTTCTGCCAGGCAAGCCAGTTACCATGGGTTGTGACTACCTTATCTAACAACTTTCCACTTCTTGGTGAACTGTCAGGTCTCATCCCTAAATTGGTGGGGAAGGGAGGCAGACTTTAATACTTTATAGTGCTCCTCATGTGGAGACAGTCTTCGCCCCACCCATGAGATTAGCATGTTGACTTTTCGTCATGGCGCTGATGACCATTATGTTGAGGGCCCTTCACCACAAGTCATCGTCGTCATCACCTGATTATATTTGTAATCATATCATTCAGTGCCTGAATGTAACTCAGGATCTTCAACCATATGTTGGCGACAAGGCACAATGGCAAGATAGTATCATCATCCCAGTCCTTAAACTAGACAAAAACCCTATGTCCACTGACAGCTACTGACTGATTAACCTTATTAACATGCTCTGTAAACTGCTTGAAAGGATGTTTGTTGGACAATTATGCTGGGTTCTCGAATCATGGAGCCTTTTGTCTCTGTATTAGTGTGATTTCACGAAGGATGATCCACAACCAACTGTCTAGTTAGGTTGGAAATGGCTGTCCGACAGGCTTTTTCTAAACTCCAGCATCTTATTGTAGTCTCTCTTTAATCTGCATAAGGAATACAACACTATGTGGCACCATCACATTTTACTTATCCTCCATGACTGGAGCTTTTGGTACCCCCAACAGATTTTTAAACATGAGTTTTTATCCACTGTTGTTTCAGATTGGAGTTTGCTTATCCCTCGGCTCACCACTGGTCTGAGAAAATGACTTCTGCAGGCCTCTGTGTTGAGTGTTACTTCCTCATCTCTATCAGTGAGATTATAACCTCTATTAGATCAGTGGTCACAATCAATCCATATGTCAATAACCTTTGCATTTGGTGTAGCTCACAGTGAATAGCCTTGGCTCAACACCAGCTCTAAGGAGCCATCCACAGTGCCTCTGCTTGTATCTTTTTCCATGGCTTCCAGTTCTCTCCCGTGAAAATGCGAGTAACCAGTTTCTGTGTCCAAACCACGGCCCATTCTGATTCAGAACTCCACTTGGATATCAAGTGCCTGGCTGTTATTGCACAGTCCCGATTTTGTGGGACTGCTATTTCATAAAAGGCTGACACAGCTGCACCATATTTGTCATCTAGACTACATGCATGCAAAACCTTAACGCTCTCTGCTTCTTGCCTACACCTCCAATGGTGCTGATCACAATACTCTTCTCCATATTTACTTGGCCCAGGTCTCATCTTGATTGGGCTATAAAATGGAACAACTGCTAACTGTTGGGAACTGCCTCCTCGAATAAACTCCACACTATCAAGAAGATTACTATTGCATGGAATATTTGTTCCATCTCAGAAGGAATCAACCATCCTATGTCATCTCCACATTGGTCATACCAGATTAACATACAGTTTTATTTATACTCTCCTGGAAATTGAAATAAGAACACCGTGAATTCATTGTCCCAGGAAGGGGAAACTTTATTGACACATTCCTGGGGTCAGATACATCACATGATCACACTGACAGAACCACAGGCACATAGACACAGGCAACAGAGCATGCACAATGTCGGCACTAGTACAGTGTATATCCACCTTTCGCAGCAATGCAGGCTGCTATTCTCCCACGGAGATGATCGTAGAGATGCTGGATGTAGTCCTGTGGAACGGCTTGCCATGCCATTTCCACCTGGCGCCTCAGTTGGACCAGCGTTCGTGCTGGACGTGCAGACCGCGTGAGACGACGCTTCATCCAGTCCCAAACATGCTCAATGGGGGACAGATCCGGAGATCTTGCTGGCCAGGGTAGTTGACTTACACCTTCTAGAGCACGTTGGGTGGCACGGGATACATGCGGACGTGCATTGTCCTGTTGGAACAGCAAGTTCCCTTGCCGGTCTAGGAATGGTAGAACGATGGGTTCGATGACGGTTTGGATGTACCGTGCACTATTCAGTGTCCCCTCGACGATCACCAGTGGTGTACGGCCAGTGTAGGAGATCGCTCCCCACACCATGATGCCGGGTGTTGGCCCTGTGTGCCTCGGTCGTATGCAGTCCTGATTGTGGCGCTCACCTGCACGGCGCCAAACACGCATACGACCATCATTGGCACCAAGGCAGAAGCGACTCTCATCGCTGAAGACGACACGTCTCCATTCGTCCCTCCATTCACGCCTGTCGCGAAACCACTGGAGGCGGGCTGCACGATGTTGGGGCGTGAGCGGAAGACGGCCTAACGGTGTGCGGGACCGTAGCCCAGCTTCATGAAGACGGTTGCGAATGGTCCTCGCCGATACCCCAGGAGCAACAGTGTCCCTAATTTGCTGGGAAGTGGCGGTGC
This sequence comes from Schistocerca nitens, assembly GCF_023898315.1. Lineage (NCBI taxonomy): Eukaryota > Metazoa > Arthropoda > Insecta > Orthoptera > Acrididae > Schistocerca > Schistocerca nitens. The sequence continues at coordinate 286,062,107 of NC_064620.1, forward strand.
GGTCCCCTACGGCACTGCGTAGGATCCTACGGTCTTGGCGTGCATCCGTGCGTCGCTGCGGTCCGGTCCCAGGTCGACGGGCACGTGCACCTTCCGCCGACCACTGGCGACAACATCGATGTACTGTGGAGACCTCACACCCCACGTGTTGAGCAATTCGGCGGTACGTCCACCCGGCCTCCTGCATGCCCACTATATGCCCTCGCTCAAAGTCCGTCAACTGCACATACGGTTCACGTCCACGCTGTCGCGGCATGCTACCAGTGTTAAAGACTGCGATGGAGCTCCGTATGCCATGGCAAACTGGCTGACACTGACGGCGGCGGTGCACAAATGCTGCGCAGCTAGCGCCATTCGACGGCCAACACCGCGGTTCCTGGTGTGTCCGCTGTGCCGTGCGTGTGATCATTGCTTGTACAGCCCTCTCGCAGTGTCCGGAGCAAGTATGGTGGGTCTGACACACCGGTGTCAATGTGTTCTTTTTTCCATTTCCAGGAGTGTATAAAGAGACATTACCCACATTGTGGTTGTGGAACCTTACTTACAGACAGTAGCCCACATCCTTGTTGAATGCCCTCTCCTTTTGGCTCTCCACGCTAAACTTCGTCTTTCAGATTCCTCATCTCTGATGTGGACGGATGACAGTACGAGTTCCTCATTTTCTCCGAGAATGTTTTTGCTCTTGTTCTAAAACTCTGTTAGGGGTGGGGACAGGGTGGTTGGTGTTGTCGTGCTACATCTAAGGGAAACATTCCTAGCCTTCCAAAATCCCAAACACTGGTCTGGTTAGATGGTTCATTGATGATAACTTCACGATCTGAACTCGAGGCCAAGACACTTGATCCTCATTCCTTCAAAGCCTTCTCTTCAACTCAGTACGCCACCCTCTTGGACGCCGACCTCCTTTTCTCTGATTGCTCCATCTGTATCTCTGTCCACATTCAACCCACCAACCATCAACAGTATCTGCATTTCGACAGATGCCATTCCTTCTTTTAAAAAAAATAAAAAAAAAGAAAGAAAAATACCATCCCATATAGCCTGGCCATCTGGATGCAGCATGTCTGTAGTGACAGTATGCTGAAGGGCTCACAAAGGCCTTCACAGACAGGCACTATCCCCCTCAGACCTAGTCCACAAACAGATTTCTTGTGCCATAGTCCCACACATGCAATCCTCCCATCATGCTGAAGAACCAGCAACGTTACCCAATACCGCCTTGGACTGGAACAACTGAACCACAGTCCTTCATCAGCGCTTTGATTATCCATTGTCACGCTCTGAAATGAAAGACATTTCCAAAATCCTTCCCATCCCTCCTAAAGTGGTGTTATATCACCCACCTGACCTCCACAGCATCCTACTCCATCCCTATGTCACTCACAATCTCAACTCTTAGCCGTAGAGATCCTATTCCTGTAGAATACCCAAGTGCAAGACCTGCCCGATCCACTCACTCAGCATATGCTATTCCAATCCCGTCACCGGCTTATCCTACCCCATCAGGGGCCAGGCCACCTGTGAATGCAGACATGTCATGCACCAGCTTTGCAGCAGTCATTGTGGAGTTCTTTGTATTGGTATGCCTTCCAACCAGCTGTATGCCAGGATGAACAGCTACTTCCAAACTGTGGCCAAGATCAAAGTAGACCACCCTGTGGTACAACATGCAGCTGAACATAATATGCTTAATTTCAATGGTTGCTTCACAACCCAGGCCATCTGTATCCTCCCTTCCACCACCAACTTTTCTGAACTGTGCGGATGGGAGTTATGTCTCTCTGCTCCCCTAGTCATCTTGGCCCACACTTATGATAAACTACTGGTGCCACATCCTCCACCCAACAGCAGTTTCCACCTCCTTTGCCCTGTCACCTCCTCCTACTTCACATCCCCACACCCTCATTGTGCTCTGCTCTCTGCCAGTGCACCAACCACCTTTTTCCCTGCTCTGCTCCTCTTCTTTACCACTTCCCACCCCTCCCGCCACCTCTACCACAATATTTCGACATCATGCCTTACAGCATTGCCTGGCTACCATCTGGTCTGTACCCGCTCTGCTAGGCAGTTCTGAGGCTCCTCTCCCCCAACCAATAAACTGCTATCCCTCCCCCTTCCCTGCACCCCTCCAGATTGCTGCTTGTCATTGCATTCTGGCCAGAGCAGCTGGGCATAGAGGTCATGTGTCCGTGAGGTATACATGCTTGTGTGAATGTGTGTGTTTTTTCTTTTCTGAAGAACACTTTGGCCAAAAGCTCTATGTGTAACAGTCTTTTCATTCTAACTGTCTGCATCTGAAGGTTCATCTTTACAGTGAGTAGCAACCTGTCCTTTTCATAATATTGTTACTTTTAGCACCTGACAGAAAGACCAATAACATCCCTTTCACAGACTGGGTATGAAACGGTGCACTAGCACAGCACTAAAATACATTTGCAAATCCAGATTCCCTACACAAGCAAACACTTCGCCACCTTAGTGACGAAGACAGACATCCCCTCAGGGGACATACGACTCTTCATGGATATGTGTGTGGCAAGGAAAGGGCCCCAAGTGATTGTGTTGTCTCCTTCCTTTCCTGCACTGGAATATCTCATTCTCTGACTCCTTGCTTCTCATGCGCTCTCTCTCATTGTGGCAGCCTTTGATGTTGACGCATCTATTTCCAAGGTTTTTCCTTCCTTTCCTTGAATATTCTTTCATTGGACACCATTTGGCTTTTGACCTTCATTTTTCAGTTTTTTCTGTAGACTTGTCTGATTGGGGAAGAACATCTTAAATAGTACCTACTGCATGCAGTATTAAAGATAATCTGTGTACAGTATCTGTGTAATATCGTATTTACACTTCATAGCCAACACAGTAGCCAGTCTAATGTGGTGGTGTCATTATGTATGTAACCTTCTCGTGAGGCCCCTGACAACGCTGGAATCACATTGTTGATGTAAGCTGCTAGGTCCCCATTCATTCGAAGGAATAAATACCCATCTTCAGGACTCCCGGCAACAGCCATTGTGCCAGATGGCCTTTGCTGCAGCCGACACCTGTGAGGAGAGCCCTTCATAAAGCCCTTCGCCACAGCAGGTGCATCATGATGGACGTTTCGCATATGAAATTTATTAAATTACTCTAGAAAAATGACCATTTTGATCTGACCATCTCTTCAGACAGGAATTAAAACTTCAATGTTGGCAGTTACAGCCATAGTGCTTTCTCACCCTGGCAACACCATGGGAATATGGACAAGCCAAATGTCTAGGAGTAAAATAATTTGTTCAGTACCTAGTGTGGACTCGAACTGACGGGGATACTTTTACTGCAACAAAGCCATTATTTTTTGTGCGACATTTTGGATATAAATGTAGTGAAGTTGAGTCACTAGACAAAATGCCCAGCGAATCACTATTGCTTAAAGCCTCTTCTGCTGAACAATCTATAGCTTTTCAGGCATGGGTCAATCCATACCAAGTGGTCCAGCACTGGTTGCTTGACCATCTCAGAAAAATTTTATATTTGCTGGGTGAATTCCCCAATGTTTAGTAGTCACAAAAATATTTTTTTAAAAAATTTATTGTTTATTATTTTGAAATGGCGATGATATTTGTTCCAGGCTGCATGCGTTTTTTCATATTTGCAAGCGTCTACATTTTTTACAATTATTCAGTAGTGGATTGTCCTAAGCCTTTCAGATAAAATGCATTTAGTTCAACACAATCTGGACTACAAATTAACATCATTATCACTTAGCTGAATGTATTCCTTAATATATTTTTAATACTTCAAAGTTATCAGCCACAAATTAAAAAAAAACGCAATTTTTGAACAGTAATGGTCCAAAGAAAGATTAATTTCTCAGCTTCAATATTTTTTCTATCAGACTGTACAGTATAATTACTTTTTATAGACTATCAATGGTGAGCAGCTTATACTAAAAAAACACTATTTTAAAAAATGGATTTTTAAAATTTTTCCATTTTATGGCCTGCAATATCTTTGTTGGAGGACCACATAAAAATCTGAACATTTCACAGTTAATAGACCTTTATGATATCAAACTTCAGTATAAATTTCAACTTTGAGATTCAATTAGAATTTATGGGAAAAAAATTAAAAACACGAGTCAAAAATACGTTTTTTTTAACATCTGCGAAATCTGGTAGGCTAATCAAATAAAGTATACCAATTTCATAATGCAACACACCACATGACACTAGCTAATGATTATTTGTTGAAACAATGCTGTGGTAATTGATTCAGCAGGCTAACAATTGCATCTGCAAGCCTATACAGGTCTGATCGTTGTCTGCCCCCTTACACCAACAGTTGTCTGCTCACACTTATTTTAGCTAAAAGTTCTTGAAGTGTGCAATTGAAAAATGGTGTCTCAGTGTTCTTTTGGTGTTGTTATCAATGAAGCATGTCACAAAAGTGTGTATGGAGTGTATCCTAAAGACATTACTTTAATTGAAGATTACAGTGAAGAAGAAAAAGTGTTGTTTTACTTATGACTCAGCCCAGAGGTCAAATCAACATGCAAGTACCATGAAATGAAATACTTAAAAAAATTTCATCCCCTTTTTGGTCAGTCTTGCATGGACTCTTTTGAGAAACATAAGAAACGTGTAACAAAAGGTCTGCGAGAAATTTGATCATTATTCTAAAAATAAAAACCCTTTTGTCAATCTCATACCAGGAAAATCATTGTGTCCAACATGTTATTGAAAGATATTTGTAATTCATGAGGGAAAGGGTAGTGAAACCTCAGATTCAGAATTTTGTAACTTACCAGCAACCATTAAAAAAGTAGATACAGCTTGTGAAATCCTGGGTATATCTCCTGTTAGTAAAATTATAAAACTAAGTCAAGATAAAAAACCAAGTGCCTTGAATACAAATACTGGGAAAGTGGCAGCTACAGGCAAAAAGAATTTGGAAGTTTCATTTCAAAATACAATTTGTACTAAAACAGATGGAAGTTCTAAAACTTCACCAACCGAATATGATGATTTGATAGAAAAACTAAAAACTAAATGCAGAACTTTAAACAAAGAGGATAAAATTAAGATTATCAGTTTACTGCTGAATTCTTGGAGTTGAGCAAAAGTTAGTGATGAATTTAATGTGTCAGAACGTCTTGTTAAGTTAACAAGGCAATTAGTAAAAGAACAGGGAATTTTACCAGCATTACAAAAGAAAAGTGCATCTAATTTGGTAGATGAAAACAAAATCAATAAAGTTATTAATTATTATGACAATAACAGCCGTTTGATGTCTGGCAAAAATGACTGCGTTTCTGTGAAACAAAATGATTCTAAGATTCAAAGACGAAAAAAGTTAATATTGTGTAATTTAAATGAACTATTCACTGAATTTAAAAAAGAAAAACTTGACATTAAAATTGGAAGATCAAAGTTTTGCGAGTTGAGACCAAAATGGTGTATTGTTGCAGAGGCATCTGGCACCCATAATGTTTGTTTGTTTGTTTGTTTGTATCATCAGAATTTAAAGTTGATGATAGATGGGGCCAATCTTAGAGTTGACTATAAAGACCTTTTGGAAGTTACGGTAAGCAATATTAACAGTTACAATTGTATGATCAAGGAAAAATGTGAAGATTGTCCAGGGAAACAAGCCTTACTTGACATTTTCGAAGAATCCAAAGAAGACGATTTGATGCCTGACAATATAAAATACAAACAATGGGTAATGCAAGACAGAACTGAAATGGTGACAGTCATAAAATCATCAGAAGAGTTTTTTGAAGTGTTGGTGGCTAACCTTGAAAATCTGAAAATGCATCATTTTATTACAAAAGCACAAAGTAAATTTTTGAAAGACAGAAAGCAAACCTTGGCAGCTGATGAATGCTTAGTTCTTGCTGACTTTTCGGAAAATTATTCCTGTGTTGTTCAAGATGAAGTACAAGGGCACCACTGGGTAAACAAACAGGCCACAGTTCATCCATTTGTATTCTATCATAGAGATGAAGATAAACTAATGAACCACAGCTTTTGTGTCATAAGTGACTATCTTGAACACAACACAATAGCAGTGCACATTTTTCAACTAAAATAAACAAACTACATTAAACAGCACCACCCTTCCATAAAAAAAAACTGATTTACTTTTTCGATGGGGCAACAAGTCAATAATAATAATAATAATAATAACCAAACATCTCCTTTCATAAAGAAGAGTTTGAATTTGATGTAGAAGGGCACTTTTTCACTTCACGCCATGGGAAGAATGCTTTTGATTGTGTTGGGCGTACAACAAAGTGAGCTGTCACAAAAGCAAGTCTCCAGCTGACCGATGACAATCATATCGTAACACCTCAAGAAATGTTTGAATTCTGTAAGAAATGTTTGAATTCTGTAAAAGACATGTCAAAGGAATTACCTATGTTTTTGTATAATGTGAGGAAATACAAGAAGTCAATGGCAGTGTCTTGAAGGAAAGGTACAACACTTGTCAGAAGATTAAAGGCACTCGATCTTTTCATTGTTTTGTACCCCATTCCCACAACCTACTGAAGTGTAGATCACATCAACTCCGCCTGATAGTGAACTTCATCAGTGTGGAAAATTTGTAAAATTGGTTGTTCAAAATAAAGACGTAGTGGCTTGCATTTACGATGAACAGTGGTGGATTGGCAAAGTTGATAATATTGACTGACAAAACCAAGATGTAGATGTTGTATTTTATCACCTTCCAGGACCAAGGACATCTTTTAAAAAAATTGAGAAGGATCAAGTTTGGATGCCACTTAAATATTTACTAAGGAAGCTGTCTCCCATGGAATTTACAAATGTGACCGGGTGAACCTATAATCTAACACCCAAACTGAGTGAACAAATTTCTCAAATGTTCAGTGAGCAATGTACTAAAAACAAATAACAATAGAGCAATATAATGTAATTAGTAGGCTTATTTTCAATAAAAAAAAGTAAGTAATCATAGATATTATTAAATTATGTACTGTAACTGATATATTTTATTCCATAGGCCTAGATATCGCAGATGTTAAAAAACGTATTTTTGACTCATGTTTATAATTTTTTTTTCCTGATTGAATCTCAAAGTTGAAATTTATACTGAAGTTTGATATCATAAAGATCTATTAACTGTGAAATTTTCAGATTTTTATTTGGTCCCCCAACAAAGATATTGCAGGCCACAAAATTGGAAAATTTTAAAAATCCATTTTTTAAAATAGTGTTTTTTTAAAGTGTAAGCTGCTCACCATTGATACTCTATAAAAAAAAGTAACTATACTATACGGTGTAATAGCAGAAAAAAATGTTAAAGCTGAGAGATTAATCTTTCTAGGGAACACTACTCTTCAAAAATTGAGTTATTTTTAATTTGTGGCTGATAACTTTGAAGTATTAAAAATATATTAAGGAATACATTCAGCTAAGTGATAATGATGTTAATTTGTAGTCCAGAGTTTGTTGAACTAACTGCATTTTATCCGAAAGGCTTAGAAGAATTCACTACTGAATAATTGTAAAAAATGTAGATGCTTGCAAATACGAAGAAACGCATACGGCCTGGAACAAATATGGCCACCATTTCAAAATAATAAACAATAATTTTTTTAAAAATATATTTTTGTGACTACTAAACATTGGGGAACTTACCCAGCAAATATAAAAATTTTCTGAGATAGTCAAGCAACCAATTATTTTTTCTTGGACCACTTGGTATGGATTGACTCGCATGTGAATCTCTGGGTGACATACCAGTGACACGTCCCACCATCCATGACGTGCTTCCGATGCTCGTGGTTTGGTCATAAGTCATCCTGCTGCACGGTGGACTTAAAATTTAACTGCAGATGACCATGCCATGAAGGCAGTCCTGAACAATCACTGTTGTGTGTCAAATGCATGGAATGCCATTCTCGGCATTCACTGGTTTGCCCAGTCTTCAAGAAAGCAAAGCAAATACAGGAATGTAAATCTATTGACTGCCTGTCATATACTGAGGTGCACAAAAAATATGAATGCCAACATCCTGTTGATATGACATCCAATTATGTGACAGTAGTAGCCATCACCCCCACTATTTCAATTTTGTTTTAACTAGTTCTCCCACTACTCTCATTTCTTTTGGTTCCCATGGCAACATCTTCAGGAATCACTTCCCGAACCTGGTTGGAGGAGCATCTTCTTCCTCTGGTCCCTCTCAGGACCCCTCTCCTTGGAAACCCACTGATCAGTAGCTTGACACAAGCCAGTGGCTGAAGGAACTGACACCTTTGGGTCCCAGAGCTGCCTCATATTCATCCATCCCCACACTCATCTCAGAGCACAAGAATCCTGACCGCCAAAGGCTGTGAAGGAGGGAGAAAAAATAAGGATCAGGGCTATACTACAGCAACAACAAATGAGGTGCCAGACCCACCATACAGTGAAATGGTTGTGCCGCCATTGGTGACAGGCAGTGATCCTGAGGTGTGACGAGTCCTCCTGGTTACTTCATGTTTAATCTGGGCACCCTTACCATGCTCATTCATGGAATATCATAGATATCCCCTGCTGGAAGTACACCACCTTATTTCCTCCTCTTCTACAATTTCTGTTGCTCTATAAGAGAGACACTTCACTGATGATCATTCCCCAATGCTCTGTGTTTATTGTGCATTTTGCCCTGAGAGGGCATCTGAAGGGGTCTGCACATTGCTTTGCACAGATATGGTGATATGGTGAGTGGATTCCCCTTCATACCAGATTAGAAGCAATAGTGGCATGAGTGCAAACAATCTCGGTGATCAACATCTGCATACCTCCAGGCAAGCCAGTTACCATGGGTTGTGACCACCTTATCCAACAACTTTCCACTTCTTGGTGATTTCAATTCAGAACACCCCTTGTGGGGGAGTTCCACTTCTTCTGATGGAGACCTTCTACTTGACCAGCTTCTGACTGACTATTATCTGTGTTTACTCAGTGTTGGGACTCTTTCCCACTTCAGTGCTGCCCATGGCACCTTTTCAGCTACCAATCAAATGATCTCTTTCCCCCAGTCATGTGGATTCACTACATTGGTCACTAAAGGTGATCTTTGTGACATTCACCACTTTCCCATGATCCTGTCACTTGCTTGCCACCATCAGATGGACCAGCTACCACATTGGGTGCTTTGTGGAGCCAACTGGCAGTTGTATGCCATTGCTGTTACATTCGCTCTCTCTCTCTCTTGGAGACTGGATCAACAAGGTTGTGCAAGACAACTCTGGCACAATCACCACACCACTGGAACTGCTATTCCCCTTTCTACAGGTCACCTCCATCACCAGCTGGTGCCATGGTGGACCAAAGACATTGCAATAGCTGTTCGCTATCACCAAAGAGCCCTGCAATGTTTCAAGGGAAATACTTTGCAGACCAAACCTATCAGTTTTAAGGGACTTCATGCTAAGGCTTGCTAACTAATTAAACACGGTGAGAAGGAAAGCTGGAAGTGCTACATCTTGTCTCGGGAATGTATGCATCTTCACCTCAGGTGTGGGCCAGTCTCCATAGTCTTCTGGGCTGCCAACAGTCAACAACTCTTCTGGTCCTTCAGGTTGGCTTTTGTACTGATGCATCAGTTTTTGCTGAACACCTTGCAACTCACTTTTCGATAGCAGTGACCTCCTCTTCTTATCTGGCTTCCTATCTACTGTAGAAATGACAAGTCGAAGACATACCACTGTGTTTTGCCCTGTGTTAAGATGAATTATATGTGAACCTTTCGTTGAGTAGGACTGCTTCAGGTTTTTACCTTGTCATTAGATACCCCTCGAGGCCTTGATTCAGTTCATAATCAAATGATCCAAAATCTGAAGGTTACTCTCTTCACCCTTCCCTTCACAGTATCAGGTACCATTGTAGCAGAGCAGTTCTTAAGTCAGGGCAAAAACCTCATGTCTCTCAATGACTGCTGTCTGATAAGCCCTACCAACTTGGTCTACAAATTGCTTGAAAGAATGGTTTGCTGCAGATTAGGTTCTAGCATCTTGGAGCCTTTTGTCTACCTATAACTGTGGTTTTCAGGAAGGACATCCCACAACCGACCATCTGATCCAATTGGAAACAGCAATCTGATAGGCTTTTTCTAAATACCAACATCTCATTGCAATAATTTTTGACCTTTGTAAGGTGTATTACACCACTTGGCAGCATCATATTGTACTAACCCTCCCATGATGGAGAAGTTCAAGGCTCATTACCAATTTTTATTCATTAGTTTATATCCCATTGGTTGCCCAGATTTGAATTGGTACTTCACTGAGCTGTCCAAGTATTCAAGAGAACAGAGACCCACAGGGCTCAGTTCTGTGTGTCATGCTCTTCCTTATTGGCATCAATGGGGTTAGTGACCTCTGTCAGACTGCTAGCTACCCATGTGCTGTATGTCAACAACTTTTGCTTTTGGTTCAGCTGCCACTCGCTAGCCTCGGCTGAATGCCAACTCCAAAGCACCATCTGATGGGCCTCTGTGTGGACCCATTCCTATGGTTTTCAATTCTCTCTGGCAAAAATGTGGGCCGTGCACTCATCATAACATGATATAACTCATCATAACACGACTTAGCTGCCCCATATTCATCAAGTAAAGACTAGGACAGGTGGAAACTTGATGCTCCCTGCGTCCTTGCTGACACCTTTTGGGATGTGGGTCGTGCTGATCTTATTTGCTGGGTCCTGGTCTCATCCCAACAGGACTGTTCTTGCCGGGTTTACAGCTCGATGGCACTATTGGCTTTGGAATTGTTGGACCCAGTTCATTACTGTGGAGTTCGTCTGGCCACTGGTACCTACCGGACTAGTCTCACAGATAATCTCCTTGCTGAGGAAGGGATCTCACCTCTTGCTCTCTATGTAATTCCCTGATCACCCAATATATCTCATCTTTTTTGCATTTGAAGGTGTTAACATCCTGTTACCCCTACTCTGAGTCTGTGTACTACAGTTCCTGTAATTTCTTTCTCAGCTGTGGCGTCAGTATTGCCTTCAGTGCCTTCATCTTACCGTTCCTACACACTTTCGTCATCAGCACATGTACTTTGTGGGTGTCATTAAGTGGGGATGGACAGCATTTGGATTGAGGAACTGATGACCTTACTGTTTAATCCCTTAACCATCAGTGAACTAACCAAAGATAGCAAATACAGAGCCTGATTATGATTGACAAGATTAGGCAAAACTGAAGTTTTTCCTACCCAGTGGACAGAAAGGATCATTGTACCAATAAAGAAACAAAGTAAAAGCCTCCACAACATAGACAGCTACAAACTGTGACCTTATGCAAACTCCTGAAACAAATGGTCAGTCTCAGACTTTGTTGGTTGTCTGGAAACAATAAATTTGCTTTCACCATTTCAGGTCAAGATTCACAAGCAACTATCTTTTACGATTGGAATCTCATGTCAGGGGGGCATTTGCACTTGGACACCTGGTGGTAGACTTTCCCAACTTTCAAAATGATTGACACAACATGACAACACCACATCTAAGTGACATTACATAGGTGAGGCATCCGAAGAAATCTACCAACTTTTATCAAAAAGTTCTTATCCTTTTGGCATTTCTGAGTTACAGTTAATAATCAACAGGAAAACAGTGTTCATACCTTCTTCACAGTTTCCATCAGCAGAATTGCTGGTGTTACTGGACCAGACATATTATCAGTCTTGTATGATGATGACATCTGTCTGTACTGTAGCTCTGTATCATTATGCTCAGTAGAGCACCATCTTCAAAGGGCCATCGAGAAGACATAGTTATAGGCCCCAAAGTCATGATGATAGTTTTTTGTTTGTATCATTTCTGTAGAATTCGAACTGTCCATACCCTGAATTATAGGTCCTATTGGATAATAAAGGGCTGGTAACCCTCCTAGGCCATGATTGATTACTTATGGGTCAACAGCTTCTTATATTTTAGATCTGCTAGACTCTGTGCAACACAATGGAGTCTGTCTTTGAGCTGAAGCTTTCCACACAAGCCCTGTTGAAGCAGGCATTCTACTTTTAAAGATATGCTTTCAACAATTCTTAATTAGTTATGCAATTAAGATTTACTACACAGACCAAACAGTCCCTCTAACACAATGCTTTTACAGAACCTCACACTTGTTGTCTTAGGAATCATTTGAAAATGAGGAGAAAAGCAGTGGTTAGACTGAAAGACTTACACCCTTGTCTTCCAACCTACACTTGGAGCTCTTTGCGTGGTGAATTTGTCATCTAGTAATTTGAATGGAACATGGTGCAGCATCAAGGGTCACAGAGGTCCTAATATTCATCGCTTTAGGTTCTCTTCTGCTCTTCATGACTAACAACCATTAGTCTGATATATGTACTGATGGCTCCGAGGATGATGAGAAAGTCATCTAGCATTTATTGGTAATAATGTCTATGAACAGCATTCCCTTCGCACTGCATGCAGCACCTACACAGCAGAATTGGTAGCAATACACAGAGCTGTTACACATGTGCAACTCAACATACCAGAAATAAACTACTATGCTTTTTCTCCTTCAGTAGTTTGAAGGCAGTTGAAAATTACTCAACATTTCATCATTTGATCTGACATTCACAAACTTTCATATGACCTCGACAATACAGAAACCTTCATGGTAGTCCTCTGGGTGCTAAGGCACGCAGGCATCTTGGGCAAAGATGATGGTGATATATACGCTAAAGAAGCCTCTACAACAGCCCTGCTGCCAATACAAATCTCAGAAACTGACTTACATGTACATCTCAAGTGCCATGTGTTACAAAAATGGGAAGAAGAGCGAGTGCTCAACATCTGACCCAAAAAACTTTGAAAAAGGCTGTAAAGTCAGACTAACTAACTTTGTAATGGAACACTTTTGGCTGAAACTGCTGTTCTCCCTCCAAATGAGCAAACTTCTGAACTCCGAGAATTTTGGTCTGTATACTGTAGGAGCAGAAAAGCTCAACAACTTCAACTTCAGTAAGGGCACCATAACTTGTAGGAATGTAATGGATATGGACACAGCTGGACTGAAAAAAAAAAAAAAAGAATAAGAATTGGAAGATGTAAGACACGATAAAGAGAGTGAATGATGAACTACACAAGACTGCCAATTTCATTCTAAATTTGCTGTCCTTCCAGAACACATCAAGGTCGGATTTATTCAACAGAAGATAAGGCCTTATGTACCCAGTCCAATGTGATGCTATAAATGTCAAAGATATGATTACACCACCATATGGCGTAATAGTGAGACAACATGCAACAAATATGCCCATGAAGCAGGATCATTGTGTTGAATGCCAGACATCTGTTAATTGCTCAGTCGCCCTTCTTGGAGCAGGAATTGACCAGTGGTTTTAGAAGAAGGAAAAAACTCAATAAAATGTAGTCAGGAGGAAAGAAAAAGAGAGAGAGAGAGACTCAATTTAATGTGCATCCAACTGTGAGAAAAACTGTAGTCAAAGTCAATCTTGCCATACAGATGGCAGTAGCTACTGACACAAGCATATGAATTTGTAAATGTGTAAAGGTTACACAGAAATTGAATTTCTCTAGTTAATAGAAAGAAGAGAGAGTGAGAGCAGAAAACATTTACATGTCTTAGAAATTTGCAAACTGGGTGTGTAACCAGCATGTGACAGTCTTCTTCAGCTGTTCATCATTGTGACAGTGGGACAGGAATTTCTCGAGTCCAAGAAAAGATGTAAATAGGGGGAAGCAAGACTTGTGCATTGAGACATATGTGGTAAACATTGTCATGGATCAGCACAACTCTGAACTAAGCATTGCACATCTCTTCCTTTGAACTGACCGTCACAATTTTTTCAGTGTTTCACTGTAACAGACAGAACACTGTGTGCATCACTCTGCCCTCAGACATTCTCTGTTTGAACTTCATTTTGATTGGAGGTCAACTGTAACACCTTACATCAACTGCAGCTGGATTTCCCTGGTCAGGTAAGCAATCCAAATCTAATCGCCCATGATGATCCTGTTGAAAAACTTGTTGCCATCGTTGTGGTACTGGTGCAGAAATGCCAGTGATTCTCACAAGTGATTCACTTTGTATTGACTATTCCATAGAACCATGATTACATGAGGGTTCTCCATAATGTACTGCCGCACAAGGTCATTGTCATTCCTCAATGAACGCATGGTGAGTCAGCAGCTGTTTTGGATTTTTGAAGCCCGCGACCTTTTATCATCAACTCAAAGTTGTTTTCGCTGTGACCACTCTACGGTGGAAAACTTGGTCCACCTGGAGTCTGCTATCCAGTCGGCTTTTGTCAGTCGGCAACACCTCCTTGCAGTCTTCTTTGATCTGCATAAAGCCTTGTGACACCACCTGGCACCACCACATCCTCACCACCCTTCACAAATTGGGCCTTCATGGTGCTCTGCCTGTTTTTATCTGTAACTTCCTTTCTTGTTGCTCGTTTCGGGTCCAAGTTGGCTCCTCTATAGCACTCCCCATTGGCAAGAAAATGGGGTTCGACAGGGTTCCGTGCTGAGCATCCCTCTCTCTCTCATAGACATTAATGGTCTGGTGACAGCTGTTGGGCCGACAGTGTCCCCCTCTTTGTATGCTGACGATTTTCGTATCTATGTCACTTCCTCCATAATGGGCGCTGCAGAACACTGTCTACAGGGGCCTATATGCCGGGCGCACTTATGGGCTCTCTCCCGTGGCTTTCAGTTTTCAGCGGCCAAGTCATGTGTCGCGTTTCTGCCATTGCCATACAGTCCATGCCCATCAGGACCTGTTCCTCAATGGCTAGCGCCTCGAGGTGATGGACACCTATCGCTTCTTGGGTCTGGTCTTCGATGCCCAGTTGACATGGCTCTCTCAGCTTCGCCAGCTGAAGAGGACGTGCTGGTCCCATCTCAAGTGTTCTTAGGTGTCTGTGCAATACCACCTGGGGTGCAGATCCCTCTTTTCTCCTGTGATTGTATCAAGTGCTGGTCCAGTCTTGTTTAGACTATGGAAGTCCTGTCTATGGTCCTACTTCACCTTCGATGTTGCAGATACTAGACCCCATCCACCACTGTGGGGTCTGACTTGCGACTGGTGCCTTCCGGACTAGCCCTGTACTTAGCCTTCTCGAAGAGGCGGGGATTCCATCACTGCGATTTTTGCGCCAACAACAGCTGATATCTTACGCGCTCCTCATTCGCTGAATCCCAAAGCACCCTAATTATGGTCTCCTTTAACCAGACACGGAGATCATCCTGTTGCAGCGGCGGCCTCGCTGTGGGCTTACCATTGCTGTCAGCATTCAGTTGCTCTTTTCTGAGCTGCAGCAATTCCCTTTACTGCCTCTTTTCTCCACTCATGCACGTACCCCTCCGTGGTGCATCTCTTGGCCGCAACTCTGTCTTGATCTCTCAATCGATTCAAAGGATTCTGTCCCTCCGGTGACTCTTCTCCACCAGTTCTACTGTCTCCTCAGTTCCTTTCAGGGTTCAGAAGTGATCTATACTGATGGCTCGATGGTTGCTGGCCGCATTGTGTTTGCTTAAACCTATGCACGACACATGGAACTTCGTTTCTTGCCAGATGGCTGTAGTGTTTTTATAGAATTGGTAGCCATCTTGTGCACATTGGACCATATCCTATCGTACTCAGGACTATCCTTTGCTATATGTAGTGACTCATTGAGCGGTTTGCACGCTATCGGCCAGTGCTTCCCTCGCCACCTGTTAATCATCGCTATCCAGGACTCCCTTTCTCTCCTTGCTCAACGTGGATGCTCAGTGATTTTCATTTGGACCACAGGCCATCTTGGGATTCCTGGCAATGAACTTGCCGATCGACTGGTTAAATTAGCTACTACCAAGCCATCTCTTGCTACTGGCATCCTGAAAATAGACCTTCGCTTGGCATTATGTCATCAGGTTTTGGGCCGTTGGGATGCAGAATGGCCCACTCTTTCTTCTCCGAACAAGCTCAGGGCGATTAAGGATTCTACAGCTCCATGGCAGTCCTCCTTACGAGCCTCTCGTAAGGCCTCTGTCATCCTATGCTGGCTCCGCTTCGGCCATACTTGGTTGACTCACAGTTATCTCCTCTGTCGTGAGGACACCCCCCCCCCCTCCCTCTCTGTTGTTGTGGATCGATGTTGACTGTGCCTCACATCTTATTGGGCTGTCTCAACTTAGCCGCCCTTCAATGGACACTTAGCTTTCCAGACTCATTGTCCCTGGTGTTGGCTGACACTGCCTTAGCGGCGGATCTCGTTTTATGTGTTATTCGTGATGGGGTTTTTTTTATTGCTTTATTTAAGGGAGGGACCTTCCACCTTATCGGTGAGTGGAGTGGATGGCAGGCCCTTTTGCTCCCCCCTTCGCCCTGACTGGATTGGCTTCACTTGGCTTGGTGGTTCACCCCGGCCCTCTGCCATCCCACTCCTTTCCTTATGGGGTCTGATATGTCTTTGGCGTCTCTCTTGTCTCCTGTGCTTCTTCCTTCATGCCCCTGTCATTAGTCACTTTCTTTCTCTCGCTTCTTCTTCCGCGCTTTTCCTACCTTCCCTGTCAATAGTTAACCATTTTATGGACATTGTAGTTCCCTCTTGTAATATGGGATCTTATCAGATTTAGTTAATCTAAGGTCAGTGGTGCTGATGACCACATAGTTTGGTCCCTTCTCCACCCAACCAACAACCCAATCTTTTGGTAGAGAACCAGAGCATCACAGATATTCATAGGTGCTTGCTAAATGTCTACGGAGACCTGGCAGTGAACAAGAGCATGGTAAGTTGTTGGGCATCTATCATCATTGCAACAAGATTGCACAAACTTGCCTGATCCCTGCATGGCTGCCAGATGCACACAGCTGTGACTCCTGCAGTGTTGAAATATTGGGACACTCTTATACCAAGTGACTGACAGATCATGAACACTCCCTTCACTGTACAACTGAGAATCCCTGTTGGTAGTGCTGACACAATCATCCACCCTCGGGGGTTACTCAAATGTGTTTTCCCACTGGGTTCCTCACTGACTAACAGAAGACCATAAAGAGCAATGAAGGGCTGTCTGGGTGGAGTTGCTTGCTCATTACGAGGCTGATCTTTTGTCAAACATTGTCACATGCAATGAAACGGGTTTGTCACTTCAAACCAAAACCCACAGAGTGTCGCCACCCCCCCTGTGGTTCTGGGGGTTAGAATAAGCCTGAGGTATACCTGCCTGTCGTAAGTGGCGACTAAAAGGAGTCTCACACGTATCGGCCTGTATGTTATGGTCCCGTTTCGGGTTTGACCTCCATCATTCTAAATTTTCCCGAAGAGCGAGCCAATTTGGGAAGGGTGCCTTACATGGTGCATAATGTCCATCGTGCATTGAGATCTTTCTCCCACTTACTCGCCATTTGCATTTCAGTACCGCTCATTCTCCATATCTTGGGCGAGGACACCTTCCTAGATGCATTTTCCACCTTGCACTATGCAGTGTCACTTTCTGCGCTTATGATGACCATGGACTCCTTAGCATCTGATATCCAGCATGGTAGTCAGTTTGTTGTGGTGGGGCCACCATGTACCCTGTTGGCTGTAGCCCCCTGACAACACAGGGATCGCTCTGCTGATGCCTGCGCCGCTAACTCCCCACCTATGCCATGGAGTAGATGCCCATCTCCCTGGGGCATCGGGACTCCTGGCAATGGCCATCCTGCCAGGTGGTCCTTGCTGAGGCTGGGTGGCACACGTGGGGAGGGCCCCTAGTCAGAGTGGGTGGCATCAGGGTGGACGACACACCATGAAGCATTGTACGTCATCTCTTGCTGGTGGTCAGCCACCAGCAGTCTCTAAGCGGACAAAGTATAATTTCAATGCTAATAAATATGACGCCAGATTGTTCCCCTCCCTGGCCACCCCATGGGAGGAATGCCAGGCTAAGGATGGCAATGAAGCTTATTCACGCTGGTACCTTGTATGTACGAGAGTTGATGGGGAATCTTTCATATCCATGAAGCGCTTGTCCAAAATGCACTCTGGTTCGGTCTTGATAAAAACAGCAACCTCTGCCTGGTCGCGGGCATTACTCGCTTGTGACAAGTTGGGGGATGTTTCTGTTATTATCACAGTCCAGGGTATTATCTTCCACAGGGATTTTCTTTTACAGTCCGATGATGAGCTGCGTGCCAACTTAGAGTGATGAGGTGTCCATTTCGTCCGGTGTGTCCACTGGGGTCCAAGGGATAATCAGGTTGCCACCGGTGGCTTCATCTTAGCTTTCGAGGGAGATAATTACCCGAAAAGGTCAAGGTGATGGTCTACTGCTGTGATGTCAGGCCCTCCCCTGATGCGGTGCTTTAAGTGCTGGAAGTTCAACCATATGTCTTCCCGCTGTACTTCCAGCTTCATATGTCGAGATTGTGGTCGTCCATCCCATCCCAGTAGTCCACGTGCCCCGCCTCCCATCTGTGTCAACTTCAGAGAGCACCATTCCCGTTGCTCACCGGACTGTAGGATTCTACAGAAGAAGAGGAAAATAATGGAATACAAGACCCTGGACTGACTGACCTACACTGAGGCAAAAAGGAAATTTTAAAGGTTCCAACTGATGCATGGAGTGAGAGCTTAAATATTCTGAGTTTTAATGATTTAGTGACCTTACTGTCCTCCTCTGGTAGGAAACTTACATTCACAATAAAAGGATCTGAGGCAAAATACATCATAAAGGGCCTTCGCCACTGAATGTGGTTCACAAAATAGCCAAAATTTTTCCTAAACTTCATAATGTCACTGTCGTTACGTATAAATAGACCCTCATTAATTAAAATTTTGTTATACGATGTGATATTAAGAACAAGATGATGCTGAGTGCCTTCTGAACTAGCCATAAGCACATGTCAGAAACTATTGTCCTCCCATTGCAGTGCTTCACCAGTTCCTTCTGTTGGATAAACATACAAAATACTGCCTCTTGAAAGGTCACTTGCATCTCATAACAGTACTAACATGCCAATAACTCCACTTAAAAAAAAAAGTGCTATTTATGATTGTTCAGGAAACAAGATTACATTCTACTGTTTACCATGGTCCTACAGAATACTTACCACAGTCCTACAGAATACAACAATCAAGCTGATAGAACTAATATCAATTTTTGCATTTTGATATGTTACTTTAGAATTTCATTCTCGCACCTCTAATTTTGAATATATATTTCATGATACTACCTTTTCTCCCCAGCCTCATTCCAACCCCTCTAATTTGCAGAGGCATGCACAGACATCTGTCCAAATTACTCATCAGAAATTATCAAGTTTTATGCCCAAGAGAGTGCCTTAGACTTTGACTGTATGAAAGGCAGGAGACCAACTTTTCAGACTACATGAAGGGAGGAAAGTTATCTCTAATAAGTGATGGCTTTTAAAATTACCATAGCTGGTTGTAATTAAAAAATTGATCTGTTAAAAGACTTTTATATGTGTTGTAAGAAAATCAGCTCACTTTTTTCTGTCCCAGTCAAATAATTTGTCTACCAATCTCTGAATTCAAGTGCAGAGACATCCTCAAGAAAAGCTCATCCTATGGCAGGCCTGAGGTTTTTATAGATTTCAGTGTGTGGAACACAAATGTCGTGATTAAAATTGTCTCCTAGCTCAGGGTACCAAATGTAAGTTGGGACTTAATTTTTCACTTATATTGTTACTGTTAAAAGTAGGATATGTACGTTAATTGAACTTATCTAGTTTATTTGAGCTGTCCTTGCCTTACTCTTGTAGGTAGTGTCAGGAGCATCTCTCTGTAGCAACCAGCAAAAATCTGTCAATGTAGCAGTAGTCCACCATCCTTGTAATACTGTTACACGAGAGGAATGTCCTGGCAGAACCGCTTGCTGCACTGCTCAGTGAATGCACCACAGTTCTCTGGGAACACACCAAGGTGGGAGTAAAGGAAGGGCATCAACAGGGTCATGTGACAGCCAGCGACAACAGTGTCATGCATGCAGCTGCTCAGGGGTTAGTGTGGATTCAGAAGTGAGCATCCCCAACAGCTGGTGGGTCTGTGGACCAAGGAATATCCCCTTTGTGATCTTCTCTCTGCTGAGTCTTATCTAAATACTGAAATGCTACTTCATTCCTATGTACAGCCTTGACAAATGCTGTTATGGGTCCCCAGTTAATGCGCAGTTGTGGGAGAACAATTTGGTTCAGAATCACTAGAGGTTCTTTGGCAGTATGTTTTGACTTGGACACCAGAGCTGTTCGTGGAGGCTATTCTCTCTATGTGTAGTGTTTTTCTCTTGCATGACTGCCAGCCCGCACATGTAACAGTAGTACTTACTGTAACTCCCTTGCAAAGTCAGCATCATCACAGTGACTTTGAAATACCTGCATACCAGCCATTCATGCTTATTGTAATAGTTTACAATTGATTTCGTATTTCATTACTAGTGGGTAACAGTACTGCCTTCAGAGCTGTTTTCGAGCAATCTATGAAGAATTTCACCTGTCTGGTTTGTATTTAATGTTCAGGTCTTCCAGCAAACCATGAGTCTCGTTGCAGAGTGTAATGTCACCTTCAGCACCAAAATGATCCTCAAATTTTTTCTGACACTGTCAGCAAGGAGATTTCACTGCTGCAGTTGTGATGCAGTCATTTCCGCTTTATGTTTTGGAAGATGTAAATTCCTAGTCAGAGCACCATGTACACATTGTGTGGTTCTCCAGATGATGATGATGATGATGATGATGGTGTAAATGTAGGGACAGTGTCAGTGATGGATAATTACATTTTTTGGCTGTACATTTCGATTCACTGTCATGACTATCACTGCTCGATGGTGGTACGTGTGGAGAAACAGAAACTGCCATTTGCCACAAGGCAAACAGCAGATGGAATGCCAGGGTTTTGAATATTCCTCTTCCTCTTAGTAATGACTCTTTTACTCAAGGGAGACACCATACAATAATAGCAATATAATGCATGATTTGTGGGTTCTCACTAAGTAGAAGGCTCACCAAACTTCACTGAGATATTTTTGCCATGCACCCAAGTAGTCATTGTAGATAAACAAGAGGTGCAGTGCACTTAATGGTGCCCACAATTTATCTTGGTCTCCAACTCGACATCCGAAATATAAGGCATGTACTTGTTTCATTACTTTAGTCAGTAGTTGCCTACTTGAACCACAAATAACATCTGCACAAATGTCGTCAGGCCTGTTGCTATAGCTATGGGGCATTTTTGTGAAAGCATAAATGCACAGAATACTAGCTTTCTTAAATTTCAATACCAGTATTTCACTTCACTTACATTCATCACCATGACACTCATTCCAGTAACAATTGAACTTCCACAGCACCTGTGACTAACAACGATTAAAATTGCATCTTGTTTCTACATTCGACAATGCTCACATAACTGAATAGTGCACACATGAGTCATGTAAAGCAGTGTTGACAAATTGTATTGGAAGCGTCCACATCACTCGTGTTTGGTAGAGACTACATGCCTTTGCCTGTACCACAAGTGAGACAGTGAAATGTAAACACCTCATTTACTTGTAACCCTGAGGTAGGAGACAATATTGACCCTGATATTCATGTTTATCGCATCGAAATCTACAAGGCATGTCTACTTGAGTGTCTGGGGGAAAAAAACCATTGCTAATTACAACAACTAAACACAGTAAACACGCAGCAAAATGTGTCAAAGGCTTTAGGAAAAAACTGTGCCATACTTCGTAACAACAAATTGTATTTTGATGAGAAGTTTGATGTCACAACTGTTTACATTCCTAACAGATCACGGGAGAATGTTGAGAATGGTGGTTTGTGAAAAGTGTTACTTTCAAAGTAAATTTCATTTTATGCAAGATGAATTATGTTGTGTGTGAGAATACAAGGCATGTACTTGTTTCATTACTTTAGTCAGTAGTTGCCTACTTGAACCACAAATAACATCTGCACAAATGTCATCAGGCCTGTTGCTATAGCTATGGGGCATTTTTGTGAAAGCATAAATGCACAGAATACTAGCTTTCTTAAATTTCAATACCAGTATTTTACTTCACTTACATTCATCACCATGACGCTCATTCCAGTAACAATTAAACTTCCACAGCACCTGTGACTAACAACGATTAAAATTGCATCTTGTTTCTACATTCGACAATGCTCACATAACTGAATAGTGCACACATGAGTCATGTAAAGCAGTGTTGACAAATTGTATTGGAAGCGTCCACGTCACTCGTGTTTGGTAGAGACTACATGCCTTTGCCTGTACCACAAGTGAGACAGTGAAATGTAAACACCTCATTTACTTGTAACCCTGAGGTAGGAGACAATTTTGACCCTGATATTCATGTTTATTGCATCGAAATCTACAAGGCATGTCTACTTGAGTGTCTGGGGGAAAAAAACCATTGCTAATTACAACAACTAAACACAGTCAACACGCAGCAAAATGTGTCAAAGGCTTTAGGAAAAAACTGTGCAATACTTCGTAACAACAAATTGTATTTTGATGAGAAGTTTGATGTCACAACTGTTTACATTCCTAACAGATCATGGGAGAATGTTGAGAATGGTGGTTTTTGAGAAGTGTTACTTTCTAAGTAAATTTCATTTTATGCAAGATGAATTATGCTGTGTGTGAGAATGTGTGATGAATTTCTTAAATCACAGAGCATTTGACTCTCATTCAAAACTTAACACTTTAAGGACCAGCCACATAGAACAATTTTGGGTACAGAAGACCAGGCATTTATGCCATTATTTAAAATTTTACTTGAACATTTGCATTTGATATATCGTAATGGGTAAAACATGCTAAAAAAAGACCAAGCTTCGGGGTTAGCTTTTCATATTGGTTTTAGTTCTTTGATAGATTACAAATTATCCACTAATGTTGGCAGAAAGTGTAATTAACCTTAAAATTAAAAAAAAAAGGTGTGAAGCGAGTTCTATATCAGTTACACATGTAATTGGCTTTTCTGTGGAAATGTCGAAGTGCATTGGAATGCAGAGAGATACATTGCAATCAGACCAATATCAGTGTGCTTGTTTTTTGCTTGTTTTGCCAGTGGACTGTCTCTTCTTCAAACTATGCTGTTACTGACAAAAGTACATGGTGCAGTGCAATCCAAACTTCAGTGCTTTGGGAGCTAACGTGTTGTATTTGCTGGAATTCGAATTTGTACTTTCACAGTACAAAAATATGCAGTGTACAGGGTCACCACGCATCAAAGATCTTTCTAGAACGTGTTACTTTTCCTGGGTCTTGTTCCCTAAAGTGCCAGGAAGGTATACTCCAGTATATAAAACCTTTACTATTCAAAGGATTGATAAGTTTTACAGCTCTGACAGAAAGTATGTTTTCACTTAATGTGGAAAAAAATGTTGTTATACTTGAGGTATAGTGTATTTCCATGTTCACAAAATTGTATTTTTAACCTAGACATCTGGGAATTTTTTTCTTGTCTGTTTATACACCCAGAAAAAAGTAAGACTGCTTATACACCCAGAAAAGGTTGAAAATTTGTGGACCATAATTAGTCCACTAGTCTTCAGAAGGAGCAGCCGTACATATACATTTTACTTGTAATTGCTGTTCCTCACACATAAAGCAAGGCAGATGATAATAGTAACTCATTTGTGTTGTGTGCCAATTGTGTAGCAACACGGGCAGTATATAGGCACATGAAACAGCACACAAACTTTTCCACAGTTTTATCAGTACAAACATAAATGCATTCGTATAACCCATTCATGCAAAAAAAGAAAAAAAAAAAATTGGTCATGGACATACTCCTTCAGTAAATTGTGAGCTATTAACTCTATACTCATTGCACATTAGGGATAAGTTGGAATTATTTAATTGTGCTGTGGCCATTGTTCTAGATTTTGAACTAATCGTACTGTCTTAGATGCAAACATGTTGGGACAATCGATCCAAGGTAAGTATGGGCAGGACAGGCTTCCTTGAATTTCTTATGCCTATATTAAGGCTTACTGACCTATGGTCACTGGATGCCACATGGCTGTTATTCCACCCACATGTGACTTCAACATTGACGTTCTCACTCAAACTATAAACAAGGCGACATTGTTCAATCTTGTAAAATCTTATCATTTGCATAGACTTAAGAGTCTGTGAGAACAACACCTACACCCAAGACGGCCCTATACCAAATTCTTGTAAATAGAAATAAACTTAGATGTGAACAAGTATCGGCTTATCACAGTTTCTCATCCTGATTCTCTAAAGTATTTGAAAAACTGTGTACAATAGAGTTATGGGCTTAGTTAACAAAAAAATTCAGTACTGAGTATATCTCGGCATCGGTTTGGAGACAAGAAATCTACACGAATGACTGTATGTGACTGCGTTAACACAGTACTATCATATGGGTGTGAAACAACTCACGACAGGCAAATTTTTAGATCTGTCAAAGGCATTTGAAGCAGTGAACCTTAAAAATTGAACATTAAGTCATCACAGGACTGACAAACAAATCTAGATTGCTTTGTTCCCAAGCAGTTGCTTACAGAAGGTCAGTATGATGTATACAAAGACTATGTCCACAAACTTCCACATTGCACAGAAACATAAACTCCTCTCAACCATCTGCACCAGTTAATAAGCAACCAATTAAAACTAACATCCAGAACTCAGATTCTTGAATCTGTGGCTACAACATAATTTGAAATGGAATAAAAACATTGATCAGTTACATAGTAAAATAAGTGTTGATGCCTTGAGTTTACTGCAAGAATGTACTTGTCAGAAAGCAAAGTGCATTCTGTGCGTACATGCAGGCTCACATAGGATATATGACGTGTTATTGTGTGGTAATTCACTGTCATTAGCACATGTAGAATCCAGACAAGATCCATTAACTTCATTAATGGAAGCAAAATTAGAGAGTATCAAATCCATTTTCAGAAGACAGGAGATACTAACACTACGTAACATATATATTTTTGGGACATGGAGGGGGAGGGGGAGGGGGGGGGGGGCGGGCGGCGGAGCAGTGGGTATGGTATGGTATGAATACAGACTAAAGAAAAAAAGTTATGAACATTATACTAGAATAAACTCCAACTTCCATGTGTTACATGCTAATACACAGCGCATGTGTCTTAAGCTTTTCAATAAGTTCCCCACAAGTATAATGTCTGTTGAAGGCCGCACACAGTTTGTCAAAGTCATGAAGTCTTATTTGTTGTCACTGTTTTCACTCTAAAAGAATACCTATAACAGTGAATGTGCTGGTTGTGATTAGGTGCAGCACGTGGATTATTCACTACATCAAATCTTATATAAACCTGTCACAGCGTATCGTAAATCACAATCTACCCAGTGTAAATATCAACCTATTTTGTCTAACATCTGTATCACATTGTGTAATGACAGGTCACTTGGAACAAACAGGCCAATAAATAAAGTAGGGTCAAATTTATTGAACTGAGAGTAATACCTTATCTGGTGTGGTGCTATAATATTGTCATCACAGCAGAATGGCAAGATGTATTGGAAAAACATCATATGACAAATGCAGAAAAAGTGTCTGTGAAGGAGGACCATCATGTTAAATGCCAGACTTCTGTATAAACTGCTTAGGTAACCAACCTCTTTGTAGCAGGAATTGCCCTTTGTAGAAGAAAATGAAATTCAAGGAAAAGGGTCCAAGAGAATTTTTGTATTCAGAGGCAAAATAATAATAATAATAATAATAAACCCCGTGGAGGCCCGGGAAAAGAATAGGCCTCCGGTATGTTCTGCCAGTCGTAAAAGGCGACGAAAAGAACAAACCACTAATAGGGCTAACCCGCCGTTTAGTGTGATTAGTTGGTTCAGGACAGAACTAAAGAAGCCTCGGACAAGCGCCGTCATGGTTGGGGACGACGCTTGAACCCTATGCCCGCCCACAATGGTAACGACACTGCTAGCCAACTGGAAAATGATTTAAATCCAAATAAAGGTGTTTTGCAGGATATGCTTCCTGCAACCACCCTAGAAGGAAAACAAAGACAGAGGATGAGATGGCCAGACAAAGTTAATCGACACCTCATGTTCTGTTATTACCAAGCAGAAAACCTAGGAACCAACACAACTGGATACAGATCACAAGTATACACAACATTTATTACCAGATACCCAGAATTAAAATTTTTAACAGAACAACGACTAGCTGATCAGATCCGTGTAATAATAAAAAATAACAGGATACCCCAGTCAGAATTAGAAAACATCAAACAACAAGTACGACAAATACTAGAACAAAATAATGTGCAATCAGAAGAAGAAGAAAATACAGTAATGGACTCAAACATCCCAGAGCAAACAAACAAAGTACAACACGCATCAATTAAACAATCAGAGGAAAATGAAATCTTAAGACAGCCACCAGAACAAGCACAAATAGAACACGAAGTGACACACATGGTAGATATAGAAGAAAAATTTCAGCTGACATATATAGAATACAAAGACACAAATACAGACATTAGACCATTCTTGCATAGACCACCAAATAACCCACAAGTCGAAATAACAATAACAACTATCAACACAATCATACACAACAAAATAAATGAAACTACAACTATGGAAGAGTTACAACTACTGGTTTATATAGGAGCACTCACTACACTAAATATACACACTAGGCAGAGATCAGAACCAACCAACACACAGAAGAAACCCACAAAACCGGCATGGCAACACAGGCTACAGATCAGAATACAAAAACTGAGAAAAGACATCGGACAGCTAACACAATTTATAAGAAATGAAATGTCAGAAAAAAAAACGAAAAAGGTTAGGTAAAATCTCACAACAAGAAGCGATAGAGCAATTAGATGAAAAGAAGCAGAAATTACAAGCATTGGCCAAACGACTTAGGAGATACAAAAAAAAAGTGAAAATAGAAGGAAACAAAACCAAACATTCAACACAAACCAAAAGGAATTTTACCAGACAATAGATAACACACACATTAAAATAGACAACCCACCAAACATAACAGACATGGAACACTTCTGGAGCAACATATGGTCAAACCCGGTACAACATAACAGGCATGCACAGTGGATACAAGCAGAAACAGACACATACAAGATGATACCACAAATGCCCGAAGTGATAATTTTGCAACATGAAGTCACCCAAGCAATTAATTCTACTCACAATTGGAAAGCCCCTGGAAAAGATAAAATAGCAAATTTCTGGCTAAAGAAGTTCATCTCAACACATTCACATCTAACTAAATTATTTAACAGTTACATTGCAGACCTACATTGCAGACCCATACACATTCCCTGATACACTTACACATGGAATAACTTATCTGAAACCTAAAGATCAAGCAGGCACAGCAAACCCAGCTAAATATCGCCCCATAACATGCCTACCAACAATATACAAAATATTAACTTCAGTCATTACACAGAAATTAATGACACATACAACACAGAACAAAATTATAAATGAAGAACAAAAAGGCTGTTGCAAAGGAGCACGAGGATGTAAAGAGCAACTGATAATAGATGCAGAGGTGACATATCAAGCTAAAACTAAACAAAGGTCGCTACACTACGCATACATTGATTACCAAAAAGCTTTTGATAGTGTACCCCACTCATGGTTACTACAAATATTGGAAATATACAAAGTAGATCCTAAATTGATACAGTTCCTAAACATAGTAATGAAAAATTGGAAAACCACACTTCATATCCTAACAAATTCAAATAATATCACATCACAGCCAATACAGATTAAGCATCGAATATACCAAGGAGACTCATTAAGTCCTTTCTGGTTCTGCCTTGCTCTGAACCCACTATCCAACATGCTAAATAATACAAATTATGGATACAATATTACTGGAACATACCCACACAAAATCACACATTTGCTACACATGGATGATCTAAAACTACTGGCAGCAACAAATCAACAACTCAACCAATTACTAAAGATAACAGAAGTATTCAGCAATGATATAAATATGGCTTTTGGAACAGACAAATGTAAGAAAAATAGCATTGTCAAGGGAAAACACACTAAACAAGAAGATTACATATTGGATAACCAGAGCGACTGCATAGAAGCGATGGAAAAAACAGATGCCTATAAATATCTAGGATACAGACAAAAAATAGGAATAGATAATACAAATATTAAAGAAGAACTAAAAGAAAAATATAGACAAAGACTAACAAAAATACTGAAAACAGAATTGACAGCAAGAAACAAGACAAAAGCTATAAATACTTATGCTATACCAATATTGACCTACTCATTTGGAGTAGTGAAACGGAGTAACACAGACCTAGAAGCACTCAATACACTTACACGATCACAATGCCACAAATATAGAATACATCACATACATTCAGCAATAGAAAGATTCACATTCAGCAGAAAGGAAGGAGGAAGGGGATTTATCGATATAAAAAACCTACATTATGGACAGGTAGACAATTTAAGAAAATTCTTTCTAGAACGAGCAGAAACTAGCAAAATACACAAAGCAATCACTCATATAAATACATCGGCTACACCACTGCAATTTCATAACCACTTCTACAACCCTTTAGACCACATAACATCAACAGATACGAAGAAAGTAAATTGGAAAAAGAAAACACTACATGGCAAGCACCCGTATCATCTAACACAGCCACACATCGATCAAGACGCATCCAACACATGGTAAGAAAAGGCAATATATACAGTGAGACGGAAGGATTCATGATTGCAATACAGGATCAAACAATAAACACCAGATATTACAGCAAGCATATTATTAAAGATCCCAATACCACAACAGATAAATGCAGACTTTGCAAACAACAAATAGAAACAGTAGATCACATCACAAGCGGATGTACAATATTAGCAAATACAGAATACCCCAGAAGACATGACAATGTAGCAAAAATAATACATCAACAGCTTGCCTTACAACATAAACTTATAAAACAACACGTTCCCACATACAAGTATGCACCACAAAATGTACTGGAGAATGATGAATACAAATTATACGGGAACAGAACCATTATAACAGATAAAACAACACCATATAACAAACCTGACATCATACTCACCAATAAAAAGAAGAAATTAACACAACTAATCGAAATATCCATACCAAATACAATGAATATACAAAAGAAAACAGGAGAAAAAATTGAAAAATACATCCAACTGGCTGAGGAAGTCAAGGACATGTGGCATCAGAATAAAGTTGACATTATACCAATTATACTATCAACTACAGGAGTCATACCACACAATATCCACCAGTACATCAATGCAATACAGCTACATCCAAACTTATATATACAACTACAGAAATCTGTAATTATTGATACATGTTCAATTACCCGAAAGTTCCTAAATGCAATATAACATATACCGTACAGTTAAAAGGAAGTCGCGCTTGATCAAGGTCCGCGTCACTTTCCATTTTTGACCAGACATAACGTCTGAGAAAAGAAAGAAATAATAATAATAATGCTCTGCATTGTCACATTGTCTCAACTTAATGTGTGTCAACTGTGAGAGAAGAAAGTCAAAGTCACTGCTGCCATGAAAACACAGGCAGCAGACAACATGTAAATGTATGTGCAATACTGCCCATGTTATTAATTCTGTAACTACTACACCAGTTCCAGCAGAGGTTTGCTACCAAGCTGCAAAGACAACCATAAATAACAAAGCATTACAGCTCACCACACACCATCAAGTCATAGCTGTTCTGATTTACACAAAATCAAGAATAACTGTGTTCTCCCTGTATCTGCCATTTCAGGAACATTAATACAATGAGCCCCCTTGAGGATGTCATTTGCAAACTTCCCTCCCTTTCGTGCATCATGTGCAATGGGGCTCTGTGTACGCAGATGTAGAGTAATGGATGATTCATGTTGTTGAATGATATGTGCCACCTCAGTACATGGAAAATATTTCAGCACTGTAAACATATCATCCACAGACTTTGACTTGTCAGTTTGATGTCATCCATTAACTGATACTGTCCATTAAGAAATGGTAGAGAGTTTGCACTCAGGTGGCCATTTTCCATTTGGGTCTGTCAGCATCTATCACAAGGCCAAGTGAATGGTTAAATAAAGCCAGCATGCCCCTTTACAGCAACCGGGTTGTATTCCAACATAAATACAACATATGTGACATGTAACTACCATTATTAACAGGGGTGCTAATGTCATACCAAAGACGTGATCAGGAACAGTCAAGGAGTGCTGGAGAAGGTTCAGCATAATTTGTCTGCTGACAATCTTGCAGCTTTTCATATTACCTCAGGAAGAGTGCAGTTCACTATCAAAGAGAGGGGGAAAAAAGGAAAGAGAGAAACAGAAATGAAAAGAATTTTATATGTATTACCCTTTTCACACCACGCACCAGTAAAGGTATGGGAGTCAATAAGGAGGATCAGTGGATAAGGTGAGACAAGTGTTGCAGTGGCCACATAGGAAAAATGTCGAAGTGCTTCAAAGAAATTACATTTAATGCCAATGAAGATCCCACATTCCAATGCAGATGGCAGTTAGCCAAGAGGACATAGATTTTCAGTACCACCAGTGCTTAAGAGTACAACTACCACTTTCTTCCTTTTTTTTCCCCTGTCTTCCTTTTTTTCTTCTGTCTCTCTCTCTCTCTCTCTCCTCTCCCCCTCTCCCCCCCCCCCCCCCCTCGCCTCCAAGCTACACTGATAAGCCAAAACCTTAGCCACAGCTCACCACAACATTGGATGCCACCTAGTGGCATTACAGGCATATGACATGGTAACAAAAGTGTGTTAAGTGCAGGAGACATGGACGGGGGACCACCCTAGAGAAGATGATATCTGCAAATGGGGAAATCCATTGAGATAGCGGTTTTGGCAAAGGGTAGGTTATTACTACGCAGAGCCTGTGAATGAGTATCTCAAAAATGGCGAAACTGGTCGAATGTTCGTGTGCTACTGTCGTGAGCATCTACAGAAAACGGTAGAAGGATAGTGAAACTACCACTACATGCTAAATGGCGGATGTTGTCCACAACTCTCCACACAATGTGGGGTTTGGAGGTGTGTCTGATCTGTAAAGTAGGATAGATGATGATGTATGGCATCTCTGCACAATGTGGGTGCACACACAACTGTTTCAGAGCAGACCATGTATTGTACATTGTTGAACATGAAGCTCCGCGGCAATTACAATTGCAGTAGGCACGAGACCAATGGGCTTTGATCATCGATCAAAGGAAATGTGTCAGCTCTTTGGGTAAATCATCTTCACAGAGCAGTATTATGCTATGGGAAACAATCTCCTGCACTTGCCAGGGACTTGTGGTAGTAATCGAAGACATGCTGACATCTACAAACTACCTGCTTCATGTCTTCCCTGATGGCGATATATTTTAGCAGTGTAATTTTCCATGTCTTGGAGCCAGAACTGTGTTGCAGTGGTTTGAGGAGCTTTATAGTGAATTTACCCTGATGTCTTGGCAACCAAATTTGCCTCATGTAAATCCTATGGAAACTGTCTGGGTCACTATCGGGCATCATCATCACGTGCACAACTCAGTGGCCTGTTATTTAAATGAATTGCGTGACCTGTGACTTTGTATAGACATTTAATGGCACATACTTCCACAAACCTACCAACAAACTGTCAGATCTCTGATATGCAGAATCAGTGATGTATTTCATTTGAGAGACAGACAAAGAAGTTAAAAGCAGGTGTTCATAATGTTTGGCTCATCAGTGTATAGTATGCATTACCTGTCACTTGCAATATGACACCAAGGCTGAACTGTATAAGGAGATGATGTGATATTTGAATATTTGAGTTGGAGAACTCCTTCCTCATGCTTGTTAACATAATCTGGTATGAGGGCAATACACAGGCTCTTCGAGAGAAGCAGTCATAATCCCCTCCTGAAATCCTGAAAGGGTCATACCAGCTGAGGTAATTGTTGCAATGTAACACTTACCAGTTAAATAGGCATGACAGAATGGATCATCAACAGCTGCTTAGCATACATTTTAGAAACAAGAAAACTCACCAGACACCTTTAGTGCACTTTCTGCACGCACCATTCTACACCCGACAATCTAAAAACCCCTGAGGCAGTGATACAATAGCCACTTTTTTGCATAGATGATACTTCATAGGGATGTATTGTCATCATACCCAGAAATTAATTCGAAGTCTGAAAGCAGAGGTGTCAGTGAATTACAACACTAACCACAAAAAGTGTTTTTATTATGGACACCAACGTACAAGCAGAACAAAGGAGTTTTCTGAATGAAGAATGCTAGTATTTAAACAAACATTACATTGTCAAGAACTTGCAACTGCTATAAATGCAAGAAACTTTGAGGACCTTCTAGAAATAAAATAACAACTACAGCATTTGCTGGTGATTTGATTTGAATGGGCGACCCATAGCATGCCAGCTAGCACTGCAAATTGGAAGTCTGCATTATTCCATCTCCTGGAGAAACAGTGATTCACCATTTCAGGAGGAGCTGACTACAGCTTTGTAGATCTAGAGCTTATCAGTGGTCTTCTGTTTGTCAGTGCTGGAAGATCCTCACATTTGGGTCGTTTTTTCATCCTCTAGACTATGGTGAGGTAGCCCCTCCCATCAAAGATTTACAATAATTGAGTGAGCCTACAGTTCCATTGAACAAAAAGCCCCCCCTCTTTGGTCTCTACGTCATGACTTTAGTAAGACTTCATACTGAGGACATGGACAATGTTTCGGTGCTTTAGACTGATTGGTGAAAGTTCGTAATACTCAGTTTGTATGTAACATCTGACAATCGATGAAGGATATGATACAATCGGAAGTAGCATTTTAATACTTTTCCCGATAGTCTCATATTCTGCACAGGGGTAAAAATCTGTATGAAGTCTCTTTGGCTGTATCTCACTGGCCAGTGCTTGGTGTTCTATATTAGGCAATTAACCTGTAAGAAGACTGCACTGACCAATAAATATAAACAAGCTGAAAATAATTTTAATCAAAGTTAGGCATTCCAAGTAAGAGTTAAATGAGTTTGCAATGATTTCTGGCTTGCGCTAAAACTTTGACAGTCGAAAAACCACAAAATTTTTAACTTTTTTTCAGTTTCTTGCTTATGACTCAAAAAGATACATCCTACAGAAAATTCCCAAGACATTGAAATGAAAGAGTATAAAATTTTGTGTAGAATGGCACACTTAAAAATTAAAATTGTTTTAGCCACAAACAATCATCAAAGGTTGACAATTTTTACCAGCTTGCTGGAAAAGTGGGTGATGCTCATGTTCCAACGCCTTTGACTCAAAAAAAGCTACTACAAATGAGAAGTATCATCCGGATGAATGTTGTAGATCATTCAGTTCTGTTTAAAAAGGGTTCCTAAATTTTAAATTCACTCACTCTTTTGCAAAGATACTGTGGAAGTAATATTTGTAGTTCTTAATTCCTGTTAAGATTTTTCCATGAAGTCAAATTACTTTTGAATCCAAATCATCCACATTCGTCAATATTTTCATATGGTTTCAGCACTTCAACTGTTCATTGAAGCTGAGAGAACTGGGGATTGGGAGCTGCAACTATCAAGCATAAAGAATGTTATACCTTACTTTTACACAAGTGGCCATTTTAACTATGCCAATTCTAGCGAAATTTACTTGGAGGAACGTGATAAAAAACTCACTCCTTCCAAAGACATGTACTTTGTTGTCATCAGACGAACCAAAAAACACAGATTAGGCTTACGGTCAGATGTGACTATTGAACAGGTTCCCATGATGGTTATATCCTCATGTGGGGCTTGTCACGAGAATGGGAGATTACACGTGGAACTGCGGCTTGGTGGACTGCTGGAACGTCAACAGCAGTGATGTTACACACCAAATTGTAGAATTCTGTGGTGTTCTGTAAACTCATCAAAACAACGTATTGATGTCACAGGTTCGTGGCTGAAGAGGGACAAAACTGATGTGGAGAAATTCTGGGGACAAAGGCATGGAAAATGTCAAAGGGGGCAAAAAAAAAAAAAAAACCTTAAGAAAGTGCCATTCCTGGGGAAGAACTGAGTAGTGTCCCTACGAGGTATGAAGTGTACAGTCAAGATGAATAGTGATCCAGCCCCTGTCAGTCCTGATAAAATTTTCCATTGAATCCTTTTCCATATGAAGTCACCACAACAGCTTGAGTCATACTTCGCCTTTGAATTACTCCCATATCAATTAATTCTTTTCGCCGATGATGGAATAATGAGCAAGGCAAGAAAACGGACCTATTTAAACTGTTCAGCCCACTCCGTGTTAAAATCACAACAGTGCAGACTTCGTCAATGATGGTGAGTTACTCTTACACCAAGTTGCATGAAAAATTGATGAATTGTTTTCCATCATCCTTGAAAAGTATGTGAACTACATCAAAAAACATTTTAGGTCTAATTCTACCACAGTGGTTGTTGGATACCCTGAAGAGGGAGCTGAGAAAAGCATAAAAATCTACTGAATGTGCCCAAAGAGAACTAGGTCATCTGCTTCTCCTGTATTTTATAAGACAATGTCACCAATTACAACAAAATAATGTATCTTACTAAATGAGCTTAATAAGAAACACCTTGTCTCAAAGTTGACAGAAAAATAGTATGATGAATGGTATCAAGTCAAGCAGGCTATTGAGGACACAGACCTCTTGATTGTTGGGACAGCCATAGAAATGTTGAAAAAGGTAACTCAACGTCTTCATTGGTGGGAAAGATAAGGATTTGTTGGTCCTTCTGACTGACGATGTGGCTGATGGTAGTGAGCATGGAGAATCCTCTTGAATACCGTGCTTTGAAGCCTGGAAAAGGCAACTGAGAGACATTAATTTACTCCACCATCAGTTCTAAGCTCTCAGAAGAAGCCAAAAACATGTTTCTTCTTCTTCTTCTGCCTTCAGTGGCAGTGACACCACCACTACATTTTCCAACAGGGAAAAAATCAAATTTATAAACATATTTCAAAAGAACACAAAAGTCCAATATGTCACATCCACATCAGACATAATGGATCACAAGGTCACTCCTGTTAAGTTCACTGAGGCACATATGTAGTTTAATGAAATTTGTCTGCAGCTGTTGCTGAGAGGTTAATGGAAAAAGAAAACTTTCAGTTTGGCATGTTTGCCTCCTACTGAAGCTGCTGCTAGCCAGCACTCTGTCAGGGTCTCCAGCAGGCTCAGGTCTGGAGGAACAATCAACTGGATAAACTGAAACTAGAATGCAAGACCACAAAAAACAGTATCATCCTCATCGCAACCACCAGTGCTCCAGTAACTGCTCAACACAATATCTTGTGTATGCAAGAAGATATACCATGCAGCCTGTTCCTGTAGGAAAGTGTCCATAATATGCCTGCTACATGCAGTGATTGCAAGGGGCTTTCGTGACTTAACTCTCAAACAGAAGAGGACATCTTCCTTAATTCAAAAAAGTTTGACAGTGAGATTGACATCACCAAGGAGGAAACGACATTTCGTTCCCAGGACCATGTCCCCCAGAATACAGAAAAAATAGCAAAAGATAAATTGTAAATGAATATAAATACAGAACAATAATTGGTAAAAGAATATTTGTATAAAGTTTATCCCACATCAGTTTTATTCTGTAACTGAAATATTTTTCCATTAATAAAATCTTTCGTTTGATATGTTTTTTTCCATTTTTAAACCTGTTTATTATCATCTTGGACTGACACGGTAATTGATTAATATGTATATATAGAGCTAAATACCCAGGTAGGTAAGTAGTTAGGTACCTAACTAATTTGCCCCTAAATTTGAATATTTGGATGAATGTGGATGATATGGGGTTCAAAAGTAATTTGACTTCACAAAAAAGTCGTAGCATGTATTTCGAATATTTTCACATTTTTATTTATATCTTTGCAAATGAGTTAGTAAATTATAACATTTTAGTAGCCATTTTTGAGTTACATGCATTGGATCATGAACATAACTCACTTTTCCACCAAGTTGATAAAAATTACTGATCTTCAATTATCAATTTTAGCTGAATGGTTAAACAAATTTCAGTTTTTAAGTATGTATTCTCCACAAAATTTTATTTGCTTTCATTTTGGTGTCTTGAGAATTTTCTGTAGGATGTTATGTTTTTGAGTTATAAGCAAGAGACTGAAAAAAATAGTAGTCTAAAAATTTCATGGTTTTTCAGTCCTCAAGAGTTAAACAAAAGCCAGAAATCATCGCATTCTCATTTAACTCTTATTTGGGATGCCTGATATTGATTAAAAGTATTTCCAGATTGTGTGTATTTATTGGCCAGCAAAAGTCTATTTTGCCCACACCAGTAGAACTCAGTTCTCTCGGGTGTCTAAAGACATGCACATTTGGTCCTGGTCTTTCATGTAGTCATCCTGAGTATCATCTGATAGAAATGGGAACCGTGTACCCATTGCCGTATCGTCCTCGTGATCATTTAGCAGAAGATTGGTGTGCAGGCTGTAGTGTCTTGCTTTGCTGTGTTACATGTGAATGTCATGGTGGGTACTATTGTATCCCAGTTTCTCACTTTAACATCAACATATAAGAGTATACCTGCCAACATCTTTTTAAAGCTTTCTATGAGGTCATTCGTTTGTGGATGGTAGGCAGTTGTCATCCTGTGAGAGTTATCACATTGTGAAATTACTTCTGATACTAGACTCAACGGAAAAACTTTTCCAGCCATCATAGATCATCATACAGGGTTCTTCGTGCTTCAGGATGATTTCTTGTACCAGAAACCTAGCAATTTCCAAAGTTGGGGTAGTTGGCACAGCTTTGGTGACAGTATAGTGGGTGATGTAGTATGTGCAGTTTACTATAAATCAATTGTGGTTTATTGGCTTCAGGATTCTCCCCAAGAAGTTGATTCTTATCCAGTGGAATGGCTCACCTGCGTCTGTTTGGTGTCAGATGTCCTGAAGGTAATTTTGGGATGTGCTTCCACCACTGGCACTCCTTATAGTGGCTCACATAGCTTGTAACAGGTAAGTAGAGACTTGGTCAGTGATACCTGTGTAGAGTCGTCACAAATCCCAGGTGGCCAGATGTTGGAGTATTATGGAATAATTTCAGGATAGCTGACCTTAGATGTGCTGGGATGACTAGCAACCATTTTCACCTCATTGAATCATGGTTCCTCTTACATAATGTTCCATTTATTAATTGGAACTCTCCTTTGGTCAGTTCCTTCCTCCTCCCCCAAGGCTTCTGTGGTTTTCAGCAATGCTGGATCTTACCTCTGTGTAGCAGCAAGTGATAATACTGATTTCTTCCATACTGCACTGTTCCATCTAAGGATTCATTGAAAGTCAGTTGACATCCTTATGTTTCCATCTGCTGTGACGTCATTCTTCTGAAGTCTTAAGTGTCCATCTTGCCAGTCGACCTGACAGATCCTTCAGGCTAATCAGACAGTGTAGAGAATAGTGGTCCTTCACAACAATAAATGGTTTGCCAAATAAAGATGACTGAAACTTGTTGATGGCCCAAAAAACTACAAGAAAAATCTTTCTCAGTTGTAGTGTATCCCTCCCTGCAGCAGTCATTGCAAGGGACATTCCTTGGTAGAAAAGTGCTTTACAAATTGCTGGTAGTATGTGCAAATCCAAAGAAAATGACTTACAATATGAATGTGCTCAGGAGACTTTGGCAATCAGGCAGATGTCTGCAGTCTGAACACTCTTCAGCATGGTTGTCATGTGGCCTAGATGTAATGGAAATGTCTGGAAAATTGACAGTAGTATCCAGTTAGCAAAGATATGTCATCCATTTGTAATATCAAAGCAAATTGTCCATCATGCACTTGAAGGTGGCTGGAGCGTTGTATAGTCCAAGTAGCATGACTTTTAACGCACAGAGGCCATCTTTTTTCTGCCAGCCTCATCAACCTTGATTTGTCAATAGCTTGTCTGCATGTCCATAGTTGAGACACACTTTTCTCCTTAAAACAAGCAGTCTAGTGTGCCATCAGTGTGCAGCAGTTGGTATAACTGCCCCCGCCAATGATCTTGCAACATCTTCACTTCTTCCTCCTGGGTTACCTGTCGTTCAGCTTGCCACATCTGATATGAACACTGGCTAATTGGTGGCTGATCCCCAATATTGATACAGTGTTGTACCATGGGTCATATCGTGTGTCTTTTCACTTCTTCAGAATTCGAAACATCTGAAAATTGATGCAGAATGGGTAACACTGGCAGATATTGTTCCTCGGTCAGGTCAGATTCTATTGGCATTTCAGTAATAGTGTCTTGTCCTGCATTGTCTGTAGTTGTAGCAGAACACGATTCTTCCTCAGTGGCACTAAGCTGCCCTTCCTGGACTGAATTTGGGTGTCCCTATCTTTTGTGAGCCTGAGTAGTTTTTTTGTATTTACCAAAAGCTTCAAAGTTTAACTGAGCATCTAGATTGATACCTGGAACTTGTCTCATCGATGACAGCAGGATAACATTTTCAGTGGTAAACAACCATCCAGAGCAGTGTTTGATATGTGTGCCTGTTGGAATAGCTTCATAAATCTGGACCTCTGATTTTACACAGTCTTTTACTGCTTGTGATTTATGCAAGAAACCATCCAAGAATAACATGATTACATTCTATTGAAGCGACATATTCAAAGGACTGTGTTCTGTCATTGATAGTTATTCTTGCAGTTCCTGTTCTTGTCAACTGAATGTATTTCACACTTGCGACCTCCAGCGCTATTGCTTTCATATCAAAAAATCTTGTCTTCTGCTGACAGTGATAAGAATTCAACATTAGAGAAAAAAGAAGTCCCTGAGCCAACTAACAATCAAACAGGTTGACCATTGTCGATGACAATGAGGTTTTCAAACTTCTTGGTAACTGTCGTCTATCAAGGATTTTCATTTATGGTGGTATCACCTCAGTAGATAGTCATTTTGCATAGTTTTCCTGTATTCAGTGGCTGTTATCCGACAACTATATGAATGAGCCTTCTGGGATTGTCTAATTATTATAATGTGATCCTCTCAGGGTGGTTTTGCAATAGCCATCAAAAGCATAGTGTCCCCAGTCAGGAGCCTTGTCCAGTGCTGTCTGTCTGTGGTTTTTCTTTGTTCTCTGCCTTGCCTAAGTCCTGTCTTGAGACGACTCCTGGACAACTGCTCACAGGCTTCAGTCTTTCTCTTGGTAAATGTATATACAAATTTTAACTGTGTACATCACATTTTTAGTATCTTCTGTTGGGCGAAAATTGCTCTTAATTTTAAGGATTCAGTAAAGTTCCTGGGCTACATATGAGAAGTTCACTTAGGTGCCATATCTGAAGCATCTCAGAGGAAGAGCTCTCAAAACTTTGACTGTCTTAAAGGCTGTAGTGGCAGATACTTGACGGACCAAGGAATAAGTTCCTCTTGGTGCAATATGCCTATAATGGCTAGTTAATTCCTAGTCTCTGCCCTTTAATCTTCTTGGGCAACCGTCAACAGAATCTTCTTGGCCAACCAATAGCAGAGCATATATATGTTGTAAACTACAGAAGAGCACTAAGAACGTTTTTGATTAGAACAAAGGAGCAGTTTGCGGAACTCAAGTGTGGTGGACCAGAATGTTGTAACACAGTGTTGGCACAAGTATCTTTTGTTGTTAATAATGAGGCAAAGGCTTTTTTTGAATTTACAAAGTGTGAGACATCTTGCACACCAGATTTTATTTTTAAAGAAGCCTTTTATGAGTTTTTAGAGGAGCACCAAACTCAAGCAGTTGTACCCAGACAGTGACTGTAGGTTTAGATATCCAGATAAATTTCTATTCTTTGGTGCATAGCTCGATGCACTCGTAAAGGCACTGGAACAAATAAGATGCAATTGGTGGAATAACTTATGCGTCTGCTGTAGTGCACAAAGTGCCCTACAGACCTTTCATTAAATGTGCCCAGCAGACAGTGGTCCAAAACATACAAGACACGCACTTACTCCAACTGGAAGGAAAGGAATCAATTATTGACAAAATTATTTAATTGGATAGATAAAAAATCTACTCACCGTGGCAGCAGAACACACCTATAAAAGACTGTTGTGATTGGCAAGCTTTCGGAGCCAGTGGCTCTTTCTTCAGGCAGAAGGGTTGAAGGGGAAGGAAGAAGAGGAAAAGGGCTTGAGAGGTTTCGGGAAAGTGGTAGATTTTGGGAAAGCCACCCAGAACCATGGGTCAGGTGAGACTTACCGTATGAGATGAGAAGGAAAGACTGATTGTTGGGGACTGGATTGGGCAAGATTTGAAAACCTGAGAGCTTAAAGGTGGAAGACAGGGTAATATGCAAGACAGAGATTACTACTAAAACATTGTGTATGAGTTAATAAGAGTGAGAAGCTAAGTGAATTGTATGCAACAGAGGTGGGAGGGGACAGTGAAAAATAGATGTAGAAAACTAAAATGGAGTGAAGCAAAGACTAGATACAGTAAAGAAAAGCTGAAACAGAAAAAGTTACCGTAAATTAAGGTCAGGTGGGTGACAAGAACCAAGGACGTGTTATATTGTTAGTTCCCACCTATAGAGCTCTGAGAAAATGGTATCTTGGGAGGAAGAATCCAGGTGGTGCTTGTGGCGAAACAGACGCAGAGGTCACGAATGTTGTGTTGTAGAACATGCTCTGCAACTGGATATTGTGAGTTGTCAGTATATACCCTCGGCCTATGCCCATTCATCCTAATTAATAATTTGTTGGTAGTCATGCCAATGCAGAAGGCTGAACAGTGTTTACATAATAGCTGGTCTATGACTTGTTGTTCCGCAGGTGGCTGTCTTTTTATTTGTGGTTTCAGTTGCCTGATACTGCAGCTGTGTATATGAGCTGCGTTTGCGTGCGCCTTAATCGCCGAAAGCTTTAATTGTGAGAGTCTTTTTGTTGTGACTATCTCCGACTCAGCATCTCTGCTATGTGGGAGTAGCAACTTTCCTTCTCATAATACTGTTACATTCCATCCTGGATTTTCCGTTGTCATATTTAATGTAAGAGAAGGTCTAGGTTTTAGGCTTGTCCATATCTCCTTTGCATTCTTATCGTAGTGTTTGAATGATAAGTCTTCGCCCCAAACAATCTGAAAATTTTGTCCCTAACTACATGTATATTAACAACTTAAAAGTTTAGAAAAAATGGTGAGTGCTTACTTTGCTGCATTTTTACATTGTTTCACTATTTTTAAATTTATGTAGGATTGTAGGAAATATAGTATTGGGTTAGTGTTGTTGTATCATTCTGTTTAAACACACCTTGTTTCATAGTTGTACATTCAGTGTAGTTTTCAGCTTTATTAGCAACTCACATAGTTGCTGCAATTGGTGATTGGGCAGTTCAGCTTGCAAGTTGATTGAAATATGCCATATTAGGTGTGCTTTCATATGGCTCCTCAGTATTAGACTGATGACCTCGCTGTTTGGTCTCTTCCCCCAAACAACCAAAATCCTCAGTAGGCCTATTGTATGCTAACATTGTCAGTGTAGGGAAGAAAAAAAGTAGAAATTAAGCCCTATTCGCCTGTTCCCTCCATAAATCTGTATTCACTACATTTATTCTTCATGTTTTGGAAGGATGGGTA
Organism: Schistocerca nitens; assembly: GCF_023898315.1. Lineage (NCBI taxonomy): Eukaryota > Metazoa > Arthropoda > Insecta > Orthoptera > Acrididae > Schistocerca > Schistocerca nitens. The sequence goes on from NC_064620.1 coordinate 286,103,703, forward strand.
AGTAAAAATTTGGCTAAGTTACCCCATATAATTAACCCAAATTGATGCTTTGTATGTAACATTTTAGGTTTGTTGCAGATATAAAATGTCACATGTAGACCACTTATTCTGTACTCACTTATAGGTCCTTGTGCATAAGATGATTTGTTCTGCATGTGACTAAATACTATTTTTGTACCTATGTAAATATTTTTTGTTTGCTTTCAGGATTCTGGAAGTGGCACACCAGTCACTTTGCGGGTTGATGCAGAGGGTTTTTACCTTTATTGGGTGGATCAGAACAAGGTAACTGTGTCTTTTATGAAATGATGAGTTGTCAAAAGCAGTTCCTTCTTGTGTGTTACCCTTGATTAATACTTAAAATTAATTTAGAAACTACTTCATAATACTTCGGAAACTTATAGACATTATAGACAATCCTGCCCTTTTAAATTGATGCTTTTTTTTATGATGGTGAATTTTGCTGTGGACTCTGGTGCTACTAAAATATCCCAGTCAGGTAATGACAGCTGCAGGAGACTCCAAGTATTAATTTAAGATCCAAAGAAATGTTCCCTGAAAATGGGGCACTTAAAATCCCAGTGATCAACTGCAGATGCAAAGTTGTGGAGTTCAAAACATTCCTAAAAATGAATAGAGCTTTTACTTAAAGCTAGATAAAGAAGCAGTAGTTTCATATCTCAAGGAGGGAATCGTAACACTTACCTCTGGGCAGGAGCATGTAGAGCAATTATGACACAGGTTTAAAAGAATTGTTTACTAAGCACTGGATAGCTATGTTCCTAGTAGAACCGTTCATGACAGGTGGGGCCTTTCAAAGGATAGTCTCTATAAAGAAAGTTCTAAAGAAACAGCAACTATTGCATAATAGTTGTAAAACAAAACATAAGGCTCTACATACACTGATGAGCAAAAACATTATGACTACTGCCCACTACAGGATTGAATTGCACCTGATGGCATTGTGGGTATGTGACAGAGTAAGAAAACTATGTGAGCAGAGCAGAAATAAATTGGCAATCATTCTAATGCTGATAGGGACCATGCAAATGAGGAAATCCACTGACATAAGAAACTTTGACAAAGGGCAAATTGCTATAACACAGCACCTGGGAGTGAACATGTTGAAAACACGGAAGCTGTTCAGCTCTTCATGTGCTACTGCACCTGTTGCCTCATCACAGTATTTGGAAGTTAAAGACTTGCCTGCTCAGTAAGATAGGCAGTGATCTCTGGCATATTTGATGACATAGTACAATGCTGGTGCAGGCACAGGTTTTTCAAAGCACACTGTTTAGTGCATCGTTAAACATGGGACTGCACAGCGAATGACCCATGCTCGTTCCTCTGATGACCCAGCAACATTGTCAATTATGGTTGCAGTGTGTATGGTTTCATGAAGATTAGTCTGTAAGGAAATATGTTGTCTGGTCAGATGAACCAGGTATCTTGTTACACTGGATTGATGGTTGTGTCCGAGTACACTGTTACCTAGGTGAATGGCTGCTTCAAGCATGTTCTGCACAACGAACTCAAGTCAATGGGGACATTCACCTGATCTCCTACAGGACCTGAGAAATGAATCACATACACCGTGGCAGTTGTAGACTATGTGAATATTACTGCAGACCATCATTCCTTCATGCTTGATGTCCTCCGTGATGGCAATGGTATCTTCCAGCAGGCTAATTATCCATGTCACAAGGCCACAGTCATACTACATTGATTTGAGGAGAATGATAGTGAACTTGAGATGATGTCTTGTCTGGTGGAATACATCCAAGAAATTATCTGGTCCCAGCTCCACAACCACATGCCACCAGCCCATAATTTATGGGAATTGCATGACCTGTGAGTAGACATCTGGTGTCACATACCTCTGGAAACCTACCAAGGATGTGTGGGAACTGTGCCACACAGAATCACTGCTGTATTGTATTCCAAAAGTGGCTCAGCACACTAATAAGCAGGTGTTTTGTCTCGTCAGTGTATATAGAGAGCCTACTTAAAAGTGATTAGCTGTAAAAAGTGCAGCTATGAAGCTCTTTATGGTTAGAGTAGCAGAATCTTCTCATAAGATATACCACTACCCTCAAATACAATTTGGTCATGTGTAAAGGCATTCATTGGCACAAAAGTTAGTGTCCAGACACTCATGGAAGTCAAAGGAACCGACATTGAAAGTAGTGTAGCAAAAACAGCAATAGTGAACTCTGTTTTCAAAGTTTCTTTTACAAAGGAATATAAAGAATTACTACCCCAGTTTAATTTCAGACCAGTGCAAAGATATATCATATCAGTAAAATTAAACTCGGTTTCAACACACAATGGAATACTTGTCAGATTCTATACATAATTTGCAGATGAGATAGCTCCCATTTCAACCATAATATAATGTAGATCCCTTGAACAAAAAACAGCCTAGTGTTAGGAAGAAATCACAGGTCTCACCTGTCTACAAGAAGGGCAGCAGAAGTGACCCACAAAATGACCATCCAATCTCTCTAATACCCATCTGTTGTAGAAGCCTAGCACATATTCAGATCTTAAATATAATTAATTATACAAGCAGGATGACCTCAGTCATGCCTATCAGCTTGCTTTCCAACAGCATTGATCTTGTGAAAGATAACTCCTTTTTTATTCTCACATTATGTCGTGAAAGCTGTGGTTGGTCAGTCATGTAGATGCAGCTTTTCTTGATTTCTGAAAAGCATTTGACTCAGTATCACACCAGTGTTAATTACAGAAGTGCTGTCACGTAGGGTCTCAAACAAAATTTGTAACTGGTTCAAGAATTTCTTGGTAGGGAGGAAATAGTACATTTTCTTGGATGTCGAGTCATTGACGGAAGTAGTAGGTTCAGGTGTGCCTCAGGGAAATATATTGGAACCCTTGCTATTAATTTTGTATATTAATAACCTGGTTGACAATATTAATATTAACCTCTGACTTTTGCCTGTGAACCACTTATCTGTAATGCGGTAGAATTTAAAAATGGGCTGCACAGATTTTCAGTTAGATCTTTTGAAGTTATGGTGATTGGCAGAAAAGAGTAAAATTGTACACTTCACAAAACAAAGAAAAGTAGTATCCAGTGACTAATATAGCAGCAAGCCACAATTCAAGTCAGTCTACTCATACAAATACCTGTGCAGAACAGTTTGTGGGGATATGAAATTCAGTGATCACATAGGCTCAGCTGCAGGTAGTTCATTGCTAGGATAATAGGAAAACACATCAATCTACAAAGGAGATCACTTAAAAAATACTTGTGCAACCCATCCTAGAATATTGTTCAAATGTGTGGGATGCAAACTATGTATATCTAAGTGTGCATATTGAACAAAGATAAAGGGCATCCCAAATGGCCACAGGTTTGTTTGACCCAGACAAGAGTGCCATGAAAATACTGAAAAACCAAAATTGGCAGATACATCGAGATATGGCCACATATTGTGAGAAATCTACTTCCAAAGTTTCAAGAACCAATATTAAATGAAGAATCTAGGAATATGCTTCATCCCTTATGAATCACTCCAATAGGAAATGTGAAGGCATGATTAGACTAATTACAATATGACTACAGTGACACCCAGTGTAACAGTGCTGTAATGCCATGCAACAAACATCAAATAACAAGTAATTGTAATCAGAGTGTAATAATGACATTCACTACAGATTACGACATGTATAAAGGGAAGAAAGAAGTATAAAATGGTCAGTTCTTTCTGGAGATATGTGATGCAGCAGTTACAGTAACCCCATATCCCATTTATATAGTCTTTGCAAGTCCTCTCCTGATACTTACTGACTTACTGAACAGTTGTGGTAGAACTGTCTGCTAAATTTGCATACAAGGGTAAGGCCTCAGACATGCTCAACCAATATGGCTCGTGTTTGGCAACTTCCCCCCCCCCCCCCCCCCCCCACACACACACTAAACGCCCCTCTCCCCACCCTCCCATTTTTGAGAAAACTACTCCTAAAGTTCATCACACAATTGACTAAAAAGTGACAGTATTGTTAGATAATTGAAAATTGAACCTTTCTCATGATCACACGTGTTGTCAACAAACACACATTTTCCCAGAAATTGAGAAAAGAAACTTTTGGGACTGCCACCTGTGTATGCATAAGGTTAACACCCTCCAAGGAAAGCTGTGCTGGCCAAGCAGCCAGGGCATGTGCTGGGTGATTTGGGACGTGTGTTCAATTCCTACATGCACTCTGCAGGTACACCTGCCCCCTCCTGTATAGTTTCACAAAACATATTTAGTTCTGCAGATATACAACAAAAATGTCACTGCAAGTATGCTCGATGTTCATAACAGACCAATGGTAAAGAACATTCCAACTGTCATATATATACTGCTGGAAACTCTCACTGTTGAAAATGATTTGTGAACTGTCCACGTTTCCTTGTAACAAATTGCGAATGGTCTGTCTCAGAGATTCTTCTTAGATTGTACACAAGAAACCTGCCAAACATGAGCCAAATCAGTTGACCATATCTGAAGTTGCCCTTTTCAGCAAGGTGGTAAAGGCAGCCATTGACTGTAGTGTGGCTCATTGCTTTCTTATGCAGGTCTAAAGTCCATAGACAAATTTCTATTCAATGCAAAATGTTCTGTAAAGGGACTAACAAGCCAAACTCTGTGGTGTTGTGAACACCATTGCATAACCCTATCCAGGACGAGTCCAAGATGCTGGAGAGCATTGTATAAAAATCACAGTGTTAGCTTGGATCATGATTTTAAACACTTTGTTCTGGAATGAGGAAATAAAACTATTCTCAAAGATGATATTGCTTACTGCGTGCAGCACTTGCAGATGGTCAATAGTAGGAAGAACAAAATATCTCAGGGTAAAGTGAGCAACATGGGCCTTGGACATAAATATTTGCAATTAGATGTATGATGATCTAGACTCTAGTCCACAAATCTTAGAGGATTGTCTTCATACTAAAGACGATGGACACAAATACCTATTAGACTGCTGCTGCCCCCCACTTCCACATCTTCCCCTCCTCATATATAGTAAAACACACAGTCGTTGAATTATCATTTGAACTTGATTGCAGCCTCATCGTTTTATATTCCTGCTGACATCTTCATATGTTGTTTGATTCACTGCTTTAATTGATTCATTGTGTGTTTGAGATCTTCATTCTATTATTTTTAGCAAGTGTTTCAAAGTTTGTTTTTGTTTGTGGAATTATACGGTCTAAATTTGTACTTAGTTTGTGCTGGCTAGCACGGTGATAAAAGTTGACGTCTCTGTATTCATTTCAGCTAAAAACACAGTTTTGATTCCCTAGTGTAGAACCCAAAATGATACATACCGTATTTACTCGAATCTAAGCCACCCTTTTTTTTGGTTTTTGTAATCCAAAAAACCGCCTGCGGCTTAGAATCGAGTGCAAAGTAAGCGAAGTTCTGAAAATTGTTGGTAGGTGCCGCAACAACTAACTTCAGCCGTCGAATATATGTAGCGCTACACAGGCATGTTTTGCAGGCACAATGATAAATACTGGCGCCAAAACCTCTGCGTCAGTAAATAAAAAAAAAAAAAAAAAAAGGTGGAAGACGAGACTTCTTCTCCGCCCCGAGTTTTGACCATTGCATTGTCATACGTTATCCAACGAAGTAAATACAAATTCCGTACTATTCATCTTCGAATGTAGCAGCATTTCAGTGTACTACGAAAATCCGACTGGCAAGACTGTTTGGGATGTTTGTCAATATGGCCAACTCTACATTGTGAATTTTTTCCTACCTGTGAGAAGAGATGGTTGCTAATAGGAACTTTTTGAATTGTGAATCACATGCAGTCTTCTCTTCACCATAAGAATAATACGAATCTAAACATTTTGCCATGTACTCTTTCGTATTTGCTGCTATCTCATTTAAATCCTGCCTGCCTAATAAATACGAAACTAGAGAGAGACAATAGCAAACGCGGAAGAATATACATATCATGTCATGTTTATGTCCATATTATTCTTATGCCTAATAGTGATACAGTCAGAAATGAAGCACGGCAATTGACTAGACTTTTAAATCTAAGATGACTCTAATTTCTGTGCAGAATGTAATGTACTAAAGAGGCGTCTGCAAAGATTTTCGAAAGAGAAAAATTTTCGCAGGCTGACCTCAGTCATGCCTATCAGCTTGCTTTCCAACAGCATTGATCTTGTGAAAGATAACTCCTTTTTTATTCTCACATTATGTCGTGAAAGCTGTGGTTGGTCAGTCATGTAGATGCAGCTTTTCTTGATTTCTGAAAAGCATTTGACTCAGTATCACACCAGTGTTAATTACAGAAGTGCTGTCACGTAGGGTCTCAAACAAAATTTGTAACTGGTTCAAGAATTTCTTGGTAGGGAGGAAATAGTACATTTTCTTGGATGTCGAGTCATTGACGGAAGTAGTAGGTTCAGGTGTGCCTCAGGGAAATATATTGGAACCCTTGCTATTAATTTTGTATATTAATAACCTGGTTGACAATATTAATATTAACCTCTGACTTTTGCCTGTGAACCACTTATCTGTAATGCGGTAGAATTTAAAAATGGGCTGCACAGATTAGTAGTATCCAGTGACTAATATAGCAGCAAGCCACAATTGAAGTCAGTCTACTCATACAAATACCTGTGCAGAACAGTTTGTGGGGATATGAAATTCAGTGATCACATAGGCTCAGCTGCAGGTAGTTCATTGCTAGGATAATAGGAAAACACATCAATCTACAAAGGAGATCGCTTAAAAAATTCTTGTGCAACCCATCCTAGAATATTGTTCAGATGTGTGGGACGCAAACTAAGTATATCTAAGTGTGCATATTGAACAAAGATAAAGGGCATCCCAAATGGCCACAGGTTTTTTTTGACCCTATTGTATGTAAATGATTCAGATGTGAAATGATAAAAGAGAAAGCTTATGAGCTGATGCATCAGAGGCAATTAAGAACTGAAGTGATATTTGGAGACAGTGATCAAGGAACCTGTTTGCTTATGCTAGACAATATTTGACTGACATTTTAAATAATAGAATAAATTAAAAAATAGTTATGTAGGAAACTGGCTAGAGGTGGGAGGAGTAAATAACAAGAATTAGAATAATGTGCAGTGAAACCATGAACATGATGGTGATATACAGGTGATGATACATTGGAAACATGGAGCAGTGTGTTAGTAAGGCCAGGCATTGGGAGGAAGTCAGAAAATAGTTTTTCTGTTCACAGAACTAGAATGTGTTTATATCTTAATGTTGGTAAAGCTGTGAAACAGGCACCAAGGTTGTTGCTTTGATACTAAAGAGCAAAAGCTAAATTTGTATATCCACTGCCATGATGCCATTTCTTGAATTTAGGGAAAGTACAGAATATTGAGCCACTCTGACTTGGTGAAAAATCCCATTGTTTTCAATGTTGGAAAAGCAATAAGGAGTTACTTCACAGACTTTCAGTTTTTTACTGATATTTGCATTGTGTTTTGTTGTACTTTGGTTATTTTTTATTTTAACTCCCACATTTGATTTGCAAATTATTTGTATTGTAATTTACTATCAGCTATGTTTAAGGAATTATCTATATAATTATGTATTTTTTTGCAAAACCATCATTGCAGAAGGTACATAACAGTGAAATTGTTGATTTTACTTTGACATTTCTAGTTGAACAGTTCTTTCACAACATGTAACACTGATGGATTAGCATTACTTTTGATTACAGTCATTATTTTTGGTTCGCTGTTTAATCTCACTTACTCTGACTTTTCCCCTGTGAAATTTAATGGCTGTTGGGGTTAATCAGTTTAAGTGGCTGTGACCTGAGGCAGCAGGCAGTTAAATCATGGGTGTGGCTCTTTCTCCAAGAATAGCACAAGGAGTGGGTCATGTCTCACCTGTTCCTGTCCCTGCACCTGCAGTAGAGTAGAATTTATTTCATTTTATGTGTAGTATACACATTCCATGGATCCTTTGTGTGAGTTGTTCAGATGTGGGAATAGTCAATACAAATATTACAAATAGTATAATCATAATTAGAATATTACAAGAGAAAAATATAAATAACTACTTACAAACACTGTATTGATCATTTATAACAGGTAAAGGCGTTTATAGCAACAATTTTGGTCACTTTGATACCAAAGCAACTTATCTTGTTTATCACTACTTTCCACAAAGAGAATGTGTAGATTTTATTTACTTTTGCTAAAGAACCCATTAGAAGAGTAGGAAGGCTCATCAAGCAATGACTCCCTTACATTATATTGTAAAAGAGAGTTGTTATATCTTATGCATTCAGTGTTAATAAGTAGGGAATTGCAATTTAGTGCTAGCATACTAGTTTCAATTGTGCTAGCAACAGATTCTTTGGCTTGCAGTGTAGATAAACCTTTTGCCTAATGTTATGGCAAAAGTACACTCACAACAATGATTTTCACCTTTATGGTACTAGGCAGAAGCATAACCTACATGTCAATACACTGAGTACGGACGTTTGTAGAGGGGTCTATATTATACTGACGCCATCCTATTTGAAACAGGTATCAAATTTACGTAATTTACGTAAGTTTAATGGGACTTCTAAAGAATAACTGTAAAAAAATGAGTTTTTAGTTTTTGTCTTAAAAAATTCTCTGTAGTGTTCTGAACGAGAAAAAGTTTACTTCCAGGAAAATCGACCACAGAAAGTACCAAAATTAGAGGAATTTAAAAGTGGCTGAACACACCACAATGTCTGCATGGCACAGAGTCAGTTGTGTTAAAAATAAAGTTTCGCTCTCATTTGCTTCCTTTTTATTACCTTTTAGTCCCTTAAGTTGGCTAACCTGTGAAAGCTTTGCAGTTGCTAATCTTTTATTTAGTCATTGTTTGCTGTTGTTTTGGTGCGAATATTTTGTTTACAGTGAAGTAATTGTGTGCATGATTTTCTTATTCCACTTGAAAGCAATGGGAAGAATTAAGAAGTTCTGTGCTAAACAATGTAAATTTTATAGAAATTGGTTCACCAAAGGGATCAACTCTGCTAATACTGAAATTCTACATGATACAACACTCGAAGTGCTTCGAAGCTAAAGCTTAAATATTTGAACAATGCGCTTTACAGTATTAATGCTGATAACATAGAGATGCCAACTACTGATTCAGATCGTGTTATTGTTGAACTCTCTGCTCTCTCTGGACTTATAAATAAAGCATTGCAGTGTAAGGAATGTGGCAATAGTGGTGTGAAGGTAGTTGAGGAGATACATGCTATAAGAGGCTATGCATCAAAATTAAGAATTGTTTGTATTTTTTGCGATTTAAACCAATGTGGTTATACTCATGGCGTAACCAAACAGAGAGTATATAACACAAATATTAAGCTTGCTTGTGCTGTGAGGTGTATAGGCAATGGGTACAGAAGTGCACAAACTTTCTGTGCTCTTATGGACTTACCACCCCGTATAAGGTTTGACATGTACAATAAAGTTATTCTACAGACTTGAGAAGAAGTAGCAAATGATAGTATGAAAAATGCTGTTCAGAAAATTAGACATGAATGACAGCATACATGTATGTCTGCAGCCATGGATGCATCCTGGCAGAGAAGAGGCCATAGTTCCCTAAATGGTGTAATGACAGGTACCTCCTTGGACAGTGGCAAAGTCATTGATGTGGAATGTATTGCCAAGTACTGTCATGGCTGTACTAGTGGAAATGAAAATCATAAGTGTTTGATTAATTTTAGTGGTTATAGTGGAGGTGGTGTGAAGATTTTTCACAGGTCAGTGGAGAAATATGGTGTGATGAATACATCTTACCTAGGAGACCGAGACTCAAAATGGTACCAAAAAGTTTCTGAATAAAAACCTTCTTATGCTGACACAAAAATTGAAAAAATGGAATGTGTTGGACATGTCTATAAAAGGTTAGGTACAAGATTGAGGAACTTGTAGAGGAATTTGAAGGGAAAGAAATTAGCTGATGGTAAGTGCATTAGTGGACATGGTTGGCTTACAGAGGAAGACATAGAAAGGCTGCAGTATTATTATGGACAAGCCCTTGAGGGAATAAAAAAGGCAGTTTGGGTTACCTTCTTTCATAAATCCTCCACAGATGACAACCCATGTCATGCTATCTGCCCACCTGGCAGTGATTCATGGTGTGGCTACCAGAGGGCTGTTACTCAAAGTAAGACCTACAACCATAAACATTCTTTGCCATTTGCCATATGGAAGTTATAAAATCTACATATAGAGCTCTTAGTGACACAAGATTATTAGTGAAATGTTTATGTGGTAGGACTCAAAATCCAACTGAATATTTCAACAATTGTATATGGGAACGGATACCAAAAAACTATTCTAGTAGGACTAAATACTTTGAAAATAGGGCTGCTAGATGCTGTTCTGTGTTTCAGTGATTGTGCAGTGTCAAGGCTTAATGTTATGAAACTGATGGGAATGCCTGGTAGACTAAATATACATAGAGCTCTAATAGCCATTGACCGAAGGAGATGCTTCAAAACAGAAAAATCAGTGTTAGAAGCCACCAAAGAAGTAAGAATAAGAAGAAGAAATGTGAAAAAGAGAAGGGAGGAAAAACACCACAGGAAACAAGATGAATACAGACCTGGAATGCATTAGTGCCATGCATTTTTAATAGAAAAAACAAGTTTTAACTTTAACTTGAATTTGCCGAAAGTCAAATTGTTTCATGTCCTGGTACATTTTAGTTAAAAACTATTAAAGCTAGAGAATGTAAATTTTGTAAACTGTATTAAAACATGCTTAACTAAAAAGTAGACTATTCTTGTGATTTAACTATGAAAACCTGAATTCATTTCCAAAATTTTTGATAATCGTACTTAAAATATTTTTGTACCAGAATTTATGACAGCACCATTTTTTCAATAGTTTTCTTCAAAGATAACAGTGTAAAGAACTTACAGGAGAAAAATAAACCTTCAACTTTGTTTTTATTTTGAGTAATGTATGTCTATGATGTACATAAATAATTAGCATGGTTTATTTCACTTGCAGCAACAAATAAATAAAAAATGCAATTTTTTTTAAAAAAAAGTGTGCGAGCCTAAAGCTGTGGTGCATATGTAAAAATGTTCCTAAAAGACATCTTAAAAGATGTTAAGCATTATATGGGCTTACAAAATTTATTCTTTGATTTACACTGTTTAGAAAACTGACAATTTTTTCAAGGTTTCACCTGGTATTCATGGACCAGTCCCCAGAGTACTTGCCTGACCACTGCTGCTATTCTGTTTCTGAATTTTTTTAATACCATAAAAATGTAATATTCTTGACCTTACTCTTTTTTCAATCATCTTATTTACCAATACGCAACATGTACGGAATTATCATATCATAATATGTATAAATTGTATTTTCGATATCAAACCTGGCTTGTTATACCAGTGTCTCATATGTATGAACTGTATACTGAATCACAATTTACAGGACCAGTATGCAAATACAAATAGAAATATTTCTGTCACAGTGAGAGGAGTTATTTACAAAGGAACACCTTAGGCAGTATATGTATTTCAAAGTTGTTCTGTGTTGTGATTGAAAAGGCGTGGACAAATTTGGATGTAGACCACATTCTGCAGTACAACACTTTTCTTTGAAATAGCTGCTCTGGTTGAGAAGATTATATCATAACACATTGTAGAATGGAAGATGCCCAAGAACACTGTTTTTGTGGTAGTGATATCTCCAAGACAGGATGCAATTCTGCAAGCAAATGGTGCTGAAGTTCATCTTTTTAGTGTCTGGAGAATGTGACATACATTATCAGTTTATCAACATGTACACATAAAAGTTTGGAGGAGTACACTTGGGTTATTAATTGTTTGTGTGCAGTTGTATCAATATCCTCTGTGTTCGCTTTGTGTCTGAGGAACTAAGTGAAACTAGTTTCACTCGCTCTTATGGAGAGTAAGTTAATACTGAACCACACCTTGACTTCCGTTAGTATGTCATTGACATCAGGTTCTAAATTCTCTACAAAAATGCTTGTATTGTTAGAGAAACTGCAATTTTTATTTATTTATTTATTTATTTTTTTTACTCACAAAGCCAAGTAATTAATATTAGTGTATGTAAAAAATGGGTCCAAGAACAGATCTCTGAGGAACCTATAGCATATGAAACTGCACTCAGAGGCCCTTGTATTGTGGTAATTGCTGTTTGAGATCAATAGAACCCTTCTGGCTTGTCTTCAAAGTATATTTTTGTTAACAAAGCTACGGTATGAAGTCAAGTAAGAGGCGTGTAATCATGATGTAAACTTGGATCTTTATCCACTGCTGAATAAGTTGCTAAATAATAATTAATAACTATTTAATAAATAATTGTTTAGTGATCTATTCAGCAGTGGATAAAGATTAAAAATACTGAGTCCATGGTCTTATAGTGGTGAGTGTTGGACATATCACAGAATATGCCAGTTGGCAACTTCCTAATGTTCAACAACTTTCAAGACATCATTTGTAAACAATAAAACAGTTTTGGTAAACCAAGGTGTTTTTGCTAGTTACGAGAAGATTTTCAAGATGCTCTGGAATACTATGTATAATTTCTTTGTACACAATTATAGGAAATGTCAGCTAGGTCATTTAGAATGAGGATTTGAGAAGATAAGTACTTTCTACTGAGTGACCTTGCCAGAATAGTATCAAATATAAATTACATACAAAGCAAGGGAGCTTGCTAGGCAACTCTGCTATTTCACATAAAAAATCATTTGCTACTGGCAGGTGTAAATAATTAATGACTTCTGTAGGATTCATGTCAGGACCACCACAGTTGCATTCTAAAGTGGCAAGTGCCTGACACACATTGCAATGTCATTTGAAGAAATGAAGTATTTGTGTTTAAATTTTGTTTATTGAAGTGCTTTGAATACACAGTATTTTTTTGTTTCTCTGTCTGGTGCATACATGAATAAATCAGAATGTTTTCTAACAGTTGAACAGGATACGTACAGCTGTGAATGTGAAAAGCATTGATTAACATGTGGCAGCAAACCTGCAAATCTAGTGAATTCAAGTATTCATTTGTATAATTGACAACTTGTCTTGATTCCTTACACTATCAGCTTCACCTGGTATTTTTTTTCTAAATGATAAAAGAGTTTGCATTGACATAATTCATTTTGGCCTCTAATATAGCATGTAAATTTGGCTGCTGATGAGTTTTGTAATTCTTTGTGATATTTGGGAAAACTTTGCAAATAAATTCATCTGTGGTTGCTGTGATTTTACAGAAGTATGTCTGCGGTGTGATACATGATCATCCAACCTTGCTTCCCACTGCTTGACTCTTTCAGATGAACAGCCTCGAGCATTGTGTACACAGGAGGATTCCAGTCTTTCTTACTGTTGCTCATCTGTCTCAAACAAACAGGCTTGAGCATTGCATACTCTAGCTGTTTCCTGTCTTGCTTAACGGAAGCACTACAGGGAAGAAGATTTGAAAGTGATGAAGACATTGCTGCGGTGCAAAATTGGTTACAGATGCAACCGAAAAACGTATTTTCTGATGAAATAAAAAAAATAAAATAAAATAAACTCGTAAAACGTCGGGAAAACTGCATTGAAGTCCAGGGAGATTACATATAAAAATAACGCATGTTTCAGTTTTCTATCATCAGAATAAGTACAGCTTTTCACAAATGTGCCTTTACTTTTTGAATTCCCGTCGTATACCTGTATGTAGATGATTTTGTAAATAAGCTTTACCTATAATGTACTTTTAAAGATATAACAAGGGATGGCTTTTCTGATAGTGCATACGCGTGCATAGTGAGTTTCGGCATTAACATCTATTTATAAATAACTGTTTAACCATGGGTAACGCCTCGGTCCAAGCTAGTAACATATGTAATTATACTAACCCCCTAAGACATCCCCCCCCCCACTTACTGGTAAAAGCACAAATCGCACACTGCAGACAGCTAACATTTGACAAATTTATTTTGGCAAATAAATTTAACTTGACAAGCATAAACAAAATATGGCACCCTTTTAGAACTAGAATAACAAAAGTAAAATTTTCTTTTAGTTTTAAGAAATAACATTAAAAAATTCTCATCTGTTTAGTGAACTAATATCTTCCATTTGTTAATTCCACAAAACAGCAAACCTTAGCCTTTTGTGATTGCAACATTTCCTTTCCAATGTCAACACGTTCCAATAAGACAATCTTTACTCATCTTAAAGCTGAATGACCAAATGAAAATATGCTTCTAATTTAAGAATTAAACAGTTCCTTGCCAACAGACAAAACTCTGTCAAATCAGACAGACTTTAAACTTTTTAAAACTGAATACCAAAATGAAAATATTCTTCAACATTTAAGAAATTGCAGTAATGAAGTTGACAGTTAATCAGCCACTAGTTTGTTCAGCAAAATGACAGTCTTAAAATTCTTTTTTTTTTCTTTCAAACTGAACAATTCTTTAGCAGTTGAAATGAGGTAGCACACATTACAACATTGTTTTCCAAGCTGAGCAGTTTATTAACATATTATACATCACATTAACCTAGAACAATCATTCAGCAAACTATGAAACTTAACCTGCCCACTGTCACTTCCCATTTCTGTTGTCAAGTTTGGTAGCTGGACATCCTTCCCACGACTGCTGCTTATGTGTTAGTTCGACAGTTCACGTTCCTTGCTCCTACATTCAAACAGGGCCATGGACCACTCCGAGGTTTCTTGCAAGGCAGCTGTTATTATAACTGACCTGCATTCCACATGGAGTGGCACAGACGTTAATGCAGCTTGTGGCAACCTTCACAAGTCATAAACATGCACTATGTGGGGTTAGCGTTCAAATCTTCACTTTACTAGCCACGTTACAATACAACTTCCAGCTCCACAATCACCGCCAGGTGGCACCTGCCCCTGATGTCTATTGAGAAGCCACTCGCACAGTTCGTACACTCTGAAGCCACTCGCACAGTTCGTACGCTCTCTGGCTCAACAGAGACAACACTCCTTCCACCCTCACATTAGGCAGAGACCTTCAGAAAGAAATTTTTAGTGCCAACATTTTCACACTCACTCATTCCACACTCAAGTTAGACAAAGAAATCCTAAAATAGAACATAAGGGCAAAATTGGCATGATGTTCATTATTATTATGGGCAAGAATACCCTTGTCGTACAGTCAATCTGCAAATTCATAGTACTCAGACAAATCAGGAAAGATGTTTATGGTATGTTAATTTACCAATCCATGAAGAAATACAACTTTCTATTGTTTGTTTGCTGTGGTGGTTCTTCTCTGAGGAAGATGGGCTCTGCCAGTCACAATAAAGGGGTTAGTGATGGAGGAGTAACTACCTTAGAAAAGTGTTCCCACTAGTGATTCTTTGTAAGCAGCTCTTGTCAGAGTTAACAGTGAAGACCAGAAAAGTGTATGAGGTGACTGAGACCAGGCAGTCGCCAGGACAGCTCACAGGGCAGAAGCAGCAGCCCTCTTTGGAGGGACTGGTACACAGAGATATTCCAACTCCCCCTCCTCCCCCCCCCCTCTCACCCTGACACCCCCTCCCTTTGTTTCCTCCTCCCCCCTTCTCTCTCTCTCTCTCTCTCTCTCTCTCTCTCTCTCTGTCTCTGTCTCTAATTGTGTGTTATGCCATTTTGTGATATGAATTATTTTTAGTGTCTTACTTAACCTTGTTTCTGTTATATTTGATGGCTGTGTGGAAGCTTAATAACTTCTTTCTTTGTTTCAAATGCTAGCTGTTGCAGAAAATACTGACACTCTTTATTTTTAAACAGGAAATGGACATGCTGGACATTACTTCTATTAGAGATGCGAGAACTGGAAAATATGCTAAAATTCCTAAAGACTCTAAGCTGAAGCAGATTGTTACAATGGGATCGCAAGACACTTTAGAAGAAAAGACTGTTACCATTTGTTATGGTTCTGATTTTGTTAATCTTACATATATTAATTTTTGTTGCACAAAGAAAGACATTGCACAAGTAAGTTTTGGGTAATACAATAATACCATATTGTGTGTTCTGTATTTGGGAAGATATTTAAGAAATGGTGTAACATGAATAAAAATGTAGCCTTAGAGAATCAGAATTTATGTGACATGCTATAACAATTTTTCTGGTGACTTCTGTAAGACAGTGATTTTATTAAAAGTGAACTGAATACATGTTGGGGTTGAGTTCATGCCTGAAATTTTGTGGACAAATGCTTATTTACATATTGCATGTCAGTAAAGTTTTTTTCAAAAGAAAAGAAATATTATTTGTACTTTGCACAGACCAGAATAACATACTGCTTCCTTATGTTTTGCTTCCACATTTTCCAGCATATTCCAAATTCAACTTTCCAGGCACACACTTAGTGCTACAATTGTTACTTGCAACATCATGGTTTGCTTTTTTATTTGCTTTAATTATGTCCCAATAGTAGACTGCTGGACTGCTGCATGTACCTGCTTTTTAGTACTGTTATCCATATTTTATAGAGCATTATTATTTCCTTTTTTCATTCCAGTTGATATTGTGTTGGTGTTTTTACATGTTTCTGAATTCTCTGAACAGTTTAGGGTTAAAGTTACTAGTAATTTATTCAGTTTTCATATTTGAGTGACTGTGGCAGACTTATTGAATGGGTCTAAATAAGATTTCATTTTCTGATATTTAAAATTTTCCCAGCATGTAGAATATCCTGTGAAATTTCAGGAGAACTTACTGCTATGGAAAGCTGTGACAGGAAGTTACTGACATTCAACAGTGTTCCCAAAATTTCATAGAACAGTTCATTTTGTAATCATCTGGGCCTGTTGCATAATAAATGTCTTTCAAAGACATAATAAATTTTGTATGACCCATTATGGTGCTATAGACATTATTTTTTTGTTTCAACTATAGGCCTATTTCAGCTACACAGCCATCATCAGGTTATATGTTATAGAAAATTTTATAAATTTTGGTACATTTGTTATATGACATTCAGTTATACAAAATTTATTATTTCCTTGAAAGTTCATTTTGTGTTTAGACATGTATGGACACTATTATTGTTGTCCCTCTGTTACCTCTGTCACAATTAGATCAGTCCTGTAAAAACCAATATTTCGTGGTGGATTAAATACTCTTGCTACACTGCATTTCTTAAGAATTTTTCCAGTGCAGTTTTGTCCTTTTATTTAAAGATTGAAGAAAGTTACATGTGTTCTCAGCTGCAAATTCTGGGAAGCATGACTTGACATTGAGTTTTATGGATTTAAAGTAAAGATATCTCTCAATAAACACAACAATACAATAATTTGTGTACAATCCATGAACTAAATGTTGCTGATAAAAAAATGGAACAGAATGCTAATAATTCTACAGAGCTTTTGGACAGAAATCAACAGTCAATAGCACTTCAAAAACATTGCTGTCCACAGACTGTAGAAACCTCTGAAGAAAAACATGCATTGTAACCATCAGTGATTTTTACACAACATTTATGGTCCCTTGACAATTCAGAAGTCAAATATTTTTACTGAAAATAAATAAGTACAACACAGCGTGTCATTAAAATCTAATTGTTCAGTTATGGTGTGCTTTGGTTTTTTTTTATCCATCATCAGGTTACAATTTGGTTATTTTATACAGTCTTCTTTAGTTCACCTCTCTTGGCTGTTATACAGTAACTTAAATAAGTTTCCTATTACAAAACAAAGCAAGCAGATATGTAACCTGCATTAAATACATTCTCTAATCATGATGAACATTCTGTTAAGGTACAGCTAACAAGTACTGATGAAAATCATTCAGGTTTATCATAAACACAAGGATACTTTATTTTGTAAACAATTCAGAATTAAATTAAAAAGAACCAGATACCAGTATTACATTTAGTCTACAAGGTGCTACCCAAAAGTTCCTAAAATACACCAGTTTTACTTTATACGGATCTTATCATTCCCATCACTTTCCAAGCAGTTCCCTTGGAAGTGTGTACACTGCTCCCAGCATTTTTTCCATGAACTAAAATCTCCATGGAATGCATTTTTTCTGGAGACAGTTTAGTACCACCTGTGGTTCTACTTGAATCTCCTTAACTGTGTGAAATCTATGTCTTTTTAACTTGAGTTTCATTCTGGAGAATAAAAAGAGTCACTCAGTACCAGGTCATGTGAAAATGGCAGATGAAGAGCCATTCATTTTATTTTTTGACAGAAACTGATGGGTGGTCAGTGCAGTGTGGGATCTCGCATTGTCATTGTGGAGGAAACAACTGCCTCTGCATCTCTTTTCTGGATGCTTCTTTCCTACTTCCTTCCCCAACTGTCTGAGGAATCACTGTAGAACTGCACTAACAGACTGGCAAAGGAGGACAAACTCCTTGTGGACAATTCTTTGCATGTCGGAGAAACAGATGAGCATGGAATTCACATTACTCTTCACTTTCTTGCAACAAGGTGGCGATGGACACTATCATGTGATGACTGTGGCTTGGTTTCAGGAGTGTACCAAAATCCAGCTTTCATACCAGTAATAACTTTCAAAAGAAAGTCCAATTCACTTTCAAGCCTTCCTTTAAGTTCTCTGCAGACTTGCATGTGTTGCTGTTTCCGCTCATTGCTGAGAACAAACTTTGCAGCTATTCATAGCATGTGCAATTCATTGTGCACAATCTTCTGACTCATCCCAGAAGACTGTCCTATGATTCCTGTGATCTTTCAGCACCGTATTTCGAACATCAGCAACATCTTCAGGTGTAATGCTAGTTGATGGCTCTCCTGAATAGGGATCATCATCAGGCGATGTTCCGCCCTCTTGAAAATGTTTAAACCAGTCAAATTTAGACTGAAAACTAAGTCATTTCTCCAAATACTTGGCTCAACATGTTCTGTGTTTCTGCAGCAGTTTTTCAAAATCTGAAACAAAAGTTTATGCACACACGTTGCTCCTGGACATCTGCCTTCATCAATTTCTCAAGACACACAACACACGACAAAGGGAAATGTGTGTAAAAACTAAATGTGACCACTTGGCTCAAAGCCACTTGAGGCACTGCCGCAAAAAAGATGTATGAGATACCACCTGGTGGCATTTCGTCATACTAAATAGACTTCACAAGCTGCACATATATTCTGGTAAAATTTGTGTTGCACCTCATATTTCTTAAGAGATGTGAATCATTTCTTGAAGCAACTTATTAAAAAGAATAGTAAATTTAAATTGTAGATATAACAGGAAAATCACTGTCAGCTGCATGCTACAATATCTAGTGTGATATATTAAGCAAAGTTCTTAAAAGACTGACAGATAGGCACAAGGGAAAAATGAAACATCTGGGCAGTAGATTTAAATTCACTACACGGAACCAAGAGAGAGTACAGCTGGACCCAGATGTAGCTTTGTTATTCTGTCAGAAATGAAAACCTGTATGAATAGTTACCAGTTGTATTCAAAAGGTACTCTGGAAATCATCTTCTTATCTGTAAGTGATAGCTTAACACATCATGTATCGAACAAGAAAGAAGTTACACAAGAATGTAATGTATTACTCATAAGTTTTAATATGACTGGACAACACAATATGAGAATCAAAACCTGAATTGGGGCAGGCACACTAGTTTAACCTTGAACCTCACGAGGCCAAATTTGAAGTGAAATTGCAACATGGACCACAGATATAGCGTTAAATCGAAATGTTAGTGTCATATTGGAATCCACAAGTGCTCTTATAACAAAAGGATGATCTATAAAAGGAATTTGCTTATTGTACAGTATATGTGAAGAATATAACCTAGATATATCAACAGTGGAGACAAAAATTATTGTTTTTACAGGAAAGGACCATGTAAGAGCTAAAACAATTGTTGCTTATAAACTATTAGGATATATTAGATGTTTCTATTACCTGGGTCATCACATTACATGTGAGTTACGGTTAATGATGCCGAGAAGAAACTAGCAGAATTCATAGATGTGACTGAAATTTTAGAAGATCAGGCTATTAAATTGTTTAATGGAAGTGAGTTGTGTTCTAAATAACAACAAGAATTTAGTAGCGAGATTTCATAGACTGATGAAAGAATGTAGTAGGTTAGACAGAATTAGAAAGTAATTGAACATATACAGATTAGAAAATAAAATCTATAAAACGAAATATAGTAACAACATTAACAGAATACGTAATCAGCGTCTGCCTCTTAAAATGTTACGATACATACCTGCAGGGGAAGTCGACGCAGACTGAGGAGGAGATGGCTATCACAGCAGGTACATACCTAAGGTACGAAGTTTAGAAGAATACAGTATATATAGTGTCTCGAAAAGAATACTGGCATATTTTCCTCCAAAAAAGGTATTGTACACTATGAAGAGCACATTGCAATCACAGCGGCCGTATGTGGATGTGCACTGTCCTGCTGAATAAGCACATCCTGTCAAAGAAACACCAAATGTGATTGCTAGCTGTGACTGATGATCTCCCACACCATGAAGCATGGAGTGGAATCTGTGTGTTACGGACAAATGCGCTCTGGTGTAGGTTGTTCACCAGGTCTACACTATACAAATGTGTGGCCATCACTCGCATACTTCATGTCATCTTTGAAGACAACATAGTGCCAGTCCGTTCTCCAGTCAACTCTTTCATGACACCAGGGTAGCCATGCTTGGCTGTGTTGCTTTGCATGGCCAGAAGCAAACATGATCTTAGTCCTGCTCAAGCAGACTGTTCCCAATGGCCCGTAGTTACAAAGCAGGTACATGTGCCCAGATTTCTTCCCTGGACCATCCTCAGCCAGCAGTTACTGCCTGTAGATGTGGGAATATTTCACAGACCACTACAGAAAGTAGCAACACACCACTGATACACTGTGTCCAACATGTGCAACAGCATGTTGATACATCCATCCAGCTTACTGCAGATCTGCAGTGCGACCCCATTCAAATGGCTGAAGTTGTTCAACAAGAGTACATACTCTTCATCGGAGTACCCCAGAGAGAATGTTGCAAACACTGTTCACTTCTAAACTCAGCACAATTACTTCCTACAGAGTCAAACTGGAGGGTGTTCTGACAGGCTTCCTGAGTGCATCTAATCGACAATGGCCATGACGTGTCTTGCCCACTATCTTCCCATCCCTCCCATAGTGGTATTCCGACAACCACCAAATCTACACAATATACTCGTCCATCCTTACACAACCCCTGCTCCCAACCCCTTACCTCATGACTCATACCCCTGTAGTAGACCTAGATGCAAGACCTGTCCCATACATCATCCCACCACTACCTACTCTAGTCCGGTCACCAACATTGCCTATCCCATCAAAGGCAGGGCTACCTGTGAAACCAGTCATGTGGTCTACAAGCTAAGCTACACCCACTGTGCTGCATTCTGTGTAGGCACGACAACCAACAAGTTGTCTGTCCACATGAATAGCCACTGACAAACTGTGGCCAAGTAACAAGTAGACCACCCTGCTGCTGTACACGTTGCCAAACATGATATCCTTCATTTCAATGACTACTTCACAGCCTGTGCTTTTCTGAATTGCATAGGTGGGAACTTTCCCTGCAATACATCCTACATTCTCGTAATCCTACTTGCCTCAACCTTTGTTCGTCACTGTCCTCACCCATTCAGCCCCTTCCCTGTTCCCATTCCAGCACTACAAAGCCGTCATTCCACAATCACACCCAGTCTTTTTATTTCTCACCTTTTCCACTACTTCTCCCCCCCCCACCCCCCACCCCTCCACCTAACCTGCAACACTTCACTGTCCACCACCACCCCCCACCATACTATCCCTTCCCCCTTCCTGCCTCAGGTTCCTCCTTGCCCCCACCCAGTCACCACTTCCATCATGCTGCTAGCAGTGTGGTTTCAGTTGCTTGGGACTGCAGTTGTGTGTGTGGGAGGTGGGGGGGGGGTGTCGTGCGCACTTATGTGTGTCTATTGTTGATGAAGGCCTTAATGGCTGAATGTTTTAATTGTGAAGAGTCGTTTTGTTGTGCCTATCTGCGACTCTGCATCTCTGCTGTATGGTGAGTAGCAACGTTCCTTGTCATACATTGATACAATGGTTTCAGTGTAATTTAATTTTCTGCAGAACAAAGCTATAGCTGTTGTGACTAAATTTCTACTTTGTTTATAAAGAGAAACCACACACATCCAAAACACATTAAACAATTTCAATAGGAAGAATAATATTCACTCGTAATGGAAATTTGTATTGAAATATGAGCCCTTGCAGAAGCAAGGTTTACAGATGACCACAAGAAAATCTTGTGCTGCCTTTACAACAAATTACACCATTTTTATTTGTTCTTATGATATTATATTGTATGGTAAATACATCAATTAGAAGTAGAAATATTTGTACATATTTTTTTCGTGGTTTTGTAAGTGTTCCGAGTATTCACACTTGTTGTACTTACAGCGTAAAAATAGGGAAAGAAAGAAATGTGTTTGTTCACTTACATACATTAGAATGTTGTGTTTCACTTTCAAATGGTTCAAATGGCTCTGAGTACTATGGGACTCAACTGCTGAGGTCATTAGTCCCCTAGAACTTAGAACTAGTTAAACCTAACTAACCTAAGGACATCACAAACATCCATGCCCGAGGCAGGATTCGAACCTGCGACCGTAGCGGTCTTGCGGTTCCAGACTGCAGCGCCTTTAACCGCACGGCCACTTCGGCCGGCGTTTCACTTTAACTGACTAATTGGTTACTCTGAATGTATAGAAAGGGTGTTACTAACCTTACCTGTTGGCAGCTGCAAACTTATGGAAACAATTCTGCAAGAACCTTATTGCATAAAGGTAAATAGTTAACATTTATGAATAAATATTTTTATTTCTGTAAAGAAAAAATATTTTTTGAAATGTTTATTTTAAAACTAACATCCTTGAACAGAATTTAAGTACACAACAAGAAATAAGAAATTACTTTTGTGATGTACATATGCACATACTCATCTTTGTTGTGTGCTGTTTGAAACCTGATAATTGGTGAGGGCAGTTCACACAAGTGCACATAAATATTTGTCAGTTTGTTCAGACCAATATTTACATTTATGACCATGAGTATTGACTACAGTGCTTCACGTAGACAAATGATCTCAAAAATTGAGATCAGTGTAATGGCACATACTTTTGTCAGTGGGTATTTTTCTTCTTTCTTTTCTTTTGCAATACTAACAGTCAAGACAAAAATCAGCTTCAGTTGTTAAATCTGCTTCCTTTATAAACATGTACATATTTCTATTGTGACTTTGAAGTTTTTCCTTTAATTATGTCAGTTTAGCCTTCCTTAACAGAGAACAAATAGCAAAGTCTGCACTGAAACCAGTCTGCTTAGTGTCATGGACAAAGTTTCAGATTACTGACATTGAATTGTGACAAGACCATTTTACACAAGGGACACGTTGCTATACTGTCTCTCTACATTGCTTTCTTTACTCAACACTGTATCCTGTGCTTGATATTTGTGTGTCTTAGATAGCATTGTAATGGTTAGGGCACCAGCAATAAACACAACTATGGAAAATCCAGGATGGAATGTAACAATAGTATGAAAAGGAAAGTTGCTACTCATCATATAGCAGAGATGCTGAGTATCAGATAGGCACAACAAAAAGATTGTCACAGTATAAGTTCTTGGCCATCAAGGTCTTTGTCAAAAATAGACGACAGACACACACGCACGTGCACGTGCACGCAAACGCCACTCACACACGTGTCTGCAGCTTCTGACAGCTGAAGCCACACTCGCTTATATTATTATTCACTTTTAGAGTGACTACTAACTGACACGTACAAGAAGACAAGGTTGTGCATATACAGCCACATATAGTTGAGAAAAACCACATTAAATTCACACAAGAGCTGCATGCAGCTTGCGAGCCACGTTGTGTGTGCATATTACATAGACATAGTAAAATAATTTACTTGTTATGGTATGACTACCATATTGTTAATTGAGAAAATAGAGAAGGAATAATCAAATTAAAAAAGGTGTTGTATTCATGAGAAGGCAGATATGAGAGAGAACTGTGCATTATAAATAACAAGACAGAGGAGCACTCTACTGACTGAGTGGCACTATAAACAAATAACATTTTCCGTATTAAGTGTAGGTAAGCCTTGTGAACATTATCATACATTGGTCCGTGTCTCACTGGTGTATTCATTTTAATTTCTGTACATGGTTATGTATTTTTTCAAGTAAGAATGTGCTTGCTAGTAAAAGTGACTCCGGATCCCTGTTATGACATACCACAGAGTTCAGTAGATTGAGTTCAATGGGTTAGATGACAATGTGCCGTTTCAACATATCGTAACTGAATCCCACACTTATTCCCTCTCAGTTCTGAGAAAAGTGCTCCTCAGTCATTTGCTTTCTTGGAAGAGTAAAATAAGTTAGTCACACCCACGTCACCTAATTAGGAGAATTGTGACTCTCTCTCTCTCTCTCTCTCTCTCATGCACTTTTCTTGTCATGCTGAAACTACTTACTGACTAAGGAAAGTAATGCAACATGAAGTTTCAGCCATTCTGTCTATAGTGCGCCACAAAGTCAAGGACAATGTTTAGAATCATCTCAGTAATAAAGCATCAACAATGTCTAATCGCTGTACAGTGTTTGCTTTTAAAGTGACTAGTCTCTACACATAAAAGCACTTTTGTGTTATCATTTTGTTACTTATGCTATACCCTGTACATCAGTATCCTCCTTCCTCACTGTTGATCACATATTTGTGCAGGGGACTAATTGGAAATAATGTTTCAGCTCAGTTATTTTGGGAACAATTCTTGTTAAAGAATATAATGTTTAATGATAGAACTGTACCGAACCCTTAATAGTTGAATTGAAAATGTAATGTACCACTGCTTCACAACATTGTTGCATCAGACCATATGGTATACTGTATGAAGATGAAAAGTGAGGTCAGAGAAACTCTGGAGCAGAAAACTAATTAGCTTTATATCCATTTTATTTTTGTGAAAGTCTTTGTAGTTTCAGGAAAGTACGGAACAAAGATTAGTGTCTAAAGTCCCATAGATGACTTGAGATGGGAAGAAAGGAAAGAAATTTGCTTGTCTGATGTCCATACAATAGCAACAAATGACAAATAAAACTGAAAATAATAATTCCTAGGTGTAATTTTTTTTTAACCAACTTGAGATTTTCTTGTATCACACTGCAATTGATTGATGCAGGATGAAAAATTTTGGAGGATGTTGTTCTTGTAGACTATGCTAACTTTTGCCCTTTTCTGTCAATTATTTAATGGCATACAGTTTGAGAACAGCAAACATAATTTGTATAAGGTGTCATCTACATATTTATGGACCTAGTTTTGCAAGGATGGGACAGGTATATGACCATGGCTTTATAGTAGGAAATTCCGTGACATTTTCTGAGTAATTTAGGGAAACCGTGTAAAACCCTACCCAGAATGGCTGGATCCCCTAGAGCCTCTGTTCCTTCAAATACAAGGCCAGACTGATGAAAACTGTACAACCTCATTTGTTTTATCCTTAATGTACATTACAGTTTTTGACACATCCTTGCAAAGAAGTTATTTCGTAATATAAAAAATTAAAGCTACACTGTTCATTCATTTCTCAACACCTTTCACAGAACACACTATAAGCTGAGTTCTGGACCATGACAATGGTGATTGGTTTCCATTTCTTGTACCACAACTTCCCATTACCAGTACAGGCTTTTGTCTGTCTCCAGTTCTTGTTTTGAATTTTTCCACTATCTTCCATAAAACAAAATAGTAACACACCCAAAAACTTTAGAGAACGTACTGTTAAGAACTTTATGTGTATTGGACTGTTTGCCATTTGCACCATTTTCAGTCATTATTACAATTTCCACAGAAGTATGTTTGAGATCAACCCTTTAGTTATCACCAAAGGATGTTAGCATTAAACATAACCATCATATTGGAAGCTAAGTTAACATATTAAAAACAGCTGAATATAATTCACTAAGAAGTCAAAACTGATATTGATACTTTGGTGTTCAAAAAATTCATTTTCGAGATGGTCATTGTGTTTCCCTTGTCCTTGAATGTCCATTTTGGCTTTAGCACAATTAGTTACATGCATAAAACTGTTTCCAAACTAAATATACTGCCAGTGACGTACTTTATAACTAGCAATATTTTCCTGGGAGCAGTTGCGTAGTAAGTCACTGGCCAGTGGACTTCACATCTAAATTTTCCACGGACATTCAGGATAGCTCTTGGAAAACAAGATTATACGACAAAATGTTTATGCTGCTATACCGTTTAAGCTAGTATTGAGTTTGTGACAAAGTTTGATAAAAACAACCGTGTCTGTTTGTTAATGCTGAAACTTAATTCACTGATTGCCAAGGTGTTACAAAAAGTATCTGTGACATACCAGGAGAGACACTCACAGCCTGTTCAGTTGTAATTGTCTAGTTTGCTATGTACATGTTCAAATCATTTGAAGATGTCTTGCTAAGAAGTCAAAACAGATCATGAAACTGTTTGTGTGACTTGAGGCTGAAATTACACTTCCAAATAAGTTATTACACCTGGAAATGTGATTTCAGTTTTGTTCTAATGATGGCACTAGGGGGACATTAGATATACTGATAATGATTTGAACATCGTCCAACAACTGACAGCAAAGTGGCAAAGCTACCAGAGTGCCATACGTGTTTACACTCTTATAGGGAATGCTCACAGCCATAAGGCTCAGTGTGGTGTAAACATGTGAAGCAAGCAGACAACCATGCCACAGAGGTGCATTCTGTAAAGCCACTGAAGGAGTTTAAAAGATACCAAATTGTGGCGTTCCAAGTGGTGGAATGGTTGTTTTGGAGAATTGACACACTGGTTGGACTCGCTGCATCAGTTGTGTGATGTTGCTAGTATCAGTGGTCACGTGAACATTCTCATACCCATAGATGAGGTTCTGGATGTCTACGCAACTCAGATGCCCATATTGTATTATCGTATTATAAAGGCATTGTTACATTGTACACCTACCACAGCACAGATAAGAGGGCTTGTGAGCCCAGACATGTCAACACAAATTGTTGCAAACCAGTTATTAGCAGTGGGACTACAGACATATTAATGTCTAGCACATATTCCACTTATGCCACAGCATCAATGCGCCAACATGGAGGCCACACCACATACTAATATGAGTGCTTCAGCATGGGTTGATACCCAGTAGCTCAGAACTGCTTGTGCTGTTTATCTGTAAATGTAATCATTTCATGTATTACATATGCACTGTTGCAACTCCAGTAAATTGGAATCTTCGAAAAAGTGAACTGTTTTTCTTTTTTCCCCCAGCATTGTATAGTAAAAAATTTCAATGTATCATATGGGCTGCATGCCTAGTTTGAGTTTTCTACTAAGAATCGCATTGTGTTGCACTTGAGAATGTTGATTTCATCCCAATCTGTTGTGTCCCTTTCCTCGCTTTCCTTCTTCCCTCCTTGAATTTTGAATTAGAAAATAACAACAAAATTCTTCTTGTCATTCTCTTGTATTTCCTCAACATGTGTCTTTTAAAAGAAACTTTGCTCTCAGTTATGAAATTTCCATGGTTTTCAACCATTCCACTTCCAGTTCCATTTTGTTATTAGTGCTGGTGGCATGTTTCTCTTCCCAAAAATGGGCAAACTGTCATCTCATTTGGATAGTTTTCAACAAAACGTTTTGCGTCGACTGCATCAAACAACACCTTTCATCTGTCAAATTTCTTGTAACACAAAAATTAAGCACAGAAAAAAAAATTGAACCATATAGTTAGAAGTTCTTGTTACTATGGATGCTGTTGTAATGTCATAGTACAAATTCTGGTCCCTTTTCCTTTCTAAAAGAAATCAGTTTTCCATTAAATTTACTATGATATAAATAGCTATTATTAAACTGAGGCAAATCTCTATAAATGAGATTTAAGCTGGTTAACTTTTCTCTTAATGGTGTTAACACATACAGTGTTTCAACCAGACTTTTTTCTATATACATAAATGATCTGAGTGAGCAGCAATCTACAATTGTTTGCTGATGATGCTGTGGTGTATGGGAATCTGTTGTCATTGAGTGATTGTACCAGGATACAAGATGACCTCTACAAAATTTCTAATTGGTGTGATGAATGACAGCAAACTCCAATCCCCCAATGTTCAACTATAGAACCACTAATCTGCTACGTAATGCAGTCAGGCTGAGTACATACCTTAGTGTAACATTGCAAAGCAGTAAGAAATGGAATGAGCATGTAAGGACTGTAGAAGGAAAGACAAATGCTTGACTTCACTTTGTTGGCAGAGTTTTAGGAAAGTCTGGTTCATCCATAAAGGAGACCACATATAGAAAACTTTTGCAATCCATTCTTTAGTACTGCTCGAGTATTTGGGATTCCCAACAGGTTGGATCAAAATAAAGATATCAAAGTAATACAGAGACAAGCTGCTAGATTTGTTATGGAAGTTTAATCAATACAAAGTGGCTTTCAGAGTGTGTAGATGCAGGTGTAGATTCAAGAATAATATCTGCTACAGTCTGATACGTCAAATTGGCACTTGTTAAACTAAGACTAGGCATACAGAGAACAGCCCCACAAGATGTGTGTGTGTGTGTGTGTGTGTGTGTGTGTGTGTGTGTGTGTGTGTGTTTGTGTGTGTTTTAAGGGTAGGCCACAGTTTTAAAATGATTGAAACGTTCATAAATATAATAATGGGAACAAAAGTGGCTGCCACTCATGTAACTTTGTTCTTGCATTGAAGGAAGTAAAGTTTGAAACCATTGAATTAGGTGACTATCATCATTTTAAATTACAGATACTGATTGAAAATGATACTGGCTTTAGAAACAACTTGAAATCCTTTTTGCTTAACAATTCCTTGCTGTCCTTAGATTGATGAGTAGACCAAGTTACTAATTTTAAATGTAGATGAAGCCAACTCTTGTGTAGAACTACTTTTGTGCTGAAGAAATGTGTTATATTTTTGTAAAGCAGTTGACACCTTCCAAATGATTTATATGAAGCCATATTTTCACTGTCAAAAAGTGTCATGCTTTTATAAACCTAATGACATCTTCCAAATCATAAGATATTGCGACATATGAGGAACTAAACAACCCTGAACAGATACAGTTCAGGAAATAATTTAAATTTGTTTTGTACAAGCATATGGATAATAATTCAGTTTATAATAAGTAGACTTAAAGCAAAACATCCAGTAAAAATAGAAGAAGAACAGGAGACAGTTAATTTAATCACTAATTGTACACAGTCCTACTAGTAGTACTGAAAAAAAAGGGAGGGGGTGCAAGATGTTTATTTTTCCTACAACACGAAATAACAAGGGTCTAATGGTGCTTATTATTTATCACTATTGCTTTCTTTTGGCAACCACAAGTGGTTTAGTTTCTGATTATGGTTTGATGGAGCACAGATAATAGTTGAAATCCATGTAGCTAGCTTTTTTGTTATCAATTTCCTAAGATAAGCACAGGTGCAGATTACCCTGCGTAGTTGTATCTTTTTGACAGACTATATTGAACCATTTAATTCTTGGTATTAAAGGTCACAAAATTGAGTACCTCAGAATTTCAGTGTAAAAATTGTGCTTTGGTTTGCAGACACTGGGTAGCAAATTATTTCAGTGAATTATCATGTTTATCCTTACGATTCTCACAAATCATATTGCATGTTGAATATTCTAAAATATTTTCATGGAAAGCTACCATTGGTTAATCATAGTTGAAAACAATCTAAAACTTGTGTGTTAAAATTTTTACTTACATAAATCATAATGATGCAATATCTTTGCAAACTTACCTTCCTCTTCTTCTTCTTCTTCTTCTTCTTCTTCTTCCTCTCCTGTGTTAGCTGCTTCATCTCGGAGGATCAGTTGCAGCCTATGTCCTCAGTTTTTGGTGGATGTATTCCATTCTCTGTCTGTCTCTACAGTTTCTACCTTCTACAGCTCCTTCAAGCACCGTGGCAGTTATTCACTGATGTAACAGATGTCATACCATCGTGTCCCTCTTTCTTGTCATTGTTCTCCATATATTCCTTTCCTTGCTGATTCTACAGAGAACTCCTCATTCCTTACATTATCAATCCTCCTAATTTTCAACATTCTTCTGTGGCACCACATCTCAAATGCTGCGATTCTCTTCTGTTCCAGTTTTCCCACAGTCCACGTTTCACTACCATACAATGCTGTGTTCCAAACGTTAATTCTTGGAAATTTCTTCATCAGATTAAGGCCTATGTTTGATATTAGTAGACTTCTCTTGGCCAGGAATACCCTTTTTGCCAATGCAAAGTCTGTTTTTTATGTCCTCCTTGCTCCATCCATCGTGGGTTATCTTGCAGCCTAGGTAGCAGAATTCCTTAACTTCATCTACTTCATGATCATCAGTCCTGATTTTAAGTTTTTCACTGTTCTTATTTCTGTTACTTCTTATTACTTTCATCTTTCTTTGATTTACACTCCATCCGTATTCCACATGCATTAGACTATTCATTCCATTCAGCAGATTCTGTAATTATTCCTCACTTTCACTGAGGATAAGAATGCCATCAGCAAATCTTACCATTGATATCCTTTCACACTGGATTTTAATTCCATCCCTGAACATTTTTTTTTTATTTCCATCATTGCTTCTTTGATGTATAGACTGGACAGAAGGGGTGAAAGACTACACTCCTGTCTTACACCCTTTTTAATCTGAGCACTTTCTTCTTGGTCCTCCATGGTTATTATTCCCACTTGGCTCTTGTACATGTTACCGAGCGAGGTGGCGCATTGGTTAGCACACTGGACTTGCATTCGGGAGGACGACGGTTCAATCCCATGTCCGGCCATCCTGATTTAGGTTTTCTGTGATTTCCCTAAATTGTTTCAGGCAAATGCCAGGATGGTTCCTTTGAAAGGGCATGGCCGACTTCCTTCCCTGGCCTTCCCTAATCTGATGAGACCGATGACCTCACAGTTTGGTCTCTTCTCGCAAACAACCCAACCCCTCTTGTACATGTTGTATATTACCAACATCTCCCTATAGTTTACCCCTGTTTTCCTCAGAATTTTGAACATCTTGCATCATCAGAACTGCCTCTTTGGTTCCTTTACCTTTCCTGAAGCCAAACTGATCGTCATTCAACACATCCTGTCTTCTTTTCCTTTCTTCTGCATAGAACCTTTTGCAGCACATCACTCTTAGCCCTGCTTTTCCTTCTATATTTAGCTGGCAAATCCTGAGGCAAGGTCCCAGTTTTCTTGTCAGCTGGCCATGAGAATGACCGATGGGTTTCGTCTTTGCCATTTCGATTAGGATGTGCTTTTAAACAGCCAGGAGATCAATATGATTGTCTGGCTGCCAGTTAGCACTAGTTCATTTAGTTTATGTCTATAATTAGATGCTATCCAGGGTACACGTGTAGTATTCTACAACAGATGCGAAATCTTCTGCATATTATTCTTGTCAACAACTTGGATGCATGAGCTGTTAAACTGATTATGCAGTAATTCTTGCACTTGTCAGCTCTTGCAGTCTTTGGAATTATGTGGATGATATTTTTCCAGAAGTCAGATGGTGTTCAAGACTCATACATTCTGCACACCAATGTGAATAGTTGTATTGTTGCAACTTACCCAAATGATTTTAGAAATTCTGATGGAGTATTTGATTTTAGGTCTTCCAAAGCTCTTTTAAATTCTGACTTTAAAACTGAATCCCTTATCTCTTCTACATTGACTCCTGTTTCTTCTTCTGTAATATTGTAAGACAAGTCTTCTCCTTTTGAATGTGGAATTCTCATTGTGCTCTTAATGTTACCACACTTATTTTTCATTTCATTGAAGGTTGTTTTGGTTTTTCTATATGCTGCTCCAGTCCTTGTGACACTCATTTGTTTTTTTGATTTCTTCACCTTTTCTGTGCAGCCATTTTGCCTTAGCTTCCCTGCACTTCCATTTATTTCATTCATAAGGAACTGTATTCCTGAATTTCCATGGACATTTTTATACTTCCTTCTTTTATCAATCAACCAAAGTATATCTGCTTTGTACCCATGTTTTTCTTTCCAACTTCCATGATTGGCCCTCTTAGAGATATCCATTCCTCTTCAGCTGAAAGCCTACCAAGCTATTCCTTATTGCAGTATCTATGGTGTTAGAGAACTTCTAGCATATCTCTTCATTTCTTAGTACTTCCAAATCCAACTTCTTTGCACAACTAAATTGTGATCTGAGTCTGTATGTGCTCCTGGTTACACCATACAGTCCAGTGTCTGATTTCAGGATCTCTGTTTGACAATGATGTAATCTAACTGAAATTTTCCCATATCTCCTGGCCTTTTCCAAGTATATGTCCTCTTATTGTGATTCTTGCATAGAGTATTTGCTATTACTAGCTGACAATATTGTGAGATGGAAAGTTGCCACTCACCATATAGCGGAGTTGCTGAGTCACAGACAGGCACAACAAAAAGATTTTCACACTTAAAGCTTTCGGCCAATGGCCTTTGTCAACAATAGACACACATATGCACACACACACTCATGCAAACGCAACTCACACACACAACTGCAGTCTCGGGCAACTGAAACCAGTATCTTCATGTACTTTTCCTCATCATCAGCTCACGATGTCGGCACATATATCTGAACTATTGTTGTTGGTGTTGGTTTGCTGTTGATTCTGATGAGAACAACCTTTTCACTGAACTGTTCATAGTAACACACTCTCTGGCCTACCTTCCTATTCATAATGACCGAGCGAGGTGGCGCAGTGGTTAGACACTGGACTCGCATTCGGGAGGACGACGGTTCAATCCCGCGTCCGGCCATCCTGATTTAGGTTTTCCGTGATTTCCCTAAATCAGTCCAGGCAAATGCCGGGATGGTTCCTCTGAAAGGGCACGGCCGACTTCCTTCCCCATCCTTCCCTAATCCGATGAGACCGATGACTACGCAGTCTGGTCTCCTTCCCCAAACCAACCAACCAACCAACCAACCTATTCATAATGAATCCTACTCCCATTATGCCATTTTCTGCTGTGTTGATATTACCCTTTACTTCTCTGAGCAGGAATCCTTGTTTTCTTTCCATCACTGATCCGCTCTATACCTAGATTTTGCCTTAGCATTTTCGCTTTCAGATTTCTTAGCTTCCCTACCACATTCTAACTTCTGACATTCCACGCCTCAATTCGTAGAATTCCTTTCATTGGTTATTCAGTCTTTTTCTCATCGTCCCCCTCCTCTTGGCACTCTCCTTTCAGGGATCAGAATGGGGTATTTCGAAATCTTTTGCCAACACAGAGATCATCATCACACTTTTTCAATTACGGACCAGATGTCATGTGAGTACACATTATTTCTATTGCCTTTGTAATATAATGGCATTGATCATTGGCGGTTCTTCCACCTTTAGGGGCAGTTTCCCACCTCAAGAGCAAGACACTGCCCTGTCGCTTCTGTGCCCTCTTTGACAGGGCCATTGGCAGAATGAGAGTAACATCTTATGCCAGAAATCTTCAGCTGCCAATGCTGATGATTTTCATTCAGAATTTAAGTTGTGGCATGGTTCGAATCTGGGACAGAGGATATATTGATTAATAATCAAAGACACCACTCCAGATCAAATTAATTCCTGATTTGTTGCCTAAACTTCCTTCTCTAAATTCAGAGTGCCATCCTGTGATATACAGAGCAAGACTGGGTTGCACTGACCTATTGTGCATAATAACAGTCTGAATGTTGAAGCATTTCTTCTTCATCTTCTTAATTTATTTCTGTGCCCATTTTGTGTGCATTGATTTATGTTGTGTATCTGATGCTGTTGTCACAGATTGTTTATCCGTACTCATTTGGTGCTCATTTCATGGGCCACTTAGCCTTCTAATATATAAATAAAACTGGTGATTTCTGAAACTGGGGAACAATCAAGAATGGGGTGCCGCAAGGTTAGGTCTTGGGTCCTCTGCTGTTCTTAATATATATTAATGACTTGACGTTCTATATTCATGAAGATGCAAAGCTGGTACTTTTTGCCGATGATACAAGTATAGATATCACACCCAACAGACAAGAATTAACTGATGAAATTGTAAACGATGTTTTTCAGAAAATCATTAAG
This sequence comes from Schistocerca nitens, assembly GCF_023898315.1. NCBI lineage: Eukaryota > Metazoa > Arthropoda > Insecta > Orthoptera > Acrididae > Schistocerca > Schistocerca nitens. The sequence continues at coordinate 286,137,862 of NC_064620.1, forward strand.
TGGTTCTCTGGAAATAGGCTCTCATTAAACTTTGACAAAACACAGTATATACAGTACCACACAGTAAATGGAATGACACCATTAATAAATACAGACTTTGATCAGAAATCGGTAGCTAAGGCAGAATATTCAAAATTTCTAGGTGTATGCATTGATGAGGGGCTAAACTGGAAAAAAAAACACACTGAAGATCTGCTGAAATGTTTGAGATCAGCTACTTATGCTACTAAGGTCATTGCAAATTTTGGTGATATACATCTCAGTAAATTAGCTTCCTATGCCTATTTTCATTCTCTGCTTTCGTAAGGCGTCATATTCTGGGGTAACTCATCATTAAGTAAAAGAGTGTTCATTGAACAAAAGCGTGTAATCAGAATAATTGCTGGAGCTCATCCAAGATCATCCTGCAACGCTTATTTAAAGAGCTACGGATCCTCACTGTAGCCTCACAATATATATATTCACTTATGAAATTTGTTATTAACAATCCAAATGAATTCAAAAGTAATAGCAGTGTACATGGCTACAACACTAGGAGAAAGAATGATCTTCACTACTTAAGGTTAAATCTAACTTTGGCTCAGCCATATAGCATTTAAAAGGAAACTAAAAGAATTTCTGAATGGCAACTTCTTCTACTCATTAGATGAATTTTTGGATATAGTAAGTGGGTAATTTCCTCACCCCCCATAAAAAAAAAAAAAAATAAATAAATAAAAATTAAGTGTCATGTAAGATTTTGTGTAATGTAATATCTTGTATTGACACCTTTTATTAACCTGACACGTTCCACATCATTACGAAGTGTCGTATTCATGATCTATGGAACAAGTACTAATCTCTAATCTAATTGAATTCTGTTCTAGTGTTATTTTGACATAAAACAACTACAGTTTCAAAATAGGTGGTGGCAACCAAAGTTCGGTGTAGCAAGAGCAAAATTTTTGAGCAAGTTGTATATTTCAAGATAAAATCAACATGCCTTAATTGAGTGTAGGTGGAATTACAGTCCATGGAGTATAAAATATTGTGCAAAAAGCAACCATACCAATCAAGAAAAAATAAAAGTTGACAGTTATAACTGATAAAAATGAAACAATTCACCATCCACCTATATTGTTCACTTTTAAAGTACTAAAGAAAAATCTTGATATTATCTTCCAGAAATTAGTATTTATTTGTTCATTACTTATTTCTTGAGGAGTAACGACCACTCTTATGTGTAGTGCAGTATATATTGTTCTTTTATTCCTGCACTCAGTGGCTGTTCTTCATTGACATCCATGAACTTAACATCATTTTATTTGTTACCATGTGTTCTCATGGCATCACCAGCATTTAGCATGTAATTAATCAGACTTTTAGAATCAGAATGGAAGAATTCTGAAGTTATCCACCACCGAAGTATACAGCAAGTTAGGCAGAAACAGTAGTATCATGATCATCACAAACATATTTATGTGAGGAGAACTGAAATTTATTTACTGCTTATCCAGAAGTTCCATAACATAATTTGTTGTCAAACACAATCACCAAGCCATAATGACTGTATGAGTCCCATGATCTAGTGACCGCTATGTCACAGACTTCTGAGCTATCCAAATAATTTCGTGACCATTCATCCAGCACCAGCAGATTCATAAGACACTCTTTAAGATTAAATTTTACTGAGTGTTCTCACAAGAGAGTCTTCTGTAAATAATATAAAGGGTGTGTGTTACAATTGTTGAAGCACCTACAGGCAGAGAAAAGCTAAGCTACAAATCAGAAAGCAAAAAATCACAACTATTTGAAATGAAATGTAAGGACCTTAGTGAATAATTTTCATTATAGTATTTACTGTTTCATTTATTAAAATTGAAGGGATCAGCAGAAGAAGTGCTGAGTAGGGTTTAGTCTGATAATGTTATCTGCTGTTTTCTCAAGCACACCACATGCTGGTGACAGGTAATTCCATATGTAATGCTAGAAAGTGTTGTCTACGTTATAAATTCTTTTATTTTATTGTATTTATGTACTTGTCTTTAGTCAAACACATAGCAAATCATAATATGTACATTCATGTGGCGTAGCAGTGTTGCCCGTTGACCTCCTCAGTTGTTGCTCTGTGAATCTTTCATATTAATGTGTGTTCTCTTGTGTTTCAGTTATGGACTGAAGAAATTCTGAAAATAGTGTACAATATGCTTCAGCTTAATAGCTCAACATTGAGATTTTTGAAGAAAGTTCATTCTAGACTTACACTATTGACAGACAAAACTGGAAAAATTCCCATTAAAAAGTATGTTAGTGTATTTTGATATTATGGGTGAAAGAGAGGAAAGAATTTTACAATATAATCCACCTTGTCAGTCTTTTGATCTCTTTATTTGTGTTTTCAGTGTTATAAAAATATTTACGCAAAACAAGGAAGATCGAAAGAGAGTTGAAAAAGCTCTGGATATATCTGGGTTTCCATCAGGGAAGGTGAGGATTTAGAGTTTCATTATTTGTTATGCACCTTCTGAAATGAATATAATTTATTTACCTTGCTTAAATACATTTTACATTGTGAACGAATTAATGTCATGCAAAAAAAATCTTTCAGAATGATGCATTAAGTCTACAGAAATTCCAGTTTGAGGACTTCTTCAACTTTTACAAAAATCTGACACAGAGAACTGAAGTAGAAAAAATATTTGAGGAACTGTAAGTACAATTCCATCTGATATGAGATTGACATTAATAAGGATGATTCTGAAGTAAAACAGAAGCTACCTACCATGTTAATTTCAGCTGTGGCACACAGAAGAGAAGATTTATGACAGCAGCACAGTTTGTGGAGTTCCTCAATAAGACTCAGAGAGATCCGAGACTGAATGAAATACTCTACCCTTATGCAAACACATCTAGAGCTAAGGATCTTATTCAGCAGTATGAGCCCAATAAGTACAATGCCCAACGTGGTATGTTATTCATTTCATTTATTATCATCCTTTTCATCATTTACATGATATAGGGATTGTCATAATACTGTCCAGAATATGCACAGCAGAATATTACAAATTTCTATCAAACACACAAAATTAACATTATGTTAAAAATTAAAACATTGAATTAAAACACATAAAATTAACATTATATAATATGTTGAAAAATAAAACATTGAATTAATGTGTTGTTCTTTTACATGCTCCTTTAACATGTACCGTATGTGATGGATTTATATATATTTAGTACATTTTGGAAAACACATATTAAACATAATTTTAGAGTTAAAAAAGAGTATAAATGAGACATAGAACTTACAATGAGAACATGATATTAACAATACAACTATCAGTTAGTTATTTAAGGATTCAAAATATTCCTCTATGCTATGAAAATATTTATTTATCATAAACTTTTTTAATTCTGACTTAAATTTTCCTTCATCTTCTGTTCCCCTGATGCAGAGAGGCAGAGCATTATAAAGCTTTATCACATAGTGGCTCACATGTTTTTGAGTTTTTGTTTTTCTTGTTCTTTCTACATGCAGATTCTTACAGATACGTATATTGTAGTCATGAAGATCTGAATTTACACGTAAACTACTCAGGTGTGTTCTTGTATGCAGTATGCTTTTTAATATGTACAAAGATGGTACTGTAAGTATGTTTAGCTGCATGAACAAGGGCTTGCAGTGTGTTTGTGGGGAGCTGTGTGTAATAACTCTAATGGCCCTTTTCTGTAATTTAAAAACCTCTCTCAAGCGACATTTAGTTGCAACCCAGAATGTTATTCCATATGATATAATAGAATTGAAATAAGCCATATACACTAATCTTGTACATTCTGCACTGCAAACTCTAGAAATTATTCTCAGTGCAAAACATGCTAAATTGAGTTTTTTGATATGTATGTGACATGGTCTTTCCAGCTCAAGTGCTGATCAATGTACATGCCCAAAAATTTTGTAGACCAGACTTTCTCTATTTCATGGGCACTCAATGATAAATGGTGATCATCCTTCTCATCTACTTTACCATACTGTATGTAATCTGTTTTATTTAAATTGAGTGTTAACTTATTAGTGTAAAACCACTGTTGCACACTCTTCAGAACCTTTTCAGCTGTCGTGAATAAGGATTTGCTGTCATCACTTATAATTATGTTTGTGTCATCTGCAAATAACATAATTTTTGATGATCTGTTGGGCCTTTCAATGTCATTTATATAGATTAGGAATAATAGGGGACCAAGAACACTACCCTGAGGGACACCTATTGCCACTTTCTTAGCATCAGAAACCCACTTTATTTTTTGCTTATTCTGAGATGAAGTGAGTTCCACAACCTGAGTTCTATCTTGGAGATAGGACTCAAACAATTTCCTCCCAATTCCTGTAATGCCTATTGCCTCCAGTTTGTCAAGGAGAATTTGATAATCTACTGTATCGAAGGCCTTGGAAAGATCAAGGTTGATTCCTACCACACATTTGTTTTTGTCTAAATTTATAATAATTTCTTCCATATAGGCCTGTATAGCTGTTTCTGTGCTGTAACCTGTACGAAAACCATGTTGATTACAATTTAGAAGATTGCACGTGTCAAGGTAGCTTATGAGTGTAATGTTCATCAGTTTTTCAAAAACTTTTGATAAAGATGGAAGAAGGGATATAGGTCTATAGTTTTCTACCTTATGTATATCCCCATTTTTGAATAATGGTTTAACCTTAGAAATTTTCAGCCTTTGGGGCAACACACCTTCACTGAATGATAAATCAGGGTGTATACGTGGACAAGGAAAAAAAATTTCCGGATATCTCCCGGATTTCCATGTTAAAAATACACTTTCTCCCAGATGGAAACATAGTTTTTTCCCGTTAATTGACAGTATATTTTCTCTCGGAACTGTATAACAATCAATCCTTTGAATGGTTATGGTTTTATACATGGGTGTAGAATTTCCTGGCACTTTAAAAGACGCAACACCTTTTGGAAAAATGTTTGATGTGCAGTGACATGTACGCTGCATATTTTCGTATTACGAAAGTATAAATTCAAATTCCACCAAACACTGCATGTTACTTTCCGAAGCATTGAAATCAAGATTGCGATGCGTATTTGTAAGCCAGTCATAGCTCATGTCACGTGATCTCGCCAGCTGATGACAGCGGATATTCAGAGCTTCGGACACGTGGTGTAGTCAGCCAATAGCAACATCACTGTTAAGTAGCGCGAACACACGAACAGGAAAAGTTAATGGTTTAAATTAATATATATAATGTTGCTACAAGAAAAAAAAGCTTTCACATATACTATTGGTCTCTAAGGCCAATACGCTGCAAGAGAAGCTAAGCTTTCACATATAATGTTGGTCTTTTATGCATGTATTACATTTTAAGATATATCACACAAATGTGCCAGTAAATTTTTTGATAACGACATAAAACTGTGATCATCTGGGCTATAAATTCTTCTAAGTGGCTCGTCATCAAAGAGCTGATTTTTAAATCAGTCCCAGATTCCCAGTGACGTAGGCATCGATCTGATATTAAGTTTTGAATGTGATTTTGGGAAGTAAATTTCCTTGGGTACCAGTACGTTGTTATATCATGTCTGGTTCTTTGCTATGGCATAATGCCATACGTGCTAGAAGATGAAAACGTACACTTGAAATGCACTGAACAGTTGAAACTAGCCAATAGTTTGAAATTAAACCCTTTGTTTCAAATATATTGACTGCCTCAGCGGAAAAGATTAATAAAAGAAAATTTCTTCAGCAAACCGATAAAAATAACTTCATTGTTCTGCATGGCAATTAATGCTTCACTATCAGAAAGGTGGAAATAAAATAAAATCTGAAACTTCCGTGATTATGTGGATGTATTTTAATTCACATGATAGCTCCTGGCCAAAGAAATCAATTTTGTTTTCATTTGACGTGAGTGCAGTAGGCAAAGAGGAAACAGCAAAATCACTAAATGTAAACACGGGTCACATGGAGACTACCCGCTTCCCTATTATAACTCAAGACTGCTCTGCACATCAGACCCGTATCTACAATATTTCCGAACTGGGGCAATAGTAGACAGTGGTGTCCCTCGGGCGTTTGAGATAGGACGTCAAAAATTTAAAAACATTCGAATTTTCAAAAATACGTTCATTTTGTAGCAAACATCTTTCTGAAGACTCTGATACATAAAACATACGTGTCCGAGGAATTGTAAGACATGTTATCTGATCTTAAGTGTGCCAAAGTGCAGCGCCACACCTCTTCACACAGCATTCTTCTATCACACGTCACTGTATTTCGGTCTGCGGAATTGAAACGTGTATATTTTGTACTGGATGCCATCAAACTATATTCAGGACAGCGGAAATTAAAATGTCCTATGGTGCCTCTCTGCTTTCATTCGGCCAGTTTGACATCCTGCCCCAGTTTGACATCCTGCCCCTCTTCTTCTTCTTCTTCTTCTTCTTCTTCTTTTAAAGCTCTTCAGAAAATTTGCACTCTTTATTCCCTATTAGCTAACAACTTGCTGCTTTGTGTGACATAAAATTAAGTATAGGATACATAAAGCCAGTAAAGAGAAGAGACAAGCAAGACAGTACACATTTCTTCAATCCTTAGCTCCTAGAATTTTTTTCTCTCTTATCTTGCTACAGCTTTACATGATGTGCTTTCCTTTCTGGAAAGGATCTGTTACATCATCAAAGTTCGTCATATGTTTTGCTACATGAAAAATCAAAATGTCGTCGTCTAATACTGAAAAAGCTGTAATTACAAATAGGCCCAAGACTGGTGTGGTTTCTCGACCTGATTACCCATATTTTGTAACAGTCTGAGAGATAAAATTAAATAGGCCTTTATAATACTGCAGCAATTGTAACACACGCCAAATAAACCAGACTGTTTTGACAGAAATAGTCGTTTTTATAACACGACGGAATATAATTCACAAAGTACCAATATCAAATGCGTAATAGGCCTACCACAAGCAAAAATCTTTACGTTAGGAAATAATTTTACACTTCATTCATATGCTCCAGTTTCTCAAGCATGAGATCGAAAAGTAGTAGTTCGAAATTTTTATATAAATCTGGAATAGTCTTATTCTTCCATAATTTGTGTGATGTCCCCGTTTCTTCTCCTTCCTCATTCTAACAAACAATGTTGTCATCACTAATTCTGTATCTATTCCTGCCAATGTCAAAGCTTATTCGCTGGTTAACTTCACTAACTCTGCCAGAATCACCAGTTTAGTTATCCCGCGATTATTCTCCTGTTAGGCATCATTACATGTTTGTACAACGCGTTTTCTGCCCTACTTCCAGAACAGACCTTAAAGAGGCTGCTAGCTGGAGACTGTATAACTGGCCCTTGCTAGTAGAGCGATCTGGCCAAAAATTTTCTGTCAAAATTTCATTTTCTTGGATACACCGAGAAGATAATACATAATCTTTCTTACCTGTTATTCCTGTTAGTCGTTTATTCGCACTCTGGTAGTCTTAATCTATGGATTTTGTTGGTAATCGTAACAACGCTCACCATTCGCAAACCCAATAACCACATAATCAGACAGTGGTTGGCTCTCTTTCATTCGGCTATACTCTGCTCAGTTCATATAGCCCCTTTTGTCCGCAGGAAAGTTTATTTCTAGATGTGACGAGGATTCCACTGACAGAGACATCATGTACACTATGCAAGCATTCACAAATCAACTTATGATTCATTCAGAAATCAACTTAGAATGTGTTCAACAATGTCCAAAAACCAACAGGGACACGTTTCAGTCATACGAATAATCGATAGACCAACGTGCGCTGGATGCTAGATGCTTTGTGTAACAAGGTTTATATGAATTTGCCCCCCTCCCCCCACCTCCTCCCACTCCTAGACCCAGGGCTGCTGCGCAATCTGGCAGCTTGGGCGCGCCAGTAAAATTTTTCCCGGTACCACCTAGCTGCCTTTTTTTTTCTTTTGCTGCGACTGCTTACACAGCCAACAGTCACGTTTCTGTAGCCAGAAGCAGAAGAAGTTACTACTCAGCTGCACATGCGCATGATCCCACTTGTAACTGCTAAAACAAATCTAATATTAACAGTTGTGACATCATGCTCATCGGAGGCAATTTGTTATTACGAAGCATTGCATAGTCTTCCTAAAGCCTTTGACACATTTTGCTGTTGGCAGTCGCTTGTATGAGCACTGTGTTTTGTTGCTGTATATGGCACATTTCCTTTGCAATTTAAGTTTTATTTTATTTTTTTCTCTCGTTCATGTTTTATTGCTGCAGTATTATTCTGCAGTCGCAGGATACAGCAGTATCCTTTGTTAGAGTATTGGTTCTTACCAGTCAAAATTACAATTTAACTGAGAACAAAAACAAATGAAAAAATTCCCGGGTTTTTCCCGGATCTCCCGGTTGTCCCGGGTCTTAGACACCATGTAAATTGACAATATGTACCAGTGGTTCCAAGATTTGTGTGGCGACTTTTTTTATTATTTTCACTGGCACTTCGTCCAGTCCTGCAGACATTTTGGGTTTCATGCTGTTAATTACTCCAGTATTTCATATTTATTAGTGGAACTTATTATCATGCTATTGACTACTTTTGGAGCTGTTGTTTCTCTTCATTGGTAAAGCTCTTGCTTAATTTATCAGGTACACTTCAAAAGTAATTGTTAATGTAATTGGGCAAGACTTCCTTCTTTATTTCAATGTTATCACTAGATTTGAGTACAATATCCTGGTCTTTAGAGCTTTTTCCTATTTCTCTTTTAACAATTTCCCATGTGGGCCTTGATTTATTGCCTGACTTCCTTATTAGTCTATCGTTACTTAATACTTTTGCTAAATTAATTACCCTTCTATACACCTTTTTGTAGTTACTAACATGTTTTTTGAAATTAAGGTCAGTATTGGCTTTCATTTCAGAGTTTAGTCTTTTCATAGTCTTGGAAGAGTTTTTAATGCCAGATGCGATCCAAGAATTTGTGTGTCTATGGCTAGATGAGTTAATTTTAACTAATCTTTTTGGAAAGCACTTTTCAAAATTTGTCATGAAAAGAGAGGAGAAAACATTGTATGCAGCATCTGTATCAGTTTGTGACAATGCTTCTGCCCAAGATTGGTTAGTCAGTGTGATACCAAATTGGTTGCAGTTTTCGGGAGAGAAAATTCTCTTATACATATGATGTACTGTTTTTGCATGTATTGGAACTGTGAGCATTTTAATAATAAGTGCATTATGATCAGATATTCCTAGGTCAATATTCAAAACTTCTGTATCTGGGCTTTCTATATTTGAAAATATATTATCTATAAGACTTTCTGATATGTTTGTTACCCTTGTAGGACTGTTTATATTAGAATATAGGTTGAAACTGTGTAGAATATTGAGGAATTTAATTTTAAATGGACTATCTACCAACATATTGACATTAAAGTCCCCACATACAATTATTGATGACTTCTCATCATGTATGATGCTCAGTAGTTCTTCAATCTTATATTAAAAAATTTCTGCGTCTCCACATGGTGATCTACACACTGACATGTCTATTATTTTTCCTATTTTTTACATTTATTTGCACTGCTGTTGCCTCAAAATGTTTTTCTATGCTCAGGAGTTCAGCTTCAGGCCTGTTTTTCACTTTGATATCTGATTTCACATAAATGCAGCCACCCCCATTCTTGGCTACCTTCCTAGAAAAGTGGCTAACCAACGTATATGGGGAAATATTAATGTTTTCTAATTCATAATTTTTGCTCCAATGCTCTTGAATACAAATACAATCAACACAATATTCACTGGCCTCAATCTCGAGATCTAGAATTTTATTTTTGAGACACTGTATATTAAGGCTAAGTAATTTTAAGCTGCTGCAACTCGGTTGAGAGGAACTCTTACTTATAAATTCTGGTGTCAACGCTTTCTTCGTGTTGAGGCTGGGTACCAAAAATCCTTTAGGGACACAGGCTTCCTGCATCTTGTCTTTCTTTCTTCTGGATGTGCTCCAACTTTTGATGCTGGAATTCATGTTGTATCTGATGACTCGCTGGCCGTAAGCACATTTCTTGCTAATGATGCCGCTGTATAGTCTGTAGCTGCTTCTGATACTGTTGGGGCTGTTGAGGAGGCTTCATTTGCTTCAGCTACTTTTGTGGCAAGTGAAGATTCTGGATCTGTTGCTGGTGAATCAGCTTCATTTTTATGTTGGAGAATTTCAGTAGCTGTGATGGGTGGTGGTAGTGGTATGATAGGGCTATTCTTGTCTTCAACTGCTAACACTGCATTAAGTATTTCTCGACTAATGAATGCTTTTCCAAGTTTATTTCTTTCTGAAGATGGTACATTCACGTATGTGGCATTCGGGAAGCTTCGGCATATTTTTTCAAATTTTCTATTAGTAACAGCGATTTCTTTGTTGACACAAGATTTTTCCATCAGATCATGTCTTTGTGATATACTGGCAAAATAGAAGTTTACATTTGTAATTTTCTGTAGTGTGCTTCTTAGCGCTCTTGTGGCGAGTGTACCCTCATTCCTATAAATGTCATTAGCACCACCGATTATTAAACAGTTTCTTCCAGGCTCCAAAAAATGTTCACAGTTTTTTAGAATTTTATTCATGGGAGCGCCTGGTTTTGTTATTCCACTAACCTTAAATATAGTTTGCATGTTACACATGATACCAGCTAAGCCCTTTCCATGACTGTCTGAGAGCACGCAGATATCTTCTTTATTCTTCTTACTTGAGTATGGCATATTCTCATGACATGTTCCCTGCTAATTATAGTACCAGTATTTCCTTGCTTGTTATTATGAGACTTCATACTTGATTGGTTTTTAATCTCTGCATTTAGTGAAAGTACTTCGTTTCTTTCGCTATTTTCACATCTTTTAGGCTCATCATAGTCAGTGCACTTCATGTCATCTTGTTTTTTCTCCCTGTTATTATATGTGTTCTCTATTATGAGTTCAGAGAACCATTGTTGTTCAATGAAATGTAATATTTATTAGTTTAATGAATAGTGGCAGGAAAATATGCTGTGCATAATAAAAATAATTGGCAGAGATACAGAGAAACATACGGTCAGATGAAGCCACATTATATGTCATTTTGGTTTCACAAATAATTAACAAGAGGCCCCTTTTCCTTTATTAAAGATGCTGTGCTTTTTATGAATTTTCGTGAAAATTGTGATTTTACACTAATCTACACATGGACTGTCCCTAATGGGTAACTGTCAGATCACCAATGCAAATGACACTTTTTTTTCAACTTTAGTGACAATTTGTACGTGTGATAACTGTGTTGAAATCCATGTTAAACTAATAATTTTATGTGGCTCAGTGACCTTGTGGAAGTCTTTTCAACTAATGCCACTTTGGCAACTTGTGTGTCTCCAATTACCCTAGGTATACAACCAAGAAGAGGAGACCCACATTTTAAAGTGGAATTTGAACCCTGTGTCATTCCTGGAGTCTCCTCATATCATTGAGAGGTGAAGGCTAGATTAAAAGCGGATTGGAAACTTGCATGTTCAGATTGGGATTTGATCCTATGACCTTTTGGTTTCTAGGTGCACAATTTTCTAATGGAAGGGATGAGAGCTGTCAGAATGAAGGTACTTTTGATGGTTGGTGGGTGTAATGTGGATGAAGCCATCAGAGAGGAGGTCAGCATCTAGGAACATAGCACACTGGGTTGAGGAGGATCAGGTGAAGTGGAAGGTGTTGTTGTTGTGAAAGAATGAGGGTAGAGTATCTTGGCCCCAAGTCCAGATCATGAAGATATCATTAATGAATCTGAACCAGACCAGAGGTTTGGGGTTTTGAGTTGCTAGGAAAGTTACCTTTAGATGGCTCATAAACAGGTTGGCATAGGAAAGTGCCATGTGGGTGCGCATGGCTGTGCCACAGATTTATTTGTATACTTTTCCTTCAAAGGAGAAGAAGTTACATGTTAGGATAAAGTTAGTTTGGCATATGAGGAATGAGGTAGTGGGATTGGAGTCCGAAGGGCGTTGGGATAGGTAGTATTCAGTTGCAGCAATATCATTGGTAACGAGCAGTGTGTATATGCCCAAGACAACCAGGGAATCTGGGAAAAACCTCAGAATTTTTTCATCCACAAGAAATTCAGGAAAAACCTGGAGATGTTTTATAATTCCAGGAATTTTAAATTTTTTAGTTTCCAGTTAAATTTTTGTAATTTTTGCTGGTAAAAACTGACACTTCAGCAAAACCCTTTACTGCAGAATAGTACTGCAGCAGTAAAACATAAATGAGAGAATAACACCAAAATCAAAGTTTAGTTGCAAAGAAAATCCACCATTTACAACAAGTAAACCCATTGAATACCTAAGCATCTGCCAACATCAAAATGTGTCAAAGACTATGCAATACTTTGTAACAACAAAATGCTTTCGATGCATCATTCTTGTGGGCCTTGTTAAAATGAGCATGATGTCACAGCTGTTTACAATTTGAACAGGTTGCAGGAAAATAGTGCGAATGATGGTTTGATAAGTGTTACTTTCAAAGTAAATTTTCTTGAATGCGAAATGAATTATGGTATGTGTGAAAATATGTGATGAATTTCTTAAATCACGAAATGTTAGACTCTCATTCAAAACTTAACACTGAGGACTTCCCATTTTGAAAAATTTCAGGCCCAGAAGACCAGCCAATTCATGCCATTATCTAAAATTTTGCTGACACATGCAAAAAGAGGCAAAGTTTCAAGATTAGTTTTTCATATTTCTTTTAGTTCTTTCATAGATTACAAATTAAGCAATAAAAGTGGCAAGAAGTATAATTATTCTTCAAAACAAAGTGGAAAGTGAGTTCCTGAGCAATTTGACACATAACTGACTTTTCTGTAGGACAAAGTGCTGGACAGAACATGGTTGTATTCAGCCAGATGGCTCATGAAATTTTTGATGCACAGCAGTGAAATTTATAATCGTGCTTGTCAGAAATACTCAGCTGCTGCAATTTAACCTGTGCTCTTAGGATCCTGCCTAACCACACCCGCTCAGGGTGAGAGGGGATTGACGGCCCGTAATATGTGGGAAAGCTTAGCTTTTCTTGTAGCTATACGTTTTGTATATTAGTTTAAACCATTAACTTTACCTATTTCTATGATGTTATTGGCTGATTACCTCACATATGCTATGCTCTGTCTGCTGGTATTGGCTGGCAAGATCACGACATGGGCTATGATTGGCTTACAAAAGCACATCACAATCTCAATTTCAGTGCTGTATTTGGTGGAATTTGTGTTTATACTTTTATAATATGAGAATGTGTCATGAAAATGTTGCCACACATTGAAGATGTTTGCAGCATGCATTATTTTTTGCTGGGTTTCGTTTACTAAAGAGCTGGGAAGCTCTACGCCGGTGTATAAAGTCTCTACCATTCTGTTGTTGTTGTGGTCTTCAGTCCAGAGACTGGTTTGATGCAGCTCTCCATGCTACTCTATCCTGTGCAAGCTTCTTCATCTCCCAGTACCTACTGCAACCTACATCCTTCTGAATATACTTAGTGTATTCATCTCTTGGTCTCCCCCTACGATTTTTACCCTCCACGCTGCCCTCCAATACTAAATTGGTGATCCCTTGTTGCCTCAGAACATGTCCTACCAACCGATCCCTTCTTCTGGTCAAGTTGTGCCACAAACTCCTCTTCTCCCCAATCCTATTCAGCACCTCCTCATTAGTTATGTGATCTACCCATCTAATCTTCAGCATTCTTCTGTAGCACCACATTTCGAAAGCTTCTATTCTCTTCTTGTCCAAACTATTTACCGTCCATGTTTCACTTCCATACATGGCTACACTCCATACAAATACTTTCAGAAAAGACTTCCTGACACTTAAATCTATACTCGATGTTAACAAATTTCTCTTCTTCAGAAACGCTTTCCTTGCCATTGCCAGTCTACATTTTATATCCTCTCTACTTCGACCATCATCAGTTATTTTGCTCCCCAAATAGCAAAACTCCTTTACTACTTTAAGTGTCTCATTTCCTAATCTAATACCCTCAACATCACCCGACTTAATTCGACTACATTCCATTATCCTCGTTTTGCTTTTGTTGATGTTCATCTTATATCCTCCCTTCAAGACACCATCCATTCCGTTCAACTGCTCTTCCAAGTCCTTTGCTGTCTCTGACAGAATTACAATGTCATCGGCGAACCTCAAACTTTTTATTTCTTCTCCATGGATTTTAATACCTACTCCGAATTTTTCTTTTGTTTCCTTTACTGCTTGCTCAATATACAGATCGAATAACATCGGGGAGAGGCTACAACCCTGTCTTACTCCCTTCCCAACCACTGCTTCCCTTTCATATCCCTCGACTCTTATAACTGCCATCTGGTTTCTGTACAAATTGTAAATAGCCTTTCGCTCCCTGTATTTTACCCCTGCCACCTTTAGAATTTGAAAGAGAGTATTCCAGTCAACATTGTCAAAAGCTTTCTCTAAGTCCAAAAATGCTAGAAACGTAGGTTTGCCTTTCCTTAATCTTTCTTCTAAGATAAGTCGTAAGGTCAGTATTGCCTCACGTGTTCCAGTATTTCTACGGAATCCAAACTGATCTTCCCCGAGGTCGGCTTCTACTAGTTTTTCCATTCGTTTGTAAAGAATTCGTGTTAGTATTTTGCAGCTGTGGCTTATTAAACTGATTGTTCGGTAATTCTCACATCTGTCAACACCTGCTTTCTTTGGTATTGGAATTATTATATTCTTCTTGAAGTCTGAGGGTATTTCGCCTGTTTCATACATCTTGCTCACCAGATGGTAGAGTTTTGTCAGGACTGGCTCTCCCAAGGCCGTCAGTAGTTCCAATGGAATGTTGTCTACTCCGGGGGCCTTGTTTCGACTCGGGTCTTTCAGTGCTCTGTCAAACTCTTCACGCAGTATCGTATCTCCCATTTCATCTTCATCTACATCCTCTTCCATTTCCATAATATTGTCCTCAAGTACATCGCCCTTGTATAGACCCTCTATATACTCCTTCCACCTTTCTGCTTTCCCTTCTTTGCTTAGAACTGGGTTTCCATCTGAACTCTTAATGTTCATACAAGTGGTTCTCTTATCTCCAAAGGTCTCTGTAATTTTCCTGTAGGCAGTATCTATCTTACCCCTAGTGAGATAAGCCTCTACATCCTTACATTTTTCCTCTAGCCATCCCTGCTTAGCCATTTTGCACTTCCTGTCAATCTCATTTTTGAGACATTTGTATTCCTTTTTGCCTGCTTCATTTACTGCATTTTCTCCTTTCATCAATTAAATTCAATATTTCTTCTGTTACCCAAGGATTTCTACTAGCCCTCGTCTTTTTACCTACTTGACCCTCTGCTGCCTTCACTACTTCATCCCTCAAAGCTACCCATTCTTCTTCTACTGTATTTCTTTCCCCCATTCCTGTCAATTGTTCCCTTATGCTCTCCCTGAAACTCTGTACAACCTCTGGTTCTTTCAGTTTATCCAGGTCCCATCTCCTTAAATTCCCACCTTTTTGCAGTTTCTTCAGTTTTAATCTACAGGTCATAACCAATAGATTGTGGTCAGAGTCCACATCTGCCCCTGGAAATGTCTTACAATTTAAAACGTGGTTCCTAAATCTCTGTCTTACCATTATATAATCTATCTGATACCTTTTAGTATCTCCAGGGTTCTTCCATGTATACAACCTTCTATCATGATTCTTAAACCAAGTGTTAACTATGATTAAGTTGTGCTCTGTGCAAAATTCTATCAGGCGGCTTCCTCTTTCATTTCTCTCCCCCAATCCATATTCACCTACTACGTTTCTTTCTCTCCCTTTTCCTACACTCGAATTCCAGTCACCCATGACTATTAAATTTTCGTCTCCCTTCACTATCTGAATAATTTCTTTTATTTCCTCATACATTTCTTCAATTTCTTCGTCATCTGCAGAGCTAGTTGGCATATAAACTTGTACTACTGTAGTAGGTGTGGGCTTCGTATCTACCATTCAAAGGATTGATAAGTTATACAGCTCTGAGGAAAAGGATATTGTCACTTAACATGGAAAAAATGTACTTTCAACAGGGATATAGTGTATTTTCACAAGGCGAAAAGTGTATTTTTAACCAGGAAATCTTCTTCTTCTTCCCTTGTCCACATATACACCCTGAGTGAGGAATTTTGGTGTATAGGGATGTGGCGTAAATAGTGAACAGTAGGGAACCAGGAGGTAAAGAGTTGGAAAGTCAGTAAAGGAAGTGATTTATATGTTTGATGTGGGAGGCTAGATTATGGGCAATTGGTTGGATGTGTTGGTCAATGAAGGCCAAAATCCTTTCAGTACGGGCATAATAACCAGCTACACTGGGCATCCAGGATTGTTGGGTTTGCGGATTTTGGGGAGCATGTAGTAGGTGGGTTGTAGTGTGCCACAGGATGCCCCACCTAACAGCTCTCTTGTCTCTCTCCCACCCATATCCTGCTATCCATACCCATTCATAGCCCCACTCCTGATTGCTAAGCATGTAACAGCTGCATTCCAGTTGGAGCTGCAAGTGGCTGAGGTCATTTATGCATTAAGTGCACTTGCTTGTGTGTTTCCTTTGCTGAAGAAGGATCTGACCAAAAGATGTAATGTGTAACTGTGTTGTTTTGTTGTGCCTGTCTGCAACTCAGTGAGTCATCTCTACACTGAGTAGCAATCTATCCTTTGCTAATAATGTTTACTATTCCAACCTGGCATTTCCAAAAGATCTTTTCAGCATCATTTGAAAATGCTGATCATCTCTGTGGAATGGCTGTTTTGGGTGTATAACTCACCATTTGTGAAGAAACAGTCATGTGTAGGTTGACGATGTCTCTGTTTCAAAAATGATGCTTAGCTTGTATTTATAGAAACTTTTCCGAATGGAACTGAATATCACTTGATGGAGAGTAAGCTGTCTTTTATACACTCCTGGAAATGGAAAAAAGAACACATTGACACCGGTGTGTCAGACCCACCATACTTGCTCCGGACACTGCGAGAGGGCTGTACAAGCAATGATCACACGCACGGCACAGCGGACACACCAGGAACCGCGGTGTTGGCCGTCGAATGGCGGTAGCTGCGCAGCATTTGTGCACCGCCGCCGTCAGTGTCAGCCAGTTTGCCGTGGCATACGGAGCTCCATCGCAGTCTTTAACACTGGTAGCATGCCGCGACAGCGTGGACGTGAACCGTATGTGCAGTTGACGGACTTTGAGCGAGGGCGTATAGCGGGCATGCGGGAGGCCACGTGGACGTACCGCCGAATTGCTCAACACGTGGGGCGTGAGGTCTCCACAGTACATCGATGTTGTCGCCAGTGGTCGGCGGAAGGTGCACGTGCCCGTCGACCTGGGACCGGACCGCAGCGACGCACGGATGCACGCCAAGACCGTAGGATCCTACGCAGTGCCGTAGGGGACCGCACCGCCACTTCCCAGCAAATTAGGGACACTGTTGCTCCTGGGGTATCAGCGAGGACCATTCCCAACCGTCTCCATGAAGCTGGGCTACGGTCCCGCACACCGTTAGGCCGTCTTCCGCTCACGCCCCAACATCGTGCAGCCCGCCTCCAGTGGTGTCGCGACAGGCGTGAATGGAGGGACGAATGGAGACATGTCGTCTTCAGCGATGAGAGTCGCTTCTGCCTTGGTGCCAATGATGGTCGTATGCGTGTTTGGCGCTGTGCAGGTGAGCGCCACAATCAGGACTGCATACGACCGAGGCACACAGGGCCAACACCCGGCATCATGGTGTGGGGAGCGATCTCCTACACTGGCCGTACACCACTGGTGATCGTCGAGGGGACACTGAATAGTGCACGGTACATCCAAACCGTCATCGAACCCATCGTTCTACCATTTCTAGACCGGCAAGGGAACTTGCTGTTCCAACAGGACAATGCACGTCCGCATGTATCCCGTGCCACCCAACGTGCTCTAGAAGGTGTAAGTCAACTACCCTGGCCAGCAAGATCTCCGGATCTGTCCCCCATTGAGCATGTTTGGGACTGGATGAAGCGTCGTCTCACGCGGTCTGCACGTCCAGCACGAACGCTGGTCCAACTGAGGCGCCAGGTGGAAATGGCATGGCAAGCCGTTCCACAGGACTACATCCAGCATCTCTACGATCGTCTCCATGGGAGAATAGCAGCCTGCATTGCTGCGAAAGGTGGATATACACTGTACTAGTGCCGACATTGTGCATGCTCTGTTGCCTGTGTCTATGTGCCTGTGGTTCTGTCAGTGTGATCATGTGATGTACCTGACCCCAGTAATGTGTCAATAAAGTTTCCCCTTCCTGGGACAATGAATTCACGGTGTTCTTATTTCAATTTCCAGGAGTGGTAATTTCCTAGAAGGTGGGTGAACTATTCAAACCACCAAAGGCACAAATAATGCAGAGACCAATGTATTTTTGCTGGAAGGTTTACATACATGACCAATGAGGAATTAATGACATTTACTTTATTTTTTTCTTTGAAGATGTTTTAAAATTGCAACATCTGGAAAAAATGACCTGAATGAATCTCAGAGGATATACTAGATGTAAATGATTAAGACTGCAGAGAAACAATGTACATGTCAACCCAGGCACTTTTAAGTCAGTGTAAAGATTAATAAAGTGCCAAACTCTGTTAATGAAGAACTACCAAATGAAATGAAAATGTGAAAGTGGATGCCAATACCTCACTAACATCAAAGAGGACAATATAAGCATGTGAGTCTCTGTGAATGGGACTTAATGATCTCTCTCTCAGGAATGTGTTTGTCATTCCTTGGTGTTTTGGCTTGTAGATGACATGCTATTATAACAGTCATATCTGTGTGTGTGTGTGTGTGTGTGTGTGTGTGTGTGTGTGTGTGTGTTTGTGTGTCTGTGCATGTGCGCACGTGCGTGCACATGCAAATTGTTATCTTGGTTCCCACATATTGAGGATGGTCTGTACAGCACTGTACTGAGGGAGTGATCTAGTCCTAGGTATTGCCTCTCCTTGTGCAACTATGCGATTCTCCAGCAAGACAGTACCTGAAAATGTGAATCAGTTAATTATGGGTGCACCTGTTTCCTTCAAATGTACATTTGTGCGACAATTGTTACTTATGAAATATGTCTGGGATGGGGTTAGTTAGTTGCTTGTTCATGACTATGCTAAAGTAAGCACTGTTGATGCTTTGTGGATTCACATGCAAATAGCTTGAAGAGAGATATCCCACAAACATTTGCTGGCTGGTGTGATTCCATGCAGAAACATTTAAAGACTGTAATGCTGCACAAGGGTTAAATGGTAGTGGACATACATCTACATTGGGAATGAAAAATATTATGTTAAAAGATTTAATTATTATACAAAATCAAATAGGGGTATTGCGGGAGTAGGTTTAATAATGAATAGGAAAATAGGAATGCGGGTAAGCTACTACAAACAGCATAGTGAACACATTATTGTGGCCAAGATAGATATGAAGCCCATGCCTACCACAGTGGTACAAGTTTATATGCCAACTAGCTCTGCAGATGTCGAAGAGATTGTTGAAATGTATGATGAGATAAAAGAAATTATTCAGATACTGAAGGGAGACGAAAATTTAATGGTCATGGGTGACTGGAAAAGGGAGAGAAAGAAATGTAGTAGGTGAATATGGATTTGGGGGAAGAAATGAAAGAGGAAGCTGCCTGGTAGAATTTTGCACAGAGCATAACTTAATCATAGCTAACACTTGGTTCAAGAAGCCTGAGATACTGGAAGGTATCAGATAGATAATATAATGCTAAGACAGAGATTTAGGAACCAGCTTTTAAATTGTAAGACATTTCCAGGGGCAGATGTGGACTCTGACCACAATCAATTGGTTATGAATTGTAGATTAAAACTGAAGAAACTGCAATAAAATGGGAAATTGAGGAGATTGGACCTGGATAAACTGAAAGAACCAGAGGTTGTAGAGAGCTTCAGGGAGAGCATTAGGGAACGATTGACAAGAATGGAGGAAAGAAATACAGTAGAAGAAGTATGGGTAGCTTTGAGAGATGAAATAGTGAAGGTAGCAGAGGATCAAGTAGGTAAAAAGATGAGGGCTAATAGAAATCCTTGGGTAACAGAAGAAATATTGAATTTAATTGATAAAAGGAGAAAATATAAAAATGCAGTAAATGAAGCAGGCAAAAAGGAATACAAACATCTCAAAAATGAGGTCGACCGGAAGAGCAAATTGGCTAAGCAGGGATGGCTAGAGGACAAATGTAAGGATGTAGAGGCACATATCACAAGGGGTAAGATAGATATTGCCTACAGGAAAAATAAGAGACCTTTGGAGAGAAGAGAACCACTTGCATGAATATCAAGACATCAGATGGAAATCCAATTCTAAGCAAAGGAGGGAAAGCTTAAAGATGGAAGGAGTATATAGAGGGTCTATACAAGGGCGATGTTCTTGAGGACAATATTATAGAAATGGAAGGGAATGTAGATGAAGATGAAATAGGAGATATGATACTACGTGAAGAGTTTGACAGAGCACTGAAAGATCTAAGTGAAAACAAGGCTTCAGGAGTAGACAACATTCCATTAGAACTACTGACAGCCTTGGGAGAGCCAGGTGTAACAAAACTCTACCATCTGGTGAGCAAGATATATGAGACAGGCGAAATACCCTGAGACTTCAAGAAGAATATAATAATTCCAATACCAAAGAAAGCAGGTGTTGACAGATGTGAAAATTACCGAACTATCAGTTTAATAAGCCACTGCTGCAAAATACTAACACAAATTCTTTACAGACAAATGGAAAAACTGGTTGAAGCCGACCTTGGGGAAGATCAGTTTGGATTCCGTAGAAATGTTGGAACACGTGAAGCAATACTGACCCTATGACTTATCTTAGAAAATAAGTTAAGGAAAGCCAGACCTACGTTTCTAGCATTTGTAAACTTAGAGAAAGCTTTTGACAATGTTGACTGGAATAGTCTCATTCAAATTCTGAAGTTGGCAGGGGTAAAATACAGGGAGAGAAAGGCTATTTACAATTTGTACAGAAACCAGATGGCAGTTATAAGAGTCGAGGGGGATGAAAGGGAAGCAATGGTTGGGAAGAGAGTGAGACAGGGTGCTAGCCTCTCCCCGATGTTATTCGATCTGTATATTGAGCAAGCAGTAAAGGAAACAAAAGAAAAATTTGGAGTAGGAATTAAAATCCATGGAGAAGAAATAAAAAGTTTGAGGTTCGCCGATGACATTGTAATTCTGTCAGAGACAGCAAAGGACTTGGAAGGACAGCTGAACAGAATGGACAGGGTCTTGAAAGGAGGATATAATATGAACATAAACGAAAGCAAAATGAGAATAATGGAATGTAGTCAAATTAAGTCGGGTGATGCTGCAGGAATTAGATTAGGAAATGAGACGCTTAAAGTTGTAAATGAGTTTTGCTATTTGGGGAGCAAAATAACTGATGTGGTCGAAGTAGAGAGTATATAAAATGTAGACTGGCAATGGCAAGGAAAGCATTTCTGGAGAAGAGAAATTTGTTAACATCGAGTATAGATTTAAGTGTCAGGAAGTCGTTTCTGAAAGTGTTTGTATGGAGTGTAGCCATGTATGGAAGTGAAACGTGGACGATAAATAGTTTAGACAAGAAGATAATAGAAGCTTTTGAAATGTGGTGCTACAGAAGAATGCTGAAGATTAGATGGGTAGATCACATAACTAATGAGGAGGTATTGAATAGAACTGGAGAGAAGAGAAATTTGTGGCACAACTTGACTAGAAGAAGGGATCAGTTGGTAGGGCATATTCTGAGGCATAAAGGGATCACCAATTGGAGGGCAGCATAGAAGGAGACCAAGAGATGAATACACTAAACAGATTCAGAAGGATGTAGGTTGCAGTAGGTACTGGGAGATGAAGAATTTTGCACAGGATAGAGTAGCATGGAGAGCTGCATCAAACCAGTCTCTGGACTGAAGACCACAACAACAACAACAACTTTCCTTGCTGCTGCTGAAAGAAGTGTAGATATAGATTTGGGTTGGTTGCCAATGCTGCTTAAGAATTCATTGTATCTGTAAAAACAAGTCCTGGCCGTGGCATAACTAAGAACGAATTCTGAAAAATTTTGATGCTGATTTATTTCTAGTTTTCCTGCTGTCATGATATTATCTTAATTTCCTTCATCATAATTGATGTTTTTAAAAATCCTGAAACTGTGTCATCTATAATTTAAATAAAAACATTGCACCTGCTATTTTTTTTCATCCATAACCTGATGTGTTTTGAATAATTGTTCTGATTGTCAAGTACAAATATTTACATTGGTAAATTATGTGATATTTAAATGTCTGTTGTTCTGCCTCTCTCATCCTGCATTTTGTCTTCTTGTGGTTTTTTGGTACTGTGCCTCCTCCATCCTGTGGAAACCCACACATTTACAATCACAAATGTAACTGGTGCAATTTTTTTTGTTTAAATCATTTTACTTACCTATGTTCAGTAACACTTAATTTCATTACCTATAAACGTAAAAATTTTAAGGTTATTTCTTGTTAACAGGGCAGCTGAGTTTTGATGGATTTTTGCAATATCTAATGAGTGAGGACAACCCGATTATATCAGCTTCAAAACTAGACTTGTCAGATGATATGGACCAACCACTTCCACATTATTTTATCAACTCCTCTCACAATACGTACCTGACAGGTGAGTTAAGTGCCAATTAAAATGTTGTTAGTTTGCTGTTGAATTCATAAATAAAGAAGCATGTCACAAATGAAATAATAATCCATTTTTCATTGTTAAAAATAATTAATATAAATTTTTGTCGAAAGGGCGCATTCCATGTAGGCCCCCAGCTGTTTAATAAGCTCCCCACAAGTATAAAGTCTATTTGAAGACAACATACTCAACTTTGTAAATCTGGATCACTGTTTGCTCTCTGTAAAATAATACCTAGAACAGTAAATGTGCTGATTATGATTAAATGCAACACATGAACTATTCAGTGAAGCAAACTTTATATATACCTGTTGCAATGTATTATAAACCATAATCTACTCTATGTTAATATTAACATACTTTTTCTGATGTCTGTAGCACACTGTGTGATATCACATCATATGAGCCAAATAAATAAGTAAAATTTAAAAAAATGAACTCAAACAGCTGCTAATGACAAAGAGTTGCATGCTCTAACAAACTTTATTGGTCTAAAATAGACTGGAAAAGAGGACCAGTGATAAGTGAGTCCATCAAATAATTCTGTGTCTAAATTACATTCCAAGAGGAGCATCAAATTAATGTTGTATGAAATCTCTGTTAATATGAAGATATTATTGCCACTTCCTTGGAAGTTTTTAAATTTCTCTTGCTTTAGAAATTTGTTACACCTATATGTAGCAATTTGTGGACATGGACTGATATCTTTTCACACACATTTTGTCATCACCACTGCTTGTAAACTTGAGACTTTCAAAATGCTTTTCAACTGAAGTGAGCACAGAATATGTGAAAGTTCCATATATTTAATTATTGTATGTTTTTGCTTAACTTACTTTATATTCAATAGATTGAGCAACTTTGCTATGAGTTCATGTTACTGCAACCAAGTATGTAAAATTATTTTGTATGTGCTATAAATTCTGTTTTTATATTGCTGTCATCCCATCCACCTCAAAAAATTGCTTTGATATGGTGTGACTGTCCATGGAAAGCACACTGCAGTGACAAGAATTCCCTTGCCCAGTATGCTGAAATCTCACTATGGTCTTCACAGACAGGCACAACCCCCCCCCCCCCCCCCAAACCTTGTCCACAGACTGATTTCCCTCACCATATCAGCACACACTCCTAGTCCTCCTACCATATGAGGAGAACCAGCTGCAAAGGGCATCAGTTCCTTCTTCCAGTATCATTCTGCACCATAATGATATACTGTATCCTCCACTGTGGCTTTGACTATTTATCATCATGCATGGAAATGAGAAACATCCTATCCACAATCCTTCCAACCCTCTCCTAAAGTGGTATCCCAACATCCACCCAATCTATGCGATATCCTGTTCCATCCTCATGCCACACCCACTCCCAAGCCCTAGCTATATGGGTCATACCCATATGGAAGAGCCAGTTTAAAACCTATCTAATACACCCATCGAGCACTTACTACTCCAACCTCATCATAGGCTTATACTATCCCATTAGAGGCATGGCCAACTATGACAGCAACCATGAAATGTACCAGCTCTGTTGGAATATATGCACTTCATTTTATGTGTGCCTGGTCACCAACCAGCTGTCCACGTGAATGAATGGCTGCTGCCAAACTGTGGCCAAAAGCAGAGTTAACCGTTCAGTGGTGAACATGCTGCTGAGCCCAGCACACTCAATTGCAATGGCTGCTTCACAACCTGTGCTGTCTAGATCCTTCACCTCAACACCATCTTTTCTGAACTACGTAAATAGCAACAGTCTTTGCATCACATCTTTTGTCCTCATAACCTGTCTGCCTCAAAACCCTAAATTCACTCATCCTGAATGCACACCCTCTTACCCACAGTCTACCATTCCTCTGTTCTGTCACACCCCTCCAGATCACTTCTACTTGTCTTGATCATTGTGTGTTGCACAAACTCCCCAGTGTAGGTGCCGATGTCGTGTTCCTGTCCTCTGCACTTGCAACCCTTCTCCAACCCTTCCTTTTGCTGACTACCTCCTTTCTCCCCTCTCCAACTCTACCCAACACATTCCCTCACTGCAGCCAATCCACATTGTGTATTCAGCCAGTGCATTGTAGCTGAACGTGTGTGTGTGTGTGTGTGTGTGTGTGTGTGTGTGTGTGTGTGTGTTCTCTAGCTACATCAATGATGATGGATTTACGTTGAAGTGGAAAATGTTGTTTGTAGTTAGACAATAAGCTCTTATAAATGTGTTACTGGACAGAACAAACAACACTAGAAAAAGTATGTGCATTTGATCATGACTTGCACAGAGCAGAAGTAATAAATCTATGCAGTTTGACCGTTCCCTCTCTTTCCACCATAAACATCTAAGGGGCAGTCAAATGAAAATGAGACAGGTGGGGGTAAGTAAACTGTTTATTATTTACAAAGTAACACCATATCTTTTAATACATCTATCCCACTTTGAGACAAAATGGTGAGTGCCTTCAAGGAAAAATGTTTGCAGTTGCCTTTGGAACCATGATTGTACACAGGGGTGCATCTCTTTGCTTGAAGCAAATCGATGGCCATGAATGTCATTCTTCATGGCTCCAAAAATATGTAAATTGCATGGGGAGAGATTGGGACTGTATGGAGGATGGTGTAAGGGCTTTCATGTGAACTTATGTAGTGTTATCGAAACAACGTCAACAGTATATGGGCAGGCATTATCCTGCAACTGAATGATGCTGTCCCATTTGGACTTCATGGTACACTTTGGTTTTTGCAAAGTGTCCACATACCACTCTATGTTAATGTGATGCTGTATGCTAGAAAGTCAATGAGCAGTGGGCTCTTGTAGTCATAGGAAGAGGTTGTCATGACTTTCTCTGAGCTGGCATGCATGGCTTTGGGTTTTCTCAGTGGCAGTGAATCCATGTGCTTCCATTGTTGACTCTCTCTGGCTCAAAATGATGATGCCATCTTTCATCTCCTGACAATATGGGTCAGGAAATGATATTCTTCATCGTGATATCATTCTAGGTGCTGCAGTGATGTCAACATTCTCCTCTGTCAGGCTATGGGGAACTCTCTGCACATAGATTTTATAGAACTTCAGATGCTCTGTTCTGATGGCATGAGCAGTACCACATTGACGCCCAACATTAGCTGAATGTCTTCCACTCTCTGCCATTGGCCGTTTCTGACAGCAGGATCCACTGCACCAATGACAGCAGGATCCACTGCACCAATGGCAAAAGAAGTAACTGTGAATAACAATATAAACACTCAACATTCAATACCCATTAAAATTATCTTAAAATTATAACAAGCATCTTTTGAGACAACTCAATTTTATTATGACAAGCCACCAGTGTGGTTTGACTCTTAACATGAGCAACTTCCCGAATGTTGGTATTCTGTGATTGTCCATATGCATTATGAAAATATAATCATTATAAAACTATATATGTGTCTATACTGATGTGAAACTGGAAGTTGCAAATAAAGCACCTTCTTACAGCTATGTGGCTTTTGGAAACACCTTATCATTCTTGACTTTTTTAATTGATGTAATTTTCATGATAATTTGAATGGTTATTGAGGTTTGAATCTTTTTTGTTGTTATTCACATCTCTAAGCTGTGGTTGCCCTCCCCAGAAAGTTGTTGACACAATGAGCTTGTCCTGGCTGACTGCTGTCTTTCAGTGACATATTGCATTCTTAAAATCATTTACTCCACACAAACACTCATGCACGTGACATACTGTCTTCAGCCTACACAGATATTCGGGCATTAATTTCACTTTCTGACACTCCTTGCACTGTCAGGAACCACACTACATGTCTCTGTACCTCTTTCCTGCTCTCCAGAGTGAGGTCAGATGCACAAACAACTCACTGACCTCATGTCAAGCATGTGTAACAGACAAATGGTACAGTGAATGTGCATGTTGTTCATTCCTGATATGCAATAGAGAGCATCTCTATGCACACACCTACCTGCACAACCATGTCTGTGCCATACTGTTATATAGCCTGTCTCATTTCCAACAAACCTTATGGGCATATTATTTATATATCATATGAGGTCAGGAGAAAAAAACTAGACAACTATTTACATTATACACAGATGCACACAGTCTCATGATCATAATGGGTGCATAGACATAACTCCAGGTTTAACATCCAATTTCATTGGGGTAGATGGAAACATGCTGGTTGCACTCAGGGAATTTTAATTAGCTGGTGCTGCATACAGGAAGTATGCTCCAGGTATTGACTGTTTCAGGCCTGTTGCATGTTGAAATGACTGTTTTACAGACTGATTGCTGTTTGCTAAGATAGTTTTCTGGACCTCAGTTGCTAGGGTTCTGATAATGAAACTTCTGAATGAATTGGTAATCCTTTTTTTTGTTTCTTTAATTATTATTATTCTTGTGTATACATTCACCAAAGAATGAAATCATCTTATGGATGATGGTAGAATATTAGTAAGAACCAATGCCAGTACATGTTTGTAGGATGAATACACCATGAGATGAGGTACATTGATTGATTGAGCTGTGTGATAATTATTATTGTGTGAGCACTATTTAGCATGGTGGGAAAGTATCATTCTACATCTGAGTGTGAAAGAGTTAAAGCTGATGGTCTGAGGACTACTGCAATGACATTTCAGGCAGCTCCTGTTAACTCGTGGAGGATATTGTTGCAAGCTTTGATTTTAGTTGCCACTTTCTGGGGATGGGTTTTGTATGTTAGTGACCAGCCTAGGGTCACACCTAGGTTTTTTTGGAGTTTTGCAGCATTGGCGAATCTGATCTTTAAATGTCATGTTAGGTTTGTTGTTTATTTGTTTATTACATATGTGGGAAGTTGGTATGAATAGTCTTTTGGTAATTCAGCCAAAGAGAATTATTTTTGACTGGTTGAGAAACTTGTTGTTGCCCAGTATTTATTTATAACTGTACCTGAGACTTTGTATGTGTGGAATTAATTTTTGACACATAATGCTTCTTTGTGTACAATGCTTGAGATAGTGTGATGGGGGAGATGAACGAAGAACTTGTTTGTGTTAGTAACATGAGAGAGCCATGTAGAGTTAGGTAAGCAAATAGCAACTGACACTAACGCCCACACCATCAACACACAACAACTGGCCTTGTGCTTTGTTTAAGGTCATGGCCTAACATAAGCTCACCAGGAATTACGAATTTAAAGTGAAATTGCTCGCCTGCAGAACTTTCTGTCAGAATTACTGCTTCTGTGATGTTACTTTGGAGAGATGTAACTCTGTGAGAGGAGGGTTCTGATGAGTGAGATAATGCTTGACACTCTTGATCAAAGTTACATTGCTGCTCGCTTTCAAGAAGAGTTTCCAAAGAGCGAGTTTAAAGCAGCAAATCTTGCCACACAGTCTTTATTGGATTCCTGGGACCACATAGTCCTCAGTCTTTTAGCCATTCTGGTTTTTTCAGAAAGACTTGACTATTTTCTAGTATTTGTCTGTAAACAAAATTAAATCAAAATGTAATGTGTAGACACCCAAATTACAAGGGAAACTTAATAAATACGTTTTTTCTAGGAACAAATATAAATAAAACATCATGAAAGAGGCAAAGCAGTGCCATTAAGTTTTAAATACACAATGTGGAATTGGTAAATCTGCTTATCCATGCCAAGTAAATTTGCTATTGGTTTATATTCGTAAAGATAAGAATGCAGTGGTTAATTCTGTCACTGATATAAGCTTCTGAAAATTGATTTGTCATTGAGTTTAAAAAAAACTAGCACCATGTATTGGTTCTTAGGTGTACTATACTGTTATTATTAAACATCCAAACTACCAGGCTAAGCATATGATTTTGGATAAAACTTTAAATAACATTCAGAGAATGAAGCTTTCACAATCAGATGACATAGCTACTGGTAAACCTTTTGGGATGTAAAGTCGTGGTCTGAGAAACTCTTCTGTTCCTGATGTTTTGTCCAGGTCTGCACTGGACGTCCCCAAAGGTGCTCCTCCACTGAGTCTTGCTGATTGACTGGTCGGATGTCTTGAGAGTGACATAAATACTGTAGGAAAGGGGGCTGTGGTCAAACTAACACATGATGAGCAGAGGTAATTCTTGTCAGAGATAAAACTTAACTATTGATTGTCATCTTGTCAAAGAATAAAATTGTCTAGCAATTCTGCAGAGCTACTGTCCATATGTTGCTAAGTTTCATTGCCTCCTCTTTCCTATTTAAACTATCCTGATGCTTATAAATTTCAATGGCTTCTCTACATAGTCATGGGTAATAATTTGACATTGTAGATAAAATTTCTGTTTCAGAAAACTTCACTTTGTGGTTTCCTGACTGAAGAGCATGCTCTGCTACAGCTGATTTCTCTATTTTTCTAGTTGGCAAAGGCTTTTGTGTTCTTTTAGCCATGTATTTACACTCTTCTTAGTAGTTCCAATATAAACTTTACCTCATGTACACGAATTTTGTATACACCACATGTCAACAGAGGAGGGCATTTATCCTTCACAGATTGAAGTGCTTGATTTATTTTCTTTGTTGATCTAAAAACCAGTCTGATGTCATCTTTTTGTAAAATCTTACTGATTTGGTCTGTTACTTTTTTTGAAAAAAGGAGAGAAATTGTATTTCTCCATCATTGTGGTTCATCCTTGTCCTTTGGTCTTCTGTTCCTTGGTCATAAAATCCTCTGTACCTTTTCCCCTGAGTAGCCATTTTTCTCAAAAGCCTGCTTCAGATGTTTTATTTCAGCATCCAGGTGTTTTGATGTGCATATTTTGTTAAATAACATTATCATTGTCTTCTGTGATCCAATCTTTGTTAAATAAAGCTTGTATGTTTGCCCAAGCTACATTCAAGTTACCTGTGATAACCCCATGAAAATTCATGTGGTAGTTTTGGAAATTAGTGTGTTCAAACAGACAAACATGATGTTTTAGATTAAAATTTAAGTTATGATTTTTTTTTCTGTGATTCAGCTTTGAATAAATGAAGCCTATGTGTTGCCCCAAGATACAGTCAAGTTACCTGTGATAACCCCATGAAAATTCGTCTGGTACTTTTGGAGATTAGCATATTCAAACAGACAGAAATGATGGTTTTGGATGAAACTTAGATCACAATATCTTTGATCTCATGATCTGAATTTGATGAAATAAAGAGTATTTGTTTCCCCAAGCTATGCCAAGTTATCTGTGTAAACCCCATGAAAATTCATCTTTTAGTTTTGGAAATTAACATGTACAAACAGAGAACATGGCAATTTTACAATTTTATTATTAGTACAGAAGTATTCATCCAACATCTTCAGATCTGATGTTAGTGTTGCTTCTGATTCCCTAAAGCTTTGATTAGGAGCAATCAAAGTAATATTATCAGCATAAATAAATTTGATAGACTTTGTTTTGAAGGTCTTGTGTTAACAAATTAAAAAGGTGTGAAATAAAAAGAGAATTTTGTTGGATACCCTCTTTTATTTTATGAACTCAACTTCTAGAGTTCTCTATAAAAATCTGGCAGTATCTGTTGCCAGTTAGAGTGGTTAGTTTCTGACATGGAATAATACTGAGGACTTTGAGCAGAAGTCTGTCATGCTATACAGTATCATAGGATGCAGTTAGCTCTGAGAAGACCTCCATGATTATTTTCTGCTTCTGAAAGCAATTTTTGATATAAGTTACTATTGTTAGCACCTTTTCCTTACATACTCTTTCTGGACTGAAATCAGCTTGCTATTTGGAAATGTGTTTGTTGATAGCTGAGCGGATTCTGTTATGAACGAGTTTCTCCAGGAGCTTGACTGGTACACTATGAAGGACAATGGGGTGGTGCTTTTGAAGAACATTTTCTTTGGCTGTAGTATAGGAATTATCTTAATTTTCTTAAAGAGAGGTGGCAGATGACCTCTCTCTAAGATCTATGAAAGGAAAATGTTCAGCAATTTGGCAGTAACAGTATCACAATGCTACAGAAACTCAGGATAGATACCATTAACAATTGCTGCCTTTCTAGATTTCATGTTCTTTGTAACTTGTGTTCGAAAACTCAGATGTTTGTGGAGCTGACAGTTTCTTTACTTTTGAGAGTTCGTCCCTTGTCAAGTGCCAGTATTAGGATCGCCATTGTCCGCATTCCAGCCAGTAATGTATTCTTTGCAGCAATCTCCTAGTATGCATCATTTTTCTGCACTTATCAGTATTCCACTGGAACTGTAGTAGTTATTGGAAAATAGTTTTATCCATTTTTATTGGCATCTGTTTGTTTGCAAAATTCAGATGATTTGACTTCTTTGAAATTCTATCTTTAGTTTTGGACAGGAGAGGAAGATGGGTATGAACAATGCTGTCTGGAGAATTATTGGATGATGCTGACTATTGGGAAATCTGGTTAGGATTCTGTGGCGCACCTCATTGGCGTGCTTGGAGACTGTGTGATAAAGCTTAAGTCAGATATATAAGCCTTGTTTCATTGGCCACAAAAGAAGGTTTCCTTGTCATTTGGATAGGTATGAGGTTTTCTGTTTCCATCCAGTCAACATGTTTTTGTGCATTTTTGTCAGTTTCTTGATATCCCCAGAGTATAATACCTCAACATCATGCAGACAGTTCATAGAGATATACCACTGAAGGACAATCATTGTCATGTTGAATAATAGCACCACGAAACAGTCACACAAGAATTGAGACATGGGGATGAAGGATGAAAACCACACCACTCCATATTTTGGCTAACGGTACAGCAACCTCTTGAGATGTTCAAGAAAGGATAGACAGTCTTGGTTGCAAAATGGTTTTTTAGTTATTTAATTTGTGATACGTTTCACTGTCACAGGAGCATCATCAGACTTCATATAAAAACACTTGAGGACTACTGGCAAGTGTACAGAAAGCCCGGTAATCACCAAACATGGCACGCCATTCAATAAAGTTTACAGGACGCATCCACTGGGTAAAAACACTCAAGGACAACTGGCAAGAGTACAGAATGTCCCACAATAACTGTACTTGCAGCCAAGATTGCCTATTCTCTCTTGTGGATGAAGAATGGAAGGATGTCTGTGATATACCATTGTGCTATCAAAGTTACTTCAATCACTACCTGCTGTTACCTGATGGCTCCCCACACCATATGCCAGGAGTAACACTGCTGTGACTCATCAGAACATGGGGAAAAAGGGACATCTTCCCAGACTGGTGCCATAGTCACCAACAATGATCATCCAATGTAGTGCAGAACTGTGATTTAGCACTGAACACAATGTGACACAATTTATTGGCAGTCCATGCATCTGGGTCATAGCACCACTCTAGACACAGCCATTTGTGTTGTTGTGTTAACAGCAGCCTACACATGGGACAGTAGTTCCCTAGTCTAGATGCTACTTGTCTCTTGACACTGGTGTGGGATACATACAGTGTTGCTGGGATTCCAATAGTCATTTGCAGATGATTAGGCACAGTTATGAAAGGGTTATGGCACACTTAGTGCACAATATGGCCATCCTCCCTTACAGCAGTCAGATATAGATATCTGAAATATGATGATGAGTTTGCCCGTACTCCCCTTCCCTTGGAGTTGAACATTGGGCAAGTGTTATCTCTCAATGCTCCACAATTTTGGATATATTTAATTGGACAGATAAAAAATCTACTCACCAAGTGGTGGCAGAACACACACATAAAAGATGGTTTAATTGGCAAGTTTTCAGAGCCGGTGGCTCCTTCTTCAGGCAGAACGATTGAAGAGGAAGGAAGAAGGGTGAATGAAAAGGACAGGAGAGGTATAGGAA
Source organism: Schistocerca nitens (assembly GCF_023898315.1). NCBI lineage: Eukaryota > Metazoa > Arthropoda > Insecta > Orthoptera > Acrididae > Schistocerca > Schistocerca nitens. The sequence continues at coordinate 286,170,343 of NC_064620.1, forward strand.
AAGGGGTAGATTTTGGGAAAGTCACCCAAAACCATGGGTGAGGGTAGGCTTACCCTATGGCAAGTCTCCAACCACATCTTCTTGGTTCTTTGATGAATGTCTCATTGCTTCTCTTCTTGTCAGAGGTACAGGTAAATATTATGTGTGCAAGAACAGTAACATGCCTATTCCAAAATAAAATTCTTAGTCAGCCTCAGTTTAGTTTCCAAAAGGGTCTCTCTACACTCTACAGAGTAAGTCACTTTTAAATTCACTGATCAGATTATACAAAATTTAAATGACAAAATATTGCCAACTTTTATTTTCTGTTACTTGTGAAAAGCATATGATTGTGAAGTAAAAAGTATTCCCACAGAGAAACTTAAATAATATGGTATCAGAGTTCTCACTGGTAATTGGTTTTCATCCTATGTAATTAAAAGAATGCAGTGTGTGACATTAAGAGTATACAGAACAAAAACAGATCTTCAGAGTGCTGAAGAGTCAGTATGAGTCTACTACATGAACCAGTACTGTTTCTGCTCTTTTCTTATTATTCATAAAAGATTGGCCATTTTCTTATTCAAGAAGCAGAATCATTCATAAACATTTCCTTCATTTTTCCCATGGTTTCATTGGTTGATGATGTTCTGAGATGTAGAGGGTGCTCGTCACTTTCAACAACTTTATGGCCTTTTTCAAAATTGTTACATCACTTGTAAATTCACTGAAATTAATATTTGACATTTCCAAAACTGTGCTGCATTTTATTCTGTTCTTATAGCAAAATTTACTACTAATTCTCCAATTCACATTTATGCAAAATAAATATTCTCTGATACTGACCAAAACACATATAACATTTTTGACAGACATGATGTGGCTAATACTCTACAGATATTTTTTTCAGGCATGTTAGCCATCACAACAAATAAAAAATAGCACATATCATATTAGTACAACATGTGAAATTACAAAATTCCCATTACCTTTTGAACACACATCATGTCGACACACATGAGTCGCCACAACCACTTTTTCAAGAGGCAGTAGCTCTCCTCCAGAGAAAATGAGAAAATTGCCAGAAAATTAGTGTAGATTAAATAAGTTTTTGAGAAGGAAAGACTCAACTGTAAATATACAAATCTGATATGAAGATTTGATCACATGAAGATTCTCGTGTGTGTGTGTGGGGGGGGGGGTCTCTTAAATACCCTTTCCTCTCCACCGTCTCCCACATTTTCCCCCTTACCTTCCGTTTCCCCATCGCATACATTGTCCAGGCTGGCTGTGTCCTTTTCCTAACATCTAACTTTAGAAAAATTAGGTATTTTGTCGTGTTAAAATTACATTTTTTTCCAGTTATCTTGTGTTTTAGGTCATCAGTTGACTGGGAAATCAGCTGTGGAAATGTACAGACAGTGCTTACTGGCTGGATGTCGATGTGTTGAGCTTGATTTCTGGAATGGACGAACAGAGGAACCTGTCATTGTTCATGGCTACACTTTTGTACCTGAGATTCCTGCAAAGGTACCCTAATTATACTATTATTTTGCTATAGCAAGTGAGTGTGCGTGTTTTCCAATAGTGAGTGTAAATAATGTTAAACAAAAAAATATGTCTTGCATATCAATTAGAAAAGTAGCAACAAACTTACACAGAAACATGAAAAGCTTTCTGAATCCCACTGAAAAATAAGGAAATCATACATAGAAAATGTTACATTACATTTATTTTTTTCAGTTATACATTTCAAACTCAAATCACACAAATGGTGTCGTTGCTGCTTTCAACTTACCACCAAGTCATCTTCAGATGTTATGAGTATATTACTCAGTAACAATCCATCTGAAGAGGTGTGGTGAGGTGCTCACAGTGTAAACATATCTGTGCTCTATTTGTTGGGACTGGTACATTGTGAGTGCTCATGAGCTGTTGTTATGTAATATATTCATATCATCTGTTGATGGCTTGGAATAAGTCAAAACCTGTAATGATACCATTTGCATGCATTGAAGCTGGAACACACAATAAAAATTACAAAATAATCATTGTGTTTTCCCAAGGCAGTATGCTCAGTCTGTGTAACGAAGGATTTAAATAAAATAGTCACTCAGGATCTGGGATCAACAGAAATCCAATGGATAGGGTAAAATTGGGTGCACACGTATGGTGGTATTTAACAGGTAATACATTTATCTGATGATTCTGGTGGTGGAAGGTTTTTGTATTAAAAAAAAAAGTCTTTCTTTATGCCAGTGTCAATTCGTGCTTTCTGACAGTTTTCTTATGATCATGATAACAGACAAGGCTGGGTAGGGCACAAAGTACTGTTTGCTCAGATGGCTATAACTTTGGTAAAGTATATCATGGCAGTTACACAAATGGAGTAGGTAATAGCATGAGAATACTAAGGGTGATTTTTGCAGTTACTGCTGTTCCAGATGTGAAACACTGTTCAACAGAGTTGATGGAAAAGAATTGTATTACATTTGCACTTTGCCCAGGCTTAGAAAATAGTGTTAAAGTTTCTCAAATTGGAAAAAGAATCTTCCATATGATAACCATATTTTAGAGCATAGTTTAAGAGAATTAAAGCACTGTCAAAAATTCTGAATGTTATGAATAGCCACAATTTGGAAATTTTAAATGGTATAATATGTTAAGCTGGCTCTTCTGTACTCTGGTTTCAAAGGCATATCAATTTTAGCAGGCATAGTGATACATTACAGATGTGGAAATGTAGATAAATTATCAAATGTATGTGAGTTATTGGGAGTATTATGTGTCTGCTGAAAGAAAAGTTGTCTTTACAATTTTAATGAAGACAGTGCAAGACACTTCCATTCTTTCTATAATTTATTCAGTATTACCATTTCTACCTCCATGCTTGAGCCAGTTATCTCAGCCATTATGAAGAAATTAGAAGTATTTGGACTTCATGTTTTATCATATACATTCTCTGTATTCTCTTTAACAAAACCCTTAATGTAATTTGTTGGAGGTATCTTTGTCATGTGTGTTTTATGTGTAAACCTGAGTCAGTGTCAGTGTGATACTAGTATGCTTAATTAGAGCTTCAACATATAGGGGATAGTCAAATGAAAATGACACAGATAGAAAAAAGTGGGTAAACTGTTTATTGTTTCAGAAGTAATTGCCAATTAATTCAAAAGTAATTTATTCCTCTGTGGAACAATGTGTCAATGGCCTTGCCGCAGTGGATACACCGGTTCCCGTAAGATCACCGAAGTTAAGCGCTGTCGGGCGTGGTTGGCACTTGGATGGGTGACCATCCAGGCCGCCATGTGCTGTTGCCATTTTTGGGGGCGCACTCAGCCTCGTGATTGAGGAGCTACTCGACCGAATAGTAGCGGCTTCTGCCAAGAATACCATCCTCCACTGAGGATGACATGGCAGTCAGATGGTCCCGGTAGGCCACTCGTGGCCTGAAGACGGAGTGAGTGGAACAATGTGGTCATTGCTGTATTGGAGAAACGTTTGCAGTTGCATGGAGAACCACAATTGTGCCCAGGTGTGCACCTCTTCGTCAAAAGCAGGTGAAACCAGAGATGTCTTACTTCAGAGCTCCAAAAATTTGGAAATTGGGAGGAGAGAGATTGGGACTCTATGGAGGCTGCATTGGCCCATCCATATGTACATCTACATCTACATTTATACTCCGCAAGCCACCCAATGGTGTGTGGCGGAGGGCACTTTACGTGCCACTATCATTACCTCCTTTTCCTGTTCCAGTCGCGTATGGTTCGTGGGAAGAACGACTGTCTGAAAGCCTCCGTGCGCGCTCTAATCTCTCTAATTTTACATTTGTGATCTCCTCGGGAGGTATAAGTAGGGGGAAGCAATATATTCGATACCTCGTCCAGAAACGCACCCTCTCGAAACCTGGCGAGCAAGCTACACCGCGATGCAGAGCGCCTCTCTTGCAGAGTCTGCCACTTGAGTTTATTAAACATCTCCGTAACGCTATCATGGTTACCAAATAACCCTGTGATGAAACGCGCCGCTCTTCTTTGGATCTTCTCTATCTCCTCTGTCAACCCGATCTGGTATGGATCCCACACTGATGAGCAATACTCAAGTATAGGTCGAACGAGTGTTTTGTAAGCCACCTCCTTTGTTGATGGACTACATTTTCTAAGCACTCTCCAAATGAATCTCAACCTGGTACCCGCCTTACCAACAATTAATTTTAAATGATCATTCCACTTCAAATCGTTCCGCACGCATACTCCCAGATATTTTACAGAAGTAACTGCTACCAGTCTTTGTTCCGCTATCATATAATCATACAATAAAGGATCCTTCTTTCTATGTATTCGCAATACATTACATTTGTCTATGTTAAGGGACAGTTGCCACTCCCTGCACCAAGTGACTATCCGCTGCAGATCTTCCTGCATTTCGCTACAATTTTCTAATGCTGCAACTTCTCTGTATACTACAGCATCATCCACAAAAAGCCACATGCAACTTCCAACACTATCTACTAGGTCATTTATATATATTGTGAAAAGCAATGGTCCCATAACAGTCCCCTGTGGCACGCCAGAGGTTACCTTAACGTCTGTAGACGTCTCTCCATTGATAACAACATGCTGTGTTCTGTTTGCTAAAAACTCTTCAATCCAGCCACACAGCTGGTCTGATATTCTGTAGGCTCTTACTTTGTTTATCAGGCGACAGTGCGGAACTGTATCGAATGCCTTCCGGAAGTCAAGAAAAATAGCATCTACCTGGGAGCCTGTATCTAATATTTTCTGGGTCTCATGAACAAATAAAGCGAGTTGGGTCTCACACGATCGCTGTTTCCGGAATCCATGTTGATTCCTACATAGTAGATTCTGGGTTTCCAAAAACGACATGATACTCGAGCAAAAACCATGTTCTAAAATTCTACAACAGATCGACGTCAGAGATATAGGTCTATAGTTTTGCGCATCTGCTCGACGACCCTTCTTGAAGACTGGGACTACCTGTGCTCTTTTCCAATCATTTGGAACCCTCCGTTCCTCTAGAGACATGCGGTACACGGCTGTTAGAAGGGGGGCAAGTTCTTTCGCGTACTCTGTGTAGAATCGAATTGGTATCCCATCAGGTCCAGTGGACTTTCCACTGTTGAGTGATTCCAGTTGCTTTTCTATTCCTTGGACACTTATTTCGATGTCAGACATTTTTTCGTTTGTGTGAGGATTTAGAGAAGGAACTGCAGTGCGGTCTTCCTCTGTGAAACAGCTTTGGAAAAAGGTGTTTAGTATTTCAGCTTTACACGTGTCATCCTCTGTTTCAATGCCATCATCATCCCGGAGTGTCTGGATATGCTGTTTCGAGCCACTTACTGATTTAACGTAAGACCAGAACTTCCTAGGATTTTCTGTCAAGTCGGTACATAGAATTTTACTTTCGAATTCACTGAACGCTTCACGCATAGCCCTCCTTACGCTAACTTTGACATCGTTTAGCTTCTGTTTGTCTGAGAGGTTTTGGCTGCGTTTAAACTTGGAGTGAAGCTCTCTTTGCTTTCGCAGTAGTTTCCTAACTTTGTTGGTGTACCACGGTGGGTTTTTCCCGTCCCTCACAGTTTTACTCGGCATGTTCCTGTCTAAAACGCCAAGGTTGTTTCAGCTATCCTGCAAAAGTTTCACTGGGAAGTCATTATGCATACTCCATTAAGTCTCAAACTCTCCCCATGTGATTTCCATATTTTTGTAGCCCTGAAAAAAGACATTTGTGTCTATCGATGTACTTTGAATAAAAAAGTACATGCCTGGGTAGAATCATGTTTCCATAGCAACCACAAATATTTTTCCATTAAGGCACTGACCATCTTTTCTCACAGTTGGATAAATGTATTAACAGATATGATGATTATGTTTGAAATAACAAGCAGTGTACTTACTTCCCCCCAACCCCCCACCTTGTTTTCATTTGACTGACCCTTATATTTGCTTCTGGACTTTACAAAATTGCCCATATTTTCTACAACAGTTGAAAATTTTTATTCTTATTAATGCTGACAATGATAGTTCTCAAAAGCTCAAAATTTTATAGGGAACTTATCAGCATCATCATCTCAAACAGTTTCCAGCCCTTGCTTGGTCTGTTTGGAACATAAACCTCACCAGCTTTCTGTGTTTAGTTGGGTCCTGTCCTCACCTCTTTTTTCTACATTCCTGCACACCTCTCAGCGATCTATCCCTTGGTCTTTGTCTTGGTCATTTCCTTTGCATCTCCATTTGATGTACCTTCTTGGGAATCATCTTGGTACTTTTCTCTTTAAGTGCCCATACCATCTTAACCCTGATGTTCTAGTCTGAAGAGTTCCTCTTTCACTATTTCCCTCACCCATTCATTCCTCACTCTATCTCTCCTTGTTACTCCTAACCAACTTCTGAGGAACTTCACTTCACATGCCTTGAATTTGCTTACATCTCTTTTCTTCATCACCCACATTTCAGATGCATAGATCAAAGTTTAGGTGTGTATGTAAGCGCTGGTATGTTGATAGAAACAATAAAATAAAAAACACATGAACACACACACAAATATTCAAGCTTTCACAACCCATGGTTGCTTCATCAGGAAAGAGGGATGAAGCAACCATGGGTTGCGAAATCTTGAATATTTGTGTGTTTTTTATTTTATTGTGTCTATCAACATACCAGCGCTTTCTCTTTGGTAAGTGAAAGGTTAAAGCATCTTTGTTTTTTATATTATTTTTCCAATGTGGAATCTTTCCCTTTCGCAACCAACGGTTGCCTCGTCAAGAAAGAGGGAAGGAGAGGGAAAGATGAAAGGATGTGGGTTTTAAGGGAGAGGGTAAGGAGTCATTTCAATCCCGGGAGCGTAAAAACTTCCCCCTAAGGTAAGTCTTTCCGCTCCCGGAATTGGAATGACTCCTTACCCTCTCCCTTAAAACCCACATCTTTTCGTCTTTCCCTCTCCTTCCCTCTTTCCTGATGAGGCAACAGATTGTTGCGAAAGCTTGAATTTCGTGTGTATGTTTGTGTTTGTTTGTGTGTCTATCGACCTGCCAGCACTTTCGTTCAGTAAGTCACATCATCTGTGTTTTTAGATATATTTTTCCCACGTGGAATGTTTCCCTCTATTATATTCATATCATTAATATGAACCCAACAATTACGTTTGTTATTGTCACTGTTGCATTTCGAAATCTTTCCTGTCATCTTATTTTCTCTTTCTGTTTTTGCAAGTAGTTTCACTTTGTATTCACCTTCTCCTCTTTACCGAATCTACCATACAATTTTATTCTGCCTATATATACTCAGTAATACGTAACCCACTTCCAAACCATAAGCAAAAAATTTTTTTCCGCTTTCAGCAATACTGCTGCTACAAAATCCACCGTTTCCAGTTCACAAACAGTTCCTTTCAGCTATTAAACAGCCATTTCAACTGGTTCCAATAACTTTCGCTCTTTTTCCATTTCCGTTTTTCCCACATCACTGATCTTTTTTAGTCGCTTCCAACAGGTTTTAACGTCATTATTTCTTCGTCAGACAATTGTTAGCCCATTTTCACAATCTGCCACCACAAAACCACTCCTTTTAATACATTTACATGCAGTTTTTTCGAAATTTTCCCGAATTGCTCCACCCTTTAACGTGTTTTGGTGGCATCACAACCACATAACGTTTGTGCACATCGTTGTCTACCAACCCAAGTTCACCACAGGATCAACATAGCCCAGCTATAACCAACACCTTTTCGCCTTTTTTCACACCAGATCTCCAGTTGCTTTCTAGTTCACCTTATCTCTCCCCATATATTTTTATTTTCACTTTCATTTCAGCCTCATGTTACACTTTCCACCTTCTAATACCATGTCACTCTCACAACATCCCCATTAAGTTTTATTTACATTCCCTCTGCAAACATGCCTTCGCCCTAGCCAGATTACACTCCCATATTTTATTTTCTCAGGCTTGTCTGGCATTTGGCATTACCCCCAAAGGCCTCACACTTAAAGTTCCCATCTCTGGCTGTAATCCTTCTTTCCATCAGTCCCTATACCAGTTCCAAACTGAACAATCCATTGCCCTCACCCACCTAATCCTTCACCTACACATCAACTCAGCCAATGAACACACCCGTCAACTCCTATCCTTAATAAAAGTCCTCAATCTTTCCTCTCCCACATCCACACCAGCTGTTCAGAGCATCCTTCTACATGCCAATTGCAAATTAGAACAGCATGCCACCCTCCACCTCAAAAAACTATCCAGTCTCCTGGTTTCCCACCTCCGGAAAGGCAACTCACTCACCCTTCACAACCTTTCCAGCAAACTTCAACCTCCTCTCATTGCACACAGACCCAGTCTCTCCCATCTACTCAATCTCCCACTTCCAGCTCCACTCCCCCCCAAAACCTCAAAATTCCAATCAACACAATCTGGAACCACAACACCCTAATTCAGTAGTTAACCTTTCCTCCAAACCTTTCTCCCAATCCGAAACCTCTGTCCTACCCAAAGGCCTCACCTTCAGCCCCACTCCCAGATTCAACCAAACAGCCCTTGTCAAAGATTTACTGTCCTACACCCGTACTCTCTGCTGGAAATATCACTTTGCCACGAAGAAAAATGATCCTAATCCTACTCCTAATGGTCCAACTCCCCAAGACACTATCCAAATTGAACCCTGCCTGGAACAGTTCCGTCCTCTGTCACAGCGGGACCCACCTCCCCTTCCTCAAAATCACCCTCTCCAAACCTTCCAGGAATGTCTGACTTCCAGCCTTGCCTCTCAATCCTTCTTAAAAAATCTTAATCCTACTCCCAACATCACCACTGCTGAAGCCCAGGCTATCCGTGATCTGAAGGCTGACCAATTCATCGTCATTCTTCCGGCGGACAAGGGTTCCACGACCGTGGTACTTGATCGTCGGGAGTATGTGGCTGAGGGACTCCGTCAGCTTTCAGACAACACTACATACAAAGTTTGCCAAGGTAATCCCATTCCTGATGTCCAGGCAGAGCTTCAAGGAATCCTCAGAACTTTAACTCCCTACAAAACCTTTCACCTGACTCTATCAACCTCCTGACCCCACCAACACCCCACACCCCTACCTTCTACCTTCTTCCTAAAATTCACAAACCCAATCATCCCGGCTGTCCCATTGTAGATGGCTACCAAGCCCCCACAGAACGTATCTCTGCCTACGTAGATCAGCACCTTCAACCCATTACATGCAGTCTCCCATCCTTCATCAAAGACACCAACCACTTTTCGAATGCCTGGAATTCCTACACAGTCTGTTACCCCCGGAAACCATCCTTGTAACCATTGATGCCACTTCCTTATACACAAATATTCCGCACGTCCAGGGCCTCGCTGCGATGGAGCACATCCTTTCACGCCCATCACCTGCTACCCTACCTAAAACCTCTTTCCTCATTACCTTAGCCAGCTTCATCCTGACCCACAACTTCTTCACTTTCGAAGACCAGACATACCAACAACTAAAGGGAACAGCCATGGGTACCAGGATGGTCCCCTCGTACGCCAACCTATTCATGGGTTGCTTAGAGGAAGCCTTCTTGGTTACCCAGGCCTGCCAATCCAAAGTTTGGTACAGTTTTATTGATGACATCTTCATGATCTGGACTCACAGTGAAGAAGAACTCCAGAATTTCCTCTCCAACCTCAACTCCTTTGGTTCCATCAGATTCACCTGGTCCTACTCCAAATCCCACGCCACTTTCCTTGAGGTTGACCTCCACGTGTCCAATGGCCAGCTTCACACATCCATCCACATCAAACCCACCAACAAGCAACAGTACCTCCATTATGACAGCTGCCACCCATTCCACATCAAACGGTCCCTTCCCTACAGCCTAGGTCTTCGTGGCAAACGAGTCTGCTCCAGTCCGGAATCCCTGAACCATTACACCAACAACCTGAAAACAGCTTTCGCATCCCGCAACTACCCTCCCGACCTGGTACAGAAGCAAATAACCAGAACCGCTTCCTCATCCCCTCAAACCCAGAACCTCCCACAGAAGAACCCCAAAAGTGCCCCACTTGTGACAGGATACTTTCCGGGACTGGGTCAGACTGAATGTGGCTCTCCAGCAGGGATACGTCTTCCTTAAATCCTGCCCTGAAATGAGATCCATCCTTCATGAAATCCTCCCCACTCCACCAAGAGTGTCTTTTTGTCATCCACGTAACCTTCGTAACCTCTTAGTCCATCCCTATGAAATCCCCAAACCACCTTCCCTACCCTCTGGCTCCTACCCTTGTAACTGCCCCCGGTGTAAAACCTGTCCCATGCATCCTCACACCACCATCTACTCCAGTCCTGTAACCCAGAAGGTGTACACGATCAAAGGCAGAGCCACGTGTGAAAGCACCCATGTGATTTACCAACTGACCTGCCTACACTGTGAAGCTTTCAATGTGGGAATTACCAGCAACAAACTGTCCATTTGCATGAATGGACACAGGCAGACAGTGTTTGTTGGTAATGAGGATCACCCTGTGGCTAAACATGCCTTGGTGCACGGACAGCACATCTTGGCACAGTGTTACACCGTCTGGGTTATCTGGATACTTCCCACTAACACCAACCTATCAGAACTCCGGAGTTGGGAACTTGCCCTTCAATATATCCTCTCTTCCCATTATCCACCAGGCCTCAACCTCCGCTAATTTCAAGTTGCCGCCGCTCATACCCCACCTGTTATTCACCAACATCTTTGCCTCTGTACTTCTGCCTCAACTGACATCTCTGCCCAAACTCTTTGTCTTTGAATATGTCTGTGCAGAGGCAATGATGTTGTTGAATGACAGGTGAGGTATGAGTGGCGGCAACTTGAAATTAGCGGAGATTGAGGCCTGGTGGGTAACGGGAAGAGAGGATATATTGAAGAGCAAGTTCCCATCTCCGGAGTTCGGATAGGTTGGTGGTAGTGGAATGTATCCAGATAACCCAGACGGTGTAACACTGTGCCAAGATCTGCTGGCCGTGCACCAAGGCATGTTTAGCCACAGGGTGATTCTCATTACCAACAAACACTGTCTGCCTGTGTCCATTCATGCGAATGGACAGTTTGTTGCTGGTCATTCCCACATAGAATGTGTCACAGTGTAGGCAGGTCAGTTGGTACATCACGTGGGTGCTTTCACACGTGGCTCTGCCTTTGATCGTGTACACCTTCCGGGTTACAGGACTGGAGTAGGTGGTGGTGGGAGGGTGCATGGGACAGGTTTTGCACCGGGGGAGGTTAAAAGGGAAGGAGCCAGAGGGTAGGGAAGGTGGTTTGGGGATTTCATAGGGATGAACTAACAGGTTACGAAGGTTAAGTGGACGGTGGAAAGACACTCTTGGTGGAGTGGGGAGGATTTCATGAAGGATGGATCTCATTTCAGGGCAGGATTTGAGAAAGTCGTATCCCTGCTGGAGAGCCACATTCAGAGTCTGATCCAGTCCCGGAAAGTATCCTGTCACAAGTGGGGCACTTTTGTGGTTCTTCTGTGGGAGGTTCTGGGTTTGAGGGAATGAGGAAGTGGCTCTGGTTATTTGCTTCTGTACCAGGTCGGGAGGGTTGTTGCAGGATGCGAAAGCTGTTTTCAGGTTGTTGGTGTAATGGTTCAGGGATTCCGGACTGGAGCAGATTCGTTTGCCATGAAGACCTAGGCTGTAGGGAAGGGACCGTTTGATGTGGAATGGGTGGCAGCTGTCATAATGGAGGTACTGTTGCTTGTTGGTGGGTTTGATGTGGACGGACGTGTGAAGCTGGCCATTGCACAGATGGAGGTCAACATCAAGGAAAGTGGCGTGGGATTTGGAGTAGGACCAGGTGAATCTGATGGTACCAAAGGAGTTGAGGTTGGAGAGGAAATTCTGGAGTTCTTCTTCACCGTGAGTCCAGATCATGAAGATATCAATAAATCGGTACCAAACTTTGGGTTGGCAGGCCTGGGTAACCAATATGGCTTCCTCTAAGCGACCCGTGAATAGGTTGGCGTACGAGGGGGCCATCCTGGTACCCATGGCTGTTCCCTTTAATTGTTGGTATGTCTGGCCTTCAAAAGTGAAGAAGTTGTGGGTCAGGATGAAGCTGGCTTAGGTAATGAGGGCCACTCATACCTCACCTGTCTTTCAACAACATCTTTGCCTCTGCACTTCCACCTCGACTGACATCTCTGCCCAAACTCTTTGTCTTTGAATATGTCTTCTTGTGTCCGTATATCTGTGGATGGATATGTGTGCGTGTGCGAGTGTATACCTGTCCTTTTTTCCCCCTAAGGTAAGTCTTTCCGCTCCCGGGATTGGAATGACTCCTTACCCTCCCCCTTAAAACCCACATCCTTCCGTCTTTCCCTCTCCTTCCCTCTTTCCTGACGAAGCAACCATTGGTTGCGAAAGCTAGAATTTTGTGTGTATGTTTGTGTTTGTTTGTGTGTCTATCGACCTGTCAGTGCTTTCGTTTGGTAAGTGACATCTTCTTTGTTTTTAGATATATTTTTCCCACGTGGAATGTTTCCCTCTATTATATTCATAATATTAATTTGAACCCAACAATTACGTTTGTTATTGTCACTGTTGCATTTCAAAATCTTTTCTGTTGTCTTATTTTCTCTTTCTGTTTATGCCAGTCCTTTCACTTTGTATTCACCTTCTCCTTTTTACCGTAATCTACTATACAATTTTATCCCGCCTGTATATACTCAATAATACGTAACCCACTTCCAAACCATAACCAAAAAAATTTTTTTCCGCTTTCAACACTACCGCTGCTATAAAATCCACCGTTTCTAGTTCTCAAACAGTTCCTTTCACCTATTAAACAACCGTTTCGGCTAGTTCTAATAACTTTCGCTATATTTCCATTTCCATTTTTCCCACATCACTGATAATCTTTAGCCGCTTCCCACAGGTTTGAACGTCATTATTTCTTCATCAGACAATTGTTAGCCTCATTTTCATAATCTGCCACCACAAAACCACGCCTTTTAATACATTTACATGCAGTTTTTTCGAAATTTTCCCGAATTTCTTCGTCCCTTAACGTGTTTTGGCGGCAACACAACCACCTAACCTTTGTGCACATCGTTGTCTACCAACCCAAGTCCAACATAGCCCAGCTGTAACCAACACATTTTCGCCTTGTTTCACACCAGATCACCAGTTACTTTCCAGTTCACCTTTATCTCTCCCCATATATTTTTATTTTCATTTCAGCGTCATGTTACACTTTCCACCTTCTAATACCATGTCACCCTCACAAAACCCCCACAATGACCCCATTAAGTTTTATTTACATTCCCTCTGCAAACATGCCTTCGCCCTAGCCAGATTACGCTCCCATATTCTATTTTCTCAGGCTTGTCTGACATTTGGCTTTACCCCCAAAGGCCTCACACTTAAAGTTCCCATCTCTGGCTGCAACCCTTATTTCCATCAGTCCCTATACCAGTTCCAAACTGAACAATCCATTGCCCTCACCCACCTAATCCTTCACCTACACATCAACTCAGCCAATGAACACACCCATCAACTCCTATCCTTAATAAAAGTCCTCAATCTTTCCCGTCCCACATCCACACTAGATGTTCAGAGCATCCTCCTACAGGCCAACCGCAAATTAGAACAGCATGCCACCCTTCACCACGAAAAACTATCCAATCTCCTGGTTTCCCACCTCCGGAAAGGCAACTCACTCACCCTTCACAACCTTTCCAGCAAACCTCAACCTCCTCTCATTGCACACAGACCCAGTCTCTCCCATCTACTCAATCTCCCACTTCCAGCTCCACTCCCTCCAAAACCTCAAAACTCCAATCAACACAATCTGGAACCACAACACCCTAATTCAGTAGTTAATCTTTCCTCCAAACCATTCTCCCAATCCGAAACCTCTGTCCTATCCAAAGGCCTCACCTTCAGCCCCACTCCCAGATTCAACCAAACAGCCCTCGTCAAAGATTTACTGTCCTACACTCGTACTCTCTGCTGGAAATATCACTTTGCCACGAAGAAAAATGATCCTAATCCTACTCCTAATGATCCAACTCCCCAAGACACTATCCAAATTGAACCCTGCCTGGAACAGTTCCGCCCTCCGTCACAGCGGGACCCACCTCCTCTTCCTCTAAATCACCCTCTCCAAACCTTCCAGGAATGTCTGACTTCCAGCCTTGCATCTCAATCCTCCTCAAAAAACCTTAATCCTACTCCCAACATCACCACTGCTGAAGCCCAGGCTATCCGTGATCTGAAGGCTGACCGATCCAACGTCATTCTTCCGGCGGACAAGGGTTCCACGACCATGGTACTTGATCGTCGGGAGTATGTGGCTGAGGGACTGCGTCAGCTTTCAGACAACACCACATACAAAGTTTGCCAAGGTAATCCGATTCCCGATGTCCAGGCGGAGCTTCAAGGAATCCTCAGAACCTTAGGCCCCCTGCAAAACCTTTCACCTGACTCCATCAACCTCCTGACCCCACCGACACCCCGCACCCATACCTTCTACCTTCTTCCTAAAATTCACAAACCCAATCATCCCGGCCGCCCCATTGTAGATGGTTACCAAGCCCCCACAGAACGTATCTCTGCCTACGTAGATCAACACCTTCAACCCTTTACATGCAGTCTCCCATCCTTCATCAAAGACACCACCACTCTCTCGAACGCCTGGAATCCTTACCCAATCTGTTACCCCCAGAAACCATCCTTGTAACCATTGATGCCACTTCCTTATACACAAATATTCCGCACGTCCAGGGCCTCGCTGCGATGGAGCACTTCCTTTCACGCCGATCACCTGCGACCCTACCTAAAACCTCTTTCCTCATTACCTTAGCCAGCTTCATCCCGACCCACAACTTCTTCACTTTTGAAGGCTAGACATACCAACAATTAAAGGGAACAGCCATGGGTACCAGGACGGCCCCCTCGTACGCCAACCTATTCATGGGTCGCTTAGAGGAAGCCTTCTTGGTTACCCAGGCCTTCCAACCCAAAGTTTGGTACAGATTTATTGATGACATCTTCATGATCTGGACTCACGGTGAGGAAGAACTCCAGAATTTCCTCTCCAACCTCAACTCCTTTGGTTCCATCAGATTCACCTGGTCCTACTCCAAATCCCACACCACTTTCCTTGACGTTGACCTTCATCTGTCCAATGGCCAGCTTCACACGTCTGTCCACATCAAACCCACCAACAAGCAACAGTACCTCCATTATGACAGCTGCCACCCATTCCACATCAAACGGTCCCTTCCCTACAGCCTAGGTCTTCGTGGCAAACGAATCTGCTCCAGTCTGGAAACCCTGAACCATTACACCAACAACCTGACAACAGCTTTCGCATCCCGCAACAACCCTCCCGACCTGGTACAGAAGCAAATAACCAGAGCCACTTCCTCATTCCCTCAAACCCAGAACCTCCCACAGAAGAACCACAAAAGTGCCCCACTTGTGACAGGGTACTTTCCGGGACTGGACCAGACTCTGAATGTGGCTGTCCAGCAGGGATACAACTTTCTCAAATCCTGCCCTGAAATGAGATCCATCCTTCATGAAATCCTCCCCACTCCACCAAGAGTGTCTTTCCACCGTCCACCTAACCTTCGTAACCTGTTAGTTCATCCCTATGAAATCCCCAAACCACCTTCCCTACCCTCTGGCTCCTACCCTTTTAACCTCCCCCGGTGTAAAACCTGTCCCATGCACCCTCCCACCACCACCTACTCCTGTCCTGTAACCCGGAAGGTGTACACGATCAAAGGCAGAGCCACGTGTGAAAGCACCCACGTGATTTACCAACTGACCTGCCTACACTGTGACACATTCTATGTGGGAATGACCAGCAACAAACTGTCCATTCGCATGAATGGACACAGGCAAACAGTGTTTGTTGGTAATGAGGATCACCCTGTGGCTAAACATGCCTTGGTGCACAGCCAGCACATCTTGGCACAGTGTTACACCGTCCTGGTTATCTGGATACTTCCCACTAACACCAACCTATCCGAACTCTGGCGATGGGAACTTGCTCTTCAATATATTCTCTCTTCCCGTTACCCACCAGGCCTCAATCTCCGCTAATTTCAAGTTGCCGCCACTCATACCTCACCTGTCATTCAAAAACTTCTTTGCCTCTGCACTTCCGCCTCGACTGACATCCCTGCCTTACTCTTTGTCTTTGAATATGTCTGCTTGTGTCTGTAGATGTGTGGATGGATATGTGTGTGTGTGCGAGTGTATACCCGTCCTTTTTTCCCCCTAAGGTAAGGCTTTCCGCTCCCAGGATTGGAATGACTCCGTACCCTCTCCCTTAAAACCCACATCCTTTCGTCTTTCCCTCTTCTTCCCTATTTCCTGACGAAGCAACCATTGGTTGCGAAAGCTAGAATTTTGTGTGTATGTTTGTGTTTGTTTGTGTGTCTATCGACCTGCCAGCGCTTTCGTTTGGTAAGTCACATCATCTTACAATCACACACACGAAATTCAAGCTTTCGCAACCCACGGTTGCTTCATCAGGAAAGAGGGAAGGAGAGGGAAAGACTAAAGGATGTGGGTTTTAAGGGAGAGGGTAAGGAGTCATTCCAATCCCGGGAGTGAAAAAACTTACCTTAGGGGGAAAAAAGAACAGGTTCACACTTGTACACACACACATATCCATCCGCACGTATACGGACACAAGCAGATACATGTAAAGGCAAAGAGTTTGGGCAGAGATGTCAGTCGAGGCGGAAGTACAGAGGCAAAGATGTTGGTGAATAACAGTTGATGTATGAAGGCGGCAACTTGAAATTAGCGGAGGTTGAGGCCTGGTGGGTAACGGGAAGAGAGGATATATTGAAGGGCAAGTTCCCATCTCCGGAGTTCTGATAGGTTGGTGTTAGTGGGTAGTATCCAGATAACCTGGATGGTGTAACACTGTGCCAAGATGTGCTGTCCGTGCACCAAGGCATGTTTAGCCACAGGGTGCTCCTCATTACCAACAAACACTGTGCCTGTGTCCATTCATGCGAATGGACAGTTTGTTGCTGGTCATTCCCACATAGAAAGCTTCACAGTGTAGGAAAGTCAGTTGGTAAATCACGTGGGTGATTTCACACGTGGCTCTGCCTTTGATCGTGTACACCTTCCGGGTTACAGGACTGGAATAGGTGGTGGTGAGAGGGTGCATGGGACAGGTTTTGCACCGGGGGCAGTTACAAGGGTAGGAGCCAGAGGGTAGGGAAGGTGGATTGGGTATTTCATAGGGATGAACCAAGAGGTTACGAAGGTTACGTGGATGACAAAAAGACACTCTTGGTGGAGTGGGGAGGATTTCATGAAGGATGGATCTCATTTCAGGGCAGGATTTGAGGAAGTTGTATCCCTGCTGGAGAGCTACATTCAGAGTCTGATCCAGTCACGGAAAGTATCCTGTTACAAGTGGGGCACTTTTGGGGTTCTTCTGTGGCAGGTTCTGGCTTTGAGGGGAAGAGGAAGTGGCTCTGGTTATTTGCTTCTGTACCAGGTCGGGAGGGTAGTTGCAGGATGCGAAAGCTGTTTTCAGGTTGTTGTTGTAATGGTTCAGGGATTCCAGACTGGAGCAGATTCGTTTGCCACAAAGACCAAGGCTTTAGGTAAGGGACCGATTGATATGGAATGGGTGGCAGCTGTCATAATGGAGGTACTGTTGCTTGTTGGTGGGTTTGATTTGGACGGATGTGTGAAGCTGGCCATTGGACAGATGGAGGTCAATGTCAAGGAAAGTGGCTTGGGATCTGGAGTAGGACCAAGTGAATCTGATGGAACCAAAGGAGTTGAGATTGGAGAGGAAATTCTGGAGTTCTTCTTCACTGTGAGTCCAGATCATGAAGATGTTATCAATAAATCTGTACCAAACTTTAGGTTGGCAGGTCTGGGTAACCAAGAGGGCTTCCTCTAAGCAACCCATAAATAGGTTGGCATACGAGGGGGCCATCCTGGTACCCATGGCTGTTCCCTTTAATTGTTGGTATGTCTGGCCTTCAAAAGTGAAGAAGTTGTGAGTCAGGATGAAGCTGGCTAAGGTAATGAGGAAAGAGGTTTTATGTAGGGTGATCGGCATGAAAGGAAGTGCTCCATCACAGCGAGCCCCTGGACGTGCAGAATATTTGTGTATAAGGAAGTGGCATCAATGGTTACAAGGATGGTTTCCGGGGGTAACAGATTGGATAAGGATTCCAGGCGTTCGAGAAAGTGGTTGGTGTCTTTGATTAAGGATGGGAGACTGTATGTAATGAGTTGAAGGTGTTGATCTACGTAGGCAGAGATACGTTCTGTGGGGGCTTGGTAACCAACTATAATGGGGCGGCCGGGATGATTGGGTTTGTTAATTTGAGGAAGTAGGTAGAAGGTAGAGGTGCGGGGTGTCGGTGGGGTCAGGAGGTCGATGGAGTCAGGTGAAAGGTTTTGTAGGGGGTTTAAGGTTCTGAGGATTCCTTGAAGCTCAGCCTGGACATCAGGAATGGGTTTACCTTGGCAAACAAAGTTACCCCCGGAAACCATCCTTGTAACCATTGATGCCACTTCCTTATATACAAAGTTTGCCAAGTTAATCCCATTCCTTGCCTTGGTGCACGGCTAGCACATCTTGGCACAGTGTTACACCATCCGGGTTATCTGGTACTACCCACTAACACCAACCTATCAGAACTCCGGGGATGGGAACTTGCCCTTCAATATACCCTCTCTTCCCGTTACCCACCAGGCCTCAACCTCCGCTAATTTCAAGTTGCCGCCGCTCATACCTCTCCTGTTATTCAAGAACATCTTTGCCTCTGTACTTCCGCCTCGACTGACATCTCTGCCCAAACTCTTTGCCTTTACATATGTCTGCTTGTTTCTGTATACGTGCGGATGGATATGTGTTGGTGTGTGCAAGTGTATACCTGTCCTTTTTTCCCCCTAAGGTAAGTCTTTCCGCTCCCGGGATTGGAATGACAGCTTACCCTCTCCCTTAAAACCCACATCCTTTCGTCTTTCCCTCTCCTTCCCTCTTTCCTGATGAGGCAACAGTTTGTTGCGAAAGCTTGAATTTGTGTGTGTGTTTGTGTTCGTTTGTGTGTCTATCAACATACCAACGTTGCACTCTCTCTCTCTCTCTCTCTCTCTCTCTCTCTCTCTATATATATATATATATATATATATATATATATATATATATATATATATAGTTGTAATAGAGGGAAACATTCCACGTAGGAAATATTGCTTCTTTATTCCAAACCAGGGTCCTAAAATTTCACAGGAATGCTTCTTTCTCCCATCTTCACTGATCTCTTTCTCATTTCTTCCATTTTCCTCTGTCACACTTCCCAAGTACTTAATTAACACTTTTGACGTTCTTCAGTTGTTCACCTTCAGTGCTCATTCAGGTAGTTGGTATATCTTTCTTTCTAGTTGTAACCAGGATCTCACATCTGTTTACATTAAATTTCATTCCATACAGTAGTGTCTCACAGTTGTTTTTCAAAGCATCCTGCCATTCTTGAATCTCCTCCTCCCTGTTTCCCTAGATCATCAAGTCATTCACGAATACCATTGTGTTCGCCTTGTCTTCTCCGGTTTTTTCTGCCATCTTAGTAATCGACTCATACAAGACCAAAATAAAGAGGGGAGGTGACACTGCACTGCCCTCTTCCCACTACTTGTTTGTTGAAATCAATCCATCCTTTAATTTCACCACTTTTACACAACTCAGACTTTCACAGTACTTCTCCTCCACTCTGCTTGTTGTCTCTTTTCCTAACTCCCTTCTTTTTTGGTGCTTCCTATACTTTTATTCTACAGACCCCATCAAGTACCTTTTCTGTATCAAGAAAGCTTCTACGTGGGCTTCCCCAAATTCATAGAGGTGCTTGTGGAGCTGCCTTACTTCCAATTTGATGTTAACAGTTGACCTCCCAGGTCTGAAGCCTTGCTGTTCCTCTCTCAGTTTGTTCTTGAACCTTGTTCAGATCCTGCTCTCCAGGATGTTCTCATATACCATAGCACAGTGTCATGTCAGTGTGATTCCCCTGTAATTTCTACAATCCCTCCTACTCCCTTTCCTAAATCTAGGGAAAATTGGTACCCTCTTCCAACCTTCTGGAGTCTTCTTCTTATTCCACAGGACCCTCATCACGTGATACAGCCACTGTTTCCCAAACTCCCTTGCTGCCTTCACCATTTCAACACTTATTTCGTCCATATATGGTGCCTTTCATCTTGTTCAGTGCCATTTCCATTTATTTCCATCTGAGGTCCTTCCACCCCCATCCCTCCCCCCTACCCCCAAGTTTACTTCTACTTCCTTTAGTCTATTATCCTCATCTCCAAGTCTGTTTGTGTTTAGCGAATGCTCAGAGTACACTTCCCACACTATAGTCAGTGTCTCTCTGTTATTTACCTCATTCCCATTTCTATCACCATTGCATCTTCTCTTCTAACTCTCCTCTTACTTTCAACCATCCCATTAGTACTTTCTTATTTCCTGTGCTGTTTTCCTCCATCATATTGGTCCATTCTTCCATCCACTTTCTTGTCGCCTTAGCCACTGTCTTATTTATGTCTTTCTGCTTTTTCTTTTATTCCTCTGTTGCTAATTCGGTCATTTCATTGAACCACTGTCAGAAGGCCTTGTTCTTCCTTCCTACTACCTCCTCAACTCTTTCAGTCTGTCGTGGTGTCTCATACTGCTATTTTCTGCTACTTGTACTTCCACATACCGCAACTGCAGCTTGTACTATGTTGTTGTTGTTGTGGTCTTCAGTCCTGAGACTGGTTTGATGCAGCTCTCCATGCTACTCTATCCTGTGCAATCTTCTTCATCTCCCAGTACCTACTGCAGCCTACATCCTTCTGAATCTGCTTAGTGTATTTATCTCTTGGTCTCCATCTACGATTTTTACCCTCCACACTGCCCTCCAATGCTAAATTTGTGATCCCTTGATGCCTCAAAACATGTCCTACCAACCGATCCCTTCTTCTAGTCAAGTTGTGCCACAAACTTCTCTTCTCCCCAATCCTATTCAATACCTCCTCATTAGTTACGTGATCTACCCACCTTATCTTCAGC
This sequence comes from Schistocerca nitens, assembly GCF_023898315.1. NCBI lineage: Eukaryota > Metazoa > Arthropoda > Insecta > Orthoptera > Acrididae > Schistocerca > Schistocerca nitens. The sequence goes on from NC_064620.1 coordinate 286,191,417, forward strand.
ATTCTTCTGTAGCACCACATTTCGAAAGCTTCTATTCTCTTCTTGTCCTAACTAGTTATCATCCATGTTTCACTTCCATACATGGCTACACTCCATACAAATACTTTCAGAAACGACTTCCTGACACTTAAATCTATACCCGATGTTAACAAATTTCTCTTCTTCAGAAACGATTTCCTTGCCATTGCCAGTCTACATTTTATATCCTCTCTACTTCGACCATCATCAGTTATTTTACTCCCTAAATAGCAAAACTCCTTTACTACTTTAAGTGTCTCATTTCCTAATCTAATTTCCTCAGCATCACCCAATTTAATTTGACTACATTCCATTATCCTCGTTTTGCTTTTGTTGATGTTCATAGCACTTCTAAATCATCCCCATTCCTCTTCTCCTTTTTTTTGGTTAATCTCTGGTAACCTTTGCTATTCTTCCATGACTTCCCATTCCTTCAGTTTTGGTACTCTTAGTCTCATTTCCTGGTTATCTGTCTTATTCCATTCCTTTGTGCTTCTCATGGTCATTGCCAGTAGTAAGTGATCACTATCCAATGACTAAGATGGTAGTACCTTTACATTCATTATAGTCCTCTTCATTTCTCTATCATAGAGCATGTATTCCACCAAAGATTTCTGTGCTACATTCCTACTGTACCTCTCTGAGTTGATGTGGCTTATAAATCAAGGGAATTTTACTATATTAAATTTCAGCCTCCAGTTGCATAAGCAAAGAAACTTTACCTAGGTTTTGGCTATAATAATGTAGCCTTCTTCAGAAATGTCACAATATAAAATTAAATTAAAACATGCCAGATATTGGCCTTGTCAAACTTAAAATGTTAATACTACAGTACATAGTCATAAGACTACATCACTTCTACTACTGTTTTGCCATTAGGTCACACCAACGGCCCAGACAGGTGGGTCGGGGGTGCTGAGTTGTAACTGGGCACCGTGGGCAGCGACGCAGTGAGCTCAGCTGGTGTCACGCGCATGCACATGCAGAGCAATAAAAACTTAAAAGCAGTAAATGTTAACTGAGATTATTATGGAAAATAGCTTATTACAACAGTTTTGACTATTAATGACATTAAAACTGTAAGTCACTGAAGTTGCCGTTCCATAAAAAGCAAAAGACATATAAAAAGTGTACTGTACAAAAGTATGAAACATTTATTGATAACATTATTTGTTACAACAGCTAGAAATGTTACTGGCAAATAAACCATAATAAATGTTAATACTAGTTAAAGTTAAAGTTCTATGAGAGGCAAATGACATTTTATAGCATAAAGGAACCTTTTAATAAGACAAGGCCATAAGTTAAGGTTAACAGTGCCTGAAATGTGTGAAACTTAGCTAAGAATAAATGCCTGTGAATGATAATAAGGATAATTGTCTCATACAGGTTAGCAGTTAGATACACAGTATATGATGAGCAATTAATACATAAGAAAACGAGTAGGCTATATGTCATTGACGTAGGTAGAAGACTTTATAAAGTAATGGATTTATCAGATAATAGGTGCGTGCAACACCACAAGACATTATGAAGACAGTATAGCCAATGCAGTTATACGAGTGTAATCCCAAAAGTAAGGTCTACTATTTTTTTATAAGTACATAGACCTGTTTATTTCTACAATAGTTTACATCAGATTACAGCTTGAACATTCAGCTATTTTTTAACATAATCACTATTTCTGTTGATGCATTTTGGTAGAGGCTGTGGCAGTTTTTGTATGCCCCTGTCATACCAGCTCGCTGCCATGCTGTTCAGAAATTTATGAACCTCTTCTTTCACCTCGTCATCGGAGCTGAATCGCTTTCTGGCCAAATGTTCTTTTAACTTAGGGAACAGGTGATAGTCACTTGGCGCCAAGTCAGGACTATAGGGTGGGTGGCTGATGATGTTCCACTGAAACTGTTTGCAGGAGAGCAATGGTTTGCTGAGCGATGTGTGGGCGAGCGTTGTCATGGAGAATGTGTACACCCATTCTCAACATTCCTCTTCTCCAGTTCTGAATTGCCGTTTGAGTTTTTTCAGAGTCCCACAGTACCTGTCAGCATTAATTGTGGTCCCAGTGGGCATAAAGCCGACCAACAATACCCCTTTCCGATCCCAAAAAACGGTTGTCATGACTTTATCGCCAGACTGTGTTTGTTTGAATTTCCGCAGCTTTGGTGAAGAACGATGCCGCCACTGGCGTTATTGTTGCTTGGTCTCAGGTGTAAAGTGGTATTCCCAGGTTTCGTCACCCGTGACAATTGAGTCCAGAAAGTTGTCCTGTTTGGCTGCAAGGTGGTGAAGAAATGTGCAGGAAGCATCAACTTGTTGCCGCATGTGGTCCTCAGTCAGCATGCGTAACACCCACCTTGCGAACACCTTCCAGTACTTCAGTGTTTCCGTTAAAATTCTGTGAGCGGTGCTTCAGGAAATCTCAGGAACCAATGTGCATAGATCATCCAGGGTGATCCGCTGATCTTCACGCCGGCTTTGCTTAACCTTCAACACTGTCTCCTCAGAAATTGGTGGTCTCCCGCTCCTTTGTTTGTCGTGAATTTCGGTCTGACCAGCTGCAAACTCTCTACACCACTTACGAACATTTTTGACATCCATGGATGACTCACCATACACTTCCATCAATTGGTGATGGATTTCAATCGGCGCAGTGCCCTTTGCGTTCAAAAACTGAATAACTGTGCGCAATTCGCACTTAGCAGTAACGTCCAATGGGAGCTCCATTCTCAACGGCTGCCAAGCCATGACTGAGCACCTCAGCACGGCATATGCATGTTTACACACAGTGCATTAAGCAATCTTCATAACGGTGTGACCAACTGCAACACAAAGTTCTGTACTTATAAAAAATAGGAGCCCTTGCTTTTGGGATTACCCTTGTTTGCAAACTTTATGAAGCTCTTAAATATAAATACAGTATTTGATGTGTAACAAACTGTGAAACAGGACTGAACATAGGTTAATGTATTAAATATGCAGTGTACAATCGGATAATACCCAAAGCTACTAATAAGAACAAAAAGGTTGTATGTCATAGCCAGGTATTGGCGTGGGTAATAAGCAATATACAGTATTCGATGTAAAGGGTTAATAAGCGATACATAGTGGCGTACCACACCCCAAGTCATTATAAAGGCAATTTTAAGAATTAATGTTGTGTGTAGAGATACACCGTTTGAGGTGAATCAAATTGTGAAACAGCCTTAAACTTATAGAAAATACGAATACATGAAATGCGTATGAAAACATAAAGATAAGAGGGCAATGGCATCGGGCAACAAAGAAAGTTCCGCATTGTCATGGTAGATGTTGCATGCACCTATTATCTGATAAATCCATTACTTTATAAAGTCTTCTACCTATGTCAGTAGCTGGCTATGACATACAACCTACTGGTTTTCTTATGTATTACTTGCTGATCACATAATGTATATCTAACCGCTAACCTGTATGAGACAATTGTCCTTATTATCATTCACAGGCATTAATTCTTAGCTAAGTTTCACACATTTAGGGCACTGTTAACCTTAACTTATGGCCTTTTCGTATTAAAAGGTTCCTTTTTGCTATGTAATGTCATTTGCCTCTCAGAGAACTGGAACTTCATTTATTATGGTTTATTTCCCAGTAACATTTCTAGATGTTGTAACAAATAATACTATCAGTTAATGTTTCATACTTTTGTACAGTACATTTTTTATATGTCATTTGCTTTTTGTGGAACAGCAACTTCAGTGTCTTATGGTTTTAATGTCATTAATAGTCAAAACTATTGTAATAAGCTATTTTCCATAATAATCTCAGTTAACATTTACTTGTTTTAAGTTTGTATTACTCTGCACGTGCATGCACGCGACCACCAGCTGAGCTCACTGCGCACTGCGTTGCTGCCTGCGGTACCCAGTTGCGACTCAGCACCCGCGGCCCACCTGTCTGGCCCGTTGGTGTGACCTAACAACAAAATATTAGTAGAAGTGACACAGTCTTATGACTATGTACGGTAGTACTAACATTTTAAGTTTGACAAGGCCAATATCTGGCATGTTTTAATTTAATTTTATATTGTGACATTTCTGAAGAAGGCTACATTATTATAGCTGAAACCTAGGTAAAGTTTCTTTGCTTATGCAAGTGGAGGCTGAAATTTAATATAATTACATTTTACAGTTGCTGACTCTGCTGCACCATGCTAAAAATATTCAAGGGAATTTTATTTACGATTGCACCTTTGGAATTCTGTGGAAAGTTGCAACCCGGATTGATCAAGCATTTGCATGTAACAGATATCAGTGTTGAGTAAAAAGTTACATGTGTCATTTCTAAAGTCTGCCAAATATCTTCATTGCTTTCCTTGGGTTATTGGCTGGTTCAAATATTGAGACTTGTAGCTTGTTTCTGATTTTTCATTGTGCCAATTAGCTGAATCTCCTGTCTGGGGAATGAGGAATTGTTTAAGTTTTATTTGCTTGTCTTCTGAAGAAAATGTCTTGTTTGTGCTCAAATAAAGATCTGAAAAATGCATTCGGCATACACCATATATTACACACAGTTCCGAGTGAAGGTTTTCTGAATTACATGGTTAATACACTCTTGAAAATTATTCACATACAATTAGGATTATCATTACATTTTCATTACTTTTATTTAATTTTTGTTCAATTGTACATTTGCACCATACTCAAACCATTTTAAAACAAACAATTAGAATAATAAAATATTGAAGTATGTAATTCCTAAGATTATCATGAAAACAGTAATAATAAATATATAATGTAAGAATTAATATAAATCTGTGTAATGAACAGAGAATGGAGAAGATGTTAGTCAAAGTAATTGTTTATTTCTGAGAGCAAGGCAGAACAGAACAGAGCCTCTTGTATATCGATTTGTTCCATTTTTCCATGCATTAGCTTTTCAGTCTTTTAAAACCTTAATTTTCTTTTTATTCAAACTAGAGTTTCCTGTAGATTCAGATTATCTTTTTAACTGATAGACATGTAAGTTCACAATTCAGCTATGTCTGTAGCTCCCTTTCTTTGTCTTACAGAACAACCGTTGGCGTATACCTTACACCTGGTAATGATTGCCTATATTCACCTTGTCTTGCACATGCACAGAGAAAAGTGACTTTTTTGTTGTGACACTTCTGCATCATCACTGAATCCATTACACCAGTGCCTAGATACTTATCTTCAGGTTCTTCATCATCAGTATGAATAATTCAGCCCATTTGTCATACATGGTCTTCCTAATCATACCTGATGATATAATTATTCCTCTGTTGAGCTTTGTACCACATGGAGGTACACTACGTACAGCTAAAATAAAATTACTCAATTAAGTTAATGTAAGTATTTCATGTATCACAAAACATTCTGTTGTTGACATAGCATGTGTCATGAACAACTGACAGGGTTGATTGTGACACGCCTGTAAGAAAACAGAAGGCAGGAACCTTGTTTCAGTAGTTCACAGAACAGTATGAATAATCAGTACAGTGATGTATGTCTGTAGTGCTGATCATGGATGTTCACATAAAAAATGTTTCACGTGAGAGAACAGATTTATCTTGGATATATGATCTTCTTGGAACACACAGATAGCATTCAACATGTAGCCTACATCATTTGCCTTTCTATGGACACCAACAGTATTAGCTCTAGAAAACATATGTGCAGGAGGACAGAGATATGGGAACACCAAAAACATGACGCATCACTGTGCCTAATGTGGTATAGGGTAACCATGGCATTCAAAACAGCTTCCAGTTATCTTGGAGTGTATAAAATTTGGCCCTGTAGGGTTTTCATGGGAATCTACACCATTCTTCCTGCAAATTAGCGTTAAGTTCTGGTAACAGTGACTGAGGTGGATAGCTAAGACACACCCTTCTCCCTAAAGCAGACCACAAAGGCTCAATAATATTGACCTCTGATGGCTGTGGTGGCCAGGGATGATGGAACAATTCATCCTCATGCTCACAAAACCAGTCCAGGATGATGTAAGTTGTGTGAACAGGTGCCTGTCATCTTAGAAGACAGCATCACCACTTATGAACAAACTTTCTAGTGTGGCATGGACTGCTGAGCCAAAATGATCACATAATCCTTGGCAATAATGTGACCTTGCAGAGTAACCATGGGGACCATGAAATACCACAATATGGCTGTTCAAATCATCACTGATGCCCCACCATGTTTCACTCTTGGGATGTAAACTCAACCAGATGTTGTAAACAGTGTGAAACAAGACTCGTCCAACTAAATTATGTTCTTCCATTGCTCCATAGCCCAGGTTTTATGCCTTCAGCACCAAACTTCCCTGTTACAGGCATAACTGATAAATGGTTTTGGAATTCTATCTCACCCTACATTTCCATCCTTATGGAACTCCCTTTTTGTTGTTTTGGTGCTGACAGTGCCTCTTAATTCTGTCACAATCCTCTTCAATGACTGTCCATCACGTTCATTCAACACATATTTTCATCCAAGCTCGGTCTTAGTAGAAGAGGTTTATTACTATCCCTGTATGCAGTAAAAATCTTTGATGTAGTATGTCTTGAAACACCACACACGTCGGCTACCTTGGTTATGAAAGCATCCACCATACGAGCAGCAACATTTTGCCTACATTTGAAAGCTCTGAGGTCGACATAATGTACTCACAACTACAGGACGATTGTTCTAATCATTACTGGCATTTGCAATGTATTGAGGATATTGCACAGGTGCCATTCATGGTCAAATACAACAGTGCAACCTGCAGGCTTGGGTAGCACCTACATTTATCTTCAAGTGTGCATATATTTTTGAGTTTCCATATTTTCGTACACCCTCATATGTGTCTGTTATCATCCATTGTTACAAGAACTGTATGCTGATAATCACTGAAACCACAAAATGTAATGGACACAACTGAAATCCTTGAAGTCAGATAAGTTTTCAAAAACTGTTCAGTTGATACTGGGAAATTGTGATGAATACATATACTGACGAGCAAGAATGTTCTCAGCATTTGCTTAATAGCATCTTGGTCCACCTTTATAATGCAATACAAGACTAATTCTATATTGTGTGGGTTCAGCAAGTCCTTGGTAGGTTTCTTATGGTATTTGGCACCAGATGTTTACACAAAAGTCACACAATTCTTGCAAATTGTGGGCCGATGTTTTATGGGCATGGAGCTAGTGCTCAGTAGCATCCCACATGTATTCCAACTGGTTGAGATGAGACAAATTTGGTTGCTAACACATCAACATGAGTTCACTTGCATGCACCTCTGACCATTGCAGTATGGTGTGGGCATTTAACCTGCTGGTAGATCCTTTTGCTGTCAGAAAAGGTATTAAGCATGAAGAGATGCAGGTGATTGACAACAATGTTCATGTAGTCCACAATTGTCACAGTGCCTTTGATTACCACGACAGGTGCCTTGGAAGTCCAGGTGATATCTCCCATAGCATAAAACTGCCCCAGCAGCCTGCATCAGTGGCACAGTGCGTGACCTAGTGTAACAGTAAACATGATTCATCTGACCAGGAAAAATGTTTCCATTGTTCCATGGTCCAATTTTGAAGATCCCATGCCCACTGATGTAACTGATGATGTCATTGAGTCAAAATGGGAGTGCTTAGGAATCATATGCTGTGAAGCCCCTTATTGTACAACATGTGCTGAATGATGAGCTTCAAAACACTTGTGCCTGCACCCACACTGTACATTGTGGTCAAAATCTGCCACAGATTGCCATCTATCTTATTTTACAAAGCAGGAAAGCCTCCAACCTCTACATTCTGTGGTGTGCAGTTTGCATTCTATTTGTAATAATACATATATAATGACAGATAGAATGCAAACTACACATTACTTTGAGAGCTCCCTGTTGATCAGTTATAATACAGTCAGGAAGAGATGTGTTGCAGGTTTCTCTAAAAACTTGGATTATTCATTCCTTAAAACTGAGCTTGTTTGTACAGAAGATTGAAATATTCCATACATGATTTGACAAATTGTTGAAAGGATAGATTGCTACTCACCCTAAAGATGACATGTTGAGTTGCACACAGGCACAGTGAAAAGACTTACACATTAAGCTTTTGGCCAAGCTTTCAACAGAAAAGAAAAATACAAACAAATTCACACAAGCAAGCGTACCACCCACCCACCCACCCACACACACACACACACACACACACACACACACACACACACACACACATGGCCACTATCTCTGGCTGCTCAGGTCAGACTGAAACTGAAGTGCATTGAATGGGAACAACAATCCATAGTGGAGTGGGGAAAGGGAGAGGTATAGCAGGATGCGGATGGGGAAAGAGGAAACAGTTCTGCTTGGCAAAACATGTGTAGCAGTTCACCTACTTTGTTTCTTCGTTTGTTGTCCTCGGTGTTGACTTACTGCATTGCTAAACTGGCTGAAAATGGGGTTTGTAATTTGGACACTGACTACGGTAAATAATGTAGCCGACAGATGCACAGTTACATTTCACAGTCTTTTACTTTTGCTGTTAACAACCCCCCAATAATACACAGTGATATGGCCAGTGCACTATTCTTTAACCTTCGATAAGCCTCATTAATAGGTTGCAGGCGAATATCCGCATACTGCTACAGTAGTTTCCTGTTTAACATCTACGAGCAGTAAAAGCCTAACCACAAAGTTCACAGTTCTTGAAGAATATAAAGGTAGGCATGGAGCAGACACTGTCACTGTTTTAACACATGGCCTAATTGTGTAACAATTATTACACTGTTAAGTTGATGCATTGTTGTCATTCTAACCATCACGGGTTCCTTGTCTCAAACTTGGCTGTGGACTGATTGTTGCGTGACCAAAAATTGGGCCCTTATATATCATCACAATAACTATACATTGTTTAAAGTTAAATTTACAGAAATTACAATTAAAACTTAACTCATTCGATTAACTGAATACATCAAGAAATTGGTTCTTTTTAACAGTTTCTTCTACTACAAGAGTTATACCGAATTATTTGTTTAAATCGTGAAATTAACAAATATAGTTACAGAAACAATACTTTTGACAAAAATGTTAATTACTTTGCAATTAATGAAGGGCTGGCTTTGCTAACATGTTTTCAAATAGAGCCAAATAAATACTTTAAGATTACTAGCATTTCATCTTCCAAACATTTATAATTATTACATAATTTATAGTTATTTATATGTCAACAATGGAATTTAAGTTACGAAACAATTACTGTTTTTGCCCTGTAATGAAAGATACTAACTTGGAATAGTGAGAATAAATTAGAAAATCAATTACATACATAAAACTAAGCACAAAATTAGATCCTGTGTTAAATTCTTTAAAACTGATGAACAACCTTTCTCTTTTATTAAAATGCAGATTATGTTCACATATGTTAATGGTAAATTGTTAAAAGTGAAAAAATGAGTTGTAAGAAAGCAGATGGCAAAACAAGAGGGGAAGTAAAAATATCTCAGATTGCTTCGTCACACATGCAGGGACTAGACGTGACAGGCAAGGCTCCTGGTGCAATGCTGGAAGGCTGTGAGGGCATTAGGAAATGGAAAAATAGGGAGCAGGTAGGAGATGGACAGAGAAGGGTAAAAAATCAGTGTGTGCATTGGCAGAGACTAGTGAAGAATGAGGGTGAAGGAACATGAGTCGGGACCCATATTCCCTCAACCTCAATGTGTGCTGTTTTCTGCCAGTGCACACACCAGTTCTTCCTCCCCACTGATATTTTCCCCTTCTCTGTTCCTCTCCTTTTCCACTCCCTTTTTTTTTTCCTTTCCCACCCTCCTCCACGACCTCCTAATGTCACATCAGGTAAACTTGTCTGTCACCTCTGATTCCTGTATGTTCTGACAGGCAGCATTGTTTCCTCGGTCCCGACCTATATCCTGCTGTATCTCCCCCTTCCTCACTCCACTATGGGTTATTGCTCCTGTTTGAAGCATTTCAGTTTCAATCTGACCTGAGCAGCCAGAGATAGTGGTCAAGTATGTGTGAGGTGTGCTTGCTTGTGTGAATGTGTTTATGCTTTTCTTTTCTGATGAAGACTTCGACTGAAAACTTGATATGTAATAGTCCTTTCATTGTGCCTGCCTGCAGCTCAACTTGTCATATTTAAGGTGAGTAGCAATCTATCCTTTCCGTGATTGCTGATATACCAACTTGGACCTTCCATTATTTCATATATGAGTTGTGTGTATTAGGTCAGATTACATAGAAGTTTCAAGAATCCATTGATTTCTTTCAGGAAAAAAAAAAAACTGTGTATAAATTATTTTAGTTCAGAATAATATACATCGAAAACTGTAGCATAAACTTCATTGAAAACCTTCATGTAACTTTTACGACCTGAAATAGGCTTTTGATGTTGTGGAGATACTTTCGGATGGTGTGATTGTACTGCATTACATATCAACTGCATCAGTGACAAAATGTTTAAGTGGGAGTTTGTTTTGAACTTCCTGTATATATGAATATGTGTGCATCAGACAAGGGGTTAGCAGGTGTTATTTATCCCGAAATAATGAGTACCTCTGCAGAACATTGTTTTGATCAGGGAGTTATGTTTTATCATGCATGATGCATTCTGTGGTTTGGATAGATTCTCAGAGATTACAGTCACCAAAACAAAATAAATCAGACTTTAACTAGAATAGTAATTATCATGAACTCTTTCTTTGTTGTGAATAAAAATCATCAACTGCTCTTGTGCTCTTTTTGAGGAATAATACTTCTAAGTGTATGCAAGCATTTTAAGCAAGAAGGAAGTTCAAAATAATAGTTAAAAACTATAAGGTACTCTTCTATTTTGTGTGGCTCTGCATTGAAATTATGGGTTGCTAAAATAATCATTGTCACATCTAGGAATATGATTAGGCTCTGTTTGACAATTTGATTACTGCATGATTAAGTTTCTTCATCATTCTTTTTATTTTCTTTGTTTCATATTTCCACATTGTCACAAATCGGTCTCCATTCAACCTACTTCTCTCAGCAGATGTCTTCCAACTACACTCCTGGAAATTGAAATAAGAACACCATGAATTCATTGTCCCAGGAAGGGGAAACTTTATTGACACATTCCTGGGGTCAGATACATCACATGATCACACTGACAGAACCACAGGCACATAGACACAGGCAACAGAGCATGCACAATGTCGGCACTAGTACAGTGTATATCCACCTTTCGCAGCAATGCAGGCTGCTATTCTCCCATGGAGACGATCGTAGAGATGCTGGATGTAGTCCTGTGGAACGGCTTGCCATGCCATTTCCACCTGGCGCCTCAGTTGGACCAGCGTTCGTGCTGGACGTGCAGACCGCTGAGACGACGCTTCATCCAGTCCCAAACATGCTCAATGGGGGACAGATCCGGAGATCTCGCTGGCCAGGGTAGTTGACTTACACCTTCTAGAGCACGTTGGGTGGCACGGGATACATGCGGACGTGCATTGTCCTGTTGGAACAGCAAGTTCCCTTGCCGGTCTAGGAATGGTAGAACGATGGGTTCGATGATGGGTTGGATGTACCGTGCACTATTCAGTGTCCCCTCGACGATCACCAGTGGTGTACGGCCAGTGTAGGAGATCGCTCCCCACACCATGATGCCGGGTGTTGGCCCTGTGTGCCTCGGTCGTATGCAGTCCTGATTGTGGCGCTCACCTGCACGGCGCCAAACACGCATACGACCATCATTGGCACCAAGGCAGAAGCGACTCTCATCACTGAAGACGACACGTCTCCATTCGTCCCTCCATTCACGCCTGTCGCGACACCACTGGAGGCGGGCTGCACGATGTTGGGGCATGAGCGGAAGATGGCCTAACGGTGTGCGGAACCGTAGCCCAGCTTCATGGAGACGGTTGCGAATGGTCCTCGCCGATACCCCAGGAGCAACAGTGTCCCTAATTTGCTGGGAAGTGGCGGTGCGGTCCCCTACGGCACTGCGTAGGATCCTACGGTCTTGGCGTGCATCCGTGCATCGCTGCGGTCTGGTCCCAGGTCAACGGGCACGTGCACCTTCCGCCGACCACTGGCGACAACATTGATGTACTGTGGAGACCTCACGTCCCACGTGTTGAGCAATTTGGCGGTACGTCCACCCGGCCTCCCGCATGCCCACTATACGCCCTCGCTCAAAGTCCGTCAACTGCACATACGGTTCACGTCCACGCTGTCGCGGCATGCTACCAGTGTTAAAGACTGCGATGGAGCTCCGTATGCCACGGCAAACTGGCTGACACTGACGGCGGCGGTGCACAAATGCTGCGCAGCTAGCGCCATTCGACGGCCAACACCGCGGTTCCTGGTGTGTCCGCTGTGCCGTGCGTGTGATCATTGCTTGTACAGCCCTCTCGCAGTGTCCGGAGCAAGTATGGTGGGTCTGACACACCGGTGTCAATGTGTTCTTTTTTCCATTTCCAGGAGTGTATGTGCTGAGTAAAATTCAATAAGAGCAAAGATACAATAAGTTACAGTCAGTTTTTTTAGATGCAAGGAGTTTAATACACACAGTCCTGTCACATAATGTGACCAATGCCTTGTTCGATGCCAGTGCAGTAACCACTCACAGATGGCAAGTGCGGCACTAGCAGTGGACAGAATATAAAGTGTATTGGGGGTGGGGGAGATGCAGAAAACAGTGCAATCATTTTCATAATGCAGAAATGGACTGATTTATCTGACATCCAAAACAACATAATTATTAGCTTTCGGGCAGAGGTGGAAGCATTTCTGAAATGGCTTTTAAACTGTTCAATGCCTCCGTGGTTAAAGTATACTGTGCATGGCAGAAAGGCTCTCTCCAAGACCGATGCTGAGGCAACTGTGGTGCACCACGGGCCATAGATGATACGGGTGAATGGCAGAGGTGGGCATGTGTACTGATGAATAGGTATGCAACTGTTGAGTGACTGACTGTTCAGATGAGCCAACGGGCTACCAACAGTGTCTCCACAATGAGCATTCAGTAAATGTTGCTGCCTAGTTCATGCATCCATGCTGACTGCTGTTTATTGACAATGAAGGAGGGAATTTGCACACTGGTACCACCAATGGACATCCACTGTGTGATGACACGTGTCCTTTTCAGATGATGTTTTATGCTCCATCAGACAAATGACTGTTGATGTGTATTGCGTGAAATGTCTGAAAGCAATCCCCTTCCAACAATCATTGGAAGGTTTATGCTCTAGGGAATGTTTTTATGGCTTTCCCTAGGTGATCTTATCAGTCTGGTAGGCATGATGGCTCAACACAATTATGTGTCTATCCTAGAGATCCATGCCCACCCCCACATAGAGTTTGTTTTTCCTCGGCATAATGGCATCTACTTGCAGGGCAGTACAATGTGTCACACAGATTGCAGTGTACTTGTGTTGTTCAAAGAGCACCAGTATGAGTTTATAGTACCCCCCTGGCCACCAGCTCCTCAGATTTAAGCCCACTGGAGAATCTGTGGGACCGCCTTGATCAGCTGTTTGCACCATGGATCCTCAACCAAGAAACCTAGTGCAGTTGGTCACTCACATGAGTCAAAATAGCTCCACATCCCTGTTGGTACTGCCCAGAACCTCATTAACTCTCTTCCTGCATGCCTTGCAGCGGTCCATACTGCATAAGGTGGTTATTCAGGCTTTGGGCAGGTAATCACATTAATGTGACTGGACAATGTATAAGTAAATTCTTCTTCTTCCATATGTTTTCAGAATAAATTATACAAATAGCAATAATGATAATAATTTTAAAATATAATTACAGCTTCAAATTAAATTTGAAATAAATCTTGCATCAATTATGTGTATTAGTTCTGTTTATGAAAAAAATATGAGAATGAATTATGTTTTTAGATTTATGATTTGTATTCCGTTCGATCGTGTCATGAATTTAATGCAAGTATTGTATTCTACAGTACTTGGCACAGATGGGAGCACTGATCAGCTCCATTATGTAATAAAAAAATTTTAACTTACATAACATATTAAACAAGAAGAAAGCATATCCAAGAAAGTATCTGCAGGGGGTATCCAAAAAGTGATTTCCCATTTGGCCATTAAGAAAGACAACTATCATTGAACTACTTTGTAACATATTTTCTATTAAAATTGAGACACTTGTCATACTGTGAGCTCACATTCTTTATTTATGTGTAATAGAACTCGCTCACTTTGGAAATAGAGCCATTGTTTGACAATGGAACAAGTCCTTCTGAGTTGTGAAAATGTTTATTTTACTTAAATTACATCAGGTGTAAGAAAGCGTAGGAAACAGCTGGCACAAGATCAGTAATATAAGATGAGTGGTGAAAAACTTCCTGACACAACTTTTGCAGGAATTGTTTTGTGTGCTGAGCACCATGTGAGTAAACATTGTTATGATCGAGCTTAACACTGGTAGTGATGATAGTGCGCCTCTTGGTCTGACTGACAATTTCCATATTGTTCCATGTAATAGTTGTAATTGACTCACTGAATAGAAAAGAGAATACATTCAAAATTCTGATTTTTATGGAGACAGTAAAAACTATTTCCTCCCGTATGGTGCACTTAATCAAAAACCTCCCACTTAGGTATTTGTAACATGAGTCCTCATACATTCATTCAGAAATTTAAAGAAATTGTGTGGCATAAATTATTCCAGCAAATAAACTTCAAGGGTGCTGAATAAGTTTCTTTTTCTACCGAAATTGTGGGGGGAAAAAAGATCATGTAGATACACAAAATATTAAAACACAAACATGGTTGGACCAATATTATTTAATATACATTAGACAGTCAAATATACCCATACAATCTCATTAAATAGGTGTTTATACAAAGTCACATACTTGTAGTAATCATTGGTTGTCTTTATTGAATATTTCTTCAACAGTACACCATGTTCATACCTCTGAAAAAATTTACAAAAAACAACAAAACTGTTGTTCTGTCTGGCAGAAGACCTCCACCAATTATCTGACTCCCCCATCTATAAACTCTGCCAGAGTGATCCCATCCCATAAGTTCAACAGAAATTCCAATCCTTGCTTAAAGCTTTAGGCCCTTCCCAGAATGTCTCCCCTGAATCCATTTCCCTCCCCGTCCCTATGACATCCCACACACCCACCTTCTATATGCTCCCCAAAATCCACAAATCCAACAACCCTGGATGACCCATTGTGGTTGATTATTGTGGCCACACTGAAAGAATATCAGCCCTCATTGACCAAAACTTCAAACCAGTAGCCCATAATCTAGCCTCCCACGTCAAAGACACCAACCACTTCCTTCACTGACCCTCCACTAACCCCAACTATTTACATCCTGGATTCCTACTGGTCACTGTTGATGCCACCTCCCTCTATGCCAACATCCCTCATCCCCATGGTCTATTGAACACTTCCTTTCTCAATGCCCTTCAGACTCCAAACCCACTACCTCGTTCCTCATACACCTTACTAACGTTACCCTAACCCACAACTACTTCTCATTTGAAGGGAAGGTATATAAATAAATCTGCGGCTCAGCCATGGGCACCTGCATGGCACCCTCCTATGCCACCGTTTTTATAGTCCATATTGAGAAGATCTTCCTAGTCTCCCAAAACACCAAACCCCTAATCTGGTTCAGGTTCATTGATGAAATCTTAATGGTCTGGACTCGAAGCCAAGACACCTACCCTCATTCCAACACAACCTCAACACCTTCTCTCCCATCCGCTTCATGTGGGCCTCCTCAACCCAGCGTGCCATCTTCCTAGATGTTGACCTCCTCCTCGCTGATGGCTCCATCTGCACCTCTGTCCACATTAAGCCCACCATCCACTAACAGTACCTGCATTTTGACAGCTGATATCCCTTTCACACCAAAAAATCCCTTCAATACAGCCTGGCCACCAGGGGACAGTGTATCTGCAGTGACAAACTCCCTTGCTCATTATGCTGAGAGTCTCACCAAAGCCTTCACAGACAGACACTGTCCTCCAGACCTAACCTACAAGCAAATCTCCTATGCCATTTCCCCTCACATCCCCAATCTCCCACCACCCCCAAGAACCAGGCACTAAGGTGTGTCTCCTTCATCACCAAGTTACACCCTAGATTGGAACAACTGAACCACATGGCTTTCATTACCTATCATCATGCCCTGAAATGAGGGACATCTTGCACGAGATACTTTCCACTTCTTCAAAAGTGGTGTTTTGTTGCCCAACCAACCTCCACAACATCCTAGTCATCCATATGCCATCCCCAATCCCAACCCCTTGCCACAAGGATCATATCCCTATCGAAGATGCAGCTGCAAAACCTGCCCAATCCACTCACTCAGCACTTTCTGTTTCAGTCTCTTCCAGGTTTGTCCTACGCCATCAGAGGCTAGGCCACCTGTGAAGGCAGCCATGTCATTTACCAGTTCTGCTGCAGTCATTGCACAACTTTTTCTACTGCTATGACTGCCAACCAGCTTTCCACCAGGATGAACAGCCGCTACCAAACTGTGGCCAAGAACAAAGTTGACCACCCTGTGGCACAACATGCAGCTGAACATAACACACTTGATTTCAATGACTGCTTCACTACCTGTGCCATCTGGATCCTCCCCTCCACCAACAGCTTTTCTGAACTGCACAGATGGGAGTTATCTTTACAACACATTCTCTGCTCCCGTAACTATCCCAGCCTCAACTTATGGTAACATAATGTCCATACACCCTCTGCCCAATAGTTTCCACTGCCCTGTCCACCACCTCCTCCCCATTTTCATCTCCCAGCCTGTTTATTTGCAGCCCTCTGCCAAGGCATCTGCCCGTCTTTCTCCACTCCTCTCCTTTTTTGCTTCTTTTTTCCTCATCTCACTGCCCCAAAACCTCCTGATGCTGCTCCTGTTGGCAGTGTAGTCCCTGCGCACTCCACCAGACAGCATTCATCTCTTCCCTGCCCATACACTACTATCTCTTCCCCTCCCCCCACCTCTTACAGAATGCTGCTTGCATCCTATGTGATAGTTGCATACTGGCCCGAGATGATTGAGTGGGTGGTCGTACTTGCATGAGGTGCTTGCTTGTGTGTGTGAATGGTGTGTGTCTCTCTTTTACTGATGAAGGCTGTGGCCAAAAGCTTTATGTAAGTGTCTCTTAATTGTGCCTGTCTGCAACTTGGCGTGCCTCTTTTACCGTAAGTAGCAATCTGTCTTTTCCTACATTGTCAGTATCCCTCTCTGGAAAAACTGGTAGGTTTTTGGAATGTGCTGGATAATCATAAATAGATCTGAGAGCTTGCTTACCTTAATGGGAACCTTTATAAGGTTTTATTGTAGACTCCATTAACCCAGGTTACTTTTTCAGCTTGAACGTAACTGTGACTAAGCTGTACCTTGACATATCTATTAACTCTCTGCTGTAAGCCTTGTGTCTACATTTCCTTACAGCAAGACTTTTTCGCAATTTTACAAAGTAGCTAGGTCACCACTGTTTGTCATCTATTACATTCCTATTTTTGACATATTTAACTTCAAAAGTTGGATTACTGTTTCAGGCAATGTGGATGATGGTTTTGTATTTGTCCAGGGAGTGAATGAGATCATATCGCCTCACAGTTCATTTTACATCATCAAAAGCTTGAATGACAAGGCTTAAAGTTGTGTCCCCTTATTGAGTAATATTGATGACAAATTTTATTTGTCCATGTGTGGCAAGACATGATTTCAGTTTTGACCCCCACATGCAGCAGTGAAAAAAATGAAGTTCTTGTATTTCCTCATGGATGTGACTGTTTATCAAATCCAAAACAAAGAAACATACCTCATCACATCCTTTATTTGCCACATCTTCTGGGTGAGCATAAGATACTGCCTTATCATTTTCCAAATCATATATATTAAACACAAAGTATCACAATCTTTTCAAGCTAAAGCATTTTGAAATGTGCAGACAGATTTTGCATGTAGTCACCTACATCAAATATTGTTTTTGCTAAGATGTTTAACTTCTAGCAACTAATTATATTTTTTTTTGGGGGGGGGGGGGGGGGAGGGGGGGACGTTGCCTTTTGTGAACTATGAGCTCAGCTATTGCAGAGTGTTTTGCTGCATTATTCAGTGTGTCAGATTTGATTACAGCCCATAGGTCTGTTCAGTTTGAACTTTTAAACTGAACATTTTAAATTTACTGTAAGCTATGCATTTAAGTAAACGGTAGAAAGTTCTGCCTAGTAAGTTGCGTGTTTGGGGTATGAAGTCAATATGATAGGGAATGAAACTTCCTGGCACATTAAAACTGTGTGCCGGACTGAGACTCGAACTCGGGACCTTTACCTTTCGCGGGCAAGTGCCCGTGAAAGGCAAAGGTCCCGAGTTCGAATCTCGGTCCGGCACACAGTTTTAATCTGACAGGAAGTCTCATATCAGCGCACACTCTGCTGCAGAGTGGAAATCTCATTCTGGAATGATAGGGAATCTTAATGATACTTACATGAATATCTGAAAGAACAGACACTGTTGACAATCCACAGCTGTATGAAATAGTTCAAAATTTAGTTGCTGGCTGTGAATTCCTTGACATCAGCTGTATTAGGTATAAACCTGGTACCCAATAATGACATATGAAAATTTGTGCCAGACCGAGACCCAAACCTGGATTTCCCCCTCATCGTGAGCCGTCGCCTTAACCACTTACTACCTGTGCGCATTTCCTGGACCAGGCCAAACTTGCATATATCACACTGTTACATCTTTATATCAGAGTCCATATATTACATTGGGTCAGTCCATGGAGTGTACACAGATAACGGAAATGATTAATGTGACTGCTCGTGATAAGCAGGAAATCTGGGCTTGTGTCTTGTTTCAGCACAAATTTTTATATGTCACTGTTAGGTAGTAGATCTATACTTAATACAGCTAATGTCAAGGAATGAACAGCAAGCAACTATATTTTGAAGTATTTTGCACAGCTGTGCATAGTCAACAGTGTCTGCTCTTTCAGACACAAATGTAAGTATTACAAGCCTAGGCAGGTAAATGTCAATAACAATATTGGTCTCAATTCCTTGTTGTCTCATTCTCTCTGTTGTGAGAATCCAAGTACTGTTGCAAGCATTATTTGATGAATTTAATGAACCATGATATAAGGACAGTGTGACTTATGAAAGTTTGGGTCAGCCCAGGGAGCATGTACAGTTAGTTGAAGTGGTTAAGGTGACCACTCAAAGATAATCAGGAAATATGAGTTTGAGGCCCAGTCCAACACAAATTTTCATATGTCACTAGTGTGTAATAGATCTGTACCTAACAAATCTGATGTCAAGGAATTCACAATCGGTGAATAAATTTTGAATCTTAACAATGACAGATTCTAAAAGAACATTCCCATAATTTTGACATTTTCCCCTTGTGTTATTTGGAGATTTTCCCCATACTATAAAGTTTGTGAGCCTAATGACTGCCCTGTATGAAACTGCATGGAGGATAATGTAGGTTTTATGCAGTCTCCTTTTTATGTGTACTATTCTTTAATCAAAACACTGAAATAAAAATGCATTTTGTTGTGCATCTGCACATAATGATTGATACTGGGCAACATCAGATCTTTTAATGAACCCAAATAAATATGTCTTTTTGTCTGTTTTTAAGCTAGTCATCATACAAGGCTCTTACAGTACCTTGTTTTTCTTCTTTTGGAAACACTTCCACATATATTTCTCTGTTGGGACCAAATACGTTTCTTTCTTTGCCAACTCTTTGTAGTAGCTGTTTGTTTTCATATTTTTTTCTCTCGTATTTTTTATCAAGGTATAAATAGTTTTGATAATCTGTGTTCCTGGCAGTATGGTGTATGTGACTGTCATTCATTACTAAGTCAACTTTATAATCTCTTAAAGGACTGACTGGAATCAATATCCTACAGGCTATGGGCTCAGAAAGAGATAAGTGAAGATCCACATTGATAAAGTTTATCTGTTCAGAAATTAGTAAATCGAGATTACTGGTATCTGCATGGCATGAAATTTTGCCACTGCTACCCATGATTCAACCATATTTTGCTTGTGTTCAGCATGGTGGTATTGTATTTTTGCAAGGAAAATTCAAGATTTATTTGCTGAACTGGCTGAACGTATCTAAGATGGCCTCAGATGGCTGGACTATCACTATTTAATTTTTAGAAGTTGACTGCTGCCGCTAACTCCAGTGACTGGAAATTTGTGATTGAAATGCACCTAAAACGTGATGTACTGTGAGAAACAGTTGCTGGCACTGATGAAGATCCAAAGAGTATACAGAAAGAATCATCCAAAATATGCTTAATTATAAACCTTGGTAACGGTGAACATTCTATGTGGACTTCCAACAGATTTTCAACCCTTGATTATGGTGATTGAGAGTTCTATTGCCCTTATTACTTACAATTTAGCGGGTCAGCAGTTAATACAAGAATCAATGAAATGTTACTTTGCTTTAGAAACAACAGATTCAGCAGTGGCAGCAAGTAGCCAGAGCAATAAACAGTAGACGTCTCTGGTATTGGGTGCTGCAGAGATGAATGCCTGCCAGAGAAGATGTACATAGATGACCGTTAGCTGACACAATGGCCACACTGTGCTGTGCTCGTACAATGAGAATGCCACTGTGCTGCCACATGAATACGATGGCCAGTAGTGTTCCACACGACTGGTATATTGGTGGCCAACCTGCAGACAGGTGGTCAGTTCAGTGGTTGCACTTGATATTTTCGGGTCTATCTTTGCTGTTCTAGAACTGCTGTATAATAACTGCCTTGCTTGTTATCTAGTTACTCTCTTTGGTCACTCCTTAAGTTTGTCTCTCCCCTGCTCTGGGCCTTGTCATCACTGTTGTGGGAAAGGCTTCACTTAGATCCTCATCATTGTCCTGGTTGTTTCCCCTTGTCCTGGTCTGTTGTTTTGTCTGCAATTTGTTGTTGCATTACACTCATCTACCATTATTTTGAGTTATTCTTCCACAGGCAGCTCTCCCACCTGACAGCTTCCTCCATTTCTCTATTTCTTCCAAAGCTCTGACATGCGTACCAATATCTGGCTACACGCAGATATAACAAGTTGAACATCAGTTGCAATGCATGAAATTTCTAATTGTTTAAATGTTATAACTATTAGAAAATTGTTCATAATCTGAGTGAGTGCAGACTATGAAGAAGCCAAATAAACCTTTAAATTCAACAGATACCATGAAAAATGAAAAGCAATTATGGCTGTAACTGCAACTTTGTATTATAGTGATGGCTGATTTGTAAGTTCTGCATTTATGCAGTACATGATGTATAAAAAAGACTCACTGAATAATTTCGAACTGACTTCAGTTTCAAAATTTGTAGTTGCAGATAACTGGAATCTGGAGGCAACTGCAGATGCCATTGTATGTTTTGAAGTTACATGTAATTACAAGAATAAGCAGGTAACTATTAATGACGCTGCCTGTATTTCCAAGCCTTGGATACAACTTGCTGTGAGTTAGTAAAATGGCAAAATGAAGATTATTCATATTTTTTTGTGATTTACAGTGTGGTATATACAAGAAAAATTATGTGATCACTGCTACTTGACTTGTTATTGTTGTGATCTTTGATGCAGCTCTCCATGCTACTCTATCCTGTGTGAGCCTCTTCATCTCCGAATAACTACTGCAAACAACATCCTTCTGAATCTGCTGACTGTATTCATCTCTTGGTCTCCCTCTATGATTTTTACCCCGCGCACTTCCCTCCAGTGCTAAGTTGATGATCTCTTGGTGTCTCAGGATGTCTCCTATCAATCGATCCCTTCTTTTGGTCAAGTTGTGCTACAAATTTCTTGTTGCCCCAATTCTGTTCAGTACCTCCTCATTAGCTATGTGACTGACCCACCTAATCTTCAGCCTTCTTCTGTAGCACCACATTCCAAAAGCTTCTATTCTCTTCTTGTCTAAACAGCTTATCATCCATGTTTGACTTCCGTATGTGGCTACACACCAAATAAATTCAGAAAAGACTTCGTAATATGTACTCAATGATAACAAATTACTGCAATTGATGATAACAAATTTCTCTTCTTCCGAAACACTTTTCTTGCCATTGCCAGTCTACATTTTATATCCTCACTACTTGAGCCATCATCATTTCTTTTGCTGCCGAGATAGCAAAACTCTTATACTACTTTTAGCTTCTTGTTTCCTAATCTAATTCCCTAAGGATCATCTGATTTGATTTGACTGCATTCTGTTACCATTGTTTTTCTTTTCTTTTTTTATGTTCATCTTCTACCCTTCTTTCAAGACACTGTCTTCCAAGTCCTTTGCTGTGACTGACAGAATTACAGTGTCATTGACAAACCTCAATGTTTCTATGTCTTCTCCCTGAACTTTGATTTCTACTCCAAAATTTCTTTCATTTCCTTTATGGATTGCTCAGTGTGCTCCACCTACTCAAGTAAGTGGCATATATCGATTAAATGAAGTCTGTCATCATGCAGATGTTATACAGGGTGAAGTGAAATTCATGCACTCGGGATTCGCGGCACGACTCCTCACATGCCAGCAATAAAAAAATTTTGTCCAGCGAGTACATCTGGCAGAAAAAAGACGTTGAAGAGTAACAATCTGGCAACACTGTAACCACATGTATTGTAACTACCTCTGTCAGCAGATATTAGTTGTGGTGTACAGTTGGTGCAGTAGTTAGAGTTTTGGGTTAGCATGCAGGAGGTCGATGGTTTGATCCTGGGTTGAGGCATATGTTTTTTATTTGGTAAATGTAGTCCAGGTGGTACAATATCTGGCATCTTAATCATCAACAGTGATTGCAGCTGGCCCTGTAGAAAACATTTGCACTTACATACTGCAATCATAGAAATGGAAGATTGGTCAACTTTGAAAGAAGCCCTTTGCACATCACGAGTATGAATTTCTTCGCACCTCTTCATCTACTAGATGTGCAACCTGTTTTCTTTGTACCCCCTCCAATGGTGCCATAGATTAGTATCAACTATTATTCTTGCCTCGATCAGGTCCACTACATTTTGTTAGGGCTGTATGTTACCAGTACAACAAGCAACGTGGTTTGCAAATAATGTCCAAACTCAGTTACTATTTGCGTGTGTTATCACCATGGTCCCACTAATTATGCCTTTCAGCATTCAGTTTGGTAACCGCATTCTGTTTAGTATGTATCTCAATTCACTATTGTTGTTGATGTTATTATTGTTATTATTATTCTATCAATAGGATTGTGGAAACGTCATGTCTGTTACCATTAGGGAAACAGTGTAATTCAAAACCGAACATTTCACAATTAGCAGTGTCAGGATGAATCATGCAGAACAGTATCTGTCAGAGGGGTAATGCGCTTTAGGCAGAACAGCGCGCAGGACTGATGGTGTGTTTATACTGTATGCAATGTCCACCAGACAGAGACTAGTTGTACGCGGAGTAACATGCCCATGACAGACTTAAATGTACATGTGTACATGTATCAAATTTTCTCGTTGTAAACCTCTAAACCAGTGTGGAAGATGTATGACATACACAAACAATGAATATGTAGATATGCTTCTGATCGTTGGTGCATCTGATAACTGGGCTGGTGTTGCCGCTCGTGAATATGCTCCTAGATATCCTTGTCAATGCCATCTAGATAAAAATGTGTTTTGTTGTCTGGAGCTATGCCTTTGGGAGTCAGGTTCTCTCCTTCCATCACTGCATAACAGAGGTTTTCCACAGACTTGCCGTACTGCAGCTACTGAGGAAGCTATTCTGAAGGTCACACACCAAGTACCTCAGCAAAGTACACGTAGCATAGCAAGGCAGCTGCATGTCTTGTAACGTACATTCGTTAACAAGCTGCACAAGCATGGGCTGCACCCCTGTCATTATGCTTTCGCGCAACACCTGCATCCTGCAGATCGCCGTCAGTGGATGCAATTCTGTGAATGGTTCCAACAACAACAGGTAGCCAACATAATATGGTTGGATGAAGCATCATTCACTCATGAGGGTGTCCTTAATATGCACAATGCCCACCATTGGTGTGAGGTTAACGCACATGTCACCCGCTCCTATGGATATCAAGTTCAAATTGGTATCAGTGTCTGGGCTGGATTATTGGGTGACAGGTGTTTGGGCCCCTACATGTTGCTTGACCAGTTGACTGCACAAAGGTATAATGCATTTCACTCAAACTATCTGCCTGATGCACTAGAAGATGTTCCACTACATGTTCGGCGGAGGATATGGTTCCAACATGATGGTGCACCTCCACACTCTGGAATTAATGGCTCAAATGTGGAGATCCAGTTGTATGGTCATCGTGTTCACCTGACCTAAATCCCCTGGATTTCTTCCTGTGGGGTCACCTTAAGGAGCACATGTACTCTACTCCGCTGACGAATGTGGAAGAATTGGTAGTGCATGTCCATGTTGCTCTTGTTATTGTGGATGCAGCTTTGCTGCAAAGGGTCCAGAGCTGTATGATCCAGCGTGTTACGCTATGTTTGGGTGTGCAGGGAGGTTGCTTTGTTCTGAGGACAATGTATTCTGTTGTGAAGGTCATGCGGTCATTAATATGGACATTACTACTGTCACTGGTTGCTAATGTGTGACATCTGAGTGGTCTTATTACATGTAGTATAAATGACAAGTAGGTGTTGTCTTATTGTACTGTGCTATCATCTTTAGCATCTCAAAATTGATACTGTTTTTGTAGTTATTCTGTCCTATGACAAGTCATCTGTTTCAGCTGTCTATTTATTATTTGCCTAACCATGTATTTTTTATGTTCAGCATTACAAAATGTTGTAAATTTAGGATACATGTGACCTGAAAAATGGTGTATATTACAGTATGAAATGTCAGAATGAAATTAGCAAATAAAAAGAATGCACCCCAACCCAGAATCGAACCCTCGACCTCATGCATGCAAACCCAAAACTCTGTCCACTGCATCACTATACAGCATGACTAATGTGTGCTGACAGAGGTAGTTACCATACATGTGGTTACAGTGTTGCCAGATTGCATACTTTTTCTGTCAGATGTACTCACTGGATGAAATTTTGTGACGGACATTTTTTATCACTGGCATGTGAGCAGTTGTGCTGCGAAGCCCGAGTGTGCGAATTTCATTTCATCCTGTAGAAATTAACAGTTACAAATTGTGGCATTGAAGATTGGGGTTATTTGCGTGTATTTATTACAAGAAAAAAAGTGGCTGCTCAATTGGATTGGACAAACATTAATTTAGTTATGTGTATTTCGTGCATAAAAGGAAAACAGTGTCAATAACTTTATTCTAATATATGAAGTAGAAGAGCAAAAGATCTACTTGATGTAGTACATCTCAATGTTTGTGAACCAGAGAGCACGTTATGGTCTCACTTTTATAGATGATTCATCAATAAAGTCATTTGGGTACAAGGTTAATTAACAAAATTAGTCAGCAATATTTTCATTGTGTTCAGAGCATGAGTGGAAAATGAAACTGGTTGAAAAATTAAAATACTATGAACAGGTAATGGAAAAGAATTGTTCAGTCAGTGTACGAAGTAATTTTTAAAGGTGAGTGGAATTTGACATGAAATGGCAATTCCTTACACAGCAGAACAATACAGAATTACGGAACACATGCATGGAACAATTATTGAAAAGGCAAGATCAACATTGACAGATGCAGGACTAAGGTTGGGATGAAGATGCTAACACAGCAGTTTTTCTGAACAAATGATCGCTACCAAAAGTTGTCCAAAATGTTACTCCTGTGGAGTGGTCGATGAATAAGTCTGAATCACTTATGAACCCTTTGATGATGAACATTTGTACCTGCAGCTAAAGAAAAACAAAGCTAGGAGATAAATTCAAAGAACTGTTTTTCTTGGGTATTGTGAAGATTTTAAAGCATACTGTCCAACTGATCCAAATTCACAAAAGACATTTATGAAGACCCATGATGTGTAGTTAATTGAAAATTCAAAATGCAGCTGTGGAGACAGCATAATGAATATTTATCTGATTGATAATAATTTTAAAGCATACTTCCCAATTGATCCAAATTCACCAAAGACAGTTGTGAAGATCTGTGATGTGAGGTTCATTGAAAATTTGAAATGCATCTGTGGATAAAGCATAGTGAGTATTAATCTGATTGACGATGGAATGGGCAATGCTCAGCTGGAGGTAGTACATACCATCACTGAAAAAGCAGCAGGATCAACACAGCCTCCTGATATTGAAAGAAATTCAGTTTTTCTTGAATTGGTGTAAAGTCACACTGAGCAGAAGTGAATGGCACTGTAGATAGTGACACTGACCAGTGGAATACAATATCTATGTAGTCAGAATTTAGAAAATCTTCATGTGAAAGAAAACTGAACCCTAAATATGTCAACAATGATTTTGCTTGTTTCACTAGTGTTTCTGTGCCAAATTCTTATAAAGAAGCAAAAGGCTAGAACTGTAGCCCCTTAGGTTTCTTGTTAGCATTCAGTTTTTAATTGATGAAGCTTAAGCTTCAGTCGATGATACACTACTGGTATGTCAAAGTCTTGTAGTACATATGTGCTCTAAGGTCATTAGATGATGGGATAATCCCAAAACACATCATGACAAGAAGCAGTAAAGTACTTAACCAGTGAATATTTTTTAGCAATCTTACAGCCTTTTTAAATTCTATTTCATAATTACAGTAATAAGATTGTGTTCCTCTTTAAGGATTTTCATTCCAGTTTAGAAAGGCAATTAATTAAAAATGGGTATTTAAGGCAAAGAAACATCAGATGATGAAACTGAATGTTATATAAAACTCCCACTTTGTTACAAAAGGTTATTCCCATTTACCATGAGAAGACTTTGGTGAAACATTCTCACCTGTTGTTCGTAATTCTTTGCCTTGTACCATGTTAACTTTAGCAGCAATTTATGGTCTAAAACAGGCAACATACATTTGGTATCAGAATTCGGATGTAACATTATGTAAAATGAACCTAAACAAGTCAGAACATGATCAGTATGTCTATTACAGAATTGAGAAGCAAAACATATTCATTCTGGATGTTTATGTAAATGTCTTTAAATCTTCTTGAATAGAAATAATAGGTTGAAGTAAGAATTGAAGAAAGACTTAAGAAATCAATTCAAGTGGAGAGATTTGGCAAACTCAGTTGGTGTCATGGCATGGGAATAAAACAATACATAAAGCAAGGGAAATTAGAATCAGTTGAAGCAAATAAGCTGGAAACACACTCAAGAAATTTGATGTTGAAGATTTTAATCCAACAGTACATCCAGTGATATCTGGTTTGAAGGTACAAAAATGTGCAGAAAAAACTTGTGTTACATCACATTTCTTATGAGCAAACTGGTGGCAGAATCCTATATTTGGCTCAAGACACAAGTCCGTATATAATGTATGCTGAGAGGGTTGTAAGAAGATTCAATTCCATTTATTGTAAAATCCACTAGAGGGGGAAGGGGTGGGGGCAGGAAAATGTCTTATGTGATGCATCAAGGGTGTCAATGTAGAACTAACTTTCCTAAAAAGTGGAACAACTGAAACTGAAGGCTTCCATGATGCTGATTATGCATCAGACCTCAATCAATAGTGACAAACAGCTGGCCATGTTTTTAAGTTTGCCAAGACACCAATTTCATGAGATTCAAAATGGCAAAAAATAGTTGTTCTATCAACTAAAGAAGCCAAATACTTGGCCCTATCAACAGCAGTATATTCTGTGATAATGGAGATGCTTTTGCACTGTGTCACAATGGTGTGCGTCATGCTCTAACAAAACACATTGCCATGAGGCATCACTGTATTTGTAAGATAATTATTGCAGGAAAGTTTAGCATCAAGTCGATCAATACCAACAAGTAGCAAATTGAGTTTTTAATGAGGGCACTGCCAAAGAGTCTGCATCAGTGGTGCTCCCAATCTGTGGGACTGTGTCTAAGAATAAAAGTCGTGTTCGGATCAGCAAAGTTTTTCCTTTGCTGGGCGTTACAGTACTGGTTGTTATTATGTTTGATCTCTCTCATATTTATTAAGGAATTAATAGTTTGATAATCTGTCTTCCTGGCAATTGATGTATGTGAGTTTAATTCATAATCAAGTCAACTTTATGATCTCTTATAAGACTGATTGTAGCAACATCCAATATTTTCTTACATTCAAGTATACAACTGTCATCTTAGCTAGGACAAATAGAGCTTTAGAAAAATAAATACATCACCTTCATGCCTTCCTTTCCTATAAATGTTCATGTTTGTTAGCTTTACAAGTGCTGTCTGATTTTGACATGACATCGCACAAAATTTAAAACCCTTAACATACACAACTACCTGCTAATAATGTTGTAGTGCACAGCAACAAAAATAATACACAACACAACAATGGCCCAACCATGCATGAAAAGTCAAGGCTAATGCTGTGTTGAATGTAAAAATGGACATATTCCTAGAATATCTCTGTTCTTCCACTCATATTTTCACATCATCACCAGTGGGGTGACATGTTGTATTGAAAAAATCACCCTTTTATGTTCATTACATAGAGCTTGCATCAGGGAAGTAATGACTATCTCAGTTTAATTTGACAAATTTCAGAACATGTCCCTTGTTCTCCTAATTGATTCAGTTTAATTTTTCATTTCTGAACAGTAATTCACTGGCTGTTCTAGAACTGAGAACACATTAATTTCTGTGCCACCACTGTGTGCTTGAATTTGGTCTTGGGCTGACATTCTTTGTGATGCCAGTGTATCAACTTTGCTTTTGTTTATAGTATAAAATGAGTAACTTGTATTGCATCAGCTGTAACAACATTGTTGAAGAACTCATTGCTATCATCATGATGCTGCTGCTGTAGAAACTTCAATACTGCTCCTGTGTGAGTGGTTTTGTGTCTGGGTTTCATGTTATTTATCAATCTGGCACACATTTTATGGAACAAAAAATGTTTCATGACAGTTTTGTTGTATAAGAATTGAGATATTTCTGTGAAATGGCCACTGAGTTATGTGATGGAATCCATAGTGAGCTGCCACACCTCCTTCACCAAGTGATTGTTTGTGTGATGTCCATTCATTATGCTCTTTACATTGCCATTTTGATGAACTGAAAATGGCTTGCACCAACAACACACCATCTATTTGTTTGTGATGTCATTGTCATAAATAGGACTGATGAGGTTTTCAGATTGACATTGTTTTCTGTAAAACCAAGAACTGTATCACAGTCATACTCTTGCAACTGATGATAGGTGTAATCACAAGTGTTGTGTGTAGTTGTCATTGATCTCTTCTGTTGCTCATTATTTTAAATCATGAGTGCTCTACCAACTGAGCTACCCAAGCATGACTTATGACCCATCCTAATAGCATAAAGGCCCTGGTTTCGAGTCCTGATCCAGCACACAATTTTAATCTGCCAGTCAGTTTCATATCAGTACACACACACTCTGCTGCAGAGCGAAAATTCATTGTGGAAAGAATCCCGAATCCCCCCCTCCCCAGGCTGTGGCTAAACTTTGTCTCCACAATATACTTTCTTCTAGGAATGTTAGTCCCCTAAGTTTCACAAGAGCAATTCTGTGAAGTTTAGAAGGTAGGGAATAAGGTACTGGCAGAAGTAATGCTGTGAGGACGATTCATGAGTTTTGCTCAGGTAACTCAGTCAGTAAAGCACTTCCCCATGAGAGACGAAGGTCTCAGATTGGAGTCTCAGTTCGCCACATGATTTTAATCTGCCAGGATGTTTCAAGTATCATTGAATGTTCCTTTATATTTTCTGGACAATTATATTATGTTCTGTGACTTGCGTGTATTATTGAGTCACAGACCATTTAGCAATGCTAATATTAATGGTTCCAGGTAAAGTGATAAAGTTTTATGTTTAGTAATGTCCACTTCTTGTACAGTTCCCTAGTCACATAATTACAAATGACTACAATTGAGGAGTAATTGTTGAAGAACTGCATGCTTCATCTTCCCTACCATTTCAGTCAGTCCCTTATATGGCTCCTTATGAGGCTACTCTGTTTGCTTCACCTTTTTGGAGTCAATGACATCCTCAAACATGGAAGAAAGTGTCCTTGAATCTTGAATAGAAGTCATTCATGAAAGTGATTTCATAATTTGTCAAAGAGGCTGTCTGTTAGTTGATGTACAGAGCCATGAGTACCACATTTTTAATAGAGTATACACCTAACTTATATGGAGGATCTCACACCTATTTTAGTGAGCAGTTAAATCAACACAGCATGCTTTTAACAGTTTTATATTAGGTCAAGACTTAAAAGTGCTCAGAAAGAGTTTTCAACCAGAAATAGCTGCTGATTATTGTAATTTTTCTATTAGGTGAACAGTCAATCACATGCACATGTGTTTTCTTTCATTTTTGTCTTATTTTTCTTACTACTTGCATTTAAAACTCTTTAGTTTTTCATAAGAACTTGTGTGCCCTGGGGAAAAGATGAAGGAAGAAGTGTGGACATGTACACTTGTAGAGCTGTCCAAAATAATTTAATTTTTTTTTAATTCCCTTCATTTAAGATAAATATTGGTAGTAAACTTCAGTGTAAAATCCTGCCAGAATACATCAGTTATGTTCATCTCAAATTATACAGTTCCTAATGACTCCATCTTCATTACTCTAAAACAGAATCATCATTTGATTGATGGTCTATATCTCTTCTTGAACATCATTGTCACACAGTGTTTTCCATATCTCACAGATCTGTTAACAACCTTGCTGAAGATATGGATGAAGTATATCCTTGATGAATCATTTTAGCTGAGTTTTTTTTATTATGTACCTGAACCTACTTTTTTCTGTTAGTTCTAACAGTATTTGTTGAAAAGCTAGAATTAGTCAAATGTTGCCTCTGTTCCTAGCTTCCTCCTCCATCATCATATCACCACTATCTGCAATTCTTCTTTCCTGATAAGTGTTGTTTTCCATTAATAGGATATATTTTCTGTGTAAACTTTAACTTTAATTTTTTGTGTGTTCCATTTTGTTTCTGGTTTTTTGTTTGTACGATTTTTTTGAATTGCATGTCATTTGTTTTGTTACCAGAATCAAACTTAAAATATTTTACAGAGCGTTTTCATAGTTCTAACTGCCACCATTTACCACACCATTGTGTAAAAAGACTGGAATGGAAGTAGTTTTACAAAAATGATGGAGATATGCACAAATTTTTTATTCTGTTGCATTTTCCCAGGATTCCGTTTACTGACAAGAAAGTTATAATGGATATTTCTGAAGGCTTTTGAAAAAGAAAATGAAATGTCGTAAGTATTAGGTTCCGACAACATTCATAAAAATACGCAACTCATTAGAATGAGTAGCTGCACAGAATAGAGTGACATACCACATGCCAGTTTTTCACTCACCATTCTAAAACCAAAACTGTATACATCAAATCTGTTATAAAATGGAGTTTGTTAGCCCTCATTTTCCACTTTTAGTGTAGCCTAGAAATATTTTAGCCTAGCTTGAAGAGTACTTCCAACTTCTAGAATTAATTAAAAGTACTGGCCATTGAAACATGGTTGAGAAATGCAGTTGCTTGCTTGTGCCATTGAACAGTCCACTCGGGATGTACACTGTATATTACAAAAGAAAGAAAGAAAAAAGAAAGAAAAACAAGTATTCAGCTTCTTAGGTTGACACATTTGAGGGTATGAAAAATTAGTTGTGTACTGTAGAACATTTAAGTTTCTCTCTCTGCACTCAGCGTATTGCTTGCTCTTTCCAACCATGCTTTGTGACGCAGGTGCATTTGAATGTGAAAGTTTAAACAGTATGCACAATAATTTTAGCTCACTGATTTTTAATTACATATTTTAATATAAAAAATAAGAGTTAGTGACTTTTGACAACTATATTAACAACTAAAAAAATGAGGTGACTCAATTGTCTGTTTTAGGTGGGTCTTACCTTTACATCACTTTTACTTCAGGAAATTTCACATATCTGTAAATGTTTAATTTATCTTTCAAAAAAGATATATAATAAATGAATTCATAATATGTACAGTAATGAAACATTAATTCTTTCCACACAGGAAGTTATAGAAGCCATTGCGGAATCAGCTTTTAAGACTTCAGATTACCCTGTGATTCTGTCATTTGAGAATCATTGTAATCCTAGACAACAAGCAAAAATTGCCCAGTATTGCAGGGAAATCTTTGGTGAAAATCTCTTGGATGCGCCGTTGGAATCTCACAAGGTACTTGGTTATTTGAATCACCAATCAGTGTTATGTTGTTGTTCTGAAGGTCTGCAGAACCTTATGAAGTGCAATTCATAGCTTAGCATTTTAGTAATAAAAATAATTTATGTATCTGACATTGCAGAGCAAAAAAATAATAATTTGTTGTATAGGTCCTTTTAAAAAACCTGTTGGTAAAAAGTGCAGTAAAATGGTAAAGGGTAAGTCATCAAAATATTTTTAGAAGTAGTTTTTCTCAGTGGTGGATACAGATATCTTGAGCTGCCTTTACTTTTACCGTAATAAAAAATAATCAAGTGATATGCAAAGTTT
Organism: Schistocerca nitens; assembly: GCF_023898315.1. Classification (NCBI taxonomy): domain Eukaryota; kingdom Metazoa; phylum Arthropoda; class Insecta; order Orthoptera; family Acrididae; genus Schistocerca; species Schistocerca nitens. The sequence goes on from NC_064620.1 coordinate 286,223,979, forward strand.
AAGAAAGACTTTGAGACAAAGTTCTTTGTGATGGACAGTTTCATAAATAGTTTAGACGCTGTTTTTTTTACAGTTTTGAAATCTGCTATCTGAGAGAGCAGGGCATTCAGACTCATAAAAACACAAATATGATAAAATATCTACTGAAGGAGCTCTAGATTTTGTTCTCCCGATCTTCAAATTGTAACTGTTTATCTGTAGCTGACAACCAGGAGGCTGGAAAAAGGGAAATGAATATCTGATTTATAGTGTTTGATTTTAATCATTCTAGTCATATTCTGTATACTCTATACTGTTCTCAACTTCTCTGAGGTTCCTTGTCCTCCTTTTTGCTCAGACATCAAACTGACTCCTGCACCTAAGGGATCAGATCTTTCAGTGTCTTCGGAGTATCTAGGTAAGAGGCAGATCTTGCCTCTTCTGATTCTTTAAGGTGTATATTTCCCAATGCGTAGTGATTGAGTTCTACCGCATTTACTTGAATCTAAGCCGCACTCGAATCTAAGCCGCACCTGAGACTGGAAATCAAGGAAAAAAAATTTTTCCAAATCTAAGCTGCACCTGAAATTTGAGACTCGAAATTCAAGGGGAGAGAAAAGTTTTAGACCGCACCTCCAAATTGAAACAAAGTTGGTCCATTGTAACATGAGACACAGTTTAGGTCGAATGGATGAAGATATAGCTACAGTAGTTCTGTTCGAGTCATAAGCTTAGCAGTTAAGCTTTACCAGGTAGCCATTGCTATGCGTCAGGCACTCTGTCTGTATTTATATGGGTACCCTTCCTTTTTCACGTGCTTCATCTGGCTTGAATCGATTTCTTATTTTGCTTTGATCTGATAAGTGCCGTTCTCTTTGTTATAAGTGGTTACGTCACTCTAAGATGAAAATGCCTTGTTGTACTGTGTCATGCATTGTTCGTCGCATTCTGATAATGAGTGTTTACGACCTGTCGCCACTCATGGCATTGCTTGCTTTTGTGCGCGCTACAACTGCTTACAATAAAAAAAAGAGAGGAATTGTCTCTTTAGTGAAACAATGGCAAGAGACTGCTATTTGTTGTTACTTACACTGCTGCTTTCTTTGATAATGATAAGCAAGAACCAAATAATAGACTGCGTATGATAGAAGATGTTCTGAACGAGAGTTTAGCGAAAATTTTTCTCTGTTTGAAAATCTTTGCAGACGCCTCTTTAGTACATTACATTCTGCACAGAAATTAGAGTCATCTTAGATTTAAAAATCTAGTCAGTTGCCTTGCTTCATTTCTGACTTTATCACTATTCAGCATAAGAATAATATGAATATAAACATGACATAATATGTATATTCTTCCGTGTTTGCTGTTGTCTCACTCAAGTTTCATAGTTTATTAGGCAGACAGGATTTAAATGAGATAGCAGCAAACATGAAAGAATACATGGCATAATGTTTACATTCGTATTATTCTTATGGTGGAGAGAATACTGCATGTGATTCACAATTCATGAAAGTTCCTTTTAGCAATCACCTCTTATCTCAGGTAGGAAAAAAATCAGAAAGTAGAGTTGGCCACATTGACATACATCCCAAACAGACTTGCCAGTTGGATTTTCGTAGTAGATTTTTAGTGATGACTTCAAATGCAGAGTGTGTTGTTGTTATCTTCAGTTCGTAGACTGGTTTGATGCAGCTCTCCACGCATTTCTATCCTGTGCAATGCAGAGTAGCAACACTTATAAAATAATAATGAAAATAACTTAGAAATTAAACACCGAAATTTAAAACAAAATTTTATTAGGTTTGTAATACATCTTATACAAAATGTTTAAAGTATCAGTCATGATTCTGAATCACTGTCACTCAATTCTTTGTTGCTCATTTCTTCATACACATGATCGTCCTCTGTACCATCTAGTGCAATGTATATCAAACATTTTTTAAATGCTTGTTGCACAGTCTGATTTCGAACACATTTCCGTGCATCATAAATCCGTTGTCACACTTGCGACAAACTTGCGCGTTTTACACGTCCTGTTGGTGTCAGTTGTTTGTCGCTTTTCGAAAGCCAGTCTGTGTACATACATTTAAGCTTGCCCTTAAGTGGTTTATTCAAACAGATGTCAAGTGCAGAATTGATGTCATCCCACCTGGAATTACTGCGAAGTCCGTTTTGGTTTCCTCTAATTTTCATTTTACTGCAGGTGTTGTATGGCCTGCATAAGCATCTAGTACCAACAGACCGTGTAAACTAAGCATTGCGGCAGGATGATGATTCCACACACGCCTAATCCATTCCAGCACCATGTTGTCCGAAAACCACCCAGTTTCATTTGCTCGTACAATTACAGCTTTTGGAAACACTTATGATTTTGGTAAAGTCTTTCACTTGAAAACTATGAATGGGGGCAATTTATGTCCATCTGCTGTGCAAGCAAGCATGACGGACATCTGATGTTTTTCACCCCCTCATGTAAGAACACTTATGTCTTTCTTTCCTTTGGTGTCAACCGTATAATTTGATGGCATTTCCTATCTGACCAAGAAGGTACTGCTTTCCCGTGCGCCGCCTAATTATGAAGTGCTGAAATTCCACAAGTTTTTCTTCATAATTTTTCGGCAACTTCTGTACAACTGAAGTTTGCCTCCGAAGTGAAAAACCCCAGCACTTCATAAACAGATCAATCCAGCTGCGACTAGCCTTAAAATTTTCGATTTTTTGCTCTCTAACAATTTCATGTGCCTTAATTTTTAAAATTTCCACATTCACAGGCAGGAATTTCTGACGTTGTTCCTTAACAATTTCATTTAAAATCACTTCTAATGCATGATATCAGCCACACTAAGGCCTAGTGCATTATATCAGCCACACTTTGACACACTAAATTCTTTCCTGCTACTTGAACATTCAAATGATTTGTCTCTCTGCAGTCACCATTGCCTGATGTTGCTGTCATCAATCCCGTATCGCAGACCTGCAGCACGATTATAACTTTGTTCAGCAAAATAAATAACTCCCCTCTTGAATTTGGTACTATAATGAAAGCGCTTCATTGTGGTTCACAAACACCAACAAGCACTTCACAAAATTCCACAAAGCAATAGGTGCCGCTACGTGAAATCTTAATGAGCCTCAGTGTATCAACTCATGCAACAATCCTAAAGCCTTGTACATTGTTGGTATTTTTGTGTAAAGAAATTTATTTTTCTTGCTACGAATATTTGAAAGGCTGCTACAATCAAAGATGAACAATATGGAATTTCTATTTATTTCGTTGGATAATGTATAAAAATGCAGTGGTTGAAACTTGGGGTGGAGAAAAGAGCTCATCCTCTACTTCTTTTTTTTAATTATTATTAATTTATTTACTGACACAGAGGTTTTGGCACCAGTATTTATTTTTGTGCTTGCAAAGCAGGCCTGTGTAGCGCTACATGTATTCGACGGCAGAAGTTAGTTGTGGCGGCACGTACCAACATTTTTCAGAACTCCTTCTTACTTTGCACTCGATTCTAAGCCGCAGGTGGTTTTTTGGATTACAAAAACCAGAAAAAAGTGTGGCTTAGGTTCGAGTAAATGTGGTATTTCCATTCTGTGTACCAGTTATCACACAACAGTGGTTCCTTCTGTTACGGCATCCATGTAATTTTTTGTTTGCTAAGCAATCACCAACGAAGTCCTGTCATAATGTGAATGCCATACAATATGTGTAGAGGACAATGTGGCTGCACTGATTTCCAGGACAAGATCCAAGTGTTAGTCATTTGCCATTATCTTCCTCTGACCTGTTGCGAAGTGTAAAATCTGCTTATGTATTGTGTGGCATGACTACACATAATGCTTGTATTGTGTAATGTTATCTTTTTAATGTGAATCTTCATGTTTTCATGACATACTACTTGATCCATAAAATTGTGGGAATTAAGCTATAACTTTGTCTTCTGCTGATAGACCAATCAGCCATATTTAGTGTGTCCATAAAAACTAACAGGAAAATGCACCCGTCTACCTTATATACTGGCACGAAATTCATAGTGGAAGATACACCACATAGTAGAGGTAAACAGTACTGTGATGCCCCCAGTGAAGGATGTTGTGTCACAAATTCTAGTTAACAGGGGATCAGTACTTTTCTCTGTGAGACTTAAATGTTGTTTGTGCCAGACTCCATAGTTTATAAAGACTAAATCTTCATGATTAAGTAAATCACTTGTCAAACATACTGCAATGGTTTGCTCACCTGGTGTCAGCAAGAGAGCAATCTCTAAATTTGAAAAATGGTTAACATGGCATCGCTTGCTGTGTCTGTATTGATAGCTGTGCAATGCTCTACGTTGTGTGGCACAATGGTTGGTATATATAGAAGGTGGCAATTTCAATTACTGAAACTAGCTGCGTATATGTTTTGTATTTGCAGTACAGGCAAATAAATCTTTTCAGGTAAGATGCTTGTGTTTTTCATACTGCGTTGGCTTCCTTGAGAACTAAATCTGGACATTCTAATAGCCCTCAGAACTCAGCCATGACAGATTTATCAGGCTGTAGCAGGCAGGTATAGCATTGATGTTCAATCCATCATTCTTCAACTGTACGCAGAGTACGTCTGACGTTTGACAATCCATACTGACAGGGAATCTAATATATGGCTGTCTCCTCTAGACGCAAGTTATCCTTCACAGAGCCAACAAGCAAGACTATCTTTGGTGTCAGTAGAAAAATAACCGTGACTTTATGTTTAGAGAGAATATGATGTATCTAATTCAGAAAACACATACCTCCATCATGGATAACCATTATCATCATTTTTTTTTCAACTTCTCACTGTAGATGGTCTTTATCAGCAATCATATGTGCCCTCTGTACAGGTGTGTTGATAATACCATTCATCTATGCAGATGGCTGTCTGCTCACAAGTACAGAGTGGTTTGTATCAGCTCTGGCACTGTGTCCCAGGGTGCTACTGGTTTTATGTGATTCAAAAAATCCTGGAAGAGGAAACATCAGTCTATTTCCAGCTCCTTGGTCAATGGGATGTTCCCAGCCACATACATCGAAAAGATGACAAACTGAAAACTTTCTGGTATCTTCTGTTCAACATTTTGCATGAAGAAGTTTGCCACCAAGGGTGACATAGGTCTTCCCATGGCAACCCCATGAACTTATTCATAAAAGGTCTATTTAATAAAAAAAAATAAGTCAAGGAGAGTACATGCTGAAACAAGGTCAGGAAAAGCATCTTTGTGTTTTCACAGCTTAATGTATGATCCATTAAATTGAGAGTGTGCAACTGCATAAACCCTCTTTTGTCTCTTTATACAATGTCTGTTCAAAAAATTCTGAAACATTTGTAATTTTGTGCCAATGGTGTGTTGGAGTGAAATGCAGTTAGCTTCCCTGCACATGCCTACATTTTATGTGTAACTGCCAGAAGTTTGATTGTCATATGTCTGTTAGTTATTGTTAAGTACTGTGTTGAGTTGCACAGCTTGCAAATTTCGAGATGGCAGAGTTAGAGGAGCAATGCATCTGCATTAAATTTTGCACGAAACACAAGAAAACCTTTACATAGATATCCCACATGATGCAGGAAGCCTGTGATGATGAGTGTTTTAGCCATACCCAGTGTTACGAATGGTTCACACAGTTTAAAAATAGCCTCATTCACAATGCTCTTTGATGTCTAACGATGATGCTCATGTCAGGAATGTCAATGACATTGTGGTTACCAATTGGAGACTGACTGTCTGAGAGATTTCAGAAAAATGTAACATTTCAGTTTGATCATCTCATGAGATCCTGATAAAGCATCGTGGAATGCATCATCTTGCCACCAAGTTTATCCCACAGCTTATGAGTCAAGACCAGAAAGACCTTCACCTTGCAGTCTGTGAAGAGCTTTTGAATCATGCAAATGAGAACAAGATGTTCCTTAAGAGAATCATAACTAGTGATGAGATATGGGTCTACGTTTATGATGTTGAGACCAAGGTTCAGTCTTCACAGTGGGCCAGGAAAGGTTCTCCAAGACTAAAAAAATCTCGTCGTGTCAGGTCAAATGCCAAAGCCATGCTGATAGTTTTCTTTGACTTTGAAAGATTAGTTCAATAAGTTCATCATGAATTCATGCCACTTGGACAAACTGTTAACTGATGGTACTGTCAGGACATGTTGTGATGTCTGTGAGGAAATCTGAGAAGGAAATGGCTTGAAATGTGGCGAGACAATTTGTGGCTCTTGTATCGCGATAACGCACCCACACATTCATCCCTGCTGGTGCATGACTACTGCACAAAACACAAAATCACTGTGCTGCCTCATCCCCTGTACTCTCATCATAAACCCCGTTGAAAAGATGAAGATTTGCAACGGTAGATGAGATAAAAGAAAATTTGCAGACAGTGCTTCATGTGATCCAGCAGAAAGCGTACTGAGACTGCTTCTGGAAGTGGAAACATTGTTGGGCGTAGCATATCAATTGTGGAGGAGAGTATTTCAAAGGAGACCATGCACAAAAAGTAAAAGGTAAGTGTAGAAAAATTTTGTGAACTAAGTTCTGGAATTTTCTGAACAGACTTCATGTATCAACCATATACCTTTTGGTCATCTTCAGAGTGAGCCAACACACTGAAGCTACAGCACTCACTCCATCCTATTAAACCCATGGACTGTAGCACTGTGTGCTGCTGCAGATACACTAACACGAGGAGTGTTGATAGGTGAAGAAGTATGCATAAATTGGAACTATGGCTATGGAGTGGATCCAGGCTGGAATATCAGTGTCTCATTATGAGGTGCACTTTAGCAACATCTTTGCAAGCTTGTTAAAGAAAGCATTGGATTCCATGATTTACCCAAGCCGAAACCACTGTCTCTATTTATAAAATTTTTCATAAAATGAATTTCAACTTCTTGTTTCACCACTGAGTTCCAAAAAAGAAGAAGTACCTGCTAGAAGTTTGACGTTTTGATAATGTGTCTGACAACAGTGCAGTGCTGTGCCTCAGCCAGTTTATTGGGCTGTAGGTGTTGTGTATACCGTAAGGTGGGGTAATATTGGATGGAATTTTCATATTCTTTAAGGTCACTTCGTAAAGAACATTAAATTCTCATGACAAAAATAGTGAGATTTTTTAGATGACATTGGAGATTAATATGATCAAAGAACTTTAGTCAAAAATATTTTTAATTAGTCAGAATCTAACAAATAAAACTGTCCAACTTTACCCCTTTGATGAAGTAATTTCGAAAATTCATTGAATTTTCATGCAAAGGTCCATATTAACCTCTAATGGGGTAATTTCAGACAGAGACTGTTTTTTTTAAAAAATACACATACTTAGAAACATGTTTTACATATTTCGAAAACATTTTTTACATATGGTTATGAAATATTCTACACACCTTCAGTAAACATTTGACACATATTTAGAAAACCTTTACAGACATATTTACAAAATAGTTCATTAATAAAGACAGCCTGCTCATACAACAAATCAATAATAATCTACAATATGTTCTCAGTGAAAGAAAACTTCCCCCTATCTTCTCTTGCAGTCAGCAACACTCTTACAATGTAGCCTTTGTCTACAGTATCATCGTCTTCAATGGCAGGAAAAATAAACACAGATATGCTGCCTTGATATGGATGCAGAAATCTGACTTCCACTTCTTTTGTGCCTACTATGTTGTGATTCCGACAAACTGCCTATTTCGCTGTTTCCTCCCAGTCATGTGTGGATAATCCACAAGATTAAAGCCTCCACTTCCTGAACTGCTTCCTCTGCTCTGCTGCTTTTGCCACCAGTGGGTATTGCATCATTATTCACAAGCAATTCAGACAATGAGTCAGCATTATCTCTCTTTTTTATATCAATGCCTAAAATGGATTTTGGAGCAACATCTAATTTTCGCTTTCATTGGACACTTGTGTCATTCCAAAGTGAATATTGTGAAGCATATCTTCAAAGCTCGAAGACCAGGCTTCTAAAGAAATGTTTTGAGAATTATCACCATCAGGCAATTTTTTGAGGTCTCTGTCAGGGTCAAGTGAAATTAATCCCATTGCATGGGATGCACTTCATATGTTGTCTTCTTCAATTGCTGACACTTTTTTAAGTGTTTCCTTCAAAGGTGAGGGGGAAAGCATCTTATGATATTGGCCCATGGTAGCTTTCCTTCCATTGCATAAGCACTGCCCAGCTTTTACTATTTAGAGGCACAGATCAAACCATCCCTTTTACTGCAGTTATAGTGGGTTCCTTTGGGACCTCCTTCTTCCCAGGTGTCCTGTAAATGCTTTGACTTTTAGACCACATGGGAGGTAATGGATTTCCTTCCCCAGTGGCAGCCATCAGTACTGAAATACTACTCTTAGAAGAATCTAAGATCCTTTTAGGAAGTTTTGTTCCCTTCTAACTATCATATGCTTCCTTCCAGTGTCATCACACAGATTGGTCTCATTATAATTGATTATGCTTTTGGAATTGATATTTTCCATTTTTTCCTTGACATTCTGGAAACATGATTTCACTGTCTCATAACTCACTTCATCATGTTGCCTTTTAATGTTCTCAGATAGACAGATGCTTAATATGGCAGAGTAACGCTGTAAGAATGAAAGGGACCATTCAATCCCTGTCATGTGACAAGGAAAACATTTTTCCCTTCGTCCACTTTTATCAAGATATCCTTTCACCATGTACCTAACATCATCAGAGGTAAAAGGAAAACTCCAATGTGCAGTCCTTAAAATACCACAGACAAGTGTGTTATCTTCAGTGGTACTTAAGACAGAAGGCCTTTGAATCACTATTCTCTATCGTTGAACGTGGTGCATTAAATTTGCTTGACGCCTTTCTGTACGATAGTTTTTTCTGATCTTACAGCGGCAACCACCTTTTCAAGATTTTCAGGATCATATTTGTATCTGAGAAGAGCACCAAGCTTCCTGTTGTAAGTATGCGGAATTGTCCGATGTTACCCCAATGTGTGTAGTTATCCTCACTATACGTTAGCAAAAGTGAGATGTGGAGACAAACTGTATTCACATTTCCTTCTTAACATTTAAGTAAGTAAACTATAAGAAAATTGAGCTTACCAATTTTTTCTCTTCTTGTACAATGACAAAAGTATAGCAACAATTGTAAACAGCACTGTAACCCGCTACATACTATTGTTTCAACTTCCAACTGCAACAAAGTGTGTTTGTATATGCTTGACAATATGTAAGGTGTAAACAGCAAAACATGTGTGCGAAATAAAAGCTTGCATTCAGTGATACCAACGTAAGAACAGAAATACACTGTTCCTGTCCCAAATTACCCCTGTGTCCAATATTTCTCCATCTTACGGTACCCATTGTGTTCTGTGCATCTAACATGGACTGTGCAAGTCATCTGCCTGCTGCAAAAAAGGCTACATTCACAGGGATCTTGTAAATCCCAGCCTTGCAGAGCGTAAAGTCACATACAGTGAAACCCAAAAGGGCTGCTGTCTTTGGTGGAGGGGAAAACTCACTTTAACTTTGTGTGTGGTGGGGATCTGAAGTATTTTTGATGGCAGGAAGTCATGGAATTAAAAACCTTTTTGTGTCTTCTTCCTCATGCCTTATGTTGACCTCAGATTTTATATATAGCACCTTATGTATCTGTTGCAGAAAACAAGTATTTGTTTCCAAACTCCAAGTGTAGAAGTTCATTCTGCAGTGCTATATGCTTTGGGAGAGAAAGTTAAGTGAAGAGTCATTATGTGGGAAATATGGAGGCAGCTATTTGCTCGTACATACGAGACCATATGAGTTGGCTTCCAATGAGCTGCATGTCCCATGGTGCCATCATCTTCTTGCCTTCCAATTTTGGTTGTTTTGGTTTGTTACAGAGTTGGTGGCACCATGGGACATGCACTTTATCAGAAGCCATATGTACATGCAAATAGCTGCCACCATCCTTTCCAGGTGATGAATGTTCTCAGAACTTTGGTTCAAAGAGCACATAGGGTTACTGACTAAAGTAGTCTGCAGGATGAGCTTCTACACTTGGAGTTTGGAAACAAATGGTCATCCTCCAAAACAGATACATAAGGCACTATGAATAAAACATTAGGTGTAAGTTTGAGGAAGAAGACATAGATTTAAATCCATGGCTTCCAGCCATATGAGGGAAGCCTGTCATCAAAAATAGGTCAGATTCTCACCAAGCACAAAGTTAAAGTGATTTTTTACCCTCTACCGAAGACAGCAGCACATTTAGTTTACATCAGAGATGACTCGGTACTCCACAAGGCTGGGAGTTACAAGACCCTCTGCAAGATGGCCTTTTTTACATGGGACAGATGACTCATACAGCCCATGAAAGATGCACAGAACACTGTAGATACATCCAGCTCATACAGTCTGATAAATTGGCTGTGGCAGAGCACTGCATTGGCATTGGTTACTGTATGCAGTATGAAAATGTTAAAATTATAATGTTGACTTCCTCTTTTTGGCACTTGGTGGTGAAAGGATCAGTTGAAATTCATTTAGCAAAGAGTTTGCTTAACAGAGATAGCAGTTTATGGTTGGAAACATCATGCACCTTTGTGTATAAGCTTGCAAAGATGTTACTACAGTGTGTCTCAGCAGGGATCGACCACGTAGCCGCAGCTTCAATTTACGCATACTGCTTTGCTGCCAGTCAACATCTCTGGGCTTGTGCATCTGTGGACCTATGTGCAGGGCACAGCTCACAGGTTTAAAAGGATGGAGCAAGTGCTGTAGCTTCAGTCTGTCAGCTCACTCTGAAGATGGCCAAAATGGACCCAGCTAAAATGTAAGGAGAAGAACTAAGGTTTAAGAAGTTACACGCGCAAATTAATGGGTCAGAGTTATAATATGTTTGTTAAAATGTATTTTGATCAAGGGTAAGGATTACCTTTGGTAATTAATAACTCAACTTCAAATATAAATAGCAAATCCAACCTTAGACTCAGAATCTTCTGCTTGCTGATAAAAGCTGCTGCATTACATATGTGGTGAGGACTGTCTACAGCAAGAGGTCTCAAGTACAAGGCTAAATGGTTAGCCACATAATATTTAGTAGATCCAATATTACTTCCGTGTAAGTCTGTGGCACATGTTACTCAATATTGGGTATCCTGGCTGATGAAACACTTCACTAACACAGACACTACCAGCAGGTTTTACTGAGAAACTCATCAAGTTCCAGAGGCATATAATCCAAATGTGGCGGCAGTGCTCTTATCATCTACACCAACTCAGCAACACAGAAAAGTCACCCATCTTTGGGAGATGCTGTACAGTATGACGGTAAACTATGAAGGGTGAAAAGTTTCTCATGGAGAACAACTGGAAACAATATATAAAGAATTACTGTCATGTTAGTAGTTAGTGCATCGGGTTTAAAGCTGTCCCCTATGTTTTTCAAAGCACAAAACTATGCCTAAGGAACACTTTGCTAAGGCGTTAGTGATCTGCTGCCAAGAAAAAGGCTATACGTGATTACAGGCTTTCTCATTGTATTCCAGTGACAAAATCTTTCAGGTAATGAGCTGAGTAATGGTGTCATTTTGTGACAGTATGTCAGTGGGCATTGTATGCATCATCTTCAGTGTCAGGATGCCATGTTCTGTGTGTGTATGTTACCACTGACTGCTTCTGTAAGTGGACCAATTATGCACCTCTGGAAGAGGGTGCTATGCTGGTGGTGGGGAATGTGATACAGCCAGTGGTGGGGGAACATGGTTGTCCATGGTACAGCAGTCACATCCCAGTGTCTGTCCATTCTGTCCACAGATGCCACTGCCTTCAGAACGGAGTATTCCTATCATATTTTTACACTCATGTAATACCAGACGGTGCTGAGTTGAAATCTACCATCCTGGTTTATTAGACAGTTGTACGGGCATATTTTTACTTCCTCCTTAACAGCTCTGTCCCAGAACCTATGGCACTGCATAGCTTCTTTGTTTGTTCAAAATCAAAAGTATGTTCCTCGTTAATGCTATGCTCTGCCACTGCAGACTTGTCTGTCTGCCCTAGTCACTGTGAGATGCATTGCTGTGTCTGTCCGATGTATTACATCCAACACTCTCACTCAGTACTGTAAATGTCTGGTGTGTGCAGTCCTAATCAGTGTTTGGTCGAACCAAGCAGATACTTAATTTTCCACGTTGCCTGAAAGTAGTCATTATTTGGTGCTTCTGCATTATTCTTGGGATTTTGGCAGGTAGGAATGCCATGTGTATGGCTTCTCGTTCTTCTGGTTTGTCCCCCCTCCACTTATCAGCCTGTAAGGCATTAACAGTTTTTGCAGCAAATTTCCCGCAGATGCTGTAACTCTTTTGGCATTCCTGTGCAGATGGACCTGGCTCTGTCTACTAAGATGATTGGTACCAAGTTGCATTGTACTGGATTGTGGCAACTCTGAGCACTGAAGTGTAGGCCTGTATGCATCTTCTTCCTGTAGACCAAGTATCCCAATGTGCCATCTGGATTTCTCTTGATCAAAGTGTCCAAGAAAGATAGGTTTCCATTCTCTTCTACTTTCATGATAAACTTGATGCTGCTGTGTATGTCACTGAGATGATGTAAGAATTTCTGTAGAATTTCTCTGCCATGTGGCCACATGACAAAGATGTTATCTACATATCTGTAGAACACCTTTGTTCTTAGGTGGGCAATATTCAGTGCTACATCCTCTGAGTGCTCCGTGTGTGGATTAGCTATACTCGGAGCTAAGGAAAAACCCATGGCAACTTCATCTGTTTCTTCTAGTATATGTTGGATGAGTCTGACAATGACTACTATCCACCACCTATTTCAAAAGTGGTGGGAACTTCTATGAGCAAATAGATGGGGTTGCCATAGGTTCCCTCTTAGCTCTGGGTATTGCTAATCTATACATGGAGCTTTGAGTATGTAGCATCAAGTACTACCCACCTAAAACCAATGGCATTGTACAGGTACATAGGTGACATCTTTGTGGTTTGGTCAAATGTTGCAGAAAATCTACAGGAATTCCCTTGTCATCTTAGTGGCATACATAACAGTAGAAAGTTCACAATGGAGGTAGAATGAGGTAGAAACCTACACAATGGCACGTTGGGTCTTTCAGTCTGCAGGAAGAAGGTGCATATGGACCTATACCTTAATACTAAAAGTTGACACCATCCATTGAAAAGCAATTCAATATCAGCCACCTTAGTACATAGAGCCATGTCCATCTGCAACAGGAAGAGCTTGCCAAATAAGTTACAGCATCTTTGGGAAACTTTCTGCAGAAACGGTTACAGTGAGATGCAGATGAGACATGCTAGACAAACCAATAAGAGGAGAGAGGACAAATCAGAAGAAGAAGAAACCAAACATGTGGTACTTCCGCCATATGTGAGGATGCTAACAGCCAAGATCATGAGAAAATTGGAGAAGTACCAAATAAAGACTGTTTGTTTTCCACACAACATGGAAAATTAAGAACATGCTTGGCTGAATCAAATACCAGCTAGGACTGCAGACACCAGGCATTTGCAGTATTTTGCGTGAGTGTGGGATGCAGTACATCGGACAGTCAAAGCAATCCATCTCACAGCAACATATGGAACACATCTGAAACATTAGGCTAGGGCAGATAGACAAGTTCATTGTGGCACCTTAGATTTTGAACAAAAGAAGAAGCTACACAGTGCCAATGGGTTCTGGGTGTCAGTTGTCAAAGAGGTGGTAGAAACGTCTCTGTACAACAATATAATAAACCAGGGTAGTGGATTCCAACTCAGAATAATATGGAGTTTCACAATTGCGAAAATATGACAGGAATGCTCTGTTGTGGAGGGAGTGGCATCCATGCACAGAATGGACAGAAACTGGTATGCAACACCCACACCAGGGCTGCACTGTGTTCCCCTACCACCAGCTTGGCACCCTCTTCTGGAGGTATCTGATTGTGTGAACAGTACACCTACAAAAATTGTCAGCAGTTCGCAGCTACGTAGAACATAGCGCTCAGACACTTTGCCTGACAGTAATGAATATGAAACACAATGAAATGTTGTGACAAGATGATGCCAGTGCTTGGCAAACCAACTGAGAAGATTTTATCACAGGAAAAAAAAGCAAACTAAATCCTGAATGGAATTACAGACATAGTGCACTGTTCAGCAAGAAAGATGTACTAATGTAGGATGCCTTTAAAGTTCACCTCACACCTTAAGTAAAGCATAAAGTTGTAGAATATTACACAAGATTTTACCAAGAAACTCATCAACTTACAGAGGCATGTAATCCAAATGTGGCAGCATAATTCTTACCCTCTACATCAGGTTGACAACACGAGTAGCACACAATATCACAAGGTCAAGTGAGCAAGAAGTGTACAGTGTCACTGCCATGGATCATCATGAGAAGAGTAACGAAAATACTAACAGTGATGAAACAGGATCCGGTGGTGAACTTACCAGTGACATCAGTGAAGACTATGCTCAGGCATATTTATGTTTCTGTGTAATCCTATATTACAAAACCAAAAAATGTGATTAAGAGTGACTACATTGTGAACAGTTTTTGCAAATGTGCTCAAAATTAAGGGTGCGATATATGAGTACATTCAGGTGCAGCTTACATTCAGTTTAATATGGTATTTAGGATTGTGTCAGAAACAACATGAAAAATGGTTTTCATTGGTTTTTCCACTCCCTTGAGAGGTTGTCCACGTACATGTTAAAAAAGTGCTGGGGGTACGCAGCAAACTCATCTTACATCCTTGTTAGTTGAAAATACTTTTATTAGGTAACTGTGTTAGTCACATTATGCTGAACGTATAGCTTATACCTTATACCTATGCTATAGGTGAAAGTATGAGCCACAGGGAGACACAGGTAAAATACAATATGCAATGTGCAAGAATGAAGAGATAATAATAAGGACGGGTGACCAGGATGAATATGCTTGGATTGAAAGTGGCATATGGCAAAGATACAGTCTTTCTCCTCTAATGGTCAACCTCTGTGTCAAAGAAGCAATGACAGAAATAATAAAAGAGCTTCAAGGATGGGATTGAAGCTGAGATAAAAGTATACCAATAAGATTCAATGCTGTTCTTAGTGAAAGTGAAACTTACAGGGCCTGCTGAACAAAATGAAAAATCTAATGAGAACGCAATATGTACTGTAAGTAAACCAAAGAAAGATGAAAGTAATGAGGAGTAACAAAAATGAGATTAGCAAGAAACTTAAAATCAAAATTGGAGACGACATAGTAGATGAAATGAGGGATTTCTGCTACCTTGGAAGCAAAACAATGCGTGAGAGAAGCAGCAAGGAGGATGTAAGTAGCAGACTAGTGTAGTCAAATGAGGCAGTCCTCATTAAAAGAAGTCTACTAGTAAGAAACATAGCTTTTAATTTGAGGAAGAAATTTCTGGGAATGTACATTTGGAGAACGGCATTGAATGGGAATGAATCATGGACTGTTGAAAAACTAGATGAGTAGAGAATCAAAATGTATGAGACATGGTGTTGCGTAAAGATGCTGAAAAGTAAGTTGTCTCATAAGATAACAAATAAGGAGTTTATTTGAAGGATCTGTGAGGAAGGATAATAGAACATGTGTTACATAATCAGGGAATATCTTCCATGGTACTGGGAGGAGCTGTATCATAGGACAGAGATTGGGATATAAATAACAAATAATTGAGAATACAGGATGTAAGTTGCTGTTGGCAAAACCAACTAAATGGCTGTGGCATACCTACCTCCAGCCAATAATAATAATAATAATAATGTCGTGTGATGAGGGCCTCCCATCGAGTAGACCGTTCGCTTGGTGCAAGTCTTTCGATTTGATGCCACATCGGCGACTTGCGCGTCGATGGGGATGAAATGATGATGATTAGGACGACACAACACCCAGTTCCTGAGTGGAGAAAATCTCTGACCCAGCCAGGAATCGAACCTGGGCCCTTTGGATTGACAGTCTGTCGCGCTGACCACTCAGCTACTGGGGACAGACCTCCAGCCAATGAGGAGACATGAGTACATCTCACTCCCCTACAGGTAGGGTACTGTCTTAGGACTCATGGCTTCCTACTCCAGTAAGTGGATCCTCTGAGGTGTGATGTGTATATTACAATAAGCCACATTTTAAATTAATATAGTTCATGTTCAGGCATGAGGGGAGAAGTAAGTTTAGTAGCCAATGAGGTGAATGATTTAAGATTTTGAGAAATGTGGCGCTGCAGGCGGGCGTAGTTTGTAGTTCGGCCGCTAGATGCTGGGTTGGTGCTCGGTGTCTCGAAGTCGCGCTGATCGCTGTCAGTGTAGTGCGTCTGCGCCTGACCTACTCCTTGCACAGGTAGTTGGGATGACGTGTGAAATCACCTCGCGGATCGAAGCTCTTTGGCGCCGCTGCTGCACGGGTCTGCATGACGTCATTCAACAATTGGGTCGCCACATAAATTGTCGCTTGCATAACAGTTTATGGGTCCACATGAAGTTGCTCGATTTTGTATCAGGATGGGTGGCTCATCATGGTTTTTTTGTAAGTGATCAGCCAGTCACACTTACCTAGAATTTTTTAATTTCTATCCTGAAGTTTAGTTAGGATTTCAGTAACACATTTTATCATTGAAAAAGTTGCAGATATTGCATTTTTTGTTGTTGGGTGTAATTACGCAAACAGAAGTGAAAATAAGATAGAGATATTGTAATTTTATTTTTATGCAGTTTTAGTTTTTAACTGTATTAACCACATTTGTCTCACATTATTTTAGCTCTTGGGAAGTCTAAACCCGCAAATACAAACACAGTAGGACCAAGCGAGCTAGGATGCCCTTCATGTGATTCACAGTCATCCCTTATACATTATCAATTGTGTATTATAATCATAGATTTCTGTGGATTTGATGTAGCAGTTGTAACACCTCCGTTTATTTATCCCGACCTGATCTGATCGAATAGTAGCCCAATAATTATTATTAATGTGACCGTGTACCTAATGGGGCTGGCAATCGGAACTGACTGCTACGGAAGTTGTTACTTTCCAGTTCGTCCTTCTCAATACTGTAATAATGAAATGTCTGGTAACAAGAAAAACACCAACACAGTTTCACTAATTACGAATCTATATTCGTCTCAAAAACATAAAAAGGAGGAGACAGCCACTGCCTTCGTCATACATATCTAAATACGGCTAATCTCAGCACAGGCTTCTTCATTTTCCATTATCATCACACGCTAATCCATCACTGCAATCCAACACTGCAATCCAAGGTGATGCCGGCGTGGTAGACACGAAACCAAAATATCGGGACTAGAAATGTCACTGACCACTTCCGTAATGATACTTCTTCACTTTCCTGGTATTATTTCTAGTACAAAGGGGTCTAACCACGGCGATGGCGACTCCCTTCTCTGTTAAAGCCTTGCATTACAACAACTGGCCTCCACACACCTCTACCCACAACATGGCCCACGCTCAACTCCACACTCGCTCTCGCAACACGACACAATCGATTGTTCGCCCTATCGACCTGTGCCGAGTGCAAATTTATAATAAGGGCCTACAGACCCCTTACATCCCCGCCCTCGAAAACTTCTTTGGAGCCTCTGGCGTAAAAGAATCGGCAAAGAAATTAAATATTATTACATCTGAACAAAACACACAGTGTAAATAATTAATGAAATTACAATTCACCAAATAATCCCTCGACTCCGGTAGTGGGCTGCCTCCACTATAATTTTCTACAAAAGGTTATTACATCTCACAAACATGGCATTGTCCAAATCACAATTTTTTATCAAGCAGCAATGATCCTCTATAGTCCATATTGAATGTCACACACAACATACAATCAAAAATTATTACGTGAACACATGACATATGAGTTATTATATTACAAATTAGTTGTTAAAGGTTTTACACCCATTCTCAGATAATCATCGATATGAAATATGAAGTTCTAGTTATAATACATCAGAAAATACAATGCAAATAAACATTCCCCTTTTTCAAATGTCCGTTTAACAACTAAATGTTCTAAACATGTCTTAGTAGGTTTATTCTGGTCCTTGTCGCTCTCACTCCTGATCGGACCTCATCTGGAGTGTCATTCAGTTTTCCGGTCTCTCCGCTTCTTCTATATGCACTGTGTCATTCATTCACCTATCCCTTCCTCTCTCATGATCTCTTGGTTCTTCACTCCTTCTCCAATCATTTCTCCATTGCCGTTCACCACCATGGTTCCTATACTTATGGCCACCACCTCTTCCTCTATAATCAGACAAATTATTAAAATGATTTCTTTGGTCACTACTTCCCTCTCAGTTTTGATCATTAGCTCGATTGTGTTCCTGTGATCAAACAGATTCCAACTGTTCCAGTACCTCCATCAATGCCTCCCTATCTTTAATTAGTCTCCCGGATACAGTTTCTTGCATTCTCCGGCTCAATCTTCTTTTTATCGCTGATATCATTTTGTCATCACTCAGGGGTTGTTCCAAGGTCTCGTTCAATTCCCACAAATGTTTGGCAAACTCTCTCAACGTTCCTCTCCACGTATTAAGTGACTTGCGGTGTAGTAGGTCCTCAAGTGCTGCACACTGATGACTTTTGGACCAGTATTTCTTCAAGAATTCCCCTTCAAACTGATCATAACTAGTAGTCCCTTCCTTCTTCCTGACTCCCCAAGTGAAGGCCTCACCTTCCATCCTATCTATTGCAAATTGAATCTTGTCTGCGTCTTTGAAATGTGCTGGGAAAACTCCTTTTAACCATTTCATAAATATCATTGGGTGCAACCCTCCTTTCGGTTTAAACTTCTGCCCTGTATTATTCTGGACATACCGATTATCACTGCTCATCAAGGTAACGACTCTACCTTCCCCAACGGTTAAAGTGGCATTGCTAATTCGTTTATCAATTTCTTCTGTCTTGCTCTCCAATTGTTGCACTCCCTGTTGTAATTGCCTGACCTCCATTGCAACCCTCTTGTTATCCTCTTCTCGTTGCACGGCTATAGCATTTCTCAGATTGACAGCCAGTTGGTTTTGCCTATCTCCTATCCCCTTAACCGCATCATTGCATTGTTTCTGCATCTGCGTCACCTCGGCGATTCGATGATTGCAATTTGTTTCCACTTCGGTGATCCTTTCTCCCAATTCGGCTTTAGTTTCTTCAATATCGTCTTCTATCTTTTTTGTTAACTTTCCTTCCATCTTCTCCACGTCTCCCTGGACTTGGTCTATACTCTTCTGTAGCTTACTCTCTCTCTCGTTGATGTCCATCTTCAATCGTTCTTGTAACTCCTGCACTTCCTTCTTCAGATTATATTCTATCTTCATTTGCAATGTTTTGATCTCTTGTGCTGTAGTTTCCTTAAATGATTTTTCTAAGCTTTCTTTGGTTTCTTGTAAATCTTTCTTTAATGATTCTCTAGTTTCTTGTAAACCTTTCTCTAATGATTTGCGGAATATTTATTCCCTTTCTCTAGTTTCTTGTAAACCTTTCTCTAATGATTTGCGGAATATTTCTTCCGTTTCTCTAGCTTCTTGTAAACCTTTCTCTAATGATTTGCGTAATATTTCTTCCCTTTCTCTAGCTTCTTGTAAACCTTCCTTTATTGTTGCCTTGGTTTCCTTTAGCAAGTCTGCCAACATCGACCGCATATCTGCACCCTCTGAAACTGGCTTATCTCTCGTCGTTTGTCCTGGTGTGTTGGGGTAACTAGTTGAATGTGCTAATGGGCTTTCTAATGACAATCCATAATCACTGATTCCTGAATCATCTCTGTCTTCCTGTCCTATCCCTTTCCTTTCAACTACTGCCTCACAAACCTGCTTATCTTCAGTAGACATGTTTGGTTTATTTTTAATGCACAGGCAAGTAATATAAAATAACCTCTAGTAACCCAAAACACTCCTAATTACCGCGAAACTAATCAAACAGTAACTGCAGTATCTTCAGTTAATCCCAAAATTGATACAATAAGTATGAGTACTGAACATAACGACTCACAAAACCTAATAATTTCAAATATCAATTTTCACATACACAGTTTATGTAAAATGTTTTAAATAAGACAAATCACACCATTCATTAAATCTATAAAGGTAAAATCTCCAAAAGCAGTGAGCGTATCTGTATAATCACCATTTAGACAGCGCAGTATGCATAAATAAGTATGCTATATTTCAGAGTATGTTTCGCAAACTTTTCGGAAATTACTGTAATTGGGCACTTCTCCTAGGGTGAAACACAGTTTAAAACTGTTTATTTATCG
Source organism: Schistocerca nitens (assembly GCF_023898315.1). Lineage (NCBI taxonomy): Eukaryota > Metazoa > Arthropoda > Insecta > Orthoptera > Acrididae > Schistocerca > Schistocerca nitens. Next base: position 286,244,228 of record NC_064620.1, read on the forward strand.
TGAAGACAGCATACTGCAATTTAATGTTATGCTAACCAGTTGTCTTCACTCACCAACTGACGTTACCACGAGTCGCGATGTTTTGACGTTTGAAGTGGGCGTGGCGCTGTACTGCCGCCGGAGCCGCGTGAAGTCACGCTGAAGATCTGTGTCGAGTCGTCGTAGTTCTCAGTCGGCCGCTCCGTGGCGCTGCAGGCGGGCGTAGTTTGTAGTTCGGCCGCTAGATGCTGGGTTGGTGCTCGGTGTCTCGAAGTCGCGCTGATCGCTGTCAGTGTAGTGCGTCTGCACCTGACCTACTCCTTGCACAGGTAGTTGGGATGACGTGTGAAATCACCTCGCGGATCGAAGCTCTTTGGTGCCGGGCTGCTGCACGGGTCTGCATGACGTCATTCAACAATTGGGTCGCCACATAAATTGTCGCCTGCATAACAGTTTATGGGTCCACATGAAGTTACTCGATTTTCATTATTCAAAAAGCAATTTCGGTCATAATATTACTACTAAACACTTCTTTAAAAGCTTCCGTGAAGAATTCTTGGCTCGTTTTGTTGTTGTAATGTTCACACATGTCTTTCTTTGGTGTTTACTTTTCACAGTTTTTCGTGCGGATTTACGCGTTTGCACATTATAACACAGTTTATCGACACTACTACTCTCATCTAATATGGCGAAAAAACAGTTTATTCACAATCGTAAGATGCTACTACTTCGTATTGTTCAAAATGCACTGTTTCTTGTCGCGATTTTAAAGTTTATACTCTGACTTCATCCGATATTGAAAAATATTTTCTCGCGTTAAGCAAGATAAAATTACCTATTGTTCTTTACGATTCATCCGAAGATTGCACTTGTCCTTTCACGGTAAGCCAAGGTGTAACACCTCCGTTTATTTATCCCGACCTGATCTGATCGAATAGCAGCCCAATAATTATTATTAATGTGACCGTGTACCTAATGGGGGTGGCAATCGGAATTGACTGCTACGGAAGTTGTTACTTTCCAGTTCGTCCTTCTCAATACTGTAATAATGAAATGTCTGGTAACAAGAAAAACACCAACACAGTTTTACTAATTACGAATCTATATTCGTCTCAAAAACACACAAAGGAGGAGACAGCCACTGCCTTCGTTATACATATCTAAATACGGCTAATCTCAGCACAGGCTTCTTCATTTTCCATTATCATCACACGCTAATCCATCACTGCAATCCAACACTGCAATCCAAGTTGATGCCGGCGCGGTAGACGCGAAACCAAAATATCGGGACTAGAAATGTCACTGACCACTTCCGTAATGATACTTCTTCACTTTTCTGGTATTATTTCTAGTACAAAGAGGTCTAACCACGGCGATGGTGACTCCCTTCTCCGTTAAAGCCTTGCATTACAACAACTGGCCTCCACACACCTCTACCCGCAACATGGCCCACGCTCAACTCCACACTCGCTCTCGCAACACGACACAATCGATTGTTTGCCCTATCGACCTGTGCCGAGTGCAAATTTATAGTAAGGGCCTACAGACCCTACATTCAGTTATTGTAATTTAGTTGCTTTCAACATATGTTACAACAATGGTCATGCAACAGTAACGTATTTTAAGCTGAAGGCTCGCATCATCAGGCCATTGATTTACAAAGATCTCACCAAAACTACTAAAAATATCCAGCTGTCATCATGATATAAAATATGTTTGAGGAAAAGTCCTCATTTCACTATTTTTGGAGAATTTTACTCACTCACTTAAATTGTGTAAATAATTTTACAAGTTTATTTTGTCTAACTTTTGATCCACTCTTACTCATTCATATCCATGGCGGCCCTGTGACTTTTCTTTCTTATACCCCGAATAGCTTTGCATGTGTTTTCAGGCTGTGGTGGCCTTTTGTCATACAGCAGTTCACAACTCACTACAGCCGTTTGCTAGGGCAGGGAGTTTCACCCCTCTTGCAGTACTTCCGCTCACAGCTGTCGATCTTTTCATGTGACAGGGCACTTACTGCTACTGTCACTGACTACCAGTGTGGAACAATAGCTGCCCCTAACAAGGCTTCTGCCAACTGAGTTTCACCAGTCTTTGTCCATCCCTCATAGTGTCCACTTTGGTTGCTGCTCTGTGTGTGCCTCATGAGGAACTGACCATGTGGCAGCCCACACAACACTGTTGCCCTTGCAATGCTGCAAGATGCCCGTGCCATGCCATATTTACAACATCACATACACACATTTACACAATCACTGAGGATATTGTGTGTTTTCATTACCCTCCTGTGTAGCCTATAAATTTCTCCTTGTCTGTCTAAGTACGGATATTGTGCAGTGAACTCTGGGAAAGCAGAAAGGTGGAAGGAGTATATAGAGGGTCTATACAAGGGCGATGTACTTGAGGACAATATTATGGAAATGGAAGAGGATGTAGATGAAGATGAAATGGGAGATATGATACTGCATGAAGAGTTTGTCAGAGCACTGAAAGATCTAAGTCGAAACAAGGCCCCGGGAGTAGACAACATTCCATTAGAACTACTGACAGCCTTGGGAGAGCCAGTCCTGGAAAAACTCTACCATCTGGTGAGCAAAATGTATGTACAGGCGAAACACCCTCACAGTTCCAAAGAAAGCAGGTGTTGACAGATGTGAAAATTACCAAACCATCAGTTTAATAAGTCACAGCTGCAGAATACTAATGTGAATTCTTTACAGACGAATGGAAAAACTGGTAGAAGCTGACCTCGGGGAAGATCAGTTTGGATTCCGTATAAATATTGGAACACATGAGGCAATACTGACCCTACGACTTATCTGAGAAGCTAGATAAAGTAAAGGCAAACCTACATTTCTAGCATTTGTAGATTTAGAGAAAGCTTTTGACAGTGTTGACTGGAATACTCTCTTTCAAATTCTGAAGGTGGCAGGGGTCAAATACAGGGAGCAAAATGCTATTTACAATTTGTACAGAAACCAGATGGCAGTTTAAGAGTCAAGGGGCATGAAAGGGAAGCAGTGGCTGGAAAGGGAGTGAGACAGTGTTGTAGCATCTCCCCGATGTTATTCAATCTGTATATTGAGCAAGCAGTAAAGGAACCAAAAGAAAAATTTGGAGTAGGTATTAAAATCCATGGAGAAGAAATAAAAACGTTAAGGTTCGCCGATGACATTGTAATTCTGTCAGAGACAGCAAAGGACTTGGAAGAGCAGTTGAACAGAATGGACAGTGTCTTGAAAGGAGGATATAAGATGAACATCAACAAGAGCAAAAGGAGGATAATGGAATGTAGTCAAATTAAGTCAGGTGATGCTGAGGGAATTAGATTAGGAAATGAGACACTTCTAGTAGTAAAGAAGTTTTGCTATTTGGGGAGCAAAATAACTGATGATGGTCGAAGCAGAGAGGATATCAAATGTAGACTGGCAATGGCAAGGAAAGTGTTTCTGAAGAAGAGAAATTTGTTAATATCGGGTATAGATTTAAGTGTCAGGAAGTCTTTTCTGGAAGTATTTGTATGGAGTGTAGCCATGTATGGAAGTGAAACATGGATGATAAATAGTTAGGACAAGAAGAGAATAGAAGCTTTCGAAATGTGGTGCTACAGAAGAATGCTGCAAATTAGATGGGTAGATCACATAACTAATGAGGAGGTATTGAATAGAATTGGAGAGAAGAGAAATTTGTGGCACAACTTGACTAGAAGAAGGGATTGATTGGTAGGGCATATTCTGAGGCATCAAGGGATCACCAATTTAGTATTGGAGAGCAGCATGGAGGATAAAAATCATAGAGGGAGACCAAGAGATGAATACACTAAACAGATCAGAAGGATGTCGGTTGCAGTAGGTAGTGGGAGATGAAGAAGCTTGCACAGGATAGAGTAGCATGGAGAGCTGCATCAAACCAGTCTCAGGACTGAAGACCACAACAACAACAGCAATAACTCTGGGATGAGGCAACGATTTCTCCAACTCCACTGTTTCTACTGTGCTGCACCCAGCTAGTGCATTCGCATCTCAAATTAATGACTGATTTACATTTTGAACCTGAAGCTGTTTGTGTTACTCCAGCCACTTGCAGACCTGACCTCTATAGTTTTGCAACTTCACATGTAACTTAGTTCAATAAAGTAAGGAACCTTGCTACATTTGTGACACGATGATGAACTCAGTCAACTTAATTTTCTATTTTGGCACTATCTTGCCTCGTTCAGCATATGCTCTGACTCCCGTGTGTGTGCACTTGTGTTTTCATGCTGTGGATGCTAGTGCACTTTGCGCCATGATTCATTCCTTTAAGTGTGTTTCACTACCTCTTGTGCTACCCAGCGACCAGTGGCTACCACCACCAGTCCAATCAATGTGCCACCGCATGAAACTGCCACACTAGCGCTGCACAACATTATCGCCTCACAGAACTGGAATGCTGCAATGCCGACTTGCACATGTAACTTGCAGCACTGTGACCACCTGTGGCGCAGCTCCCAATGACAAAGTCCATGCTGTCGCCGCCATTCCTCCCAACCTCGAAGTACCACCATCCGATCTGCCGCATGCTCCCACCACTCCATTCAGCCATGCTGTGTCTCATCTGCCACCCTTCAACCCATGGGACCCACACTTAGGGTTTTTGAGTGGACGCTATCTTCGTAAGCTGCAGCATCTCCCAGGATGCCACAAAGTTTGCCATGGTGATCAGCCAGCTCAAACAGACATACGCAGTGGAAGTCCGTGATGTCATCTTGTTGTCCCCAGCCACTGATCACTACGAAACATTTCAGTGCTACCTCATGATGCACCTCACCTCTTCTGAAATGCCACGTATCCAGGTCCTCTTTTGACTCGAGTGGTGCACCACATCCATAACCTAATGCAGCCACACATGGCCTCTGACAATTTTTTTCATAACATCTGACTAGCTTGCCTCCTGGCCTCAATACGGACTGCAGTGGTGTTGCAAGCTGACCTCTCCCCCACTGGCACCGCCAGTCTTGCTGACAATGAGTCATGAGATGCTGGCCTTCCTGCCTGTGACCACTGCCACCACGCGTCATCCTCACCCACACCTGGTACAGCCAACTGGCCATTACATTGCCAGCCATCGCACCATATACTCACCCTCACCACTCGACACACCACTAATGATGTCACTAGTCCCACCCCTCCCCACTGGTCCCAGCACAGTGCACAGCAGCCAGAACTATGTGACATGCTTGCCCACCTCAGCACCAACATAGAAACACTGCAAGCAACTGTGGTCCAACTTGACTCTGACCGCCACAGTGTGTGCAGTCCTAGCTGCCAGTGCAACGACCACTACTGCCACAACAGCTCCAGGTGCCCTGTTGAAGCTCCGCGCAACAGGGCCAGCCTCTGTTGGTATCAAGAGCGCTTCGACCTGGATGCCACGAACTTCAGAGAACCCTCCCCTCGGCACCCAAACATGAATGACTGACAGGAATAGGCACATCTGGCTGCTGCTCTGTCTCCCAACAACTGTTCATTCTTAATGCTCATTGTGCCATGCCATTCCTCCGAGTTGGCTCCGAGATGTCTATCTGCCTGCAGCAGCTCATATGTAACACTGGCATTACCTCAGCCATCCTCCGGATAGCAGAGAATAATTCCACCATCGCGGCATACAATGTTCATCACTGCATCCTCGATCTCAGTCTGCAATGTGACCTGCTCTTGACCTTCACTGTTGATGATATCACTGACACCTTATCACAGTGGACTTTCTTGGACACTGCTGCCTGCTCCCTGACGTTTCCGGCTGGCGCCTCATTGACAGTGACACCAGAAGATCAACAAAGTGCACCACTTGTTTCACAATTCTCTTTGATGTGAAGCAGGTGGCGTATTCTAACCCTTAAGCTGACCTTGTGGTGCAATTCCCCTCTCTCAGACATCTGTCCAACACACCTCAGGAGGTCTGCCGTACAACTGTGTACTACATCGATACCAACCCTGGACCACCCGTCTTCTTCTGGCCATGCCCCCTAGCAATGCATAAACTGAAGATTGCCAATGCTGAATTTGATGAGCTGCTCGCTGCCAGCATACTGTGTCCTTTAAAGAGCCCATAAGTGTCTGCGCTTCATCTCACCAATAAGAAGGATGGTTACTGGTGCCTGTGTGGGGATTATGGGAAGCTAAATGTCCACACTATCCCTGACCAGTACCTGGTGACATTCCTACGCAGCTACAACAGCACGCTGGTTAGCACTACAATCTTCAGAACAATTCAATGCACCAGGCCTTTCACCCAGGTTTTGGTCACTCCTGAGGAAAACCCGAAGAAAGCCATCATCACACCATTTAGTCTCTACAAGTGCATCTTTATGACTTTTGACCTCTGTAATGCTGCCCAAACATGGCAGAGGTTCTTGGACAGTGCTTGCAAGGCTTGCCCTGCTGTTTTGCATACAAGGACAATGTACTCACTTTTCTGTGATGCCAGAAAAACACCATGTGCACCTCCTCAGTATTTTTGAATGTTTCCAGGATGCTCACATCATTGTCAACACAGCAAAAAATCGTGCTAGGCACTAGCAAAGTGGAATTCATGGGACACACCATCTCTTCAGCCAGCTCACATGCCTTTTCCAACATGGTGCAAGCCATATTGTTTTCCCATGTCCAAAGACATTCAAGGACTTCTGCCTTTTCCTTGATATGTTAACATTTTCCATTGGCACGTAAGGAGTGCTGCTGCAATGCAGGAACTTCTCATTGCCACCGTTCACGGCTTGAAAACATAGGGCAACAAGCCAGTGCCATGGACGCCATAAATGGAAGACAGCTTCTTGGTCACCAAGCGTGACTAACAGATGCCATCCAGCTCACCCATGCCCACCCTACCACCCTGCTTGCCATTGTAGTTGATGCCTAGGAACACATGGGCGACACTTGGCAGCTGCTCACTTTCTTATCCATCAAGCTGTCTCCCCCACAATGGTGCCAGAGCACTTATGACAGAGGGCTGGTGACATTCTATGAGGCTATTAAATATTTTTGGATGTAGATGGAGGATTGTCACTTAACAGTCTTCACTGAGTACATGCCTGTAACGTTTGCCTTTATGAAAGACATTGACCAGTACTCCCCATGTCAATTCTGGCAACTGTTTTTCATCTCAGAATTTACAACTGATATACATTATGTTACCAGAATTGACAATGTCGTTGCCGACTATCTCATCCGCATCTGCACCATTACTTCATCACTAGATTATGAGGCATTTAGCACCACCCAGGAACACGAATCAGAACTTGCCCAACTCTGCCAGGATGTTGCCCCTGACCTCTGCCTTAAACACATGCTGGCTCCTACAGCAGTATCTGGTGCGATGTACCCACCAGCTCACAGTGCCCCTTCCTTTCTCACTGCCTTCCACAAGGTCACATTCAGCCAATTACACAACCTGGTGCACCCTGGTGTGTGCAGATCTGCTGCTCTGGTAATGCAGCACTTCGTAAGGCCAGGCATTCAGAGGAACTGCAGGACATGGCCTTCACCTGCCTCACCTGTCAGTGCACCAAGGTTGGCCACCAAATACACACCCCTTTCACAGCTTTCCCAGACGTCAGGCATCGCTTTGCCCACATTCATTTGAATGTTGTTGGTCCCTTACCTTCATTTGATGGCTGTGGCTACCTACTTACCGTAGTGGACACGTTCACTGCTGGCATGAGACAACACCAATACCCAATGTTACTGCTACCACAGTAGTAGCCACCTTCATCTCCACATGGATTGCCCATTTAGGCTGCCCACGCCACATTACTATGGACTGCATGCACTTATTTACATTGACCCTTTTTCATACGGTGACAGATCTGTACAGAGCTGACCTTCACCTGACATTCAGCTACCACCCAACAGCCACCGGCATGGTGGAATGGCTCCATCACACCCTGAAGGCCACCCTCACCTGCCACAGCAACAGATGAACCACTGCTATGTGCCACTTGTACCTCTCAGTCTCTGCGTCTGCTGACATGTCAGCCGCTAATGTTTACAGCCAGCCACTCGCTGTCCTGGGTGCCTTCCTGGAGCCCACCGACCTGCCCAAGGATGATGTCATTCCCAAGTTCGTCGCCAGCTTGCATGACTTCATGGTCCACCTGCAACCAAGACCTCCCCAGCACCATGGCAGAACTTCCATTCACAATTACCTTGTGTCATGCACCCATGTTATGCTGCAACTTGTTGCTTACCAGATCCCTCTCTGACCACATTACTCAGGCCACCACCAGTTTCTGAAACAGGACTCCCAAGATGTTCACCTCACATTTATGTGGCATGCCGACCAGCTTTCCAGTTGATAGGCTGAAGCCCTCGTATATGCTGTCCAACCATATGCCACTCAACTTGACCGCCATCTACATCAACAATCTGCAGACGCACACTGCTGCCAATGATGCCAAGTTCACATATGACACCCAAGACACCATGCCAACAACCCCCACCATGAAAGCTGCCCTCAACACTATAGCTGAAAACACTCAGCAATTCACCCTACAATGCTGCCATCTACTGGGTATGCCCGTGATTCCGCATTGCAGCCCCCGATGCTCCCACAACAGTGTTATTTCATGCACTCTCAGTGCTGAGTCACTGATCTGTCACCACCCATCCTGACAGTAGATGCACCAGTAGCTCACTCTCTCAGTGCCCGCCACAAGCACTTTCAACTATAAAACACAGCCACCTCGTCAATACAACCTCACAGCCACCCAGCAATGCCACTGCACTCTTGCCTCCACACTCCTGCACTGGCAACCATGCCCTGCGCCTGCCGACACCGGCACGGCAGCACTGAGTACAGGCTGAGGCCATCCTGGTGCGGCACCCCCACCCTGCGGGCCACTGCATGCTGTCATGCAGCCTCACCACTGCCACAACACAACCCTCCATCGATATCAGTCTTCACTATTGCCACTTCACCCAGCACAACAGTTCCACTCTAACAGGCGGAGGGGGGAGGGGGAGGGGCCGTACAACTGTCTTAGCTGTTCCATACACTCACAACTTGCTACGGCCATTTGCTAAGGCAGCAAGCTTACACCTCATACAGTACTTCTGTTCAAAGCTGTCGATCTTGCCATATGACAGGACACTTCACTGCTATGGTCACTGTCTACCAGTGCAGAACAATAGCTGCTCCTAGGAAGTCATCTGCTGACTGAGTTTCACCAGTCTTTGTCTGCCCCTTGTAGTTTCCATGTTAGTTGGTGCTCCATGCCTGCACCATGAGGAACTAGCCACATGGCGACACATCTGATGCTGGTGCTTTTGCGATGCTGCAAGATGCCCATGACATGCCATCTTTACACCTGGCATGCAATTGCTGAGGATATTGTGTTTTCGCATCGCGCTCCTGTGCAAATTACACTATGTGATCAAAAGTATCCAGACACCCCCAAAAACATTCATTTTTTGTATAAGGTGTGTTGTGCTGCCACCTACTGCCAGGTACTCCATATCAGTACCTCAGTAGTCATTAGACATCTTGAGATAGCAGAATGGGGCACTCTACAGAACTCATGGACTTTGAACATGGTCAGGTGATTGGGTGTCACTTGTATCATACATCAGTATGCAAGATTTCCACACTCCTAAACATCCCTAGGTCAACTGTTTCCAATGTGATAGTGAAGTGGAAACATGAAGGGACACATACAGCACAAAAGTGTACAGGCCGACCTCATCTGTTGACTGACAGAGACTGCCGACGGTTGAAGAGGGTCATAATGTAAATAGGCGGACATCTATCCAGACCATTATACAGTAATTCCAAAGTGCATCAGGATCCGTCGCAAGTACTATGACAGTTAGGTGGGAGGTGAGAAAACTTGGATTTCATGGTCAAGTGCCTGCTCATAAGCCACACATCATGCCCGTAAATGTCAAACTATGCCTAGCTTGGTGTAAGGAGCAGAAACATTGGACGATTGAACAATGGAAAAACATTGTGTGGAGTGACAAATCATGGTACACAATGTGGCGATCCAACGGCAAGGTGGATATGACGAATGCCCGACGAACATCATCTGCCAGTGTGTGTAGTGCCAACAGTAAAATTCCAATGGTGTTATGGTGTGGTTGTGTTTTTCATGGAGTAGGCTTGCACCCCTCTTTGTTTTGCATGGCACTATGACAGCACAGGCCTACATTGATGTTTTAAGCACTTTCTTGCTTCTGTTGAATAGCAATTCGGGGATGGCGATTGCATCTTTCAACATGATCGAGCACCTGTTCATAATGCATAGCTTGTGGTGGAGTGGTTACATGAAAATAACATCCCTGTAACGGACTGGCCTGCACAGAGTCCTGACCTGAATCCTATTGAATGCCTTTGGGATGTTGTGGAATGCTGACTTCGTGCCAGGCCTCACCACCCGACATCGATACCTCTCCTCAGTGCAGCACTCCGTGAAGAATGTGCTGCCATTCCCCAAGAAACCATGCAGCACCTGATTGAACCTATGCCTGCAAGAGTGGAAGCTGTCATCAAGGCTAAGGGTGCACCAACACTATATTGAATTGCAGCATTACCGATGGAGGGCACCACAAACTTGTAAGTCATTTTCAGCCAGTTGTCCGGATACTTTTGGTCACATAGTATATAAATTTCTCCTTGTGTATCCAAGTGCTGATATTGTGTGGTGAACACTGGGATGAGGCAATGATTTCTTCTCTGCCATTTATACTGTGCCACACCTGTATAGTGTATTCTCATATCAGGTGGGTGACTGATGTATATTTTGAACCTGAGGCCATTTGTGTTACTCCAGCCACGTACAAACCTGTCCTCTATGTTTTTGTAACTCCGCATGTTACAAAGTTCAGTAAAGTAAGGACTTTCCTACAAGTCAATTACTTGTGGACTGCACTATTTCCATTATTTACTGTGTGCATTTTTATTTATCTCTTCAAATATACAAAAATTTGAGGACATTTACAGAAGAGAAAGAAAACTCTCCAGCTTTAGGAATAAATCCTTTGATGAGCTAGCACAGTGAAGGGACACTGGTGCGTGTTTTTTATTTTTATTTTGTGCATGTGTGTGTGTGTGTGTGTGTGTGTGTGTGTGTGTGTGTTTCTACTCTAGCACATCTAACAATTTATTCTGAAAGCTAGCAAGTTTTCTCTCTCTTTTATGTGTATCTGTTGTTGACTCAACACTTCTGCTACGTAGTGAGTAGTCACCTTTATTCCTAAATTATTCACATTTTGCCAGAACTTTCCTTGCAATATAAAGACATCTTAGAGTGAGACCACACGGCATTTGGATTTTTGTATTTTCTTGTATTTATGGTATGTGGAGTTCAGATATCAAAAATCAACCACTCAGATCAGTTTGATTCAACTGTCAAAAATTCTAAAAACAATCAACTTTGAAATTTTTGGAAAACTCTTTAACACCCTAAACTAGATCATTATTTCCATGAGCTGCATATCTGTGTTGTAGAATGCTTGCTTGCCTGCCCGGGTTTGATTCCCAGTCAATTGAAATTTTTAAACAAAGACACATGTCCATTAGTCTGTCCATGAAGCATAAAATATATGCAGATGAAAAAAATTAATTTTGTAATGCTTTTTTAATTTAAACAGTCTTTATTAATTATCTTCTATAAAAGACCAGTAATTAAGAATTTAACAATATTAAGAGGAGGAAAGTTGCTACTCACCATATAGTGGAGATGCTGAGTCGCAGTTAGGCACAACAAAAAGACACTCACAATTATAGCTTTCGGCCACTAAGCACTTTGTCAACAGTACACACACACACACACACACACACACACACACACACACACACACACAAATGCCACTCACACACACGACTGCAGTCTGAGGCAACTGAAACCACACTGCGAGCAGCAGCACCAGTGCATGATGGGAGTGGCAACTGGGTGGGGGGTAAGGAGGAGGCTGGAGTGGGGAGGGGGAGGGATAGTACGGTGGGGTGGCAGATAGCGAAGTGCTGCAGGCTGGACTGAGGGCGGGGAGAGGTGGGGGAGGGGGGTAAAATAGTGGGAAAGGAGACTATCTGCGACCCAGCATCTCTGCTATATGGCAAGTAGCAACTTTGCTTCTCATAATATAACTACATTCCATCCTGAATTTTCCATTGTTTGGTGCTTAAGAATTAACATTTACAATGAAAACTGGATTCTGGTGTGCAGTATGTAATTAGAAATAAGAAGATGAACGAAGAAGAAGATCAAAATGAAACTTAAACTAGTGATTACCAGCCCCAAGCGCTACTGAATTTTTCCACCTTTATGTTCTTTGTGCTACATGGAAATGCTCATAGAACATACACCGTTGTTTAAAAATTTGCATTAGCCAGGAATCAATGCTCCCCCCCCCCTTACCCCATTTGACAGGCATGCATCCTACCACAGAGCCACACTGCCTGTTGAGAAATAGACCTTATTTCAGTTTTATTCAGGCCACTTGGAAAGCTTCAAAGTAAATATAGTTACTGTGCCACCTGCCGTCTAAATGGATGATACATGGTGTCTTCCAAACATAAGTTTATGTTTTTTTACAGTTTTCAATTATTCCTCTTATTGAAATTTCATTGTGTCTTCTGTGGTCTTCTTGAAAACGTTTTAAAATACTGAATGGCATGGTTAAAAATAGCCCACCTCCCCTTTGAATTCAAAAGCAATATTTTGACTTCTGAAATAGAGTAAACAGTTGCAACAATTGACAGTGTGCAATAACTTATTCTCAGCTTTCTTCTGTCAGCATTTCAGCTTATTTCATCAGTGACATGAAACATTTCTCTTTGCAGTGTGAAAAATGACTTTCTCGGTAGAAGAAAGAATTGAAATTGTGAAAGAATACGTCAAAACGGAATTTATTTAGGAAACTCGCAAAATTTTCAGGGTCAAGTAACCAGATAGAGGATTACCAACAAAGAGAGCAATACAGTCTGTTTAAAAATTGGTGCTCCTGCAGATCTGTGCAAAATGTAAAACAATAAAGAATACCTTCAGTACGCACACCAGAAGTTAAAAGACGTTAGCCGAAGAATTAGTCAGAGCATAAAGAAGTCTACATGTAAATTGGTCCAACAGGCATATGTAATTAGAAGGAGTTGCGAGCAGATATTGAAAATTCTTAATTTGAAGCCATATCGTGTGACAGTTGTGCAGCAGTTGCGGGAGGATGACAGTCAGAAATGTGTAGGTTACTGGACGTGGCTTTTGAGTAACATCAACGATGGTTTGTTAGACCCTTTCCATGACAGCATGATTGATGAAGGATGGTTTCATTTTTCTGGTCATGTGAATTCACAGAACATGAGGTACTGGGCAATATGTTGTGTCAGCAACCACTCCACAGTGAAAGAATTGGCAATTGGCATTTGGTGCTGTGTAACAGGAACACACATTGATGCCACCCTGAACACAGTTGCATATATGGAAATTTTCTATACTTGTGTGCTCAACTTACTTAATGCAAAAGACAATACTGCTTCTTCCAGCAAGATGGGGCAACACGCCACAAGTCTAAGGTATCCCTGGAACAAGTTCATGATATCCTCACTGAGAAACAAACTGTCAGCAAACATTTATGGCCATCACGTTTGCTGGATCTAATAGTTTGTGATTTTTATCTGTGGGGAGGCTTGAAGAGCGTAGTCTATAAACCAAATCCACACAAAATACAGGAACTGAAAGATGACATCAGCCATGAAGTTGCCACTAGGTGTATATCAATATCTACATCTACATCATTACTCCTCAATCCACCTTACGGTGCCTGTACAACTACAAGTCATTTCCTTTTCTCTTCCACTAACAAGTAGAATGAGCGAAAAACAAATATCTATATACTCCCATATGAGCCCTAATTTCTCGTATCTTATCTTTGTGTTGCTTATGCGCTATGTATGTTGGAGGCCCAGTTTTATTATGCAGTGAGCTTCAAATGCCGGTTCTCTTAATTTTCTCAATAGAATTCCTCAAAAAGAATGTTGCCTTCCTTCCAGCGATTGCCATATGATTACCTGAAGCATCTCCATTATGCTTGCATGTTGTTCAAACATACTAGTAACTGGCAAACAGCCTGCCTCTGAATTGCTTTGATGTCTTGCTTTAATTTGATCTGGTACAGAACCTAAACACTTGAGCAGTATTCAAGGTTAGGTTGCACTAGTGTCCTATATATGGTCTCCTTTACAGATGAACCATACTTTCCTAGAATTCTCCCAATGAACCGAAGTCGAACACTCGCCTTTCCTACCACACTTCTCACATGCTCGCTCTGTCTCATATCATTTTGCAACATTACACCCAGATATTTAAATGATGTGACTGTGTCAAGCATGACACTACTAATGCTGTATCCAAACTTTTTTTTTTTTTTTTTTTTTTTTTTTTTTACATTTAGAGCTAGTTTCCAATCATCACACCAACTGGAAATTTTGTCTAAGTCATCTTGTATCCTCCTACAGTAACTGAACTTTGACACCTTACTGTACACCTCAGCACCATCAGCACACAACAGTAGATTACTATCCACCCTGTCTGCCAAATCGTTTATGTACATACAGAATAATAGTGGCCCTATCGCGCTTCCCTGGGGTGTTCCTAATGATAGCATTGTCTCTGAGCAACACTCACCATTGAGTACAACATACTGGGTTCTGTAACTTAAGAAACCTTCGAGCCACTCACATATCTGCGAACCATTTCCATATGCTTGTACTTTCTTTAACAGCCTACAGTATGGCTGGATGTACACAACTTAGTCTTGATCTTGCAGGGGTCACTTTCAACATCTTCTATAAATGTATTTTTCACTGTATTTTTCATTGTAGATAAATAGTAAGTCCATTCCAGCTCTTTGTTTCTGTAATTTAACTGTATTTCCTTTATACTTACATGGGCTACTTTTATCAATGTCACCCAGTGGTATTATTTGGTTTAGCATAGTCTACCATTTTAATATTATCGTTTCCTCAAAACTCTTGAACCAAGTGTGATTGTGTACTGGTTATAACACTGAACTCACATTCAGGAGGATGATGGTTCAATTCTTCGTCCTTCCATCCAGATTTAGGGTTTCTGTGATTTCCCTATATCACTTTGGGCAAATGCTGGGATGGTTCATTTGAAAGGGCTAATTTCCTTCGCCATCCTATAAACATTCTGAGCTGGTGTTCTGTTTCTGATGATCTCAACATCAATCTTCCTTTCTTCTTGAAACTCTCATCTTCTCTTATTTGTAGTTATGTCCCATTTGTTATGCTTCCTTTATATTTGCAACTGCTTATACCATTTATCATCTCCCTGTTCTACAAAATGTTCTCATAATCTGCATGTTTTATTTCCTACCTGATGAATTTCTCTCTTCTGAGATTTATAGCAATGTTTGGCTTGTTTTGTATGAATCCATAGCAACATGCAATTCCAGTGTGATTACGTTCATTACACCATATACAATTTCTTTACTGTGTCACTAGATATATTGAATTTCATTTGTTATTCCATTTCACCATTGCCAAATCAATTTTTTATTTGGCTTCATTAAGAAGAATGTGTTAAGAATAAACTTGTACTTCTTCTTGCTGCATTCTACTAACATATGATCCCTGTCACTTGTGATGACATATATATGAGGTGTGGCTAGAAAAAAACCGGACTAGTACTGGTGAAACAATGAAACGAATGCAATAAGGCTGAAAGTCGCGTGGCCTGTCACGTGACTCTCGCTCCGCCTACTGCTCGAGTTTCATCTGCCTCCTGCACTCAGTCTGCCCGTGGCGTCTGTTTTAAGTAGTTGACGTTTTGTCTGTGCGTCAGAAAATGTTGAGTGTACAGAAAGAACAGCGTGTTAACATCAAATTTTGTTTCAAACTAGGAAAATCTGCAAGTGAAACGTTTGTAATGTTACAACAAGTGTACGGCGATGATTGTTTATCGCGAACACAAGTGTTTGTTGGTTTAAACGATTTAAAGATGGCCGCGAAGACACCAGTGATGACACTCGCACTGGCAGACCATTGTCAGCAAAAACTGATGCAAACATTGAAAAAATCGGTAAACTTGTTCGACAAGATCGCCGTTTAGCAATCAGAGCAGTGTCTGAGTTAACAGGAGTTGACAAGGAAAGTGTTAGGCAGATTCTTCATGAAAGTTTCAACATGAACAAAATGTCTTCAAAAATGGTTCCAAAGTGTCTCACAATTGAACAGAAGGAACGCCGAAGAATGATTTGTTCTGACATCCTGGAAAACATTGAAAGTGATCCCACCTTCTTACAAAATGTTATTACTTGCGGTGAATCGTGGTTTTTTACTTACGATCCCGAAACTAAACGCCAATCGATGCATTGGAAAACTCCTGGTTCTCCACAACAAAAAAAAGCACGAATGTCAAAATCGAAATTCAAGGCAATGATGATTGTTTTTTTTTTTTTTTTTTTTTTTTTTTTTTTTTTTTTTTTTTTTTGACATCAAAGGGATTGTGCACATTTATTGGGTACCAGAGGGACAAACAGTGAATCAGCATTACTACATTAGCGTCCTGGCTACCCTACGTGAGCGAGTACGGAGAAAATGGAACGATTTGTGGAGAAAAAAGTCATGGATCCTTCACCAAGACAATGCCCCAGCTCACAGTGCATTGTCAGTGAAGACGTTTTTGGCAAAACACAACATTCCCATCTTAGATCATCCACCCTACTCACCTGATTTGGCCCCCTGTGACTTTTTTCTTTTCCCTAAAGTCAAGTCAGCTTTGAAAGGAACTAGATTTGAGACTGTTGAAGCAGTAAAAGAAAAAGCGACGGAAGTAATGTATGGACTTACCGAGAATGATCTGCAGCATTGCTATGAACAGTGGAAAATTCGTATGGAGCGGTGTAGAGACCGAGGAGGAGAGTACATTGAAGGAGATAACATGAGATTGTAAATAATTGTAAATAAATGTTTTTTCCAGCATCAGTCCGGTTTTTTTCTAGCCACACCTCGTAAAGTCTTCCATTCAATCATTTTCTAGTTTTTGTACAGCTCATGCATTTAAATGACACATTTTCATCTTGCATGGGATTTTCTCTCATTTATCAGTTTCTTTGTATTTTTTTAGAGGTCTAGTGGCCCCGTCATCATATTATGAGCACACTGGTGCATAAACACAAACATAATATATAAATAAGTGAATGATTGAATGTTAAGCTTATTGAAATTGTTATTTGTCCTTTTCAGTCTGCAAAACCTTGCAGTTTATTTGTTAATAACATGAAGTAATAAACTTCAGTTATGGAAGTGTTACTGCCGAAGTGTCCAAAGATAAGAACACTTACTGTTTCTATCTTTTCGGGTGTATGAAGTGCATCTATATTTCATTTACATATACACACAGGAGTAGAGCTGGAATGTGCCACCACTACTGTTGAAATGATCTATGGAAATCTTGCTATAGAGTATGTGTCCTTGGAGCCTTTTGCAGTGGCATGCCTGAATAACACCTTCTTGGTTTTCAAGCCACAACAATTTGAATAAAATTCTTGAGCTTTCAATTGCTATCTATCATAGCAGCTCCGGCACCCTGTGGGACTGGTTGACATCAGGCAGCATCAGGGGCTGGCATCACGTTTGAAATTGCCGCTCCTGCCTCATTACAAGCATCAAGTATTCACCATTACTTCCTTCGTGTGCTGCAGTGAATATTTTGAAATGGCAGGTGTTACAGCAATCAGCTCACCATTGTCTCGTGCAGTCACAAATTTCTTCTTAGAGCACATTGAGGAGCAGGTCCTGAATTCTGTGGTGTTGCATCCATCTTGCTTCGTAAGGTACATTGATGACACCTTCCTGATATGGCCTCACAGTGAAAATACACTACAGCAGTTCATGATCACATGAACAGTGTCCATTCCAATACTAAATTTGCCATTGACATGGAGAAGAATAGCAAGCTACCATTTCAGTTGTGCAAAAGGCAGGAGGCAGGCTTGGTCATTCAGTATACATGAGACCAACTCTCATTGATCAGTATTTGAATATCAATAGTTTTCACCACCCTGTACACAAGGAAGCAGTCATGAATACACTAATACACACAGAGCCAGAGTTATTTCTAATGACAACCATCTACTGTCTGAATTGCAGCACTTGAGAAATGTGTTCAGAGGGAATGGTTATAGCAAAAGAGACATTGCAGATGCTTTCAGGTGTCACCGATAGGTACACCTTGTGAATTGGCAGAAGAAACCAAGCCAGCAGCCTGCCTGCACTACTGCGGGGCAACAAGCAGCAAGCTAGGACATGTACTGCAGAGACATAAATTGAGAGAAGTGTTCCGGCTCACTGCCAAGATATGGATGTGTTGCACCCTGTTAAAGATGACATAGTTCTTTGTATGCCCTGTGTGTATGATGTCCGTGCAAGTGCAGCAGCATCTATATAGGCCAGACGATTCACACAGTTGCAGTGAATTGTACCGAGCATAAGAGACATATTAAACAAAGGAAGATTGACAAGTCAGCCTTAGCTGAGTGTTGCCTGGAAAATGGACACAAAATACAGTTTGAGAACATGAAAGTCTTGGCTTATGCGTCAACATCTTGGGATTCCATTATAAAAGAGGCGGCTGAGACTAGAGTGAATGGCAATAATTTTAACAGAGAGCAGGCGTATACACTGAGTAGTGTAGGGACAGGCTTTGGATGTCGATAGGAAGCAACGACAAATATATGATGCTTGTAGGGATGCAGAAGCTTCAGTTTTAAACATGGCACCACCTGATGTCACTCGGTCCCGCAGCAGGCCAGAGCTGCTATGAGATGCCCAACTTACCTTCTGCGCAACGGTCATTTCACCACTTTCTGATTGGTGCCAGCGGCGGTAATCATGGGTGTACAAGCAGAAACTGTGCCAGTCCCAGCAGTCAGTAGTTTCACTCTTGATGACGATGGTGGAGATAGCCATTGAAAGCTCTAGAATTTTATTCGGATGGATGCGGCTTGAAAACCAAGAAAATTTTTTTGTCATACAGTATTTTTTTGCTTTAAGTGTCATATATTTGCAATATAGAAAGAAATGTGTAAGAGTAGCTGGCCGGAGTGGCCGAGTGGTTGTAGGTGCTACAGTGTGGAACCGCGCGACTGCTATGGTCGCAGGTTCGAATCCTGCCTCAGGCATGGATGTGTGTGATGTCCTAAGGTTAGTTAGGTTTAAGTAGTTCTAAGTTCTAGGGGACTGATGACCACAGCAGTTAAGTCCCATAGTGCTCAGAGCCATTTGAGTAAGAGTAGTTGTATTTGACTGCTTGGTTCTGCGCTGCAAATTCTTTCAGGCATACTGTGGTGAATTTATGGTTTTAGAAACTTTGTAGCCCTGCCCATTGTTTATTTCCCTTTGTGAATAATGGACTACCTAAATATATTTGTTATAATTTTGTTCATGCAAACTCTATAACATGTAGCTGGAAATGTGTATGTAGTTTGGCCAGAGTCACAACAAAAATTCAGCATAACCAGTTGCTTTTGTAAGAGCTCTTATTATTCAGCTGTTGAGGGAAGTCATTCTTTTATTTTCCAAGAAATCGTTTGAGAACTGACAGATTGTCTCTTGATGACAGCTGGAGCCTGGCTCAGAGCTGCCACCCCCTGCTCTACTGAGACGCAAGATAATAATCAAGAACAAGAAGAAACACCACCACCATCACCATAAAAAAAATCAAAACTCATCAAATACATCTGATGGTAGCAGTGCAGTTGCAGCAGCCCAGGGAAATGGTGATGTTCCACATGTGCATGCCCCTCCTCTTCAGTCACGCCAAGGAAGCAAAGACAGCACACAAGATGATGGTGAGTGGATTATGTACTGCTCAGTGTCTAGTTAATTCAAATTTGTTAGTGTTACTTTTCAACAATTGAGTATTATTGAAATTTTGTTGATAAATTTTGTAATGGGTTGGAAAACACCATTTTGACTGAAAATCATTGCCTTTAAAATTATTCTATGCTTTGTTTTGGGAATGTTAAGGTAAGGATAAAAATATTGTGGATAGTACAACATATTTAACATTATCATGTCTAGTTCATTTATTGTAAATAAAAATGTTGTGTATTGTATAAATGATTAACACTATCATATCTTTTCATTTATTATAAACTAACTCCTTCTTTTTGCTCAATACTGTTTTGATCACAGAAAAACTCTACTTATAATCAGTAACTTTCTGCCTGATGAAAACTATATGCTGGACCTAGGCTTTCTAAGGCAGTGCTGGTATCAACTGAGCTATCTGGCTAAAACTCATGACTCACCTTCGCAGCCACAATGATGTGTCTGTACACTGTTCAGTCTGTCATTTCATGCCTTCACTGTGCAAACATTGTCTTTTCATGGGCAGAGGATTGTCAGCATAGGAACTTGCCGGCCAAATTGGCATTCAGCGTGGATCAGATATCATAGTTTTCATATATTATGCAGCCTACATAATGTGACAGTGACAGTATAAATGTGAAAATGTCACAGTAGCTTTTAATACTTCTTGGTCCTGTATAGAATGAAAAAGGTGGTATCTGATATGCCCTTGCTTCTACTGACAGAAACCAGGCTCAGATATAAATGTGTGTAAGAAAAATACATATTCTTGTTAATAAATTATTCTCCATATTAGATAAGTGAGACTGATTTCGAAACATGTATAACTTGAATGCATATAAGGTGTTTACTATCCACATAGAAAAAGTCACAATTCCTGTGGTCCAAATGATATCCCATTCTCTGCTATGCCACCAATAAAAATGATCATCATCTCCAGCAGTTCTTGGTATTCTTCTCATGGTTGTTTTTGCGTAGAAAGTTGTTTTTACATAAATCCAAGAATAATAGACCACGAGTTATTAGGTACTTCACTGCTATCAGTTGTGTAAGCGTTCTTGTCGAGTTTCAACCAAGTTACTCTAAATTTCTTGAAATTGTATGTCCGGGAGAGAAGTTGCCCCCATCAATGAGTCGGAACAGGTCCTCGATACAAATTCAAAAATGTCATGATGGTAGGGAGATAAAACAGGTCATTACCAAACAATTTTTGTAGATTTCTGAAGCTTCCATTTACTCAACCTGTATTGCATGCTGTCATATCATAGCAGAGTTTCTGAATTTTGTTAGCTGTACCTCACTTCTCTACTGCCTGGTACATAGCCACTGCTTGATCACCTGCAGAAGATGTTGGGCTATAAGGAACTTCCAGCAATTGTTCCTTGTCTCGAAAGGTTAATAATACCACAAGTCTATCTACCTTTTCAACAGCTTTGAGTACTGGGAGCAATTACCACCACTAAACTCACTAATAATACCACAGTAGTCTCTCTGCTTGATTTTAAATGTTTTGGTGCTTAGCTGCACCATTCTCCCAAGCAATAAAAGGAAGAGGCCACTTTTACCCTACCTGGCTACTATAGCTGTTTATACTTATATTATTCATGTTTTTTTATTAATAAAAGTATGATATTTATTGTATATTAAAATGTTTGAATGAAAATCTTAAAATAAGTTATTAAAAGTAAGTATCTTTAGTAATAAAACTTTGATTAATAATAATTATAATAATAATGAAAAACTGTATAGCAAAATTCACATAGAAAAATTCAAAACTTACTGTTTCCAGTTGAGCTAAAATTGTCCACATATCACTTTTTATATTGATTAGAACAAAAAATATGGGGATAGGAGCTAAACTTTTTCGAAATTGAAATTGACATTCTGATGTTTGTGTGTTCTGTTGGGTGGCAATGTGAGAAAATACCCACTGAGATCAGTAGACCAAAGTGGTGTCCCACATACAATGACATTATTCAAACATTGAACCAGTATTGTGAGACAAGAAGCATTTAATATCAGCCTTGCAGTGGTCACCCATGATCAACAACAGCAGCCGATGAGTACTACCTACAGGTTATGGTCTTAGACACCTGAGGAGAATGCAACAGAACTGTTGTGCTGCCTCCTTTTTGGAGGCAACTGGAAGAGCTATGTCAACCCCAACAGTATGAAACTGTCTCTACACAATCAATTTGACCTCTAGGCACCTATTATGAACAATACAATCCTGTCTCCTCCCCATCTCCAGCACTGTGGAACACAAAGCATACAGGCAGGGGAATGCCTGGAATGGAACCTAAATGAATGGCACTAGGTTTCCTTCACCAACGTATGCAGTATTTGTCTGACACCTGATTATTGCTGTGGAAGTGTGTGGAGATGGCTAGGTACCGATGCAAATTTTGCGTAAACATTCCATGGGTTCAGCAAGAAGGTATGTTAATCATGTTTTTGGCTCATCTGTTCTATGGATGTCATATCCCACCTAGTGGTATCAAGTGTAATTTCAGGGTATGTGCTATGGGGAACATGTTATAATGCTCTGGGTGGAACAACACTATGTTGTAAGCTATCCAGTTGCAGAATTTGATGTCACAGGTGTGCACAGGCTACCAGTTTTTTTGATTATGAATCTCATTATATTTCACAGTAAAGTGTGTTTTAGTTTCAGAGGTTTTATTGTTTCATTCACCCTCACCTTGAACCTAAGCTCATACACATTCACATCTCAGCAGATGGTGGAAAACGTTTTTTGGAGGTTTATGTTTTGTGATTATATTTTCCAAGAGAAGAAAGATAAATCTAGTAGAATAGTTATAGATCATAAGAACAAGTTCATTGTTAAGTTTAAATACCTAGAATATTATGAAATTTTTAGAGAGAAATATTCACAGTATGAAATATGAAGTAACTTTCCAGACCTATCGTTCAGTCATTCATGCTCAGATCTTATTCTGTATTTTACAACACAAAGGACAGCTATCAAGGCTATGGGATATATCAAGTTAAAGATTAACAGCCAGAAACAGCCTTTACATGCAACTAAAGCAGACTGAGAGCAACTAATTTACTCACATTTATAATTATGGAAATTACTTCTTTATTACTGTATATCTAAAATTACAAGGCAGCACAATTCAAGTACTGCTGACAGACACGCTTAAAAGTGAAAAAAACTATGCTTAGCTTTCAGAACTATTAGTTCCTTCCTCAAGGAGGAAATAGAGATAGGTTGGTGAAAGTTATAAAGGAACAGCAAGTCACTCAGACTGCAATATGAGAGGGATCCACCTGTTATACAGACGAGGGAAAATAAAGATGAGAGGGCAGGCATCAGAGAGAGTGAGAGTTCAAAGGTACATTGATAAGGGCAGGAAGTGGAGAAGCTCTTCGTGAACTAATCGAGAGTTGACAGGACTCTGGAAGTAATATCAGCAGATTCTTCACTGTGTTATGGGAGAAAGAGAGTAAGAAGAATAAATACCCAAATGTGAGGTGAAGGCAATTTGGAGCATTATTAGGCACAAAACAACCAAACTTGTTAATGATTATATTCGATTTCCTGATAGCAGTAGCAGTGTGGCAGATGATATTAAATTCAGGTCATTGGCCAGTAAATTCAATTAATTTTTCCTAACAGCAGCTGTAAATACAGAGAGTGAAATGTCACCATTGAAAGCAGATTCATTATCTACATCTACATCTATACTCTTCAAACCACTGTGAGATGCTTGGGAGAGGGCACATCCCATTGTAGCAGTTATTGGGGTTTCTTCCTGTTCCATTCACTTATGGAGTGTGGGAAGTGTGATTGTTTGAGTGCAGTAATTATTCTAATCTTATCCTGAGGATCCTTATGTGAGCTTTATGCGAGGAGTTTTAGTATATTCCTAAAGAAATCACTTAAAGCCAATTCTTGAAACTTAACATACTTTTTTGGAATAACTTAAATCTGTCTTCAAGAGTTTTCCAGTTCAGTTTTTTCAGTACCTTTGTGACACTCTCCCATGGATTAAACAAACCTGTGATCATTCATGCTGCCATTCTCTGTGTGCATTTAATATCCCCTGTTAGTAGTGCTTGGTACGGGTGCCAAACATGAGCAGTATTCTAGAACTGGTCACATGAGTGATTTGTGAGCAACCTCCTTTTTAGAGTGATTTAACTTCTCCAGTATTCTACTGATAAACTGAAGTCTATCACCTGCTTTACCCACAACTGGACTTATGTGATCTTTGTGACAATATTATGAAAAGGGAGGTTGCTACTCACCATATGGCGGAGATGCTGGATCGCAGGTAGGCACAACAAAAAGACTGTTTTCTTTTTGTGCCTATCTGTGACTCAGCATCTCCACTATATGGTGCATAGCAACAATCCTTTTCATAATATTGTTACACTCCATCCTGGGTTTTCTATTCTTATGTGATCATTCCATTTCATATCCCTACAAAGTGTAACACCCAGGTATTCATATGAGTTGGGTCGGCAAATTCCAACAGTGACTCATTGATATTTTAGTTATAGGATACTACTTTCTTCATTTTGTGAAGTGCATAGTTTTACATTTATGAACATTTAAAGCAAGTTGCCAATCTCTCCACCACTCTGAAATCTTATCAAGTTCTGGCTGAATATTAATGCATCTTCTTTCAGGCAGCACTTCATCACAGACAACTACATCATCTGCGAAAAGTCCGAGCTTACTTTTAATATTTTCTGCAAGGTCATTAATATACAGCATGAACAGCAAAGGTCCCAACACACTTCTCTGGGGCACACACAAAGTTACTTCTACATCTGACAATGAATCCCCATACAAGATAAAATGCTGCATTTCCCCTACCAAAAAGGTCTTAAACCAGTCAGAAATTTCACTCAATACCTCATATGATCATACTTTTTACAATAAGTGTAGGTGTAGTACTGAGTCAAATGCTTTTCGGAAATCAAGAAATACTGCATCTACCTGACTGCCTTGATCAAAAGCTTTCAGTAAGTCATGTGAGAAAAGTACGAGTTGGTTTCACATGATTGATGTTATCGAAATACATGCTGGTTGGCATTGAGGATAACATTCTGTTAAGAATACCTCATTATGTTAGAGCTCAGAATATGTCCTAAGATTCTGCAACAAATCAGTGTCAAGGATATTGGACGGTAATGTTGTGGATCAGTTCTACTACCCTTCTTGTAGACTTGTGTGACCTGTGCCCTTTACCAAGAACTGGGCACAGTTTTTTGTTCAAGGGATCTATGATACATTATTCAATATAGAATCTGACAGGGATTCCATTGGGTCATGGAGCTTTGTTCAGTTTTAACAATTTTCTGCTGTGTCATAGTACCACTGACACAAATACTTATTTCATTCATCTTTTCATTGGGATGAGGATTAAATTGGGGCTATTCTCCTGGGTTTTCCTTTGTAAAGGAACATTTGAAAACAGCGTTAAGCATTTCAGTTTCTTCTTTGCTACCCTCGATTTCAGTCCCTGTCTCATTCACTAGGGACTGGACACTAACTTTGATGCCAGAATTTTTTTGGGTTCTGTGAGAGATCACTTGACAGTACAGTGAAACCACTATTTTACATTTTAGTGATGTCCAGACTTTAAAAAACGCAAACTTGAAGAAAATCCAGAATCGAAGAAAAAGTAAAACACACCATACAATGAGCAAAAACACATGTAATTTGCATATATGATTAAAAATCGCAATCCTCTCTAGTACTTTGTGGAAAATCTGTCTAAGTGAAGGAAATTAAGTGTACAAATGTTTATAAAATAAGTTTTTGTATCAAATTTCATCATTTCTTAAAGAATCACAGATGTGTAACAGCAAGTAAAAACTCACCGAAAAACTGGAATTGGCATCTGGATACAACGTAATCGAGCTGTTTTCTGACATGCTAAGACCACAAATTATACTTTCGAAACAAGCATTTTGAGAGATCAACCTTTGTGCTCACCCATAAAAAAGCACAAATTCATGTGAAAAAAAAGTTTACTTCCCCAGTTGGCATTACAAGCTCATTAGAAGTCAGCTCAGTGAATTTCTGTACACTATGTAAAATGTAAATTTGAAAGAAAGCTCAGGTACTACTGTTTCACTTTATGCCCTCTGTCACTGCTGCCAATCTGTATGATCTACTGTGTGTGGTGTGTGCAGTGCAAAGTATATACTTGAGTAGTGTATGTAGTTGTTGCAACTTCATCGTGCCAGATTCGAACATGAAAGTCTTTCAAATGTGCTATTGCAAGCCCCATGTTCTATTTCCATGTGACATCTGTGTCGTAGCACATCATCTGCGTGAAAATATATTTTCAGCATTTCACAAATTGCTTTCACCACTACCTTCACTCCCGTTGCTGAAGGGTCACTCCACTCACCCCATATCCACTAGGCAAGCTCATTTTACATGTGGTGTGGTGACTGCCCTGGCTATTGGGTGATTTAACAAGTTTTCAGCCAATAAGAGTTCACTAGCCAGAGATGGACAATGTTTCCTCTATATTCTTTGAGATTCAGTGTTTGAATTTAGCAGGTTGATGACTGATATTGTTGCCTAATGCAGTACATTGGAGATTCATGCAAAAAGATGAGACTGATTTATAAAAGGCACAAGGATAGGTGGTGGCTGGGACCCTTCATTATGTATTGGCTTGATCTGGAACACTTCACATCGGCTGTCTTGTTTTTCCATTACCGCTGCAACCTAGCAGTAGTTGTATCATAATTGCACAGTGAAGCTAAATGTTGCAAGGTGTGTTGGCAACACTGATCATGGATTACATCAGTATTTCCTCTCTCACGTCTCCCCTCTCCACAGCAACCTAAAATATTCCCTTAATTCTGCCACCACCCGTAGTGCAAACCATCTGTCTTTTGTGTCGCTTATAACTCGTTCAGTCACATCAAATGTCAATAGGAAGAAAACGGGTCAAAATCAAACGAGACATCGAGTAAGAACTTAGAACCAAGGTAAACATTACTAGGAAAAAATATAAAACTGGGAAACTTTTAGCATTGACCTTATGTGTTTTTCACAGTGGCTATGAGTTTATGGTGTAGAATCATGAGAGACATAAAATCGAAGAATGTAAAATCCAAGTTCGACTTGCTCTCTTGACAGCGAAATGTGTTTCATCCAGCATCTCTCTATCTATAGCCCTACACTTTGTTTTACACCCATTATGCAGTAATTTCTGTTTCTTCAGAAGTTATAGAATTTTCTTTACAGTGACTGTATACCATGGACATTCCCTTCCATTATGAACTGTTCTATTGGGTACTTATCTATCCAGCACATGGTACACTATTCTTTTAAACTTGAACCAGAGTTCCTGTACAAGCTCCTGCCCTGTGCGGATTCACCCCTTTCTGTGCGAAAGTTAGATTTAACCCACAATAGTGAAGATCATCCTTTCTTCTGGTGCTGTAGCTATGCTCTTCATTATTATATTTGAATCAGGATGAGCTATTAATAATAAATTTCATAAGTTAACATATGTATTGCAAAGGTGCTGTGAACATCCCGAGTTCCTTAAATAACTGTCTGTAAGGTGATCTTGGGGGGCTCCAGTTATTATTCTGATCACGTGCTTTTATGCAATGAATACTTTTTCTCTTAATGATGAATTACCCTGCAATATGATGCCATATGAAATCAGCGAATGAAAATAGCCATAGTAGGCTAATTTACTGATTTGTTTATCACCAAAAATTTGCAATAATCTTAATAGCATAAGTAGCTGAACCTAATCGTTTCTGCAGATCATCAGTGTGTTTCTTCCAATTCAATTTCTCATCAGTGCACACGCCCAGAAATTTAGAAATTCTGCCTTAGCTACAGACTTCTGTTCAGAGTCTATATTTACCAATGATGTTATGCCATTACTGCACAGAACTTTATGTACTGTGTTCTCTCAAAATTTAGCGAGAGTCCTTTTGCAGGGAACTATTTAATAATTTTCTGAAAGAAGTTAATTACAATTTCCTCAGCTAATTCTTGTTTGTTGTGATTGCTTACTATACCTGTATCATCAACAAAAAGAACTGGCTTTGCATCTTCATGAATATAGAGTGGCAAGTCATTAATACATATTAAGAACAATAAGGGATCTAAGACCAAACCTTGTGGGACATCATTCTTGATACCTTCCCAGTTAGAGGACTCTGCTGATTTTTGCAGACTATATGTTCTGTTAATTTCAACCTTTTGCATTCTTCCAGTTAAATATGAATTAAACTATTTTTACACTGTCCCACTCATATCACAATACTTAAGCTTATCTATAAGGGGCATACAAGTGAAACCCAGTCACTAGTGTAAAGTAATGGTAATGATTTTATAACTCAAAAATGTGGTTATACACAGAACACATACTCAAAAATAGTCACCAAAACTGTTGGCACATTTATCCCATTGTGACGCTAGCTGGTCGATTCCATCCTTGAAGAAGCTATTAGGCTGCTGTCGGATCCATACCTGGACCCAGTCACACACTATGTTGTTGATTGTGAATCGTTGTGAATCGATGTCCATGAATAGCTTGATTTAGTGGTCCAAAGCCACATGGTGAAATGTCAGGACTGTACGGTGGATGTTCCAGCATTTCCCACCGAAACTGCTCCAACGTTTTTATCCAATGATGAACATCTTCTTCCAGTGACTCATGCCACTCACGAATTCATTTGTGCAATTCCACAACACTTGAATGACTCAGACTGTACTCACTGTACACAGCCTTCATCCATCGATACATTTCATGGCCTACAACTCCCTCCACTGCCAAAAATCGAATCACTCCTCGTTGTTTCTGCTTATTCGCCTGCATGCTTGGTAGTGAACGATAACTTGTGTGACCATCTTCTCTTCGGTGTGAAACCACACTGCCGCTATGCAACATCAAATGATGCGCATGAGCCAGTCTCTCCACCAATAGATGGCGCCACCATACCCACAGTTACAGGGTGCCACCTTACATGTAAGGCAAAGATAGGCACATTGACCAGATTTCATTTGAATGAACCTCATAGAAGAATTTCATGATTCACAAAAGCCCTTGAGAGATCACAAAATATTTCAATGGGTGATGTTCAGTTATTCAGAGAATTTACTATTTGATCAGTGAAAGCTTATATATATATAGCATTTTCTGTTG
Organism: Schistocerca nitens; assembly: GCF_023898315.1. Lineage (NCBI taxonomy): Eukaryota > Metazoa > Arthropoda > Insecta > Orthoptera > Acrididae > Schistocerca > Schistocerca nitens. Next base: position 286,273,252 of record NC_064620.1, read on the forward strand.
AAAAGTCTTTCTGGACACCAAATTGACATTTTGTTAGTACTTCATTTTTACAAATATGTGAAGCTACTAATGAATACAGTACTTTTTCATGAATTTTGGATAAAGCTGTTAGAAGTGAGATTGGGTGGTAGTTGTTAGCATCAGACCTATCCCCCTTAAAATCCAGTGGTTTAACAATAGCATGTTTTAGTCTGTCTGGAAAAATGCACTGTTTCAAAGAGCTGCTACATACACTCCTGGAAATGGAAAAAAGAACACATTGACACCGGTGTGTCAGACCCACCATACTTGCTCCGGACACTGCGAGAGGGCTGTACAAGCAATGATCACACGCACGGCACAGCGGACACACCAGGAACCGCGGTGTTGGCCGTCGAATGGCGCTAGCTGCGCAGCATTTGTGCACCGCCGCCGTCAGTGTCAGCCAGTTTGCCGCGGCATACGGAGCTCCATCGCAGTCTTTAACACTGGTAGCATGCCGCGACAGCGTGGACGTGAACCGTATGTGCAGTTGACGGACTTTGAGCGAGGGCATATAGTGGGCATGCGGGAGGCCGGGTGTACGTACCGCCGAATTGCTCAACACGTGGGGCGTGAGGTCTCCACAGTACATCGATGTTGTCACCAGCGGTCGGCGGAAGGTGCACGTGCCCGTCGACTTGGGACCGGACCGCAGCGACGCACGGATGCACGCCAAGACCGTAGGATCCTACGCAGTGCCGTAGGGGACCGCACTGCCACTTCCCAGCAAATTAGGGACACTGTTGCTCCTGGGGTATCGGCGAGGACCATTCGCAACCGTCTCCATGAAGCTGGGCTACGGTCCCGCACACCGTTAGGCCGTCTTCCGCTCACGCCCCAACATCGTGCAGCCCGCCTCCAGTGGTGTCGCGACAGGCGTGAATGGAGGGACGAATGGAGACGTGTCGTCTTCAGCGATGAGAGTCGCTTCTGCCTTGGTGCCAATGATGGTCGTATGCGTGTTTGGCGCCGTGCAGGTGAGCGCCACAATCAGGACTGCATACGACCGAGGCACACAGGGCCAACACCCGGCATCATGGTGTGGGGAGCGATCTCCTACACTGGCCGTACACCACTGGTGATCGTCGAGGGGACACTGAATAGTGCACGGTACATCCAAACCGTCATCGAACCCATCGTTCTACCATTCCTAGACCGGCAAGGGAACTTGCTGTTCCAACAGGACAATGCACATCCGCATGTATCCCGTGCCACCCAACGTGCTCTAGAAGGTGTAAGTCAACTACCCTGGCCAGCAAGATCTCCGGATCTGTCCCCCATTGAGCATGTTTGGGACTGGATGAAGCGTCGTCTCACATGGTCTGCACGTCCAGCACGAACGCTGGTCCAACTGAGGCGCCAGGTGGAAATGGCATGGCAAGCCGTTCCACAGGACTACATCCAGCATCTCTACGATCGTCTCCATGGGAGAATAGCAGCCTGCATTGCTGCGAAAGGTGGATATACACTGTACTAGTGCCGACATTGTGCATGCTCTGTTGCCTGTGTCTATGTGCCTGTGGTTCTGTCAGTGTGATCATGTGATGTATCTGACCCCAGGAATGTGTCAATAAAATTTCCCCTTCCTGGGACAATGAATTCACGGAGTTCTTATTTCAATTTCCAGGAGTGTATGTGGCCGAGAATCCCATTTTTCTGTTGGGAATGAGCTTTTAGTACTATGGGAAATGCCATTAATTCCATGCAAGCTTTTACTTTTGAGTGAATTTATTATTTTCCTAATTTCAGTAGGGGAGATGGGTTGAATTTCAGTTTCATCAAATTGCTTAGGTGTTGCCTCTTCCATACACAGCCTTGCATTGTCTAATGAGTAGCTGTATCCTATTTTCTCTATCAAATTGCTTAGGTGTTGCCTCTTCCATACACAGCCTTGCATTGTCTAATGAGTAGCTGTATCGTATTTTCTCTACAACATTTAAAAATGATTATTAAAAATATTTTCTACTTCTGACTTTTTGTTGACTAACTTTTCATTGGGTTTGATAGAAATACAGTCTTCCTGTTCTCTTGGTTCCACTGTTTTCCTTTTAACAATATTCTGAATTGTTTTAATTTTATTATCAGTGGTGCTAATCTCTGACATAATGCACATACTTCTGGACATTTTTATGACTTTTCTTAATGCAGTGCAGTAGTTTTTATAATGGTTGACTGTTTCTGGATCATTACTCCTTCTACCTACAACTTATGTTTCCCTTTTCTGTTTACTAGATATTTTTATCCCTTAAGTAAGTCATGGCTTTTTAGGTGGCTTCTTGCAATCATGTTTCACTATTTTCTCTGGGAAACTGTTTTCAAACATACTTACGAAAGTATCATGAAATATGTTAAGTTTGAAACTGGCATCAGGTTCCGTGTACACCTCATCCCAGTCTTAACTGTTGCAAGCTTTCCCTGAAATTTGCAATTATTAAATCGTTAATTGAATTAACTATTTTGGAGGGAGGAAAACCAGAAGATGTTCTTAAAGAAGGGGAGAAGTGGTGGAGAGACAGATGAAGATGGAAGTCCTTTATTAATGAGCCAACTCAAGAAGGTGGAAACAATTAGTGAATCAAAAGGAGGAGATGAACTTGAAATTCACGAAGCTATCAAAACTCTTAAAAACAATAAAGCAAGTGGAGGAGACTTAATTACACCAGAATTATTGAAATGATCAGAACTAAATACTATAAGAGATCTAAACTAGCTTTTTGAAAACATTTGGAAAACATTAAACATTCCAGAAGCATGGGAAATAGCATTAATCCACCCACCACATGCAAAGGGAAACAATTAGAAAAGTCAACAATTACAGATGACTTCTACCATAATATTAAATGTCAGGTGGTTTCTGAAATGGAAGATCCTGTGCAGAACTGGTTATTAACTTTGAGTCAGTAATTCACCTCAGGAACCAGAAAATTTATAATAGTATTGTTTAGTGATTACAATAAAATGTTTGATCCTGTAGACAGAGGAACAGTAGATAAAGTCATTAGAGAATTTGGTGTTCAAGGAAAATCACCAAACACAAGTCAAAAATTCTAACAAATATGATATCTAAATTTAAATTCATGGGAGAAATAGCTAAGCCATTTGAAATATGTTAGACAAGAAGAAGGCTTATAACTTATACTTTTTAACTTGTTTTTTCAAAAAATTATACAGCAGAATGGGCTAGAAAAATTTGTTGAGGTTGTAAGCATTAGTAAAATGAAGAGGGCCTATAGTTCAATTAAAATACCTCCAACAAGAAATACATCTTTAGAAATACAAATGGCATTCAAAAAGTTTTGCTCAGTCATCTCTAACTTTTTTATTTTTTGCAGGAGCAGAATGAAATTCTTTGTGAACATACCTGGAACATTTAGCTGTACATTGAACTTATTTAGTGTAGCCTCCATCAGCTGTGACGCATCTGGCCCAATGTTCTTTCCATGATTTAAATGCACTTTGGTAAAATTCTGGGGATTGACTTTTACACCATCGCTTGACACAGGAAATAAGGTCTTTCTCCCTATCAAATGTTTTACCACCCAGGTGGGCCTTCAGACGACCAAAGAGGTAAAAATCAAATGGAGCCAAGTCCGGACTGTAGGGATTTTCTCCTGCGTCATAAGGGCTGTATGGGGTTTGGCATTGTCATGGTGTAGTCTGATGATCTGACCCTGAAGATGTGGTCTGTGGGTCTTGATGGCACGTCACAGCTTGTCCAATGACAAACAGTAATGGTCGAGGTTAATTGGGGAGTCAGGCTCCAAAAGGTCACTGAAAATGACACCACACTGATCCCAAAAGGAGGAGGCCATCACCTTTCGGCCTGCTGTTTGTGAAAGTCATGGTTTTTTCTTCTGAGGGGAACCCAGATGACACCACTCCATGGATTGGGTTTTGCTCTCAGGTTCGGACCAAAACAACCATGTTTCATCCTGAGTAATGACGCTGTCAAAACACTGTATCCACTCTTCTGTAAAGGTCTTCGTGAGACCCTCGCACTCGTTCTTCCTCATCATTTTCATTTCTCTTGTCAATGATCTAGGCACCCAATGTGCACAGATTTTTCTGTACCCTAGTGACTGTACCACTGATACCACACTACCCAATGACAAACGAGTCATTTCAGCAAGCTGTCATGTCATCACACATCTGTCATTTTGGATGCTTTGATCAGTGGTCTCCTTATTCAAATCACTGACTGCTGTCAATGGTCTACCACATTTTGGATTGTCCAGTAGAGAGAAATCACCTTCTTTAAACCTCTGCAACCACTGCTGGATACTGCTCCGATCCACTGTGTCCTCCTCATAAACAGGGAGCAACTTCCTGTGAATAGATGTGGCAGAGTCATCGCCGGTCTCGAAGAGGAACTCCATCACTGACCGTTATCGCAACCAGACAGCTACTTCATGCTCCATTATGGTTCACCTGTAAATCAAAGAAAATACTTTTATATACCAACTTATAGCTAAATGTTCCAAGTATGATCACAAAAAATTTCATTCTCCTCCTGCAAAAAAAAAAATTAGAGATGACTGTGCAAAACGTTTTGAACACACTTTGTACAAAACTAATCACTATACCAGAAAAGTAAGATGCTTACATGCATTTCAATGCTTAATGATGGAGTAGAAGATGGACAGAATAAATATATAGTACTTGCAGGACAGATTTTTAGAAAAATATGGGTGCAGTACAAACAATAGATAGTTGGAGAATTAGAAGACCAAAATATACAGAAAGTATCATAAGTCATGCCAAAATGATGGTTAAAATTTTTTGGTCACATCTACTAAATGAATGAGAACATACTGTCAAAACAAATATTCCTTTATTTCTGGAATAGGAAGTCAACAGTACTGTGAATTAACAGTAAAAAGAAAAGTACTGAAAAGAAATGACACCAAAGAATAAGAAATAACTGAAAGAAACTTTTTTAAGAAAAGAATACTAAATTTAGAAGATTCTCAAGGCATAATAAATAAGAAACCGGGAAAATCATGGACAGAAGAAGGGCGAAGACAGCATGATGAGGGAATGTAGTAGTACTATAAAGATAGGAAACAACAAAGAAAGAAGGTGAGCTGAAAATTGATGTTGTGTGTCTTGGTTGACCAGTGTTATGATTTTTTAAATTTTATTTTTTAAACACCAATCCAAATGAAACGGAACCCCCCCCAAAACAGCTGTGATGGAAATGGTGATTACACATTCAAATCATTGGCCACCATCAAATGCACTGAGTACTTCTTCATTGTGGTAGCAAGTGTTGCACTCACTAAAAATACACCACCAAATAGTGATGCTGTAGATTACTTGTACAGACACTACATGCACTGCCAACAGACTTTTCATATAAATATATTACACAGGCTCTCATTTGGCAACATACAGCATGAAATTGGAAATCCCAATCAATTAGAAAGAAAATTAGAAATGTACTTAATTAGCCATTCGTCCTACAAATTGCTGAATAGCTAGGTTCAAGTATTGTAAAGCTCTGTTAGCTACACTGCAAGTAGCGGTGTTCATTGCAAATATTAATATATTGTAAACAGGACTTTGTATTTACTCATATGAGTAGCTATTTTGTTTGAAAAATACTGCTGCAATCTTGTAAATCTTAAGCTGTCAATAGGAGATAAACTGTAGCTGTTTAATGTAACTTAGACGGCACCAGCTTTTTCACAGTAGTAGCTTTCTGTCTGATTTAATTGGTTAAATTTAGCTGCCATAAGCACAAACAGTGTTAAGCAACATAGTGATGCTTTACAACTAGTACAGTGTGCAGGTTAAGTTTCGATTACTTGATTCTTTTTTGTTAATGTATACTTTGATGCATTCCACATATTGGAATGTGCTCTCTTTCTTATTGGGATCTACAGAAGCCAGTAGTCATAATATTTGTTTAGTTCATAGAAGTAGGTTACAGAGGCAGCATCTGCATGCTAATGAATAACTTTTCCTGATTCCTGAAGACTTTCCATTATGATAGAATAGGAGAGGAACTAGGTTGTGAATATGACCCTTTTGATGTCATGTGAAATCAATATTGATTTTTATGAGTAATGGAAAATCTCATATAAAGGTGCGAAATAAATACTAACAAAGAGATAGAGGGGCTGGCCAGTACTTAGCTCAGTACAGCTGATATATACATAAAACAGAACAGAAAATTTACGTTCCTAGCTTTCGGAACTTTGTTCCTTGATCAGGGAGGAGAGAGGGGAAAGAAAGAGAAGAAGGGAAAGTGGATTCAGTTACTCACAACCCAGGTTATGAAGCAACAGGGAAAGGAAAACAGGGAGGGTAGCAAGGATGGAGGCATGGTTGTCAGAGGGAAGCCAAAGATATTGTACTGTAAGTGCTGTGCCAGCTTCAAACTAAAGAGGATGCATACAGAAGTAAAGAGGTATATAGTGTAAAGATAAACACAACTATGTAGGATGAAAAGATGCGTGAATGGCTAAAGAGGAAAGGGAAAGAGGAGAAGACTGAAGAGTAAATGGGAGTGAGGTTGTTGTAACGTAGGTTCAGTCCAGGGGGGTGGCAGGATGAAAGGATGTGTTGGAGTGCAAGTTCCCATCTCTGCAGTTCCGAGGGACTGGTGTTGGGTGGGAGAAGCCAAATGGCACATAGCCGAAAGCTAGGAACGTAAATTTTCTGTTCTGTTTTGTGTATCTATTGGCTGTACTGAGCTGAGGTAAGTACTGGCCAGCCCCTCTATCTCTTTGTTAGTATTTGTTTCACAATATTGATTTTTAAAATTTCATGATTTGAGTTTAACTACAATGCAAGGAACTTATGGCAGCTTGTTTTATTTATATGATTTTTTTCCTTGTGCCTGGTGTTTTCTTAACTTAGTGTGCTGAGAATGATCTAAACCTTTCAGATGACGACGATGATGAGAGCAGCAGTGCTGATGAAATAGAAGATGATGTTGCAGAAGAAACAAAGGGTTTACATGATAAGATTCCTGCTGAGAAAGCAGCTGCTCAAGAGACTGAGGCTGGTGCTGAAATATCAGCATTGGTCAATTACGTTCAACCAGTACACTTCTCATCCTTTGAAAATTCTGAAAGTAAGCATCTTTTTAATATCTATGTATATTTGACCAAATAAGAAAACTTTTATTGCTGTTTATAATACAATGGTAGTTTTCATAGTGCAGAGCTAAAAATATTGAAACGTTACAGAATAATTTAGCAGATATTACAAATACCCTTTTAAAAATTTATTCTAGCTCTTCCAGATCCTAAATGCATAAAATACAACCAGTTTTTTTCTGAACCATCAGAAAAGAGAAAAGGGAGAGTAAATATCAATCTCAACCCAGGAATTAGCATACTCAGTTCATAAGCAATAGCCTCAAAGTTTCGTTTGAAGACAAACCTTAACAAAACATAGAAATAGGCTGAGAAGTTCCTTAAATTTTCAGAGTAACCAGGTCTGCTCTTGAATAGTGACCTAAGTACATTTTTCCAGAACTGGTGAGTGATGCATCAGTGACATGAAGTGGTGTTGAATCATGGAAAGAAGAATAAAAAGGAAGAAAATTCCAGCAATTACACAGCCAAGATTCAATAGGAGAGAAACACAATTGGATGTAAGAATAATAACAGGAAAAGAATAAAAGCAATAGAAAGACTGTTATGGTGATTGGAAGATGTGTACAGTAGGAAGAAAAAGACAACATGTAAGATAATACTGTCATGTTGAATGGCCAGTGAAATGAAAGAAATAGAGTAATTTGGATGGGGTAGCAAAATAAATAGAAGAGGAATGAGAACTGTGAATGATTTGGGGTGCAACAAATGTAAAACCAATCAAAATAAAAATGTTCTTTGGAATGAAAGCTCCCCATCTTCATCCCAAAAAACCAGTTGCAGGTGGTGGTCAAGTTTAGGTTGTTATTTAACTTTTTCATTGAACCTGGGTTAGTAGTACTGATCTGGTATTAGCTGCTACTCTCATATGGCACAATGTCACATAGTATTGCCCATTTAGAAAGCTACATCAGTAATCAGTATTGTTACATTTGAAAGATAAGTGATTCCACTGAACTACAGAGATAAACTTTATATCTGAACTTGCTTTTTTTCTTTCTTTTCATAAGGAAAAGATAATGTAAGATGCGACTGAAAGTATGAGGAAGGTACTGGAACCAGAACGGATTCAGTCTTCTTGTGTGTGAGGCAAATCTTCCTTTTGTAATGTTGTGAGGTGCTGAAGCTGTCTGACAATTGTAAATTTGTTTCAGGCCAGGATTCTCAATTGGACTGCTGTCTTGAGCAGCCAGAGCTGCATCAATTTTCTCCAGAGAGAGACTTAAGTACAATGAGGATTGTCCAAACAACATTTGTTGGAACACACCTATGAAAAGATTGGAGGACTCTACAATACAAACTTCTTTTTGGTTTCAAGAATAATAAACATGTTAAATAGTGTAATCCTATATTTTAAGACAAATGAAATGAAAAAAACGTATTCCAAAAGCAACTATGGCATGTTGCAAAGAAATGCATATTGCACATTCTGAAATATACTATATCTCATTGTGGATGCATGTAATGGGCAGAAAGCTTTGAAATGATATTTATAAAACCCAAGTCAGAATATGACTAGATGTTGGGAGAATGACCCGATCATCTACTGAACATATGATCAACTACTCTTTGGAAGATAGAGCTCTGTGGAACAACTTTTGCTTGAAAGAAGGAATCAAAGTGAGTTACTAGTCAGAGACCACTATCTTGTAGCTGAAAATAGGAAATCAGACTGAAGAAATGAAGCTGGAATGAACACGTAGTAAAAGATTATATCATATAAACTGAAATAGTTGTTGTAAAACATTCATAACATATGTATGTAAAAAATACCCTAGAAGTATGAGTGTAATTCAGGACAAAAAGAGATGGATGTAAGTAATGCCTTTCCATTCTTGTAAGATCAAAAATAATACTGACTCTTTTTTTATAACAATCATATATTCAACATAAGTCAACATTTATTAAATTCCATAGGAAGTGTTATACGGATATTTCAGATAATCCTTCCTTCTCATTTTAATTTTGTTAGATGAATGTACATCACTGCTAATAGTCTATAACTAGCTGGTGCTGATTTTGCTTCTTTTTGTTGTGACAGCTGTGGTGGCCAAAGGCAAAGAGATGTACCATCAAGTTACAAAATATTGAGTATTAGGAGTTGATTGACAGCTGAACAATGTGTAAATAAAATTAAGAGCATTTTAATTGATACTCAGGTGATGGTTGGAAAGATGAAAGTCTCAGGAAATTAGAAAGATGTGTACCATATTTAGTTGTACATATCGATATAAACAAAACAAAACAGAAGTTATCTGGAACTTGATGAAGTTGCTCACCATGATAAAGAATGTATCGCACCAATCCATCAACATTGTACCATAAAAGCAAATGCAGTAGCATGTTTTAAGGACACTTTGGATACATATGGTTCAATGAAGATCGTTAATAACATATTAATGGGTAATATTGTGATGGAAAAAAAGAATTGAATATAAAGATCTGTATGAGATAGATTATGCTCGGGCAATTATCCAGAATTTCAGCTAGTAATTGTCCTTTTTCTTTTACTTATCTGCTTCTCAGGGCCTCAGTAGCCAGTAAATTATTCCCATGTGAATAGTTCACCAGGTTTTAATGGAAATAGATCAACCAAAGGTACGGTAATGAGCAAGTGAAAGTAAGGGTGTGGAGAATGTGTAAAGATGCTCAATTTCTATGCAGTGGACAAATTAACAGTGTTGGCACAGCCTTAGTCCTCCCATAAAAACTACCATATGTACACATCTACATTCACAGCATTAGTATACTCTTTCCTAAGTTTTTGACTGTGAATGGTTGTAATGACAATGATAGAACAAAAATAACAATTATATTTTTAGGGGAGGATTTAAATAAAAATTTTGAGGAGCTTCACTCATATAGATAGTTTTTCTCAAAAAGATAGTAATTTCTCATTCTTGAAAGAACGTATTATAATAATGGAAAATCAAGACTAACCTCCACATATACTATAAAGTGCAGTCCAATATTTAGTGAGACAGGGGGTTGGAGTAGACCAGAACTGAATCTGTACACTGAGGTAACGTCCATTGGCTGCTACACAGGCCAGGCTGGTGCCCAACTTCTGCATTAGAGAATCTGATAAGCAAACAGTTGAAATATGATAACATACACAACAAAGTTTACGTCATTCATGGACAGATGACATACCCTTTCCACACTTATGTTACTTTGACATCTGTGGCATCAGGAAGAACATCCACTCTCAAAATTAAATAACAATATAAAATTTGCCAAATCCTGGGAATGAGGACCCCATACTAGATATGATAAATGATAGGGGAAAAAAAGAATAAGAATGGAAAAATCCTGAGTACAAATAGTGATATCAGAAAAGGCATCCAATCAGCATACAGAGAAAATACTGAGAAGCGGATGGGCTCATAAATGAGGTGCTAGTCATTGAAGTCCAGCTTTTGAACTCGAATTGATCAAAGGACACACACACACACACACACACACACACACACACACACACACAAATTGCTGCAATCTAACTGGAATGAGTAGCTGTATTTGGGAGAGTGGCTTAAGTGCAAATGAGGTCAGAGAGAAATAGGTACAGGGATGAATAGTCGAGAGCAGGATAAGAATATGGGTTTCAAGAGCTCTTGTAGTTGCAAGTAAGGATGCTGACATGTTGTATATAGGAAGGTTTTAGTGGCTGTACATAGAGGACATAAGTATGAGAAAGGATCTAAGGAGTAAAAAACTGAATGCAAAGAGACTGTTACTGTAATATTAAAATTCTTTTATTCCTTTTTGACATTTTGTTGAAAACAGTGCATGCTTGTTGCTTTCTTCTTACCAAAAATCAAACTTGTATTTTTCCATTTTATTTATGATGGTTAATGACCTTAGTCTTACTCAAGTTATTATTAGCTGTATTTTCTAGGAGATATATCTAGGTGCATGCTTCTTCATAATCTTTTGTGGAGTACTACAATACCATGTGTAGTAAGTCGGCAGCATAATTTTATTCCATTTGACTTTTCTGTAGAAGTTTTTCACTTAATTTTGTAGTTTTTCAGTTTTGTCTTGTAGAATGTTCCTGTTCATGTAGGATACTGTTGTTCCAGTTGTAGCCAAATCGAGCTCGATTCTGAATAAAAATCTACACATGGTAGCATGTAAAACATGGCAAAGAGAAAACAGACAACTCTAAATGAACAGGTAAAGCTTAAAATTCTAGATTAAGTGGACAATATTACAAAGACTATATGAAGTGGACAATATTACAAAGAAAACACCCATTTTAGAGCTGTTTGGAATTCCCAAATCTACTTTATCCATGATTATTAAGAATCAAGAAAAAATCATTAATGCTGCTGCATCAGGTTCCAGGAAAAAATCCAGATGATTTTGTAGTGCAAAGTATGAAAACATCAAGATTTTACTGCTAGAATGGTTCAATCACATTTGTGCATCTAACATACGTTTAAGTGGTTCTATGATTCAATCAAAAGCAAATGCGATTGCCAAAAATATATGCGTCAATGAGTTTTGTTGTTCTGCTGGTTGGCTGTGGCAGTTTCAGAAGAGACATTCAGTATCATCTGTGTATCATTTGTGTTGAAGCAAATAAAGTTGATGAAGAAAGTGTGAACAGCTGGTTGCATGATTTCGATGGAGTGAGGGAAAAGTATACCTCGTGTGATGTGTTCAATATGAACAAAGCTGGACTTCTGTACAAATTTTTCCAAATTACTCCTGAAATGTAAAAGGCGAAAGTATCACAATGTAGCTAGTAGCAAACGACGTATAATTGTTGCCGTTGTATATAATGTGGACAGCAGTGAGAAATTTTGTTCCTGAGTTATCAGTAAGTCCGAGAAGCTGTGTTGTTTTAAAAACGTTTGTTTATTAACCACATCTGGACATGGTCTTTGTGCTGTACCTATCATGCCTTGATTTGCAATTTTGTATTTGATTTGGTGGGGTGGGTGGGGAACAATTCTTCGCATGTGAGGCTGTATGTTGTTACCAGTTCAGCTAGTCGTCCTGTGGAACGGCCTCACAGCCCAGATGGTGGGCATAGTTTGTGATGAAATAAACTATGGTTTGCACTCTGTTGTGGTCACCACAACCCATGGAGTGGCGCAGCACGCAGTGTTGCTGCTGAGCGGTGTGGGCGGGGGGGAGGTGGGCGGCAGTGTGCGTCTGCGCTTCATGCTGTTGTGGTGGCTGTGCTTTGCACAATGTGTACATTGTGCTGCAAATTTGATAATTTTCATGACAGGGTGAGAGTGGCCTATGCTCTTCCTCAGGAGTTGGGTTGTCTCCATACCAAATTTCATCAACATCAGGTCAGCAATTTAGTCGGAGAATGTAATAGAGTTACTTTAAATACATAAATATGGAGACTTTACCTGGCATCTACTCTCACCATAAGAAAGCTTGAGTCACTGGCTCATCAGTTTGCATATGGCTTCTTTGTCTCAACAGTTGAATGGCTGTCCAAAACAAGACATATTCTTCTTACATCAGACAGATGTGCTGCCCATAACATACAGGATCTGAACTTAATCAACATAAAGGGTCAGTTCTTTTCTACCAAATGCGACAAGCAATCTTCAGCCCGTGGACCAAGGAATAATTTCTCTCATGAAGAGAACTTATTGCAAGCGACTTTTAAGAGCTGCAATTCATGCTGCTGTAAACAATACTGTGACCCCAAATTGGAATCTGCTTGCCGCAGTAAAAGCCATCACAACAGTATGGAATACTATGTCGCCACATCATGTACAGAACTGCTTTAACAGAGCCTGGAGACATAGTAACACTGGAGATGTCTGTGAGTTAGACAATGCCAATTCACCTGATGAATGGACAGTTCCTCAAGACATTGTGAATCCGTGGATTAGTTTCGAAGAATTCATTTGTGCAAGCAACAGTGTTGCTGTATGTGCCTCTGTGGAATCTGATGTGCCAAAAGCTGTGACTGAGGTGCAAGAAAGTGAGGAGGAGGAGAATACAGACACTATTCCACCTACCTTTCAGGGGATGTTTAAAGCCTTGGACAATTTAGAACGATTTGCTTCTACATCCAACATCACTGTTGGGTTTATGGATGCTACAATTACAGCTGGTTGAGAAATTACAAGATATTTTGGTTTCTGTGAACATCAGTGGACCATGCTTGAATTTATTCCAAGAAAATAGTATAATTTGTGAGTATTTGTACTTGTGCAGTCACTTTATAGTGTTATAAGTCTACCGTAATGTAAATTGATTGACACTGTTGTGTATTACACATTACTGTACAACTGTACATGGATACATATCAAATTCTGTGATTTCACTTGACACAAATTTTTTTAACATGAACTCTTGATTTTTCCGTCCCTTCATATTTGTGCCATGCTGTAATATTACAAATGCAAAAGGCTCTCTGACTGCTACATTTTCACAAAACTGCTGAACCAAATTCAGTGAAATTTTGTTTGGAGATAGCTTGAACACTGATGTACAGGAACCTGTGGGAAATGATGTGCATGTCAGCTTTGCAGCATTCTACTTCAGCAAGATGTGTGGCCAAGTTGGCGATAACGCCATGAAGGGCTGGAGCAGGAGCTGCATACAGTGAGGTGTTGGTTGGGCCAGTGGCTGAGGCCACAGTGCTTAGGGTCCCAAGAGGTGAACAAGTGAAACAGATGCAAGGGAAATATCAGTAGCTCATGATGCGAAGCACAGTATTGTCCATAGCATGGAAACATAAGTTGCTGGTGGGGTGTGCACCTGCATGGTACTCCAAATGCACACCTAATGTGATGATCTGGCAAAACATGCCTAATTTGAAAATTGAGTCATCTGATTCTATCTGTGGGTCATCAATGTAGGAATGTTCTCCAGCCTGACTTGCTAAATTAATTACAGAATTGCGAAATAAGGTATGATAGGTATTGCACAAAGGTCAATGTTCAAATGTGGTTAAGAAACAACACATTTATTAAAAGACTGAACTACTATAGGAGAGGAAAGGAAAATGTGGAATGGTCTCAAAATTAACAGATATTGAAGAAAGTCACTTGCTGATGTGATTGCACTACATAAGAGTGACATGCAGTAAGGATAACATACACCGAACAAAGTCACTACTTCATCCTAGAGTATTTACCACCATGACACTGATTGTTATTGAAGCAAGGCACAGAATTAATTGTCTCTCGCAGAAGAAATGGTTTTGGGCAAGGACTGAATTAAAGGCACAGTGTTAAGCATGCCACCAGCGATGGACAGAGCTCATAACTCAGACAGTACACATATGAGCTCTATCACTCACTGATCAGAGAGTCTTGCAGCACGAAACACTGATTTACATTTTGTGTTGTGTAGCAGGTGTAGATATGGTGCATGTGAATATTAAAACGTCACAATAAGCATCTTTTTACAAAGTATATCACCATGTGGTGTGTCCATCATGGTTCAGGCACAGTGCCAAAGTTGATGAAAGTTGATGTTGACACTGCGTGTAGAAGACCCGGCCTGAGAGCAAGGCTAGGTCAGTGGAAGCCTCACTAGGAAATGAGCTATTGTCCTGTAGTGGTAGCCAGCGACCATAGTTGTGTGGTATCCAGCCACACAGCAGAATCAACAGCTTGGGGCAGAAGTAAATGCATGAAGGAAGAAACTTGCTAGTTTAGCAGACAGCTGTAGCAAGCTAGGAACATTCGGAACTGCAAAGACCGATGTGCAGTGAAGGGTCAATACAGTGGAAACACAGATCACATGCAGTTTGCAGCTTCTTACCTAGAAGTGATTGCAGTCTTTTGATTTGGGGACAAGTGGAAGGCCTCAACCAGGCTCTTGATGAACCTGTAATAATCTCAATGTGGACACAGATTTGTCACCTCCATTATCAGGTGAACAATTGTGGGGGCTCACTCAAAGGGTCAGGCATACATTACATAATGGAAGTGGCTACTCAGGTAGTAGAGAATATGTGGCAAACACATGGTATCATGGTATTTTTATCATAGAGGAATCCTTCCATAAGGTCAGTGGTGAATTACCTGCTGTAATCAGAGAAAGTGGTGCTACATTACTCATGGTGAGAATGTTTGTACTTTCAGGTGAGAAAATCTTAATGTTGTATTATTAAACGGTGGGAGTAGCTATCATAAGGTTCAGAATTAGTATTTTGTATCAATGGAAATAATGCCTGCTTAGCATTAGGAACAGAAAGCTACTGGTTTATTGTCCCCTGTCTGTTTGAGAAATTTAAGATTTTAAGCCATTGCAGTAAAGATATATGGCCATATGTGTCACATATTTTGATACTTCAAACTCTTTCATCAGAATCTATAGAGGAACTATCTATATATGTGCCAGTCCTGGTTATCTTGTGGTAAAGTGTTCCTGAAAATCAAGAGGTCACGTGATCAAATCTCATTTGGACCGTAGATTTTTCACCTTTTGTTGTAACCTAGCCTTCACGTCTCAATGATGTGATGAGTCGATGATAAAAAAAACTGTAGGTCCCCTTTTTCCAGTTAGATAACTGGGTTAGTTAGTGACATGCAAGTAGTCATAGTGGGATCTGATAGAAAGATCTGCACCAGGCCATTAGCCACATGAAATTATTATCTATGCAGATAACCAAGTTTGTACGGAACCCTCAGAGTATGACTCCTTTTTGCACTCATCCAGTTTTTTAAATTAAACTGTGCTATTTTTTGCCACCAGAATAACAAATGACAATAAGACAAATTCAGTGATATAACACTGTTGTGGATGTAACGGGAAATCACAGAGTAAAAAGACCTTTTTTTTTTGCTGTTATTGCAGGCATTGCGTGGCCCACCACCCGGGAGTTTATACCACTCTCCAAGCAAACCTGTACTGCCAGGTTAAGACACAATATTATACTTGTTCCAGCATTAACAGGAGATAATTAGCTTTTTTTATATCCTTCAGTGTTTGACAGATGCTCAGGTATCCATGAGAACCTCTGATGCTTGCAAAGAAATGTTTCTTGTTAGTGACAAAATTATTGGAATTTCCAGGATAATATTTGTTATTTGAAATGAAAATCAAATTATCTCTGCCATTTTCTACTGTGTTATTTGCACTTCATATATAATACATGAAACCAAAGACTGTGAACAAAATCCAATAAAGAGATTAGAATGTGGTGGCATGTTTCTTTTGATGTTTTTTTGTAAAGAATGTGTTCAAAGTGAGAACCACTTGCATCAAAACATTCACATACATGCTGCACCACTGATGAACTTAATGCTGTCAACAAATCTGGAGTAATAGCTTTAAATGCAACAGTAACTTGCTCTCTCATGTCCTCTACAGTTGTTGGAATCACCTTGTACACCACATACCTTGCATGACCCCAGAGGAACAAATTGGACCACATCAGGTCAGGCAGTCATGTTGGATACTTCTGAATAAGACTGCCGCCTCTTTCCACCCATAGCCTTGGAAATAAGCATTGTAATATGTCTCTTGCTACTGCTGTTATGGGAGGGACAACCGTCATAGTGGAATTACATCATTTGATAAGTCCTGAAGGGCACATTTCATAATTACAAGGGTAAAGTATTTATCAAAAAATATGTGTACTTTTCCCCACTCAACTTATCATCATTGAAATTGGGGCTAATTGCTTGCTTTTCAATTATGCCGTACCACACAGTTACACTCCACAGTCGTTGGTTGAGCAGCTGAAAAAGCCAATGTGGATTTGCTTTTGACCAGTAGTATATGTGTCTGCCCCTGGTAGCTGAGTGGTCAGCGCGACAGAATTCAATCCAAAGGGCCCAGGTTCAATTTCTGGCTGGGTCGGAGATTTTCTCCGCTCAGGGACTGGGTGTTGTGTTGTCCTAATCATCATCATTTCATCCCCGTCAATGCACAAGTCGCTGAAGTGGCATCAAATCGAAAGACTTGCACCAGGCGAATGGTCTACCTGACAGGAGGCCCTCGTCACACGATATTATTATTATTAGTAGTATATGTTTCTCAAATTTACATTCTGGCAATTTGTGAAGGTGGCCCCATCACTAAACTAAAAGTTATTGTCTTGCTGGAGAACCCACTGATAGTATTCCAAATTATGTTGAAAATCACTACCATGTAGCTCCTGGTGCAGAGAAATTTGGAACTTGTAATATATATGTCTGCAAAGAATATACAGAGTGCTTCTTTCGCCCACATCA
Organism: Schistocerca nitens; assembly: GCF_023898315.1. NCBI lineage: Eukaryota > Metazoa > Arthropoda > Insecta > Orthoptera > Acrididae > Schistocerca > Schistocerca nitens. The sequence continues at coordinate 286,290,551 of NC_064620.1, forward strand.
AACTCTCTTTACAAGAACTAGCACATGTGTTTATTGCAGCATGTGCAAGAACAGCTACTTCTGCAGCTTTGTTTTCTTGGGCCAAAACTTCCAGGTTCTGTGCTAACCTTTCATCTTAGAGTAGCACTTGCAACCTACATCCTTTATTATTTGCTGGATGTATTCCAGTCTCTGTCTTCCTCTACAGTTTTTGCCTTCTACAGCTCCCTCTAGTACCATGGAAGTCATTCCCTCATGTCTTAACAGATGTCCTATCATCCTATCCCTTCTCCTTATCAATGTTTTCCACATATTCCTTTCCTCTCCGATTCTGCACAGAACCTCCTCATTCTTTACCTAATTGGTCCACCTAATTTTCAACATTCGCCTGTGCAAATGCTTTGATTCTCTTCTGTTCCAGTTTTCCCACAGTCCATGTTTCACTACCATACAATGCTGTACTCCAGACGTACATACTCAGAAATTTCTTCCTCAAATTAAGGCCAATATTTGATATTAGTAGACTTCTCTGGGCCAGGAAAGCCCTTTTTGCCAATGCTAGTCTGCTTTTCATGTCCTCTTTGGTCCATCCATCACTCGTTATTTTACTGCCTAGGTAGCAGAATTCCTTAACTCCATGACCATCGATCCTGATATTAAGTTTCTTTCTGTTCTCATTTCTACTACTTCTTATTACCTTCGTCTTTCTTCAATTTACTCTCAATCCATACTCTGCACTCATTACACCGTTCATTCCATTCAGCAGATCATGTAATCCTTCTTCACTTTCACTCAGGATAGCAATGTCATCAGTGAGTCATATCATTGATATCCTTTCACCTTGACTTTTAATCCCACTCCTGAACCTTTCTTTTATTTCCACCATTGCTTCCACAATGTACAGATTGAACAGTAGGGGCAAAAGACTATGTCCTTGTCTTACACCTTTTCTAATACGAGCACTTCATTTTTGGTCATCCACTCTTTTTATTCCCTCTTGGCTGTTGTACATATTGTATATGACCCGTCTCTCCCTATAACTTACCCCTATTTTTCTCAGAATTTTGAACATCTTGCACCATTTTACATTGTTGAACGCTTTTTCCAGGTCGACAAATCCTATGAACGAGTCTTGATTTTTTGTAGTCTTGCATCAGTTATTAACCACAACGTCAGAATTGCTTCTCTTGTGCCTTTACCTTTCCTAAAGCCAAACTGATCGTCATCTAGCACATGCTCAATTTTCTTTTCCATTCGTCTGTATATTATTCTTGTCAGCAACATGGATGCATGAGCTGTTATGCTGATTGTGTGATAATTCTCACACTTGTCAGCTCTTGCTGTCCTCAATATTGTGTGGATAATGTTTTTCCGAAAGTCAGATGGTATTTCGCCAGACCCATACATTCTACACTTTTTTTGCAACTTCCCCCAATGATTTTAGAAATTCTGATGGAGTGTTATCAATCCCTTCTGCCTTATTTGACCTTAAGTCCTCCGAAGCTCTTTTAAATTCTGATTATAATACCAGGTCTCCTATCTCGTCTAAATCGACTCCTGTTTCTTCTTCTATCACACCCGACAAATCTTCCCCCTCATAGAGGCTTTCAATGTATTCTTTACACCTATCCGCTCTCTCATCTGCTTTCAACAGTGGAATTCCCACAGCACTCTTAATGCTATCACCCTTGCTTTTAATGTCACTGATGGTTGTTTTGACTTTCCTGTATGCTGAGTCAGTCCTACTGACAATCATTTCTTTTTCGATTTCTTCACATTTTTCATGCAGCCATTACATCTTAGCTTCCCCGCACTCCCTATTTATTTCATTCCTAAGCAACTTGTATTTCTGTATTCCTGAATCTTCCAGAACAATTTTGTACTTCCTCCTTTCATCGGTCAATTGAAGTACTTCTTCTGTTACCCACAGTTTCTTCGCAGTTACCTTCTTTGTACCTATGTTTTCCTTCCCAGCTTCTGTTATCACCCTTTTAAGGGATGCCCATTTCTCTTCAACTGTACTGCGTACTGAGCTATTCCTTATTGATGTATCTATAGCCTCAAAGAACTTGAAGCATATCTCGTCATTCCATAGTACGTCTGTATCCCTCTTCTTTGCAAATTGATTCTTCCTGACTAATTTCTTAAACTTCAGTCTACTCTTCATCACTACTATGTTGTGATCTGAGTCTATATCTGTTCCTGGAGACACCTTACAATCGAGTATCTGATTTCGGAATCTCTGTCTGACCATGATGTAATCTAACTGAAATTTTCCCGTATCATCTGGCCTATTCCAACTATACCTCCCCCTCTTGTGATTCCTGAACAGAGTGTTCGCTGTTACTAGCTGAAGTTTATTACAAAACTCAATTAATCTTTCTTCTCTTTCATTCCTTGATCCAAGCCCATATTCATGAGTAACCTTTTCTTCTACTCCTTCCCCCACAACTGCATTCCATTCTCCCATGACTATTAGATTTTCATCTCCCTTTACGTACTGTATTGGCTTTTCAATATCCTCATACACTTTCTCTATCTCTTCGTCTTCAGCTTGTGACGTCAGCATGTATACCTGAACTATCGTTGTTGGTGTTGGTATTCTGTCAATTCTGATAAGAATAACCAAATCACTGAACTGTTCACAGTAAAACACTCTCTGTCCTACTTTCCTATTCATAACGAATCCTACTCCTTTTATACCATTTTCTGCCGCTGTTGATATTACCCTATACTCATCTGATCAGAAATCCTTGTCTTCTTTCCACTTCACTTCACTGACCCCTACTATATCAAGATTGAGCCTTTGCATTTCCCTTTTCAGTTTTTCTAGTTTCCCTACCACATTCAAGATTCTGACATTTCATGCCCCAACTCGTAGAATGTTATTATTTCGTTGATTATTCAATCTTTTTCTCTCCCTTGGCAGTCCCCTCCCAGAGATTCGAATGGTGGGCTATTCTGAAATCCTTTGCTAAAGGAGAGATCACCATGACACTTCTTTGTGAAGTCTATGATTGATATTAACATAGATGTGACAAATTGGATAGCACCTACTAGGGAACCATTCTGCATACATTTCTTTTCAATATAAATTAATAGCATGTCAACCAATTCTTCATTGATAAATGATATTATACTCTTGAAAATCGTGTATGCATTACTAAAGATGTGTTGCTAAAGATTCAACTGTGTTGATGTTTCACAAGTGATACACTATAAGTGAATTGTAGCATTCTCATGACAAACCTGTTCTATGTAGACAGCAGTTCCATTACATTTCAGTTAACTCCTCTGAACGACAACACACAACTTATGGCATATTACTTGTCTGGAACAGGTTACCATCTGGAGTAGTGTAAACATCATCTACATATTGTTTTGGTGGGCCATTCAAAAGTTACAAGAACACTCTGTGATTTCTTGTTAAATTTTCAAGAGAGTTATATCACTGAATTTGTCTCATTGAAATCTACTATTCTTGTGGCAAAAATAGCACAGTTACATTTCTTTAAAAAATGTTTATGCCTGTACCACAGTTATTAATAGTTGTGAGAACCCACTACTGTTTCTTTCATGAGCCGTGCTCACTCTTTGTCTAGGTGAAAAGAGATTACAAATATCTTTAATGGGTCAAAAGTAATTTGAGATGAAAAACTTAGACACCTCATCCTGTATGCATTATCTGCTCAATAATGTAAGAGGCTCCATGAGGCTGTTGGTGGACAATACTGTTGTCTATAGGAAGGTTGCTACAATAGAAGACTAGTGAAATGCAGGAAGACTTTTAGTGATTCAAAAACTGGTACAGCAGACCCTTAACATAAACAAGTGTAGCATAGTGTGTAGAAATAGATGAAGAGACTCAATTCTGTTTGATCACAGTTGTTTCTCCTTTATCCAGCGTCAGGTCGGGTTGAGACTTTAGTGGTATTTCTCCATTTTCATCTGTCTTTCCACCATTCTTCTACTGTAATTGTTTTGTCCAAGCCCATACCATTTTAACCAATTCTCAGTTTTCTCATTCATATTCTCTAGTCCAACTTTGTTCTTAACATCTTTATTTCTCACTCTGTCCCTCCTCATTTTCCTTAACATACATCTTGGAAATTTTGTTTCACTGGCTTAGATTCTACTTGCTTCTCTTCTTGTCATTGTCCAGGTCTCCAATGCATATATCAGCATGGGTGTAAAATACTCTTGTACAGTATTTCCTTACACTTCATTGGAACCTCCAAGACTACTACTCACATACTGGTAAAATGCATTGCTCTGTTGTACCCTTTTGCTAACTTCTACTTCCATTCTTACATTCTCCATTATCACATTTCCTAGATATTTAAAGCTATCCACAATTTCAATATCCTGTCCTTTTATATTAATTTGTCCCTTGCTTTCTCTGTCTCCTCTAGTTGCTGCCATAGTTGTGCTTTTCTGAACAGTGCATTTCATTCCATATTTCTCGATTTTTTCATTTAAGATGTCTCTTTGTTGTTGTACATCCTTTCTGTTGGCTCCCCACACCACAATATCATCTCCCTTCCTTTATGAGCTTCTTTTGTCTCTCCCACAATTTTATCCATCACCATTATAAATAATAATGGTAATACCACACTTCCTTGTCTCAGGCCTATAACATCCCTAAACCACACTATTGGCAATAAATAGCTGGAAGCAGTCGCAGCCATAAAATAGAATGGAGTAACCACCTAGAGCAACCTTAAATGGAATGGCCACAAATAAACTAGTTGTAACTTGCTGAAAAAACAGATTCCAGACTAAGCCAAAACCTCTCAGACAAATAGAAGCTAAACGATGTCAAAGTTAGCGTAAGGAGGGCTATGCGTGAAGCGTTCAGTGAATTAGAAAGTAAAATTCTATGTACCAACTTGACAGAAAATCCTAGGAAGTTCTGGTCTTACGTTAAATCAGTAAGTGGCTCGAAACAGCATATCCAGACACTCCGGGATGATGATGGCATTGAAACAGAGGATGACACGCGTAAAGCTGAAATACTAAACACCTTTTTCCAAAGCTGTTTCACAGAGGAAGACCGCACTGCAGTTCCTTCTCTAAATCCTCGCACAAACGAAAAAATGGCTGACATCGAAATAAGTGTCCAAGGAATAGAAAAGCAACTGGAATCACTCAACAGTGGAAAGTCCACTGGGCCTGACGGGATACCAATTCGATTCTACACAGAGTACGCGAAAGAACTTGCCCCCCTTCTAACAGCCGTGTACCGCAAGTCTCTAGAGGAACGGAGGGTTCCAAATGATTGGAAAAGAGCACAGGTAGTCCCAGTCTTCATGAAGGGTCGTCCAGCAGATGCGCAAAACTATAGACCTATATCTCTGACATCGATCTGTTGTAGAATTTTAGAACATGTTTTTTGCTTGAGTATCATGTCGTTTTTGGAAACCCAGAATCTACTATGTAGGAATCAAGATGGATTCCGGAAACAGCGATCGTGTGAGACCCAACTCGCTTTATTTGTTCATGAGACCCAGAAAATATTAGATACAGGCTCCCAGGTAGATGCTATTTTTCTTGACTTCCAGAAGGCGTTCGATATAGTTCCGCACTGTCACCTGATAAACAAAGTAAGAGCCTACGGAATATCAGACCAGCTGTGTGGCTGGATTGAAGAGTTTTTAGCAAACAGAACACAGCATGTTGTTATCAATGGAGAGACGTCTACAGACGTTAAGGTACCTCTGGCGTGCCACAGGGGAGTGTTATGGGACCATTGCTTTTCACAATATATATAAATGACCTAGTAGATAGTGTCGGAAGTTCCATGTGGCTTTTTGTGGATGATGCTGTAGTATACAGAGAAGTTGCAGCATTAGAAAATTGTAGCGAAATGCAGGAAGATCTGCAGCGGATAGTCACTTGGTGCAGGGAGTGGCAACTGTCCCTTAACATAGACAAATGTAATGTATTGCGAATACATAGAAAGAAGGATCCTTTATTGTTTGATTATATGATAGCAGAACAATCACTGGTAGCAGTTACTTCTGTAAAATATCTGGGAGTATGCGTGCGGAACGATTTGAAGTGGAGTGATCATATAAAATTAATTGTTGGTAAGGCGGGTACCAGGTTGAGATTCATTGGGAGAGTGCTTAGAAAATGTAGTCCATCAACAAAGGAGGTGGCTTACAAAACACTTGTTCGACCTATACTTGAGTATTGCTCATCAGTGTGGGATCCGTACCAGATCGGGTTGACGGAGGAGATAGAGAAGATCCAAAGAAGAGCGGCACGTTTCGTCACAGGGTTATTTGGTAACTGTGATAGTGTTACGGAGATGTTTAATAAACTCAAGTGGCAGACTCTGCAAGAGAGGTGCTCTGCATCGCGGTGTAGCTTGCTCGCCAGGTTTCGAGAGGGTGCGTTTCTGGATGAGGTATCGAATATATTGCTTCCCCCTACTTATACCTCCCGAGGAGATCACGAATATAAAATTAGAGAGATTAGAGCACGCACGGAGGCTTTCGGACAGTCGTTCTTCCCGCGAACCATACGCGACTGGAACAGGAAAGGGAGGTAATGACAGTGGCACGTAAAGTGCCATCCGCCACACACCGTTGGGTGGCTTGCGGATTATAAATGTAGATGTAGATGTAGAAGATTCACCGGAAGAAACTTAAGGAAAAGTTTTCAGCCATTAGTACTTCTGTCTCCCTGTACTTTTACAGTTTTGTCAGGTAAATTATCATTTTGATAATTTGTAATTACCTCTGTATATTTTGCACAAATATACTAAGTATTTCACATTACTCTAGACTTGATATTTCCTATATAGAGACCTACAACTAGAATGAGAGGAATGGAGAACTCATTTATTGAAGACAGTGAAGAAACCACCAGTGAAAGCAAATGTCTGGAGTCCAGTGCTCATTCAATCCAAGGCTTTTTATATCGCTTATCACTTCTTTTACTCTTGATAGTTAATTATTTACAGATATGAAAAATGCAATAGTGCACCATGGTTTATGGACTGGCTAGCTATTCAGACAAGGACGTACCACCTCACAAGATGTTCAAACCAGCCTTCAGGTTGAAGAGAGTTTCACTTTTTATACACTCTTACCTGATCAAGCTGACCCCAAAGCTAAAGTTGCTAATGCATAGTTGTATGATGTCACATAGCACAGGCTAACAAAAAGAGCAGAGGTGATACCATAAAGTTTTTGATTACTAGATCATGCACCAATGTCCTGCACAAAATCTGGAACCTTTGGACTCTTTACTTCATTGTATTTTGTAAATGCAGGCTGTGTGCTCTCATCCTTTGATTTGATTTTACTGATCCTAGAAATCTTATTTGGTGTATTTACACATGGATGTGGGACAAGCCACAAATACAATTTGTTTAACTCCTAATTTTAAAAAAGCAAGCAACACCTGTAGAATGAAACATATCAGCTAAAAACTAATTTATAATTTGATTGAATAGATGAAAGATATACTCACCGGGTGGCAGCAGAACGCACACATAGAGGAAGGTTATAGTTATCTTTTGGAGCCAGTGGCTCCTTCTTCATGCAGAGGTCTGAGGGGGAGGAAGGAGGGGTGAGAGAAAAGGATTGGAGAGGTGCCTTCTCATCCTATCTGGCAAGTCTCCCCTGACCCACGATTCAGGATGACTTTCCCAAAATCTACCCCCTTTCTTAGACCTCTCCAGTCCTTTTCCTTCACCACTCTTCCTTCCCCTTCAACCCTTCTGCCTGAAGAGGGAGCCACTGGCTTCAAAGACATGCCTGATTGTAACTTTCTTTTATTGTGTGTTCTGCCACTGCTTGGCGAGTGGATTTTTTACCTATCCAATTACATTATTTTGTCAATAATTGATTGTTTCTACTATTATAAAAACTAACTTATAATAAGAAAATATTCATGTGATCCTTCAGGTTTCCTGGCGTGGGTGATTAATAGTGTGCTTCTGAGTGTTCTGCTAGTTTGTTGCTTCCATTTTATGCATAAAATGAACTAAATATGCTGTAAATTAATGGTACATAAGAAGATATTTAACTTTGTAAGGATAGTAATGGTACAATGCAAATAATTTAGGAATGACCATTCAGTGAGTAGTGTACATATTGAGTCATCAACAGAGATACGAAAAAGAAGAATGAAAACCTGCGAACTTTTACAAGCTAACTTTTACAAACCATTTAATGAGCTGACACACACACACACACCTGTGCAACTATGTTGCTATTCTAGACTGAACACACCCGTGCAATTACATTGTTATTTTAGACTGACATTTATAAATTATTCTATTGAATAGAAGCAGTTCTTCTGATGTAACATTCATACCTTTGCTCTGAATCTTTCTCTGTTTGACTTTAAACTTTGATGTAGCTTGTTGTACGGAAGAACTCCTATGTGCCTTACACTGCTCTGTCCTTCCATAACCATTGACTAATTATAGACTTATATTAGAATGACATGTCTGATGGTGGTTGATGTTTGTAAATTTTTGTGAATAAAACAGATTGTTTCATGAGTATAAATACAAGGCAGTGGCAGGATACTGAGCTCCAGAAATAGATTTTCAATGTTGTAGGAGAGAGGCAATTGTGTCATTATCTTGACTATTCTCTTCTACATAGTAAATATCTCCCTGTATAAGACACATCAAAATGAAATGCGATGTGTGTCACATCATTCTAAATCCCAGACTAAGCTTTGCATACACAAATCGCTGTCATGAACACATAACTATTGCACACGGAACAGCCACACTTGAAAAGAAAATTGCTAGTGTATTTAAAGTAGGAACTGTTGTGATTGCACAACTAAGTAATACATGCCATACAGATTTATTTTACTTGGCAAAGGGAAGACAAAGAATCCAACAAGTTGGATGTAGTGATGTGCTGAGTACACAATGCTTTATGTTACTGGAAAGAAGATATTTCAAGTAATGGAAACATGTAATCCATTTATTTTATATTTATAAAAAGCTCTTAATTTGTCAAGTAAGTTATAAAGTAGTTCTGGATTACTTGCAACAAATTCTGTACTGTTTATATTATGTATTGCTGAACATATGATAAAAGTTGTAATATACTATAATGTGTCTCATATGTGAAGTTTTTGTTTACTAATTTATCTTTCAGAAAAGAATAGACCCTATGAAATGTCATCTTTTGATGAGAAGCAGGCTACAACACTTTTGAAGGAGAGTCCAGTAGAATTTGTTAATTACAATAAGCATCAGTTGAGTCGTGTCTATCCTTCTGGTACACGTTTTGATTCTTCCAACTTCATGCCACAAGTGTTCTGGAATGCAGGATGTCAACTAGTTGCCCTTAATTATCAAACTCTAGGTAATGTACTGCATTTTATCTTTTGTCTTACTGCCTGACCATTATTGTTGTATTGATACTACACTCCTAGAAATTGAAATAAGAACACCGTGACTTCATTGTCCCAGGAAGGGGAAACTTTATTGACACATTCCTGGGGTCAGATACATCACATGATCACACTGACAGAACCACAGGCACATAGACACAGGCAACAGAGCATGCACAATGTCGGCACTAGTACAGTGTATATCCACCTTTCGCAGCAATGCAGGCTGCTATTCTCCCATGGAGACGATCGTAGAGATGCTGGATGTAGTCCTGTGGAACAGCTTGCCATGCCATTTCCTCCTGGTGCCTCAGTTGGACCAGCGTTCGTGCTGGACGTGCAGACCGCGTGAGACGACACTTCATCCAGTCCCAAACATGCTCAATGGGGGACAGATCCGGAGATCTTGCTGGCCAGGGTAGTTGACTTACACCTTCTAGAGCACGTTGGGTGGCACGGTATACATGCGAACGTGCATTGTCCTGTTGGAACAGCAAGTTCCCTTGCCGGTCTAGGAATGGTAGAACGATGGGTTCGATGACGGTTTGGATGTACCGTGCACTATTCAGTGTCCCATCGACGATCACCAGTGGTGTACGGCCAGTGTAGGAAATCGCTCCCCACACCATGATGCCGGGTGTTGGCCCTGTGTGCCTCGGTCGTATGCAGTCCTGATTGTGGCGCTCACCTGCACGGCGCCAAACACGCGTACGACCATCATTGGCACCAAGGCAGAAGCGACTCTCATCGCTGAAGACGACACGTCTCCATTCGTCCCTCCATTCACGCCTGTCGCGACACCACTGGAGGCGGGCTGCACGATGTTGGGGCGTGAGCGGAAGACGGCCTAACGGTGTGCGGGACCGTAGCCCAGCTTCATGGAGACGGTTGCGAATGGTCCTCGCCGATACCCCAGGAGCAACAGTGTCCCTAATTTGCTGGGAAGTGGCGGTGCGGTCCCCTACGGCAATGCGTAGGATCCTACGGTCGTGGCGTGCATCCGTGCGTCGCTGCGGTCCGGTCCCAGGTCGACGGGCACGTGCACCTTCCGCCGACCACTGGCGACAACATCGATGTACTGTGGAGACCTCACGCCCCACGTGTTGCGCAATTCGGCGGTACGTCCACCCGGCCTCCCTCATGCCCACTATACGCCCTCGCTCAAAGTCCGTCAACTGCACATACGGTTCACGTCCACGCTGTCGCGGCATGCTACCAGTGTTAAAGACTGCGATGGAGCTCCGTATGCCACGGCAAACTGGCTGACACTGACGGCGGCGGTGCACAAATGCTGCGCAGCTAGCGCCATTCGACGGCCAACACCGCGGGTCCTGGTGTGTCCGCTGTGCCGTGCATGTGATCATTGCTTGTACAGCCCTCTCGCAGTGTCTGGAGCAAGTATGGTGGGTCTGACACACCGGTGTCAATGTGTTCTTTTTTCCATTTCCAGGAGTGTATTATTATTGATTTAGATGAGATACATACATTTTGTATTGCTATTGCAGTCTCAGTTGATAGACTTAAATGCATTTATGTACACGTAACTGTTTGAAATGTGATAATGATGTAATTTAATAAGAGGAGAGAGAGAGAGAGAGAGACTGGTGTTCTCGGTACCTGTATCAAATCCTATCTTCATCACCCAAAACCGAATTCCTTGCCCTTCTCAACTTATTCAGTATCCTAGTTTACGCATATTACGATTCTGTAGCTGATAGATCATTCCCTTGTGGCTGACCCTGAGTCAAGCAGCACTTATCCCATACCCCTACTCACCACCTCTGCTGCAATTCAGTCACAGAATTTTCTGTCCTGTAAAAAGTTGAGCCATTGTGAAAGCAGTCACATTATATCCTTACAATTCTGCAATTACTCTTGCAGTGTGCTGTACTGGGATGACAACTAACTAGCTGTTTACCTGCATGTATAATCAGTGCCAAATGTGGCTAACCACAGACTCATGTATTCTATTGCTGAACATGCACCCGTAACACTAATGACATCAACAGCCTTTTTGTGCCCACGCTATCTGGATCTACGCCTCAGCTCTAGCTCCTCTAAGCTAGACAGGAAAGATCTGTTCCTCCAGCATATCTTATATTTTCGTAACACCTTTGTCATAAACCTCCAATTGTGCCCTTCATCTTCTTCCCGGTCTTTTATCTTTAACCTCAACGTTTCATTGTCCATTGTTTTCTGCAACTCTTCACCACTACCCTAACATTGTATTATTTATACCCCCCACTTGCCCATCACCCTGTACACTCTCCACATTTCTCAGTCCTAATTTTTCTTCAGTCACTGACAGCCATCTGCCATCTCATCTTGTCTCTGCATTACCTCTCCAATCCCATCATGCTCATTATCACTCTTCTTTCATTCTCCATATCCCCCCCCCACCACCACCACCACCACCACCAATCCTGTTCCTATCAATCTGAACATCCACTAATTCCATTCATAAGCAGTCAATGTCACCGCAGTTGAGCTTATTTGTGCATCTGTGGGGGTTGTGTGTTTCCTCCTCTTTGTTTTGTACTACAATGAAGTATTGATATCTAACTTTAAAGTTAAAAGTAACACAGGCATATCAGTTTATGCAGGATGTCCCAAACCTTTAAGATCAAAATTATACAGATGGCATAGTATCCTAAATTCTGTATTTTGAGCTAGTAAATCAGTGATGCAACATATGTGAGTCATGTGTTTGAAAACTGCTGGTCTTTCATTACAAGCGATTGCCTGCTGCATCATTTTTGGTGGTGTTACTTTGAAAAATAATATACAGTCATATGTAATGTACCATTGTTTGCAGCCCACGACTGGTTTCTCTAGACTGTGTTCTTCACAAATGATGCCACTTTCAACTGTGACTGTTTTCCAACTGCTGCAATAGCACTATCTGAAATGATAAAAAGCCATGCATTGTTCTCAGATCACCAGCAATAATTGTGCATCAGCTTGTGAGCTGGAACTGTACAAAATAAACAAATAGAATCTTATTTTGTGCCTCCCCATAAATAAATAAATAAATGGTGCACATAACTTGTCAATCTTTTGAGATGTACTACTGTTGTTGTTGGAGACTGAACATCTTGTTTCCTGCATGATATTGTGATTTCAACAAGATTGTGTACTAATCCACTTCGATAGTTTATGAGCACCTTAACAACAGATACTCCTATCATCAGACTGGAAAAGGTAGAGGGAGTCTTGTCCTCTACCCAGTGTCATCACCAGATTTCACTCATATGGATTTTTCCTGTGGAGTTACATGAAGTCATTGGTTCATGAAATGCCTTTAGGAACTGACAATGAAGTTGTTGGTACTGTCATGGCTACCTCTTTCATTCTGTAACAGACAACAGGCAAATTTTTAGATGCCATTGTAATGTGTACACTGAAACTTGTACCCATCACTTTGAACAATATATGTGAGCTTAAGTAGTTGCTATGCATTGTATTGCACATTTTCAACAGTTATTTCCTTATTACAAAATACTCATATCTTGTATCATCTGTATAATTTTGATCTTAAAAGGACGCCCTTTAAAGAATTTCTGGTCATATATTCAAAAACAGTAAATATAATGCATTATCAGTCAACAATAAAGATTAGTTGACACTAACATTCTGCATACAGAAAAAGAAGTATATGCTACATACTTCAAATACTGCATAATGATGTGTTACAACATTGTTTGGCTCTAATTTCCCCTGTTCCAGACCTTGCAATGCAACTTAACTTGGGAATTTTTGAGTACAATCACCGTTGTGGCTATCTGCTAAAGCCAGAATTTATGCGAAGGCAAGACCGGAGACTGGATCCTTTTGCAGAGTCAACAGTAGATGGCATTATAGCTGGTACAGTCTCAGTACATATAATCTCAGCACAGTTCCTCACTGACCGTCGGGTTGGTGTCTATGTTGAAGTGGATATGTTTGGCTTGCCTGCAGATACTGTGCGAAAAAAATTTCGAACAAAAATTGTGCCTAACAATGGTATTAATCCCATATTTGACGAGGAAGCTTTCGTCTTTAAAAAGGTTTGTTATTTTTTGTTATGTTGTCTTGATTTATTGCATGAATCTTGCTTGGTTACATCAGTAGCCAAGGCACACAAATTAAGAGTCAATACTTGAGAGCTTTGCCACTGTTCATGAAACATCAGTTTCATCAGCATGTGGTTATCAGTGTTCATGACACATACACCTTAAGGTTGTTGAATATAATATCTTCAAGATTTCTGTTCAGTTTAGTATTGCATTTATAATTGATGCAAATGACTCATAAAACAATGTCTAACAGAGTAGTATGAACAAACATTCAGGAAGCAGTCCTCACACATAGAAGAAGAAAATATTTTATCTGACTGCTGTTTAGAAGCACTTTATATCTGCATTAGAATTCATTTGCTGTGGGTCTTCATGAACTATTAACCATGGGAGTCTCACAGGAACGTGAAATTTTCAAAATGCCCTCTTGAATTGATTGTGATTCTTAGTTTCACTGCTAGTGTTTTGTGTTCCATTTCATTTAAGGGAATGTTGGCATATAATTCACATAATTGCTTGTTTTAGTGTGCAACTCATGTCACTTCTTGTGTGCACATGTACCTCTCTCCATTGCCTCACTTAAACATAGCATCAATTGTTTAAGTGATGATTATGGACTTTGGTGATCACATAACTTCTTTCTGATGTTCATCATGGACTTCACTTCCAGCACAGTGCACTTGACTGGTGCCCACTTGATATGTATTAGTGATGTGTCAGCATAGCTGTTAGACGCTAAGTTGAGCACTTTACTGGCTAGCCAGTGTTACGTGATGACCTGTTTTCCTGCTATTTAAAATGTGTGCGAAAACTACCAGTAACTGACTTTCTGCGTGGCTGCACTTCCCTAGATGGCTTATTCAGCAATGTGTCGACCTTTATTTTAATGTAAATCATCTATTTGTGAATGAAGCTCTCATTTCAATGTAATTTATAAATTTCTGCAATCAACACCAATGAGACAACATCAATCATTACACAACCATTGAAGACTGTCATCAACAAAGATTTTCAGTCAATGCTTGATCCAGCATTATTGATTACTGATTTTTAGAGCCTCCACCCAGGCTCAGTGCACAAAGTTACATTTCTCTCTGAGTGAATACTCTCCTTTCTTCTTGATCTGTTAGAAGCTGTGCTTTTCCCTGTCCGATGAAGCATGTACTTCATACATGATGGAGCTCCTACCTGTTTCATTGCTAATTGCCATTGGCTTCTAAATAACAGATTTTGCGATGAATCGGTAGAAAGATATGGATGAACCCTTGGCTTCTACATTCTCTGGCCCTAAGTCCACTAGACTTTTGTGTGTGTTGGCATTTGAAATCTTGTAAGTTCAAACTCTAACACAAGATACACAATGTCTTCATACACATGTTGTGGAAGCCTGCAAAACCATACATAATATTCCAGGGATAAATCAGTGCCTGTGGAATCCATTGTGACAGTGAGTTGATGCATGCATCAGTGTTAATAATGGAGAGCACTTAGAACATTTCATGTAAGAAAGAGTTTCATGTTGTGTGGTTTTGCAGTCTCTTCCTTTGTGTTGCCCTTGATTAATATATTATGAAGAGTTACAGAAAATAAGTTCTAGCATGGAAATAAATTTTGTCCATATCCATGTTTACATAGCATAATTAGTGTCTTCTTCTGTATACAAGGAATGTGACTTGAATGTTTAGCCTTACCATCTTGTTACACACTGTATTATATTGAGGGCATTATAAATAATACTGCCCTCATACGTTGCATGTAAACAACAGGAGAAACTGAAATTATGTAATCAACTGGTATAAAAGCCATTGTTGCATTAATTTGTACTTGTAATTGTACTTTTATATATCCTGTAGATCATACATTGTGTGCAGAGAAGCATATGATGATATGTGACAAGTCAAAAATGGAAATTAGATGATACATAGTTAAAATGATTATGACAGTAGTCTTATAATGATACAAATGCGCATATAATACATGTGTAATGCCAGGAAACAGAAAAGTGTATAGGTGGATATCTTGTGAAAAATTGAGAATTGCACACTATTTCTAAATAATTTCACATTATTAAGGGAAAGAAACATATAAGCAAATAACATGGAAATTCAAAAAAGTACTTTATACATTTAAAAATCCATTACTAAAGTAAGAGTGTAAAGGTAACACACTTCATTATTAAGGTGTTCGAGTTTACATAAAAAGTGCAGAACAGGGACAGAACAAATTTTTATGTTTCAAAATATTCATCTATACTATCACAACACTTTTGCATTAAGTACTTATGGACAGCAATTTTAAATTTTGAAGTGTTTTTTATTGTTTTAATGTTATTAGGTAGCTTATTGTACAGTCTGGTTCCTGTTTGCAGTGGTCCATTCTGTTTTAGTATTATGTATGCATGTTGAACATGTATATCCTGCTTTCTCCTTGTTTTATACAGATGGATGCTCTGGTTAGTCGATACAAGACATGCAATTTTCTAATAGTTTCCTAACAAATATTGCTACTTGTAAGATATATGTAGACATGGTAGTGGAAGGATGTGAAGTTTCTTAAATAAGGGCTTGCATGAGCTTCTTGCGGCAGAATTTCTGATGGCTCTTACAATTCTCTATTGGCATGTAAAACTTTTGTTGGCAGATGCATTTCCCCAAAAGATTATGCCATATCGCAGTAAAGATTCTGCCTGGGTGAAGTACACATTTTTAAGTGTCTCTTTCAATGTGCAACTGGAAAGAATTTTGATAGAATAACAAATTGTATTCAGTTTATTCCTAATGTATTTTTATGTTGGATCTATCTTAGATCTTCTTGGATCCATATTCCAAGAAATTTTGTAGAGCTTACATTTTCAAGGCTTTTGATAAACAACTCTATGTCTGGTGTTAGTGGGCATTTATTTAGCACTGTGTGTAAGTGCATTGTAACTGTTTTTTCTGTGTTTATTACTAAATTGTTTCCAGAAAACTGGTCTGTAATGTGGGTGGTACACTTTTTAATCTCATGCAGTAATTCTTCTCTGGTCCTTCCTTTTATTATCACATTTGTGTCATCTGCAAATTTTATGTAATTATGGCATGGACTGATCGGTTCCAAGTCATTGACAAAGAGTAGGAACAGAATTGGTTCTAGAATGGAGCCTTGTGGTACACTGTACTTAATGCTCTGCTTTTCTGAGCAGTAGGACTTTTATCTTGTTCCCTTCTTGAATAGCAAACTCAACTACTTGCTCTCTATTTTGGAGATATGATTTGGTCCATTCATAGACTAGCCCCCCTAATACCTACAGATTCAAATTTCTTAAGCAAGATGTAGTGATTGATGACATCAAATGCTTTAGAGAAGTCTAGTAATGTGGCTGAGATATGCTCTTTGCTGTATTTTTATGTTGGATCTATTGCTGTCTATTGCATTTGCAACACATAAATGAAATACTGATTATGGAGAAGAGTGATTTATTTAAATTGTACAGATCTTTTTATTTCATTTAGATACAGTCACAGAAAATGGTTTTGATCATGACCAATTTCAGTCATACATTGGTCAACTTGAGAATTCATACATAAAACAATGCATGTCATGATTGTAATGTACAGAAACTTCCAGTTGAAAATTATGAATTATTAGGAATGAAGGACAAAAGGTAGAAGCACTGCATCGTTGATAGGCACACAAATGAAAGACACAGAGCTTGGCTTGCTTTCAGAATACACTTCCCTTTTATTGCTGTAGGAAAAACATGCACACAGACACACATATATTCACTCGCATGCACTCATCTGTCTACCTACATTGTGGTCAGTCGACTGCCAGCTCTTTAGTGGCCCACAGTAAGTGTACTGAGGTGAAGTGCGTTGAGGGATGAAGAGAGGCAGAGAAGGCAGATAGGGCATTGGGGGGGGGGGGGGGGGGGGGGTTGTCTAGTGGCTTGTGGGAGAGTGGGAATCTGTCTGTGTGCTAGATAGGGGTGCAGGTAGGGCAGGCATGTGGCAGACGTCTGGGCACACTATTTTGTACACTAGGGTGTGAGATAACAGCACACAACTAGCTAATGTGGGGACATAAATTTGGTGAAGGTACAGGGGCAGTGGATGATGTAGACAAACACACACACACACACACACACACACACACACACACACACACACATAAACACTCAGTATTGGGTGGGGATGGCTTAGGTGAGGAAGGTTACTGGAACGAAGGATGGAATGACTGAACCACGTCCTTTGTCAGGGTTTTGGTTTCTATCATCATGCCCTGAAATAAGGAACATCCTACCCAAGATACTTCCAACTCTTCCTAAAGTGGTGTTCCGCTGCCCTCCCAGCTTTCACAGCATCCTAGTCCATCCTTAAGGGACTCCCACCCCCAGTCCCCTGCCACAGGGATCGTACCCCAGCAGAAGACGCAGATGTAACACCTGCCTAATCCACCCGCTTAGCACTACCTACTCCAGTCTCATCACAGGTGTATTCTACCCAAACAGAGGCTGGGCCACCTGTGAAAACAGTCATGTTATATACCAGCTCTGCTGCAACCACTGCACAGCATTTTATGTTGGTATGACAACCGACTAGTTGTCAACTAGAGTGAATGGCCACTACCAAACTGCCATCTTGATCCTCCCCACCACCACCAGCTCTTCTGAGCTGCACAGATGGGAGCTATCATTACAGCACATCCTTCACTCTCATAACCTTCCTTGCCTAAACCTAAGGTAACTCACAGTCCCTCCTTGCACCCACCTAATTGTGTGTGTGTGTGTGTGTGTGTGACCACATCCGCTAGTTGTGTGCTGTTAACTCACTCGCCCTAATCCATGAAATCACATGTCCAGCCGTATGCCCCCTTCCCCTCTACCTGCACCCCTAGCTAGCCCACAGACAGTTCCCCACTTTTCCATTAGCCACTAGACACTCCCCCCAACCACCTCCCTGCCTCCTGCCTCTCTCAACCCCTCACCCCACTCCACTTCACTCCATACCCCCACCTCACACCAGTATTCTCACCATGGGACAGTAAAGAGCTGGCAGTCAATCGAGCACAAGCAGGGAGACAGCCGTGTGCATGTGAGTGATTGAGTGTGTGTGTGTGTGTGTGTGTGTGTGTGTTTTCTACAGCTAGAAAAGGGAAATGTCATGATTGCTTTATTTTCCAGATGCCTCCTATGAGATATAGATTCTGAAGATGGCCAATGTATGATTGAAACTGGTCACAATTGAAAATATATTCTATGATTGTGTCTAAAAAAGTAATAATTAGTGTATGATTGAAATAACAATTTGTAAATTTACGTTTCTCTTTGAAATTCCTTGAAGTCTTTCTACATTCAAGTGGGACATCATGTCTAATTTCATTTATTTATATGTTTAATCTTTATAGTGACCATTGTCGATCAGTAATAACTTCATTTGCTCTACTTTCTTGGTTCTTTCCTTTTTCCGGTGTTATATTTTTCATTCTCCCCATGTCACTGTGCTCTCTCTTCTGTTTGTTTTATCGTATGCCATTGTTTTTTATGCTCTGTTATCTTCCTGCATTAAGGATCATAGTTTGAAAGAAATTTCTCTTAGTTGTTCTCCAAGTTGTTCTTTGATGTTGTTTTTTCCCCAGTTCTTTTCTGATTTATCTGATCTGTGCTATCATGACTTCTTTTTTCCAGAACTATAGTAATATTTGTTTTGATTGCCTGCCTTCTTTCTCCTAGTAATGATTCAGCAAAGGAGAAATCATTGCTTTAATGCTACATCCTATATTCTATATTTAGCTTAGTAGTTCTTTTGTGTAAATGTTGTAAGAAATTAGTTTTCTCCAAAAAGCAGAAGCATTGAGTCACCAAAAGGCACAGACAAAAAGAAAGAAAACTTGCTACCTTTGCTTTTGGAGTAATCCTTTTTCGAGCTAGAAAAACACACACACACACACACACACACACATGCCTATGGCCCTGCATGGTGCCAGCTGGACCAACAGTGCCATTGCTGCATTTCGACAGGTGGACTAGGTTGAGGTTGTGGTGGGGATTGTGTAGGGTACGGTTGGTAGGGGAAGAGAGGGGCAGGTGGCAGCAAAAAGAGATTCAAAGCAGGTGTTTAGTGGCCCAGAGGGAGGCAGCCAGTTAGCCTGCTATGAATTCAGGAAGAAGGGGTGGCAAAGGTGTGGCACCCCATCCCATTTCATGACCCCAGGTCACCTTCAGCATGCGCCTCTTCCTACCAGTTTTGACAACTGTGTGTCGTGTGCCCAGCCGTGTACCTGACACCCCTCCTCCCCACATTCCTAGCTGGCAAACTTGTTGCCTCTCTCCAAATCAATAGCCACCCAACCCCAATCCCTCTCCCTGTAACCCACTTCTCTTCTCTCTACTCACCCCACCTGACATAACCTGCACCACAGCCTAGTCTACATGCTGAAATGCAGAATGGCACTGTTCGCCCAGTCCTGGGGCATAGGTATTTATATCTGTGTATGTGCGTATTTTACTCTAAATCAAAAAAGCATTTCTCCAAAATCTAAGAGTTCCATTTCTTTCTTTATGAGTCTTTCAATGGCTCAACACTTCTGCTTTCCAGTGAGTGTTCTCCTTTAATCCAAAAATGTTTAGCACTTTTTTTCATTGTTTCACATTTTCCAACTCTCTTTGGTTGTTTCTGAAACCATTATTTTTCTAATGATCCATCTTTCAAATATCTCTAGTCTATCCATCTTGTGAAATAATGTTAACCACTGGCATGCATATAAACATTTAGGCCTTCCCACTCTAGTACTGTTTTTTAGTCTTGTATTTATAGAAATGTACATTTCATCCTGCACAGTTTTAGCTAAACTGTAAGCTCTTTCCTGCCTGGGTCTATTACAGATCTTTCTTATTCATTCCATTTTATGAATTCTCCAAGATACTTAAATTTACAAACCCATTCTATTTTTCTTCTCTGTCTTTTTAAATGATTTGATGGATTACTGGTGACTATGATTTGATGGATTACTGGTGACTGGCTTGAATTAAGTTTTCCCAGCTGAAATTGTGTGACCACTTCTGTTTCCATTTTTACCTAAATGATGTCTTTAACTAATTGCTTCTATTAGATTTGCTGAAGGTGCTGAAAGGTCATTTGTAAATGTTGGGCATTTGACTTCTATTCCACATAATGTAATCCTTAGAATTATTGGTTTTCTTGTGTCATAGCCTGACACAAATTCATGTGGAAACCAAGATCGACATGAAGCCTTGACTGAAAATGCTTTAGGGAGCTAACTGTGGGACCAAATGTAATATGAGCTCATAGCAGTGTCAATGAATTAAGCAAGAATCATCTTAAATGGCAACACACATTTACTCAGAATTCCAAGTACAGCTCAAGTCAAACTCATTCTTCAGTTCCACATTTTCCCAAATACCTGTCTAGACAGATACATACTTCTGCTGAAAGATTTCTTTTCTGCTACCTTTCTACAGTCTAGGTGGTAAAGGTGACTTATGTAATATTTGCTAGTTATTATTTTATTTGATGTAATGTAATCTATAAAATAATTATCTTGTGACCTCAGAAAACACAAGGTTTTTCTTTTTTTCTTTTTTTAAGTGATGTCATATTCACCACTGACTGTACTATATATTACAATATTATGAACTTAGGTAATTATCAAGTGGTTATAGCTATGATCAATATAAATGTCAAAGCTATATATGCCAGTGACAAAACACCATTCATGTTTCACAATAAAATCCATAAAAATTCTGTGTTACAAAGTAACTAAAAATTACTCATGTGCTAAAAACACAGCATTTGTCAACATTAATAAAATGAATAATAAGGATGTGAGCCTCTAGGGCTCATGTCAGCATTTACCACATACACAATTTTCTGTATAGTATAAAAGACACCGCTTCATTATGAGAACAAATCATAAAACTAGTAGATAAATACAACTTTCTTAAATAATTTCACTGATGTGTAATGGGTGTGGTTAAGACTCTTGAAACTAGATTTATGCTTACTGTGCATGCCGAAAGTGAACACCGTACTGGTTAAAAAAAAAATGAGAATCAGCTTCAAAGTATTTACATCATTTCCAAGACCTACATTTAAGATGTATGCAGGTGTCTTTATTCAAAGCCTTTGATAGCATAGACAAGTATACTCTTAGGTGTTAAGCTTAAGGTGAAGGGAGAAATGAGGACTATCACACTTTATTAACAGTGGTAAAGAAACAGACACATATTTATTATCAACTAGAAAATAAATTCAAATGCTACACAGTCATGAATGTACATACAATACCATGTGGCAGCTACAAAAGTTCTCGTACTAAATGGTTTTATAAATTGTTATAAAATGTCATGTATTGTATTACTGAAAGAATTGGATGTAAAATGTGGGGCTCATTCAGATGTTATATCACAATGAATCCACACAATGCAAATAGCCTTGACTGTGTAATTGCATTAGTTGTTTACCATGTGTGCTGTCTTTCTGCACGTGCTTTTGGGTTCCACAGCAGCGCAGACATACCCTCATAGTGTATATATGCAGACTGAAATGACAAATGGAAATTTTTACCAAGGCTGTGCTCACTAGGTGGATGGACTAACCACTACTCCACAGAGGCTTTGCGCAACTGAATAGGTAGTGATAATCTGTGGAGTTGTGCGAAGCAACTGTGCCAAGGTGACACAGTGGTTAGCACATATGCCTAGTGAGCATGAGAGCCGCGCTTGAATTCCGGCTTTGGTACAAATTTATCATTTTATACCCACATAGGGTTTTAACTGTCATGCACGGCAATCTATGACTGCTTTAGTGCCTTGAAAATGACAAGATGTTCACCTGATGAAAAATCAGTTATGTTGAGGACATTACTCCTCTGTTTTCCTACAAGTTTTTTGAATGTTCCACTCATTGCTGCGAAAATTTTTTTGCATTTACTTTTGGTAACAGTCAACAAGTATGGCATCATCTTGTACAGTGTTTCTTGATAGTTCAATCTAAATGTAGAATGTACTCTTTATTCTGATATGGCTGTGGTGTCAGCTGTTTCATACATCTTTTAAGACAGTTGCTCAATGCCATGTTGAACAGTGCATGTGTGGTTCCTCCCTGTGGCTGTAGTTTTTAAACATGCTTCAGGTGAATCGTCGTGAGGAGAAAAGTTACCATGTTGAGTAGACCCACTCATTTTTTAATCATTGAAAATGAACCAGTGGATTGCATATAAACTGTTACCAACTTTGGATACATTTCTGTGTGTGATAAATCATCCAAAAATAAGAATTTTATGATTACTTGATATTTTAATATATTCACTGAATGAAACATGTACAACATGACTATTTTAGAAATCTGTGTATACGAAACTATGCTGAGAATAAAGTTGACACTTAACTTGCTTTATTGTACAGCATGTGCTAACATAACAGAAACAAAATTTCATTGATATCAATACCATCTTTTTTCCTAGCTTATAACTGTTTGTGTTCTGCTATTTTATGGACTCTACGGTTACACATTCTGAAGCTGATACTACAGTTATTATTAAGTTCATTAAGCAGCAGTGCTAGTACTACTACTGCTAGGAATAGTAGTAGTAGTAGTAGTAATGTTAGCTATTGACACAATTGCAACTGACTACACAATGGTTTTACTATGAGCAATGTTCATTTTGCATAAGAATTATGAAAACAAGATAAGAGAAATAAGAGTTTGTATGGATGTGAATAGACAGTTCTTTTCCCCTCACTCTTATTTGTGATGAAACAGCAAAGATACTGACTAGTAGTGGCACAGGGAACCCTCTGCGATGCACCATATGTGTTAACAACAGGAAAAGTAATAGGAATAATAGTGATAACTACAACAACAACAAAAGTAGTAGTAATAGTAGTAGTAGTAGTAGTAGCAGTAGCAGAAGTGGAAGAAGAAATGTTCAGTTCCTGCAGCTTCCTTTCCTGTTGGTGGCTTGCTGATATGGGATGCCATTTGTACATATGGTCTGTACTCTGAACTTTGGAAACCACAGATTAATTACAACATCCTTTAAAATATCAACAGACACAGAGTGGTGACAATGATTGATCCTGCACGTGAATTTTGTTTATTTGGGAAATGAAGAATGAAAGCGTGTGAGAGGTAAACATGATACTGGTGAAGAATGTGTGATGAAACTAATGTATGCTGCACAAAGGTAGTGAAAATTGTTTCAAAGGAAAATTCAATTAATACAACTAATAAATTGAGACTGTATTGCTGTCAGTATTTACCTAGAGGAGATGAGATTTGTACTACTGCTGAAAAGATACATATAAAAGTAAAACTGACACACTTTCTAGCTTTCAGAACCAAAATTTCCTTCCTTGGGTAGGTAAGAGGGATGGTTTGGGGAAGGTTAAAAAGGAAGGTCAGGTCGCTCAGACCTTATGATGAGAGGGACCCATCTGTAGTAAGGACAAGGGTAAACAAAGATCTATTAATCCTGAAAGTGTGTACATCATCAGTACTTCACATCTCATTTCTGTAGGTAAGTAATGGCCAGCCATTCTGTTTCATAATGATTGTAAAAAGACACAGACTACATCCATCCGAGAAACCCATTGCATTTGAGTGTGGGAGAATCTAGACGTACATCTACATACATACCCTGCAAGCCACCATATGATGCATGGCAGAAGGTATTTTGTACCACTGCTAGTCACTATCTTTCCTGCTGCACTTACAAAGGGTGTGAGAGCAAAAGAACTGGCTATACACAACCATACAAGCCCTTATTTCTCTTATCTTGTCTTCGTGGTCTTTATGCAAAATCAATGTTGCTGGTAGCAGAATTGTTGTCGAGTCAGTTGCAAATGCCAGTTCTCTAAATTTTCTCTATAGTGTTTCACAAAAAGTTCTTTGTCTTCTCTCCAGGGCTTCTGATTTGAGTTCATGAGGCATCTCCATAATTAATTTATGTCGATTGAACCTACAGATAACAAATCAAGCAGCACACTTCTGAATTGCTTCAAGTCTTCTTTTAATCCAACCTGAAGAGGATTCCACACACTCAAGCAAAACTCATGAATTGGTCACACAGGTGTTCTGTATACGCTCTCCTTTAAAGTTGAGCTACATTTTGTTATAATTTTCCTAATAAACTGAAGCTGACAGTTTGGTTTTGTGTACCACCTTGTTCCATTTCACACCACTTTGCAAACTTGCACCTGGGTATCAAATGGACATGAAGTTGTTAAACAGTACACCAGTAATACTCTGTTTGAACATTACAGGTTTGTTTTCCCTGCTCATTTGCATTAACTTACATTTTTCTATGTTTAGAACAAGCTGCCAGTCTTCACACCAAATAGAAATTCTAAGTCATCCAGTATCCTTCCACAGCCATTCAATGACGATACTTTCTTATATACTACAACGTCATCAGCAATCAGTCAGGGACTGCTGCTCACCCAGTCTGTCTGATCGTTTATCTATATAGGGAACAAGAGCAGTCCTATTACATGTTCATTGCACACTCCTGATGATACCCTTCTCTTTGATGATCAGTCACCATCCAGGACAGCATACTGGATTTTGTTGCTTAAGAATTCTCTGAGCCACTCATGTATCCATTTGCTCAGATGTTGATTAACAGTCTGCAGTGGGGCACAGTGTCAAATACTTTCCAGAGATCTGGGAATATGGAATCTTCCTGTTGCCCCTCAGCCACGGTTCATAGGATATTGTGTGAGAAAATGGCAAGCTGAATTTCGCAAAGCTATTGCCTTCTAAATCTGTGCTGGTTCGTGGACAAAAGCTTTTCTGTCTCAAGGAAATTTATTATATTCAAACTTGGAATATCTTCTTCTGTCTTCTATTGCCACACAAGACTGGTCGAGGAGTGACTGAATAGAAGCCTTTGAATTGCTTAGTGGTTTACATAGGACCAGAATATTCTCAACTTTTTGCTAAGATATTCTGCTGAGATATGATGGTGGAGGTTGTTGTTTGTTTCATGCATTGATTTTTTTATAGATGCATTAATCTCTCTGTTGACACTGCCATATTCCTTTTTGAAACAAGAGTGCAACAATCTCTATTTGCATAGAATTTTCTGAACCCTTTTTTCTTATTAAACCTTAGTGGGTCTTTTCCATCCTTAATCTGCTTACTCTGCACACAATCCTCCAATGCACAATTTCCAAACAGTTTAAACTTTGACCATAATTGCTCTACACTCAACACATTGAAACTAAATGATGTCCATTCATTGTCCAAATGGGAAGCTGACAACTGCTTATCTTCTTTTTCCAGCGTGCTTCTAGCCTTCTCGATGAATTTTTTAACTTCAGTAATCATTGTCACTATGAGGACATCATGAATACTAATCCCTGTCTGTATAGTTACATTGTCAGTAAGGTGAGGCCTGTTTGTAGTTATGATGTCTAAAATATTTTCCACTGGTTTGGGTTGTCAAACTAACTGCTCAAGACAGTTTTCAGAAAATGCGTTCAGGACTATTTCATAAGACTGTCTGTCTTACCAACAACAACAGTTCCATAGATATCCCTGTTTGTACTCTGTAATTTAAAGATAATATTGCATGATCAGGGTACTTCCATGTGGCTGAGTAAGGATTCTGTGTCTCTTACAGTGGAACTGGTGGTTGATAATGTGGTTGGAGAATAAAGACACAGGAAATAACAGAGACATAAAAAGAAACCTGAAAGGTAAAAACAGTAACATAAATACAAACACTGATAAAATGAAAGTAAGGGAAGAAGGCAAAAGATACAGATAGAGAGGGAGAAGGAAATTTTATGCTATTGGGATGTGCCTTGTAATTCCTGTGACTTGTCTGTGCTTTGTATCAGTCACTAGTCCAAGAGTATTGACTTCCAAATAAATGCAGACCAGTGATAGATGAAAAAATGTCGGGAATGGAATCTAGTGCTTTTGGTTGTTTGAGGCCTCTTTTATAGTTCCTGCATGGTTAACGTCCTTTCTAAATATTATCACAATGAAAATTCTCTGCTAGGCTTTATTTATTTTTTGATACAATTTAATTACTTCTCATCAAATCCATTTCTTCATAGCTCATGAACTAGTCTAATGAGTTTCCAGCTGTACAGGATCTACCAAAAAGTCTTGCTGTTTACATGTGTGCTGAAAGTGTGATAAATATACAAAACTGTTGTCATAATGTTTTTGAACTAACCATTTTTTATATGCAATAGGAAAATAAATCGGTAAGAATCACCATGGACAGCACACAGCCAATTCACGTGATGTGTAAGTTCCCTTCATGTAGTAGGGAAACATCATATTTGTACATGAAATGTATTCACAGCTGTGAATACAAACAACCATCGGCTGTATAAAGGGATGACAACAATGAATATTTGTGCCAGATCGGGACTCAAACCCAGGTTTCCTGCTTTAGCGCAATTGGTCACCTTAACCACTTTGGCTATCCATACACGACCCATGACCAGACCCAAACTTCTGAATGAACATCGCATGGATAGCCAAAGCGGTTAAGGTGACCTCTCATGTAAAGTGGGAAGTTCAGGTTGGAGCCTAGTCTGGCACAAATTGTCATTGTCATCATTCCTTTATTGTAGTCACTACAGCACCTGTTCCTATAGACATGGATGCATGTCTAAAGGAACAATGCATCATTCTTCTTAACAACACAGGCAGTGCAATATCATATCATAGCATATGAGAATTGATGCAATGATTTAGGTTATCTTTTGTTTCAGAGTTTCAATCCTTCGGACATATCAAAGGGCATTAGTTGTTTTGTTTAATACCCATTGACATATGATTTTTTAATTTGTTACATTGTTAAAGTGAGACTGAATTTTCACTTTTGGATTGTCTTTGGTGCTCTGTATCATCTCAAGAGGGCACGCTGGTCCCCAAAATTTATACATTACATCAAATCACTCACCATTGACATAAAAGGTTGCTTTGTCAGCGGAAAGAATGTGTTCAAAATAACCATAATTGTCTTCAATATCTGAGGGCAGTTCAACTGTAAAGTGTGGCATTATTGGACAATAATACATAAACACTTTTCACAAAATGGGTAAGGAATAACAAAAGAAATAATAAATGTTCAAGTAATATAATGTGCAAAATTCTTGGAGCCTTTTTTCATCACTGATGAAAATGTGTGGAAGAATAACCAGTAGAATTTCACAAAACCGTCTCAGTTAAAGGGCACAAAAAAGGCAGTAGTAGGTATTACAGGACAAATCACAGAACTTGTGTAAAATCAAGAATATTCAAGGCAGTGCAATAGAATGAAATAAATTGGCATCTTTAATCATGAAGGGATATTTTAAACAAACATTTGAATAGCTGATGCAATATGTAAAATTTCATAAATATTCTGAGAGGGTATGACATCTAATGCTTGATATGCATCTTCTCCAGGGTCAAGTTGTAATCTGTTGCTGTCCCGTCTTAGGAAATGTTGCTATTGTTGTTGTTGTGGTCTTCAGTCCTAAGACTGGTTTGATGCAGCTCTCCATGCAACTCTATTCTGTGCAAGCTTCTTCATCTCCGAGTACTTACTGCAACCTACATCCTTCTGAAACTGCGTAGTGTATTCATCTCTTGGTCTCCCTCTACAATTTTTACCCTCCACACTGCCCTCCAATGCTAAATTTGTGATCCCTTGATGCCCCAGAACATGTCCTACCAACCGGTCCCTTCTTCTTGTCAAGTTGTGTCACAAACTCCTCTTCTCCCCATTTCTATTCAATACTTCCTCATTAGTTATGTGATCTACCCGTCTAATTTTCTGCATTCTTCTGTAGCACCACATTTCGAAAGCTTCTGTTCTCTTCTTGTCCAAACTATTTATCATCCATCTATCACTTCCATACATGGCTACACTCCATACAAATTCTTTCAGAAATGACTTCCTGACATTTAAATCTATACTCGATGATAACAAATTTCTCTTCTTCAGAAACGCTTTCCTTGCCATTGCCAGTCTACATTTTATATCCTCTCTACTTCAAGCAACGTCAGTTATTTTGCTCCCCAAATAGCAAAACTCATTTACTACTTTAAGTGTCTCATTTCCTAATCTAATTCCCTCAGCATCACCTGACTTAATCCAGCTACATTCCATTATTCTCGTTTTGCTTTTGTTGATGTTCATCTAATATCCTTCTTTCAAGACACTGTCCATTCCGTTCAACTGCTCTTCCACGTCCTTTGCTGTCTCTGACAGAATTACAATGTCATCGGCGAACCTCAAAGTTTTCATTTCTTCTCCCTGGATTTCAATACCTACTCCGAATTTTTCTTTTGTTTCCTTCACTGCTTGCTCACTATACAGATTGAATAACATCAGGGAGAGGCTACAACACTGTCTCACTCCCTTCCCAACCACTGCTTCCCTTTCATGCCCCTCAGCTCTTATAACTGCCATCTGGTTTCTGTACAAATTGTAAATAGCCTTTTGCTCCCTGTATTTTACCCATGACACATTTAGAATTTGAAAGAGAGTATTCCAGTCAACATTGTCAAAAGCTTTCTCTAAGTCTACAAATGCTAGAAACATAGGTTTGCCTTTCCTTAATCTTTCTTCTAAGACAAGTCGTAAGGTCAGTATTGCCTCACGTGTTCCAATATTTCTACGGAATCCAAACTGATCTTCCCCGAGGTCAGCTTCTACCAGCTTTTCCATTCGTCTGTAAAGAATTCGTGTCAGTATTTTGCAGCTGTGACTTATTAAACTGATAGTTCGGTAATTTTCACATCTGTCAACACCTTCTCTCTTTGGGATTGGAATTATTATATTCTTCTTGAAGTCTGAGGGTATTTCGCCTGTCTCATACATCTTGCTCACCAGATGGTGGAGTTTTGTCAGGACTGGCTCTCCCATGGCTGTCAGTAGTTCTAATGGAATGTTGTCTACTCCCGGGGACTTGTTTCAACTCAGGTCTTTCAGTGCTCTGTCAAACTCTTCACGCCGTATCTTATCTCCCATTTCATCTTCATCTACATCCTCTTCCATTTCCATAATATTGTCCTCAAGTACATTGCCTTGTTATAGACCCTCTATATACTCCTTCCGCCTTTCTGCTTTCCCTTCTTTGCTTAGAACCGGGTTTCCATCTGAGCTGTTGATATTCATACAAGTGGTTCTCTTTTCCCCAAAGGTCTCTTTAATTTTCCTGTAGGCATTATCTATCTTACCCCTAGCGATAAGCCTCTACATCCTTACATTTGTCTTCTAGCCATCCCTGCTTAGCCATTTTGCACTTCCTGTCTATCTCATTTTTGAGACGTTTGTATTCCTTTTTGCCTGCTTCATTTACTGCATTTTTATATTTTCTCCTTTCATCAGTTAAATTCAATATTTCTTCTGTTACCCAAGGATTTCTACTAGCCCTCGTCTTTTTACCTACTTGATGTAGTGCTGCCTTCACTACTTAATCCCTCAGAGCTACCCTTTCTTCTTCTACTGTATTTCCTTCCCACATTCCTGTCAGTTGTTCCCTTATGCTCTCCTTGAAACTCTGTACAACCTCTGGTTTAGTTATTTTATCCAGGTCACATCTCCTTAATTTCCCACCTTTTTGCAGTTTCTTCAGTTTTAATCTGCAGTTCATAACTAATAGATTGTGGTCAGAGTCCACATCTGCCCCTGGAAATGTCTTACAATTTAAAACCTGGTTCCTAAATCTCTGATTACCATTATATAATCTATCTGATACCTTCTAGTATCTCCAGGATTCTTCCATGTATACAACCTCCTTTTATGATTCTTGAACCAAGTGTTAACCGTGATTAAGTTATGCTCTGTGCAAAATTCTTCCAGACCGCTTCCTCTTTCATTTCTTACCCCCAATCCATATTCACCTACTAAGTTTCCTTCTCTCCCTTTTCCTACTCTCGAATTCCAGTCACCCATGACTATTAAATTTTCATCTCCCTTCATTACCTGAATAATTTCTTTTATCTCATCATACATTTCATCAATTTCTTCATCAATTGCAGAGCTAGTTGTCATGTACACTTGTAGTACTGTAGTAGGCGTGGACTTCGTGTCTATCTTGGCCACAGTAATATGTTCACTATGCTGTTTGTAGTAGCTTATCTGCACTCCTATTTTTCTATTCATTATTAAACCTACTCCTGCATTACCCCTATTTGATTTTGTGTTTATAACCCTGTATTCACCTGACCAAAAGTCTTGTTCCTCCTGCCACCGAATTTCACTAATCCCCACTATATCTAACTTTAACCTATCCATTTCCCTTTAAATTTTCTAACCTACCTGCCCGATTACGGGATCTGACATTCCATGCTCTGATCCGTAGAACACCAGTTTTCTTTCTCCTGATAACGACGTCCTCATAAGTAGTCCCTGCCCGGAGATCCAAATGGGGAACTATTTTACCTCCAGAATATTTTACCCAAGAGGACGCCATCATCATTTAACCGTACAGTAAAGCTGCATGTCCTCGGGGAAAATTACAGCTCTAGTTTCCCCTTGCTTTCAGCCGTTCTCAGTACCACCACAGCAAGGCCGTTTTGGTTACTGTTACAAGGCCTGATCAGTCAATCATCCAGACTGTTGCCCCTGCAACTACTGAAAAGGCTGTTGCCCCCCTTCAGGAACCACATGTTTGTCTGGCCTCTCAACAGATACCCCTCCGTCATGGTTGCACCTACGGTATGGCCATCTGTATCGCTGAGGCACACAAGCCTCCCCACCAATGGCAAGGTCCATGGTTCATGGGAAATAATATTTCCATATTGTGCCCAAATGTGATCAAAGGCAAGGGTTTTCAGTAAGCCTTGCCATTTGCATGTGTATTAGAGAAACAGTGAAGCAAAGGGCCAGTAGACAGATGTATCTGTATTGGGAGCTGCATCCACCAATGGACAATGGGATACATTGCAAATTGCCAAAGGTACATTTATGTGAGATTTCCAAACAGATGCTCTCTGTCAGAGTATACATCACTACTCAGTGACAAGTGCAGTAGGCATTTATTGTAACTTTCAGAGCCTCAGATAGAATGAGGAGCAGAAAATGTGCAGCACACCTCAACTGAGGTCAAGAAACCTAGGAATATACCAAGTGTTTGGAAGAAGAAAGTGCTGCTGCTAGGTAGTAGCCATGGGCGAGGTGTAGGCCCTCTGTTACAGGAAAGTTTAGGGGCAGCATACCAGGTCACCAGTATCTTCAAGCCAAATGCAGGGCTAAGTCATGTGATAGAGGACTTAGGATCTTTATGTAATGACTTTCAGAAGAGGGCCATGTAGTGATAGTGGGTGGGGCAGGAAACAGTTTGGACAGGGATGGGGTATATGACCTAGATGGTGACCTGTACAAGGTAGCTTCCCTGACTCATGGCACTAACGTACACTTTGTTGAGCTGTTCCAGTGTCATGATCAACCACACCTTGATGGAGCTGTGAGGCGAATCAATGTGGGGTTAGGGATGGCTCTGAGGGCAGCCAACTTTGCTCATGTTTCTCTGGTGCCCACCGGGACTATCAAGAAATGGGGTTTCGCTAGGTATGGCCTACACCTAAACAGGACTGGGAAGGGGAGATTGGTACAGCTGATTAATGAAAGTATAGGGGGTGGATCTCGAACACATGGGTAGGAAAAGTAAGTCTTTTTTAGGATAAATCCAGACAACAGATTCCTCTGCCTAAAGGGTATCTCCAGCAGTTTAAAAATACTGAAACTATCATTCACAAGACAGATTTTAACACTCCAAATATTACACATACCATATGTCACAAAGAAAAACAAACCATCGGAAAGAGTAACATGGGGCATATCACAGACATAACAGTCCTCCATCAAAACATGCTATCAATAAAAAATAAAATACAACTATTAGAAGTTGAGCTCCAATCTTTCAACTGCACAGTACAGTAGTTTGTGTTAATGAGCACTGGTATAGACACACAGAAATCCAGCATGTAGTATTTTCATTCTATGAAAGGGCAAACTCTTACTGCAGAACTGCTTCAGGGGGTGGAGGATCATGCATTTATATCAGAAAAGGAACACAGTTCGAATCAAGACATGAGCTCAGTACAGTAAGTGAAGACAAAAACTTTGAAATATCAGCTATTGAAATAACAGGGCTTGATATCACTAAGAAATTAATCATTTTGTGTGTATATAGATCTCCCACTGTTGGTGTGGACATTTTTTTCAATAAATAACAGAAGTTCTAGATAACATCTCAAGTACAAAGGTCAACATAGTTCTGTGTGGGGACAGCCACGTGGAGTGGCAGCGAGGTTTGAGGCCCAATGTCATGGATTGTGCGGCCCTCCCGCTGGAGGTTCGAGTCCTCCCTCGGGCATGGGTGTGTGTGTTGTTCTTAGCATAAGTTAGTGGGAAGTAGTTTAAGTAGTGTGTAAGTCTAGGGACCGATGACCTCAGCAGTTTGGTCCCTTAGGAATTCACACACATTTGAACATTTGTGTGTGGGGACATTAATATCAACACTAACATCATAAATGAAACCAGCAGCATCCTTATAAATATCCTTCAGAGTTTTGGTATGTCCCTTTTGGTCAGTAATGCAACAAGGGTTACTGCAATCACTGCATCAGTAATTAACCATGTGGCCACAAATTTGGACAGGAAAAAAGTGATGTAGCTGTAAAAGATCTTGGACTATCAGACCATCTCTGTCAAATAACAACAGTAAAATGAGGCATCGGATCATTCCCTAAACTACAAGCCTACAAACAATATCCACCAGAAATCAAAATAAAAGATTTTTCAAAAGAACTAGCAAAACAAAACTGGGATGAAGTGAACCAATGCGAATATGAAATTCTCTAAATTCTCCACATTATTTAAATTGAACTTTGAAAAGGTATTTCCAAAAGTATGCATGTCTGTATCAACATCTCACAAAAACAGATGGATAACAGCAGGTATTAAGAAGTCCTCCCAAACACTTAAATACCTCAGTTTCATGAAAAAGAATCGCCATGATCCAGAATTCTTAAATTTCTATCATAGACACAAAAAGATCTATAGTAAGGTGCTGATTGATGCAAAAAAGTCACTTAATGAAAAAATAATATACAATGCAGAGAATAAAAGCAAAGCAGTCAGGGATCTTATAAAAACGGAAGCAGGGAGAGGCAAAGAAACTCAGAATAACATACTGCTAAGGGAGGGGGATAAGGTAATAAATGATCCACAACACTTAGCAAACTATGCAAATCAGCATTTTTCAAGTATTGCAGAGAAGTTACAGCAACAATTCCCCAAAACAAATATAACACCTGTAAATAATGTTGCACCAAATCCAGTGATGCTACTTTCAACTGGAATGTTGACTGGAATACTCTCTTTCAAAGTCTAAATGTGTCATGGGTAAAATACAGGGAGCGAAAGGCTATTTACAATTTGTACAGAAACCAGATGGCAATTATAAGAGTTGAGGAGCATGAAAGGGAAGCAGTGGTTGGGAAGGGAGTGAGACAGGGTTGTAGCCTCTCCCCGATGTTATTCAATCTGTATATTGAGCAAGCAGTAAAGGAAACAAAAGAAAAATTCGGAGTAGGTATTAAAATCCAGTGAGAAGAAATAAAAACTTTGAGGTTCACCGATGATATTGTAATTCTGTCAGAGACAGCAAAGGACGTGGAAGAGCAGTTGAACAGAATGGACAATGTCTTGAAAGGAGGATATAAGATGAACATCAACAAAAGCAAAACGAGAATAATGGAATGTAGCCGAATTAAGTCGGGCTATGCTCAGGGAATTAGATTAGGAAATGAGACACTTAAAATAGTAAATGAGTTTTGCTATTTGTGGAGCAAAATAACTGATGATGCTTGAAGTAGAGAGGATATAA
Source organism: Schistocerca nitens (assembly GCF_023898315.1). NCBI lineage: Eukaryota > Metazoa > Arthropoda > Insecta > Orthoptera > Acrididae > Schistocerca > Schistocerca nitens. Next base: position 286,324,811 of record NC_064620.1, read on the forward strand.
AATGTAGACTGGCAATGGCAAGGAAAGCATTTCTGAAGAAGAGAAATTTGTTAACATCGAGTATAGATTTAAATGTCAGGCAGTCGTTTCTGAAAGTATTTGTATGGAGTGTAGCCATGTATGGAAGTGAAATATGGATGATAAATAGTTTAGACAAGAAGAAAATAGAACCTTTCGAAATGAGGTGCTACAGAAGAATGCTGAAGATTAGACGGGTAGATCACATAACTAATGAGGAGGTATTGAATAGAATTAGGGAGAAGAGGAATTTGTGGCACAACTTGACAAAAAGAAAGAACCAGTTGGTAGGACATGTTCTGAGGCATCAAGGGATCACAAATTTAGTATTGGAGGGCAGTGTGGAGGGTAAAAATTGTAGAGGGAGACCAAGAGATGAATACACTAAGCAGATACAGAAGGATGTAGGTTGCAGTAAGTACTCGGAGATGAAGAAGCTTGCACAGGTTAGAGTTGCATGGAGAGCTGCATCAAACCAATCTTAGGACTGAATACCACAACAACAACAACAACAACAAAACAACAACAACAACTGCCAACCACAGAGAATGAAGTCAGTAAAACTGTTCAAAAACTAAAAAATAAAAGTCAGTAGGCTTAGATGAAGTACCAATGTGTGTACTGAAACAATGCATAGAGACTATACAAGGTCCCCTAACAAATATAATAAATGAATCCTTCACATCAGGGACATTTCCAGATCAGTTAAAACAGGCAAGAGTTGTACCTTTGCGTAAGAAATGTGATGCAGAAGACAGAAAATTATCAGCCCATTTGCCTGCTGTCACCATTCTCTAAAATAATAGAAGCAATTATAAAAGACAGTTTCATGAATTAGCTGAATAAATACAATATTTTAAGTGAATCACAGTTTGGTTTCCAAAGTGGCACAAATATGGAGTCAGCCATAGTAGAATTCTCAAAAGTTGAACTTGATGCTCTTGACAAAGATGAGTGTGTCACAGGCATATTTTTGGATCTGTCTAAGGCCTTTGATACAGTCGACCACAAGGTTATATCAAATAAATTAGAAGCATTGGGAATGTGAGGGGTAGGTAAGGACTGGTTCGATCATACCTAGCTGATAGGGTACAAAGAGTAGAAATAATACATACTTCAAGTTGATCGAAACATTTAGTAAAACACTTATCAGAACTAAAATACATTAATATAGGAGTTCCGCAAGGTACCGTATTAGGACCAGCACTATTCCTGATATACATCAATGACTTTCCTAGTAGTGTTACTTATGGTATGGCAAAACTATAGGCCTATATCTCTGACATCAATCTGTTGTAGAATTTTAGAACATGTTTTTTGCTCAATATCATGTCATTTCTGGAAACCCAGAATCTACTCTGTAGGGATCAACATGGATTTCGGAAACAGTGATCGTGTGAGACCCAACTCGCTTTATTTGTTCATGAGACCCAGATAATGTTAGATACAGGCTCCCAGGTAGATGCCATTTTCCTTGACTTTCGGAAGGCGTTCGATACAGTTCCGCACTGTTGCCTGATAAACAAAGTAAGAGCCTACTGAATATCAGACCAGCTGTGTGGCTGGTTTGAATTTTTTAGCAAACAGAACACAGCATATTGTTCTCAATGGAGAGACGTCTACAGACATTAAAGTAACCTCTGGCATGCCACAGGGGAGTGTTATGGGACCATTGCTTTTCACAATATATATAAATGACCTAGTAGATAGTGTCGGAAGTTCCATGTGGCTTTTTGTGGATGATGCTGTAGTATACAGAGAAGTTGCAGCATTAGAAAATTGCAGCAAAATGCAGGAAGATCTGCAGTGGATAGGCACTTGGTGCAGGGAGTAGCTGACCCTTAACATAGACAAATGTCATGTATTGCGAATACATAAAAAGAATTTATTGTATGACTATATGATAGCGGAACAAAGACTGGTAGCAGTTACTTCTGTAAAATATCTGGGAGTATGCATACGGAATGATTTGAAGTGGAGTGATCATATAAAATTAATTGTTAATAAGACAGGTGCCAGGTTGAGATTCATTGGGAGAGTCCTTAGGAGGTGGCTTACAAAACACTCGTTCGACCTATACGTGAGTATTCCTCATCAGTGTGTGATCTGTTCCAGGTCAGGTTGACAAAGGAGATAGAGAAGATCCAAAGAGCGGCACTTTTCATCACAGGGTTATTTGGTAAGCGTGATAGTGTTACGGAGATGTTTAGCAAACTCAAGTGACAGACTCTGCAAGAGAGGCTCTCTGCGTCGCAGTGTAGCATGCTGTCCAGGTTTCGAGAGCGTGCGTTTCTGGATGAGGTATTGAATGTATTGTTTCCTCCTACATATACCTCCCAAGGAGATCACGAATGTAAAATTAGAGGGATTTGAGTGCACGGAGGCTTTCCGGCAGTTGTTCTTCCCGCGAACCATACGCGACTGGAATAGGAAAGGGAGATAATGCAGTGGCATGTAAAGTGCCCTCTGCCACACACCGTTGGGTGGCTTGCAGAGTATAAATGTAGATGTAGATGGTGAAAAATTCTTTTCACTGATGGCAGCAACATTATAGTCACTGAGACGACAAGAGAGCTCCTTGCAAAGAAAGCAAATGACACTCTCAAGGAAGTTTACTACTGGTCAGTAAGCAATAAAGTGTCATTGAATATAAAGAAAACTAATGTCATGAATTTCAGTTTGAAGAGGAAAAATGACATTGTTAAATTAAATGTATATGGCATCTCTATAGATTGTGTAACAAATGCAAAATTTCTAGGAATGAATATTGATTCTCAGTTGAAGTGGTGTGAACAAACAAAGGTACTTCCAAACAGAATGTCATCAGCATATTATGTCCTTAGAACCTATCATCGGTATGTAACATGCAGTGTCTTTTAGTTACATTCTGTTCATATGTACACTCAGTTGTTAGCTATGGCATTCTTTTTGGGGGAACAAATGCACAAAAAATGAATACAATTTTCAAACTCCAGAAAAGAGCCATAAGAATAATAACCAAAGATAGTATTCAAGCTAATTGTAAAGATCTGTTCAAAACACTGGCGATTTTAACTGCTCCGTGTGGATACACTTACCAGTCAGTTGTGCACATCAAAAATAACATTGGTAATTACTACACAAACAGCTCTGTTCATGACCATGGAACTAGAGCAAGGACTCAACATACATTTTTTCTTCTACATGATCAGGCCCAGTGGACCACATAGTTTCCTCCTCCATTGTATTCTGTCCATTGCTGCTATCCGCCATCCATCCACATCTATCGTTGCTTGATTTAATTCTTCATGGAGGCCATCCCTTCAATGCTTCTTGGGTCTCCCTGGTGGTCTCATTCCTGTAGGTGTGAACTCTAGGAGCTTCCGAGGCCATCTGTGATCTTCCATCCGGGCCACTTGGCCAGCCAACCGCATTTATTAGGCTTTGACAGTTCCTGCTATGTTGCACTGCTGGTATAGCACCTCAAGCTCTTGGTTGTGTCTGATCCTCCATTCCCCTGTGTCTGCATCCAGAACTGGACCGAAGATACTCCAAAGTACTTTCTTCTAAAAAATGAAGAGTTTATAGAAGTCCTGTTTCCAGATACTCTATGTCTCGCAGCCATATAGAACAACAGGCTAGATCAGGGTTTTGTATAGTTGAATCTTGAATTGTCTGGAGAGATATATGGACTGAAGCAGTTGTGCTAGGTCGTGGTAAGATTGGTTTCCTGCTTGCATTCTGGTATTAATCTCTGTTTCACATGACAAGTTCTCAGTGAAAAGTGCCCCTAAGTATTTAAATTCATGCACTCTCTTATAGGACTGGTCTCCCACCTGCAGTGATTGTAGATGACCAGCAGTTCGACTTTGACCACACATTATAACAAAGTACTCTGTCTTGGCTTCATTTATGTTTAGTTCAAATTTGCTGGCAGCCTCCTTTAGTGCTCTGATCATTTGCTCTAACTCTCATCAGACCTAGAGAGTAAACAGATTTCATCTACATTGGCTAAGTAGGCCAGTCAGTTTCCTTCAATTTCAATTCCTTTGTTCTCTTGGAAGGTCTTGCGTACGATCTTCTCGAGGGCAAAGTTGAGTCCTGTCTCAATTTCAAATTCCTCAGTTACGCGATTTCCCATCTTCACCTTTGCACGTGTTTCGCTCAGACAGATCTTAATCAGATTTATGAGTTTCTCTGCCATGCCAAACTCCCTTAAACAGCTGAGCGGGCTCTTGCGATGTATACAATCATAGGCCTTCTTGAAATCTATGAATAAAATATGCATATCTTTACCATATTCACCCAGTTTCTTAGTGCGCTTCTGGAGATTGATGATATGATCTACTGGTGACTACCCTGGCTAGAAACCTCCCTTGTACTCTCCAATCACTGATTCTGCCACCAGCTGAATTCTATGTTTGAGGCAATTGGACAGGATCTTATAGCAGACATTAAGTAGGGCAATTCCTCGATAGTTGCCACGTTTCAGTTTGTCGCCCTTCTTATGTATTGGACAAATACAAATCAGAGCTGTTTTCCATTTTGCTGGTAGTTATTCTTTGGTCCATATCGCCTGTATCAGTTGGTGTATTCTTTCTACAAGTTTCTCTCCTCCTGCCAGTATCATTTCAGTCTGTATTCCATCTTCACCTGGACTTTTATTCTGTTTAAGGTATCTGATTCTGGTTTTTATCTCCTCCAAGGTAGGTGGGGGATAATCAGTATCAGCTGTAGTTACCCAACTAGGTAGGTGGGGGATAATCAGTTACCCAACTACAGCTGATACTGATTATCCCCCACCTACCTTGGAGGAGATAAAAACCAACTGCAGTTCAGTTTCATCACAATTTAGCAGCTGTTGAAAGTGTGCTAACTGAGATATATCGCTATCATTCATTAAGATCATATCATGGGAATCTTTGACAAATTTCTGCTTGGCCTGGTGACCTTTGCAGAGGTACTTCACATTTCCTTAGTCTTTTGTCCTCTGAAGTCTGTTTCTGCATCAATGATGATATCCCTTATACATTTCCTCTTTGCTCTTCTCAGAGTTGCTTGTGTAGTCTTTCAGACCTCCTCCAATTGTGCTGTACCCTGTGCCAGATTTGTCCCCTTCAACCACTTGTTCCTGACTTCCTTACTCCTGTCCAGGGCATCTGCACATTCCTTTCCCAACTAGATCCTCTGTCCCACTGTGTTTCCCATAAGTGTTTCCTTTGCTGTATCCCTAACTGAGCTTTGGATGTTTCCCCACATTAGTTAAATGTCCTGATTCGTGTCCATTTCACTGAGTGCTTCAAAGTGGTTACTAAGTTTCACCTGGTATTAAGTCTTTGTTGCTTGATCTTTTAGTTTCTCCACAGGGTACCTTACAACTCTTTTTCATATAGGCCCTGTTCTTCCTTTACACTGTACATTTAAAAGGCCTCTGACCAGGAAATGATCACTCCCATCTTCGGCAGCCTGCACTATCTTACATTTACCAAGAAAAAATAAACATAAAACTCAAAACAGCATTTTCTACCAAGGAATACAACTGTACAATAAATTACCAAAAGAGATTAAAGAAATTGCAAAAATACACTTATTTAAAAATGCAGCTAAAAGGTACCTGTTATGCAAATCATTTTATACATTGAAGGATTACTTAGATAAAACAGAGTAGGGGTTTGGTAAAAAAAAGTTATACAAATAAATAATAATAATGATTATAAAACATTCCATGTAACACCTTCACACAATGTTTTTCCTTCTTTTTTCCTTCTCTAGAAAAACTTTCCCCCAAGCTGTGCAACACCTCTTCTTTTTTCTAAGCTCAACGTCTCACTCATTATAGAGGGATGTTGACTTAGTTTTTCAGGATAGCAAATGGGAAGCTGCGATACAAAAAATGGCCCAGAGATCACCAGTGTGTGTGTGTGGTGAGTGAAGTGTTATGAAACAATGTGTGTATAGTGTATGCAGTGACTGATAGTAAGATATAAGTTAACAGTGTGACATTACACTATTTAATAAGTTATTGAAGTTATTTGTAAAAAAAAAGTATTGTATACCAGGAGTAAATCTAATGATTGAAGTCTATAAATGTATGCATATATGAATTAGCTTATCTTAACAAAGAGATAGAGGGGCTGGCCAGTACTTACCTCAGCTCAGTACATCCGATAGATACACATAAAACAGAACCGAAAATTTACGTTCCTAGCTTTCGGAACAAATGTTCCTTCATCGGGGAGGAGAGAGGTGAAAGAAAGGGAAGAAGGGAAAGGAGATTCAGTTACTCACAACCCAGGTTATGAAGCAACAGGGAAAGGAAAATAGGGAGGGTAGCAAGGATGGAGGCATGGTTGTCAGAGGGAAGCCAAAGATATTCTACTGTAAGTACTGTGCCAGCTTCAAACCAAAGAGGATGCATACAGAAGTAAAGAGGTATATAGTATAAAGATAAACACAACTATGTAGGATGAAAAGATGTGTGAATGGCTAAAGAGGAAAGGGAAAGAGGATAAGACTGAAGAGTAAATGGGAGTGAGGTTGTTTAACGTAGGTTCAGTCCAGGGGGATGGCGGTATGAAAGGATGTGTTGGAGTGCAAGTTCCCATCTCCGCAGTTCAGAGGGACTGGTGTTGGGTGGGAGAAGCCAAATGGCACATACGGTGTAGCAGGTTCCTAGGTCCCTAGAATTATGCTGGAGGGCATGCTCCGCTACTGGGTATTGGGCATCTCCTAGGCGGACAGTTCGTCTGTGTCCGTTCATGCGCTCAGCCAGTTTAGTTGTTGTCATGCCGATGTAAAAGGCTGTGCAGTGCAGGCATGTCAGTTGATAAATGACATGTGTAGTTTCACACGTGGCCCTGCCTTGAATTGTGTATGTTTTACCAGTAGCGGGGCTGGAGTAGGTGGTTGTGGGGGGATGCATGGGGCAGGTTTTGCAGCGGGGTCGGTTACAGGGGTAGGAACCGCTGGGTAGAGAAGGTAGTCTGGGAATATTGTAGGGTTTAACAAGGATGTTACGGAGGTTAGGGGGGTGACGAAAGGCAACTATGGGTGGTGTGGGGAGAATTTGGTCAAGGGATGATCTCATTTCAGGGGTTGACTTGAGAAAGTCATATCCCTGGCGGAGTAATATGTTGATGTTTTCGAGGCCAGGATAATATTGGGTGACAAGGTGGATACTTCTGTGTGGTCTGGGGGTAGGAACATTGTTGTTGGACGGGGAGGAATGTATTGCTCGGGAAATCTGTTTGTGGACAAGGTCTGCAGGATAGTTGCGGGAGAGGAAAGCACTGGTAAGGTTATTGGTGTATTGTTGAGGGATTCATCACTGGAGCAGATACATTTGCCACGAATACCTAGGCTGTAGGGAAGGGAGCGTTTGATGTGGAAAGGATGGCAGCTATCAAAGTGAAGGTACTGTTGTTTGTTTGTGGGTTTGATATGGACAGAGGTGTGGATGTGAGCTTCAACAAGATGAAGGTCAACATCCAGGAAGGTGGCTTGGGTTTTGGAGAAGGACCGTGTGAAATTCAGATTCGAAAAGGAGTTGAGGTTATGGAGGAAATTAAGGAGTGTTTCTTCACCATGAGTCCAGACCACAAAGATGTCATCTATAAACCTATACCAGGCCAGGGGAAGCAGCTGTTGGGTCTTCAGGAAAGCCTCCTCCATGCGGCCCATGAAGAGGTTGGCATAGGACAGAGCCATCCTGGTTCCCATGGCCGTTCCCCTGATTTGTTTGTAGGTCTGGCCTTCAAAAGTGAAGTAATTATGGGTGAGGATGAAGTTGGTAAGTGTGATAAGGAACGAGGTTTTTGGAAGATCTTCGGGTGGGTGTTGGGAGAGGTAGTGCTCAAGGGCAGAGGGACCATGGGTATGTGGGATGTTTGTGTAAAGGGATGTAGCATCTATGGTGACAAGAAAGGTTTCAGGTGGGAGAGGGGTGGGAATGGATTTGAGGCATTCTAGTAAGTGGTTTGTGTCTTTGATGTAGGATGGGAGTCTGCGGGTGATAGGTTGGAGGTGCTGGTCTACCAGAGCTGAGATACGTTCGGTTGGGGCTTTGAAGCCTGCTACAATGGGATGGCCAGGATGGTTCTCTTTGTGGATTTTGGGTAATACGTAGAAGGTAGGGGTACGTGGCTCAGGTGGAGTGAGTAAGTCTATGGAAGCCGTTGTGAGGCCTTGTGAGGGACCTTGGATTTTTAGGATTTTTTGCAGCTCAGTCTGGATGGAGGGAATGGGATCCTGGGTAACTGCTTTGTAGGTTGAGGTGTCGGAGAGTTGACGCAGTCCTTCTGCCACGTACTCCACACGGTCAAGTACAACAGTTGTGGAGCCTTTATCCGCCGGGAGGATGACAATAGAGCGGTCTATTTTCAGCTCCTTAATGGCTTGGGATTCAGCTGGGGTGATGTTGGGGGTTGTCGGGATGTTCTTCAAGAAGGACTGGGAGGCAACACTGGATGTGAGGAATTCCTGAAATGTCTGCAAGGGATGGTTTTTGGGGAGGGGAGGAGGATCCCTTTGAGAAGGCAGTCGGAACTGTTCTAGACAGGGTTCAACACTGGGTCTAGTATTTGGGGGCTGTGTTTGGGTAGTGAAGTGATATTTCCAGTTGAGGTTCCGGGTGAATGAGAGGAGATCTTTAACCAGGGCAGTGTGGTTGAATTTAGGCGTGGGGCTAAAGGTTAAGCCTTTTGATAGAACAGATGTCTCTGGTGGAGAGAGGGATCTGGATGAGAGGTTTAGGACTGAATTGGGACTGGTGATATGTGGCATTTGACTGTGGTTATAGTTGAGATTTGGTCTGTGTGGGGTATGTGCTGGGATGGGGAGATTGAGTAGGGTGGCTAGGCTAGGTTTGTTGGCTATGAGGGGGGTTTGTTGAAGGTTCTGTTGTGGTTGGTGTTTGTGAGGGATAGGGAGAGGGCCCCCTCTTCTTAGGTGTTGCACTAGCACTGTGGATAGTTTTTTCAGGTGGTGTGTGGCATGGAACTCAAGTTTGCAGCTGGCTTCGAGGATGATGTTCCTGAGTGTGTTCTCCAAGCAAGGGTTTGAGAGGTGGAGGACTTTGAAGAGAGATAGGAGCTGTTGAGAGTGGTGGTTACATGAAGTAGTGTAGAGATTCAGGACAAGTTGGGTAAGGGCTAAGGATTGAAGGTTCTGGAAGTCCAGGAGAGACTGGTGGAAGGAGGAATAGCACCCGGAGATGGGAACTTTTAAGGTAAGCCCTTTAGGGGTAATTCCAAAGGTTAAGCAGGACCGGAGGAAAAGTATGTGGGATTGCAGTTTGGCTACGGTGAATGCATGTTTCCGGAATGAATGTAAATAATGTGGTATAGGATTAGGGTACATAGTGGGTAACTGGTGGGTAGGGAAATTAAATAACTAAAGTTGAAATAGTAATCATAAGAAGGAATAAAACGCAGAGGGAAGGACGAGAAAGAAAGAAATTAATTGTGTTGGTAATGTTCAATACCAAAGGAAGACCACTAAATAAGAAAAAATACGGAAAATACCTTACCAGTGCTTTCCTCTCCCGCAACTATCCTGCAGACCTTGTCCACAAACAGATTTCCCGAGCAATACATTCCTCCCCGTCCAACAACAATGTTCCTACCCCCAGACCACACAGAAGCATCCACCTTGTCACCCAATATTATCCTGGCCTCGAAAACATCAACAAATTACTCCGCTAGGGATATGACTTTCTCAAGTCAACCCCTGAAATGAGATCATCCCTTGACCAAATTCTCCCCACACCACCCAGAGTTGACTTTCGTCGCCCCCCTAACCTCCGTAACATCCTTGTTAAACCCTACAATATTCCCAGACTACCTTCTCTACCCAGCGGTTCCTACCCCTGTAACTGACCCCCTGCAAAACCTGCCCCATGCATCCCCCCACAACCACCTACTCCAGCCCCGCTACTGGTAAAACATACACAATTCAAGGCAGGGCCACGTGTGAAACTACACATGTCATTTATCAACTGACATGCCTGCACTGCACAGCCTTTTACATCGGCATGACAACAACTAAACTGGCTGAGCGCATGAACGGACACAGACGAACTGTCCGCCTAGGAGATGCCCAATACCCAGTAGCAGAGCATGCCCTCCAGCATAATTCTAGGGACCTAGGAACCTGCTACACCGTATGTGCCATTTGGCTTCTCCCACCCAACACCAGTCCCTCTGAACTGCGGAGATGGGAACTTGCACTCCAACACATCCTTTCATACTGCCATCCCCCTGGACTGAACCTACGTTAAACAACCTCACTCCCATTTACTCTTCAGTCTTATCCTCTTTCCCTTTCCTCTTTAGCCATTCACGCATCTTTTCATCCTACATAGTTGTGTTTATCTTTATACTATATACCTCTTTACTTCTGTATGCATCCTCTTTGGTTTGAAGCTGGCACAGTACTTACAGTAGAATATCTTTGGCTTCCCTCTGACAACCATGCCTCCATCCTTGCTACCCTCCCTATTTTCCTTTCCCTGTTGCTTCGTAACCTGGGATGTGAGTAACTGAACCTCCTTTCCCTTCTTCCCTTTCTTTCCCCTCTCTCCTCCCCGATGAAGGAACATTTGTTCCTAAAGCTAGGAACGTAAATTTTCGGTTCTGTTCTATGTGTATCTATCGGCTGTACTGAGCTGAGGTAAGTACTGGCCAGCCCCTCTATCTCTTTGTTAGTATTTGTTTCACATCTTTATATGAGATTTTCCATTAATCATTTAGCTTATCTTAAATTAGTCTAAACTTGTAAATACTTTGACATGTCCTATATGCCCGTAAAAAGAGATCTACGGATGAGGAAAGCTACTACTGCTACTACTCATAGCAATGTAGCAACATACAATGACTGATTCTTAAATGGAGTCCCCCACCAGACATGTTTTGTGCTCGTAGAAAACTCCACTAAGAATCTTAATGATACTGTAACTGACATGAGTAAGCATACTTTGGTAATCTACCAGCAGATAGTGTGCTCTCTAAATAATCAAATTCTGCATTATACAAAATATTGAGATTGAATGGCATGTAGGAAGTTTCCAGCAATGCATTTTGCCCAGTGTATGTTACTCATAAACAAAAACTGTGCATGACTTCATAATAAGTCTTTGTTTGTTGTAAAGGTAAATGTTAGTGTGGCAGCCACCTAATGTAAAAGTACAGGAAACTAAGATATTGCCAATTAAAATATCCATGATGGACCAGAAGTAAAACTCACAGTAAATATTGTATAGCTATGATAATTTAACTTTTCAGACAGCGTGGGAACATTAACATTAGATGTTCCTTTTGTACAGGTTGTTCTCCCAGAATTGGCGAGTCTACGTATAGCTGCATATGAAGAATCAGGCAGACTAATAGGACACCGTGTGCTGCCTGTTGTTGGCCTGTGCCCAGGGTACCGTCACATTGCCCTGCGCAATGAGTCAGGCCAGCCACTTCCATTGGCTACACTCTTTGTACATGTGGTTGTCAAAGATTATGTTCCTGACACAATGTCGGACTTTGCAGAGGCTTTAGCAAATCCAATCAAATATCAGTCTGAGTTGGAAAAGCGAGAACAGCAGTTGGCCATCCTCACTGATGACACCGATATTGTTGAGGTGAGATATAGATTATTTATTTATGTAAAGAAGTGTGTTTCTGTGACCATGTATTGAGGATATAGTACTTAACATATTTTTGAAATGTATCAACATAGCATGGAAATAAAATACGAATAAAGGGAAGAGGAAGAAAGAAACAGAGGCTCAAGGTTAAATTTACATTATGTCAATCACAAGAATGAAAGAAGCAACTATTATGCATTCCATATATCTGCTACTGTATCATAACTAAGAAGAAATGGTACAGAAGCTTCATTTGATGGACCAAGGAACATGCTAGGATTGCAAGGAATAAGAAAGCTGGCCAACTAGGAAAGATTTCAGCTGGAGGATCTAATTGTTATTGTCAGAGACATGGATAGGACCGAGAGGAACAAGGAGTGGGAAATTGATGATCAGCTGGGATCTAATTTCTTTAGTTGGAGCCATAGTCAGAACCAAATGGAACACGGAGTGGGAGATTTTCCAGACAAATCTACCTACAAACATGCTTAAAATGAAATGAAACTTTCATTGAATGTCTTGATACTCTTGACAGAAGTGAATATAACTATTTATAAACTGCTCATGAAATTCTTGGCATTAGAATATAATTGAACAGTTTGGATTGGTGTATGTGTGTGTGTGTGTGTGTGTGTGGGTGAGTGGGTGTGTGTGTTTCTTTTATTTTCATTATTTTGAAACAAGTTTGTTAACCTAAGATGAAGAGAATTGTTGGATACTGACTTATTTAAGACTTACTTGACTTAGTTCCTGTCGTTCCCTCTGGATCATAGAGCCGTGATGAAATTCCTCCATATGGTATGATTTCTAGCAAGTCTCTTCACTTCACTGCAGGTTTTCCCATCCTCTGCAGCTTCTCTCTCAATCGTCCTTTCCCAGGTCTGTTTGGGATGACCACGTTTTCTAACTCCTTGAAGGTCCCAGTCCAATGCCACCCTTTCAACAGCTCCATCTTGTTTCCTCAATGTATGCCCTATCCAGTTCCATTTTCTTTCCTTGATTTGTATATTGATTGGTTGCTGATTTGTCTCCCTCAAAAGATCTTCATTTGTCATTATATCTGGCCATCTCACATTTAAAATATGCCGGAGACAGCAGTTGATAAAAACTTGGAGCTGGTTTTTGATGTGGTTAGTCACCTTCCAAGTTTCGCAACCATACAACAGAACAGCCTTCACATTGCTACTGAAAAGCTGGAGTTTGGTCTTCTTTGAGATGTTTCTATTTCTCCAAATAGGGTACAGTTGTACAAACACACCACTTGCTTTGCACATACGACTATGGATGTCCTCCTCAGCACCTCCTGTAGTCGTGGCTATACTTCCGAGATAGAGGAAAGATTGGACCTGTTCTACACATCCTCTCCATCAATGGCCAGCCTAGTTATGATGGTCAAATGTATCCACATTTCTTTGGTTTTGCAAACATTTATCTTCGGGCATGCAACTTCTGCCTCTCTCTGTAACCTGGCCTGTTTCTCTTTGATGTCTCGATATCATTGTGCCATTAAGCAGATGTCGTCTGCGAAATCTAGATTTTCTAGCCTATCCCGCACCCCCATTGCACACCTTTCTTCTGTCTCCCCATCACTCTCTTCATGACATGGTCCAACACCAAAAGAAATAGTGTTGGTGAAAGAATACACCCTTGTTGTACTCCCAAATTAACTTGGAAAGGCTCTGTTAGTTCTCCATTATGTCGTACTTGGCATTCATAGTCTGTATACATTTCCTTGATTATGTTAATAATCTTCATTGGGCTGCCACATTTTGCAAATGTAACCTACATGACACTTCGATTGACAGTCGAAACCCTTTTCAAAGTCAATAAAGGTAAAGTAGAGGATGTGTTGCCACTCCACACTTTGTTCCAGAATAATTCTGAGAGTATTGACAAGGTCCATGCAGCTTCAATGGTGTCTAAAACCTGTCTGCTCTCTCCTAATTGTGCTTCCACAGAATCCTTAATGCGGTATAAAATGGTCCTCGAAAGTACCTTACTCGATACTGACAATAGGGTAATGTTCTGCCAGTTGTTGCAGTTAGTAACATCTCCTTTTTTGGGTATTTTCATGATAATACCTTGTTTCCAATCTGTTGGCAGTTTCTCCTCTCTCCTACCTTCTCTAAGAGGATGTACAATAACTCAACAGTGGTGTCCAAGTCTGTTTTCAGCATCTCACATGTTATATTGTCTGACTTATTTAAGACATTCTTAATGTTAATGAAATTTGAGTTTTAAGTTATTTAGCAATTTGTGGAAAGGCAGCTCTGTAAGTTTTGAAGTGACTATGTTGATGTACTGAGAAGCCAACAAAATAAAACAATAAAAATAAAATAATCATATTACATTGATCACATAGATAGGAGCCTCTGGGCCTTAGCAGAAAGCCAAAATTAGCAAATGATTGAAGCTCACGAAGGTTCTCATTAGCAAAAATGCTAGAAACATACTTCAGCTTACATACAGGAAGAGAGCACAGAACCTGATGGGCCAGTCAAGAAGCAGTTGTAGAGACTCTGAATGCCATGAAATAATTTATCATATAGCGGAGATGCTGAGTTGCAGAAAGGTGAAAAGAGAAAAAAAAAAACCTGTTGCATAGTTGGCTAACAAGGCCTTTATGAAAAACAGACAACACACACACACACACACACACACACACACACACACACACATGGCCACAGTCTCATACATTGTGTGTGTGTGTGTGTGTGTGTGTGTGTGTTGTCTGATTTCAACAAAGGAAGCTAACTTTCTGACAGTTTTTTGTTGTGCCTTTCTGTGTCCCAGCATCTCCACTGTATGGTGAGTAGCAACTATCCTTGTCATGTTGTTACATTCCATCCTGGATTTTCCATTGTTTGATGAAATAATTTATGTTCAACAGCTGAAATTATATCTTATTATTATTGTTCGATCTTCATGAAAAGATTAACTGTAATTTATTGATCATGATTGAAAAATTTTTACAAGACACAAATATATTAATTATTGACTGCCAGAAGCTCTGATGCCAATGGCCTTGCCACAGTGGTAACACCGGTTCCCATCAGATCACCGAAGTTAAGTGCTGTTGGGCTAGGCTAGCACTTGGATGGGTTACCATCCAATCTGCCGAACATTGTTGGCAAGTGGGGTGCAATCAGCCCTTGTGAGGCAAACAGAGGTGCTGCTTGATTGAGAAGTAGCAGCTCCAGTCTCAGAAACTGACATACGGCCGGGAGAGCGGTGTGCTGATCACATGTCCCTCGATATCTGCATCCAGTGACACCTGTGGGGCTGAGGATGACACAGCGGCCAGTCAGTACCATTGGACCTTTCAAGGACTGTTCAGATGGAGAGAGAGAGAGAGAGAGAGAGAAGCTTTGATAATAATGCTTTGAGTTATAGTCACTAACGAAGTGAGCAACACCAATTAGCAATCGTATAGTTTTGTGAACAGTCAGCAACAGCAAAATCAGTTAGATTCTTGAGGGTATAAATAGACTCCTGGTGAAGTGTCGTCAATTGTAACTAGACCAACTGATAATCCAGTGAGTACAGCATGAAACTAATACCACCAAGTGATTGAGTCCCATCTGCACTCTGTCTTTTATGAGCAATATAAAGCGTGAGGCACCATTTGTTGGACATCGATGGGCTGGAAGTGCCGTCAACTAAATTATTTTCATTTTTGTCTTTTCTCAATGATTTTTATATCCAGCAATACAGCACACACAAGGCCTGAAGTGTCCTGGCTATGTTCAGCATCCAATAGCTTCTCTTTGTTATCATCTTCAGTTCATGTAGGCAGTCTAACTGATGAGCTTGATTGCTGTGGTGTCAGCAGGATGGAGACTTGGGTATCTTACAGTTTTTTTTTTTTTTTTTTTATTTTGGCTGGAGGGACACAACTGGTTTATAATGGCACTGTACACTGCCTTCTCTGGTGTCACATTTGCTCACAGTGAGGTGCCTGGGCTATAGCTGCAGTCAATTTGGGATCTCCACTGTAGTCCTGGCCCACATTGCTGCGCCAATACAGAACTGGGGATTGTAGTACAGATGACAGAGTGCCAGCAATCCACACCTATTTCTACATCATTACTCTGTAGGTCGCAATTAAGTACCTGGCAGAGGGATCATCGAATCAAGTTATTTCTCTGCCATTCAACTCTCAAACAGCGCATCAGAAAAACAAACGCTTAAATCTTTCCATGCAAACTCATATTTCTCTTATTTTATTATGATGATCATTTCTCCCTATGTAGGACAGCATCCACAACATATTTTCACACTCTGAGGAGAAAGTTGGTGACTGTAATTTCATGATAAAATCCTGCTGCAACAAAAAACACCTTTGTTTTAATGATTGTCAACCCAATTCACCTATCATATATATGGCACACTCTCCCCTATTTCATCATAATACAAAATTTGAACTTTTTCAATGTCCTCCATCAATCCTGTCTGATGCAGGTCACACACAGCACAGAAATACTCTTGAAGAGGCTGGGCAAGCATAGTGTAAGCAGTTGTTGTAGTAGACCTGTTGCATTTTCTAAGTGTTCTGCCAATAAATCACAGAATTTGGTTTGCTTTCCTCATAACATTATTTGTATGGTCATTCTAATTTAAGTTATTCATGATTGTAATCCCTAGTTTTAGATTGATGTCTGCTTGTGTCTGTATATGTGCGGATGGATATGTGTGTGTGCGAGTGTATACCTGTTCCTTTTTCCCCCCAGGGTAAGTCTTTCTGCTCCCGGGATTGGAATGACTCCTTACCCTCTCCCTTAAAACCCACATCCTTTCATCTTTCCCTCTCCCCTCTTTCTTGATGAAGCAACCGTGGGTTGCGAAAGCTTGAAATTTGTGTGTGTGTTTGTGTTTGTTATTGTCTCTATCAACGTACCAACGCTTTCGTTTTGTAAGTTACAGAATCTTTGTTTTTAGATGTATTTTTCCCGCGTGGAATGTTTCCCTCTATTATATTCATATCACTAGTTATAGATTTGTATGATTTTATTGTGCAACTGAAGTTTAGCAGATTCCTTGTACCACTCATGTGGATGGCTTCACTTTTTTCATTATTTGCAGTCAATTACCACAGTTTTCACCATATAGATATCTTGTCTGAATCATTTTACAAGATGGTAAATGACATCATCCGAAAACAATCTAAGAATGTTGCTCAGATTGTCTCCTAAATTGTTTAAGTAGATTATGAAGAGCAGAGTGTCTGTCATACTTCCTTGGGGAACACCAGGTGTTAATTTAGTTTTACTCGATCACTGTCCATCAATTACTATGAACTGTGTGTTCTTTCTGACAGGAAATGATGAACCCAGTGAACAACAGAAATTATACTCCATGGGTACATATTTTAATTAGAAGTTGCTTGTGAGGAATGGTGTCAAAAGCCTTCTGGAAATCTAAAAATGTGAAATCAGTGTGATATCCTCCGTTGAAAGCAGTCATTACTTTGTGAGGATAAAGAGCTAGTTGTGTTCACAAGAACAACATTTTCTGAACCCATGTTGGCTATTTGTTAATGAATCATTTTCATCAAGGTAATTCATACAATTTGAACACAGTATATGCCCCAAAACCCCAGTGCAAATCAACATGAGTGAAATGGATCTACAATTCAGTATATTACTACTATTTCATTTCTTAGGCTTTGGTGTGACTTGTGCAACTTCCCAGTCTTCAAGTACATATCTTTCAATGAGCGAATGGTTGTATACAATTGCTAAGTATGGCGCTATTGTATCTGAAAGGAATGTGATCACAATTCAACCTGGATGGGAGGTCTTGCCTTTATTATGTGGTTTCAGCTGCTTTGCTACACTGGGGATATCTACTTCTGACTTACTCATGTTGGCCGTTGTTCTTAGTTCAGTTTCTGGAATATTTACTTTCCTTTTCCTGTGGTGAAGGAATTTCAGAAAATCGTGATTAGTTATTCTGCTTTAATGGCTCTGTCATCAGTAACATCACCATTGTTATTGCACAGTGTATATATTGATTGTGTCTTTCCACTAATGTACTTTACTTACAACCAGAATTGTATTAGTGTGAAAACTCTGAAAAACATCTCAAATCGAAGTTTGCACTAAATTTCAAGTTTCTGTAAAACTTCGCCAATCTTTTGGGTTCCGCATTCTTGTAAATTTGGCATTCTTTCTTTGTTGCTTCTGCAACAGTGTTCTGACCTGTTTTGTGTACCATGGGGGATCAGTACCATCTCTTATTAATTTATTTGGTATACATCACTGAGTTGCCCTCAGTACCATTTCTTTGAATTTAATCTGGGCTACACTTACGTAGTCAAATTGGAAGGGGTCAAGATTGTCTCTTAGGAAGGCACCTAACGAATTTTTATCTGCTTTTTTAAAAACACATACTTTGTGTTTATGTTTGGTGGATTCAGACTTTACAATATTCAGTCTCGCAACAGTAATCTTGTGGTCACTAATTCCTGTATCTATCTTGACGCTCCCTATTTGCTCAGCATTATTTGTTGCTAAGAGGTCAGATATGTTGTTGCAACCATTTACACTTTAAATGGGCTCCTGAACTAATTGTTCAAAATAATTTTCTGAGAACACATTCAGAACAATTTTGGACAATGTTCTATGCTTAGCACTGTCTTAAAACACGTATTTTCACCAACATATCAAGGGTAGATTGAAGTCACACCAGCTATAATTGTATGAGAGTGGGGTACCTATTTGAAATCATCTGAGTTTTATTCCGGTTGTCTAGTATAACCTCTACCTGTACTTACCTCACAGGAACGATCTACTTCAATTTTAATACTTCTTAAGCTACAAGGTGTACAACTTTGCTTCAGCTGTTTTTCCCCAACATTTGGGGCTTTAATGAAAAAAATTGGTTACACATGTATCATTCAAAGTATTTTCCATTACTGGCCACTACTTTCTTCCATCTTTCAGGCATTTTGTGAATCCCGTGTCGAAAAAATTGTTCATCTTTTAAAGCGATCCACAAATCGATCCAATTTGTGACTTCTTCATGAGATCAGAAGTGTTGATTATCCAGGCCATGCGCTATTGATCTAAGCAGGTGAGATAGTCAGAGGGAGCAATGTCTGGAGAATACGGCAGGTGAAGTAGGACTTCCCATTTTAATGTTTCCAAGTACGTTTTGACCTCTTTTGCAACATGGGGTCGAGCGTTGTTGTACTGCAAAATCACTTTATTGTGCCTCTCGCTGTATGGCGGCCGTTTGTCTTTTAATGCTCTGCTCAAACACATTAATTGCATTTGATAACGAGCACATGTGATTGTTTCACTTGGTTTTAACACCTCACAGTACACAACACCGAGCTGGTCCCACCAAATGCAGAGCATGATCTTGGAGCCGTGAATATTCGGTTTGGTCATCGATGTGGAAGCATGGCCGGGATATCCTCATGATTTTTTGCCTTTAGGGTTATCATAATGAAATCATTTTTTGTCCCCGGTCACAATGCGATGCAGAAATCCTTTCCGTTTCTGCCTCTGGAACAACTGTTCACAAACACACAAACACCGTTCAACATCTCTTGGTTTCAGCTCCCACGGGACGCAAGTTCCTTCTTTCTGAATTGTGCCCATTGCCTTGAGACATTTTGAAATGGCTTACTGTGTCACTCCCACTAATTGTGCCAATTCTTCTTGAGTTTGATGTGAGCCTTCACTCAGCAATGTCTCCAATTCTGCATCTTCGAAAACATTTTCTTTTCCACCACTATTCCAGTCTACGACATTAAAATCACCATTCTTGAAGTGTTGAAACCACTCATGACATGTTCTTTCACTAACAGCATCCTAACCATACATACTTGAGAGCATTTGATGAGACTCAGCCGCTGTTTTCTTCATACTGAAACAAAACAGTAAAACCTCCCACAAAGGATGAGAATTAGGCTCGTAAACTGACATTTTCAGTCAAGAATAACTTTATGATGCAGACATAAATTGATTTATGTTTGAATGAGGTTATGTTGACCGAGCTCCAAGCTAACTGCCTGATGTCTGCGATCTGTTTCTTTTGACCGCTACTTACCGTTGTCGCCACCTATTGGCAAATGGCGGAAACAAAGTTGTACACCTTGTGCTGATGACAGCAATAAACGCTCCTCCATCAACTGTATTTAATATGTCCTTTCTAACACTGTTAGGTCATTTGTAAAAATTTCAGTTGATCTTATTTCTGGCTTTAACCAGCTTTCTGTATGTATAACGATTTGAGCTTCAGTGCTTTCTATTAGCGCTTGGAGATCTGCTATGATAATTTACAGCTACGGTACGATTGTTCATCCTGCATCCTTTTATACTGATGTGCCCTTTCTGTAGTTTCCCGAGACCCTAATGGGGAAGGGGGAACATAGAGTCCCCTCCACACAGTCCCCACTACCGTCTGATCCCCTTAGGCTCTGCACCAAAGGACCACAATCAGTTCTATTGATGATGCTACAGATGGTGAGCCCCACCTTTATCTCACAAGTATGACTGACAGTCCTTACCATTTCAGCTCAACACCTCAAAGGGGAGAGATTCTCTTCTGATCTAAAGTGATACTCATTATTAGTGCTGACATGAGCCACCAGCTGCATTTGGCTGTACCCTGTGCACTTCAAGGCATTGGGAAGCACTTGTTCCATATCTTGAATGTCTCCTCCCAGTATGCACCCACAGTGCAGACTGAATTCCTTCCCATTCTTGGCAGCCAGATCCCTAAGGAGTCCCATTATGCACCTAATATTGAAGCTCCTGATTATCAGTAATACCTTCCAGACCTTGAGGGCCAATGAGACTAGAGGCTTGCTCTGGAACACAGGGAGTGGCTGCATCTGGCTCAGGATCTACATCAGCCACAGTTAGCACCTGAAATCTGTTCATCCCCTAAACTGGGGAGGCCCTCAGATTGGCCCCCTGGAGAGGCTTTAACGACCTGCCACACCTAGCAGCAACCTCCAACTCAACCACGACTGTGGGCTCAACCTCACTGTAAGGCAGTACCCAGGGCAGCCACAGTTGAAGACTGATCAGGGGATGTGAGGAAACTGCTTGGACACTCTTTGGATCCCCATGTCCAGCCCCCCACAGTGATGCTCATTGTCAGCAGCCTGAAGCTGCATGACCAAAACCAACACCTCATGGAGCTGTGAACGAAGGGTCACCAACTCAGTTCACATCGGAACACAGCAGTCACAGTTGCTATCCGTACTAAAGACAGTGGAGATATGCTTTACAGACAGTAAACACACAGATAACTGAAAATAAGTCATGCCTTTGTGAAACTCATAAAACAAATTCACAAAAGCATGGTGTACCTGTTGCAGGAATGGAAGGAGCTGTCTCCCTGGTAGTCCAGCCTATTCTGAACTGTTCTAACTGAAACAAATGAATAAAAGCCTGTGCAACGTGAGGGTTGCTATGAGCAGCATTTCAAGTGCCAGTACTTTACACTACACTGCTACTAAAATGGAAGACTGTGCCTAGTAAGCACTGGTGGTGGGCATGTCTGAGGATGGACTGTTTCCACTGGCTGATGTGCTCCTGTTTGTGCACAGAAAATGAGCGAGAGTGTACTCTGGAGATAATATTTATAATGGGGCCATTGTAAGCTGAGCTATTGCATTTTGTTTGCAGAAGATACATGAAATAAATTGAGGACCATTATCTTGCAAATGTTACTTAGTAATCCTACTAGAAGAAAAAGACTTTTCTGACAGTCTTCTGTAGATGTATTTGAATTGATGTCCATTACATAGGGGTAGTTCGATTACACATTGACAAGTTAGTTCATTGATGTTAGAAAGCATCCTGCATAGCCAATATTGATTCATTGACAAGTTCAAGGACATATTTTATGTGGTAAACACTGAATTTAGTGTTCATGTGTTTCTGTACATGCTGGACAAATGTGTATTACTTTTTCTGTCATTAGATAAGGCTGGCCTCTAAACATGATAATGAGCTAGTGCCTTTCATACAAGCATAACAGAACATTTAGAGGAGGGACTGGGGAATGACCAACATGTGATGTTCTGCTTGAGATTTTATCACCAGGATCCCATTTACTATTTATCAAGCATATCTATGTGAAAGTAAAGCTAATAATGCTATGTCATTAGGACTCTTTTTCCAGAGACCTAAATGTACAAGGTGTTCCCACATTTTACATACATGAAATAATTCTCTTTTCTTTTTAATAACTTCTGGCACAGATATGTAGCTAGGAACAAAGAAAGTTTTATGTTTCTTATACATAGATTTCATCTTTTCATGCAGATACCACAATACATGGGAATGAAAATATGCAATAGGGTAAAGACATAATTTTTTGAAAAGTTGATACTGAAGTGATAAAAAGAAAATTATATATCACTCTGTTGGGTAATTTTTAATGATGATATGATTATTTGAGTGGCAATAGAAAATTTAATTCAGATTTTGGAGTTATATCATAATAAATGTTATATTCCGTGTATAATTTATTATAGTTATAAACTGATGAATTTCCTGTAGGCTAAAGCAGTGATTTTACTTGTATGTTATGAGACAATGAAATTCTGATTCTGTTTCTTATTTAACCTTTTTTATTTTTATTATGACTCATCTGGTTAGAGGATCATACTCTGTGAGTCTTGCAATGGTTTGTGTCGTTTTTGGGAAACTATATATGATACTTGTCTAGTTGTATGCAGACTATATCCTGTTGGTTAAGTGATGTTCAGGACTTATTGATAACCAGGAGAGTTTATTTGCATTAACATTTTTTAAATTGACTTGTAATAACTCTCATTGTTATGTGCACCGAGTAAAAGTTCTCAGCACTGTGGGTGCTGTGCTGCTTGCTTTGACCCACTGTTGTGAGGCCCATAATTTGCCACTAGCAATGTTTAACCAGTAATTGTATGGAATTTCACTCCACAGGTATTGGATATCTGCCTCTTCTTTGATTTATGACATATTTAATTGAGCCTGATTCATTGTGTTGGATGCATATGCAATTGATTGCTCACTTCCATCTGAATTTTTATTGCTACGATGGTACCTGTTCGTTTTCTGATGCATATGCCAAAGAACTGAATGTTTACTGCTTATAAGTTGCTGAATGTGTGGCCAGTCTCAACTTTTTTTCAGTTTAAGGAATATAGAATTGATCTTTGAAGACCATACGTATGTAGTGTCTAAGCCTATTAAGCAGGTGCATTATCTAAGATGCATTCAGAATTTATTTGACATAATGGTTTGTTGCCCAGGAAAACCTACAATTCCATCAGTGGCTGTTGGTAATGTGTGTAAGGCTTTTAAATGCTGCTAGTTTTGCCAATGTTCTTTTATAACTAAGAATATACCATGGTCTATTCTGTTTGTTCTTGGAAGAACTACATGTATTGAGATTACATTTTAGGCCTGCCTTGTTTAATCTACTGAAAAATGTTTACAAGTTTGTTATATGGTGGGTGCACTTGGTATCCCAATAGGCAATCTGTCATATTTATATAAGCAAATGAGTGTGTTCAAAATGGCAATTTACTTAGAAAACTCATCTAGGAGGAATTGGGGATATGATTCTGCAAGATCAATTTTTGATGAACACTTTCCACCAGGTTATTTAGAAAGTAGCTCATTGATGTAAAGAATGGAGTCAATATCTACTGTAGCTTGTGTGTCAATTATGCTTTTAGAATCTCCACAAGTACATTAAGAATTGTTTGGTTTCATGACCTCAAGAATGGGTGTAGCTTAGCTGATGGCCACCACTAGTTTGATTATTCTTACTTACAATAATCTATCTAATTCTTTCTTAAGGCTGCTTCTAACTGTGAATGGCATGGGTTGGGTCAAGAAAAATTTATGGGTCATGATTGGTTTAAATGTAGTGTGGGCTTAGAATTATGATGCACACCTAGCCCTTGTGCAAATAAAAGCGGTACATTCATAACATTGTCTTATTTCCTTAAAGGGAATAAAAGACGAAATTGGATTAATTTCATCCTGTAGTTTGAAGCTGAGAGATGTAAAGGTGTTCACACAAAATATTAGCAGCATTTGTTAAGGTAATAACTATAATATTTATTGCACATGATACCTTTTTGTATCACATGTACTCATAAAATTGCCTGGTAATGGTAATATTTTGGTTTGAATGAAACTAAACCAAAAGTTGTAGGAGCCAGTGGCGGGGCTTGTAACTGATAGTATATGCTCACTCATTCAAACAGTGGCTGCTCCTGTATCTGCATGAAAATTAATTGCTTTATTTACTATGTCAAGAGAGACAGGCAGGTTACATGGTGCCTGGAACATACTGGCCCAAAACTGAAGCAATATTCATTTCCAGGGGGGTCTTTAGGCAGAGGAAAATGTGACCTCATTGTTGTTGTTGTGGTCTTCAGTCCTGAGACTGGTTTGATGCAGCTCATATGTTGTAAGATTTTCAAAGTGATTGCCATAATGGACATGTTGATCAAACATACAATATAAAACAGTCATGATGCTGTGGCCTATTGAAATTGGAGTGAACATATCATTAAGATGACATCTGGATGGGTAGGGTATTTTGATTGATACTTTGGACTGACATGTGACTGTGCTGTTTGTTTAGTGCAGACCTCTTGTAGCCACAGTGCATGTGTACAAAACATCTGTAAATTTAGATGGGAATGATTCTGACCTAGGTGCTGTTAACTGAACATATTTTACTTGTGCAACTTTCAGCGCAAGGGCCAGTGATCTTGAAATGTAACCTTCTTCACTTGTTGATAAGAGTCAGATTACAGAAAATGTTGTCCCAAAATTGAGTAGTTCCTGAACAGTTTAGTTGTTGATCATGATGTCAATTTGATTTCCTGACACCCTGACATCCATCATCCATGAAATATTATCATCTATGGTGATCTCACCTTCATAGATGGTCCTCTCATTTAGTACTGCTAATTTCAGCAGCTGGGTGAGTATCTGGAATCTCTTGTGTGCTGATGGAGAATGACTGTCACATTGGAGAGGGACCTCAACCAGGAGTATGATGATAGGCTTCATCCCACAGGTCAACTGTAGTTACCTGCAGTAGCTTGACATGTGCAGAGGTGTTCTGTTCTTTGGTGTCTTGTGACACAATAGTTGTCAACAATCTTTTACTCTCTTTACTGTTGCACAAGACATGCTCACAGTATCCACAATGGAAACATACTGGCTTGTTGCTCCAACTTCATTCTTCCATTTTGGTCCACCATATAGAGATAGGTGTCAATGATTGATGAATGCCTCCTTGAATTAGCAATGTTATTTCCTCCATGCTGGATTCAATATTCAATCCTTTTACTTCCAGCCATCAGGATTGTAATGTTCCTGCTCTCATTCAAGGCATAAAAATTTAGCTCAAAGTTCTAATTATAGACTATATTTTTCTCAACAACTAAAAGAGGAATTTTGCAAATCATAGACATTTTAGAGCAGAAATGCTGCTTTTATCGTGAATACTTGCCTTGAATAATCCAAGAGTGTTGTTCATTGTTGTTCATGTTTGTTCTCTGAACATTGTTTCACTGCTTTTTTAATTATACTGAATTCTTACGTAATTCTTGCATGTTAAGTTATTTAAATAAAAATTCCAACAGGGATATACTGATTATTTTCATCATTTATTCATTCCAATTAATTACAACTGACTCACACTACGTAGTGATTCACATTAACAATTCAATAACAATTCTCTATAACAACTAACTGATTTGGCCCAACTCCACAGCCCTCATATTGAAAAGTAACAATTCGTACTTACAGTATTGTTATAATAAATATATCATGTAATTTAGAATGGAGAAATACATGTACAAAATTATTTATGTGTGGCAGTAAGTTTGGTAGGAAACATAGACATATTTTTCATGAAATACAATATTTTTCAATGCTGAATTTTGTAGGATGAGTATTTTTAACAGTTGACATTGCAATATGTAATTTTTCATTAAAAATAAATTAATATTTTATTGGCCTACAATAGTGGTAACTCCAATTCTAAACTTTCATAATTTTATACAAAATACACTGTTTTCAACCCACATTGAAGACTACTTATTAAAACTTCTTTAACTTGTGAACAAATGATTTCATCATTTAATAAATTTGTATTTAATTACATTCCTTGAAATCTGATTATAACTCTTTATAACATTATGCAATTGCTGATGTTGGATGAAAATTAGAACACAATCATATATATTATTTCTACTTAGTGAAATTTCCAACGTATATAGAAGTGTACTAAAAAGACATGTTGTATATTATTATTGGTGACTCTCTGTCTGTTACATTACACACCAGCCCAGAATTTCATGCATAAAATTTATGTAAGAGATTCTGCCAAGACATGCATGTTAAAATATATATATCTATATATATATATAAAACAAAGATGATGTGACTTACCGAACGAAAGCGCTGGCAGGTCGATAGATACACAAACAAACACAAACACACACACAAAATTCAAGCTTTCGCAACAAACTGTTGCCTCATCAGGAAAGAGGGGAAGGAGAGGGAAAGACGAAAGGATGTGGGTTTTAAGGGAGAGGGGAAGGAGTCATTCCAATCCCGGGAGCGGAAAGACTTACCTTAGGGGGAAAAAGGACAGGTATACACTCGCACACACACACATATCCATCCACACATATACATGTCTGTATATGTGTGGATGGATATGTGTGTGTGTGTGCGAGTGTATACCTGTCCTTTTTCCCCCTAAGGTAAGTCTTTCCGCTCCCGGGATTGGAATGACTCCTTCCCCTCTCCCTTAAAAGCCACATCCTTTCGTCTTTCCCTCTCCTTCCCCTCTTTCCTGATGAGGCAACAGTTTGTTGCGAAAGCTTGAATTTTGTGTGTGTGTTTGTTTGTGTATCTAACGACCTGCCAGCGCTTTCGTTTGGTAAGTCACATCATCTTTGTTTTTAGATATATTTTTCCCACGTGGAATGTTTCCCTATATATAGAAGTGTATACCTGCTGGCTGAAATGGGTCAGCATGGGTCTTTCTTTCTAAGAGGCATACCTGTAAAGAGTAACTGTTTGCATGGTTTTTTCAAACGTACATAATTGGGTGATTGTTTGTGATGTTTGTGACACATTAAAACAAGCAAACAAATTTAATTAGTCTTCGTCTTATTTCTCATTTCTTCTCTCTTGTTTCTTGATTCTTGGAATTACTCATCCAACTTCATTTCCTTCATTTGAATTCTTGCTTAAACTCCACATGCAGAGGTCTCTTTTCTTCTATGAATCACATAGTATCATTAGCATGAAATCAAACCCAGGGTGTAAAGGTTCCAGTATGCATCAAGAAACAGCACATGTTGGAAGGATAGATAAGATAATACACTTATTTGAAATTGGAAATGTGTTCACAATCCTAACTGCATGTGTACATTGCTAAATGTGCAGTGTAAGCAGAAAATTGTGTGTCAAAAATTGACAATATGAGCAAACAAGTTACATAATTCAAGAACAGCAAGTGTAGGGAGCTACGAAACATCATAGTGCTGGAAGAAATTAATGATTACTACACAATTAATGGTTCGCTCTCATTCCCAGATTATTCTACTGAAACGAAATAACTGATTAGTAAAAATGGAAGATATGATAATTATTTTACTCATTAGTTTAATCTGTACATTTGCTCTCAGAAACATTCCCATATCCATCATAAATATATGATTTAATTCTTCTCCGTACTGGTGTACAATAATGCTTGCAGTGACATACTGAAAAATATTCTCAAAATTCCATGTTCTTCTTATGTACATGGTAGGGAGGCTTGCATGTCTCAGTGTTACAGATAGCCATACCGTTGGTGCAACCACAATGGAGGGGTATCTGTTGAGAGGCCAGACAAACATGCGGTTCCTGAAGAGGGGCAGCAGCCTTTTCAGTAGTTGCAGGGGCAACAGTCTGGATGATTGACTGACCTGGCCTTGTAACATTAACCAAAACAGTCTCGCTGTGCTGGTACTGTGAATGGCTGAAAGCAAGGGGAAACTAGAGCTGTAATTTTTCCCGAGGACATGCAGCTTTACTGTATGGTGAAATGATGATGGCGTCCTCTTGGGTAAAATATTATGGAGGTAAAATAGTTCCCCATTTGGATCTCCGGGCAGGGACTACTTAAGAGGACGCCGTTATCAGGAGAAAGAAAACTGGCGTTCTACAGATCAGAGCATGGAATGTCAGATCCCTTATATTTTGATTAAAGTTCAGTCTTGATCACGTTATGTCTGTTTTAATGAGTAACCGGTTTCGAATTTTTTCTATAAAACCATCATCAGACCCATTGGCTCCCTTGGGTTGGTAGGTGGAGCTCTCCTTGCTGCTGTGCAGTCAACTGATCAGTTGACTGCACAGCAGCAAGGAGAGCTCCACCTACCAACCCAAGGGAGCCAATGGGTCTGATGATGGTTTTATAGAAAAAACCAAAACCGGTTACTCATTAAAACAGACATAACGTGATCAAGACTGAACTTTAATCAAAATATAACAATTAATTGGTCACTGTATTCCAAAAATGTTTACCAAAATTGTGTCAGATCCCTTAATCGGGCAGGTAGGTTAGAAAATTTAAAGGGAAATGGATAGGTTAAAGTTATATATAGTGGGAATTAGTGAAGTTCAGTGGCAGGAGGAACAAGACTTTTGGTCAGGTGAATACAAGGTTATAAATGCAAAAACAAATAGGGGTAATGCAGGAGTAGGTTTAATAATAAATAGAAAAATAGGAGTGCAGATAAGATACTACAAACAGCATAGTGAATGCATTATTGTGGCCAAGATAGACACGAAGTCCACGCCTACTACAGTACTACAAGTTTACATGACAACTAGCTCTGCAGATGATGAAGAAATTGATGAAATGTGTGGTGAGATAAAAGAAATTATTCAGGTAGTGAAGGGAGACGATAATTTAATAGTCATGGGTGACTGGAATTTGAGAGTAGGAAAAGGGAGAGGAGGAAACTTAGTAGGTGAATATGGATTGGCGGTAAGAAATGAAAGAGGAAGCCGTCTGGTAGAATTTTGCACAGAGCATAACTTAATCACAGCTAACACTTGGTTCAAGAATCATAAAAGGAGGTTGTATACATGGAAGAAGCCTGGAGATACTGGAAAGTCTCAGATAGATTATACAATGGTAAGACAGAGATTCAGGAACCAGGTTTTAAATTGTAAGACATTTCCAGGGGCAGATGTGGACTCTGACCACAATCTATTGGCTATGAACTGTAGATTAAAACTGAAGAAACTGCAAAAAGGTAGGAATTTGAGGAGATGGGACCTGAATAAACTGAAAGAACCAGAGGTTGTAGAGAGCTTCAGGGAGAGCATTAGGAAACGATTGACAAGAATGGGGGAAAGAAATACAGTAGATGAAGAATGGGTAGCTTTGAGAGATGAAATAATGAAGGTAGCAGAGGATCAAGCAGGTAAAAAAAAAGCACTCCATCTTCAGGCCATGAGTGGCCTACTGGGACCATCTGACCGCCATGTCATCCTTGGTGGAGGATGTGGATAGGAGGGGGGTAGGGTCAGCACACCGCTCTCCCGGTCGTAAGATGGTATTCTTGACCGAAGCCGCTACTATTCGGTCGAGTAGCTCCTCAATTGGCATCACGAGGCTGAGTGCACCCCGAAAAATGGCAACAGTTCATGGTGGCCTAGATGGTCACCCATCCAAGTGCCGACCACGCCCAACAGCGCTTAACTTCGGTGATCTCACGGAAACCGGTGTTACCACTGCGGCAAGGCCGTGCAGATTAAAACTGAAGAAACTGCAAAAAGGTGGGAATTAAAGGAGATGGGACCTGGATAAACTGACTAAATCAGAGGTTGTGCAGAGTTTCAGAGAGAGCATAAGGGAACAATTGACAGGAATGGGGGAAGGAAATACAGTGGAAGAAGAATGGGTAGCTCTGAGGGATGAAGTAGTGAAGGCAGCACAGGATCGAGTAGGTAAAAAGACGAGGGCTAATAGAAATCCTTGGGTAACAGAAGAGATATTAAATTTAATTGATGAAAGGAGAAAATATAAAAATGTAGTAAATGAAGCAGGCAAAAAGGAATACAAACGTCTCAAAAATGAGATCGACAGGAAGTTCAAAATGGTTCAAATGGCTCTGAGCACTATGGGACTTAACATCTGAGGTCATCAGTCCCCTAGAACTTAGAACTACTTAAACCTAACTAACGTAAGGACATCACACACATCCATGCCCGAGGCAGGATTCGAACCTGCGACCGGAGCAGTCGCGCGGTTCCGGACTGAAGTGCCTAGAACCGCTTGGGACAGGAAGTGCAAAATGGCTAAGCAGGGATGGCTAGAGGACAAATGTAAGGATGTAGAGGCTTATCTCACTAGGGGTAAGATAGATACTGCCTACAGGAAAATTAAAGAGGCCTATGTAGAAAAGAGAACCACTTGCATGAACATCAAGAGCTCAGATGGAAACCCAGTTCTAAGCAAAGAAGGGAAAGCAGAAAGGTGGAAGGAGTATATAGAGGGTCTATACAAGGGCAATATTCTTGAGGACAATATTATAGAAATGGAAGAGTATGTAGATGAGGATAAAATAGGAGATATGATACTGCGTGAAGAGTTTGACAGGGCACTGAAAGACCTAAGTCAAAACAAGGCCCCGGGAATAGACAGCATTCCATTAGAACTGCTGACAGCCTTGGGAGAGCCAGGCTTAACAAAACTACCATCTGGTGAGCAAGATGTATGAGACAGGTGAAATACCCTCAGACTTCATCAAGAATGTAATAATTCCAATCCCAAAGAAAGCAGGTGTGGACCATTGTGAAAATTATCGAACTATCAGTTTAATAAGCCACGGCTGCGAAATACCAACACGAATTCTTTACAGACGAATGGAAAAAGTGGTAGAAGCCGACCTCGGGGAAGATCAGTTTGAATTCCGTAGAAATGTTGAAACATGTGAGGCAATTCTGACCCTACGACTTATCATAGAAAACAGATTAAGGAAAGGCAAACCTACGTTTCTTGCATTTGTAGACTTAGAGAAAGCTTTTGACAATGTTGACTGGAATACTCTCTTTCAAAGTCTGAAGGTGGCAGAAGTAAAATACAGGGAGCGAAAGGCTATTTACAATTTGTACAGAAACCAGATGGCAGTTATAAGAGTCGAGGGGCATGGAACGGAAGCAGTGGTTGGGAAGGGAGTGAGACAGGGTTGTAGCCTATCCCCAATGTTATTCAATCTGTATATTGAGCAAGCAGTGAAGGAAACAAAAGAAAAATTCAGAGTAGGTATTAAAATCCCATGAGAAGAAATAAAAACTTTGAGGTTCGCCGATGACATTGTAATTCTGTCAGAGACAGCAAAGGACGTTGAAGAGCAGTTGAACAGAACGGACAATGTCTTGAAAGGAGGATATAAGATGAACATCAACAAAAGCAAAACGAGAATAATGGAATGTAGCCGAATTAAGTCGGGCTATGCTCAGGGAATTAGATTAGGAAAGTAAAGGAGTTTTGCTATTTCGGGAGCAAAATAACTGATGATGGTCAAAGTAGAGAGGATATAAAATGTAGACTGGCAATGGCAAGGAAAGCATTTCTGAAGAAGACAAGTTTGTTAACATCGAGTATAGATTTAAATGTCAGGTAGTCGTTTTTGAAAGTATTTGTATGGAATGTAGCCATGTATGGAAGTGAAACATGGATGATAAATAGTTTAGACAAGAAGAAAATAGAACCTTTCGAAATGTGGTGCTACAGAAGAATGCTGAAGATTAGACGGGTAGATCACATAACTAATGAGGAGGTATTGAATAGAATTAGGGAGAAGAGGAGTTTGTGGCACAACTTGACAAGAAGAAGGAACCGGTTGGTAGGACATGTTCTGAGGCATCAAGGGATCACAAATTTAGTATTGGAGGGCAGTGTGGAGGGTAAAAATTGTAGAGGGAGACCAAGAGATGAATACACTAAGCAGATACAGAAGGATGTAGGTTGCAGTAAGTACTCGGAGATGAAGAAGCTTGCACAGGTTAGAGTTGCATGGAGAGCTGCATCAAACCAGTCTCTGGACTGAAGACCACAACAACAACAACATCCAATTGCACTAGATTTGCTATTTATTACAGTGTTTGAATCATCTGCAAACAGAACATACTTGTCATCTGGTAACATTACTGCTGAAAGGGCAGTGATATAAATAAGAAAAAGGAGGAAGGCCCTAAGTTGGAACCATATGTGTCAACAGATGTAATTAGTTCCCTTTTGGATGATGCCTGATACTATAACATACATCTCTTACCCTTTGGCAGCCTTTGCTGCCTGTCAGAGATAAATGATTTGAACCAATTACTGTTACATCATAACATTATAATTTACTTAAAATCTAATTTAAAATATATTTTACAAAAATCACAAACAGTTAACTAAAATAATCTTCAGATTACTATATTTAATCCAGAGGTTTCATG
The DNA here is from genome assembly GCF_023898315.1 of Schistocerca nitens. Lineage (NCBI taxonomy): Eukaryota > Metazoa > Arthropoda > Insecta > Orthoptera > Acrididae > Schistocerca > Schistocerca nitens. The sequence goes on from NC_064620.1 coordinate 286,356,941, forward strand.
CCCCAGTCCTTGACTGTTTAATGTAAAAATCAATGGCCAATTCAGAGAATGGGATGCTTCATTAGTCTCTTTCTCTTCAACATTGTGACCACTAGTACACAGGTACACAAAGGCCTCCACCACACACCTAAAATGACTTGCGTGGTACACTGGTACATGAAGTGCCCTCTGCCACACACTGTAAGGTAATTTACAGAGTATAAATATAAATGTAAATATAGGTAGAATGTGCAGCTCATTTTAAAGAGAATACAATTCAAATTATAAAATTGTTCCATCTCAAGGCAGTAGCCTTTCCCCTGTGATCCTAGTTTTTTCACAAGGGACAAGTTCTAATGAGCAAAATCAACAACCTGTTTGTTAATTCACATCCATTCTTCTAGATAATATTATACATGGTTGAGGGTGGGATGTGTGTAAATGGAGTGTTTCCCTACTCCATCCTGACAGGAAAGAAATGGAGGAATAAAAACTTGTGCAGTAAACATTCTTACTGCATTGTAATTCAAATAGATTGAACATTAATGTTAAAAATTGCAGTTCATCCGATAAGGTAGGCCTATCCCTACATATATGCATATATGGTTACACTTTTGAATCATTTATGGTAATAAGCTACACTCTTCGTAAAACGTACTCCATCAGTGCTGTATGAACTCAATGAATGTGTTACAAAAGTCTGAGACTCTTCTCTCTCTTGGTATATTCTAATGCCCAAAATATGCTATTAAACTCCATTATATGTGCACCACTGAGAAACTCACTGAGGGCCTCATACAATCAAAGCTTCGAGACATCATCCAGTCAAGGTAAGTGACATATTTCGACACAGCTAAACAGCTGGCCTCTGTCGTTTATCTCCCATCTAATTCTTATGCCCTTATGAACATAGTTCAGTGAAGTCTTTAGTGACCACATTTCCCTCTGAATATGTTTATTGGGCAGAGAAATGATGTAAAAGAAATAGTCTAAATGAATGCTTAACAAAACTGTGTCATATACTCAAGTACATATATTACTTGAAAACCTCAAATTCATTTCAGGTAAACTGACTCTACATTACCATAGTTACAAAGCAACTGTTTTAATTAAGATTCTAGCATTGCTCTAAACCAATTGCAGATAATTAAAAGAATTAATCTGCAGCCATCTCAGTCTTGTTCCCAGTGGTGAAACAAATCCACTTCCGTGATACTATTCTAAATTAATCTTTGATCATACAGAATACGTGTAATGTTGAGTTAGTAGAAAATCTAAATATGAATTTCAAAGGTCATTCAAATATGAATTAGAACTCCCAAATGGGCTTGGGAATCTGATAGTGTAGTGGTGTGGAATCTATGGAGATATACGGAAGGCCCAAGCGCCTGCATCGTCCTGTAACAGCTTGTCTCTTTTCATTTGTGAACAGGACAAACATTTCCTTGTTGTTCAACTCATTTTTATTTGTTTTCTCACAAAAGAAAGTATTGTGATGTTCTGCTGGTTCTTTACCATGGTATCAGGTGGTACGATATGAGTAGCTAAGATTTCCTGTTATTCAATCTTGCTCAGCGTATTATTTTGGCATACTCACCCATTTCTGGTCCAACTTCTTTCATCAAAGGGCTGCAGTTACCACTGGATGTTAAGAGTATGAGTCCAACATCTAACTCTCAAAATAATTGTGAGGCTTCTTGATAACATCATCTCACATATATTGTACTCTTAATTACAATAACTGTACACTACAAAGTTGTTATATTATGTGGAACATCACAAAAAGATTGATGAGGACAAAGTCCAAAAACATTTGTCTTCATTTACAGATGTCAATTGAGAGAATCCATGCTAAGGGCAAAGTCTGAAAATATATGTCTTCATTAACAGATGTCAATTGAGAGTATATATATATAACAGGTTTTCTCTTGTCTTTGTGACATCATAGGCATTGTCATGACTGCTCTTCCTCTAACCCACTGAAGTTTTCACTATATTTCAGACACCACTTTACGTGTTGTGAGAGTGTAAATCATTATCAGGGAAGAAAACCTTCAGATATCACAATGTATCAACATGGTAATTCCTTCTAATTCAATAGGATGGGTATGGAGTCTAGTACAGAACTTGCCTGTTATAGAAGGAAATTCTAATTAAGAGTCACATCACTTCATCCAACTGATATGTTACGCAACAGATTCCTCACCACTTCATCCAACTGGTATGTTACAATACACATTTCCTTCCTTCAGGTGAGTGATGTCATCAGCTGTGGAATGCTAACCAATCCACAAGTAGTTAAGTTCAAACTCGTTCTGACATTCTCACTAGGGGAATTAATATCATTTGTCTCTATAAGTACCATCACGGTTGTAATTGTATCTCATTTTCAGTTAATATATTTATTCATATTTATTAACAGTGGAATGCTCCACAAGAGAGGGAACAGTCATAGGTACATATTTCACTTTGATAAGTTTATTAACATTTATAACAGATAATCACTGTTACTGTGGACATGGGACCTCAAGAAACAAATATTTATTTTCCATTCATAGGACAGTTTTACAATATTTCTTTGTTTTCTCTCATGGTCATTATAAGGACATACTGTCCAATTGCCATTTAATCGAATCATTCATCTTTCATCTAAATGAGTATATCTATTTCAGAATTCAAGCTTTTCTAGCAATGCTTCTAAAGCTTTCGTTAATAACTGGATATGTAAATTCGATATTCAGATTAAACCAATTCCATGGACTATATCACCAATACCTCGCATTAAAAATTCTTATAAACCCAGTCATATTAATAATTATCCTGATAAAGATAAAAATGAAAATAAGTATTCCTCTAGAAATAGTATACAGGACTGTACAAAACTCTCAGAGCTATAATTATATGTTGCCTTTGTAGTTGTTACAGGGAACACCACCTTCATTGTTATGAGGCCAGTTTCATCATCAAACAGTTTCACCCTTTATAAGCTGCCACCGAACCAGAGGAGTTATATGTTTTGAAAAATTAACAAGTATTTGTTGTCAGACATTATGTAATCCATTTTCTATCTTTCCAAACCTAGAGAATAGCTTACAAAACTCAGACACTTGTGTCTTTATTATGTCATCTTTAAATTAGCATATGGAACAGATTGACCAACCCAGGTAAATTCCTATACTTTGCTGCTTTGGAGGTACCTCAAAACTAACAGTATCAGCCTTTGTAGTAACCATCATGATGCATCTCTTTCCACAGAAAGAGAATCTCTGCACAATCATCTAAGTATCCACAGTGATATTGTCCCTATTTATGTATCCTCCATTTTATACAGATTTGGGTATAATATCCTGCTAATAGCATAAACCTCTATCTCCTCCTTTTATAGATATATATCAAGGTAACTTACTCCTGCTGTAGCCCTTATTCATACCTGGTTTTTACTCTGTCTTCTGCAGTATTTTTCTTCTACTCCCTCACTACTGTAACTCTTAATATCCTCATATGTTTCAATGAACGCCCTCATATTCTATTGGAGGAAACTCATATCTGGATATCAGTTCATCATTTTTATGCTTCACAGAGAATCCCTCCCCCCCCTCCCCTTTACTGCTACCCCAATCCCCTTGTCAAAAGTGAAGAACTCTAGGTTCTGCAGTCTAATTGCTGGCTAAAGTTTGTTAATACCTGTTGTCACCACATTCTAATGTAAATCTATGTTAGTTGTAAGAGATGTTTCTTAAGAAACTTATATTTTAATCCTGTCTATCTTATGAGACCTTTTTCTTTCCACCTAGTGGGTGCACTAAGAAAATAGCCTTCAAATGTGGAAGCTCTATATTTTTTTATGGACTTTCATAGTTGTGGAAAAACTTGCTAGTATCTTTTTTTAACTGTGAACTGTGATGAAAGACTTTCACTAGCTCCATGTCATTGAGTTTAAAATGAGGTCAAAGTAATGTGTACTTTCCTTTATATAACCAATAATGATGTAAGCACACTTAACATAAGGTGGCCTACACACCAGAAAAAAATTCCTTTTCTTTAATAAAGTATCATTAAATATTGAATTCCAGTCTTGTACCCTTAGGTATTAGCTAGCAATATGCAGTGACCCAAATTAATCTTAACACTATTCTTTTCCTTCAACAATAAACAAATAACTATATAGATACTTTCATTGCTGAGGTAAATAAATAAGAGTAAGAGAATAAAATAGTAAAAACCTAACCAACATAACAAACTGAAAATGCTTCCAGTTCAGATATTAGTTTTCAAGAGGCACACCCCATCAGACATGCACTATTGTGTCCTCAGTATAAAATAACCAAAACAACTCTGGGATTTGGCCAGTAGGCACGTCGTAAATATAGGCTTCTGACTCTTTCACGCCTAAAATTATGTAGGATACACTACTAATAAACCTTACTGCTTCTACATATAATAAATTGTGCATTAGTCTACATAAAAATATTTTCATAGAATATTGCTCCATTCAAGTAGATATTGCTGTTCAAATACTTCTCACAATGATAACAAAAACCACTACAAGCTTTGGTACATCCACTGATATCCAATTACTCTTGACACATAGTGTGCTCAAGGCTTAAATCCTCATAAGTATACTCATTACAGTTTAAGTACATTCAGAGCCAGGCATCCAAGCATGGTGTACCTTATGATACTTCCATGAACACATAAATGTTTGCTTAAAATGTTCTTCCTTAGTTTTAGTTAATTCATCCCAAATTTCCTGTAGTTCACTCTCTGTTTTATCTGTTTCTACATTAGAATGAGGTGTATCTATAGAAGATTCACTCCTTTCTTATACTTTAGTATTGACTAGGTCAGCTACATGCTTCTCCAAAGTAGCAAGTGGCAGTACCTGAAATTGCAGATACATCCAAATGTTGGTTTATTCCAACACTCTCAAACTTCTTACTTGAACATCTGAGATCTGTTTGTCTATTGTTTTAAATTCCTGCTCATTAAAATCTTGTAGTTGTTTAAAGCCCTTGTTCACCACTTTAAATTGCACATTTACTCACTTCCAAAGTAAGTTACAGTGTTTCAATATTTCAAGATTCATTTCATCCAGCAAGGTGAATAGTTTCATTTCTAACTGCAAGACGATATTCTATAGTTCCTAAGTGACCCAGATATATGCTGATTTAGTATGATGTTTTTTGTTTTTATTTCATTTTTAACACAGTTTTAGTATTCTCTAGTGTCACAGTTAAACCTTTGATATTATTGATCAGTTGCTCACTAAATGTCTTGAACCAGGGGGAAATGCCTGTAGTCATTTTCCCATGACCACAGGCAAACAATGTATACAATAACATGTTTAATTAGTCTCAGCCTAATATTGCAACTTGCTACTACACAAATAACTTAAATTTCTTACTAACCATTGCTTAATGGACAAGGCATTTTATATGTATCTCAGCTACTGGTATGTCATTGCATTTTATCTCCACCAGACATTGGTATGGAGGCCAGAGATTAACACGTGACTTGTCAATTTTGATATTCCTCTGATCTGAACTGGCCAGTGTTGACAGAGCTCTGTTAACTAACCGCTATAATTGCTGCCTCTCTTGCTGTTATCAATGGAAGACATGTTTGGAATCTGGACTGTTCATCTGTTTAAAGAGGAAACTGCTGCTGTGTTTGTGTTTGCCACTGTTGTGGGCTGCCTTTAGCTGCTTTTCAAGTATTAAGTACATTACATTCAAAAAGGACACTGCAAAAATTCATGATGAATTCACAGTAATTGGTTTTCCTGCAGCCACTGAAAAAATATTAGTTCAATTTGTCTTTTGTGATTGTGGAGCTATAAAATCTAAAATTCAGCAAACTGTAGCCTCAGACATATGCAAGCAATCTCCTTTATATGTATCCAGTTTTTAGACCATAAACCATGGAAAATCTAGGATGGAATAACAATTATGAAATAGGATAGACTACTACTCACAACACTGAGGAGGCTCTGAGTGGCAGACAGGCAAACACACACACACACACATACACACACAACTCCCACACACATGGCGACTGTCACACAACTTGCTACTACACAAATAACTTAGATTTCCTGAATATTCTAAATGTGCCTGTCTGCTGCTCAGTACCCCTTCTATTTGCAGACTAGAAATCTATCTTATTTTATTGATGTCAATTCATAGACTACATTAGACTTTTCAAAGCTTAATGCTGGCTCAATATTAGCAATATCATGTGTTCGTCTCAAAACCCTCGCCATGAAGGAGATTGCAAATATAGCTTACACAGTTATGTGACTGAGGTTTTGCTACAATAATCTGTCATCTTTTCTAGTGTAGTATTTTGAATGTCCACTCAGACAAATCATGTACATTTTTAATAAATATATAATACTACATACTTTGTTGTCCTTCATATCTTCCTTTCTTGTGTGTAATATATTGTCAGATTCAATATACAAATTTTACATGACACTGTAAGTATCACATCTCTAAAGTATGAAGAATTATGCAGAGGTACCGTACAAATACAAAATTTTTAAGGCTTTCATGGCCACTTGTTAACAAACTGTCCATTGGTTTCTGTCTTTGGTTCTTCAGGTGACATACATTTGAAGATTTTTCTGACTTTTGCCAGCATGAGTGGCTGGCTTTCTCAAACGTCATTGAACAAATGTCAGCCAAAGAACCAAAGACTGAAGCCAACACACAATTTACCGTACAAATCGTTACTCATTTGATTATTAAGGCCTACGCTTGATGCAGTCAATAATTTTTGTCTATAATGTGATGGTTTGACTTCACAGCAGTGATGGTAATAGTTTTAAACAGATTTCAGTTGACATGGAAATATACAAAAACAAGGCAACACAGTCTAATCTTATCTTCTTAATAGCTACTGAAGAATAATTAGCAGACATCATAAACTGTTAATTTCACTTATTATCAATTCATGTGCAGTCACTCAGGGATTGATTTAGCAAGTGAAACAGGGCTCTAATCCTAAAACTCTACAAACTGTTCTATAATGTTGTAAACACACAAGGCAGTGTGTGATGTAAACTTGAGCTAGATGGGTGTCTGGTTTCTGTGTGGAGTAGAAATACTTCTCTAAGTTGCTATCGAAAATGTCAATTACCAGGAGTGTAGCATCATGGGTCCTTAATCATGATCAAAATTGTTAAGACTTCTTTGTTATGCAGTATCTTTTATCAAAAACTTGTTTATATAGGATAATCACCCATAATACTACATTTATAACTCAAAAAATTGTATATACAGTATAGTCTCTAATAATATTAAATCTATGAGCTTCACCTTGTGCTTTACACACATATCAACTTATTTTACATGTATGATGGTACTTCAACAATATGGAAAGGTTAGATTGCTACTCACCAAATAAAGGAGGTGTTGAGTCACAGATGAATACATAATGGTGTATCCACAGAAACAGATGTGCATGCTTCTCCACAAGTCCATGTAGCTTTAGACAACATGAATGTCTTACTGTGTATTCATTATCATTGTTTGTGTAAATTAAGTCATGATAACATATGTGTAATTTGGATTAAACCCCATGGTGATGTCCACAAATTTAGTATTGATTGTAACTGTATTGCATATACAAGTTTTAGATAAAGGATGGTACAGAATAAACCAATATTTTTTGTTGTGATTAAGGGCTCATCCCACCTTACTTTCAGTCGCTGACCATATAAACTAGCAATGTATACTGCCACTATCTGTGTCAGCTGCAGTTACATGATTATGTTGCTCATTGTACCTCTGGTGGCCACATGGCTTCACATTTTCAGGACCAAGATAATTAAGTAACTATGTTGTCTTTCCTTACATGAACCTGTATCAGTTTTCAATAGCTGTTTATGTGCTCATACTACATGACTGCATCTCACAAATGACATGTGTGTGCACTTTCAGGATCAAGAGGAAACGGCACCTACTGCACGACAGCAGCGCAGCCCTTCAACTTGTGTGCCAGCAATGGCAGTAAAGATGGTGAGTGCTGAACTGACTCTTATGGGTCCTGATCGAAGCCCACGGCCATCGCTGGCACATGCGTTTGTTTCAACTGACTCGTCAGGTTCTTTCTCTGGGGTCCCTGTGGATGGAGCAGCTGATGGTGCACCTGTTGATGGTACTCTACCACAAAAGACTCAGGAAAGAACGGAGAACACTACCAAAACTGGTCCACCACCAGTCAACAACTGCCCGTCTGATAGTGGTGAGTTTGTTTAAGGACAGATGCTGTTCCTTGACTCACACCATTGCTTGAAATTCATTAGTTGTGGTAACTGAGTTGAATCACATTTGTAGCATTTAAGGGATATTGTTGCTATTATTATTATTATTATTAGTATTTTGTTTTGTTTTGTTCTGAATAGATTTAGTTTTACCAGTATGTTTTTACTAAACGCTGCAGACAATAGCTTTTTTTCTTCTTTTTTTTCTTTTTTTTTAAGTTTCTTGTTTTTATAATTTTATTTGTGTTACGGTGTTATGAATACATCAGATGTTTCTGTTATCTTCTTTGTAAATTTGTTCTCTGTACTAAATGACAAATTAATGGAAGTCTCAATTCTTAATTATGGCATAAGTTACTCTCTTGTGTTTTAGGACTCTGAACAAATTAACTTTTTCTTTCTCTACATATGCGACTTACTGCCATTATCTTTCTTCCATGCCAAACAGCTTGGTACAGAATGCTGCAGTCATATTCAAGATCAAGTTTCAGTCTCAGCCTATCATTGTGCAACATTTTTAATATTTTTGTAATTATTAGTGTTCGTGGCTACCCAGAATTTTTTTTCAGAATATTTGTTGTTGAGTCAGTAGTAGTTTTCCTGTTGATCGACTTTTAAACCCTAACAAATTTTACATTACGCTTTTATCATTTTTTTCCCTCATATAGGTACAGAAAAACATGTGGTTTTGCACAATGTTCAAATAATTTGTTTCTTATCACTATATATGGTTATACCAAGTACAATGACTCAGTTTATCCTTGAATAACTCTCTAGCAGTTTGTTCAGTGAGCATGCATTATATAGTTAATTGATTCAGGACATGAATTATATTACCTCTCATGTGAAATGCCAAATAGTGATTTTAGTTTTGTGTGAATTTGCTGACAGCAAGTGGCATTGACAGATTAGAATGTAAAGATAGTAGTTCAGATTAACAACATAGCAAATCCATGCACCTTACTTTGTGTTTGCCATCATAATGCATTTCCAGAAAAGCAACAAACTGATTTGAATATTTGTATTGAAATATACTGCCAGAAAAAAAAAATTAGTGCACCCTTTTAGAGGTTTCAAATTGACTCAACATTTATAATCGCAACAGTGCATATGGAAAACATTAAATGATTACATTTACTGATCAGTAGCATAAGTGGTTCTGAGGTACCAGGTATCGACCCACGCTGACACACACACACACACACATTAGTAAGTGGTTTAGCATCCACCAGCAGCAATGCAGGTGCTTACTCTGGTATCCAGTCAATCATACAAATGCCAAATACTGCGCTGGGATATGTTACGCCATGCCTGCTCAACCTGTCCATGTATTTCTTTAAGAATTGTTGGTTAATGAGTCACTTCTTGTCACATAATATCCCACACGTGCTGGGTTGGAGACATGTCCGGAGATCATGCTGGCTAGGGAAGTTGCTGAACTTGTTGCAGAGAACGTTGAGTTTCACGAGCAATGTGTGGGCAAGCATTATCATGTTGGAAGAACAGATCACCTTCCTGCTGCAAGAACGACAAAAGAACTGGTCTAACAACATTCTGCCCATACTGAGTGCTGGTTAGCGTCCCCTGCAGAACCACCAAAGGTGAACAAGAGCTGTAGCTTATCGCACCCCAGAGCGTCTTGGCCGAATGCACTTACCAGGTCCATGTCATATGCACAAACGGCCATCACGTGCATGCAGACGGAATCTGCTTTCATTGATGAAGATGACGGTGTGCCATTCTGTCATCCAACTTTTCCTCTGATGGCACCGGTAGAGTTGCAGATGCTGTGGTGTGAGGGTAAGATGGGCGAGAGGTGTGCAAGCCCTTAGGCCCACTGCTACTAACTGGTTTGCAACAGTTCATCTTTGACACGTCTGGGCTCACAAGCCCTCTTATCTGTGCTGTGGTAGCTGTACTATCTACCACTGATACCTTTACAATAAGACAATGATCGTAGGCACCTGTGCTGCATCTGTGCTGCGTGGATGTCCAGAACCTCATCTGTGGGTGTAAGAATATTCACATGACCACTGATACCAGCATCGTTGCACAACTGGAGCAGCATGTCCAACTTGTCTGGCAATTCTCTGAAAGAATGGTCCTACCACTTGGAAAGCCACAGTTTAATCCCTTTCAAACTCACTCAGTTAGCTGTAGGAAGCATGAGTGCATCTCCATTACATGGTTGCCTGCTTGCTTCACACTTAGCACCGCACTTAGCCTTCTGGCTATGAGCATTCCATATTAAAGAGCAAACACAAATGGCACTCTGGCAGCTATGCCACTATGCCGTCTGTTAGTGGACGATGTTGAAACAATTATCAGCACGTCTACCATCCCCCAGGTGACATATGATATCATCAGATCAAAATTAACGTAGTCTTTCCAAGTGTGCAAATTTTTTTCCAGGCAGTATTTTTGTTTGTAATATACATGAAAAATTTAGGTGGCACACTTTTGCAAAGTTCATATTTTTATAATGACAAATATCTTACTTCTTTTTGTAGGAGAAGAAGAGCTTGTAGCAGAGTCACTGGAGAAATTAATGGAGAACAAAGCTGTAAAGGAGAAAAAGCTAGAATTGGAAAAGAAACTGGAATCACTACGAAAAAAGCATGAGAAAGAGAGAGCCCGTATTCAAATACATAAAAGTTCCCAAGATTCAGAGAAGTCAAAATCCAAGTTCTCCATGAGTCACAAGCTAGTCAAGAGGCTGTCAAGCAAAAATATGTAATAATAATTAACATAGTGTTTCTTAGTTTTTTTCTGTTTAGTTTATTGCCTGTTGGAATTACCCATTGCCACTGTGTATAAATATGGTGTATAATATTGGCATTAAAACTAGACTTACCTCTCATAGTTAATGGTCAGAAGATTAGTGTATGCTATTAGATGAAGTGTTGAAAAATTGAACCTCAAAAGGATTGTGAAACACAATTAGTGAATGTATAATGAACTGAGAGGTTTTTTGTCTGTACTGTAGTGCATCAAAAACCTAAATTATGGTTTTATTAGTTTCATAAACCATTTAAGGTAATTGCTGGTATTCCTCCAGAAATTTGAAGTTAACTGTGTTATTGTACATTTTTTCCTTATTCATCGTCTGAGTGCAGATGTGGAGTTTCAGTAAAGTGATCAAAATACAGCAGAATAGAATAGTATGCACACTTAACAAAGGGCAACAGGTGCACAGGCTGCATAATTTTTGGCATATCCACACTGCAGTATACAAATATCAAAAACCACATTGTCCACATCTTTCCTGCATGCTGTTCCATCCTGCTTTATGTTAATCGCTGCATTGAAACTACACATTTGCATTTCAGTCATGAATAGTAGAAGAACATTTAACAAAACAGGCACTTTTACTTATAAAATATGACCCTGTAGGTAATGCATGTACTGATATATATTCTGTCAAATTAATGTTTCATGTTTTTCCAAACAATGCCTCATTTATGACGTTGTGAAACTGTTGGTAATAGTTGTCTGTTACACAGTATTGTTTTTCAGTGATTTGGCTTCTGTAGACTCTGGACTTTTTTAAACTTTCAAGCATCATTCGTACACAAGCACAGATAAATGATTTTGACAGATGGTAGAACAGACACATCTCCATACTTTAAATCATTTTTATTTGGTTGTTGCTGCTTACATTGTGATAGTTCCCATGTTAGTAATATGTGTAATACATCCTTTTCACAAAGTATCTTTCCAGACTGATTAAAATGTGTCATGGTTGAATGCATCATTAAAAAAGATATTAGGACAGGTATTGATAACTATTGACCCTTTCATTGTTAACTCCTTTCTCAAGTAATTTGAAAAAAAAAGTCATTGTACGTAGGAATGGGTTATTATGCCTGCCAATAAGAAATTCTGGACCAGGAGGGACCTTCCAGTGAAGATGCCATGGATCATTTCCTTCAACATGAATTAAGGATAACTGTATGACAAACTTTCACCTACTGGGATTTTTAATGATCTGTGTAAGGCATTCGGCTGAGCAAATAACATTCTTATGGAGAATTTTGAAAGTCACTGGCATCCAAGATACAATTAGCAAGTGGTTTACTTCTTATTTAACTAATAGGAAACAAATAGTCATAGTAGATAGCTTAGGCAGCTCTTATGGTGCTTCTTTTACTGAGAGAGGACCTTTATTACTGTTATTTCACAGGGTTCAATATTGAGACCTGTCTTATTTGTGCTGTTTATAAATAACTTACACTGAAAAAGCAGAAATAGTGTTCTTTGCAGATAAAGCAAGCCTCAAATCAAGGCTAATAAAGATACAACAACAGAAATGACAATAAATGAAATACTCAGATAATATTGTTTCAGAAATAAAACACTTTGAGCTGGATATGAACTTTTTTGTTTACAGGAGCACAACTGGTTTCATGATATCAAATCACATCCACAAGTACACGTCTACAAGATAGGAAACATGCAATCAACAGTACGATAAAAAACTAGATACTAATACTAATATACTAATAATCTATGCTCTATGACAACCAATATGAAATACTCACATGTCAGTAAAACATAATGCCCTAATAAAAGAAGGAGAGGGACATCACGTTCTCAAAATAACATACTGTTATGTGCAACGAGCAAGGCATCATGAATCAGATTAAACAGCTGAAAAACTGACGTGTTAGAGGTGCTTTTACCTATAATGAAAAGAACAAAATAAGAAAACAAAAAGAAGGTAAAAAGCAACAGCTAGTAACATTGAAAGCCCATGGTTAGAAAACTCGCTTCATATCAGGAAATGGTACGGAGGGAACTAGCGCCACCATGCACATGTGGGGGAGGGGGGGGGGGGGGGGGGGGGGAGTAACAAAAATTTTTGCACTTGTCAAAAATCATGGGAATGATTGAGGCCCCCATTACACCACAATAATATAACCTATAAAATACTTCAGCATAAACAGATGCAAGAGCATACAAAAGCAAGCCCAGGGTCACTAACCAATCAGTCAAAAAAGTATGACCTTAGGTTCTTGAAAGGCAATAACAGTTTGACATTATATTGTAATGTTTTAACTCCACCTGATTATTAAGGATGTGTTGGGGAATACAACTTCAGACTCCACCTGATTTAAGGCCTCTTCCAAAATGTTTAAGGTCAGCCCCTTTACTTCTTTGTGTAAAACTTTTAAATTATTAATATGGTTATAATAGAGGGAAACATTCCGCGTAGGAAAAATATGTGTAAAAACAAAGATGATGTGACTTACCAAATGAAAGTGCTGGCAGGTCGACAGACACACAAACAAACACAAACATACACACAAAATTCAAGCTTTCGCAACAAACTGTTGCCTCATCAGGAAAGAGGGAAGGAGAGGGAAAGACAAAAGGATGTGGGTTTTAAGGGAGAGGGTAAGGAGTCATTCCAATCCCGGGAGCGGAAAGACTTACCTTAGGGGGAAAAAAGGACGGGTATACACTCGCACACACACACATATCCATCCACACATATACAGACACAAGCAAACATATTTAAAGACAAAGAGTTTGGGCAGAGATGTCAGTCGAGGCAGAAGTGCAGAGGCAAAGATGTTGTTGAATGACAGGTGAGGTGTGAGTGGCGGCAACTTGAAATTAGCGGAGATTGAGGCCTGGTGGATAACGGGAAGAGAGGATATATTGAAGAGCAAGTTCCCATCTCCGGAGTTCGGATAGGTTGGTGTTAGTGGGAAGTATCCAGATAACCCGGACGGTGTAACACTGTGCCAAGATGTGCTGGCCGTGCACCAAGGCATGTTTAGCCACAGGGTGATCCTCATTACCAACAAACACTGTCTGCCTGTGTCCATTCATGCGAATGGACAGTTTGTTGCTGGTCATTCCCACATATAATGCGTCACAGTGTAGGCAGGTCAGTTGGTAGATCACGTGGGTGCTTTCACACGTGGCTCTGCCATTTGATCGTGTACACCTTCCGGGTTACAGGACTGGAGTAGGTGGTGGTGGGAGGGTGCATGGGACAGGTTTTACACCGGGGGCAGTTACAAGGGTAGGAGCCAGAGGGTAGGGAAGGTGGTTTGGGGATTTCATAGGGATGAACTAAGAGGTTACGAAGGTTAGGTGGACGGCGGAAAGACACTCTTGGTGGAGTGGGGAGGATTTCATGAAGGATGGATCTCATTTCAGGGCAGGATTTGAGGAAGTCGTATCCCTGCTGGAGAGCCACATTCAGAATCTGATCCAGTCCCGGAAAGTATCCTGTCACAAGTGGGGCACTTTTGTGGTTCTTCTGTGGGAGGTTCTGGGTTTGAGAGGATGAGGAAGTGGCTCTGGTTATTTGTTTCTCTACCAGGTCGGGAGGGTAGTTGCGGGATGCGAAAGCTGTTATCAGGTTGGTGTAATGCTTCAGGGATTCCGGACTGTACACGTGTTATGGAATGACCAGAATCACGTAAGTAGCTACTTAAAAGTAGACTTCAAATTCCTCAGACTTTGAAGATCTCAGAACATAATACTAAACTCTCTGCTAGTCTGTGCTACTTAACTGACAGGACAATAATCACAACTGATGCAGTATACACCAGTAGTGTTGTGCTTTTCTCGAGCTACCTTCTCTCTATGTACAAGTCTTCGGCCAAGATTCTGTTGGATAAAGAATGTGAGCTTTATCTTTTTATCCTTAGCTTATTGCCCACTTAGTGTGAAATCATGCCAAAGTATGGTATCCTGGGCTTGTTTATATGCTCTTGTCTGGTCTATTTGGTTTTAATGATTTTTATGTTGAAATATTTTATGGTTTATATGATTGCACTGTGTAACAAGGGCCTCAATCATCCCCATGATATTTGGATATGTGCAAAAATGTTTGTAACTTTCTCTGCTATGTATATTCTGGCACCAGTGCCCTCCATGACGACGTGAGCACATTGATTGGCAGAGTGGCCCTGCATGATGAGGTAAGGATGCTTTTTGCTAAGGAGTGAGTTTTCTTAAACATGGGCTTACAGTGTTATTAAATGCGCCTTTTTACCTTGTTTTGTTTTCTTATTTCGTTCTTTTCATTGTATGTAATAGATTATCAGGATAGGTAACTAGTTTGTATCATAATGTCAGTTATGTGTTTCCTGTGTTATAGGTGTACATCTGAAGATATTATTTGATATCTTGAAAGTGGCCATGGTCCTGTAAACAAAAAAGTTTATGAAGAGTTGAAAGCAGTTTATTTCTGAAATATGGTTTACCTCAGCTGCAGTTGATTTCAACAGAAAACTGTTTGTATCAGATAAAATTGTTGGCCAGTACTTGTTATCAGAAGGTGATAAGATACATATGAAAGTGAAAGTGATATATGAGGTTTGTTAAAAAAATTTCGGAACTTCGCCCACATTATTTTTTGGTGCTTATCTTTTACTTGTGCATGGTCTCATTTGAAATACTCTTCTCCACAATTGATACACTGCTCGTAACACCATATCCACTTCCGGAAGCAGTCTTGGTATGTCTGTTGCTGGATCGTGCAAAGCGTTTTCTGCGAATTTTCTTTTATCTCATCTGTTGTTACAAATTTTCATTCTTTCAAAAGGTTTTTCAACTTTGGAATTAAAAAGAGTTCACAGGGGCCAGGCCTGGAGGGTAAGGAGGATGAGGCAGCACAGTGATATTGTTTTTTGTGCAATAGCCACACTCCAATGGGGATGAACGTGTGGCTACATTATTGTGATGCAGGAGCCATGAATTGTCTTGCCACATTTCAGGCTATTTCCTTCTCACATTTTCTCACAGGCATTGCAACACGTCCTGATAGTATCATCGATTAACAGTTTGTCCCTGTGGAATGAATTCATGATGAAATAATCATTCAAAGTCAAAGAAAACTATCAGCATAGCTTTGATATTTGACCTGGTCTTTCAAGCTTTCTATGGCCTTGGAGAATCATTTCTGACCCATGGGAATGTTGGACCTTGGTCTCAACATTATAAACCAAACTTAATGGCAACACAATGCTTTCCAAGATACTCTGTCATGATGTCATGACATTATCCAGCTGAAATGTTACTTCCTTATGCAATTTCTCAGTCAGTCAGTATTTGATTGACATGCACAATTTAATTGACATTCCTGTCCAAAGCATTGTCGTTAGACATCAAAGGGCATCCTGAATGAGTGTCACCCTTAACTTCCATCTGGTCATTTTTAAACCATGTGAATCATTTGTAACATTGAGTATGGCTGAACCACTCATGACTGTAGGCTTTCTGCATCTTTTGGTATGTCTCTATATAGGTTTGTTTGAGTTTCATGCAAAATTTAATGCAGATGCATTGCTCTTCTAACTCTGCCATTTTGAAATTCACAAACTGTGTGACACATCATTCTACTCAATACAGCACTGAACAATAACTAACAGATGTACGACAATGAATTTTCCAGCAGTTACACATTAAACACAGGTGTGTGCAGGGATGCCAATCGCATTTCGCTCACTTTCAGAACTAGTAATTCCTTCCATTTGGAGGATAGAGGGAAAGTTTGTGGAAAGTTCAAAGGAAGCGCAGGTCACTCAGAACACAGTATGAGAGGGACGCACCCGTAGTGATGACAAGGGTAGATAAAGACCATATTCAAGCTGGTTCATGTACCATACCGATGGTCATTAATCTACTATGCAAGTTTGATCCTGGTCTGGCTCACAAGCTAGAATGCTACCTGTTAAGCTATAGGGCAGTTTTACATTGTAATTGTTACTACAGGGTATATTTAAAGCGTAGCATATTTTAATCCTTTTAACTAAACTTTTTGCCACTACAGTCGCTGTAAGACCTTGGTGTGCTGACCAGCTGTTCCTTGATTTTCTGCAGTAGACATTAAAGTATTAGAGTGGCATATGGTCAGAAAAACTGATCTGCCTTCATGGAGCCATGACTTCTCCTCCAAGTGGTTCCTCAAAGTCTGAATGGACCCTGTTTCAGATCTCTCATTAGTGAAAATCCTTAACAGTACCTCTGATTTCAGCTTGACTTCTCTGTGTGGCAGCCAAGCATGCTGACTGCTCAGCCATAGAATCTTACTTCAGCAATAAATAAATAAATAGATTAATTCCAATGTCTATTCCTGATGGAGAATCCAGTGAATCTGAAATGGTGATTAGTGTGTTTTTATTCCTTTGGCATTTGCCTTTTGACCTTGACATATTGCCCAGATATTAAAATGAGAAGATTCACGATACAAAACAAAGTTTTATAACAAAAACTTTAATACAAGAAAAGAAAGATACAGCTGGAGATGAGTGTTTAAGAAACACATTGTAAAAGAAAATTACAAGACTAAATCCAACTATAACAAACAGTTTTGTAACCATTGATTTTTAAAATTAAGTACGTAAGGAAAAAGTCTAATGATTTTACAATAAAAAATGAAACTCATGCAATTATAATGGAAATTCCTGCGTAGAGCAATATGGGAAATAAGGGAAAGGCAAACACTGACCTACAGCAGATCGAATGGTGAGAATACAAAACAGTACAGAACAACATTCACATTAGCTTTTGAACACTAGTTCTTTTTCTAGCAACAGTACACACGACCAAACATACTACACACAGTCATCCAAAGGCACACTCATGTGATCACAGAGAGACTCTCATGTAATTGCATGGATTGTAACATGAAGTATGTGTAGTGGCTGTGCTCTGTAAGGGGAAGTAGTAAAGCACTCTGATGTACTGGGTCACTTGCCTTCTTAGTTTGGGCTGCTAACGCATGGCTGTGCAGTGGCTCTCAAACCATAGGTAAGCTGGTTCAAATTCTGGCAGCAGATGAAAATTTTACTGCCAATATTTGTCCAGCATGGAGAGAAGAGGTGGTGGCAGAAAGTTCCTGATCACCAGTCTTTGCACCAATGTCCTGGATTAAATTTCAAGTCTCTCTACAGTGTCTCATGAAGTGAGGACATGTAAAATGCTATATACACCTCATTACATTCATCTACACTCAACAGATACATGTATGATACAATTCTCACATACCTGCAAGAAAAGGGGATATTGTGCACAGAAGAAGAACACCCTTCATGACAGGCAACTGAACACATCCCATGGAATATCCAAGCCAGTGAAGCCATATGACAGTTACATTTTTGCATTTACTGGCTTTAACTATGCACATATATTCATCATATGTACTAGTGAATATTAGGATCTATGTAATTGCTTCAAATGCTTTGTAACATAGGACAGTTGTTTTTACCACTTATATTAGTTTCTTAAACTTGCTGATTTACAGTAGATTTGGTGATCACTGATTTAAAAAAAATGCAAGACAATTTTGTGCCTTCATAAACAGCACAGTCATAGCAGAAGTTGTGTTAAGGATTTATAAGAGCTTAACACACTACTTAATTGTAAAAGAGATTATAGGAATTCAGTATCATTGCTGACCGAAGCAGTAGTTGTTCACAGATGCAACTGTTGTCAGAAAGATACAGTGCAATGAAACATAACCTCATGTAATTTCATTGTGCTTTTTAACTGGTCCTAGTACAGAAATCCATGAAGAAATAGTATGTGTAACTGTTGGAATTACAAAAATGCAGTAAGGCTGTCCAATATATGCCTTCAGTAAGCACAATTTACAGTATTTCTGATGGAAACACTTAAAGTAGAAAATAATTATTTTAGCTCTTGGAACTGTGTTTCCCTTCTTCAGGGATGATTGGGAATGTTTGAGAGGGGGGCAACAGATTCCTTTGACCTACTTGTTGCAGGAATGTAGTGTGATAAACATGATTAGATTAGATTAATAATTGTCCCATAGATCATGAATATGACACTTCCTAATAATGTGGAATGTGTCAGTTTAACAAAAAGTTTCTCTACATGTTATAATTTTAGGTGTCTATCTGTCAGACTTTTGATGCTATTTGGTAAGTGACCAAAGATTTTTGTGGCATCATAAGTCTCCCTTTCTGTGCCAAAGTTACATTTAAATCAAAGTAGTCAAGATCAGCCTTTCTCCTAGTGTTGAAGCTATGCACATTGCTATTGCCTTTGACCTGGAATGGGTTATTAATAACAAATTTCATAAATGAATATATATTCAATTACATGCTTTTGTGCAATGCATACTTTTTTCCTTAATGATGTATTACTCCAAAATGTGGTGCCATATTAAAGCAGTGATTGACAATAGACACAGTAAGTTAATTTACTTGTACGATTCTCTCCAAAATTTTCAATAACCGTATCAGTGTATGTAGCTGAAATCAAAGATTTCAGGAGATCATCAGTGTATTTCTCCCCATTCAATATCTCATCAATGCATACACCCAAATATTTGGAATATTCTGCCTTGGCTCCAGACATCTGTTCAAACTCTATATTTGTTAATGGTGTTTTGCCATTTACTGTACAAAACTGAATATACTGTGTTTTATCAAAATTGAGAGTCCATTTGCAGAGAACCACATGATAGTTTTCTGAAAGATATTATTTACAATTTTCTCAGCTAATTCTTGTTTGATGGGTGTGATTGCTATACTTGTATCATCAGCAAAGAGAAGTAGCTCCACATCTTCATGGATACAGAATGCCAAGGCATTAACATATAGGGTGATTTCAGTTAAAGTTAACTTTCGAAACACTGTAGGAATAACACCACTGGTCAGAATGATGTTAAATTGCAACGGAATATTATTGGAGAAGGGGGAAAATGTATGGCAGAAGAAAAAAAATAGTGTGAAAATGATCAATAGATGGCGCTGTATGTGTCAGAACACGTATATGAAAACATCTGTCATGCGCACGACCCATTGGAGTTGGTATAAACATGCTGGGTACACGGCTTTTCGTCATTTTGAATCTGCGACGTTCATCATGACTGTCTAAATGTAGGATCGCACTCTGCTTGTAAAGATGTATTATAAGAATTATGACTGTGTACATGTTGCTCTGCAGAAGCTCTGGACACTGAAGGGTTTGAAGAAAGGCATTGGTCAGATGACTGCTGTGGGTCTGGAGAAAATGAATCAGATATTTGAAACAATGGGCTCTTTTGGTGTGTAACCTGGTAGAGGGAGGAAATGAATTGATTCAACATCAGTGGAAGCAGTGGTCAGAGCAATGCAGGAGGAGACAAGTGGTCGTTCGCAAATGTGTAGTGTACGAAGAATTGCCCGAACATTTGATATATCTGTGAGCACAGTGTGTAAAATCCTAAAAAACATCCTTCTTTGCTATCCATTCAAAATCACCCATGTGCACGAGTTGCTTCCTATTGACCTGCCAGCAAGAGAGACCTTTGCTTAAGAATTTATTGCTTGTATGGAAATGGACAATGATTGGCCATGGAAGATTTTGTGGACAGACAAAGCCCACTTACATCTGACAGGGCATGTCAATACACAGAATTGTCGAATATGGGCAACGGAAAATCCACAAGCATATCAACCAGTACCACTTCATTCTCAAAAGTCACTGTGTAGTGTGGGCTTACAGCATCATTTTTCATAGGGCCATATTTTTTTGAAGAGACAGGTGCTTCTGGTCCTGTTACCTCTACCCTCACTGGTAAGTGCTATGAGTGTCTTTTGCCCAACCACGTCATTCCAGCTCTCCAACAGCATAGATGTGTAGATAGGATTATTTTTATGCAAGATGGTGCACTTCCTCACATTTCAAATCCAGTTAAGCAGCTGCTGAAGTGGCATTTTGGAAATGCTAGAATTATCAGCTGCCATTTCCATACAGCCTGGCTGTCCCAATCACCTGATCTGAATTCGTGTGACTTCTGGCTGTGGGGCTGTCTGAAAGATATTGTGTTCAGTGTTCTGATTTCAAACTTAACCCCAGAAACACTTCGATCAGTTGGGGAACATGCTGTTTCTCGATTTCAACTTGCTGCAGAAAACAGTGGACACCGTATTGAACATGTTTTGCGTGAATCACATGGAAATTATTAATCTCATTTGATTTTGATTGGTGCTTTTTATGTGGTTTTTGGCCTCAGGACAATTAAAAACCAATGTGAGTGATGCTCTCTATGCGATTTTTGGCCTCAGGACAATTAAAAACCAATTTTTTCCATCCGATGTGATATGACCTTGCCATGGTGGATGGACTTACGTAACTAACATTATCACACCTGTACACTCATGTGCACTGAGTAGTACAGTTTGTTTAATATCAGATGTACACCTTTGGCATTGTTGTATGATTCATTTGTCATTTGTAGTCGACCACTATCAAATTATGATGCTTACACTGCCATCTATTGCTACTTTTTGTAACTATTTATTTTTCTTCTGCCACACGTTTTCCCCCTTCTTTGAAAATATTCCATTGTGATTTGACGCCACTCTGGTCAGTGGTGTTATTTCTACAGTGGTTTGAAAGTTTAACTTTAATTATAATCAACCTGTACATTAAAAAGAATAAGGGATCCAGGATTGAACCTTGTTGGACCCCATTCTTGATACCTCCCCAGTTTGAGGAATCTGCTGATTTTCACACATTATGTGAAGTGATTATTTCAACCCTCTGTACTCTTCCAGTTAAATATGAATTAAACTATTTGTGCACCGTCCCACACAATGAAAATACTTAGAGAGAGTAGGGAGCAGTTAGTAAATACTCATTTTCTGTTAAGAGAAGATAGAGTAGACACAGTGAAAAGAGAAAGAAATAATATAATTAAAAAGTAAAAGGAAAGGGTCAAAGAGAAAGATGGCCTAGAAAAGCAAAACAGAGAGTTGGAGATAGAGAGAAAAAATAAAAATGAACATAATTGAAATAAATTAATAACTAATTAAGAAAATTTTGCAATATGATAACAGAGGAAAGATTAAATCCAGGAGGATGCAGGTATTACAATGTGTGCTGGAGATCAAGTTTTCAACTCTGAAGTTCAGGAAAACTAGTGCTGCATCTGAGGATCCAAACAGCACATTTGGTTTAGTTGGTGCTTGGATTTGTTAAGTAATACTGTAGAGCACGCTCTGAAGCTTGAAACTAGATGTCCCATTGACACACATTTCTCTGGATTCCACTCATGTGTCCAACAGTTTTGTGATGGTCCTTCTTGCATAAATTTCTACACAGGGAACAGTTGTCAGTTGATAAATAACACAGTTTTTTTTGCCTTTAATGTTGTAGGATTTACTTTTGTTGGGACTGGAGTAAATTGTAATGAATGGTAGCATGTGGGGCATTTTTAACTATGAGAACAAATTTCAGAGGTGGTACACTGAACTAGCAATTTGATAAGACTGATGCAGATATGATGGTGAAAGATGACAATGAATTGCGTTGGTAGTGTATTGGGGACATACAATATCATTTCATGGCTTAACTTGAGACAAGCATAGCTCTGCTTTAGTAATCTATCGCTGTATTTAAGACCTCTGTATTATGGGGTAAAGAGGGGGAGGGGGGGGGCAGGGGGCAAGGATTACTTCTGGCTGTTTTGAGTGAAAAAGCTATGATGGTCATGTCAGAGTAGGTGACTGCATGAGAGCTTACTTTGTGTATCTGTTCAGTGAGATAGTTGCAGTAGAGGAAAGCATAGGAGAGATTACTGGTATAGGTTTTGAGGCACATACATTTACTGTGGTTAACCAGGCTATTGTATAGAAGAGGTTGCTTGACATAGAAAGGTTTGCAGCTATCAGAGTGGAGGTATTGTTGCATATATGCTTAGAAGAGGTTGACAGACAGTTGGCTAAAAGCCCCAGTGAGTATGAGGTCAAAACCAATAAAATGACTCTGGGCCTGGAGAAGGAGCAGTTGAGTTCAAGTTTGGAAAATGTGTTAAGCTGTTTCAGGATGTGGAGGAGTTCTTCACGTGGGTGTAGACCTCCAAGACATCACCAGTAAATCTGCACCAAGCAGAGTGTCACAGCTTTTCTGTCTGACCCTTCTGTTACCTCCAATAATCTTCTAGTCTCTTTGATGCACTTTCCTTCACCTTTGTCTCATCTCATCTGCTTGACCTACACTCACCCCTTCACAACCTTTTCCAAAAGATCCCTATATCCCCTATGAGTAAGAGCTGTATGGAGTAAAAATTAGTATTTTCTAATGTAAGTATTTCTGTTGGCAGTATTAGGAATTGTGCCTGAAATTCCAGAGAGCACTTTCTGGGAAGAATTGGTGAACATATTACTTCCTTCCACATGCGTTTTGTATAATGATCAGGATGGGAAAATTTGAGTTATTAGAGCCAATACAAAGGCTTGCTGACAATCATTCTTGCCGGTGGCATTTGCAAGTTGAATAGGGTAGGGTAGGAGGTCAGTTAATGGTATCAGAAGTACCCTCTGCAGAATGCCATTTGGTGGCTTGTGGATATATGTAAATTTAGATTTGCCTCCTGTATTTTGGTCATAATGAAAGTATTCTCGATTGAATTTTACTTTTGATACAATTAATGTTAGTATTACTCTGTTTTGCCAGTATTGATGTATATTACCGTGCAGTCCAAGTAAGATAATGGCACTTAATGATGTTTGTAATATTTACAACTAAAGGAAAATTAGCCACTCACCTATGGCGGACTGATGTGTGGTGCATAGAAACACGTGGATGGAAACACTGTTCACACTGGTTTTCAATGCTCCTGCTCTTTTTCTAATTAAAGTACACCCATTAAACACACACTCCCATGCCTATCTCAAGACTCAGTCTCACTGTGGTTGCAGTAGTGTGTGTTTGGGTGTCTGTATGATTGTATGCCTGAGTGGGTATAATTTTAAAGAGCAGGAGCTCAAAAGCTAGTGTGAATAGTGTTTCCTGTATATGTTTCTATATGCTTCACTCATGAGTCCAATATGGTGAGTACCTGAGCAGTTAACTTTCCCTTATTTTACATGTTATTCCATCCAGGAATTTCCATTATTGTAATATTTACATCTCTTATACTCCAGCTAAATATTTTACACTAATCACCTATTCATATAATTGTCTGCAGAACTGATATGCAACACCAACATCACCATGAATCATCAGAACTGTCAGAGAGTGAAGGGGAAACAACACGTCATGCAGGTAGTACAGGGCTACCTCGAAGTCACTCAGAGAGACTTCTTGCTATGTTTCGGGATCACATACATCAGGAGCGTGAGCTACATGAAAGGTACCATGAACTGGTAAGTTGTGGATTCTATTACTACACATACATGAACGTGTGTGTGTACATACATACATACACACACACACACACACACACATTTATTCATTATTGTTTTGATTAATTAGAGACAATGGGGGAGTTTCTTTCTGGGATGAAATGGGGTAGGAGAGGATGGAGTTTGAGGAATATAAAACCAGTATGAACCTGATAATGGTTATATTCATTTATTTATACATTCATACAATTGTATGTGTGTATAATGGTTACCAAATTTCATAAAATTTAAAAGTATACACAAGAACATATTTCTAATCATGGGCATAATTTTACATAGGGTGTACTACAAATGCTCAGAATATACTATATTTTCAGACTCATATTCAATACAGAGAAAAAAATCAATCTTCCTGTACTACATCATGTATAATAGTAATATTCTTGCACCTATTAAATTCTTCACTTGCTTTTTACACCACAGCTTACTATTTGGTAATATGTAGCCATCATCCTGAGTTTCTTTGTGTCCTCAAACAGTATATAGACAAGCAAAATTAAAGAAAAAAAGTGTTTCAAATTATTTCTGAACACATGTATTTTCTTTATGGTCTTAAGATAATCAGACAGCTTGTTGAGCAGAACTCTACCAGTATTTTCAGGATCATTAATTGTATGAATTTACTACCAGTTGTAGAATTTTATGCCTTTATGATATTTTCAGGATCATTAATTGTATAAATTTACTATCAGTTGTAGAATTTTATGTCTTTTAACTAAATATAGAACAAATAACATGTGACTTCTGCAGTACAAGTTTTTACAAATTATATCGTCCAACCTTTTTCCACCATAATGTTTAAAAACATCCCAGAATGAGAGTTGGACTGTGCAGTGTGCATTGATATGAAACTTCCTGGCAGATTAAAACTGTGTGTCGGACCGAGACTCGAACTCAGGACCTTTGCCTTTCGCGGACAAGTGCTCTACCATCTGAGCTACCCAAGCACAACTCACACCCCATCCTCACAGCTTTACTCCTGCCAGTATCTGGTCTCCTACCTTTCAAACTTCACAGAAGCTCTCCTGCAAACCTTGCAGAACTAGCACTCCTGGAAGAAAGGATATTGTGGAGACATGGCTTAGCTACAGCCTGGGGGATGTTTCCAGAATGAGATTTTCACTCTGCAGTGGATTGTGCGCTGATATGAAACTTCCTGGCAGATTAAAACTGTGTAACAGACCAAGACTCGAACTCGGGACCTTTGAATTTTGCGGGCAATTCCATTTTTCCGTCTGAGCAACCGAAGCACGACTCACGCCCCGTCCTCACAAATTTACTACTTCCAGTACCTTGTCTCCTACCTTCCAAACTTGGGGAAGGTAGAAGACGAGATACTGGCAGAAGTAAAGCTGTGAGGACAGGGTGTGAGTTGTCCTTGGGTAGCTGAGATGGTAGAGCACTTGCCTGCGAAAAGAAAAGATCCTGTATTCGAGTCTCGGTCCAGCACACAGTTTTAATCTGCCAGGGAGTTTCATATCAGTGCACACTCCGCTCCAGAGTGAAAATATCATTCTGGAAACATCCCCCAGGCTGTGGCTAAGCCATGTCTCCGCAATATCCTTTCTTCCAGGAGTGCTAGTTCTGCAAGGTTTTCAGGAGAGCTTCTGTGAAGTTTGGAAGGTAGGAGATGAGATACTGGCAGAAGTAAAGCTGTGAGGATGGGACGTGAGTTGTGCTTGGGTAGCTCAGATGGTAGAACACTTGCCCGCGAAAGGCAAAGGTCCCGAGTTCGAGTCTTGGCCCGGCACGCAATTTAAAAACATTGTTGAACAAACATGATGCTATTAACATGTTTTAAAGAGATGAATACATATCTCACTTTCAAGGAGGATCAGGAGGACATTAGTGTTTAATGTCCCGTCAAGAACAAGGTCATTAGATATGGATGTACCTCACTTTCTTTCCTCTCCCCCCCCCCCCCCATCCCCACTCACGCCCCTGAGGACACCCTCCTCTTCAAGGAATTGTAGTTGAAATATCTAAGAAGTATCAGACCATCTCCAGCCTGAATATTTACCAACACCAACTCAATAAATCTGGAAGAAAACAATTGATCATTACTAGGAACTATGGAATCTATGGACCTGTATTTGTAGCTTCAACAGAAAGCACACCCGAGTTAATGTTCCTGCTAAATCTTGATCAGCATTTTATAATTCCAATCCATGCATTTAGTAGCTGTTTCAGGTACAGATCAATTATTTTGATTGGTAGAAAATTGTTTGAAGATGTACTCCAGCTTCCAGAACCTACACCTTTACGAGATGAAGACAACAAATCTCCTTATTATTTCATTGCAGATGAAGGTTTTCCTTTCATAAAACGCGTAATGAGACCATATCATTGTAGGCAAGTCACTAATAAAATGCACATATTTAATTATAAAAGGGAAGAACATCCCAATGTAATAGTTCAAGCTATTTGTTTGTTTAGACAAAAATAAACATTTTATGAAAATATAATTGAATAGATGAGCCAGTTGCTCCTTCTTTTGTCAAAAGGGTTGAAAAGGAATGAAGAGGGTTGAAGGAAAAGGACTGGTGAGGTTTAGGTAATGAGGAGAGATCAGAAAAGTCACGCAGAACCCTGAGTCAGTGGAGACTTACCAGACAGAATGAGAAGGAAAGATTGATTGTGGAGGACAGCACCAGACGAGATTGAAAACCTGAGAGGTTAAAGATGGAAGACAAGTTAAAACATAAGGCAGAGATTACTGACAAAAGATTATGCATCTATTAATAATTGTGGAAACCAAAGTGCATTGCATGTGTAGAGGGGGGAGGCAGGGAAAATACAGAGGTCAGAAAATGAAAAATATAGAAAACTAGAAGGGAGTCAAGAAAGGAATAGGTACTGTGAAGGAATTGTGAGACTAAAGAAATTAACATAAAATAATACCAGGTGGGTGGCGAGAATCAAGGACATGTTGTAATGCCAGTTCCCATCTATGTTGTTTGAGAAACTGGTGTGTGGGGGAAGAATCCCAATGGTACATGTGATGAAACAGGCACCAAGTTCACAACTGTCATGTTGTGCAGCATGCTCTGCATGCAACATTGTATGTTGCTAGTATACACCCTCTGCCTATGCCCATTCATTCTAACTGATAACTTGGTGGTATTCCTGCTGATGTGAAAGGCCAAACAGTGACTTCATAACAGCTGGTATATGACATGTGTCATTTCACAGGTGGCTCTCCCTTTTATAGTACATGTTTTGCCAGTTACAGGCCTAGTATAAGTCATAGTAGGAGGGTGCACTGGGCAACACTTACAGCAGAGTCAGAAAGTGCATAGGAGCCATAGGTAGGGAAATGGTTGCAGAAGAAGCATAAGGTCTGACAAGGATTTTGCAACAATTGGGAGAATGATGAAAAGCTACTCTGGGTGTGGTGGACAAAATATCAGATGGTATGAACCTCAGGGCATAATTTTAGGAAGTCACAGCCTTGTTGAAAGTGGCCACTTTCCTTGATGTTGACCTGATCCTCACCAAAGGCCAGCTACACAATTTTGTTCACATTAAGGGGCAGGTGTCCACAATCTATTGGTTATAAACTGTAGATTAAAGCTAAGGACCTGCAAAAAGGTGGGAATTTGAGGAGATGGGACCTGGATAAACTGAAAGAACCAGAGGTTGTAGAGAGCTTCAGGGAGAGCATTAGGGAACAATTGACAAGAATGGGGGAAAGAAATACAGGAGAACAAGAATGGGTAGCTTTGAGAGACGAAATAGTGAAGGTAGCAGAGGATCAAGTAGTTAAAAGACGAGGGCTAGTAGAAATCCTTGGGTAACAGAAGAGATATTGAATTTAATTGATGAAAGGAGAAAATATAAGAATGCAGTGAATGAAGCAGGCAAAAAGGAATACAGACATCTCAAAAATGAGATCGACAGGAAGTGCAAAATGGCTAAGCAGGGATGGCTAGAGGACAAATGTAAGGATGTAGAGGCTTATCTCAAGAGGGGTAAGATAGATACTGCCTACAGGAAAATTAAAGAGACCTTTGGAGAAAAGAGAACCACTTGCATGAATATCAAGAGTTCAGATGGAAACCCAGTTCTAAACAAAGAATGGAAAGCAGATAGATGGAAGTGGTATATAGATAGATACTGCCTACAGGAAAATTAAAGAGACCTTTGGAGAAAAGAGAACCACTTGCATGAATATCAAGAGCTCAGATGGAAACCCAGTTCTAAACAAAGAATGGAAAGCAGAGAGGTGGAAGGGGTATATAGAGGGTCTATAGAAGGGCAATGATCTTGAGGACAATATTATGGAGGTGGAAGAGGAGGTAGATGAAGATGAGATACTGCGTGAAGAGTTTGACAGAGCACTGAAAGACCTGAGTTGAAACAAGGCCCCGGGAGTAGACAACATTCCTTTAGAACTACTGACAGCCTTGGGAGAGCCTGTACTGATAAAACTCTTCCATCTGGTGAGCAAGATGTATGAGACAGGTGAAATATCCTCAGACTTCAAGAAGAATATAATAGATAATATTCTTCTCGGGTATGCAGCCGGATAATAATGTCTTCATGACACAATATTTCTGCGGTCCAACTGGCCGCCATCTTCAGGTGAGAGTGCTGGTGCACGATCTCGCCGGAACTGACTTCCTAGCGCAAGCGGCGGCCCCTATATAGGCCGCAGAAGACCCACAATGCGTGCGCGAGAAGGTGCTGTAACTGCCTTCTAGCGCAGTAAACATACCGCTCAGCCAGTGGTGGAAATAGGCAGAATCAAGATATCGCTGTCAAAAAATTAAAAAATTTTTATTCCGACGATCAAAACACAGACCATTGTTTTTTAATGCCAGATAACACCGGGTCCCAAGTCTTACTTAAAAGATAACCCTTGACTCTGTTAATAAGATTGTCAGATAAACGAATCTCTATGGATTCTTTTAAAACACAGTCCCAATAGCGAGATGCAGGGGCAACCATTTGTGTCTCGTCATAGAGCATTCTGTGTCCCTCGGTGAGACAGTGCTCCGCCACTGCAGATTTCTCAGGTTGAAGCAGCCGTGTGTGCTGCTGATGCTCAACACATCGGTCCTGAATGGTCCGGATTGTCTGACCAATATAAGCCTTCCCACAGTGGCAAGGGATCTTGTACACACCGGGCTTCCTCAAACCCAATTCATCCTTTACAGAGCCAAGGAGCGCTCTAATCTTGGCTGGCGGACGAAAAATACTTTTGATATGGTATCTTTTCAGAAATCTTCCTATCTTCGAGCAAATGCTCCCAGCAAAAGGCAGAAAAGCCACCGATATGCAGGTATCTTCTGGTGGTTCAGGCGAAGGTCCAAACTGGAAAGCACGACGGATCTGTTTATCTGTATAGCCATTCTGCTTGAACACAACCTTAAGATGGTCCAATTCTTGTGTCAAGCTTTCTCCATCTGAAATGGCATAAGCTCTTCTCACCAATGTCCGCAGGACCCCCGTACGCTGGAACGATGGATGACAGCTAGAAGCATGCAGGTAACAGTCCATGTGCGTAGGCTTTCGATAAACACTGTGTCCCAGTGTCCCATCATCCTTTCTGTACACCAGAACATCCAGAAACGGAAGCTTTCCATCACTTTCCACCTCAATGGTAAACTTGATGCTAGGATGCAGGGAATTAAAATGACCCAGGAGGCGGTCAAGAGCTTCTCTCCCATGAGGCCACACCATAAACGTATCGTCAACGTACCTCCAGAAAAAGGTTGGTTTTAAGGACGCCGTCTTCAGCGCCATGTCCTCAAAATCTTCCATAAAAAGATTGGTGACTATTGGGGACAATGAGCTCCCCATAGCCACTCCGTGAGTCTGTTCAAAATATCTGTCATTGAATAAAAAGTATGTCGACGTCAGCACGTGGCGACAAAGCCTGGTTGTTTCCCCATCCAGTTTCTCACCAATTAATTGCAAGGATTCTTCCAGAGGAACCCAGGTAAAAAGCGACACGACATCAAAGCTCACAAATAAATCCGAGGGACTAAGAGACAAGGACTTCAATCTCTGAATAAACACCATAGAATTGGAAATGTGATGTTCGTATTTACCGACGTGAGGGCCTAGAACAGATGCTAAATACTTGGCTAGATTGTAGGTTGGAGCACCCAAATTTCTCATGATCGGACGAAGCGGGACCCCTATTTTATGAATCTTGGGTAGGCCGTATAATCTCGGTGGCACGGCAGCACCAGGACGAAGTTTTTTGAGAGCGTCGTCAGGTAAAGAACTCTTCTTCAGCAGTGAAAGGGTCTTCCGTTTTATCCGTTCAGTTGGGTCCTCCGAAAAGCTGGACACTGCTTGTTCGACTGCGCAATGTTCTGTATGCTGAGTCTTCAAGTAAGAGATCCATCTTTCCCAGATAGTCATCACGTGACAGAAGAACCGTTGCGTTGCCTTTGTCCGCTGGTAGAACTATCAGATATTCGTCTTCTCTAATGGACCGGACGGCTGCCCTTTCGAGAGAGGAGATGTTGCTCTTTGGAGGTGGCGCCCGCTGCAATGTATGTGAGACTTCTTGCCTAATCTCTTCAGCTTGGTCCTCCGAAAAGCTGGACACTGCTTGTTCGACTGCGCAGATGAATTCGGTGATAGGCACATTTCTCGGTGTAGGGGCAAAATTCAGGCCTTTCTCCAACACTGACAGTGTGGCATCATCCAGTTATTTACTCGTGAGGTTAATCACTGTCTGTCAACAGGGGTCCTCATCAGATATCGTGGGTTGAGAACAAAGCCGTTGAAACTTTGAGGACTGTTTCATGACGGCGCTCCTATGCGTCCAATCTGATAGTGCCCGAGGAGAAATATCCACCCATTCCCAGGATGCGTCCGACAGCAGCGACGATAACTCCAAGTGCAAGAAAAGTAAATCCTTGGATATGAGATCCAGTTGTCTTCGAGTGAAGCGAATGCGCTCCTTGACTAAGGCGAAACTGGCATGCTTCTTGCTGTTGTTGGCCATTTTTGTATCAATAAAATGCACAAATCTAGCAAACTTAGGTATTACTCTTCCATCGCGGCATGTCAGCAAAAAGGCAACAGCACTCAGCAACTTGCCTTTCTTCTTAAAAAGTTTATTAAACTTCTTCACAAGTTCCACGATCTCCTCCCCGTACAGGCTACTGATGTGGCTACGAAGGCTTTCCCAGCGTAATAATTGATAATATTCTTCAGTGTGTACTGGTGTACAGAAAGGATGATGGGACACTGGGACACAGTGTTTATCGAAAGCCTATGCACACGAACCGTTACCTGCATGCTTCTAGCTGTCATCCATCGTTCCAGCGTACGGGGGCCCTGCGGATGTTGGCGAGAAGAGCTTATGCCATTTCAGATGGAGAAAGCTTGACACAAGAATTGGACCATCTTAAGGTTGTGTTCAAGCAGAATGGCTATACAGATAAACAGATCCGTCGTGCTTTCCAATTTGGACCTTCGCCTGAACCACCAGAAGATACCTGCATATCGGTGGCTTTTCTGCCTTTTGCTGGGAGCATTTCCTCAAAGATAGGAAGAATTCTGAAAAGATACCATATCAAAAGTATTTTTCGTCCGCCAGCCAAGATTAGAGCACTCCTTGGCTCTGTAAAGGATGACTTGGGTTTGAGGAAGCCCGGTGTGTACAAGATCCCTTGCCACTGTGGGAAGGCTTATATTGGTCTGACAGTCCGGACCATTCAGGACCGATGTGTTGAGCATCAGCGGCACACACGGCTGCTTCAACCTGAGAAATCTGCAGTGGCGGAGCACTGTCTCACCGAGCAACACAGAATGCTCTATGACGAGACACAAATGGTTGCCCCTGCATCTCGCTATTGGGACAGCGTTTTAAAAGAATCCATAGAGATTTGTTTATCTGACAATCTTATTAATAGAGACAAGGGTTATCTTTTTTAAGTAAGACTTGGGACCCGGTGTTATCTGACATTAAAAAACAACGATCTGTGTTTCGATCGTCGGAATAAAAAATTTTTAATTTTTTGACAGCGATATCTTGATTCTGCCTATTTCCACCACTGGCGGTGCGGTATGTTTACTGCGCTAGAGGGCAGTTGCGGCACAAGTCGAGGAATCCGCAGCCCACATGGTCGCAGAACCGTCTCAGCCTCTGATTCAGACCCTCCACTCGGCTCTGTACCAAAGGTCCGCAGTCAGTCCTGTCGACGATGCTGCAGATGGTGAGCTCTGCTTTCATCCTGCTAGCGAGACTGGCAGTCTTCACCAAATCAGATAGCCACCGGAAGCCAGAGAGGATTTCCTCCGATCCATAGCGACACACATCATTGGTGCCGACATGAGCGACCACCTGCAGATGGGTGCACCCTGTACCCTTCATGGCATCCGAAAGGACCCTTTCCACATCTGGAATGACTCCCCCCGTTATGCACACGGAGTGCACATTGGTTTTCTTCCCCTGTCTTGCTGCCGTTTCCCTAAGGGGCCCCATTACGCGCCTGACGTTGGAGCTCCCAACTACCAGTAAGCCCTCCCTCTGCGACCGCCCGGATCTTGCAGACTGAGGGGCAACCTCTGGAACAGGACAAGCAGCCATGTCAGGCCGAAGATCAGTATCAGCCTGAGACAGAGCCTGAAACCTGTTCGTCAGACAAACTGGAGAGGCCTTCCGCTCAGCCCTCCTGAATGTCTTTTGCCCCTGCCACGCCTTGAGACGACCTCCCACTCTACCACAGGTGAGGGATCAGCCTCAATGCGGGCAGTATCCAGGGCAACCACAGTCGTAGTCCGATCGGGGGATGCATGGGACGAGCTGGCTGTCCCCGACAAACCCCCATCCAGACCCCCACAGTGATGCCCATTGGCAACAGCCTCAAGCTGTGTGACCAAAGCCAACACTGCCTGAAGCTGGGAGCGAAGGGATGCCAACTCAGCCTGCATCCGAACACAGCAGTTGCAGTCCCTATCCATGCTAAAAACTGTTGTGCAAAGAACATCTGAACTAATCTACAGAGAGCGCAAATTAATCGACAAAATTTAAACGGTTATTAAATACAAGATTCCCTAGTAAATGCAGTAATGCTGCTACTTGCGCACTGCTGACACACTGCTCGGCGGCGGAAGGAGACTACACGATTTTGCACTATTCAGGTACTAAAACGCGATGCTACAACTCTCAAATACTATAATACGTCCAAAATTTATGAATTAAACAATGCAAGTACCAAAAACACGCAAAGAAATTAAGAATTAAACTATGTAACAAATGAGTGAGCTAGGAGTATACGACTTGCTGCTGCAGCTGCTTATCCAACGGCGGCAGGGAGCACACTCCATTAGAGAAGACGAAGATCCGATAGTGCTATCAGTGGACAAAGGCAATGCAACGGTTCTTCTGTCACGTGATGACTATCTGGGAAAGATGGATCTCTTACTTGAAACCTCAGCATACAGAACATTGCAGGACGACACAACTGAACGGATAAAATGGAAGACCCTTTCACTGCTGAAGAAGAGTTCTTTACCTGACGACGCTCTCAAAAAACTTCGTCCTGGTGCTGCCGTGCCACCGAGATTATACGGTCTACCCAAGATTCATAAGAAAGGGGTCCAGCTTCATCTGATCGTGAGTAATTTGGGTGCTCCTACCTACAATCTAGCCAAGTATTTAGCATCTGTTCTTGGCCCTCACATCGGTAAATACGAACATCACATTTCCAATTCTATGGTGTTTATTCAGAGATTGAAGTCCTTGCTTCTTAGTCCCTTGGATTTACTTGTGAGCTTTTATGTTGTGTCGCTTTTTACCCGGGTTCCTCTGGAAGAATCCTTGCAATTAATTGGTGAGAAACTGGATGAGGAAACAACCAGGCTTTGTCGCCACGTGCTGACGTCGACGTACTTTTTATTCAATGACAAATATTTTGAACAGACTCACGGAGGGCTTTGGGGAGCCCATTGTCCCCAATAGTCGCCAATCTTTTCATGGAAGATTTTGAGGACATGGCACTGAATACGGCGTCCTTAAAACCAACCTGTTTCTGGAGGTACGTTGACGATACGTTTATGGCGTGGCCTCATGGGAGAGAAGCTCTTCACCGCCTCCTAGATCATTTTCATTCCCTGCATCCTAGCATCAAGTTTACCATGGAGGTGGAAAGTGATGGAAAGTCTCTGTTTCTGGATGTTCTGGTGTACAGAAAGGATGATGGGACACTGGGACACAGTGTTTATCGAAAGCCTACGCACATGGACTGTTACCTGCATGCTTCTAGCTGTCATCCATCGTTCCAGCGTACGGGGGTCCTGCGGACGTTGGTGAGAAGAGCTTATGCCATTTCAGATGGAGAAAGCTTGACACAAGAATTGGACCATCTTAAGGTTGTGTTCAAGCAGAATGGCTATACAGATAAACAGATCCGTCGTGCTTTCTAGTTTGGACCTTCGCCTGAACCACCAGAAGATACCTGAATATCGGTGGCTTTTCTGCCTTTTGCTGGGAGCATTTCCTCAAAGATAGGAAGAATTCTGAAAAGATACCATATCAAAAGTATTTTTCGTCCGCCAGCCAAGATTAGAGCGCTCCTTGGCTCTGTAAAGGATGACTTGGGTTTGAGGAAGCCCGGTGTGTACAAGATCCCTTGCCACTGTGGGAAGGCTTATATTGGTCAGACAATCCGGACCATTCAGGACCGATGTGTTGAGCATCAGTGGCACACATGACTGCTTCAACCTGAGAAATCTGCAGTGGCGGAGCACTGTCTCACCGAGGGACACAGAATGCTCTATGATGAGACACAAATGGTTGCCCCTGCATCTCGCTATTGGGATTGTGTTTTAAAAGAATCCATAGAGATTCGTTACCTGACAATCTTATTAATAAAGACAAGGGTTATCTTTTAAGTAAGACTTGGGACCCGGTGTTATCTGGCATTAAAAAACAATGGTCTGTGTTTTGATCGTCGGAATAAAAATTTTTTAATTTTTTGACAGCGATATCTCGATTTTGCCTATTTCCACCACTGGCGGAGTGGTATGTTTACTGCGCTAGAGGGCAGTTACGGCACCTTCTCGCGCACGCGTTGTGGGTCTTCTGCGGCCTATATAGGGTCCGCCCCTTGCACTAGGAAGTCAGTTCCAGCAAGATCGTGCACCAGCACTCTCACCTGAAGATGGCGGCCAGTTGGACCACGGAAATATTGTGTCATGAAGACGTTATGATCTGTCTGCATATCCAAGAAGAATATTATCAATCATTACGCCAGGAAAGCCTTCGTAACCACAAGAATATAATAATTCCAATCCCAAAGATTGGGATGTGAAAATTACTGAGCTATCGGTTTAATAAGCCACGGCTGCAAAATACTAGCACAAATTGTTTACAGACGAGTGGAAAAACTGGTAGGAGCCGACCTTGGGGAAGATCAGTTTGGATTCCATAGAAATGTTGGAACACGTGAGGCAATACGGACCCTATGACTTATCACAGAAAATAGATTAAGGAAAGGCAAACCTACGTTTATAGCATTTGTAGACTTAGAGAAAGCTTTTGACAATGTTGACTGTAATACTGTCTTTCAAATTCTGAAGGTGGCAGGGGTAAAATACAGGGAGCGAAAGGCTATTTACAATTTGTACAGAAACCAGATGGCAGTTATAATAGTCAAGGGGCATGAAAGGGAAGCAGTGGTTGGGAAGGGAGTGAGACAGGGTTGTAGCCTCTTCACGGTGTCATTCAATCTGTAAATTGAGCAGTAAAGGAAACAAAATAAAAATTCGGAGTAGGAAGTAAAATCCACGGAGAAGAATTAAAAACTTTGAGGTTCGCCGATGACATTGTAATTCTGGCAGAGACAGCAAAGGACTTGGAAGAGCAGCTGAATGGAATGGACAGTGTCTTGAAAGGAGGATATAAGATGAACATCATCAAAAGCAAAATGAGAATAATGGAATGTAGTCGAATTAAATCGGGTGATGCTGTGGGAATTAGATTAGGAAATGAGTCACTTAAAGTAGTAAATGAGTTTTCCTCATTGGGGGAGCAAAATAACTGATGATGGTCAAATTAGAGAGGATATAAAATGTAGACTGGCAATGGCAAAGAAAGAATTTCTGAAGAAGAGAAATTTGTTGACATTGAATATAGATTTAAGTGTCAGGAAGTCGTTTCTGAAACTATTTGTATTGAGTGTTACCATGTATGGAAGTGGAACATGGATGATAAATAGTTTAGACAAGAGGAGAATAGAAGCATTCGAAATGTGGTGCTACAGAAGAATGCTGAAGATTAGATGGGTAGATCACATAACTAATGAGGAGGTGTTGAATAGAATTGGAGAGAAGAGAAATTTGTGGCACAGCTTGACTAGAAGAAGGGATCGATTGGTAGGGCATATTCTGAGGCATCAAGGGATCACCAATTTAGTATTGGAGAGCAGCATGGAGGGTTAAAATCATAGAGGGAGACCAAGAGATGAATACACTAAACAGATCAGAAGGATGTAGGTTGCGGTAGGTAGTGGGAGATGAAGAAGTTTGCGCAGGATAGAGTAGCATGGAGAGCTGCATCAAACCAGTCTCTGGACTGAAGACTACAACAACAACAACAACAACAAAGCACAGTGGATCTTTCCCATCCTTAATGTGATTGACTGAAAACCGTCTCAACTTTTTTTCTCGTCCTCAGATAAGATCAGGATTTTAGAGGGCACGGTAACTATTCACCAGCTACATGGAAGAAGCAGTGGAGCAGGTCATTCAGCCCTCAACATCATTATTCTACAGTAGGGCTCGCCAAATGCTGCACACTATACAAAAGTGCGGAAGTGCGGCACAGGTGCACTCATCTCAGCCAGTGGACAAAGTGGAACAGCGACCTCTGTGACTAGACACATGTACCAAATGAGCAGTGATAGCAGTGCTTCCTTGTTTACATGGTACCATGAGGACCAAAACACACCCAGTCTTCCTTCCATCTGGGGACTGTAGCTTTATGTGAGACATACTGAGAAATGGCGAGGGGGGGAAAAAAATGAGATAGTTGTGTTCTCAGTCATTTAAACATGACTGGGAACTGCAATTCTTCTTTTCGTCTTTACAACAGTAGTTGAAAACTCACAGTATTTGCTATGTCACTGAATAATATGTGGTGAGTGCAAATTCACCACTGAAAAACACTACAACTGGTTTCATAAAGACAAGTGTAGTACACTGAACAGTGAAGAACAGCCATCCAAATTAAGTACACTTAACAAAATTGATAAGACATATCAATAGGTTTTTATCATAGTGATTGATACCTCTTGCCTCTTCATTTCTTGTGTTACATTCATATATATTTTACTGAACAACATTCTGTTTTCAATTTTCCAGAATACAGAATGACAGTCACAGAACATCTGCAATGCAAGCATGTTTCAAAAGTGCATTAAGAATAAGAAGGTCTGGGAAACCATTTTCTGAATGGTAGTTTGTAAAAAACTGTTTCATTGATGCTGCAGAACACTTGTTTCATAAACGTTGGCAGGTTCCAACAAATTTTCATTTCCAAACAAACAGTGACACAATGTATAAGTGTTATGGTTGGCGGTGTGCATAGCAATTAATAAATAAGGCTAAGGACTTTGTTGCTTTCTCTGTTATGTTGGATGAAGCAACAGATCTTACAGATACAGCTCAGGTAGTGATATAAATATGAGGTGTCGATATGTTCTTGCGTGTAACAGAGGAAGTTTTGGACTTAGTGTCTTTGAAAGGACTACGACAGGTGTAGATTTACTCGAAGCCGTCAAGCAAGTGGTTGATGGTATTGGTATGGATTGGAATCAGTTAATCTCAGTGACCACGGTTGGAGTACCAGAAATACGAGGCCATCATAGAGGATTTGTAGCACTGATGCACAGAAAGCTAGGATACACAGACGAGATGTTGTATGGAATTCACTGCATTCTACATCAAGAGGTACTTTGCGCAAAATCAGTAATGTTGGAAAATGTCATACACATGGTGTGTGTACTGTAAACTATCTGAAAACACATGGGCTTACACATTGCCAGTTTCAGCACTTCTTGGAGGAATTACGAGAGGAGTACAGTAATGTACCTCACTATACAGAAATACAATGGCTCAGTCAAGGTAACATGCTGAAAAGATTTTTTTTTTTTTTATTTATGTTTGGCCATAGCACATTTCTTAAATGA
Organism: Schistocerca nitens; assembly: GCF_023898315.1. NCBI lineage: Eukaryota > Metazoa > Arthropoda > Insecta > Orthoptera > Acrididae > Schistocerca > Schistocerca nitens. The sequence goes on from NC_064620.1 coordinate 286,395,508, forward strand.
GAAAGGAAAGAGTGAACTGAAATTAGAAGAATCTGGATAACAGATTCTGCATTTCTTGTGGACATTATGTATCACATAAACAGCCTGAATGTCAGTTTGCAAGTTAAAATAATTTAATTTCTGACATTTTGGAAAAAGTAAATGCGTTTGAAAGGAAGAAGCTTGCTGTTTGAGAGAGCCAACTATTGTCTGAAAACACTGCACATTTCCCTACCCTTGGTTTGGTCCATGAAAGTGCTAGAATTCAAGAATATGTATCAATAATTGTAAAAATTAATGAGGAATTTCAAGTACAATTTGTAGATGTTACAAGTGTGCCTCCTATTATTTGTTGCTTTGCACAGCCATTTTCAGCATCAGTTGAAGATGCTCTGAATCATCTTCAGATGGAACTGATTGACCTGCAGTGCAATACATGGCTTAAGGACAAGTTCTTTGCAGTACAAAGTACAAAAGCATTCTATGAAAACTTTCCGCAGGAAGAATATCCACACTTGCATCACGAAGCTGCGAGAACTATGTCCATGCTCAGATCTACTTATATGTGTAAAAAACCTTTCTCCATAATGGAAATAAGTAAAGCAAGGTTTTGATCATGTGTTAGTGACGAAAATCTTCACAACTGCTTGCGTATATCAATGTGCCTTGCTTTTGTGCCTGACATTAACTTTATCGTTTCTCATTACCAATGATAAACATTTCAGATTTCTTTCTTTTTCTAATTTAAAATTGTTACTGACTAACTGTGCCTCATCCTGCTCCATGTTTCCTAGGTGAACATTGTTATATGGAAAATTATGTATTAAACTGGTTCTTCAAAGTATACTTACATGCTTAAAAATTATCGTTTAATATGTGAGAGACATGTTTGATACCCTTGCCATGAAGGGTATTTAGCTACCTAACATGAGACTAAAACCAATCTGGCATATTTATGCACCATTTTTTTAATGTTTTATTTTAGAGCCATGATTTTTATTGATAGGGTGATGGAATAGCTATGTAAGTTCCCCTGATTGTGTTGGATACTGTGAAAAGAGCATGAGAGTACCCCATGTATAACGTATCCCAGCTAGTGGGTAAAGCAACGCGGCATTATCTGTGACATATACTAAATGAACGGTGACGGTTCCATTTCTCTGTTTACATGCCTGATAAGTTTGCACAATGTGACTAGAAAGCTGCACATATACAGCAGCTCCGCACGTGTACGGAATTTCTGGCTGGCCTTGTTCTCCAGGCAGTGGTAATGCTATAGATTTTCTTACGCAGACGACACTTTATGGATATGTTTTGAAGTTAGCCTGTGTTTGCGTGGGGTGTCCCTAACTAACATACAAATTAGGACCAGAGTGAAACTCTGATGCATATCTCTCATGAAGGTGCCCATCACATATATGTGAGGAAATATGCTGAAATAATGTAGCCTCAGTTCAACCTATCTTGAGCCAGCTAAACTTCTCATAAATTTAATTAAGAGACTGATTATTATTTCCCCTCCAAAATAATGATGGGTAGGAAAGCAGGGAAACTGTGTAGTTCAACACAGAAAATTCTGACCTAGAGTACTACAGTGAGATTTGTTGACTCAAAGACAAGCATGAAATTCAAGTATGATCTGTATGAGAATCTTAAGCGCCATGAGTTATTGACAAATTTATGGACAGAAATAGACGGAGGCACTTGCAAAATCCGATTGGAGTCCTGTCTGACCAAATTGACCAAATTGCTGTGAGGCACTTATATGTGACTGGGGCCGCAATGAGATGCAAATTAATTGTAATCGCAGGTAACATGTTGGTGATCAGACACATTGCCACACCCTATTGCTACTGAAAGGAAAGTGGTGCTAAGTGCATCCACTGTGAAGACAAAGCTACCATGTTTGGGCGTCAAATCTATTGATGGATTCCCTGTTAGCTGGAGCAGTGTATTACCACAAACAGCAGAGTTTGGCATGTAGATGACTGTTGCAATTCACGGCCAGATGTGCTACAATGTAGTTGATGGCATCTGAGGTAGAGGGCTCCAAACTCGACCATGAAACACTATTTGCCTATTCTCCAACAAAGTACAGAAGAGTAAGTAATGTTCGACTCCTGTGATGATCACGACGGTTATCCTTGTGTTTTCTTCATCACCGCTGTGCCAGAGCTTCTGCTCCGTTGCGCTAGTGATCAGCCAGTCACAGACCAGCAACAATTTTTCATCCGATCATGATAGTTAAACGAAAACCACAAATCTCCCACTACAAAATTTTGTCATTATAGTTGCTAGTGACAGCTCTCTGTGCCAGTCTCCATGACGACCATAATCATGAGCAGACAGAAAAGTCAACCTTCCAATCACAGCCTCTGTAAAATGTCTGTGCAGTAAGCTGTTGGGTGTTGGACACCATCGGATTATGCTAATTACATGGTCTATGTGTGATGCCACCATAGCAAACCATAGACTGTGTTTCACTGGCAGGCATCTTAGGAGATGCAACAATTGCCCACACAACACTTGTCCTTACCCTTCTGGAGTATCACTACATGCCGTGGGGTCCTTACCAGACAAGATTGATGGAGGCACCAAAAAAACTCTAGGAAGGGCAGCTCAGTTTGTACTGTCACAAAATAGGGGAGAGAGTATTATAGATATGGTACATGAGTTGGGATGGCAATTATTAGAATAAAAGTGTTTTTTGTTGTGGTGAGACTTTTCACAAAGTTTCACTCACTAACATTCTTTTCTGAATTCGAAAATATTTTGTTGGCTCCCCTATTTAGTGAGAAATGGAAATCATCAAAAAATAAGAGATATCAGAGTTCACACAAAAAGATTTAGGAGCTCATATTTCATGTGTACTTTTCAGGAGTGTAATGGTAGGGAAATATCTGAAAGTGGGTCAATGAACCTCCTGCCAACCACTTAAGTGTGAATTGCAGAGATGTAGATGCATGATTGGTATGGACTAGATGCTGGTGTGAAAGTGTGTAACAAGTTTTACAATAGTGGTTGTCGCTGAATTATGAGTTAGGAGGAAGTAGGGTTTTAAAACAATGTTGCTGAGTTTGTAAGGATCTGCTGACTAGGTAATCTGAATAAATAGGGAAAAAGACCATGTAGACTGGCACTCTAATCAAGGCAGCCCCAAAATGAAATAGTTCCTCACTGCACTCTCTCTTGCTGTATCTTACACTGATGGTAAATACTGTTTGTTTTACTATGAAATTGGTCTCACTTACATCTGTTGTTGAGGTTTGCACTGCTTGGATGAATATTAATTAAATAGTTTATCAGTTAAAAAATGTATGCCAGAATATAGTAGCAAACCTGTAGATTTCATGATGTATAATATGTAGAAAGTTTACTTTGAAGGAACAAGTTTCTTTGCGTGTCTTATCAGAAAAGAAATCTATTACAAAATTTTCATTCCGAACCATTTTCATCCTACATAGAAGGCACATGTGCTAACTTTATCTGCCTAAATGCAGGAAAAATTGTATTGCTACTAAATCATGCTATTTGTCATAACCATGTGAGTTTACAAACAATCACATAATAGTATTGAATAGGAAAACCTTCCAAAGGTTCTGCAAAATTATATTTATTTGGTCACAAACCAGCTTTCATCTTCTTAGACCGTATTCAGGTGACAACTGAATGCCATAAACATAAAAAAAGACATGCGACTTACATAGACATTATTGATTCAGAAGATAGAAAAATGATGACATGTAGAGTGTTTAGATAGGGAATTTTTACATATTCTTAACATGCCGAAATTATTACATTTAACCACAAGAGATGAAAACTGAATATAATTTATAATTTTAATTTAACATTTGTACAACTAAAATATAATTTAACTGAGGGAGAAAAAAAGGAAACTTGAGGCTGATCATTTACTAAGTTGACATTCTGTGTCTTACATTTATTGATTTCCAGTTGGATTGTCTTTCTCCTTCCTTAAGCGAATCTAAAATTTAACAGTCTTCATCATATGAGTAGTTTTCTACTAAAAGGAGTTTGGCAAAGGTTGAATCTTTCATTCTTAATCTCCACCGTCTCTCATGTTCAGATAACCTTATTGTTCAAATGTTCAAATGTGTGTCAAATCTTATGGGACTTAACTGCTAAGGTCATCAGTCCCTAAGCTTACACAGTACTTAACCTAAATTATCCATGGACAAACACACACACCCATGCCCGAGGGAGGACTCGAACGTCCGTCGGGACCAGCCACACAGTCCATGACTGCAACGCCTTACACCGCTCGGATAATCCTGCACGGCTAACCTAATTGTCACAGCCCTGCCTGACTGACCAGCATATATTTTTCCTCTGTACTTGCATGTGATTTTATACACACCCTGTGAGAAAGAGTTGCAGTTTGTCTATTAATAAAATTTTTGGTATGCTGTTGGTGTTAGAGTACAGTATCATAAGGTGTACCTCAAGGCTCCTTTTTGGGGCCAATCCTGTTCTTATTCTACATAAATGACTTGCCCATAAATATAAATACCCCACCAGTTCTATTTGCAGACAATGCTTCTGTTTTAATTGAAGGTTATGATGCTGAATAAATTATGAGCTCCATCATAAGCACACTGGATACTCTAGAAAACTAATTCCAGTTAAATGGGTTGAAACTGAACTGTGCAAAAACCCATATGGTTCATTTCAGAACCAAATATTCAAAATATTTGGAAATTAAAATACAACATAACATTGGAAGAAGATGACATGATCAAATTCCTAGGCCTAAATGTGGACAAGAACTTAAGCTGGAATGCATATTTTGATTCCTATCAGACAAACTAAGCATTTTTCATGGAAAATCTGGGATGGAATGTAACAATATTATGAAAAGGATAGTTGCTATGCATCATGTAGGGAAGATGCTTAGTTGCAGAGAGGCACAACTAAATGAATGTCAGAAAAGTAAGCAGTTTTGCATTTTCAATGCAATGTTGTTATTTATTTCAGGGCTTTCTACTGTTTGAGACTGTGAAGTTTTACATTCTCTTAAGGAAAGCCAGAAGATGAACCTGTTAGGAATACCAACAAAAAACAAACATGTGACATAGAATGCCAGCTTAGTATAATATGATCAAACACAATTTCCTTTTTCTCCCCTCTTCAATTAAATTTTTGTTATCCAAATACTAGATTAAAATTGCTAATTCAATTATACTTTGATGTTGTTAAATGTATCTCCAGATAAAAAACTTTATCTTACCTTTTTCAGTTAAATTTAACAATTTCTATATGACATAAAATGTAACAATGTAAAATCCAGAATGGAATAATGACAATATTATGAAAAGGATAGGATGCTACACACCATATAGTGGAGATTCTGAGTTGCAGACAGGCACAACAGAAAGACTGTTAAACAATTAAACTTTCAACCAAAAGGCCTTCTTCTGAATCATACAGCATTCACATGCACATTCATGCAAACACAACTCACACACACATGACCACTGTCTCTGGTGGCCAGACTGCAAGCATCTGCAAATAATGCGAGAAGCAATCTGGATGGTGGGGGAAAGGAGGAGGCTGGGGCAGGGAGAGGGAGGGATATCAAGGTAGGGGTGGGGGACAATAAAGTGCTGCTTATGGGTGTGGGGGACAATAAAGTGCTGCTTATGGGAGCATACACAGGTGTGGTGGTGAGAGGGTAGGGCAGCTAGGTGTAGTCGGAAAAGATGGTGTTGGTAGGAAGGATGCCAGTGAACTTGCCCCTGGCCTTGCTGCTATTAAACACTACCTTTCCCAACACCTGGCAGATTCCAAACATACAATGTCCTTCCTGGTCACCATGACCAACTATATCCTCACTTACAATTACAAACAAATCTAGCATACGGCAACTGGCACCTCCATGGCACAATCCTATGCTAACCAATTCATGGGCCACCTAGTGGAATCCTTCTTAACCACCCAGAATCCCAATCTGATTGAGATTCATTGGTGACATCTTCGTGATCTGGATCAAGAGTGTGGACACCCTGTTCACATTCATCCAGAACCTCAACGCCTTCACCCCAATCATTTCACCTGGTCCTCCACGACCCAACAAGCCATCTTCCTCAGTGTTTACCCCCATCTCAGAAAGATGGTTACAGCAATACCTCTGTCCATATCAAACCTTCCAACCACCACAATACCTCCAGTTCGACAGCTACCACCCATTCCATACCAAGAAGTCCCTTCCACTCATCCTAGCCACCCATGGCTGTTGCATCTGTAATGACAAGCTGGCCTCTCAAAATATACCAAGTCCCTCATTGAGGCCTTTACAGACCATAATTACCCTCCCAACCTTGTACAAAAAACAGATCTCCCATGCTTTATCTCTCTGGCCACTCACCACCTCCCAAAGTCCCACCATCTGACCAAAGAGGAGCATTCTCCACATGACTCAATACCACTCAGGACTGGAGCAACTGAATCACATTCTCTGCCAGGGTCTTGACTACCTCACACTGTACTCTGAATTGGGGGATGTCCTACACACACCCTTCCCTCCTTTGCTGCAGTGGTATTCCACCACCCATTGAACCTCCACAATATCCTCATCCATTCCTACACAACCCCTGCTCCCAGCCCCTTGCCTCATGGCTAATATCCTCGTAATAGACCTGTCTCGTACATCCTCCCACCACCACCTACTCCAGTCCAGCCACAAACATCAACTATTCCATCAGAGGCAGGGCTACCTGTGAAACCAGTCATGTGATCTACAAGCTAAGTTGCAACCACTGTGTTGCATTCTACATGGGCTTGACCATCAACAAACTGTCTGTCCACACGAATAGTGACCAACAAAATGTGACCAAGAAACAGCTGGAACACACAGTTGCTGAGCATGCTGCTCAACACAGTGTACTTCGTTTCAATGACTACTTCACAGCTTCCTACCAACACCAACTTTTCTGAATTGTGCAGGTGGGAACTCTCCCTGCAAATATATCCTATGTTCCTGTTACCGTCCTTGCCTCAGACTTCATTAGTCATTGTCCATCACTCACCTATTCCCTTCCCTGTTCTCGCTCCATCACTACATAGCTTTCTGTTCCACCAACACTCCCACGATCCCTTTACATCTTTCCTTCTCCACCCCCCACCTCCCCCCCCTCTTCCCACCCCCTCCACCACTCTGCCCCCACTCTCTGTCTTAACTTCTGACTACACCTAACTGTCCTACCCTCTCTCCACCTTATTCCTATATGCTTTCACAAGCAGCGCTTTACCATCCCCCACCCCTACCCTGCTATCCCTCCCCCTCCCAACCCCAACCCCCTCCTCCTTACCTTCACCTTGCAGATTGCTTCTCCCATGATTTCCAATTGCTCGCAGTCTGGCATCAGCAGCCAAAGACAGTGGTCATGTGTGTCTGAGTAGCATTTGTATGAATATGCGCAGGTATGTTGTTTAATTCAGAAGAGGACCTCTTGGATGAAAGTTTACTTGTTTAGCAGTCTTTTTGTTAAGCCTGTCTGTGGTTCAACATTTCCACTGTATGGTGAGTAGCAATCTATCCTTTTCATAATAGTGATATAAAAATGTAAAACTTTCCTACATAAACATACACATAAACACTCTATGTGACATCACTGTTGTGTCTTTTGATTTTCTGTATAAATAATGTAATTTTATCTGTGTTTACAACATTCGGTTGCCACCTGACTATGGCCTAAGTAATCTCAAACCAGTTTGTGACTAAATAAACATAATTTTGCAGAACATTAGGAAGTGTTTCCTATTTAATATTGTCTTCATGTTCTGCCAAGGATTTAACACATCACTTAATACCAAACAATAGTGAGTGCATTGAGAATTATTAATATTTTGTTATATGTTGGCATGACAGAAAATAAGGAGAATAAATTTTGACTTGCATTTTATGGACTGCAGCAAACAGTTCATTCATCACAACAGAATTGTAGTCAGACAAATACCACAGATACTAACTGACTTGAGGACAAAACATAAAGTCACTGTCAATTTCAATTTCAGATTATTTTAATGTGTATTTGTAATCGATGGAACCAATGTAATAGTGACATTTTGCACACAGGTTTTCTCAGCAGTGGAGAAGTTGATGGCAGCATCTCAGGCATCACAAATGAAACTGTTAAGGGCCTTGCTAGATCGTGAGACAGCAGAAGTTATGAGGCGTTTACAAAGTGCACGACGTGATGAGGTGAAAGCTCTTGCTAAAGTTCACCGTGACCGTGATGAAATGGTACGTGTGAAGCGTGAGGTTGATGCAGCAACAGTAGACAGGGGTGTGGCAGAGCGTATGCGTTTGACACAGTTATATGAGCGCAGACGCTGCCGACTGGAGACTGCCCATGAGCAGGTCCGGCAGAAATTTCAAGCTGAAAAGGAAAAGGTATGTCAATTTAAAAAAGAAAAATGTAGTTTGTAAATACAACCATAGCACACATAATTCAAAATACGAAAGGAAAAAACTTAATACTGACACTTTGTAGCAAAAATGTGACATTTGCTTGGTGTACCTAGGGGAGGCAGATATTTATTGGATGCAATAATTGTAAGTACAGTAGTACATGATTATATCTACTGAAAGGTAAGTTAGAACACTGAGTTTAGTGTGATGTGGTACTGAGTATATTCCTTAACCAATGTTTAGGTGTAGCTAAGGTCACTGTGGGAACATCTACCCAGAAGTGCACGAGTAGTAGTGAGATTACTGCTGTAAGAAAAGTGAATTGAAGTCATGGCATGGCTGCCTTTGTACCATGATTGTGATTAGGAGGGTTGCCGAAGTAACACACCATGACCTGACCTGTGAAATGGATCGCTGTGGTGCTGTGTTGCAAAATAGCTTTCCAGGGTTTTTGCCATGTTGATCATCTCCAGTGCATTTATTAAATTTTGAAATCAAGCACAAGAACCATGAATACAGTAGAACCCAGTTAAAAATTGTGGAAATGAGGTTACAATATTGACAATTATCTGACACAATTGTATCACTGTCCGATAAGTAGAAAGAAGAAAATGTGGGGACAGCGCCAAAATCCAGCAGCAGTTCATACACTATTCTGTTTAAAAGAGGCAATAGTCAATGTTTAGTGATAAAAGACAGAGGAGCATGTTGTCCAATACCACAAATTTTAAAGTTTGTCTTGTACTGGTTTATAGATCTGAAGTTTATACTGCATTCAATCTCTTCATCACTGAATACGTTTGAATCTGTATGTCAATAAGCCTATATTTCAGTGATTTAATAGTTAGCTTAGACTGCAGTTTGAATTGTTAACACAGTCATGTCAGTTAATTTAGCATGCACTGCCCTAATAGTGGTTGCTAACTGCTTGTTGCACATCTCAAATTTGCAAAAAATTTCAACATTAAACTTCAGACAGTTGCTGTGCCAGCATGGGACTGATTTTTCAGAGAGTGTCACTGAGATGTTGAAAGAACTTAGCTGGCAGACTCTTGAAAATAGATGGAAACTATCTCAATAAAGTCTACTGACGAAATTTCAAGAGTGGTCTTTAAATGATGACACTAGAAATACAGGGTGTTACAAAAAGGTACAGCCAAACTTTCAGGAAACATTCCTCACACACAAAGAAAGAAAATATGTTATGTGGACATGTGTCCGGAAACACTTACTTTCCATGTTAGAGCTCATTTTATTACTTCTCTTCAAATCACATTAATCATGAAATGGAAACACACAGCAACAGAACGTGCCAGCGTGACTTCAAACACTTTGTTACAGGAAATGTTCAAAATGTCCTCCGTTAGCGAGGATACATGCATCCACCCTCCGTCAAATGGAATCCCTGATGCGCTGATGCAGCCCTGGAGAATGGTGTATTGTATCACACCCGTCCACAATACGAGCACGAAGAGTCTCTACATTTGGTACCAGGGTTGTGTAGACAAGAGCTTTCAAATGCCCCCATAAATGAAAGTCAAGAGGGTTGAGATCAGGAGAGCATGGAGGCCATGGTATTGGTCCGCCTCTACCAATCCATCGGTCACCGAATCTGTTGTTGAGAAGCGTATGAACACTTCGACTGAAATATGCAGGAGCTCCATCGTGCATGAACCACATGTTGTGTCGTACTTGTAAAGGCACATTTTCTAGCAGCACAGGTAGAGTATCCTGTATGAAATCATGATAACGTGCTCCATTGAGTGTAGGTGGAAGAACATGGGGCCCAATCAAGACATCACCAACAATGCCTGTCCAAACGTTCACAGAAAATTTGTGTTGATGACGTGATTGCACAATTGCGTGTGGATTCTCGTCAGCCCACACATGTTGATTGTGAAAATTTACAATTTGATCATGTTGGAATGAAGCCTCATCCGCAAAGAGAACATTTGCCCTGAAATGAGGATTGACACATTGTTGGATGAACCATTCGCAGAAGTGTACCCATGGAGGCCAATCAGCTGCTGATAGCGCCTGCACACGCTGTACATGGTATGGAAACAACTGGTTCTCCCGTAGCACTCTCCATACAGTGACGTGGTCAACGTTACCTTGTACAGCAGCAACTTCTCTGACGCTAACATTATGGTTATCGTCAACTGCATGAAGAATTGCCTTGTCCATTGCAGGTGTCCTAGTCGTTCTAGGTCTTCCCCAGTTGCGAGTCATAGGCTGGAATGTTCCGTGCTCCCTAAGACGCCGATCAATTGCTTCGAACGTCTTCCTGTCGGGACACCTTCGTTCTGGAAATCTGTCTCGATACAAACGTACCACACCACAGCTATTGCCCCGTGCTAATCCATACATCAAATGGGCCAACTCCGCATTTGTAAACATTGCACTGACTGCAAAACCACGTTCGTGGTGAACACTAACTTGTTGATGCTACGTATTGATGTGCTTGATGCTAGTACTGTAGATCAATGAGTCGCATGTCAACACAAGCACCGAAGTCAACATTACCTTCCTTCAATTGGGCCAACTTGCGGTGAATCGTGGAAGTACAATACATACTGACGAAACTAAAATGAAATTAAGCGTTTCTGGACACATGTCCACATAACATCTTTTCTTTATTTGTGTCTGAGGAACGTTTCCTGAAAGTTTGGCCGTACCTTTTTGTAACACCCTGTATACTGCAATCCCCTACGTATTGCTCCCATAGGGACCATGAGGATAAGATTAGATTAATTACAGCACGCACACAGAGGCATCTATACCATCATTTTTCCCATGCTCCATACGTGAATGGAATGAGAAAAGCTCAAATAACTGGTTCAGTTGGCTGTACGCTCTGCCATGTACTTCAAGCGCACAATTCCCCATTGTCAAAATGCACTCTAGGATACTCTGTTTTAATGACAACATCCAATCCTGGTAAAAATTTCTAGAATGAAATTCTTGCCTGTGAAAGACCACACAGTCCAAAGATTAGCACAAAGCTAATGTAATATGGTACTTGTACACAATAAGATTGCCAACGCCCTTGCCGCAGTGATAAAGTGAAATACTGTCAGGCTGGGCTAGCACTTGGATGGGTGACCATGTGGTCTGGTGAGCGCTGTTGACAAGCGGGCTGCACTCAGTCCTTGTGAGGCAAACTGAGGAGCTGCTTTATTGAGAAGTAGCGGCTCCAGTCTTGTAAACTGACATATGGCCAGGAGAGCGGTGTGCTGGCCACATGCCCCTCCATATCCGCATCCAGTGACTCCTGTGGACTGAAGATGACATGGCGGCCAGTTGGTACCGTTGGGCCTTCCAAGGCCTGTTTGGATGGAGTTTAGTTTAGTTTAATTAGTACACATTAAGATTAGTGATTGCAGTGTGTATACTGCTGTGACACCCTGAGAAGTTGTGGTGTCTCCATTGGCCTCCTGATGCTATTGGACTGTTACAAACATTATACAATCACCAAGGAAAAGAATGAACAACCAATGAAATAAAAAAAAAGAAAAATTATAGTTGAATGTCCAGGTGTTAGGAACCATCTTTATAGATACAGAACTAGCCCAGTGCAATTCATCCAGGATTTTGATAAAAGTACACAAGGTGCAATCCAGTGTGACATTTGGCACCACCTGCAATACCTCACTGTAGTAGTAACTTGAAGAGCCCCACTGTCCTTAGCTGTGAAGAGTAGGAGCTGCTATTGCTGATACAGTTGAGTTTGCACCAGGTGGCACAAGGTAGCTTGAAACCTGAATGTTTGATGCTTGGGTGTTTGACTTGCAAGAAGCTTTACTGAGCTGAAGATGGCTACTCCAATTTCCATGCAGCATAGGAATTTAAATCACTGACTAACTGACTCATGGCAATTCTCCAGGCTGGTTGACAATGTTTCAGTGGAATATAGAATGTTCAGGATTATATTGTGGCTGGGGAGGAATTGGTTCTTGTGCATTCTTGTCCATAACAGAGTGAGAGTTTGTTGTTCTCATGTGAGGTGGTGTGATATTGATTAGCACCGGAAACCAGGGAACAGGCATACACAAAGGCATATTGGATATGATTAACATATTTGCAGATGATAAACCAAAAGAATCAGAAGTGGTGATAACCATACACAAGTGAGAGAATCGTTTAATTTATAGCACATAACATTCTGCTGCAAAAGGTACTATCATTGAAATTAAAATTCAGTAAATTTGTATTTTACTTCTGTTGATTTTAAAGGCAACGGCCTTGCCACAGTGGATACACCGGTTCCCGTGAGATCACCGAAGTTAAGCGCTGTCGGGCGTGGCCGGCGCTTGGATGGGTCACCATCCCGCCGCCACGTGCTGTTGCCATTTTTCGGGGTGCACTCAGCCTCGTGATGCCAATTGAGGAGCTACTCGACCGAATAGTAGCGGCTCCGGTCAAAGAAAACCGTCATAACGACCGGGAGAGCGGTGTGCTGACCCCATGCCCCTCCTATCCGCATCCTCACCTGAGGATGATACGGCGGTCGGATGGTCCCGATGGGTCGCTTGCGGCCTGTAGACGGAGTTAGTTTAGTTTTTAGTTAGTTGATTTTAAAAGAATGTTACATATTTCAAAAAGATTGTAGCAGAAAGTTACACAGCAGATACTTAAATTTGATTATTTGGTTGAAAATGGGGTGATGATAATCCCTTTCTTACATTTAAAAAGCCTGGAAGTTCTTGCATCTAGGATCACTTCTATGCAATCCACCAAAGGATGAACACGACAATATAGAAAGATAGGTTACTACTCATTATACAGAGGAAGCACTGAGTTGCAAACAAACACGATGTAAAAGACTACTAAAATACTAAAGCTTACAGACAATGTTCTTCTTGTGCAATAGAGAACACACACACATATACACACAAGGATAACTCAGACAAACATGCCCACTGTCTCAGGGCACTAGAACCTGACTGCGTCTGATGGAGCAGCAATCTGCTAGGATGGGCGGTGAGGGTAATGAAGAAGCATGAAGTAGGGAGGCGATGGATAGGGTTTGGGAGGGGAAAGATATGAGTGCTGCCTGATGGACTGTGCTGAGACTTAATGGAGACAAGATAGAGCTGTAAGGTGCAATATTGATAGTCTAGAGGGGTGGGGAGAGGAGAGAAGTAGAGAAGGGGAAAGGACTTGTAGGCACATTAGTGGGATAAAAGACGTGTGTAGTATAGGAGTTGGAACTGGGAAGGGTACCGGTAGACGGGTGACAAGGACTAATGAAGGTTTGGGCCAGGGGATCATGAGCATGAAGGATATGTTGTAGGGAAAGTTCCCCTCTGTGCAGTTCAGAAAATCTGATGTCGGTAGGAAGAATCCAGATAACACAAGCTGTGAAGCAGTAATTAAAGTGAAGTACATAATGTTGGATGGCATGTTCAGCTACTTGAACACAGTTTGCCAATAGCCATTTATGAGGACAGACAGCTCGTAAGTTGTCTTGGCTGCACAGAAAGCAGACCAGTGGTTGCAGCTGAGTTGGTACATCATGTGGCTGCTTTCACAGGTGGCCCTGCCTTTGATGAGTTAGGAGATGCCTGTGACAGGACTGGAGTAAGTGGTAACAGAATGTGTGGAATGGGTCTTGCATCAAGATCTGTTACTGGCATATGAGCCATGAGGCAATGGCTTGGGAGCAGGAGTGGAGTAAGGACAGATGTTGCATAGGTTCAGTGAGTGGTGGAATAGCATTATGGAAGGTATGAGGAGAATATTCCTCATTTCAGAATATGATAACAGGTATCATCACTACAGATGCAGTGACCACAGGCGACTAGGTTGTATGGATGGGACTCCTTGGTATGGAAGGGGTGGAAGTTGTCAAAGTAGAGACATTGTTGGTGGCTGTTAGGTTTGATGTGGACGGAGGTACTGATGTAGCTGTCCTTGAAGTGGAGGTCAACATCACAAAAGGTTGCTTGTTGGGTTGAGGAGAACCACGTGAAGTGAATGGGGGAGGAGGTGTTGAGGTTCTGGAGTAATATTAGTTGGGTGTCCTCACCTTTGGTCCAGATCATGAAGATGTCATCAGTGATTTTGAACCAGGTGAAGGTTTAAAATTCTGAGTGGTTAGGAAAGATCCCTGTAGATGGCCCATGAATAGGTTGGCATTGGATGGTACCTTGTTGGTTCCCATTGCTGTACCAAGAATTTGTTTGTAATTGATGTCTTCAAAGGAGAAATAATTGTGGGTGGTGATACAGTTGGACATGATGACCAGGAAGGAAGTAGTAGGCTTGGAGTCAGTTGGGCATTTAGAAAGGTATTTTTCAATAGTGCCAAGGCCTTGGGCATTGGGGATATTAGTGCAGAGGGAGTTGGCAGTGATAGTTATGAGCAGGGTGCCAGGTGTAAAGGAACAGGAACTGTGTAAATTGAATTTTCTCATTTTGAGGAGACAGAAGGAGCATGCTATTTTACTTGCTAAAAACTTTCTAAAGCCAAGTTCACAAAGATATTTCTTTTTTAAAGTTTCTTGTGTCTGTATATGTGTGGATGGATATGTGTGTGTGTGCGAGTGTATACCCGTCCTTTTTTCCCCCTAAGGTAAGTCTTTCCGCTCCCGGGATTGGAATGACTCCTTACCCTCTCCCCTAAAACCCACATCCTTTCATCTTTCCCTCTCCTTCCCTCTTTCCTGATGAGGCAACAGTTTGTTGCGAAAGCTTGAATTTTGTGTGTGTGTTTGTGTTTGTTTGTGTGTCTATCGACCTGCCAGCGCTTTCGTTCGGTAAGTCACATCATCTTTGTTTTTAGATATATTTTTCCCACGTGGAATGTTTCCCTCTATTATATTGACAACAGATTAAGGTAAAATACAGATTAAAGTAAAATATTGCATCACAAAATGCAAGGCTGCAGACCAAAAAGAGAGAAATCATGGATCTCAAAAACAGCTAAAAATCAAGAGTCGTTTGCAAAAATAAAATAAAAGGCAATGACAGAATCAAAGGTAAAATGATTCCAAGGCAACCAATGCATAATCCATGTGTAGCCAATAAAAAATGAAGTGGTTGTGGTGGGTTGGTTTTTTAAAGCACTCAGATGTCGCAGTGGTTCATAGATGATGTCAAAAAAAATAAATTTAATTTTTGAGTACATGGAATAGGATGTAGATTATGTTTCTCAGAATTTAAATGATTCCTCAAAGCATTCTTAATTGGAGTCATATGTATGCTCCCCATACTTGTTTCAAAATTTCTACTGGTCTGACCAGTATAATAACCACTGAGACACAACAAAAAAACTGATGGAAAGTGAGCTTTCAGCCAAAAAGGCCTTTTTCAAAAATAGACAACATACACACACACACTCACACAAATGCAACTCTCACACACATGATCACAGTCTCTGGCAGTATAAGCTTATTCAATCCATACCAGCAGGGATTGCTACAGATTTTATATAGGCTAGAGTGGTAACAATTTTGTGACAAGATATATGGAGCATACGTACAAGTCATACAAGCATGCTTTGGGTAATCATTTAAATTCCAAGAAACATAATCTAGACTTGGTATGTTTTACTCATGTACATGATTGTATTTGTACTCTACTGATTGTGAGCACTTCTCATTTTGTGATCTATTGATATAACATGCTCTTATGGTTCTTTTATTTTCTTATGAAAAATAATGTTGTAATATTTGCGAAGAATTGTATATCCCATGTTTATCATTTTTCTCACACAACATATCTGATAATGGTAGTTAACCAACATGCATAATCTAAATCAGAAATAATAAAGTGCAACCAAGACTGAAAAACTTTGTGTATTTGTGGAGGTGGACAGGTTGAAGAGTTTTTTGAGGTGGCATAGTGCAAGCTGCTATTTTTCTTGAAAGGCTAGGGTTTCAGCCTGTGAGATGAGATACAGGCATTTGGGATTGCAGAGCAGGAGAATTTTACGCATGGCGAGGAGGTATTTGTAAGGAAGTTTGGGACTGAGTCATATGGTTTTGCTGAAGTAGGTTGGTGAGGGCTATGGTGTGATGAAATATGAACAAGCAGAGGTTATTATGGAAGGAGAGGCTACAGATGGAGATGGGTAATTTGAAGGTAAGCCATTTATGGGAATTCCATGAGCTGGACAACAATGCAGGAACATTTTTTGAAACTGGATTCTAAATAGGGATAGGGAAACTTTTCTGTACTTGCATAGGTGGAAGGAGCAACTTTCTATGCTGGAGGATAAGAAAAGTACAAAAAATTTGGGAAAAGCATAGAAAGAACAAAACAAATGAAATATGAGAAAGGTGAAACCTGAGTCAGTAGGGCCTATAGGGAAAAATAAAAATGAACTCAAATCGATGTGGAAAAACAGAGAACTCAAAGAGAGACATAGTAAAAATAAGATAATAGTGGGATGGAGGTTGTTAGGCGAATATGTGTGAAGAGAGGGGCAGCAGGTGTAATTAGATTAGATAAGGTCAGTGTCCCCCCCATGAACCATAGACCTTTCCGTTGGTGGGGAGGCTTGCGTGCCTCAGCGATGCAGATAGCCGTACCGTAGGTGCAACCACAGCGGATGGGTATCTGTTGAGAGGCCAGACAAACGTGTGGTTCCTGAAGAGGGTAGCAGCCTTTTCAGTAGTTGCAGGGGCAACAGTCTGGATGATTGACTGATCTGGCCTTGTAACACTAACCAAAACGGTCTTGCTGTGCTGGTACTGCGAACGGCTGAAAGCAAGGGGAATCTTTCAGCCACAATTTTTCCCGAGGGCATGCAGCTTTATTTTATGGTTAAATGATGATGGTGTCCTCTTGGGTAAAATATTCCCCCATTCGGATCTCTGGGCAGGGACTACTCAAGAGGACGTCGTTATCAGGAGAAAGAAAACTGGCGTTCTACGAATCGGAGTGTGGAATGTCAGATCCCTTAATCGGGCAGGTAGGTTAGAAAATTTAAAAAGGGAAATGGGTAGGTTAAAGTCGGATATAGTGGGAATTAGTGAAGTTTGGTGGCAGCAGGAACAAGACTTCTGGTTAGGTGAATATAGGGTTATAAATACAAAATCAAATAGGGGTATTGCAGGAGTAGGTTTAATAATAAATAAAAAAAATAGGAGTGTGGGTAAGCTACTACAAGAAGGGAACATAGTAGGTGAATATGGATTGGGGGGAAGAAATGAAAGAGGAAGCCACCTGGTAGAATTTTGCCCAGAGCATAACTTAATCATAGCTAGCACTTGGTTCAAGAATCATAAAAGAAGATTGTATACATGGAAGAAGCCTGGAGATACTGACAGGTTTCAGATAGATTATATAATGGTAAGACAGAGATTTAGGAACCAGGTTCTAAATTGTAAGACATTTCCAGGGGCAGATGTGGATTCTGACCACAACCTATTGGTTATGAACTGTAGATTAAAACTGAAGAAACTGCAAAAAGGCAGGAATTTAAGGAGCTGGAACCTGGATAAACTGACTAAACCAGAGGTTGTACAGAGTTTCAGAGAGAGCAAAAGGGAACAATTGACAAGAATGGGGGAAGGAAATACAGTAGAAGAAGAATGGGTAGCTTTGAGGGATGAAGTAGTGAAGGCAGCAGAGGATCAAGTTGGTAAAATGACGAGGGGTGGCAGAAGAAATATTGCATGTAATTGATGAAAGAAGAAAATATAAAAATGCAGTAAATGAAGCAGGCAAAAAGGAATACAAACGTCTCAAAAATGAGATTAACAGGAAGTGCAAAATGGCTAAGCAGGGATGGCTAGAGGACAAATGTAAGGATGTAGAGGCTTATCTCACTAGGGGTAAGATAGATACTGCCTACAGGAAAATTAAGGAGACCTTTGGAGAAAAGAGAACCACTTGCATGAATATCAAGGGCTCAGATGGAAACCCAGTTCTAAGCAAAGAAGGGAAAGCAGAAAGGTGGGAGAAGTATATAGAGTGTCTGTAAAAGGGTGATGTACTTCAGGGCAATATTATGGAAATGAAAGAGGATGTAGATGAAGATGATATGGGAGATCTGATACTGCGTTAAGTGTTTGACAGAGCACTGAAAGACCTAAGTCGAAACAAGGCCCCGGGAGTAGAACTACTGACAGCCTTGGGAGAGCTAGTCCTGACAAAACTCTACCATCTGGTAAGCAAAATGTATGAGACAGGCGAAATACCCTCAGACGTCAAGAAGAATATAATAATTCCAATCCCAAAGAAAGCAGGTGTTGACAGTTGTGAAAATTACCAAACTATCAGTTTAATAAGTCACGGCTGCAAAATACTAATGCGAATTCTTTAAGACAAATGGAAAAGCTGGTAGAAGCCGACCTCAGGGAAGATCAGTTTTGATGTTGACTGGAATACTCTCTTTCAAATTCTGAAGGTGGCAGGGGTAAAATACAGGGAGCTAAAGGCTACTTACAATTTGTACAGAAACCAGATGGCAGTTATAAGAGTCGAGGGACATGAAAGGGAAGCAGTGGTTGGGAAGGGAGCGAGACAGGGTTGTAGCCTCTCCCCAATGTTGTTCAATCTGTATGTTGAGCAGGCAGTAAAGGAAACAAAAGAAAATTTCGGAGTAGGTATTAAAATCCATGGAGAAGAAATAAAAACTTTGAGGTTCGCCAATGACATTGTAATTCTGTCAGAGACAGCAAAGGACTTGGAAGAGCAGTTGAACGGAATGGATGGTGTCTTGAAGGGAGGATATAAGATGAACATCAACAAAAGCAAAACGAGGATAATGGAATGTAGTCGAATTAAGTCGCGTGATGCTGAGGGAATTAGATTAGGAAATGAGTCACTTAAAGTAGTAAAGGAGTTTTGCTATTTGGGGAGCAAAGTAACTGATGATGGTTGAAGTAGAGAGGATATAAAATGTAGACTAGCAATGGCAAGGAAAGCGTTTATGAAGAAGAGAAATTTGTTAACATCGAGTATAGAACATGGCCACTGTCTCAGGTTGCTAGAGCCCGACTGTGGCAGTGTTTGGTGGAGCAGCAATCTGCTGGTATGTGTGGTGGTGATAAGGAGTAGGCATGAGGTGGTGATAGGGTGGCATAGTAGGCTACAGGTGGGGGACAATGCTAGTCTGGCAGAGCATGCAAGGATGTGGCTGTTAGGTGCAGCATAAGGAGGCTGTGCTGGAGCAAGTGGTGGTGGGGGGAGGGGTGAGGGGTTGGGAAGACATAGGGACAGGGAAAGGGAAGTGGTGTGTGTGGTGCTGGAGTGGGAGCAGGGAAGAGGATAGGTAGGTGGAAAACTATTACAGGTTTAGGCCAGTAGGTTATGGGTGTGAAGGATACAGTGTACGTAGAGTTCCCACTTGTGCAATTCAGAGAAGATGATGTTGACTGGAAGAATTCAGATGGCACAGGCAGTGAGTCAATCATTAAAGAGAAGCACATATTGTTGGTCAGCATGTTCAGCTACTGGGTGTTCCAGCTCTCTCTTGGCCACAGTTTGGCAGTGGCTACTCAAGCGAATAGACAGCTTCTTAGTTGTCATCTCTCATAGAAAACAGCACATACTGTTCCTGTTTTGTTGCATAACTCATGTAATCCCCCCCCCCCCCAAATAGCTTTACCATCAAATTACCCATCTCTGGCTGCAACCCCTCCTTCCACAATGACCTTTTGCTGCTCAAATTCCATCTGTTCATAGCTGTCACCAACCTAGTCCTGCAAAACCATATACATCAAGCCCAAAGCTCTTTGCAATACCTCCTCTCCATCTGCAAAATTCTCCGGCTCTTTTATCCCAAATTCCTGTGTCCCATCTTGCAGACTGAGACCTATGCCCTCCAGGAACTAGGGCACACACAAAGTCATCTCAAAAGATTCTTCAACCTGTTCATCTCCTTCTCTTGCCTTGGACTACCACTATCCACCACCTACACTCTAGCCTCCATCAAACATCCTCTGATAGCCACCAAACTCTTCTTTTCAGATTTACTACATTTACCACACACTCAGAAACTCCCTTCCACCACCACACAGAATCCAGAACCTAAATAGACCCACAACATAGTCATGAACTTTACCTCTAAAAGTATCAGACACACTGAAGTATGAGTCCTTTTCAAAGGCCTTACCTTTTGACCCACTCCGAAATTCAATCATTCTGAACTTGTTGAAAAGATACTCTCCTTCTACTGATCCCTACAGTGGAAACACTTTTCTGACACCAACCCTACCAGTCAGACTCAATCCAAAACCAACAATGACCATGCCTAACTCAGTTTACTCCTCTGTCCAACTAGGACCCATCCCTACTGCCCCCCAGATCACCCCCTATCAACTTTTCAGAATTTTCGAACCTTGAACCTTGCCTTACCATCATTCTCCAAATACTTCAACATGGAAAACAGCCTGACATCCACTGAAACCATCTACACACTTGCCACAATGACCCCATTCCAGAAATCCAGCAGGATCTCTAGTCCCTCCTCAATTCCTTGAGTCCTTAGGTCCATCCCATCACCTCTACCCTGAGGCTACATCAGTCCTTACCCCACCACTACCTGTACTCCTACTTTCTACATGTTTCCTAAAGTTCATAAATCTAACATCACAGGAGGCCGCATTGTGGGTGGATACTATGCCACCACAGAGAGAACCTCTGCTCCTGTGGACCAAAACCTTCAGCCTATTACCTCTAACAGTACAGTCTCTATTTTTTTGTAAGTACATAGACCTGTTTATTTCTACAATGGTTTACATCAGTTTACAGCTTGAACATTTAGCTATTTTTCGACATAATCACCAATTCTGTCAATACATTTTTGTAGACGCTATGGCAGTTTTTGTATGCCCATGTCATACCAGCTTGCTGCCATGCTATTCAGAAAGTTATGAACTGGCGTGATTGTTGTTTGGTCTCAAGTCTAAAGTGGTATGCCCAGATTTCATCACCCATGACAATTGAGTCCAGAAAATTGTCCTGTTCGCCTAAAGGCAGTGAAGAAATGCGCAGGAAGCATCTGCTCGTTGCCGCATGTGGTCCTGATCCAGCATGCGTGGCACCCATCTTACACACACCTTCTGGTAGTTCAGTGTTTCCATTAAAATTCTGTGAGCGGTGCTTCAGGAAACCTCAGGAACAAACATGCAGAGATCATCCAGGGTGATCTGCCGATCTTCATGCATGCTTTGCTCAACCTTCAACACTGTCTCCTCAGAAATTGACAGTCTCCCTCTCCTTTGCGTTGTGAATTTCGGTCCGACCAGCTGCAAACTCTCTACACCACTTACAAAAATTTTTGACATCCATGCATGACTCACCATACACTTCCATCAATTGGCAATGGATTTCAATCAGCGCAGTGCCCTTTGCGTTCAAAAACTGTTTAACTGCGTGCAATTCGCACTTGGCGGTAACATCCAACTGGAGCTCCATTCTCAATGGCTGCCAAGCCAAGACTGAGCACCTCAGCGCAGCGTGCACATGTTTACACACAGCACATGAAGCACTCTTCATAACAGTGTGACCAACTGCCACACAAACAGACTTCTATAGTTATAAAAAAAAATAGGAGACCTTACTTTTGGGATTACCCTTGTATGTAAAGGACACGTACGATTTCCTCCAGTGACTCTCCACATTCTTTCACCACATGGTGCCCTGCTAGTCACTATTGATGCCACCTCCCTCTACAGTAACATCCCCAATCCCGATGGCCTTGCTGCTGTTGAACACTACCTTTCCTAATTCCCAACTACCTCCAAACCTACAACATTCTTCCTGGTCACCATGACACCTATATCCTCACCAACAATTACTTCTCCTTTGAAGTCATCATCTACAAATAAATCCACATTACAGCAATGAGCACCTGTACAGCACCATCTTTTGCCAACCTAATCTTAGGCCATCTAGAGGAATCCTTACTAACCACCCAGAATCTCAAGCCCCTCACCTTCTTCAGATACATTGTGGACATCTTTGTGATCTGGAACAAGGGTGAAGACCATCTACACCCATTCCTCCAAAATCTGAACACCTCTACCATTCACTTTACCTGATATACATCAAACCTATCAACCACCAACAATGCACACTTTGACAGCCTCCACTCATTCCATATCAAGAAGTCCCTTCCATACAGACTAGCCACCCATCGTCATCACATCTCTAGTGATGAGCACTCCCTCTACAAAAATGCCAAGGGTCTCACAGAAGCCTTTTCAGACTGAAATTACCCTTCCAGCCTTGTCCAGAAACAAATCTCCCATTCCTTGTCTCTCCAGTTATCTACCATCCCCCACATGCCCACTGCCCGACCACAAAGGGTCGCTCCTCTCATGACTCACTACCACCTACATCTTGAGCAGATGGATTACGTTCTCCACCAGGGTTTCAACTGTCTGTGATCGTTCCCTGAAATAAGGAATATCCTCCCTACCCCTTCCATAATGGAATTTCGCTGCCCACTGGTTCTATGCAGTTTCTGTTACCAACCGTTTGCTTCATGTCTCATATTGCAGTAATAGTTCTTGATGCAAGACCTGTCCCATACATTCTACTACTACCTACTCCGGTCCTGCCACAGGCATCTCCTGCCCCATCAGAGGCAGGGCCACCTGTGAAAGCAGCCATTTGATCTACTAACTCAGTTGCAACCATTATGCCACTTTCTATGTGGCCATGCCTTTAACAAGCTATCTGTCCACATTAATGGCCACTGCCAAACTGTGGTCAAGAGACATCTGGAACACCCAGTTGCTGCACATGCCACCCAACATAATGTGCTTCACTTTAATGACTTTTTCACAGCCTGTGTCATCTGGATACTTCCTACCGACATTATCTTTTCTGAATTCTGCAGGTGTAAGGTTACCATACTTTGATGTTCATAAACTTGGAAATCTAGACAACATGATTTATTACACTTATTTTTCATTCTGTTGGATCTTTTGTAGGAAATCTTTTTTACCGATAATTCTGTGATTGTATGGAACATGTTACATTTTTTCATGTTGTACAATACTGTCAATACCAGCTCTATACTTTCAGCAGAGAGCTATTCCACTCACATATCCATTGACCATTTAGCAGAGGAAGTATTATCTGTAAAGCTGCATAATGGTCAGATATAGCAATACAATACTGTGCCACTTTCAACAATTCATTGCAATCAACACTACTATTCTTGTACTGGTACAATTTCTCAGCTCACTTTTCCCTATCAAAGCTGCAGAGTTCATCATGTAGAATGTTCTTGAAGCAGTTATTTCAGCAAATAGCACAGATTCATTAATAACAATATTAAAACCTCTTAAAAATAACACAATTTTTTCGCTGCTTGCCACTTGGCTCTTTTTCCAGAGTTAACTACCAAAATGCAGACATGTCTCTGTATTGGTTCATCTACTTATTAATATAATTATAAAGAAGCATGGGACTTCATTTCCATTTCAACTAACAGTGCAAAAAGTGTACATTTAACTTTCAAAGACCATAATTAAGTTTCTATCATCACATTTAGTAATAATTTACTTTATTTTGAAAGGGACAAAGTGGTTTTCTGCCTTTTCATACAAACTAGAGGCAGTTCTCTGTAAAATAGAGTAGACTTCTACAACACAGTTGCATCCTGTGGAGCTTTACTTTTCTTGTGTTTGTTAAGCACATTGTGTTTTGTATATCAGAATGGCCTCCATGCAAGATGGAAAAATAGCAGCAGAAGAAAGAATATACTGTAAAATCATTATAAAATTATTTAGCTCCTAGACAGATTTTGTTCTTTGTTTATAATAATTCAAACACACACAAATCTTAACAATGGCAACAGTATAAGTTAATAAGGATTGAATTTATGTCTATCAAAGTGATAATACATTTGTAACTAATAATAGTAATACATTATTTTCGTATTAACATCTACATGTGTTATATTATTATATTAACAATGTAAAGTGTATAATCGAATAGACAAGTAAGTGACAATATGACTATAAAGATAAATTACTCACTTGTATGATATGCCTTCTGCTTCTATGTTTATTCTACCAAGGTGCAGCAAAGGAAATCCTGTTTTGTAATAATCTTTAAACTCACACTCTTTTGGCATCCTGATTCCTATAGTTATATACTGTACATCTTGTAATGCACTAGTCAGTCCAGAGTCCTCAATGTGAAGGTTCTCTGACAATGTCACAATGAATCTGATGTTGTTTACCATGTCTTCACAGAAGCAAAGAGAAAGCAAAGAGTAAAGAGATCCAGTGTTGTAAACTGTAAGCAGAGTTCAGTAAAGATAAGCTAAGCAAAAAAATCATAGCAAAATACATTTACAAAACAAGTGTTAAAAGTGCAATAAATTTCCTGGATGAGTTTTACCAGAGCTAGGATTCAAAATATTTTGACGTGATAAATAAATTATGTATTTTATCCTTACATATAAAAATTTCGTGCCACGGTGTTAATTGCCATACTCCTCCAAAACGGCTCCATCAGTTCTGATGAAATTTTACATGTATATTCGGTAGGTCTGAGAATCGGTTGTAATCTATTTTTCATACCCCTAAGTGATAAGAGTGGTCCACCCCAAAATCTTTTTTCTTATTTTTTGGACAAAACTTTTTATTTTTTATGATGTGGCATTACAAAATACACACAACCCTCAATTTTCACCCTTCTACCACAACACCTATTTTTAATAGCGATTTTAGCAATTTAATAATTTTCAACCCCAGTTGATAACTGATCAATTATTACTTGAGCAATGGCTCTATCGATTCTGATGAAATTTTACATGTATTTTCGGTACATCTGAGAATCGGTCATAATCTATTTTTCATACCCCTAAGTTATAAGGGTGGTCCACCCGAAAAATCTTTTTCTTATTTTTTGGACAGAATTTTTTTTTATTTTTTTATGATATGGCATTACAAAATACACGCAACTCTAAATTTTCACCCTTCTACCACAACCCCTGTTTTTTAATAGCGATTTTAGTAATTTAATAATTTTCAACCCCAGTCAGTAACTGATCAATTATCACTTGATCAGTTATCACTTGATCAGTTATCCCTGCCAGGTGTCTACCTGTGATAGTCTTTCACTATTTGTTAGTTAGGTAATTGAAGAAAACGTACCAAAAGCAACAACTCGAATATCCCTCTTTGAATCGACCTAACTAGACCGAGAAGTTTAACTAGGTAGCATGCATCATTAGCCAAACCGACATTTAGTCCTAGCGCACATACATCGATTTTTATCATACAGAAATATATCGTACAATCAAATTCTTTTAGTGGAACAAAGAAGTTCCTATGTGCTCCTTTGTTCCTCTAAAAGAATTTAATTGTATAATATTTTTACATACGATAAAAATCGATGCATGTGCACTTGGTGTTATTCATAATGCTGGTGAACACATTTCTACGTGAAATTGCTGCTATGTTTCTGTGCTCATGGACGAGCCGGTATTGGCTGCAATTGTTAAATCCGCGTGATCTACCATAAAAATGCTGGAACTAATAGTGGCTGATACTGCCGGACTTCCCCCTAAGCCTTTCTCATTCCCTACACAGTTTTCGGCCATTATTATTGTTTCTGTCACAATGGCTATTGTGTTACACGTATACATTATTCTTATAGACTAGAGATAATTTATATGGCAAAACAACGTATGCCAGGTCAGCTATAACATATAAAGATTTTCAGAGGCAGAATGAAGTTCGCCAGGTATAGCTAGTTATTTACTAAAAAACAGATGGTTTTGCAAAAAATTCCAAAACTGAGTGAGAGGTCAGGGAAGGATCTAAAAAATGGATGGCGTCTGGTAAAATTGGGTAATATGGTAACCCTACGCAGTCAGTAACTCTCCCTACAACATATCCTTCATGCCCATAATCCCCCTGGCCCAAACCTTCATTAGTCCCTGTCGCCCGCTTACCTAAACTCTTCCCTGCTCCCACTCCAGTACTACCAGTCTCCTGATGTTGCACCTCGCAGCCCTATCCTGACCCAACAAAGTCCCTACATGCTCCCACAAGTAGCACTAGCATCTTTCGCCATCCCATCCCTACCTTGGTGTCCCTTCCCCTCCCCACCCCACATCTCTTCCTTATCACCACTACCCACCCCAGCTAAACTGCACCTTTGCAGATGCTTTTCAAAAACAAAGCTTGTTTGATTGCTATTCTTCTTATTTTAGGCACGAACAGCACTAAAGAAATAGTTTTAACTTTGTTTTTCATCGTGCCTATTTGTGGCTCAGTGATGCCTGTGTATGGTGAGCAGCAGTCTGTCCTTTCCACATTTGAGACTTGTTGTTGATAATCCATCTGAGTTCAGAAAGAATAAAGATGTCCAGTACTAGAAGGGAAAAAAAGAAAAGAAAAAATCTTCATCAAGCCTTTTATTAGTTAAAAATTTCTTTAGCTTACAAGCAGGTAAATAATTCTGCAACCAAAAGCTTTGATAGTTTATTCAGTGATATTAATTGCCTGGCAAACAGCAAAGATAAATTTAAAAATCAGTTGAGAAAGTTCTTTTCAGACAATTCCTACTCCACAGAAGAATTTGTATTTAGAAATTTGTAATTATTTAGACTATTTACTTGTTTTGTTTTTTAAACTGAGTATTTTTTTCTGTTATTTAAATGCCAATTAAATTAATAATCTTCAAACTGAGTCATTCTACATCATTATAATACACCATGAACATTTATCCATAGAATATGTAATGAACTTAATGAACTAACTCTCTGATGGCTTTTTGTGGCTGTCTCACAAGGCTAGAACAAATATACATCCACAGTACGTTTAATGGATTGAATTACTAAAATATTTTTTCTGGCTCTGTCTGTCTCTCTCTCTCTCTCTGACTAATACACAGGCAGTGGGACTTCTTATTGAAAATTAACTGAGTTGTAATATAAACAGTTACCTTTGCAGATGCTTTTCAAAAACAAAGCTTGTTTGATTGCTATTCTTCTTATTTTAGGCACAAACAGCACTAAAGAAAGAATACGAGGGACGTTTTGCTAAAATTGAAGAAGAGCTAAAGGCTGCAAAGGCTAACTTTGATGTTTCCCAATGAATTGTCTAACAAGTTTGTGTGTGCTGAAAACCAAAGGTTAGTTTATCAAGAATCACTAAATGGTGTTTATCTCTTAGTTTAATAATTAACTGGTTACTTCTTTCTGTTGACATCATCCAAGCACTTGTGTCATTTTTCTTATCTCCTTTTTTCTTTTCTATCTATGGTGGATGTGGCATGTTGCACTGCACAATCAGTGTTTGGACTCTTGATACTAAGCTTTGTAGTCCCAGAGTCCAAGTAAAATTTGAGGCTGATAGCTTATTTTTTATCATGTGTTTGTAATCATCCCTGTTAAAATGCCTGCAGATGGCAGAATAATCTTCTAAAATCAGTAGCATTTAATCAGGTCATTGTAGGACAGGTGAAATTTCATTTAATATTATTTTACTGGGTATTTTGACTGCCTTCTTTGGATACACTTTTGAGTTTTAAAATGGTAGTGTAATTACATTGGCGAAATTTTGTCTCAGTATTGAGATCTTGTTTTTTAATTTAAATTATTTAAAAAACTGAAGAAAATTGGGATGTGTGTGTGCGCTCAAAGGTTGCCAAAGCATGGTTCCTTCACCATGATGCTGTACCAAGTTCATGCTTTGCTGTCAGTGAGAGCATTCCTGATGAAGTAGACAACAGAAGTAAGGTAATGTCTTTTCTCTATCTTGAAAAATGTGCAAGCTCTCATGATGTGTAATGCAAAAAAGATCCCAGTTTAGAGTGTTTACACAAGCCATGAAGTGTAGTATAATGGACAATCAAAAAGCTTGCCTTTGAAAGTCGTACAGTCCAGAATCAGTATGCAAATCAGGCTAAATTGCTGTGAACATTTAAGCCATCATTCCACCAATGCATCAGGTTGAGGATACCCTTTTGGCAAAACACATTGCCCTGCTGCATGAAGAAGACTGTAGCTGCCTGCTGCACATCCTCATCTGACAGGAATCAGCAACCCTTCAAGGCCTTTTTTAAGGATCTGAAGGTGTGATAATCACATAGGAAAAGATCAGGACTATAGGGCAGGTGCTCCAGTGTCTCTCACTTGAGTTGGCGTAACTTCTGCATTACAACATTTGTGATGCATGTGTCCTTTTTGGATGCATTTGGTAATAATGTCACCACATTTTATGTTTCCACCTTTACTGCACTCACATAAGAAAGATACAAATGCTACACTAATCCCTTGGTATATGTTAGTGCTTATATACTGCAGCAATGCCCTCAAATGGAAACCATTTGATCATCCTTTATAGAACCACAATTGTAAGTGTATTAATGTTCAAAAATGTTATCTTTAACAATAACAAGACCACTGTATCATGCCATTACTTTTCACCTGCAATCACTTATGTGTTAAACACTTGTTAGCAAATTAATTTTTTTGTACTGAAAAGGTGGAAAGCAAATTGATATAAAAAGGTGTATATCTCTTATTTAGCTGTTATCTTGAAGTGCACTTTGAAATCTCTTCTAGGGCCCAGGAACATTTGTGGACCTAGGAAATCCAAGGAATAAGATTCTTATTACTATATAGAAAATCAAAGCTCTGAGTGTACGAGGTATGATCAGAAAGTAATGGGAATTTTTTAATTTCTTGGTCTTTTTATATCAGATTTTCAATTTTTTTATCTTGTTAGCACACATGTTCCTGATGTATGTTTGCAGTTTCAGATGTTTTGAATATTTAGTTTATTGTTGACAATCAGAAAGGTTATACATGTCTTTGAGTGTTCAGCAAACTTTGACTTTCAAGAATTTGGATCAAAGAATCTGTATTAAATTTTGCTTGAAAAATGGAATAAAGTGCAACATGCATTCAAAACATTGCCCATGACTTTGGCAAGTCTACTATGAGTAAGACAAAAGTTTATCAGTGGTATAAATGTTTCGAAGAGGGATAAGAACACAAAGAAGATGACAACATCCCTGGATACCCCAACACATCAATTACTGATGAAAGTGTTGAAGAAGTAAAGAAAATAGTTCTGGAAAATAGCTGAATCACCATCAGAGAGGTTGCTGTTGATGTTGGCATATCCTTTATCTCATGCCAAGCCATCAAGAATCTATCTCTGTGATTCAAACCAACCTGCAGTCCCTCCTAAAAACCTCAGGCCCCCTCACTAGGATTTACACCTCAATCCATAGAACTTATCACTACATCCAAACCAAGCATCCCCATCTTTTACCTTCTTCCTAAGATCCAGAAGTCCAATCATCATGGTCATCCTATAGTTGCTGGCTTCAAAGCACCCATTAAACATATATCTGCCTTAGTTGATCAACACCTGCAGCCCATAGTGCAAAGGCTTCCCTCCTATATTAAAGATACCAACCATTTCCTAGATCATCTGAAATTGGTGCCAGTCCCACTCCCACAACAAAACTTGCTTGTCACCATTGATGCCATCTGCCTCTTTACCAACATCCCCCATGTGCTTGATCTGTCTGCTGCTGAACATTTCCTCAGTCAACGCCCAAGTGATTGTAAGCCTGTGACATCCTTCTTGCTCACCTAAATCAACTTTATACTTACCAACAGTTATTTGGCCTTTGATGGGAAGACATACAAACAGATCAGGACTATTGCCATGGGAAACAGGATGGCTCCTTCCTATGCCAACCTTTTCATGGGTCACTTGGAGGGGGCTTTCCTAGGGTCCATAAGCCTTCAGCCCCTGGTTTTGTTTAGATACACTGATGACATCTATGCCATATGTGCTCACGGTGAGGCTGACCAGTTAAAATTCCTGGAGTCTCTGAATAACTTCTTCCAATTAAACTTCACATGGTCCTATTCCGAATCCCATGCCACTTTCGGTGATGTTGATCTCATCCTCATCGAAGGCCAGCTACACACTTCTGTCCACTAACAAACAACAGTACTTACATTTTGAGAGTTGCCATCCTTTCCATGTCAAACTCCCCACCCAACAGTTTCTGCACCCTCTGTCCTATTAGCTCCTCCCAATTCAATTTCCTTCACCCTCACTGTTCATTGCTCTTTGCCAGTGCACCCACTGGTCTTTCCCATCTCTGTTCATCTCCTTTTCCTTCTCCTCTGCCCCCTGTCCTCTCCCCACACCCTCCTTTCTGCCCTCCCTCCAT
Organism: Schistocerca nitens; assembly: GCF_023898315.1. Taxonomy (NCBI): domain Eukaryota; kingdom Metazoa; phylum Arthropoda; class Insecta; order Orthoptera; family Acrididae; genus Schistocerca; species Schistocerca nitens. The sequence goes on from NC_064620.1 coordinate 286,426,048, forward strand.
CGCAGCCTCCTGACTCTGCACCTGGCAGCCCTGTCCTGCTGCCATCTAGTCCCTGCACAATCCACCAGACACCAAATTTCTCTCCCCCAGCCTGTGTACTGCTATCATGGGGTTGCTGATTTTGTTCAACATTACAGTTAGAGGTCATCTGTGAGTGAGGTGTGCCTGCTTGTGTGAAGGTGTTTGTGTTTTCTTTTCTGAAGAAAGTTTTGGCTGAAAGCTCAACATGTAACAGTCTCTTTATTGTGCCTGTCTGAAAGTCAGTGTGTCATCCTTACAGTGAGTAGCACTCTATCGTTTTCATAATGCTAAAGATTGAAAATTAAACAATGGAAACTCCATGTAGGAATATCAGCAATGTAGAAAAAGATAGATTGCTACTTACCATAAAGAAGACATGTTAAGTTGCAGACAGGCACAATTAAAAGACACTTGCACAAAGGTTTTGGCCACAGCCTTTATCAAACTGGCCTGAGCTGCCAGAGTTGGTGGTCATGTGTGTGCGAGGTGTGCTTGCTTGTGTGTATGAATGGTGTATGTTTCTCTGTTTATCTTTTGCTGATGAAGGCTGTGGCTGAAAGCTTCATGTAAGCATCTTTTAATTGTGATTGTCTGCAACAAAATGTGTCTTCTTTATGATAAGTAGCAATCAAACATTGAAGATTAGTATTTATATTTCCTTTCCTGTCATACTGAAATGCCGTTTGCCCAAGGATTTTTACATCTGTGTGGGCATTAATTTCTATAGAGAGTATCCCACATTTCACACAGACAGGAATAAAGGATAGTTCCAGAAAACATGAAAAATGGATACAAAGATGTCAGATAACATGGTAAGACCTTTATGAGAGTGTCTGGAAAGTAAAGACACAAATGTAATGCAACTGGAAGAACAAATTATAAAATGCTGATTATAAACTAGTCTTGATGTAAAATTTGTGCTATGATTTCTACATCTACATCCATAATCTGCAAACCACTGTAAAGTGCATGGAAAAGGGTACTTTCAGTTGTACCACATAATACGGTTTCGCCCTGTTCCATTCTCATATGGAGTGCAGGAAGAATGACTGCTTAAATGCCTCTATGTACACTGTAATTAGCCTAATCATCTCTTTGTGAGCAGTATGCCGGAGGAGGACTTTTGACTTCTGTCTTTAAGTGATTGCCAGTACATGTTTTTTTCTTGAATTCATAACACTCTTCTGAGAGTCAGACAAACCTGTGACTATTTTTGCTGCCCTTCTTGACATTCATTATGTGCAATTAATAGAATTTGATAAAGGTCTCAGATGTGTGAGCAATATTTTAAGATGGGTCACATGAATACTTTGCTAGCACTCTCCTTTGGAAAGGAAGGAAGGAAGATAAGAGTTTTAATGTGCCATCAGCAGTGCAGCCATTAAAAATGGAAATTGTCTTTAATGAATGGTTGCATTTTCACTGTATCCTACCAGTGAACCAAAGTCTGAAACCTGCTTTAACTATAATTTTAAATTTTTGAGCATTAACAGCAAGTTGCCAATCTATACATCCCTTTGAAATCTTAACAAGGTCCGATTGGATATTTGTTTAACTTTTTCCTTGTAGTATATCATTATAGATAACTTCATCATCTCCAAAAAAAAGTATGAAGTTACTAGCAGCATTGTCTGCTAGGTCATTAATATGCAACATTAGCAGCAAAGATCCCAGCACATTTCCATGAGGCATGCAGGAAGTTACTTCTAAATCTGTCACTGACTCTCCATCTGAAATAACGTGCAGCATCCCCACATCCAAGAAATCCAATCTCATGACCTTACTGTTGTTAATATGCACTGGTGTTGTGCTGAGCTGAATGCTTTTCTGAAAACTGAACAAGAAAGCAATATTCTGATTGGTGTTGTGGGCAGTAAAACCTGGATCACTCATCAGGCACTTGTGAATATGTCAAAACATACAGTCAGGATGCCACATAGATTTAATAGCATTTTATCTCTAAATCTGATGATATTTACAGATGATAATCAGGTTCAGGAAGTAACAACAAAGTGGCTGAGACAGCAGACGGAACTGCATGTGCTCACTGAAGTGTAAATATTGGTGGATCACAGTAACTTATGTTATGTTCTATCATACTTCAAATAAATATGAAATTTGTGCTGCCCCAGTAACCAAAACTAACTGCATGGAAGGAAAAAAACAATACGGAGAAGCATAAAGTGTGTTCAAATGAAAAGATGCAAAATGTTGTAACAACCAAACCAGTGGAAATTTGCATATGTTGCTTTGGGATAGAACATCTAGTGACAAAAATGTAGTACCTTGACCTCCCGCTAAAAATTCAAAGCTATGTGCTCAGCAGGCAAGATGATCCTCACTGCCCTTTTTTGACATCCAATGTATGATACTCGAATTCCCCAAGCATGGAAAAACTGTTAACAGTGACATGTACTGTGAGACACTCTGCAGTGTACTGTGAGACACTCTGCAGCCTATGCAAGTTCACCAAGAGCATATAGCCTGGGATGCTCATGGAGGGGATGATTCTGCTCCACAATAACGTGCATCCACATGTCTCCAAGGTCACATACAAATGTAATGGCCAACCTCAAGTGGGAACTACGGCATGGGCCTGCGACTTCTGTGTTTGGTCCACGAAAAGAACATCTCAGAGGGAAGTTTTCAACTCAGATTGGCTCCTGTCACAGCCACAGGAATTCTAGGAACAGAGATCGTACAGCTTGTGAAACAGTGGGGTAGTTATGCTTAGGCCTCTGGTAATTACTTTTGAGTAGAGACTTCAGTTATACCCACAGCATTTTTTCATATGTTTTCTTTTGTACACCCCTGGTAATGAAGTGAAACAGCAAGAAGTTAGAAGACAGTGGAGTGCACATTGTAACATGCCAGTTCAGTAATAAATATCTGTCTCATGATGTATTCACTGCAGGTATATATGTTGTTTTTGAGTCAAACTGAAAGATATGCCAAATGTGATGAATTGTAGTTTTGATAAAACTTCCTGGCAGATTCAAACTGTGTGTTGGACTGAGATTCAAACCCAGGAGATGGAAGGTAGAAGATGAGGTACTGGCAGAAGTAAAGCTGTGAGGGCAGGTTGTTAATCATGCTAGGGTAGCTCAGTTGGTAGAGCACTTGCCCAAGAAAGGGAAAGGTCCCAGGCTTGATCCTGGTCTTGCGCACAGTTTTTATATCCCAGGAAATTTCATATTAGTGGACACTCCACAGCAGAGTGAAAATTTCATCCTGTAAAGTTTTGTTACTTAGCTGATTATTTAGGTTCTTCTCAGTGGTGTGATGGACTAGAGGTATTCTTATACAAAGAAATCTATAATTTTTCAGGATTTCAAATGTTCGTTGGATCACTAACTATGAAATGAAGAATGTTCACACTTTTAAACTTTTGTATTTTGAAACATTTCACTTGTTTGGCTTATAAAAATTTGCTTTTAAACTTTCATATTTTGAAACATTTCACTTGTTTTGTTTGTAAAAAGTAATATCCATTCACTCCCTTGAGCTACAGACTCCAACTACGTATACTTACTCTTTACAATACCTTAAACTCAACTGCTTTCTACAACAACTAAAGCATGACTGCTGTTCACTAAAATTCAACCATGACTGCTTCTTACAGCTCATACCATCAAGTCCAAGAGAAAGCACAAAAATTAAATTTTTTAGGACAAAGATTTTAAATCATTTATATTGCTGCCAAAGACACTATTTAGATTAACTGATACTCATTAAATAAAACTTCATGTAAAATCAATTTACATATTTTCATGTTAAAATTTCAAAATTATCCTGATCACAGAAAATATTAACAGCAATGCATCACATATGTAATTTTGATATACATGGTTGTATGTGAGCTTCCTATCTTACAAAGAAAAATATTGATACCTATTGGCATTGGAGAGTTCATGAGGTGTATAACGCTTGATTCTACCACAATATACCAACAGTGGCATGTAAGGTGCATTTACGAGTACTGGGCTGTCTGTACGTTGCATAACACATAATCTTGGGAAATTTTTCTTATCCTTTGTATTACATCTACAGCAAAGTAAATGTAGTGATTATTTAATAAAACAAGAAACAAAGTCAGATTAAATACAAATCTTGCATGTAAATAAGTTTTAAATCTAGTGAAACTTTATGTTTGTCAAATGTGATATGTCAATACAAGAAGTATACTCACCACCACAAGCCTCTTGCTGGACACTAGGGTCCTCTACTGGTTCATCCCCTGGGTTATGTTACAGCTTCATTCAAAAACTGTGTACCACAGTGGGACTTGAAACCAGAACATTGCCCCTGGAAAGTGGAAGAGAGAAACTTGTAGAACTTAAGCTGCGAGGGTGTGTCGTAACTTGTCCCTGTGGCGTACTATTTTAATCTGCCAGGCGTCAGGCTCTGTGGTCTAGTAGTAAAGCAAAAGGTAATGGGATTGAACCTTCATCAGACCACACATTATTTCACCCTGTCTTCACCTCACAATGATGTGAAGATTCACTAAGAACCTCACATGGTTCTGATTTAATATTAAACTATAGGACCCCTTTCTCCAGTAGGATTACTACAGTAGATTGAGAACATGCAAGTCACCAAAGTGGCATCCAATTGAAAGACGTGCAGCAGATTGTTGAGACAGCCAGCATCTTTATTATTGTCTCCAAGGAATTTCAAAACAGCACAAGCTCTGCTGTTGAGTAGAGAATTATTTCTGAAAGTAGAAAGTAAACCTGCAACTGCTATTTTTCTGCAGAATACCTTATTTACAGAGTGTTAGTTCAGCAAGCTATGCAGGAGAGCTTGTGCAAAGTTTGGAAAGTAGGAGAGTGAGGCTGGCATAATTGAGCTGTAAGGATGAATTGCCAACTACATATGGCCCGCTCTAGGGGTGATAACATTTCCCATGAAGGACAAGGTTCTGACTTTGAGTGACAGTCTAAATATAATTTAATCTGCTGATGCTCTACTGTATCTTCACTGATGATTTATTGCTGTGAAGACACGATAGCACTTGAGATCTGTGCACATATGAAGATGGTCTGCCTTGAGTGTTTCATATTAGCAGTAGTGTTAAGTACATAGAGCGTATCACAAATACTTTTGCAAACTTTTCAAAGAATGGTGTGTGTGTGTGTGTGTGTGTGTGTGTGTGTGTGTTTGGCGGGAGAGGGGTTGTAATAAGTGTATGTCTCAAAATCCTTTGATTTTTAATTGTTAAAGAAAGAACATTTCACAATTTTTTTAAATCAGAAGCACATAATGGATGTTCAAAATACCCTTTGCTTGCTTCTTTACTCATATGTACCTATTGGACCATTAACTGTTGCTCCATTCACTGACTTCCATGACATGTTGATGAAGTATCTTTGCATTATGGATGTCTTTTCATAGAAAAATATGTTTTATGTGGCCCGTCAGATGGTAATGCAGCAATATACACATCATGAAACTGATCCTACCTTTGAGCAATGTGACTATAATATAATGGGGCTTCCTCTTATTTGCAGGGGCGCATCACAGAAGGAAAAGTGTTCTAGGTTGAGTATTTGTAGACAGCATCTGCAAAATATGCTTTGGTGGGGAGGGGAGTGGGCATAAGCCCATACATTAATTAATCCATAACAGATTTTGGTGTGTAGCATGACTTGATCCAGGAAGATTTTCATGCAATAGCGAATATTGAAGTGCATTTATGCCTAGAAGCAAATGGAGTACATATTGCATATTTGTTATGAGTTTTTTTTTTAACCCAGGAGCTTCACAAATTGGTCTGTGATTAATAACTTTACACATGTCTAATTATACTACACATGTCTATTTATATGAACTTCTTTCCTTGCACTGGTGTGAAATCTGCCCTCAAGGGCTGTTAAGTATTTGTGATATGCCATGTGTGTTGGGGGATCGAGGTGAAATGCACAGACAGATGCTTGTTTCAATATTTACTGAGTTATTTACCATGCACATTATTCTCATTTAGACTTTTTTTTCAGATTTGATGTGGTGTCTTGCCATACTGCATGCTGGGGAGTGTAGATGAGAACCCACTCCTGGCAGTAGCAGTAACAGCAATAGCAGCAGCTCAGTATTATATTGAAAATGCAGGTCACATCAGCACTATTGAAAAAACATTGAAAAATGGAGATGGAGCCATGAATCTCGGTGATGTAACATCCCTTTTGAAGGGTTGCGGAGGCAAGATCTTAACTATCATTGTATACTTAAAGTTTAAGAATCTGCGGTAAAAGTTAGGACAATCAGTAGCTGCTACAAAGGATACCCATTCCTATTGTAAAAGTAAAGAAATAACTTGTATTAGTGGCTCACACTTTAAAATTTCTAGCTGCTGCTAAGCAGCACAGATGACCAGTCATTAAATACTCTGTAAGTATTGTTTATTGCTACGACTTAATATGTATTGTCATTAGCTAAGATTAGTGACATTAAACATCATTGTACATATTATACCAAAGCATCATTTAGCTATAAGATGATAAAATACTCATTGTGATGGTTTTTACAGTACATAAAGACGATAGCAACTAGACTGCTAGAAGCATGCAACACTGTTTTAAAAAAATAAGCATGTCGTTTCAAAAAAATAGATCCCATTCATTGTATTTATATTAAATGACCAGAAAGCGAATGGGTCTTAAATTAAGTCTGTTGCAACATATTAACACAATGTGTTACAGTAATTACACTCTACTTTCTAGTGTTGATTGTAGTTGTTTTCTTATAAAGTTGAAAGATCATGCTATTATAAGGAAAATGAAGAGTACATGAGCCCGGTGCACCGCTTAGCCACTCATAACTGTGTGTGTCTAGTATGACAATGACACAGGGTTCCCTTGTCACTTATTATTTAACACAATGACTTGATTGTTTCTTGTGGTATGCCACATTTAGTTGAATGCTGCTAAGAAATAATTATGTACTTCTTTTTAGATTACTGGCATAATTGAACACTTTGTGAGATTTTTGAATTTATAGTCGGCAATTTAAAAAACATAGATTTAAATTTTAATGCTCCTCCTCCTTCTCCTCCTCCATCCCTTACTGTATTTCAGTGTCCATAGTCAGTTCTTTTCCTTGTGAAAGAGGTTTTAAGAGCTGTGCAATATAATATCTTATTATTTTGCTTTTGATCTCATAGAGTTCATGCAAAGTCTTCTCTTTAGAGCTTTTACTTGAGTTTGATAGAATGCCTGTAATGTGCAATCCATTGTGCTTGATCTGTTTCTGTTTGTTATCTACTTAGATATGTGCCAACTTGTACACTATCATTGCTTTAACTTCTTTTTGCTCTACAGTGCTCTAATAGAAAGAACTGGCATTTTGTTCTTTCGGTGTGTTGTGTGATTTGTTGTATCCACCATCTTATTAATTTCATACAAAGTATGGTACTACTGAAATGTTTCATACTAAAACATTGTTTCCCTATACAATATATTAATAGAACCCTCCACTCTCTTTTTGTTATTTTAAGCTTGACATTTGTGATTTTTATTACATCACTAGTGCTATAACAGTCGATATTATACCATCTCATTTTATCTATAACTGAGTTTTCCATGGGAGCCTCTGTTTGATATTTAGATTTTAAGCCTTTTGGTAGTCATTCACAGCACTACCTATTGTTGAAAAAGGAATGTATCGTTCTTGGATTTTAACTAACATTTCTTTTGTGTTTATGGAGACAACCTCTGAATAGATATTAAATGTCTTTAGTACAATTTTAGAAGCCAAGCAGATACAAATAGAATTATTCCTATTTCTAGTACATTTTATAATATTTAAGATGTCCTTCACATTACATCTGAGGTTTCTTTCATGTGTCAATGCAATGTGCCATCTATGTATTTATATTGCAGGCAATAAGTCACACAAACACAACACATCTCATAATAAGCTTCTTTAGATTTAAACCTTGTTTTTTTGTACAGCAGCATAAAAAACAAAGCAGTACTTGAACATATAATTACATTAAATTAGATGCATGTCTGTTGTTGTGTACGTATTCCATTTCTAATTACTTCAAGCCTTTATCTGAAGATTTACAAACAATATATCCTGGAAGGACTTTTAGTCATATGTTTCTAACATGTCATTGACTCTGGTTTTGCCATATTATCATTAGGTCATCCTTATGGTGTTATTCAGAGACTCGGCTGAGCTTAAAGTCTCAGAGAGAGAAGGCTAATGTAATGAAAAAATATTTTCACATAAATGTGGAAGATCTCTTACTATTCCAACAGCTATCCTGTATAGAAAAATCAGTTCATCGTTTATGGATAATGCTTGTGTTTCTGATTGGCCTTAATTTTGTTAATGTAGGCTTACACAACTCCTAAAGCTTCCTTTCATGGGAAGACACGAGATAACTTCTGTTGGCATGTTGTTTATGGTGTAAAATGCAGCAGGATCCATTGATGAAGCAGAGAGGGGAGGAGGAGGAAATAGCTTTTTATTATTTTCAGAAATTACTGCACATCTAAAATCCTGTATATCTGGTCAACTCATTACCATTGTACTCTGCACCATCCTTCATGAATTGTTAATGTTGTTGCATTCTGAATTGATACACAAGCATTGCAGAGTAATTTTTATACATAAAGTTATTTGCTTCATATTGTTTGAATGCCAGGTGAATTTGTCACATGCCCTCTTCTGTTAATTCTTCTTCCCTCTATTTCATTAAATAAGATCTTTTATTGCTCCTTGATTTGATTTCTTTTGTAGATAATGCATAAAACTTACTTACACTGTTGTGGCTGTAGGAAAGTTCTTGTATAATGTAAATACATAAGGGTTAAAGGAAGACCACTCACTGACAAGCGAAAATGTTGAGCTGTTGATAGGCAAACACAAAAGAAAGAAAACTTGCTAACTTAATGATTTATCCCTTTGTGAGATAGAGTGAAATACAGTAAAACACTCCCACCCTCCAACATTGTGCCAACTAGACTGACAGTGCCAATGCTATTTTGTGGCAGGTGGACTGGTTCTGCTGTGGGCAGTGTAAGGGGGGGGGGGGGGTGCATAGAGGGAGAGGGAGGCAGGCAAGGAGGGAAAAAGGGACTGGGGCACAGATTGTTTGTGGCTCGGAGAGAGGTGATTGATTTGCTGGTTAGGAATGCTGGAGGAATTGGTGGCTTGGTGGCAGTTATATGGGTTGCCACGATTACAGGGGCCAGTGGAGAGCAACAGATACTGAAGATGAGGTGAGGAGATGAATGAGGAGGGGATGAAAGGATGAGAAAGGGGAAACTGTTGGATGGAGGGTGTGGGGACCATGAGTTACCTTATTTTGAGGCCAGGATGATTACGGGAATGGAGGAAATCTTACAACAATAATTCCCATTTGCGTAGTTCTGAGAAGCTGGTGGTGAAGGGAAGGGCCCAGATGGCTCAGGTTGTGAAACACCAATTGAAATTGAGCATGTTTTGCTACCAGGTGGTCAACTTTGTGCTTGACAACAGTTTGGCAGTGGCCATTCATCCTGGTAACAGCTGGTCGGTTGTCATACCAATGTAAAAGGCTGTGCAGAGTTTGCAGCAGAGTTGGTATATGACATGGCTGCTTTCGCAAGTTGCCCAGCCTCTGATGATGTAAGATGAGCCTGTGACGGGACACGAGTAGGTGGTGCTGGTTGGGTTGCCTGGGCAGGTGTTGCACCTTGGTATGCCATAGGGATATGATCCTTGTGGTAAGGGGTTTGGTGTGGGAGTGGCATAGGGATGGACTAGGATATTGTCTAGGTTGTGTAGGCGATGAAACACCACTTTAGGAGGAGTGGGAAGGATCTTGATTAGGATGTCCCTCATTTCAGAGCAGGATGAGAGATAATCAGAGCCCTGGAAAAGGATATGGTTCATTGATTATCTCTTTTTCTGCCCTGAAATTAGTGATATACTACCCAAGATCCTTCCCAGCCCTCCTAAAGTTCTTTAATGTTGCCTACCCAACCTACAGAACATCCTTGAGTGTCCCTATACCATTCCCACTCCCAACCTGTGGTGACAGGGTGGAACACCTGCCCAATACACCTACCCAGCACCTCCTACTCCAGTCCTGTCACAGGCTTATCCTACACCACAGAGGCTGGGCCACATGTTGGTATGACTACCATCCAGCTCTCCACCAGGATGAATGGCCAGCTGAGCACAACATGCTCGATTTCAGAGGCTGCTTCATCTCAGTCTTCTGGATCCTTCCCTCCACACCAGCTTCTCTGTCATATGCACGTGGGAGTTATCTGTACAACACATTCTCCTCTCCTGTAACCGCATGGCCTCAATCCCAGGTAACTTAGTGCCCCTGCACTCTCCACCCAACAGTTCCTCCTTCCTTGACCCTGTCATCCCATGCCAATTCACATGTCCATGTCACTTTCAGCGTGTGCTGTTTCCAACCAGTCACTACAATCGTGCCATCCCATATACCTGCAACCCCTCTCTCCTGTGTTTCTAGCCGGTAAATTTTGGACACCTCCATCTATGCATCCCACCCGATTCTAACCCCATCACAACCAGTCCACCTACTGCAAAATAGCACTGGCACTGTCAGTCTAGGTGGCACCATGTAGGACCATAGGAGTGTGTGTGTGTGTGTGTGTGTGTGTGTGTGTGTCTAGCTCACACTAACTCATCAAAGGATAAATCCAAAAGCTAGCAAGTTTTCTTTCTCCCACCCGATTCTAACCCCATCACAACCAGTCCACCTACTGCAAAATAGCACTGGCACTGTCAGTCTAGGTGGCACCATGTAGGACCATAGGAGTGTGTGTGTGTGTGTGTGTGTGTGTGTGTGTGTGTGTCTAGCTCACACTAACTCATCAAAGGATAAATCCAAAAGCTAGCAAGTTTTCTTTCTTTTGTGTATGCCTATCAACAACTCAATACTTCTGTTTTTTGGTGAGAGAACTCCATTAATCCTAAAGTATTTACATGCTTGTTGTTATTTCTTATGGTTGGAATAATATTTTCTGTACATTTATATAAAACAACTTAGGACAAGGTAACAGACACACTGCCATATTTAAGTGAATCTCTACAAGCTCTTATAAAGATATGGAGTTTCTCGTATTGCTGCTGTTATTACTGTATGTGTTTTATTGTTCATCACTGATTATGAAATTTCCACTCAATTGAAAAAGCAGATACACTATAGTTTTGCTTATGTAGTACTGAAAAAAAAATGACCTGGGGCAGAAATAATTTTGTAGAATATATACACTGAATGCTGTTTTAAAAGAGATATCTGTATGCTCTAGATATCCATTGAATGCAACTAGAGTGAATTATTTACTTTGTAATTTAACTATCTGTAATGCTGTTAATTCCAAGATACTGAATTAGTACCTGGAGAGTAAATTCTTCTTCCCGGTGACATATTTAATTTTGTTAGTTTATAACATTTCATCATGAAAAAAAAGCACAAAATATAAGATGTATGTGATAAAATGCGTCAGTTAAATATCAAAGTTTGTAAACCAAAGACTACTGAACCAATACTTACAAAAGACAGATATGCATGCATAATTAGAAGAAAGATAAAAATATACTGCATTAATTTTAAGGAGTATTTTTCATGTGTAAAGAATATGATGTAATAATTATTATAGTAAAAAATTAATAGTGGACTTGTCATTAATGGCCTAAGAAATTTTGCTTGAATGATCTCTGTCTGCACTTATTGAAGCACGTGACTAGCTACAGTGGCTCATGTCTTATTTCTTTTATATATATTTTTGTCTTGGTAGTACTCTTCTTGAACCTGTATACTGTAGGATGTATGGTGAGTAGTAGTATCCATTTCAGCTGTGTAGGAATATGTAGGAGAATCCAAAGATAATGTTGATCAGTTACACAGCTGAATATAAGATGGCAGGGAATTCATGTAAGTGGTGCATATACTTAACTGAAAAAACTTCAGTATACCGTTCTACTTAGCTCTGGCAGATAGATGATGTGCTATATATTTTGTTTGACAAATGACTGTTCTATCTGTTTTGGGAACTGTGATTACAAAGCATTACACTTTGCTTGTACTTAAAAAAACTGCCTTTCAGTGATGATCAATGATTATTTTGAGCTTATTTTTCACATATGTTGCAAGTTCATTGTTCTGATATTAAATATTGTTCTGATATTAAATATGGGATGGGTATCCTGTAGAATTTGTAGTATTCATGTAAGTCATGAAATATTTTAATTTCAAATGTACTTTTTATAAAACAAATAAAGAAGACAATCAATTATGTAGAATGTGGCTGTGCCTAAAATTAGTTGGAGAAATCTGTGTGTCTTTGTGTGAATGAGTGCAATACCTTTATTTTCATAAGAGTGCTCTGTGCAACTTCGTTATCTTGTATTTGTCTGAAACAATTCAATCTACCCATTTGTTATTTGTAATCTTTGTAATGCAGATGTCTGAAGGCAATGATGTTCTTAAAGGTGGCCAGCAGGATGATACTGGAATATTGAAAATTTGACACAAAAATTTTGTTTAGTTGTATAATACTTTGTTTGCAAATTTGAAACTGTAGTAAATGTTCAGTCATTGATGTGGCACTTTACTTGTTTGATAGAAGAAATTTGTTTTTATGAAACAGACAGAGGTGAATGGTTGTGGTTCACAGATTTTTTTTCTCATACATTTGCACATTTCATTGTATGATTAAGCTGTGGTTACGAGTAATGTTGTGAAGGAACTGCTAACAAAGTGTGTAGTATGTTCTTTTATAGGGTCCTGGAAATGAGAATCACAAGTATTTCTACATTACAATTTTCAGTATTTGTACAGTTGTCCATCAAATGTCCTTACATTGATATTGTTATATGTTTCACATGTCAGCAATGTGTCTCTTGCACTGTTAAATACAGAAATTTAATATATCTTCACTTATAAACAAAAATCAAAACCACATTCTCTTGGAACATTTAAATCTGTGTGTTAACATAACTGCAGAACATGTTCCAAAAAATGTTTCTCAGCTATTTTTTTTTTTAAATCTGTAATACCACTGCTTCAATAAAATCAGTAGTGCATGTGCCTGTGCTTGAAAGTGATTTTAACACTCAATTTAATGTATACATTCCATGTTGAATTGTCAAATGACATGCTGGTCACCTTCATTTTCAAAAAAAAATTCTTTGCCTCCAATTATGTTAGATAATTTTTCTCTTTTCATTAATGTCTATAGAGCACAAAGAAAGGAATTATGAATTGCTGATAGATACTCCTTTCTGGTGTTCCAGTTTATAACTCTCATGACAGTGGGATAAAAGCTTTATTTTTGTGCTTGGTTTGAGCACAGGTAATTTTTGAAGAATATGAATTCACTTTAGTTCAGTAAAAGCAGTAGTTATGGAGTTCCCCAGGATTTTCAAATATATCAGCTACATCTCTGAGACAAGTGAGTTGTTTGTACTTCATGTGAATATGTGATCAATTAGTACTGGCTTGGTTGACTTGTATTACAGTTTCATACTTTACTGTCATTCTCATTTGCTTATTTGATGCTCAAACACAATCATCTTAAACCCGTATGTCACCAGCACTCAAGAGAGAATTAATGCTAGGCTATAGATGAATCACTGTGCTGTTTTAATGTGCTCACTCTGTATCATATCCAAGAGATTGGTAAACAACTAAGCATACCCTATATGTTAGTTTTAACTGGCAGTGTAATGTATAAACTTTTATCTACAACATCCAGTACTGAACCTGTTTTTCTTACAGTCTTTGTTGTTTTTAATTCAACAGTAAATTCCAGAGCTGTTAGCTCTAATATTTTCAGACTGATCTGAATTCGTAATTGATCATAGTAGCTGAAGATGCTACATTTTATATATCAGCAGTCCAGTATTTCATGATCTTGATGTTAAACTTGTTTACATCATCTTATTTACAAACTGATGTCTGTAACAGCTTCCTCTATTTCTGTACAAATTCGTAGCGACCAAGCTGTCTTAAAAATGTTTAATAATGTGTGCATCTTAAAGGAACCACATATGCAACCTCAAATTAGATCCTTCATAATTACTAATATCTCTTAACCATTAATGCAGCATGGGACATAGTAAAATACCTTATGTTTCTTTCATTCCTCTGTCAATTTTTCTGTGCAATTGCTTCTAGCCAAACATAATGTTAGCGTGGTACACAAGTTCACCATTATAAGGCCTGTTTTTTGAATTTTTAGAAGCTTTGTGAATATACAAATTTATTTGCTTGCTTGTTTGTACCACATTGTTTCAACCAAGAAGCTATCTCTGTATTACCCCACGATATAGCTACTTTGTACAACATTCAATAAAATTTCTAATCAGGAATGTTGTTCAGTGACCATTTAAGTTGATCCATATTGCTTGTTTTCGTATAAATACTATCATAGCTATTTTTTCCTTTACTTCACATTTTTCTACTAGAAAAATTTTCAGGAGTAGTCACATGTAAGATATAACTGCATCAGTTGCTAAAATGTAGTGCTCACTATATGACATCTTTCGGAGTGTCTATGTACATCAGCATTTCTAGGTTCTTCTTTTAGTATCTTTTAATGTAGATAAGTTGATAAACTAAACCATTGTCAAGGAAACATCCAAGCGTTATCAAACATTTGTCTGTTGAAATAGTAATGACATACTTTCCTGTAGGCTGCTATAGATGAAATTTCATTTGGAGCTAACAATGTTCTGGAGGTATAACTGTAGCATTTTTCTGAAATGGCACAAGAATAAAATAATTTTTAATGCTTATTTTGTCACTGACAAAGAATTTTTTTGGATTCACATTTTCACATTGTTTTCACAAGCTATATTATTTTTTCTTGCCATGGTGGAGAAAGGTGCACATAACTTCATATTCTATTTCACTAGTTTTTTTCCATTCCAAATAAAAAATGAGGTGTAGTCCAATGTGTAAGATTAATCAAGAGTCCCATTTTTTGTCCTGAAAAAAAATTTTTTTAGGTACCAAAATATCTGCATGGTCCTCTCATTGCCGAAAGTCATTTTAAAGCATCATAATATTTCTCACAATCAGATACTGCATTTTGTTGTAGAATTTTAAGGTATCTGTATTACTGCAGTTATTAATGTGTGTTCTTAAAGGGAAATAACATTTAAAAGTAATACGTTTTATGGATTGCGAGTGATCACTGCTGACCACTTAACAACAAGTAATGTGATACTCAAAGAACATTGTTGTACAGCAGATATGCACAGGATTGGTGTTGCCATTTAAAGCATGATTGCTTGTATTTTAGCAATATATTCATAACTCATAAACAATCATCAGTAGCCAGTGTATGATACTGACCAGATTTTATTACAAATAGTACATTAATGATTTTGTTGTGGTTTGTTCACAGTTGTAGATATCTCAAAGCAAGCAATCTGTATAAATTCCTTATTAATTTATTTTTTGATATTTCTATTTCACAGTTGCATATACTCCATCATAATAAGCCTTTAAAGTCGCGCAGAGCAAAATTTGAAGCAAAAATAGTGTCCTCTTCCTCCACTCTGGAGGGCCATTGTTGATATATTGTAATTTGCATTTTTCTGGTCTCTGGTATATAAAAATTTATTTTATGAAATAGAAAAAAATAAAGGATTCTGAACTAGGTATGAATTCATATTTGAAATTTAGTAGAAGTTGTGTAAAGTGAATGTGTCATAAGTATTAGACTATAGAAAAATCACGTGTATTGAATAAATTGTATATGTGTTTGTCTGTAGTCATTTTTCATAGCAGATATACATTGTAAAATATTTTCCAATATCATAATTTGACATTCAATTAGTAAAGGACAGATTTGAATAGTTCTGAGAACACATTAAAATTACTGATATCAGAAATGATCAAAAATAGTTGTGAATAATAATTTATTCATTTAATTGACCAATCTAGAGCATCTTAACAGTAATAGAACTTATGTATATCTGCTATGCTATAGTTATTAGACCTGCCTCATTGTCATAGAAATGCAGACATGAGCTCAGTGTACTGAAAATAGGTATCAGTACATATTTTGGCTCATTGTTAATTGTTGTTGATGTTACTGTTACCTGTGTGTTAGAAAAATGTATATACATATATATTTTAGTATCTGTCTCAATCCAGACCTGAAAGATTGTTTTGACTTCTCACTAAATTTGTCTGAGACAGGTTTTTTTCTCAGAGAATGGTGTGTGTCTTTAATAACATCGGCCTATTTCTTCATACCTCCCTTAAACTATTGTAGCCATATTTTAAAATATTATTTTGTAAACATATACCTTAATGTCATGTGACTGCAAAATAGCTGTCAAGTAGTGAACGTATAAAACTCTGAGGAAGAAGGAGTATCGTTTTAGACTTTCATTCGTCCAAAATAAACATGTTTTTGAAACTTCTGTAAACATTTTTCTGTTTGTTAAAGTAGTTCTATGGAGGACAAGTACATCTATCACCCAGTCCTCTGCCGTACCATCTAGATTATTTTGTTTTTAATTTTCCAATTATTTATATTTTTTATGGGCTGTGTAACTTGTCAGTTTCATTTGCATCAAGAACATAGCCCACTTATTTCCAAATGTTTTTGTACCCACAGCAACTGTGATAAACTAAACCCCTAGAAATACATCGCTGGTATACTTTCTCATTTTTGCACAACAGTTTTGGCTGTAGATATACTAATGAAACTATAACTGCTCAGAATTGCAGAAGTGGTCATTATTCTTCAAGTATACTACAGCGTATATGCTGAAATACTGCAGATTCAGGATTTCTAAATATTGCACTGGAACTGTGTGTCTTGTGCAATTAATTTGTCTGCACTTTGTATAAATATAGTACTATTTCTATAAAGTTCTTTCCTGGCTGTGCTTCAGTGTTTTGATATTAAGTCAAAGAATGCTTGAGGGTTTTTGTATGGCCTACTGTCTATGAGTGATGTAAAAATATCTCTAGTATAATCACAGTGCTTCTGCATATTGGTTCACATGTGCCTTCACTTTTAATACTGCACGTCTCTTAGATTTTTTGCTCAGATTTTATTTACAGAAGCAGCCTTTTGAAAAATTGGTACATACAATTTTTGCAATGAACTTGGTATGTAATTAATTCAGTTTCTGTTGCTTATCAAGACTCTCACAATTGAATGCATCGAAAAATTTTCTGAACCTGCAGAAATGTCAAAGACATAACATCATTTTTGGTCCTGCTATTTATGAGAAAATGAAGTGGGATATTTCAGTGACAGCAACTACTTATACAGGAAAGAGATATTTGCACCAAAAAGCTCTTTCTTTAACATAAAATAAAAGAAAACCAGAGGAAAAAGCTGTCATTTATTTAAGATAGAGAATCCTGTGTGAGAGAAATGCACTCTGAAGGGGTAGTGTGATTAAAATGCCATTTATTTTGTGAAGATAATGGAGCTTTCATTAAATTTACCGCATTTGCTCAAATTAGATGATTTTGTGTAGCAGTGTCATTAAACTGAATGGAAAAGTACATTGTACGCTGTTTTCTGAGCAATTGATACAGTCATTCTTTATAATTTCTTGTGTCATTCTTCATTTTAGAATGTTATCGTTATCCATTTATACTTCCAGGGCAGCTTCTTGCAGCTATCTGTTTGAGCCCTCTACTTACATGCAGCCAAAATAGTGGTGGAATTGTTTACAATTTCCAAGAATCCAACTTAGGTGACTTCGAATTCAAATGTTTGTAGGACTTAATAAAATATGAGAGTGCATGTGTCTGAGCTTCAGATTTGATGTATGTTTCAGTTGTTCTGCCTACTTCATAGGACTAGCACCAAGTAAAATTTTATGAATGGCCAAACTAAAGAAGTCCTACAAGTGAATGAAGCCAACAGGAGCCTGACATCATATATGAGGAATGGTTATCTTCTGTATGGACGTTTGGTGCTTTTCTTAGTTTGATGTATGATCTGTCTATAATTTCTAAGTCATTGCTCAGAC
Source organism: Schistocerca nitens (assembly GCF_023898315.1). NCBI lineage: Eukaryota > Metazoa > Arthropoda > Insecta > Orthoptera > Acrididae > Schistocerca > Schistocerca nitens. The sequence goes on from NC_064620.1 coordinate 286,444,054, forward strand.
CTGTACTGAACTGCAGCCAAGTTCTAGAAACAAGTGCTTGTGTGTGGTTGTGGTTAAATTTGTCTCTCTTTTTTCTCTTTTTGTTGTTGTTTATTTCTAAGATTCTGTTTTTTGAGGAGACACGTACATCTTACCGCAGCTGACATGTAGGTCTCACCATAGCTTCAGTAAACAAACTTTCACTGGAGCAGCTTTTATAATACACAGCATCATGTTAAACTTTTTTAATCATCATTTCACATTTTCATTTGGTAAATAGATTTTCTCGTTTGCAATTAGGTGCTGCACATGGCTACTTCATTCCTTATAGTTCTATATGCCAAATCACGTTTTATTTCCTGATTTATGTCCATATTTTTTTGCAAAATGCCTTCATATAGCCTGTTCATTGATTTCTGTAGTGGTTCCTTCCACCAAACTTCTCTTTTCACATGATGCTTTACTTGAATATTTTGTTTTGAGCTTTTTGGTATTTCAGTTGTGTGAAAGTATTCCATTACTTCAAGACCTAACATATTCATTCTCATTCTTAATTTATCTTTGAAACTCTGTATTTTTTTAATTTTACCCCCCCCCCCCCCAAAGGTATAAACATTTTTTCTTCTATCCAGTTGCAGTGCTGGTAACATTTTTTTTCCTGGTTTGAGTGTGGTTCAAACCTCTTTGCACCATTTATGTTTGGTTTCTATTGTCTATAGATCAGGAATATTTTCATTATTATTTACTATTTATATGTTACTTAGCTTCAAATAAAATTTTAGGTACCTGTGAGATATCAGAATTCTATATCCTCTTATTGTTTTTTCATTATCTGGAATGAATTTTCTCGCCTTCTTTGGTGCTAATTTTGTTTGCTAATCATAAAAAAGTTTTATATACAATAAACTAGTTGGTTCCCTGAACTGTTTCTATTGGTTTGTTGAAAATGTAGATTCTGCTCAGTTTTTTAACCCTCTGATTCCAGGTTGCAATCTCCGCTGTGATAATGCAAGTGCTTCATTTATTTATTTTTATTTTAGTTTTGTGTAACATCTGTTACTTATTCCTGTTATTTGGTTAAAGACTTGTAGTACTAACATGGTTTGTAAAATGTTATTTATGCTGCTATTATTAATTAGGTTGTATGAGTATCTGCCCTGTTCACACAGTTCTTCATAAAGAGTATTAACTCCTAGTTAGCTGTTTAACAAAATTCCTATAATCTACTTCCCATTTATTGTTTAATTATCCCTGACATGTAGGCTCTCATTTCTCATGCATTCATTGTGTCATAAACACAATTGTTTTCAGACCCTTCTTATTGCTAATAGTTAGCAAATGTGCTCTCACATCACATTCAGCAGTGTTATCATGAAAACAGAGTAATTAAGTAAAAACCATCATCATCGTCCTGGAAAGACACTGAATAACTGATAAATAAATTTTAAAAATAAGTTGGTCATTATATCTCAGTTTTGGAATGTGTGTGTGTGTGTGTGTGTGTGTGTGTGTGTGTGTGTGAGAGAGAGAGCGCGCGCGTGCGTGCGTGCGTGCGTGCACCAGTAAGCCCATTCATAACTAGAATTTCAGTAATAATATTGGTATAATTCCCACTCTTTTCTCATCTAAGTTTGGACCTTTGGATAGTGGAGGTGTAGATGACTATACTGTTAAAATCACATGTTGCTTCTAAAAGCCAAACAGTCATTTCCAGTTATTCATAGATGTGTAGAAGAATTATTTTGATTTGTAGAGTTATTTGCTGCTGTAGCCCTCTTATCCATGCTCCAGTTTCTTTCTAATATCCTAGCTTATTTACCCTTGATGTGTTCTCTGGTGTATGCATAACTGCTTAATTTTCATTAATCATTTATTGTTAGAATATTCTTTTCTCTGGTCCATTTCGTGTTGTCTCTAAGTTGTTAAGTTATTTCTCCTTCTCTATCCAACTGTTATTGATAGTCATTGAGCTCTTGAAGAAAAGAGCAGAGCAACAGGTTCTGAACATACCATTATTTTCCTGATATGTCTATTACTTAAAATGATGAATATTTTCAAATCTCATGCCATAATTATCCATGCCCAATAGAATATAAAGTATACCATCTGTTTGATTTTGTGTCTTAGGAGACATCATGTAGTAAATTTATGACAATAATGCAGATTTTTGTTGTTTAAAGACAAAGGAACAGGCACATATGAGTTCATTGTTGAGTATTGCAATAACTGTTCATTATTAATTCAGTTTCAGAGGACAGCTATGTAAGTGTGTTAAATGAGATAACTCACTAAGAGAATTTTGTTATTTAGTTCTGTTAAGTGTGAAAAATTATAATTGTAACCTTCTATTGAGAGGGAACATTCCTGCTTTTTACACAGTATAAGAAAGATATTTATGAGAGATGTATGTGATCTTAGCTGTTAATTTTTATACATCACAAGTTGTTTTTATTGAGTTAAAAGTACAATGTTATTAGGATTTCCTTATATACTTATATATCTGTGTTAATGTAGACAGTAAGCAATAAATATAAATCTCACATTTATATTGTCTACCTCAGTATTAAAAAAACTCATGAATTATTTGAATTCTATCCCATTATTTATGCAATGTGACTCAGTGCATGTTGTCAGTTCCTTTTACTGTATTATATTGTTGATTGCTAAAAATGAAAGATTACTCAGATACGTTTCTGTAACTATTCATGATTTTTGCATCCACCTCATTAAACTGTAATCTCATCCAATCATTTGACTTCACTTCCTGTCCAAGTCCTGAGCTTCCTGTTCATTATACAATAGATAATTTTAAGTTCAGTTGTTGGTTTTGTGAACTTAACATTACTGTATGACATAAACTTACTCCTCAGATATCCTGTGATTACAAGGATAGGTAATGTAGCATTTCACATTGGATAATACACCAAAGCTACATGCAAGGACTGTTGGGTTTGACAGAGGCAGTATCACTGTCCAGGTATGATGACTTCTTGTGATTTAACTTGAGTAACTGTTTCAAGAAATGTCCACTTTGATATTAACAAATCAGGAAATAATATAAAAGTTACTTATCTGATTTTATGATATGTATTAATTGTGTTAAATGTTTAACATGCATTTGTAATCAACTCAAGTTCACAAAAGGACTGGAAGAAACTGAGCAGATGTGTCCTGGCTGTTTTAAATGGCCAACAGCCAAAGCACTTACGAGATTAAAAAATTGTAATACTTCAGGGAATCCTGCTTTCAGATCCCTTATTTGTAATAATGGGGACTACTTATTATCAAATATGAGTTCCACAAACCCTACAAAGTCCTTAAAATTCAGAATACTGGAAACACAACACTTTGAGATTTTTAATTTATTGAGGTTCTACTACTGATACCACAATTTTTTATACATTCTCTGCCTCCAATCATAATATGCATGCACACACCTGATACCATTAGGCATAAATGCAAACTCTCTGTATGCTTACCTAAATCTCCAAATAAATTCTTCACAATTCGGTGTATAGTGCCAAAATTCTTCAAGAAGAATTATTGCAGCAGGTCCATTAATTCTAGGCTAGTTCTTCAACCCTTTGATCTGTGTCCGGTAACAGGAACACAAGCCTCAAGGATTTGTGATATCTGATTTTGTCCCAGTTTGAGGAAAATGTTCCGTTGGAAAATGCAGTTCATTGACACATTTAAAGTGTAATTTAACTATCATAGTAAAAGTACCACTACTAAAGGAAAATTTGATTCCTATGCTGTTCAGTTGCCTGCAGTAGGCATTATAAAATTAAGGATGAACTAACATTTTTTTAAGAATAAATACCAGACTGTAATTATTAACAAAGTCCAGACATATGTTTATCATATTAACATTAGGATAGAAAGGATAACAAATGGCAGACAGGCACAGAACAAATGTTTTGAAGAATATTGTGCTACGGAGAAAGTGCGATCGTATGTTAGTAGCAAACTGGGACAATTTAATTGTCAGGGATTTGATTCTGCTGGGTTACATAAAGAAACTAAATCCTAAAATTTCTGACCAGTCTTGCAATATAATTGTCATTTCTAATTGACAGATTGTCATTAGGCAATTAAAAGAAGGGAAAATATGTAGTAAATATCTTCATAATTAAGGAGTATATAAGTGCCTTGCTTGTCACTGTCATTATACTGTACTGCCAAAGGTAAGAGCAAAAATGAGTCACCTTTAAGAATGTAGCTAGCTAAGAACTCTAAAAATCTGTGGGACAGAACTCTTACTTTTGGTTGTAAAGCAGTTAGTATGAAAGAGCCTCAATTCACTTCCTGTTTTCTTGATTTAGTATCAGGCAACAGTTAACCATTTTCTCTACACAGTTAGCTAATATTACAAACTAATTACTGTTGGGCAAATAAGTGTGAGAAGCATAATATGCTTTGGTATATGATTGAGTTTCTGTAAACGCACATGATAATCCACAAATTAATTATTTATTTTGTCACATTCTTGACCGACTAAAACTGAATGGTGAACAAGAAGCTTAACATGGAAGTTGGTCTCTCATGGACAAGATTCAACTACATCTACATCTACATCTACATCTACATCTATACTCCGCGAGCCACCTTACGGTGTGTGGCGGAGGGTACTTATTGTACCACTATCTGATCCCCCCTTCCCTGTTCCATTCACGAATTGTGCGTGGGAAGAACGACTGCTTGTAAGTCTCCGTATTTGCTCTAATTTCTCGGATCTTTTCATTGTGATCATTACGCGAGATATATGTGGGCGGTAGTAATATGTTGCCCATCTCTTCCCGGAATGTGCTCTCTCGTAATTTCGATAATAAACCTCTCCGTATTGTGTAACGCCTTTCTTGAAGTGTCCGCCACTGGAGCTTGTTCAGCATCTCCGTAACGCTCTCGCGCTGACTAAATGTCCCCATGACGAATCGCGCTGCTTTTCGCTGGATCATGTCTATCTCTTCTATTAATCCAACCTGGTAAGGGTCCCATACTGATGAGCAATACTCAAGAATCGGACGAACAAGCGTTTTGTAAGCTACTTCTTTCGTCGATGAGTCACATTTTCTTAGAATTCTTCCTATGAATCTCAACCTGGCGCCTGCTTTTCCCACTATTTGTTTTATGTGATCATTCCACTTCAGATCGCTCCGGATAGTAACTCCTAAGTATTTTACGGTCGTTACCGCTTCCAATGATTTACCACCTATGGCATAATCGTACTGGAATGGATTTCTGCCCCTATGTATGCGCATTATATTACATTTATCTACGTTTAGGGAAAGCTGCCAGCTGTCGCACCATTCATTAATCCTCTGCAGGTCTTCCTGGAGTACGTACGAGTCTTCTGATGTTGCTACTTTCTTGTAGACAACCGTGTCATCTGCAAATAGCCTCACGGAGCTACCGATGTTGTCAACTAAGTCATTTATGTATATTGTAAACAATAAAGGTCCTATCACGCTTCCTTGCGGTACTCCCGAAATTACCTCTACATCTGCAGATTTTGAACCGTTAAGAATGACATGTTGTGTTCTTTCTTCTAGGAAATACTGAATCCAATCACAAACCTGGTCCGATATTCCGTAAGCTCGTATTTTTTTCACTAAACGTAAGTGCGGAACCGTATCAAATGCCTTCCTGAAGTCCAGGAATATGGCATCAATCTGCTCGCCAGTGTCTACGGCACCGTGAATTTCTTGGACAAATAGGGCGAGCTGAGTTTCACATGATCTCTGTTTGCGGAATCCATGTTGGTTATGATGAAGGAGATTTGTATTATCTAAGAACGTCATAATACGAGAACATAAAACATGTTCCATTATTCTACAACAGATTGACGTAAGCGAAATAGGCCTATAATTATTCGCATCTGATTTATGACCCTTCTTGAAAATGGGAACGACCTGCGCTTTCTTCCAGTCGCTAGGTACTTTACGTTCTTCCAGAGATCTACGATAAATTGCTGATAGAAAGTGGGCAAGTTCTTTAGCATAATCACTGTAGAACCTTACGGGTATCTCGTCTGGTCCGGATGCTTTTCCGCTACTAAGTGATAGCAGTTGTTTTTCAATTCCGATATCGTTTATTTCAATATTTTCCATTTTGGCGTCCGTGCGACGGCTGAAGTCAGGGACCGTGTTACGATTTTCCGCAGTGAAACAGTTTCGGAACACTGAATTCAGTATTTCTGCCTTTCTTCGGTCGTCCTCTGTTTCGGTGCCATCGTGGTCAACGAGTGACTGAATAGGGGATTTAGATCCGCTTACCGATTTTACATATGACCAAAACTTTTTAGGGTTCTTGTTTAGATTGTTTGCCAATGTTTTATGTTCGAATTCGTTGAATGCTTCTCTCATTGCTCTCTTTACGCTCTTTTTCGCTTCGTTCAGCTTTTCCTTATCAGCTATGATTCGACTACTCTTAAACCTATGATGAAGCTTTCTTTGTTTCCGTAGTACCTTTCGTAAATGATTGTTATACCACGGTGGATCTTTCCCCTCGCTTTGGACCTTAGTCGGTACGAACTTATCTAAGGCGTACTGGACGATGTTTCTGAATTTTTTCCATTTTTGTTCCACATCCTCTTCCTCAGAAATGAACGTTTGATGGTGGTCACTCAGATATTCTGCGATTTGTGCCCTATCACTCTTGTTAAGCAAATATATTTTCCTTCCTTTCTTGGCATTTCTTATTACACTTGTAGTCATTGATGCAACCACTGACTTATGATCACTGATACCCTCTTCTACATTCACGGAGTCGAAAAGTTCCGGTCTATTTGTTGCTATGAGGTCTAAAACGTTAGCTTCACGAGTTGGTTCTCTAACTATCTGCTCGAAGTAATTCTCGGACAAGGCAGTCAGGATAATGTCACAAGAGTCTCTGTCCCTGGCTCCAGTTCTGATTGTGTGACTATCCCATTCTATACCTGGTAGATTGAAGTCTCCCCCTATTACAATAGTATGATCACGAAACTTCTTCACGACGTTCTGCAGGTTCTCTCTGAGGCGCTCAACTACTACGGTTGCTGATGCAGGTGGTCTATAGAAGCATCCGACTATCATATCTGACCCACCTTTGATACTTAACTTAACCCAGATTATTTCACATTCGCATTCGCTAATAACTTCACTGGATATTATTGAATTCTTTACTGCTATAAATACTCCTCCACCATTGGCGTTTATCCTATCCTTGCGGTATATATTCCATTCTGTGTCTAGGATTTCGTTACTGTTCACTTCCGGTTTTAACCAACTTTCCGTTCCTAATACTATATGCGCACTATTTCCTTCAATAAGCGATACTAATTCAGGAACCTTGCCCTGGATACTCCTGCAGTTTACCAATATTACGTTAACTTTTCCTGTTTTTGGTCTCTGAGGACGGACGTTCTTTATCAACGATGCTGATGTTCTCTCTGGTAAGCCGTCAGGTATTTTATCGTTTCGCCCAAGGGGGGGTCTCTCTAACCTAAAAAACCCCCGTGTGCACACCACACGTACTCTGCTACCCTAGTAGCTGCTTCCGGTGTGTAGTGCATGCCTGACCTGTCTAGGGGGGCCCTACAGTTCTCCACCCAATAACGGAGGTCGATGAATTTGCAACCATTATAGTCGCAGAGTCGTCTGAGCCTCTGGTTTAGACCCTCCACACGGCTCCAAACCAGAGGACCGCGATCGACTCTGGGCACTATGCTGCAGATATTAAGCTCAGCTTGCACTCCGCGTGCGATGCTGGTTGTCTTCACCAAATCAGCCAGCCGCCGGAAGGAACCAAGGATGGCCTCAGAACCCAAGCGGCAGGCGTCATTCGTTCCGACATGTGCTACTATCTGCAGCCGGTCACACCCAGTGCATTCAATAGCTGCCAGAAGGGCCTCCTCCACATTACGGACGAGACCCCCCGGCAAGCACACCGAGTGCACACTGGCATTCTTCCCCGACCTACCCGCTATTTTCCTGAGGGGCTCCATAACCCGCCTAACGTTGGAGCTCCCTATAACTAATAGGCCCGCCCTCTGTGACTGTCGGGACCTTGCCGGAGAATCGGCCACTGGCCCAACAGGCGAGGCATCCTGTGGTGGCTCGGAAACGATGTCATCACCACTAGGAAGCACCCCGTACCTGTTGGAAAGGGGTAAGGCAGCTGCCACGCGGCCAGATCCCACCTTCGCCTTTCGGCCAGGCACGCGCGAGCCCACCACTGTCCGCCATTCATCCTGGAGTGATGGCTGACCGGTAAGATGCTCACTGCCGGAAGACGCAGCGACATCAGGGGTTCCATGTGATTCCAAGGCCACCGAAGTAGGCATAGGTCTCACCACAGTTGCCCCAACGCCACTACAAGCCGACGCCTGCGCCTCGAGCTCGATGAGCCTAACAGACAAAGCCTCCACCTGCCCCCGAAGAGTGGCCAATTCTCCTTGCGTCCGCTCACAACAACCACAGTCCCTACACATGACTATGTTGACCCTACTCTATACGGTGACAAATTCCCAAGATAATCTTCTGATGAGCTACTCTGATAATCAAGAAACACTCACTGAAATACGAGACGTGAAAACTACGCTAGGTTTTCCCAGAAAAACTATTTAAAAGCTAAGCGCAGCAAATAAGTACAAAATAAATTTCTCTCCTAACGATCAAGAACTGTTAGTTTCTATGCAGAGCAGATAAACACAAATAGAATCCCTTCCTTAGTGGAAGGTCGTAAACAAAATGCAAAATAAACGATTTATACAAACAGTACTCGCTGCTGCTGGTGCTCTCACTCTGGCTGTCACAAGACAACTGCTGATTCAAGTGACTAACTAGTGGCTAACGGCCGCGAAACAAACAAAAGACGGTTTTAGGGCGCTTTCTGTTCTAAACGATCAAGAAAACATTAAGAAATCCAACACGAAAACTACGTAAAGTTTTATCAAGAACTGTTAGTTACTATGCAGAGCAGATAAACACTAATAGAATCCCTTCCTTAGTGGAAGGTCGTAAACAAAATGCAAAATAAACGCTTTATACAAACAGTACTCGCTGCTGCTGGTGCTCTCACTCTGGCTGTCACAAGACAACTACATGAGTCAGCTGCTGGTAGATGTAAGATGTGAGCTGATCCATTGTATGTATTCCATTGATGTGGCAATAGAGTATCACCAATGAAAAATAAAAAGTCCAGAGTCAGCCCTCAGTCCAGCATACAGTTTTAAATTTGTGAGGAACATTTACACGGGACTGTTATTTGATAAAAAACAGCTCTCTGCAGTTGCAACAGTGAAAAGTTTTTTCGAATTCAGGTAAGATGATTGTTTAGGAGATATATTTCATTTTTGCTGACAGTTCCTGATATTTCAAAAGTAGACCTATGCATGATACTCATTGTTAGAGGTTAATTCCACTTACATGGCCACAAAATATGAGTCAGACCTTACAGAAGATACTCTCAAATATTGAAGATCCAAAGCTTGCCAGCTACTACGACAAACTTATTCACACTTGGTATCAGACACCAACCTGAAGTACCACTATATCATTGCCTATACATGCACAGCAGACCTTGGAAATACAGGGTGTTTAAAAATGAATATACGGGTTTTAAGGCTTTGTAGCATTTATAACATTCACCTTACAACTATAAATAATACATCAAATGAAAGAGCAACTCAAACAGTTTTGTTTGTGTACCTGTATGCAAAGGGAAGAGAATAGAATGAGCCAAGAGTGACTGAACAACATGTTGAACGAGTTAGAGCCTTTCATGCATAGCCTCAAGAAATCAGTTCAGAAGGCTAGTCGTGAATTAGCAGTTCCAGTGACACCTGTGTGGAGACTTAAGGAGATGCCGACAACTACTTCCTTATCGTTTGCAGTTGTTACAAGTTTCAAAGCCTACAGAGTACAGTACATGTGCCAACTTTGCAGCCGAATCGTTGCTGCAAGGCGATGAAGATTTTCTGGTGATGAATCAACATTTCAGTTAAGTGGAAATGTGAACACAAGTAATGTGCACATCTGGAGGTCAACAAATCCCCACAAGATGGTATAGTTGGAAAGAGACTAAACTGAATGTTTCTGTGCCATATCCCAGCAGAAAGTTTATGAGGAGCCTTTGTTTTTCAGTGAAGCAGCTATTACTGGTGTTTCTTATCTTTATGCTCTAAATTCTCTTCCCTTTGTGTACAGGTACACAAAAAGAACTATTTGGAGTTCCTCTTTCATTTGATGTATTATTTATAATTGTAAGCTGAATGTAATAAATGCTACAGAGCCTTAGAACCCGTACATTCATTTTGAAATGCCCTGTATATCACAAGCAATAGTTTGTTTTCCCCTTCAAATAACACATCAAAGATTAACTGGAAACATGTGTAAAACTAATTTTTTTTAATACTTTCGATGCTGAGTTTGCAGCAACAGCATGTTTCTTTATATGTTGCCTTGTATATGTTGCTCTCCACACTGATACATTCCATACTAAGTGTTCATTGATGTTCTATCCATTTATTTACATCCAGATAAATTTGAAGAAATGTACACTGTAATATACACCGATGGAAAAAAAGATCGCAACACCAAAAAATAATTAATGTAGGGTAATTAAATTTTGGGAATAAATTATGTACATAACATATTTAAGTGATTAACATATCAAGATCACTGGTTAATGTAAGTATGAGATTAGCTATTGCAAATGTGAAATGCTGCTACATTAATAACCTCTGTAACTGTCAGAATGTTGAATACAAACATGCATGTACTGTGTTGTACAGGTGCCGGAAGTCAGTTTGTGGGATGGAGTTCCATGTCTGTTGCTCTTGGTCAGTCAATAGAGGGATGGTTAATGCTGGTTGTGGATGATGATGGAGTTATTGTCCAGTGATGTCCAATATATGCTCAATTGGAGACAGATCTAGTTATCGAGCATGCTAAGACAACATGTTGAAATTCTGCTGAGCTATTTGGTTGCAACAGCAGTACGCGGAGCAAGTATTATCCAGTTGGAAAATGCTTCTTGGAATACTATTCATGAATGGCAGCACAACAGTTTGAATCACCAGATTAACGTACAAATTTGCAGTTAGAGAGTCTGGAATAACCACGAGAGTGTTCCTGCTGTCATACAAAATCACAAGCCACACCATAATTCCAGGTGCAGGTCTAGTGTGTCTAGCAGACAGGCAGGTTGGCTGCAGGCCCCCAACTGCCCTCCTCCTAACCAACACACAACCGTCACTGGCACTGAGGCAGGACCAGCTGGGAAAAAAAAAAAAAAAAAAAAAAAAAAAAAAAAAAAAAAAAAAAAAAAAAAAAAAAACCAGACCTACATCTACACCTACGTGATTACTCTGCTGCCACCTTCATGCTGTCTCTTCTACCATTCCACTCTTGAACGGCACACGGGCAAAACGAGCACTTAAATTTTTCTGTGCGAGCCCTGATTTCTCTTATTTTATCATGATGATCATTGTAAGTGGGTGCCAACAGAATGTTTTCACAATTGGAGGAGGAAACTGGTGACTGAAATTTCATGAGAAGATCCTGTCACAACAAAAATCGTCTTTGTTTTAATGATTGCCACTCCAATTCATGTATCATGTCTGTGACATTATCTCCCCTATTTCGCAATAATACAAAATGAGCTGCCCTTCTTTGTACTTTTTCGATGTCCTCCAATAAGCTCTCATTTGACACCACTGAAGTCACAAATGGTGTTTGTTTAGGGTCAGTGGAAGGCACACGACAGGGCATCTGGCTCAGAGCTGTTCCAGACATAACCAATTTGTAACAGTTCATTGTGTCACTGTAGTGCCAACTGCTACTCGAAATGCTGCCGCAGATGCAGTGCGATGGGCCAGAGCCATACACGGAACACAATGGTCTTCCCTCTCTGTTGTGCCAGATGGCTGTCCATAGCCTGGTCTTCTTGTGACTGTACATCCCCGTTAAACAGCTGCTGGCAGTCATTTACAGTGGCTATATTCCTGCCAAGTCTTTCTGCAATTCACAGAATGAATATCCAGCTTCTCATAGCCTTATTCACAACATTATTCAAACTCAGTGAGGTGCTGATAATGGCATCTTTGTCACCTTGAGGGCATTCTTGACTAACATCAACCCACCACGTCCAATCTCAAAGCTAACTAATTCTCATGATCATTACAGTGTGTATTTTTGTATCCTGTTAGTGGTGCAAGTAGTGCCACTCTTATGTGACTGGTGTGAAAGTTGAATAGACATACTCTTTCAGATGTAGAAACATGCCTACCAACTGTCATTTATGTTGCGCAACTCCTTGATGGTGTGATTTTTTTCCCCTCATTTTAGATTTTAATCCTCACTTTAAGATGAACAACATTTACTGAATATAAATAAACTTCCTTAACCTTCCGTTACTCGTGCGAAAATTCATGACATGTTTGCTCGCGTGGATGAAAGGTGTCATCCACAAAGCAAGCTGTCTATTTGTATACTTTGAACGTTCTTTATGACTGATTTTGTGATTTTTTAATTAAATCTAAATATAATAAATTTAATATTTGTACACAGTATAATATATTCCAATGTTTGAAACAGTTTGTGCAGTAATTTAATAAGGTTACATTTCAAAATAACAAATTTACATCTGTTTTCCGTGCAAGCATTGTGGTGTGTGTAACAAAGCAACTACTTATCAAAAGAACATGAAAATGCGTGTTTCAAAACAACAACCTAACTAATAAGCATATACAAACATAAACTTAGTGACAAAGTGAAAACAAAATTGAAATAAAGAACACATTATTAGACAACACAGATTACACATATGTCTTTCAGGTGATCTAAACATGTCCAGATGTTGCATGTAGTACACCATCTAGGAGTTGTTTTATTTCATGTTCTTCCACATGTATAACACTTTCCAAGTGATCCAGATGATGATTTTTCTGGCTTTTCCAGAATTTCTTGAGTGCCTAAGAGTAATTTAGCCCTCCTCCGAATTCACATGTAAGGTTTTCAATAAGGGAATGTCACTCTATTTGAGGCTTTATTAGTTCTTGGCCATAAAAAAAAAATCAACCCTTTTTACAACCTGATTTGAAGCCATGCAGTGGTATTTATATATTCATAAAGCATTTATGGCTGCAATGTTCAAAATATTGCAAAAAAGTACCATAGGCCACCTTCTTGTATTACTTGACACATTGTTCTTCTGACAAAGCTAATCTAAAATATCTGCCTCCACTCTTGATGTGTTATAGAAAGTAATCGTTTCAGGTTTAATTTGTTCCACTGTTGAATCATCTATAGCGTCATTGAAATGCACACTTGACAACACCAACACTGTTCTATTTTTCTTTGGACAGTATAAGACCAATGTACAATCCTGTTGAAATCCAAAGATAGATGATTTTGGCTCCCTTTCTCTTTTTGGTAGAAATTCTTTTGGCACTTCTCTTTTGTTTTTTTGTACTGTTCTGACATATGTCAGTTTCTTTGCCTGAAGTTTCTTGACTAAAGACAAACTGGTAAACCAGTTGTCACCAGTAATATTTCTGCTTGTACCTTGTACTGGTTTGACCATTCGAAGAACAATATCTGCAGCTGAATTACTGGCATTACATGGTCCCTCTGCTTACCGATGTACAATTCTAAATTCAAAGTGTAAGCTGTTTTTACATCAACCAAAGCTAACACTTTTAACCCATACTTCGCAGATTTGCTAGGAATATATTGCCTGAATGGGCAGTTTCCTCTAAATGCCAAAAGCCATTCGTCAACAGTAAGATATTCACTAGGTGAAAAATATTTTTGGCAGTTGTTCATGAATAGTACAAGTACCTCTCTAATAGCAGCCAACTTGTCAGTCTCTCTGAGAACAACTTTATCATGGATATTATCAAGCCGCAGACATCTCAACAGAAACCTCAATCAGTTTTCACTCATGCATAAATAACATGATTCAAGTCCGTTTACCTCTGAGTTATCCCACAATTTCAATATACACTTCCTAGAACATCTGAAAGATTCACACAGATATAACAAACCAATGAAAGCTTTGATCTCTATTGCATATGTTTTCTTAGCATCCTTTTCCCTAGAAAAGTTACCATGAACTTCATTGATGTATATATTTTGCGATAATGCTTATTATGTTTTCATCCAACAATAAATTCAGAATTTCTATTTCTGTTATTTTTATACAAGATTGATTTTTTGGTCCAGGCAAATGTGTAATAATATTACAAGACCTGCTTCTAACATTGGTAGGATATTTATTTTTCCTTCATTTAGTTATTCCATCTTTCCCTAAAAAATGCATCCTCTCGAGTTACTTCTACCTGTGACTCATATTTATCATTTTCTGACATATCTTGTTCTGTTCCTGAATCATGGCCACTTTCATGAACACAATCCTCAGTCTCTGAGTCAGTGGTATCACTGTGAGCATCTTCATCACTCAGCTCATTGAATTATTCCAGCCATACATTAGGATCTCTACTAAACTCTGTCTGAGGGTATTTTTGCCCATTTCTTCCTCAATCTAAAAATAAAGAGAATACTAGATAATAGGTAACTGCAATTGGTTTCAATATGCTTAAATGTATGCACATGAAAGATTGATTGAATGTAGGAAAGCAATAAAGTACTATAGATTTACTTTGTATCAGATTGTGGCAGCAGAGCTCGTGCGGTTGACCAGTGTCCTCCAGACTATGATAATGTTTCATAAACAATGTATCTTTTGTAACTGAAAGCCAACAATGACTGGAGCTAACAGTCAGAGAGCTAACAGAAAGGTACTGAAAATGGCACGAACTCAATCCAGCACTGTCAGACAAAATTGAGCAGGAAAGTCATGTGGACGACAAGTGTCATCCGCACGAGCAGTGGAGGTTTAACAACAGATTAAAATCAGCTATTAGTCCATGAAACCAACAATAATAGGTGTTGACAGAAGTTATGCTGACTGAAATTAATATAAGAGCAAAGCATTACTACTTTCTTATCTGTGCATATGTAAGTTATAAATTAAGCATGATATCTCTTAAGTCATTCAGTGTTAGAGACCACACACTGTCAGCTGAAGAACTGGCTAAGTCAGTCCAGGCAAACAACAGTGGGGGTCACCTGTAGATGCAAAGCAGGTAATACCAACTAAGAGTCAGTCACACACCATGCAGCTTTATATTTGTCCACTAGGGAAGTTCATGTAACTGGTCTGCAACATCAGCTTTCTTGCCACAGGTGTACTCAGCAGACAGTAACATTACTATGCATATCATTGTAGCACTGTCTTTCTTTTTCACACCTGGCAGGGTGACGAAAATATAGCTCGAAACAAGGTACAACACATAATCCAACATCACATTGTTTAAAACTGTAACACTTATTTTCCTTCATTGTTCTTATGGCAAAGAACATGCTGTTATACAGTATTTTCATTCTCCATATCACTGAAGTTAACTCATTTTCTTTCATGACGGCTTGTCTCTAAAATGGTAGTGACTGGAACAGAGCCAATATGGCGTGCCAGTAGTTGTCATAATTTGAGCAGTACACAGTAATTTAGTTTAGCACTTTGAACAGTACTCAGTAATTTAGTTTAGTTTCTGTTTTTCAAATGTACCTCTGTGAAAAAGTGTATTGTGCATGTGCATTGTAGTGTGTGGACTGGTGTTCACTAACTTACTATAAATTTTTTGCATAAATTGTAGTGTATTATCCTTGTGTGAGACAAATTTCTACGTTTGTATAGACTAGAAGTAGCTAAACAGCAGAGCTTGGACTGCACTCAGCAGCTTCTCAGGTGAGTTTCACATTACGTGTGTTCTAAGGAAAAAAGATATTGATTAAAAAGGGATAGGGACTGCACCTGTTGTGTACATATGCAGGAGGAAATGGCCACTCTCTGTGAACAGGTGGAAGTTGTGTTGGCCATGGTCGACAGGCTTCAGGCTGCTGCCCTTAAATGTGGTAGCATTGAGGCACCTGCGACAAATGCTTTGGCACCTGTGGAGGCTATTGAACTGTTTGGGAACCATGATGCCATTATGCCTTCTGATTCAGACATCCCTTCTGGTTGACATTTGCATGACAGTGATTGACGATTGACAGTAGCAGAGTTGCAAATCTCGGGGGAGTGGGGGGGAATGGGGGAGGGGGAGGAGTCGGAGTCGGTACTGGCCACATGGCCGTCCTCTTAACCTCAAAAACAGGTTGCCCACTGCTGAAAGCACATCTGAGCGAGCACAGGATGCCTCACCTGTTGGGCTCTGGCTGATTTTCCTGAGAGATCCGGAAAAGTGGAGGGAACGGGATTACTTCTCCAGTATTATTAGGCAGCAAATAGCAGTTAGGTCGGGAAAGAAGGCCAATGTCAACTATGTTTGCTTGCCAGGGTCTCATCTGAAATGTGGAGGGGGCTGTGCCAGCAGTAATTGGGTGCATCATGTGCATCTAGCTGCAAACCATTGCTTATACAAGTACGAATGACGCCTGCCACCTGAGTTCACAGGCCATTCTTGTTTCGTACAAGCAGCTGGTAGATTTGATGAAGCCAGCTAGCCTTGCCTGTTAACACAGCTAACACTTTGCAGAATTGTTCCCAGAACTGATTTTGGTCCTCTGATTTGGAACAGAGTGGAAAGTATAAACCAGAAGCTCAGATAATTCAGTAACATTATTGGATGCCAATTTCTCAACTTCCATTATCGGCTGGAGAAATGTAGGACCCCCTTAATAAGTGAGGAATTTACCACAGGTAGAAGTAGTGCAGTACACTTGTGGGTTCTTTAGGGTACAAAAATGTGCTACAGCCCCAATAAGATACATTCCGATTCCAAATAGGGTGAAATTACAATGAAATGAACACCCTTAGCTGCTTACAGGCGTTGACATACGTCAACGGGGACAGATGAAAATGTGTGCCCCAACCGGGACTCAAACCCGGGATCTCCTGCTTACATGGCAGACGCTCTATTCATCTGAGCCACCGAGGACACAGAGGATAGTGTGACTGCAGGGATTTATCTCTGGCATGCCTCCCACGAAACCCACATTCTCAACGTATTGTCCCGCACTACACGCATAGTGCCCCTGCCCATTATACTCATTACTTGCGGCGCATTGCCAATTCCCATAAGAGTTCAGGCACTGTTTGTACATTCGTACAGAAGAAGAAGTTGGTCAAGTGGCCGGTGAGCCTTAACTATATATATACTAAGATGGTATCTGTTCTTTCAGACATGTCCGAAAGAACAGATACCATCGGTGACCATGCATCTTGTTAGAATGAAATTACAATGAAATGAACACCCTTAGCTGCTTACAGGCATTGACATACGTCAACGGGGAAAGATGAAAATGTGTGCCCTGACCGGGACTCAAACCCGGGATCTCCTGCTTACATGGCAGACGCTCTATCCATGTAAGCCGCCTGTAAGCAGCTAAGGGTGTTCATTCCATTGTAATTTCATTCTAACGAGCTGCATGGTCACCGATGGTATTTGTTCTTTCGGACATGTCCGAAAGAACAGATACCATCTTAGTATATATATAGTTAAGGCTCACCGGTCACTTAACCATCTTCTTCTTCTGTGCGAATGCACAAACAGTGCCTGAACTCTTATGGGAATCGGCAATGCGCCGCAAGTAATGAGTATAATGGGCGGGGGCACTACGCATGTAGTGTGGGACAATACGTTGAGAATGTCAGTTTCGCGGGAGGCGTGCCAGAGATAAATCCCTGCAGTCGCATTATCCTCAGTGTCCTCTGTGGCTCAGATGGATAGAGCATCTGCCATGTAAGCAGGAGATCCACGGTTCGAGTCCCGGTCGGGGCACACATTTTCATCTGTCCCCGTTGACGTATGTCAATGCCTGTAAGCAGCAAAGGGTGTTCATTTCATTGTCATTTCATTCTAATGAGCTGTATGATCACCAGTGGTATCTGTTCTTTCGGACATGTCCGAAAGAACAAATACCATCTTAGTATATATCCAAATAGGGTAGCGTACCAGAATGGAGATTGGAAATATTAATATAGTATTAGTTAACTGCAGGAGCTTCTGTGGAAAGGTCTCCAGAAATAGTTTGCTAATAAACAGTAGCAATATGAGTAGAAATAGAAATAGAAATAAAATCCTAAACTCTGACTGGAATGTACGAGGGGCGTTCAGAAAGTAAGCTCCGATCGGTCGCGAAATGGAAACGACTATGAAAATCCGATAAAGCTTTGCACAGATGTGTTGGGTAGTGTCTCTAGTATAACCCCAGTTAGCATCACGTCGCTCTTTTCATTTCTGAGCTTGCAGTGAGTGCGTAAAGATGTCTAGAAAATAGTGTCTGCCGCCAAGTATGAGGGCCTGGTGAGAAATTGCGCCTGAAGCTATGCAGCTAACATTACATAACTGTCGTGCTGTTTCTTCTTCAAGACAATTCTCAGCCGCATTCTGCAGGGGCAATGAAGATGCCCCTGCATCGTTTTCAAATGGAAATGTGAGATTACCCACAATACAGTCCGCAATTGTCTCCCCCTGAGTTTCATCTCTGGTCACATGAACCGCTGTCTTTGAAGACAACATTTTGACACAGACAACGAGGTGTAGGCCAGCGTGGAGAATTGGCAGAGAGCACTGGCGGCTGCCTTCTATGATGAAGCTATTGAAAAGTTGGTACAACGCTATGACAAAAGTCTAAGTCAGAACGGCGACTACGTAGAGAAGTAGCTGAAAGGTGTAGCTAATTGTTACAAGTAAAACATTTCTGATGTTCACTGTGGTTTCAATTTGACAATCAATCGGAGCTTACTTTCTGAACAGGCCTCGTATATTGCAAAAATAGACTGAACATTGGTGATGGAGGTGTGTTTATAGCAATAACAATGTATGATAATATCTAGAGAGATTACAGATCCAGAATGAAAAATAATTTGGATGGAGATAACTGTACAAGATGGCTCAAAGATAGCCATCAGATGCTTTTAGAGATGCCTGCATCAGTAGTGGTAGTGGCAGAACATCTGAGGATAATGTTGTAGATTATTTTGTGTAAATTTACTGGTTATGTTATGGTTTTAAGTGAAGATTTAACTTACCACCTATAGTCTGTGAGACTCAAGTGATTATGATGAGCAGTAGTAACAAAGGATCATGTGAAATTATTCTCAGTGCCTTATCCAAGTATTACCTTGAGCAGTTAATCAGAGAACTCATGAAGACATCGTAGACATGCTGGTGGCAACCAGACCCAAACTTTTCAACCCAATTAGTATAGAAAAGGGAATCAGTGATCGTAAGCCAGATAACTGTAGAAACCTTCAAAAGCCAAGATCACTAAAAAAACATTTTATTGGATAATTGGTTTTGACAAAGCTATGCTTTCATCATCACATCTTATGGTTTAAAATTTTTATAATATATTGTCCATTAGTATTGCAAAACCCTCCACATAGCATGTGCTTTTACCACTACCATGAAAACCCCTGCACATTGTCATTCCATATATGAAAGTATAATGTACAAACATAAACATAGCTATATTGCACTGATTACAAGTGTTCATGTCTGCCATCAACTGGCAACTGACAGAGAAGTCCAGGTCTAATGAAACCAGTCATCCAATAAAATGCTTTTTTAGTAAATTGGCTTGTGAAGTTTTCTTCAGTATTCATTGCAGATCACCCCCGGAAAGACAATGTCACGAATGTATATGATCATAAGGCTGTAAATAGGAATACAAAGAAAGTTAGGAGGATCTTACTGTTTAGCAAGAGAGACAGGAGACACATTTCACATTATTTGACAGATCAACATGAAAATTTCATCTCCAGCACTGACATTGTTGAGCATCAATGTACAAAGTAAAGAGAATCTTACAGTATGCTTTAGACAAGTATATGCTGAGCAAAATTTGACAACCACGTTAGAAAGCTGCTACAAAAGCAAAAAGGGCTTCATTGCAAATTTAAATGTAGCCAAAGCCCCACACAGACAAGCAAAAACCAAACAAAGACAAAATTACACAAGGAGGATTTTGTATGAAGTGTTCAATGATATGAAAGCAAAATTCTATCTACCAACTTGACAGAAAATTCTAAAAAGTTTTTGTCTTACATTAAATCAATAGATGGATCAAAGCCATCTGGTCAGACACTTTGTGATCATAATGGCACTGAAATGGAGGATGACACAGAAAGGCCAAAGTATGAGTACTAAATGTCTTTTTATAAAACAGTTTCACTTAATGGAGGCTATTTTATTATGACATGCAGACATTTCATCTGATACTGATACTCAAGGTCTTGGAAAGTGTTATGCAGAAATTACATAATCCAAAATTTGACAAGCACACTAATATATATGTTTTGGATGTATTGGAGGCCATAAAAGAAGCAAGGAAGAATGACATTGATATTTACTGACTATGGATAAAACAGCATTATGGAATTTTACATTACAAAATAGTTGACCACCTATCAAAGAGGAGCATTATTGATGGAGAATTCCATCTAACACTAATCCCTCAGACATATCTCAACCCTACGATCACGAGAGCTGCTTACTATGACTGGAACTGTGAATACCATGTATCTCAGCAATATAAGGGCAGACACCTAGCAGCCATATGACTGGACCTTTCTCCTTGCCTGTTGTTTGACTGTGTAAAGCTGAGCAGATTTCATGTAACTTACATCATCTAAATGAGTCTGGGACACTGATGTTACCAAGCACATTTACACCAGTTAAAAATTCTAGATTCTGGACATCTGTGATGGGTATCAGTCTGAAGTGTCAGATTTGAATTACATAACAGAAACATGCACTAAATACAAAGATTCGCAAGAAGTACTATAAAGGAAAATGGTTGCAAGGGGTTTTCCCTACCTTACTCAACTTTTCAATGCAAATAAATACAATTTGACAGTGAAATGTTTAAAAGAAGCTGATAAACAGATTTGAATTGTATGTTGTTGTGGCCCATTTACTATTATGGAATCAGCATGGTTAGAAAAATCCATTGTAATTTTGTGCATTTATTTTAAATTAAGAACTTACATTTGTACATACAAACTCAGTTTATCCAAAATAAATAATTAAAAAGCTGTTTCACAAAGGAAGATCACACTGGATTTCCTCCTTTATATTGTCATGCAAATGACAATATTTCAGTTATTAAAGTAAGTGACTAAGGGATGGAAAAGCAACTAAAATTGATGGGATACCAGTTCTATTATGCACACAGTATGAGAAAGGACTTGCCCTCTTCTAATACGAGGGCTATCCACAAAGTACATTACGTTTTTGTTTGTGTCCATTAGGGGCGGGACAAGCGCAGCCATCTTGGTGTCATGGCATTCCGCCGCTCAGTCGGCAACCTGCCATGCTAGTGAGAGGTTCGTGCTGTACTCCGTTGAGTTACTGTGACAGTTTGAAATGTCAGCATTAATTGAAAATGCCGAAGTGTGAAGTGCGTGCTGTAATAAGGTTTCTGACTGCAAAAAACTGTACACTGATAGAAATCTATCGGCAGCTTTGTGAAGTGTATGGGGACAACATAATCACTGAAGGTGGAGTGCGTCAATGGGTCATAAAATTTAAAAATGGCCGAACTAACGTTCACGACGAAGAGCGAAGTGGAAGACCCAGCATAGTGACTGCCAAACTTGTTGAAAAAGTCGATGCCGCGGTCCTTGAAAACCGTAATTTCACAATAACGGAACTCTCTATGAGTTTTCCACAAATTTCACGAAGTTTGTTGCACGAAATCATTACCGAAAAGCTTGGTTACCACAAGTTTTGTGCAAGATGGATACCAAAAATCTTGACAGAGATTCACAAAAATCAGCGAATGGCTGCAGCGTTAACGTTTTTGGACGCTTATGAGAAAGATGGCGACTCATTACTCGATCGCATTATTACTGGTGACGAAACATGGGTTAAGCATGTGAACTGCGAAACAAAATTGCAGTCAATGCAGTGGGGGCACACAAATTCCCCACAAAAACCCAAGAAATGCATGCAGACAATGTCGGCAAGGAAGGTGATGGCGACTGTCTTTTGGGACAGAAAAGGTGTGATTTTTGTGGATTTCCTGGAAAGAGGCACTACAATAAACTCTCAAAGGTATTGCCAAACTCTGCACAACCTCAGAAGAGCAATACAAAACAAGCGCAGGGGAAAGTTGGACTCAAAGATCTTGCTGATTCACGACAACGCCCAGGCCCACAAGGCAAATGCCACCCATGAAGTTCTTGAATCTTTTAAGTGGGAGTTGTTTCCTCATCCGCCGTACAGTCCCGACCTGGCACCGAGCAACTTCCACTTATTCCCAGCAATGAAGAAGTGTTTGGCTATGCAGTGTTTTGATGACAAGACACAGCTTCAAGAAGAGGTAACCACGTGGTTGAAGGCACAGGTGGCCAAATTTTACGACGAAGGAATTTCCAAGCTCATCCATCGCTACGATAAGTGCCTTAATTTAAATGGCAACTATGTAGAAATGTAGTATTTAAGTGTGGCTTTCGTATGTATAAATTAAAAAAAATTTCCAATACTTTATTTATTTTTAATTCCAAAACATAATGTACTTTGTGGATAGCCCTCATAGCAGTGCCTCTAGGAGTGAAGCATTCCTACTGATTGCGGGGGGAAAAAAAAGGCCTATATTTCTGATGCTGATCCATTGGAGAATTTTTGAACATTTTATACTCACGTATTATGACATTTCTAGAGACTGAAACTCTCCTATATAGGAATCAACAAGGGTTCCAAAAACAAGTATCATGTGAAACCTAGTTTGTTCTGTTCGTCTATGAGACCCAGGAAGCAGTAGATACCAGCACCCAGGTAGATGCCATGTTCCTTGACTTCTGGAAAGCATTTGATACAGTTCATACTGCTGCTTAATTAACAAAATATGAGAATATAGAACATCAGGTCAATGTGTGATTGGATTGAAGAGTTTCTAGCAATCAGAATACACATCATTCTTAACAGAGAGAAGTCCTCCAAAGGAAGAATATTTTCAGGTGTTCCGCAAGGGAATGTTGGACCATTACTTTTCACAATAAATATAAATGACTTGTAGATAATGTTGTGGGCACCATAAGGCTTTTTTATGGATGATGCTGTTGTATACAGAGAAGTTCTAACACTGGAAAATTGTAGCAAAATGCAGGAGAACCTGCAGAGGATCAACGCTTGGCACACATTGTGGCAATTGACTTTCAACATAAACAAATGTGGTGTATTATTAAAACACAGACAGAAAGATCCTGTTCTGTATGATTACCTGATTGCAGAAAAATTGCTGGAAACAGTTAACCTTCATAAAATGACCAGAAATATGTGTATGGGGCGATTAGAAGGGGAACAACCACATAAAATTAATCATGGGTAAGGCAGACTCCAGACTGAGGTTCATTGGGAGAATCCTATTGGAAACTTTGGAGATGTCCATCAGCAAAGGAAGTAGCTTATGAGACACTTGAATGCTGCTTATCAGTCTGGGATTGGAGCCAGATAAGACTGATAAGAGGAAACAGAGAAGACCCATAAAAGAGCAGCACATTCCATTACAGGTTCATTTAGCAGGTGATAAAGCATCACTAAGATGCTCAGCCAATTCCAGTGGCATGCACTGCAAGAATGTCATTCTGCATGACGGTGTGGTCTTCTGTTAAAGTCCTTAGTAAGTATATTCATAAAAAAGTCGATTAGTATACTGCTCGCACCTACATATATCTTGTAAAAATACCAAAAAGATAAAATTAGATAGATTGGAGCCCATATTGAGATTTACCAGCAATTGTTCCTCCAGTGAACAATATGTGGCAGTAACATGGAGGGGGAGGGGGGAGGGTGGATGGCACTATCCTCAACCACACACAAAGTAGCTTGCAGACTATAGATGTAGGAATCTCATTAAAGAGAGTTTGAACGTGGGTATTGATACATTTTTCTGTGAATTTAATATACCTTTGTCTTCATTGGAGTCATTCATTTCTTTGGAAGCTTAGGTAAGAGAAAAATAAATTCAAATAATATTGCTTAGGGCTTCCAGCCAGAACAAGTAGTTGAATTTCCATGATCTTTTGGCTGAGTACTCTTGGGCATTTGATGTGGATGAAAGATTGCAAAGATTTTTATGACATTATATTTACTTTACATGTATATATTTTACTTCTGCAATTGAATCTCACTTCCACATTTTCAAACAGTGTCCTAACACAATCACAGCACAATATTTTCTCAAATGCCAAGGAACTACATCTCAAAAATCACTTATGCCATCTGCAAAGTCCAGAATCTGCCAGGAAGTTTAATATCAGCACACACTCCGCTGCAGAGTGTAAATCTCATTCTGGAAACATCCCCTAGGCTGTGACTAAGACATGTCTCCACAATATCGTTTCTTTCAGGAGTGCTAGTTCTCCAAGCTTCGCAGCTGATCTTCTGTAAAGTATGGAAGGTAGGAGACGAGGTACTGGTAGAAGTAAGGCTGTGAGGACGGGGCGTGAGAAGTGCTTGGGTTGCTCAGATGGTAGAGCACTTGCCCGTGAATAGTGAAATTATAGAGTTCTACTCACGTTCTGGCGCACAATATTAATCTCAAAGGAAGTTTTATATCAGCGCAGAGCTCACTGCTGTATGTTATTCTCATTCTGGAAACATCCCCTAGGCTGTGGCGAAGCCATGTCTCCGCAAAATCCTTTCTTTTAGGAGTGCTAGTCCTCCAAGGTTCACAGGAGAGCTTCTGTAAAATATGAAAGGAAGGAGTCGAAGTACTGGTAGAAGTAAAACTATGAGGACTTGGTGTGAGTCGTGCTTGGATAGCTCAGATGGTGGAGCACTTTCCCGCAAAAGGCAAAGTTCCCGAGATCGAGTCTCGTTCTTGCGCACAATTTTAATCTGCCAGGTACTTTTACAGCTGCGCAATCTTTGCTGCAGCGTGTAAATCTCATTCTGGAAACACCCCCTAGGCTGTGACTAAGCCATGTATCCGCATTATCCTTTCTTTCAGGAGTGCTAGTTCTGCAAGGTTCACAGCAGAGCTTCTGTAAAGTTCGGAAGGTAGTCGACGAGTTACTGGTAGAAGTAAAGCTGTGAGGACTGGGTGTGAGTCGTGCTTGGGTAGCTCAGACGGTAGAGCACTTCCCCACGAAAGGCAAACTTCTCGAGTTCGAGTCTCGGTCCGTTACAGAGTAGCAATCTGCCAGGAAGTTTCATATCAGCGCACACTCCGCTGCAGAGTGTAAATCACATTCTGGAAGCATCCCCTAGGCTGTGACTAAGACATGTCTCCGCATTATCCTTTCTTTCAGGAGTGCTAGTTCTGGAAGGTTCGCAGGAGGGCTTCTGTAAAGTTTGGAACATAGGAGACGAGGTACTGGAAGAAATAAAGCCGTGAGGGCGGGGCGTGATTCGTGCCTGGGTAGTTTAGATAGTAGAGCACTTGCCCGAGAAAGGCAAAGGTCCTGATTTCGAGTCTCGGTCCAGCACACAGTTATAATCTGCCAGGAAGCTTCATATCAGCGCACTCTCCGCTGCAGAGTGTAAATCTCATTCAGGAAACATCCCCTAGGCTTTGGCTATGCCATATCTCCGCAATACCCTTTCTTTCAGGAGTGCCTGTTCTGCAATGTTCGCAGGAGAGCTTCTGTAAAGTTTGGAACTTTGGAGACGAGGTACAGGTAGAAGTAAGGCTGTGAGGATGGGCCGTGAGTCGTACTTGAGGAACGTAGATTGTAGAGTAGTTGCCCGCGAAAGGCAAAGGTCCCGAGTTCGAGTCTCAGTCCAGCATACAGTTTTCATCTGCCAGGAAGTCTCATATCAGCGCACAGTCCGCTGCAGAGTGTAAATATCATTCTAGAAACATCCATTAGGCTGTGGCTAAGCCATGGCACCCCATATCCTTTCTTTGAGGAGTGCTAGTTCTCCAAGGTTCTTAGGAGAGCTTCTGTAAAGTTTGGAAGGTAGGAGACGAGTTATTGGTTGAAGTAAATCTGTGAGGACGGGGCGTGAGCAGTGCTTGGGTAGCTGAGATGGTCGATCACATGCCCTCGAAAGGCAAAGGTTCTGAGTTCCAGTCTCAGTCTGGCAGACAGTTTTAATCTGCCTTGAAGTTTAATATCAGAGCCCACTCCGCTGCAGAGTGTAAATCTCATTCTGGAAACATCCCCTAGGCTGTGGCTAAGCCATGTCTCTGCAATATCGTTACTTTCAGGAGTGCTAGTTCTGCTAATTTCGCAGGACACCTTTGGTAATGTTTGGAAGGTAGGAGACGAGGTACTGGTTGAAGTAAGGCTGTGAGGATGGGGCGTGAGTCGTGCTTGGGTAGCTCACAATGTCAGTGCACATCGCGCGGTGACAGGTGGTAGCGAGGGCCAGTGTTTACGTCACGAGCTGTGCTGAGGTGGAGAGCTGAGCAACGTGTGCGAGCACTGTTAACGTTTGTTTCTGTATAACTGTTGTAAGTACGACGTCGACAATTAACAGAGCAAACAGCGTTCAGTGTGTTTTCGATCGCGTTGCATTGCGACCGACGGCGTTTGAAATTCCTTGGTGGTGACTTCAATTGTGTGCTTAACGACAGAGACCAAACTCCTAACATGAACAGATGTATCGAACTTGAACATTTAATTCATGGCATGTGTCTTCACGATACATGGGAACAACTGCATGGTGAACGGGTAGTGTACACCTTTGTAACCAGTCATTCTGCCAGACGGCTGGATAGGATATATGTGTCCGATGCCCTCCAGCGACACACTGTGAACTGTGACTAGCTCCTGTCATCATCTCCAACAATTGTGCATATCAGTGTTGCCTTAACCTACAACGCCAGCAAATTTACCGTGGGAAAGGCTACTGGAAATTGAATGACAGCCTTCTGCAGGATGCCCAACTTGAAGAGCAGGTGAACATAACATGCCAACAGCTCCAGCGGCAGCGAAGTCATTACGCTAGCGTTCTACAGTGGTGGATTCAGTGTGCCAAGCCTAAATTACGCCTCACCCTCATGAGCTTAGCCCGACAAAAAAGCTTTCGGCAGAAACAGACTATTAAAAGCTGTAAAGATGGGGCGTGAATCGTGCTGGGTAGCTCAGATGGTAGAGCACTTGCCCGCGAAAGGTAAAGGTGCCAAGTTCGATATTCGGTCGGGCACACAATTTGAATCTGCCACGAAGTTTCATATCAGCGCTCACTCCGCTGCAGAGTGAAAAACTCATTCAGGAAGCATCCCGTAGGCTGTGGCGAATCAATGTCCCCACAAAATCTTTTCTTTCAGGAGTGCTAGTTCTGCAATGTTCGCAGGAGAGCTTTTGTACAGTTTGGAAGGTAAATGATAGAGCACTTGCCCGTGAAAGGCAAAGGTCCCGAGTTCGAGTCTCAGTCCGGCACACAGTTTTAATCTGCCAGGAAGTTTCATATCAGCGCACGCTCGGTTGCAGAATGTAAATCTCATTCTGGAAACATCCCCTAGGCTGTGGCTAAGTCATGTCCCCGCATTTATCCTTTCTTTCAGGAGTGCTAGTTCTACCCGCATTTATCCTTTCTTTCAGGAGTGCTAGTTCTACAAGATTCGCAGGAGAGCTTCTGCTAAGTTTGGAAGGTAAGAGACGAGGTACTGGCAGAAGTAAAGCTGTGAGGACGGGGCGAGAGTCGTGCTTGGGCAGGTCAACTGGTAGAGCACTTACCCGCAAAAGGCGAAGGTCCCGAGTTCAACTCTGGATCCAGCGCAAAGTTTTAATCTGCCAGCAAGTTTCATATCAACACACACTTCGTTGCCGAGAGTAAATCTCATTCTGGAAATATCCCCTAGGCTGTGGCTAAGCCATGTCTCCACAATATCCTTTCTTTCAGGAGTGCTAGTTCTGCATAGTTCACATGAGAGCTTCTGTAAAGTTTGGAAGGTAGGAGACGAGCTACTGGTAGAAGTAAAGCTGTGAGAACGCGGCGTTAATCGTGCTTGCATAGCTCAGATGGTAGAGCACTTGCTCGCTCAAAGCAAAGATCCAGAGGTCGAGTCTTGGAGCAGCACACATAGTTTTTATCTGCCAGGAAATTTCATTTAAGTGCACGCTCCGCTGCAGAGTGTAAATCTCATTCTGGAAACATCCCCTAGGCTGTTTCTAAGTCATGTCTCCGCAATATCATTTCTTTCGGGAGTCCCAGTTCTGCAAGATTCGCAGGAGAGCATCTGTAAAGTTTGGAAGGTAGGAGACGAGGTACTGGCAGAAGTAATGCTGTGAGGACGGGGCGTGCGTCGTGCTTCGGTAGGTCAGATGGTAGAGCACTTGCCCGATAAAGGCGAAGGTCCTGTGTTCGAGTCTAGCTCCAGCACAAAGGTTTAATCTGCCAGGAAGTCTCATATTAGCACACTTTACGCTGCAGAGTGTAAATCTCATTCTGGAAACATCCCCTAGGCTGTGGTAAGCCATGTTCCGCAAATTCCTTTTTTTCAGGAGTACTAGTTCCGCAAGGTTCGCAGGAGAGCTTCTGTAAAGTTTGGAAGGTACGAAACGAGGTACTGGTAGAAACAAATTTGTGATGATGGGGAACGAGTAGTGCTTGCGTAGTTCAGATGGTAGAGCACTTGTCCGCGAAAGACAAAGGTCCCAAGTTCGAATCTCAGTACAGAACACAATTTTAATATGCCAGGAAGTTTCATATCAGCGCACACTCCGCTGAATAGTGTAATTCTCATTCTGGAAACATCCCTTTTTTCAGGAGTGCTAGTTCTGTAAAGTGTTCAGGAGACCTTCTCTAAAGTTTGGAGGTAGGAGACGAGGTACAGATAAAGAGAAACAGTGATGACAGGGTATGAGTTGTGCTTGGGTAGCTCAGATGGTAGAGCACTTGCCCGCAAAATGCAAAGGTCCCGAGTTCGACTCTCGGTCCAGCACACAGTTTTAATCTGCCAGTAAGTTACATATCAGTGTATACTCCACTGAAGAGTGTAAATCTCATTCTGGAAACATCCCCTAGGCTCTGGCTAAGCCATGTCTCTGCAATATCGTTTCTTTCAGGAGTGTTAGTTCTGCAAGGTTTGCAGGAGAGCTTCTGTGACGTTTGGAAGGTAGGAGACGAGGTACTGGTAGAAGTAAAGCTGTGAGGATGGGACGTGAGTCGTGCTTGTGTAGCTCACAATGTCAGTGCACATAGCGCGGTGACGGGCGGTACCGCGGGCCAGTGTTTACGTCGCGAGCAGTGCTGAGGTGGAGAGCTGAGCAGCGAGTGCGAGCGCTGTTAACGTTTCTTTCTGTATAACTGTTGTAAGTACGAAGTCGACAATTAACAGAGCGAACAGCGTTCAGTGTGTTTTCGATCGCGTTGCATTGTGACAGACGGCGTTTGAAATTCATGAGTGGATTTTTGAGGATTTGAAATTGCCTGAAGATATAGTCGACACGTTCTATTTGAAGTTTGTGCAGTACACGTTATTTGTCAAATTTATTTCAAGTGACACTTATGAGAAATTCGTTGAGGAACATGCTGCCGTGAGACCATTTTGTCATAATGATGGCAGTGTTAATAATGTCCAAATCCTGCCTTCGGGATACGGAGTGAGAACTGTCAGGGTATTTAATGTGCCACCTGAGTGCCCTAATGATCTGATTGCACGTTCTCTGTCACTATATGGCGCTGTTTTGTCAGTTACCAATGAAAAATTGTAGAGGGCATATCGCTGCCATGACAACAGTGGCGTGCGAAGTGTACGTGTAGACTTAAAAAGCATATACCTTCATATGTTGCCATTGGCGGCTGTTGCGCACAGGTAACTTACATTGGACAGCCCCCTACCTGTTTGATCTGCCATTCAACAGAACATCTGCGGATGAACTGCACATGTCGACATCCATTTCAGCTTCCACGGGAACGTCCTGCAGACGGTAGTTAAAGGCTTGTTCCGCTATTGAGTGAGGTAGTTGCGGGGAGTATACCACAACACCGGCAGCCGGAACATGTTAACGAGGCGGAGATGCCAGTTCACGTGGAATGCAATGCCAAAGACATTCACTGTAGGACGGATGTCGATTGGGCCACGTCATCCTCAGCGGGAAAGTTACCGCTGGATACCAACGATGCGCCAGCCACCTCTGAAACTAAGCGTGTGGGACACACGAGCGGGTGCCAATCGGTTTGCCTGAACCACCCCTATCGGCAGAGACTGCTGCAGAAACGAAGAAAGGCTGCCGAAGGAGAAGCAAAAGGAATAGTAACAAAGAGAAAAATTCGAATGATTTGAGACCCATACACATGTCAGAAAGTGGCACCAAGACTGAAACTCAATCTTCTTGCTCAGTGCGCTGAGAGAACACCGCGAGGCAAGAACGCATTCGTGAACAAACCAAACATCTGGAGGCACCACTGAGCGCTGAGAGGGAACAAGTACCGTAAGGCCGTCGGCACACGGACCGTGCTGTCAAACGTTAACGTTGAGTGTGCCAAGTTCAACGCGCTGCTGAACACTCAGGAACGATGCGACTTGTGCATACGGTATGTGGGTCCCAATGTGGTACATGCGATCGCAATGCACTCCAGTGGCAGTTGAGGGATGTTTCTAGTTTGTAAATCACAATGTTTACTCAATGGCGCACGTAAAATTCGCGTGTTAGCTCTATTAAAACGCACATTTCCTCCATCGTCCACGAAAAGGAAAGTACCATGTCCAATCAATAAGGACACAGGCTTATAAAAGTTCAATTAGAAACAGTGTGTTAAAAATTTGGAATACTTCTCCGCATAAGATAAACTTTATTTCATCATTCCCACATTTTAGTAAAAACCCAAGGTCAGTCTTACTTGATCACTGTTCTTACCCAGTAGCAGAATCTTTGCAACACGTGAATCCTGAAACTCAAGAGAAAAAGGAGCAAAATATATTTATACTAGTAGCACAAGCTGTCCTGTAGATTAAGCCAATCCAACAAAGTCACCCCTCAAACAAAGGTGAACTTATATTTACATAATATCTAATATTATAGTATATACTTACATTAAACTAACAATAGAGTATCAGAACCTAATAAAAACGCGAATGTTAGGAAGAAAAAATTTGTTAGTGTCAAGACGCGAACCACCGCTCCAACATATAATGATATAGGTCAGTGACGCTAATTATTATGCTAAACCAATATCACTCCGCTGACAAGTAACCATATTATGTTACCCCATGCTGAAAACCTTACTTGTAGATATGTTCCAAATTGAAATTAAATTATAACAAATTGTCCCAAGAACAATGAGTTTTGAGTGGATCTTCAGTGTGTTGCTGCCTTCAAATAGCCTACTCTCATAATACACAAGTTACAAAAATTCTTTTGCCATGAATAAGATGTTTCTCATTATTTTGTTGGCATGAATCATTATTTTATTGGAACGAATCACACAGTTAACAATGGGTTTTCCAGTAATTCTCAATTTGCTCAGAAACGGCATATACACATATAGGCTTGAAATGAATGCCATTATGGCGCCTTACAACTCTGTACTGACAGGAGACGGCGTGCTTGTGACGTAGATGGCGTTGTGCCATCTCATTGGTCAAAGCTCAGACGCTCGCTCAGGATATCTGACATGCCAGATATTGCTCTGCACATTCGGAAAGACTCCCGAGCGTGTTATTCCACGCTATGACGTCAGAAACTCGGCACGCTCAACGCTCAACGTTCAGTTGCACAGTACGTGTGTCGATGGCTTAACGGCTAAGAGGAAGAGTGAGCAGAGCAGCGAGCAGCTGCAGCAGCGCTCCCGCAGGAACTCGCTGACGTCAGTCGCAGCCCCGCATGGTGGCCAGGCCGATGAAACCACGTTGACAGACTCAGCCGGCAGTTAAGGGCAGGGCGTTGCGCCCACCGCGCAGCACCCCGACAGCAATGAGCCATGGTGGCAGCAGGATGAGGAGATGCAGCAGTAGCGGCTCTCGCGCATGACCATCGTGCTGCGAACTTTCCACTCCCTGACCCGTTATGGCTTTGACATTTCGCCTCATACTCCAGATGTTACCAACGAGCTTGTTTCAAAGCCGTCGAGAAGGACGATCCCAACACTCAGAGCTCATTGTCCTCTGAGCCATCATGTGCGACAGCCAAACCTACAATATTACCACACTTAACATAAATAGGATTCAAAGTGCAGTGAAACTCCGTTCGCTAACTGATTTCTTTTATGGTACCAGCGTTGACATTGCCCTCCTGCAGGATGTTGTCACAGTCTTAGAAGTGCCCAGTTATGTTCTTATTGATAACATCAATATCCAGGATGCTGTAGGCACTGCCATACTTCTGCGCGATGGTGGACCCTTTACGTACGTGCAGCGGCTGTCTAGTGGTCATGACATTTCTCTTCGTGTGAATGGTGTGCAGATTGTTAACGTGTACGCCCCATCTGGTAGCACTCATAAGAGAGATCGTTCAAATTTTTATAAAAACGAGGTTCCCATTCTTCTTAGCGCTTATCGTGCACATCTTATCCATGGTGGTGACTTCAATCGTGTGCTTAACGACAGAGACCAAACTCCTAACACGAACAGGTGTATCGAACTTGAACATTTAATTCATGGCATGTGTCTTCACGATACATGGGAAAAACTGCATGGTGAACGGGTAGTGTACACCGTTTTAACCAGTCATTCTGCCAGTCGGCTCGATAGGATCTATGTGTCCGATGCCCTCCAGTGACACACTGTGAACTGTGACATAGCTCCTGTCAACATCTCCTACAATTGTGCATATCAGTGTTACCTTTACCTACAACGCCAGCAAATTTACCGTGGGAAAGGCTACTGGAAATTGAATGTCAGCCTTCTACAGGATGCCCAAATTGAAGAGCTGGTGAACATAACGTGGCAACAGCTCCAGCGGCACCGAAGTCATTACGCTAGCTTTCTACAGTGGTGGATTCAGTGTGCCAAGCCTAAATTACGCCTCACCCTCATGAGCTACGCCCGACAAAAAAGCTTTTGGCAGAAACAGACTATTGTAAGCTGTAAAGACGGGGCGTGAATTGTGCTTGGGTAGCTCAGATGGTAGAGCACTTGCCAGCGAAAGGTAAAGGTGCCAAGTTCGATTCTCGGTCTGGCACACAGTTTTAACTGCCACGAAGTTTCACATCAGCACGCAGTCCGCTGCAGAGTTTAAATCTCATTCAGGAAACATCCCCTAGGCTGTGGCTAAGCAATGTCTCCACAAAATCTTTTCTTTCAGGAGTGCTAGTTCTGCAATGTTCGCAAGAGAGCTTTTGTAAAGTTTGGAAGGTAAGAGACGAGGTAATGGTAGAAGTAAAGTTGTGAGAACGGGGCGTGAGTCGTGGGTGGGTAGCTCAGATGATAGAGCACTTGCCCGTGAAAGGCAAAGGTCCCGAGTTCGAGTCTGGTCCGGCACATAATTTTAATCTGCCAGGAAGTTTCATATCATCGCACACTTCACTGCAGAGTGTAAATCTCATTCTGGAAACATCTCCTAGGCTGTGACTAAGCCATGGCTCCGCAATATCCTTTCTTTCAGGAGTGCTAATTCTGCAAGGTTCACAGAAGAGCTTCTGTAAAGTTTGGAAGGTAGGAGACGAGGTACTGGTAGAAGTAAAGCTGTGAGGACGAGGCGTGAGTCGTGCTTGGGTAGCTCAGATGGTAGAGCACTAGCCCATGAAAGGCAAAGGTCCCGAGTTCGAGTCTCGGTCCGGCACAGAGTATGAGCACCGGTGACATCAATAAGATGTTGTACAGCGCCAGATTCGCATGTGGCGGCCCAAATTGGAACTATTTTTTTCCAGAGCTGCACTAATACGTTCTGATACTACCACTACATTCCTGCTTAATGCATTTGCATTCCTGGCTTGTGAACTATTTCATAGCTAAACTCACTGAGCCATAATGCACATCTCGTTAATCTGGTGGGTGGATCCTTCAACCCTAAAATCATTTCGAAACAGCATGATTGGACACCATTTAAATCTTCTTCCAATAAAAGTAAAATTAAAAATGTGTCACTCCATATATGAGGCTAACTGTTTCTCATCTGAGGTCAAATAGTTTTTCTCGGTACTGATAAATTCTCACAATTCAAAAGCAATAGAGTGTTTCTTACCTTTGATCTCCTGAATAAGAACACACCCAAGAGCATAATTACATGCTTCACCAAACGATGTATCTCCCTCTGGTAATCCATTAACATCAACACTGGACATGATTACAAATCTCTCTTCAGTACTTCGAATGCTCCCTGTCCGTCCTCTGGCCACACAAATTTCAAAGCCTTTTTCAGTAATTGCGTGAGTGGTTGCACTATATCAGTGAACCCCCTTAAAAACATCCTATAGTATTCTGAGATACCCTAGAATGACTGTTAACACTTTACTCTTCCTTAGCACTGAAAAATCTCATACTGCATATACCAGTCCTGGATCCTTTCTCATCCCATCTTTGCTAATGATGTCCACTAAATAACTTACTTCTTCCAACATAAAACGACACTTCTCCTTACTCAACGTCAGATGTGCAGCTCGCAATATTTCTGTTAAACATGCCTTTTGAGAACACAATTATATTGCCCAGACAAACTAGATTCTGGCAAGCTTTCAGTCCATTAAACACTCAGTTCAACAAACGCTGAAATGTCGCACCAGCATTCTTCAGCCCAAATAGCACCCTGCAATACTGGTAATGGCCTGATGCTAACGAAATATCTGTCATTGGCTGATCCTCCAGAGCCACCTTTAACTGTGGAATCCCTTTTTTAATCTGTGGTAGAGTAATACCAGTACTGCTCCAAGATATCGATTGTCTCTGCAATGTTGGATGTGGGGTATGCATCTGTTATAGTTTTACTTTTAAACTGGTGGTTTGTTGTTGTGGTCTTCAGTCCTGAGACTGGTTTGATGCAGCTCTCCATGCTACTCTATCATGTGCAAGCTTCTTCATCTCCCTCTACGATTTTTACCCTCCACGTTGCCCTCCAATGCTAAATTTGTGATCCCTTGATGCCTCAAAACATGTCCTACCAACCGATCCCTTCTTCTAGTCAAGTTGTGCCACAAACTTCTCTTCTCCCCAATCCTATTCAATACCTCCTCATTAGTTACGTGATCTACCCACCTTATCTTCAGCATTCTTCTGTAGACCACATTTCAAAAGCATCTATTCTCTTCTTGTCCAAACTGGTTATCGTCCATGTTTCACTTCCATACATGGCTACACTCCATACAAATACTTTCAGAAACGACTTCCTGACACTTAAATCTATACTCGATGTTAACAAATTTCTCTTCTTCAGAAACGATTTCCTTGCCATTGCCAGTCTACATTTTATATCCTCTCTACTTCGACCATCATCAGTTATTTTGCTCCCTAAATAACAAAACTCCTTTACTACTTTAAGTGTCTCATTTCCTAATCTAATCCCCTCAGCATCACCCGATTTAATTTGACTACATTCCATTATCCTCGTTTTGCTTTTGTTGATGTTCATCTTATATCCTCCTTTCAAGACACTGTCCATTCCGTTCAACTGCTCTTCCAAGTCCTTTGCTGTCTCTGACAGAATTACAATGTCATCGGCGAACCTCAAAGTTTTTACTTCTTCTCCATGAATTTTAATACCTACTCTGAATTTTTCTTTTGTTTCCTTTACTGCTTGCTCAATATACAGATTGAATAATACCGGGGAGAGGCTACAACCCTGTCTCACTCCTTTTCCAACCACTGCTTCCCTTTCATGCCCCTTGACTCTTATAACTGCCATCTGGTTTCTGTACAAATTGTAAATAGCCTTTCGCTCCCTATATTTTACCCCTGCCACCTTTAGAATTTGAAAGAGAGTATTCCAGTTAACGTTGTCAAAAGCTTTCTCTAAGTCTACAAATGCTAG
This sequence comes from Schistocerca nitens, assembly GCF_023898315.1. NCBI lineage: Eukaryota > Metazoa > Arthropoda > Insecta > Orthoptera > Acrididae > Schistocerca > Schistocerca nitens. The sequence goes on from NC_064620.1 coordinate 286,479,886, forward strand.
AAATGTAGGTTTGCCTTTTCTTAATCTTTCTTCTAAGATAAGTCGTAAGGTTAGTATTGCCTCACGTGTTCCAACATTTCTACGGAATCCAAACTGATCTTCCCCGAGGTCCGCTTCTACCAGTTTTTCCATTCGTCTGTAAAGAATTCGCGTTAGTATTTTGCAGCTGTGACTTATTAAACTGATAGTTCGGTAATTTTCACATCTGTCAACGCCTGCTTTCTTTGGGATTGGATTTATTATATTCTTCTTGAAGTCTGTGGGTATTTCGCCTGTCTCATACATCTTGCTCACCAGATGGTAGAGTTTTGTCATGACTGGCTGTCCCAAGGCCATCAGTAGTTCTAATGGAATGTTGTCTACTCCCGGGGCCTTGTTTCGACTCAGGTCTTTCAGTGCTCTGTCAAACTCTTCACGCAGTATCTTATCTCCCATTTCATCTTCATCTACATCCTCTTCCATTTCCATAATATTGTCCTCAAGTACATCGCCCTTGTACAAACCCTCTATATACTCCTTCCACCTTTCTGCCTTCCCTTCTTTGCTTAGAACTGGGTTTCCATCTGAGCTCTTGCTATTCATACAAGTGGTTCTCTTCTCTCCGAAGGTCTCTTTAATTTTCCTGTAGGCAGTATCTATCTTACCCCTAGTGAGACACGCCTCTACATCCTTACATTTGTCCTCTAGCCATCCCTGCTTAGCCATTTTGCACTTCCTGTCGATCTCATTTTTGAGACGTTTGTATTCCTTTTTGCCTGCTTCATTTACTGCATTTTTATATTTTCTCCTTTCATCAATTAAATTCAATATTTCTTCTGTTACCCAAGGATTTCTATTAGCCCTCGTCTTTTTACCTACTTGATCCTCTGCTGCCTTCACTACTTCATCCCTCAGATCTACCCATTCTTCTTCTACTGTATTTCTTTCCCCCATTCCTGTCAATTGTTCCCTTATACTCTCCCTGAAACTCTCTACAACCTCTGGTTCTTTCAGTTTATTCAGGTCCCATCTCCTTAAATTCCCACCTTTTTGCAGTTTCTTCAGTTTCAATCTGCAGTTCATAACCAATAGATTGTGGTCAGAATCCACATCTGCCCCTGGAAATGTCTTACAATTTAAAACCTGGTTCCTAAATCTCTGTCTTACCATTATATAATCTATCTGATACCTTTTAGTATCTCCAGGATTCTTCCAGGTATACAACCTTCTTTTATGATTCTTGAACCAAGTGTTAGCTATGATTAAGTTGTGCTCTGTGCAAAATTCTACAAGGCGGCTTCCTCTTTCATTTCTTCGCCCCAATCCATATTCACCTACTATGTTTCCTTCTCTCCCTTTTCCTACTGACGAATTCCAGTCACCCATGACTATTAAATTTTCGTCTCCCTTCACTACCTGAATAATTTCTTTTATCTCGTCATACATTTCATCAATTTCTTCATCATCTGCAGAGCTAGTTGGCATATAAACTTGTACTACTGTAGTAGGCATGGGCTTTGTGTCTATCTTGGCCACAATAATCCGTTCACTATGCTGTTTGTAGTAGCTAACCCGCATTCCTATTTTTTTATTCATTATTAAACCTACTCCTGCATTACCCCTATTTGGTTTTGTATTTATAACCCTGTAATCACCTGACCAAAAGTCTTCTTCCTCCTGCCACCGAACTTCACTAATTCACTGGTGGTAATCGCAGCAAAATCTGTATTTCTTTGAACTGTCCTAGGACTTTTTGGACAATCACAATTCTTGCTTCCCACGGACTATTACTATCTTCTATTATCCCAACAGCCAATTGCTGGTTAGTATACTACACAGAATCAGTTGCAAACGCCAAGGTATTCTGTATGGATTTTGGTACATCAGTGCTTCATTCGCTGTTGTAATTCTGTGTTTTGCAGTGGTACAAACAGACAACAGACATCTGAACACGAGGAAAGAATGGACTCTGATATTCCATCAACAGCTCCTCCACCTGTGTTCTCTGCACTCCACCTGTGTTCTCTGCACTCCCTTTAGATGCTCCACCTTCTTCTGTAATACAGCCCTGAGGCTTAATATGGCTCACATCTTCTGTGCAGCAACCCTCATCCTCTGGAATGTCAAATCATGTTATCAATATCCCCCTTGTCATCTCTACTTTTTCGGAGCCAAAACTGTCGATTTTGGCAGGTACCAGTACAACCTTCCCACCATATTACTCCCACAATTGTATGACACACCTTTTAACCATCAACACGCTGAATCTAAAACTTCATTCCCTTCCAGCAGCTTTATTACGCATAAAAAATCGGTTAGTAAGTCTTGCTCCACACTTACCCAACTCAACTTCCTGGTGCCACTTGGCACACAGTTATGCAAGTCAAGACTTTATTTATTTGTACAGTGTGTAATCGTATAGCCCAAAACGGTGTACACACCTTGCAGCAAATATACATTGGTGATTGCACCCCCATGGTGGGATGTTTTCCCATAAAATTGCATTACACGTCAGTGCAGGTCAATTATGGAATCATTTTGAAGCAAAGCTTCTAACCCCAGGATCATGCTGTAGCTCTTGCTTACATGAGGCACTACTTCCATATACTGTCTCCAACCAAAAATCTGTTTCCACCGACCTCCATGGTCTTATATCATTATCCTCCATCCACTTAACATATAATATGGCGGGTCCCATCATCTCGAACCTACTAGGTCCCTACTAGATACCGACGCAGGTGCCCCTGCATCTAATAAAAACTTATATTTCCTGCCCTTCAAGGCACTCACTATTGCACATTTCGTTATTGCATACATATTTTGTTGCGTCTGACTTCAATGGCTTTGCCGTTCAGTAGACTTCATGTTCCCTCTTCCATTTAATGGCTGCTTGTGCCCTCCTGGTCCAAACTACTAGTGTTGCCATAGTGCTGCTGATGACACATACCACTCCTATTCCATTGAGGGTGGCAACACTACATATCCTGTATGCCCACAATTGTAACACTTCACATTTGCAGACAATACATAATGCCTATCTCGCACTCGTCAGCACATGAATTTCATCAAGTCCGTTGCTGATCTTACAGCTGAATAGAGTTCCTTAGGCGACCCTGTATGCACCTCCTAGACATATCCTGTGGTGTCCGCAGCTCATGGTCTAATGCCTAGCGTTGCTGCCTCTGGATCACGGGGCCCTGGATTCGATTCCCGGCCGGAGTGGGGATATTCTTTACTCGGGGACAGGGTGTTTGTGTTGTCCTCATCATTTCATCGTCATCATCATTCGTGACAGTGGCTAGATTGGACTGTGTAAAAAAATTGGACTTTGTAAATATTACGACTTTGTATGGACGCCTATGACCATGCAGCTGAGCACCTCACGAACCAAACATCATCGTCATATCCTGTGGCAGACCCCATAGGAAAACATCGAACACCCTCTGTTCGGTCTCCTGCAGCAACAATTTATTCGCTTCATCACTCTAAGTCAGTTCATATGTTCGTATATTCACTTTTCTTATTCTGTCGGCAAAATCTTCCAGTTTCCCGTTGCCTCATTTTAATAGTGTTCAATTGCTCCCAAAAGAAGCTTCCTCTATTCTGCATCTTATATCTCCACAGAACCCCCTGTTTCAGCTGCTCAAACACATCAACTGCTCAACACATCCATGCATCTCACAAAAGTCTTTATCTCCCCCATTAAATGTAACTTCACTCCATGCAACAACTGGTTATCTAATTAACCCCCAATAATAGTCAGGTCCTCCACGAACAACATCACATCCTCAGACGACATTCCATGGACTGATTAGGTTAGTGGCAGCTGGGTCTATTACAAGATTAGGTGGCTTGAGCAACACTAAGTCCTCATACCCAGCTGCAATCATACTAAGCAAGACCGATTTTCTGTTCCCCATCGCGATGCCTCATTAACTAATGCCTGAAGTGCCTTTTGCCCAGTGATACTCTGTATCTTTGACTCTGCCATTCCAACACCTTTATCCTTCGATCATACCCAATACAAATACGTAGTAATTACCAACTCACAGAAAGAAAACTGTTACACCTTGCACCTTATTGTCAAACACGTAGAGTCTCAACATTTACTGTTCCCACATAATTCAGGCAGATAAGCTGGTTCTTATGGTCTAAACAAAGTAACTTTCAAGTTAACATAACACTTTCTCTTAGATCTCATGCCTGCCACACACATAGAAAATAAAGTTTCTTGACTCACCCCGCCACACTGATACTGCAGATCATGATTCAGACCTCGCGCTGTGTGGATGATGCACACTGTGATGCCCACTGAAGGCGATGTCAGAACTCCTGACCACACTTTGTAGCCAACCTCAGGAATGGCGTGGCGTGACCAAGTTGTCAGGGGGCTGGGTGGCCAAGGGGTGATACTGGATGGCATGATGATGTGGCCCAAAAAGAAGTGACTGTCTAAATTAACATTTTATTTCCAACTTATACATTGGTTCTGCGGCATGGTGGGGAAGCAATCACATTCCTGCCCCACAGGAGTGGGCCAGTAGTCAGTCATCTGGCGACTAGCGTCCGTCCAGATGGCTGCAATATGTACTGGCGCCCTGATTTGCCAATTCGGTACCGGGCTCTGCGCCCACGCCTTTACTGTGTGAGCCACAACACCAATGTCAGCAGCATGTACTGGAATCTTGCTTTGACGAATTACAGCAGCCTGGCGGCCAAGGTGGGCGTCAAGGGCAAGCTCACTGAGTTGTTAGGAGGTGGGTGCTATGTCCTACTGTCTCCTAGCAGGAGTCCGGAAGTTGCTGGAGTTGACCGACAGACCTACTTCACTGTGGCTCCAAGTCCAGTGGGCGCACTTAGTGCAGGAAGCAGGGTCTCAAAGCAGCAGCTGATGTAGGTCCAGCATGCTGGTGGTACTGCTGGACTGTGAATGACTCTGCTATAAAATCAAGAGTTATTTATACCTGATAGCAGCGCAATTGTTGTGCCAATGCGCCAGTCCTGGTCTCATATTGGGCAACACCACTGAAACCACAATGCTGGCAAGATCGCCTTGCCTGCGCCATGCATTAATGCTGTACTGGTAAGTTAGGCTGAGTGAGGGTAGCCCATCTTGTAATAATTTCACAAGCCTGTGGCCTTAACACAGATGTCGGCGCACCATGCTTACTGGCGACCAGCGGCTAATGCAGTGTTCCACTGCACCTCCTCACAAATTTTTCTGTTAATCTGGTATCGGCGCTACAGAGACTACTTTTGACAGAAATTCTCTGATTTCAGCACAATATACACTGCTTTCAACACACCGTTTGCCTGGTTTGAAATTTACAGAATAACTGCGTTTAATGGTAGTTCAATTACCTGCAGACTATATGGAAATCTATGCGACATACTCCAACAAAGGTATGGTAAAGAAAAGTTACAGTTTAGTACTTTATTCATGCTCAGTAAATGTACGAGGGTCACTCCAAAAGAAATGCACACAATTTTTGTAAAAAGACAGTTTTCATTCTGCATGTGTGAAAGTTTTACAGTGCATAGATACATCCTTCCCGCTAGTTTTAAAACTTAGTTCAACCTGTTCATGTGAGTGGCGCCGTCACAACTTGTCTTCAAGATGGCTACACTTGACGTTCGTCAGAAGCAACGTGCTGTCATAGAATTCCTGTGCTGTGAAAACGAGACAGTGGGAAACATCCACAAGAGGTTGAATAAGGTCCATGGAGATACTCGAATATAGTTACACGTCTTCCGAAGCCAAGAATACCTTAAAATTTTGGCTAATAAATTGTGGGCCATTACCAGTTAATAGACAATGTGGTTTAACCACAACTTGAAAATACTCTTGCAAGCAATGCATTACTGTATTGGTACATGCTTGTTTAATAAGATAAAGTTTAACATACTTTGACCAACATTCATGTTCTTCAGCGCCACCTTCCTTAGAAAGAGTTTTAGTATTAAGCGATTCTACTTTCCCTTGTATGGTAGAATTTACCAATTCATGTAATCGTTCCTCCTAATTCGATAATGTTTCAGGTGTGTTAGCTAGCTCTCTAAATTCTTTGCAGTCGTACTAAAACAGTTACGCATTCATTCGCCTCTGAGATTCGCTCTTTAACTTTCTCATTAACTAAATTGCATTGGTTATTGATCTTATCCTCCAACTCCTGAAGCAACTGGGTCAAAGAACTTGCAATGTTAATTAATTTAGCTTCTATTTCCTGTTTGATATGTTTTGTTATCTCTAATTTTAGTTCTTCTTCCGTGTTTTCTACCTTGACAGACAGTTCATTACTTTTAGACTCTACTTTGTCAGATTGTTTCTTAATATTAGGATCTACTTTGCCAGACAACTCCTTAATATTAGAATCGAGTTTGTAAGATCGTTTCTTAACATTAGAATTTACTTTGTCAGATAATTCCTTAAATTTGGAGTTCATTTTGTAAGACATTTGTTGCAAAATTCTTTAGCCTATTCTGGAGCCTATGCAGTCATTCATCTACTAATGACTGCCATACAATGCAAATATTCTCTAATATGTACTCTCTATTACTGCACAGTTTTATTAAGCACAACAACAGTGAAACACTGTGCCACTGTCTAGACAAAAACAAGTTTTCAAAATGGATTTCTGTATTTTCTGAACACCTTACCCTTTCCAATGAACTGCACTCTTATCCTGTGGCCAATGCAACCGCATGTATGTGGCGATGTACCACGATGAGTTGCATCACCTGGCGCAGCCAGTGTCTCAATTACAGCGATAGGTGGACTTCACTGTGTCATGCAGCAGCATCCCTGCAGCGTTGTCTAGGTACTACTGCATCCCCACCGATGTCAAGATTCGAAATCTTCTTCTCTGATCCCACTGCAAACTTTTCCTACAAACCCACCGAAAAATTACTTCATCATAATAAAAACATTCTTATATGCATGTGTCGACGTGGTTTACTTGGCACATAGATTTAACTGAAGTTGCCATAATACTTGTATTTATCAAGATGGCGACGAGTGTAGTGATGCATAGTGAACGAGTGAATAAAAGTTACTGTTCTGTCGTAAAAAAGGAATCCTGTGAAAACTGTAAAAGTGAAATCGAAAAACTAAACGAACGCATTTCAAGTTTACAAAAAGTTGTAGATGTTCTAAGACGTGAGATTTCGCATATAATTAATGAAAACTGTGAGCTGAAGAAGTTGCGTCATATTCTAAATGATAAAACAATAAAGCCACAAAACGGGAACCTGGTGAGTTATGAGAAGCGGAAAGGAAGCGATAGACAGGCATCAAAGGCAGCAAATGAAATTATAATTACAGATAAAAACAGGTACAGTGTTCTGTCGAATAGTAGTGATGCCTGCAATAAGGACATGCAAAACGCTAGTGAAGTGATGCAAGACAGTGAAACAACGTCCGAGTGGATAAAAGTGTCGCTAAAAGGTAATCCCTTCTCCACTAAAAGAATAACAAACTCCGTAAAATCTGTCACATTTTGCGATAAAAACAAATACGACGTTTTGCAACAAAGTGAAAATACAAATAAACAAAATCCGACGTGTGTGACAAAGAAGAAAGAATCAAAAGTCGACGTCTTTGGAGACAGTCACGCCAAAGGAATTTCTCAAGAACTGCAAGTAAATAGTAAATGAACAACAGTCACAGGCATGGTTAAACCAGGTGCTGGTTTCAAAGAAGTGACGGAAAACATCGTAAAATATAACTATGACAAGCAGGACAGTGTTGTAATCTGCGCAGGAGCGAAAGACATTTACGAAAACATTGCTATGAAAATGTATAAACAGCTCTTGAGTCTTTTGCTAGTACTGTCAAATACAAACATTTTACTGGTGAACTTTACCCACAGGCATGATTTACCTGAATGGTCATGTGTGAATAAGGAAATTCACAGAATTAATGCAAAACTTAAAAGTAGTTGTAGGCTATTCAGCAATGTGAAATTAATTGACTCAAGCACACTTGACAGAGAATGTTTTACGAAACATGGGCTTCTCCTTAACAGAAATGGAAAGGCCAGGTTAGGAAACTTAATAAGGGAAGCAATTAAATGCAATTACAAAGTGACAGCCACTGAACTGGGATAGTGTAAATCTCCAATAGCAGAAACACCAGCAAAAACAGGAGCAGCACGCAAATGGACCATCCAAAAAACAGTAGCAACAGAGGAACCTACTACTGAACCAACATTAGCAGCAGTAGAACTAACAACAGAAGCAATAGTTACAGCATCAAAAACCAACCAACCAGAATCATTAGCAGTCACAGCAACATCAGAAGCAGTAGTTCCAACATCAATAACCAAGCAACCAGAATCACTGGCATTCACTGCAACAGCACACAACAGCAGCGGTGGTAATAGGAGCAGTCATCACACCAGAAGAAGGCAGCCACCCTTGAGAAGCCAGGATTTTTGCTGGGGCAAAGCAGTGAACAACAGCACATAACAGGGAAAGAGATAAATGCTTGCAAGCAGAGGAATCTACAACAAGGATTTTTGGTACCCGGCCTCAGTTACAAGACTAACATAGGGCAGATACCTTCAGATACACCAGCTTCCAAGTCTAACTGGCAACAGAGTCACCTCCACTGTCATCAACAGAAGAATAACCATGCCACCAGCTCATCTAAAGGATTTTTTAGCATCAGGTCTAAAGGAAAGGCGCCACCAAGATAAGTGAAAACAAATGCCTAACAGTGTTTCACCAAAACATTCAAGCCATAAAGAACAAAGCACAACAGCTAGAAGTAGAATTGGAAAATTTTGATAGCCAAATTTTGTGTATCACTGAACACTGGTGCAAAGGGAAGAAATTGAACACATTGCATTAGCCTCACTTGACCTTGCATGTTACTATAGCAGAATCTCAATGAATGGTGGAGGTTCATATATCTATGTAAAAAAATGTATGTCATTTAAAGTTAGATATGATCTTTTAGATCTAGGTGAGGACAAACATTTCGAACTTTCCGCTGTTGAAATAATAGGACCTGGCATAGCAAAAAAATTAGTCATATTTTGTGTGTACCGCTCTCCCAGTGGAGACATTGATATATTCTTCTCAAAATCTGCAGATGTAGAGGTAATTTCGGGAGTACCGCAAGGAAGCGTGATAGGACCTTTATTGTTTACAATATACATAAATGACTTAGTTGACAACATCGGTAGCTCCGTGAGGCTATTTGCAGATGACACGGTTGTCTACAAGAAAGTAGCAACATCAGAAGACTCGTACGTACTCCAGGAAGACCTGCAGAGGATTAATGAATGGTGCGACAGCTGGCAGCTTTCCCTAAACGTAGATAAATGTAATATAATGCGCATACATAGGGGCAGAAATCCATTCCAGTACGATTATGCCATAGGTGGTAAATCATTGGAAGCGGTAACGACCGTAAAATACTTAGGAGTTACTATCCGGAGCGATCTGAAGTGGAATGATCACATAAAACAAATAGTGGGAAAAGCAGGCGCCAGGTTGAGATTCATAGGAAGAATTCTAAGAAAATGTGACTCATCGACGAAAGAAGTAGCTTACAAAACGCTTGTTCGTCCGATTCTTGAGTATTGCTCATCAGTATGGGACCCTTACCAGGTTGGATTAATAGAAGAGATAGACATGATCCAGCGAAAAGCAGCGCGATTCGTCATGGGGACATTTAGTCAGCGCGAGAGCGTTACGGAGATGCTGAACAAGCTCCAGTGGCGGACACTTCAAGAAAGGCGTTACGCAATACGGAGAGGTTTATTATCGAAATTACGAGAGAGCACATTCCGGGAAGAGATGGGCAACATATTACTACCGCCCACATATATCTCGCGTAATGATCACAACGAAAAGATCCGAGAAATTAGAGCAAATACGGAGACTTACAAGCAGTCGTTCTTCCCACGCACAATTCGTGAATGGAACAGGGAAGGGGGGATCAGATAGTGGTACAATAAGTACCCTCCGCCACACACCGTAAGGTGGCTCGCGGAGTATAGATGTAGATGTAGATGTAGAAAACTGAATCAAAGCCTAGACAAGGTTTCTGGACCAAAAGCAAATGTAATTATCTGTGGTGACTTAAACATTGATGAAGCCTGATAAGGCTAGCAACATATATGTGAATATTCTAAGCTGTTATGGAATATCGTCCCTTGTTAATTGTTCAACTAGAATAACGAAAGAATCCTCCTCATCTATATATCATGTAGCTGGGCCTATCAGACCACCTCTGCCAGATCTTAAAAACTAACATTCATGTAGAAACTTGTCAAGGCACATTTGCATGCCGTGCGTGAGTTTCTTCGGAAACGCGAAATCTTAATTAAATAATTAATCTCTGACAAATAAATAAAGCCTATGGCACAGAACTGCAGCGCTATGTCGCTGATAAAACAAAATACAATGAGGACACTCTTATGTTTCATTAAGAAGAAGGAGGTCTGGCAGAACAACGGGTGCGGGAAGCACGTATATTTTATTAACTGGCACACCGCCATATTTGAAGTTATATAAGAACACTGCGAGTTGCAATCTTACTAGGCACTCGATTCTGTAAAGAATTTATATTTATGAAAGTAAGTAGAATTATTTAACTGTAGGCTTATTCGTTGAATATATCTGATTTAACTAACTGTGTAAACTTTTTTATGTTTAGTAGACAGTCACCTCTGTACGACGTATTGACATGGCTGGCAAATTATTCTAATATTGAGATTTACATTTTGAGTCCGCACCTACCGCAGCAGTCTTTGGAAACGATTTAAATACGAAGTCCGATTATTTGAATCACATTTCAAGGTCAACTACGAATAACATTGCATTTACGAAAAAGCCATTGTCAAGCGTCTGATACCAAATAATTAAACGTCCACGTTCCAGATAAGCAAATATTAATTACAACCAATCACTATCATAAATATACAATAAATTAATATTTTATTTATTTTATATTGGCGACCGTGACAGGACCTTCTTCAATTTGTCATTTGTTACATTGTTCTCTTTGTTTCATGTGAAAAATCAACTTTCTGGACCTGGACGTGAATGTACGAGAAATAACAAAAATCTGAAGATATTTTCCAATTCTAAAATTTTGCGGGAAGACGCAACGAAGCTTCCAGCAAAATGAGGTAAGATGCAGCATCTTTGCATTGGCAGGCTTGACCAGACGCATAATTCAGTGAATTAGCTCTTCAGTAGATTCTGTAGTATTTCTTTCGCGCGTAGCAGTTTTCAGTGATAAATTTCATTCTCAGTGCTTTTCCTAAAACAATAACTTCTGCAACAATACCAATACACGAGTGTACAATATGGCCGACTTCTGTACGATACGTTGTAACATGGGCAGCAGGCATTAAGAATAATCCGATATTCAGTTTACATTTTTAAATTAACAAACAGCCATTGTTGCCTCGAGCGATTCATGTTCAACTGCATTTTATTTTAAAACCAGTGTCAAACTTTATTTTCTTGAAGCATACCATACGTGTGGCATGGTCATAACTAGAAAACAATACGCGAAGATGGAACAGCAAAGACATACTATTCAGATGCAATCCGACTCGGACGAGAGACGAATGTTAGAAAATGACTTTACGACAGCAACCGGTAGTGACGATTCATCAAATATTGACGCAAGTGTTAACGGAAATTTTGACAATAGGCCGTCCACCACAAAAATTTCAAAGTCTCAGTCAGAGCCCATGTTAATACATGACGTCACGTCTAATGACGCGGTGGGGGCAGAGACCTTGCAAACAGTAAACATTGCCCACATGTTACAAATGCTAATGAAACAAAACGCAGAAAATATGGCAACCTTAAGGATGCAGAACGCGGAAAACCTGACAACCTTAAAGACACAAAATGAACAGTTAAAGGCACAAAATGACGAAATTAAATGTGACCTCATAGCAATCAAGGCATGTAATGACACTTTATGTAAACGTGTGGAACTTATAGACGCCACACTGACCAAACAGATGACTGAACTCAGTACGAAATTTTCCAAGCTTAATACGAGACAAGAAAAGACTACAAATGACGTGGCACTTTTACAGACAGAAGTAAAAAACCTTAATGTCACGTGTGAAGCTCTTACTGAACAAATTCAAACATATCCTTCAGTACATGACAACCTTGAAAAACGAATTACTGACGTGCAGAATAAATTTGGCGATGTTGAACAACAACTGACTGACAGATTACAATCTGATGCCACAGCTCATTTTCAAAATATTAATAAAGAATTTCATGATTGGGTAGAGAGCAAAGACAAACATTTTGATAGATGCATACGTGAAAATTTACCAACAATTGTGCACGACTCCGTAGCGGAATACATAACTAATAACAAACAGCTGATTAGTGACGCAGTACAATCCGTCACTGCACCCATGAGACAATTCACCGATCAACCACAGTCTGAATGTAACGAAAATGTCAGTCAAAATGTACAGTTCAGAAACCAATATACATTCGAGTATGACGCACACATACCGCACACGACAAACACACAAGAACAAAACACACCACGACTACAACACATACCACGACGTGCAAACACAAACACAAGCTATTATCATGGTAAACCACAGCAACATTGTCGTAATTACTCGCCATCTGAACATTACAGTAATTACAGTGGAACAAATCCATATCATAATGCAAAGGAAGAAGAAAGCTTAATAAAACACAGGCAATTTCAGACTTTTATCCCAGAAAAACGAACCATTCATCCGGTGATTTTTCTTAAATATTTTAGTAACGCATTTCCACGCACTTGGAGTGACCGGAAAAAGATTTCATATATTGTCGGTTACAACCAAGGCGATGCAGCTGTCTGGGCATACAGTCAAGCTGACGTATGTACCACGTACAGTGAGTTTTAGCGTGCCTTTCTGAACAAATTCTGGTCGCAATCCGTCCAGGAGCGACTCAGAAGACAAATTTTAGAACCTGAAACTTTTAACAGTAAAAATGGTAACTTACGCAGATATTTTGATAAATACTTGAACATGGGACATTTTTTGGACGAACCAGTCGCAACACGTGATATACTCCGTGCGTTAAAGGCCAAATTGCCTTTCAACATTAAAGAAAAACTCTTACATATTCCGGATGTCGATCCTGATTATTTTTTAACAGCTTTAGATTCGGTTGACATGTTACTAGAAGATCAGCGCTTCGCGCGGCAAAACAGCAGCCACAATGTTTATACTAGTGGTATGCAAAACATGCAGGCTTGCCAACTCAATTCTGGCGCGCCCACAGTTGGATACGCGGTACAGCAAAAACAGCAAACTCACATGCCGTCTCAATACGGAAATCAAAATCAACACGCGTATTCCAATACAAACAACAGTTACAACAGTAATAACACTTCATGCCACAATCCATACAAAAGGCACTGCGGTAATAACAACAACAACGGTAACAATGGATACAAATGTAACAACAAAAACACAAACAGAAATAGAAATAATAATAACTACGAGCCAAGACAGCATCAAGGCTGGACTCGTAGCGATAAATACTTTCATTCAAACACTGCTATACCACAGCAGCCACCAGGACAAAATTGGAGCATACCTTACGACCGACAGGTAAGTCATAATGCGCAACAGCAACAACAACTGCAAAAGTTTGGAGATCACAACAGGCAATATCCGAATGTGAATATAATAGAAGTGACACCTGATACACAACCTCAATCTCTGTCAGTACCTAATACAAATGCTAACCCAACAAACTAGAAACAGTCACTTCTATGCCCCCGGTCGTGGCTGAAGAATTCTTGGGGGGCGACTTCAATGTTAATCAGTTATTTGACACCACCATTGAACAACAAAATATTGGTTTGCCTAATAATTCTAAAAAAAAACTACCAGTTTTATTTATAAGATACAACCACAATGAGAATATATCAGATGAACTTTTGCAAGACAGTAAACAATGTCGTTCAAACACAAATGAAATTGTTTTAGCCTCTACTACTGGTGTAGTAGGTGGGATTCCAACTACTATTATCTTAGATACAGGTGCAGCTGTGAGCGGTTTGTCTTTTAATTTCTATAAAAAGATGTGTGAATTGGAGCCTGTGCCTGAGTATCCTGCCCAAAACTGTAAAATAACTACTGCTCTAGGTAATAAGTCATGTAGGGTTAAGAAGCAAGTTTTTGTAAACATTAAAATAGGTAATGGAACCGTACAATGGCCATTCCTGGTTGTACAAAACCTTGTGACAAATTGCATATTAGGATTGGATATTATGAGCGAGAAGGACTGCATTATAGACTTCTCCAAAGGTAAATGTATTTTAAATGATAAAGGCAGTGTAATTATTATTGATTTGGACAGGAGAACTCTAAAGCATGACAAACACTGTACAGGGTACAAGGTTCAGTTAGTACTTGACAATGACATTCAAGACATGCAAACACACTCATCTGACACAGAGCTAATGGACTCGAAAACATTGCTTGATCATAAGATAAATGAAGCTACAGCTCTCAGCGTACATGAACATATGAAACTACAGGAAGTGCTATCCAAATATTTACAAGTTTTTACCAAACGATTAGGTGTTATCAACACGTATGTCTACAAACTTGAAGTTAAGCCTCACAAGATCTTCTACCACAAGACATATAACGTACCGTTATCTCAACGACCTGCTGTGTGGCAAGAACTAAAACAAATTACAACATAGATTATAAGTAGTATAGAAATTTTCATTTCAGCTGTACCAGTGACGCAGTTGAAGACAGAAGAACTTTTCTTTCAACGCCGCAGCACTACCAAGAAGACTGAATATTAAGGTAAAATTTATGATTACGTAGCAGTGAATGATATATTAATTTTTCACGGAACATATGTGACTGTAGGTATCACTGACTTGGTATGACACCTGACGAACCGACAGACGTCATCTGTGAAGCGATCTTTTACTTCGAGAAATAGATTAGACACACATCTCTCAGCAAGAAAAGCATCTACCAGTAGCCAAGGCCACACAGACACTATAAACACACTCACAAAACGCGAGGAATCTAACAGTTTTCCTTCTCTTGTTATTTTGAATATTTATTGTGTAGTGAAAACGCCTGGTCTTGCCTACTGATGTAATGAATGTTGTGTCTAATCTATCTTAATTTCAGATGACATCACAAAATAAAAAAATAAAAAAATCGATAAAATCCCAGCAAAACCGTTAAAGAGAACGTAAATACCTGCAATTCATGTAATCAATTGTGACATAATGTAATAATTTATAGCTATATAATGATGTAAACATGTTATGTGTAACTGTATTATGTTTATGCTAAGAAAATATGTGACGTGTATATGTATGATTACTTATGTTTTCTTTTAAAATGATATATAATGTAACTGTTACTATGTGAAAATTTGAACGCTAACGAGTGCCAAAATGTGAAAAATTTGAAAAAAAAATTGCGTAGTGAACCACTGTTCACGGACATTAACGTACATTACTAAGTCTGCAACTACGCAGAAACGTATGTGAAAGAAACTGTTAATGACATTCATCATGCATCGTGCCTTTGTAAACGCGATGAACAATTTCTTTGATAAGTAACTACGAACATTTAGGTGAGCTACATTTTAAAAGAAAAACTGAAAATGTGAAGTGCACAATTGGTGCATCGTCTAGTGACATTATTACAGTACCTAACTTCAAGATGTTAACTGGATTAAATGGTCACAACGTGCCTGTCCAGAAAACAACACGACGAGTGGAAGAATTTTGGTTGGAACTTCAGGGAATGGAATGTTCTCGAAATGTGACGGACACACTTACCTGGACTGTCCAAGGATCGACGCCAGCTATGTACCGTCCGAGGTTCTGCAACCAAGCTTCCACGGAATATCGAAAACGAACTGCATATGGACCAATTACTCGATGGGTCACGTCTGATCTGTAATAAACAATGCTTTTTGTCACAACGAACTGCATCACAACGACTATAATGGAAATAGGAAATGGACATGCTTATGTATCAATTACGTTGTTATACAGCAATGTTACTGTGATCAAAAAACTTTACCATGACGACACTAACCTGTGAAAAATTATTGTGCAGCAGATGAATATGAACTGTAATAACGACACGATGTGTATAGGTCAACGCACCTGAAACAAAATGACATTTTTCTTTGAAGCATTTCAATGCAATACTATGTAACTAAGAACATTCAACAATCTAAAGTTGTATTGTATTATAACAAATATTGTAATTTTAAAACTAAGTTACCTGTCATAGAATGTACTCTTCATATGCAACAACTAAGAAACGCGCGCGCACACGAACAATATGAACTGCAATACTGTGCCGCGTGATCTAAATTTACGATATAACGGCAGTGCCGGAGTCACATAGACGCTTCTGCGCATGCGCGCACTCTATTTTGCCAACATAAGAACTTTTACGGCGAATGCGCGTATTTCAAATTTTGTGTATAATATACTGTATAATGTAAGTCATGTAAATAGTTGTAGATAACTTAGATTTTCTTGTGCCTTTAGGTGAATTGCTCGCCTGCAGGTGTGTCCATTCGCCTCGCAATTCAGGGGGCAATATAAAGGCACATTTGCATGCCGTGCGTGAGTTTCCTCGGAAACGCGAAATCTTAATTAAATAATTAATCTCTGACAAATAAATAAAGCCTATGGCACAGAACTGCAGCGCTATGTCGCTGATAAAACAAAATACAATGAGGACACTCTTATGTTTCATTAAGAAGAAGGAGGTCTGGCAGAACAACGGGTGCGGGAAGCACGTATATTTTATTAACTGGCACACCGCCATATTTGAAGTTATATAAGAACACTGCGAGTTGCAATCTTACTAGGCACTCGATTCTGTAAAGAATTTATATTTATGAAAGTAAGTAGAATTATTTAACTGTAGGCTTATTCGTTGAATATATCTGATTTAACTAACTGTGTAAACTTTTTTATGTTTAGTAGACAGTCACCTCTGTACGACGTATTGACATGGCTGGCAAATTATTCTAATATTGAGATTTACATTTTGAGTCCGCACCTACCGCAGCAGTCTTTGGAAACGATTTAAATACGAAGTCCGATTATTTGAATCACATTTCACGGTCAACTACGAATAACATTGCATTTACGAAAAAGCCATTGTCAAGCGTCTGATACCAAATAATTAAACGTCCACATTCCAGATAAGCAAATATTAATTACAACCAATCACTATCATAAATATACAATAAATTAATATTTTATTTATTTTATAAACTCCTCCTAAACTTTGTACATACAAAAGAATGTTTTACAAATCGGCCCTGTATCAGTTTAAATCCCAGCTAGAATATGAAGATTGGAGTGAAGTCTATGCAGAAACCAATGCAAATCAGAAATTTATCAAGTTCATGTCAATTTTTAAACTCAGATTTGAAGAGATGTTTCCCAAAACTCTTTATCAAATTAAAACTACAAAGAGAAATCAATGGGTGACTACAGGTATCAAAAAATCCTCAGAAACTCTTAGATATCTCAACTCCATAAAAAATAATCAATCTAACCCAGAAGTTATGCAATTCTACAAAGAGTACAGGAAAATATACAGAAAGGTGTTGCTAGCCGCAAAAAAACTTTCAAACAACAAAATATTACTTGAAGTTGAAAACAAGAGCAAAGCAGCCTGGAACATCGTCAAACAGGAAACATCTAACTCTGCTAAAAAGGACCTCAATTCACATATTAAAAACAAAGATGTACCAGTAGGTAACCCTAAAAAATTAGCTGATTTTGTAAACTCATATTTCAATAGTATTGCAAAAAAATTACAGCAGAAATTTCCAGATACGTATGATTTACCTGCTCAGAACCAGCCGACAAACTCAATGGTGCTCTTTCCAACTACAGAAAGGGAAGTGGCACTAGTAGTACACCAACTAAAAAATAAAACTTCAGTAGGACTTGATGAAATCCCAGTCTGCGTAATTAAAGATTGTGTAGACTCCATAAAGGGCCCATTAACAGACATAATTAATGAATCTTTCGAATCTGGATACTTTCCGGAGTACCTAAAACAAGCAAAAGTTATACCTATCCTTAAAAACGGAGATGTGGAAAATGTAGAGAACTACAGGCCGATCTCTATAATGTCTATCATTTCTAAAATAATAGAAATACTAGTCAAAAAGAGACTGCTAAATTACCTGAATAAATATAATCTTCTTTCCAATGACCAATTTGGTTTTAGGCCTGGAAAATGCACACAATCTGTTATAGCACAGTTCACTAAAGTAATTTTAGAAGCACTGGACAAAGGTGAAAATGTAAGTGGTATCTTTTTAGACTTGTCCAAGGCCTTTGATACAGTTGACCACAAAATCTTACTTCATAAATTAGGGCAAATAGGAATAAGAGGTGTGACAAAGAAGTGGTTCAAATCATACTTGGAAAACAGAGTTCAGCGAGTTGAGATATCACAAGTTTCAAACAAGTCCCTTATAAAACACCTGTCTGACCCAGAAAATGTGAATATAGGCGTCCCACAGGGAAGTGTATTAGGCCCAATATTGTTTCTTATATACATTAACGACTTCCCACAAAGTATCAGACATGGCGGAAAAATACTTTTTGCTGTTGAGAGCAACATAGTAATAACAGCTGAAAATCCAACACAACTGTCAGAAAGAGCAAACGAGGCTCTCAATGATGTCCACAACTGGTCATTAAAAAATAAAGTAACCCTAAATGTAAAGAAAACTAACTATATTAACTTCCAATTGAACAAAAAACACAATGCCACTAGAATAAAAGTTAATAAAAATGAATTAGAATGTGTAACAAGTACCAAATTCTTAGGGACGAATGTAGACAGCCAACTGAAATGGACAAACCATGTCAACATTTTGGCAAAGAAATTATCCACAGCATGCTATGTTCTTAGAATCCTTGCACCGGTATGCAATAATACCTGTCTTAAAATAACATATTACGGATATCTACACTCAGTCCTCAGCTATGGGATCATGTATTGGGGAACAAGTGCCAGTAACATATAAACTGTGTTCAAAGTACAAAAAAGAGCCATAAGGATAATAACAAACAGCAACAACAGGGCCCACTGTCTAGAATTATTTAGAAAGCTAGGAATTCTAACTGTTTCTTGTGAGTATATCTTTCAGAACATAATGTTCATTAAGAAAAATCTCAACATGTACAACACAAACAGCCTAACACATGACCATGAAACAAGAGCTTGTCACCACCTCCATCCAGATAGAAAGAACAATGGGATAAAACTGTATAACAAATTACCACAGGAAATTAAAGGAATAAATGAGCCCCTCACTCTCAGACAAAAGCTTAAAACCTTTTTAGTAAGTAAAAGTTGTTATACTGTAAAAGAATATTTAACATAGATGTAGATTATTAGCAACATATGACATTATCACCAAAACATTATGTAATTATAAATGTGTGTATGACTAGTTATAAAAACTACACAAAATATGAGAAACCTGTTTCATTGTAAATGTAAATGTGTGCTCATGTGTTGTAAACTGACGACATCCATACAATATTTATTGTTCCACGGATGAATAAATAAATAAATAAATAAATAAAAATAAAAATTGTATGACTTGTCTTCAGATTTCGTAAGTGTTCCAATATTTCTTTTCGATTTCTTCTTAACAGAACGTTACTCAGTTTTACATCCATTCACTTGTAGTTTCTCATTTTGTTTAATCGTTGTTCTTATTAGCAACGCTGTAATTTTTCACTCACTCAATTTCAAGAGTTTACAAATTTATAGTTTCCATTTTCTTCCCGTTGTTCCAACGCTCTGCATACTGCCATGGTCGCGAAACGAAGTGTTTTTCTTGTTGGTTTAGTGTTTTATGTAGTTGCTGGCTCGCTCCTTGTAGCTGAAGCTGAGTCATAAATTTCATTAGATCTGTCACCCAACGTAATATCTGATGTTTTTACCTTTTTCTTTTAATCTGGTCGCCATGGTTGATTCTCTTGAAGTAGAGGTTCTGTTAATCAGTGCTTCTAAAACCCCATGTACAGCTGAAGAAAGGCTTGTCTACTACATGTTCTGCAGCTGTTACAGGAGCAAAAAAAAAGATAATTGGTACTCATATCACGAGAAATCATGTCCACTACTTTCCTTTTACAAACACATATTTCCTTGAATGGGTGTACAGATCTTTAGAGGGTCTCGTGAATTTGAGTAGAACACAAAGTTTGATAATACAACCACGTCGAAGGCTCAGCACGACAATCCAGATTACACTATATTTCATTTGTCTCAAAACGTTCTCGTCTTTTGTTTACATTCTTGGAGAGTGTGGTTGCTCTTTGATGGTCAAGCCACCTCTTGCCGTTTTCAGGTATTCTACAATCCCCATTTAATGTCTGCACATCCTAAAACAGACATACTTCCTCAGTAAATGTTTCGCAACTTACTCGCTACCTAATATTATCGTCTCACGATCATCTTTCCTTGTACTACACAAGGAGTGTGAAATGTCGTTTGCCTAAACGACATGTAACACTTCGCAGCTTACATTAATTTACAAGTAACACTGTGATACCGGACAGCTGGTGACCTCTTTATTACCAGTGTAATATGTTTACTGCATCTGCTATTTATAATGCTCTGAATGTACATAGGAAAGGAAAGCCCTTCGCTCAACAGTTTGAATTGTTTTTGAGCCTTAGTCACAGTTCTTCGAGGCAACAGTTGCTGTAAATATAACTTTTCCTGTACGTAATTTCGTAATCAGACTTTGTAGAATGGTGCAGGATCAGCCATCATCCAATGATTGAGTCAATAATAACACTGTTGCATTTACAAGGGATTTTATTTATGTCAATAGTAGCTTTAAATCTCTGACGCAGAAATACATTTCCTATTTCTATTTAATTGTAATATTTACACTAAATAATCAAACTAAAAACTTATTATCATTCCTCTAAATTATAAATACCTTTACAATATTGACATTTCTGCATTAATGAATAACTCTGCAAACTCATCCTCTCAATTACAATATGGTGTTATTCTTAAATTCTTCTGTGGTTTCAGAAGATGGCTGCATGAACGCTACATGACATGCAGGACACAGACACACACCAGTGGATAGAGCATATCTCCAAGCTTTTGACCCATGTTACAGGGCAAACGTTAATATGACAGTGAAAACTCTTGCCATACATGCCCCAACGAGTCATGATTAATACCAGGGGCTGTATTAATTATACGAGGTGCGGCTAGAAAAAAACCGGACTGATGCTGGAAAAAACATTTATTTACAATTATTTACAATTTCATGTTATCTCCTTCAATGTACTCTCCTCCTCGGTCTCTACACCGCTCCATACGAATTTTCCACTGTTCATAGCAATGCTGCAGATCATTTTCGGTAAGTCCATACATTACTTCCGTCGCTTTTTCTTTTACTGCTTCAACAGTCTCAAATCTAGTTCCTTTCAAAGCTGACTTGACTTTAGGGAAAAGAAAAAAGTCACAGGGGGCCAAATCTGGTGAGTAGGGTGGATGATCTAAGATGGGAATGTTGTGTTTTGCCAAAAACGTCTTCACTGACAACGCACTGTGAGCTGGGGCATTGTCTTGGTGAAGGATCCATGACTTTTTTCTCCACAAATCGTTCCGTTTTCTCCGTACTCGCCCACGTAGGGTAGCCAGGACGCTAATGTAGTAATGCTGATTCACTGTTTGTCCCTCTGGTACCCAATCAATGTGCACAATCCCTTTGATGTCAAAAAAAAAAACAATCATCATTGCCTTGAATTTCGATTTTGACATTCGTGCTTTTTTTTGTCGTGGAGAACCAGGAGTTTTCCAATGCATCGATTGGCGTTTAGTTTCGGGATCGTAAGTAAAAAACCACGATTCATCGCAAGTAATAACATTTTGTAAGAAGGTGGGATCACTTTCAATGTTTTCCAGGATGTCAGAACAAATCATTCTTCGGCGTTTCTTCTGTTCAATTGTGAGACACTTTGGAACCATTTTTGAACACACTTTGTTCATGTTGAAACTTTCATGAAGAATCTGCCTAACACTTTCCTTGTCAACTCCTGTTAACTCAGACACTGCTCTGATTGTTAAACGGCGATCTTGTCGAACAAGTTTACCGATTTTTTCAATGTTTGCATCAGTTTTTGCTGACAATGGTCTGCCAGTGCGAGTGTCATCACTGGTGTCTTCGCGGCCATCTTTAAATCATTTAAACCACTCAAACACTTGTGTTTGCGATAAACAATCATCGCCGTACACTTGTTGTAACATTACAAACGTTTCACTTGCAGATTTTCCTAGTTTGAAACAAAATTTGATGTTAACACGCTGTTCTTTCTGTACACTCAACATTTTCTGACGCACAGACAAAACGTCAACTACTTAAAACAGACGCCACGGACAGACTGAGTGCAGGAGGCAGATGAAACTCGAGCAGTAGGCGGAGCGAGAGTCACGTGACAGGCCACGCGACTTTCAGCCTTATTGCATTCGTTTTATTGTTTCACCAGTACTAGTCCGGTTTTTTTCTAGCCACACCTCGTACTCCCTTGCAATTATTCCAGTGGAGGCAGGAACACACGATATTTAACATAACTCCAGAAAAGGAAATCACATGCAACTAAGTTGTGTGACTGCAGGGGCCACTCAAGAAGAGGACGGTACATACAATACAGTGCTGAGGCAGTTCGGTATTGAGGTAATCACGAACATCTGACAGAAAGTGTGGTGCACTGCTGTTTTATTTAAAATAAAGTCTCCACTGTCTTGCTGTAATTGTGCGATAAGTCTTTGCTGCAGTATGTCCAGGTACACGAAACCAGTTGCAGTTTTCTCCACAAAAGTAGTTCACAAACTTTTAAAGGGGACATGGAAGAAAAGACGTTAATTTTAGATGAATTAGCGACGTGGTCCACAGTCTTGTGTCGGTGTTCTGTGCCCCAAACGTGCACGTTACAATGATTCACCTTTCCACACCAATTCAATGAGGTACCATCACTAAAAATCTACTTCTGTGAAAACTGTCTTCCTCTACTAGCTGCTGCAAGTCATTTGAAAAGTCAGAACATTGCTTACTGTCCCGAGTAGTCACCACATGTAAGTATTGCAGGCAATATGGTTTTACATCCAGATGTTTGCATAGAATATGCCAGACAGTTGACTGTGGTGTCTGTAGTTCTCTGTTCGCACGTTTTGTCGATTTGTTCAGGCCCCTGATGAATGATTCCAGCACAAACTCCACTCTACCTGCTGCTGATCGTGTACAGCCTGTTTCCTTCGCACCACATAAGTTGCCAGTCTCACAGAATATTTTGTTCCTCCCATTGACTGTTTTGCCTGTTGGAGCTTTTTTTGTATTAAATCGTCGCTGAAACATCGCAACTGATGCACATTCAGCGGATTCAAGGACACAAAACGCTAGGTTTCGATACGCCTGGCCCTTGTTGGTGCGCTCTGTAATTATGCTGAGGCGTGTATTATGAATCAAAAATTAGAGACAAGCTCTGTTCACTGATATGTTTCTCTTTCTGTTTGTCTTTAACTTTTCATGTAGTTGTCTTCTAAAATCGTGGAGATACACATGAATAACCTTCCACTTTTGAATACCTTGCTTTGCTGGAAATGTTGCTGTGTTGCTTTGATACAAGTAAGTGATGCTACAGGTTTGCTGGAAGTGACAACGAGATTCGTATCAGGAAGTTTAAGAACGTATTGCGACTTTAAAAAGTTATTTCTTCACTTAGTTGGACATAAAGCCCATTTTTTGCCATGGTGTGAACTACTCACATGCATAAATGAACGACTGGGGACATGTGTTGTTGAATGAATTCATCTGGTAGCACCTGCAGAAGCTCGTGGACAGTGGTGGGAGGATGTTCACGTCGCCATTACGTTAAACGGTTTTTAACTTTTCTGACTGTAATGTAAGCTGGCATTACAGTGGAACCACAATCTATGACCAGCAGTCACGAAAGTCTATAGGACAAGAAAATGGCAATCTTTTGACAGGTGCTGCAGTGCTGGTACTGAAAGCATCTACTCTGTAGTAACAGAGGAGTTGTATGATATCAACTGAAAAATTACTGTTTTTAATTGTGTAATTTCCCTGTTATTTCTCAAAACAAAACTAATATCCTGTCTTCCTGCTAATGTTAACATGTAATAACAGAATCAGGGCGCAATGTACAAAAACAGTTCATATTTACCAAGTCATATTTGTACCATCAAAAATCCTTTAAGAAGTAAAGTGAATTGTAACCTGACACTTTAGGCTCAAAAGGAAATGCTAATAAGTACATCCACATGTTTGGAATGTACTTTCGGGGATGTTTCATTTTATTTAATTATTTCTGCCTCAAATGAAATGAGTGCCACATCTAAATGAATTAGTGTAAACTCTATAATTGAATCTGTATGCCAGGTACTTACTGCTGCATTCGATTCTCCTCTATCCATGGTGTCCACAGAGCACTGCAATTTTTGCTTCCCATTGTTCAATACAGGTACAAGGGATCCTTTGGGTAATTTTCATTTGAATGAAACAGATGTGGGTTCTTGGGAGTATCAAATCCTGATGTCATTATATTCCATACGATTGTGTCCTTATAAACTGGCTACCTCAAAATGGAGAGCACAAATTTAATATCCTCCTTCACAATATCATTCCATCTCATCGCAATACGTCATATCCAGCTCCTGAGATGTGAAAATAAAAGATTACTCTACGAGAAAAAACATTCTGGATGCATGTTGCACCAAAAAACGTTTCAAACTATCAGTGCACTGTAGATGACTAACTCTTCAATTATATGCTGATTATAATTCTGATTTCTGGTACAGTTCATACTGTCACAATAAGGTCTGTAATACAGCTTTATTTGAATGTGCTTGTGCACTCTATATACACAACATACAATCTTTTTCATTGTGTGTATAGAAGCTACCTGATTGCGAGCACTGCAGTAGTGAAGTTGCAGAAATACTGTGTAAGTCTGGCTTAATTCAGTAGAAGTTCATTACCTGTTTTTCCAGTGTCTGATTTGACAAACAACATACTTCTCAGGAGCTGCTTCGATAGATTCTTGCTTGGTGTCTCTATATCGAGCAGCAATTTCACTCATCTAAAAAATTAGGTGATGCAGAGAAAATGCACAAAATACGCATTACTTCCTTTTAAGTAACTATCTCAAGAGTTTTATCGCAGGATGAAATTTTGCGTGGTGATGTTTGAAAGTGGTACATACTTCTACTTCATGCTTTTTTATCATTGCGGTTCCTCATTTAAAAAAACAGACAAAAGCTAGAATCAGCTACATTAGAACGAAATATGATCTCACATCGTAATAGGTCGTATTAGACTTATTTTCAGCTGAACTGTGGAGGGAAGCAATATGTTCATAGCTGTTAATCTTTACAATGGTTAGGATGTTTTGTGATTCCTTCCACTGATAATATGTAAAAGTATAATTACTCATATATTACAGTATTGTAGCACTTGTCCTTACAGGGATAATATCCACATTTTAACACACATCTGAAAAACTTTTAATCGCACTTTTTGCAAATCAGTCTTCGTTTCTCATATCAGTAACTAGCTTTCCAATACACCTTCTTTCATTTGGATCCTTCCCAGAAGGAGATTTAGTTCATTAATTAAATAATGTCATAGATTGGGGTAAAAATCTAGGAATCGAATCTTCACATAGTTTTGGACGAGCAAACCCTTGAACGCTTCCTCGCAGAACTGTACAAGTATCAAATGTTGTCATGTCCTCTTCTTCCGATGCTTAGTGCTGACTAAGGGTCTCTTGGAAAGCATCCAACTTTTCCTCGGAATTTCTCTGTATGTGTCCGTTTACTGCTTGCACATCCTGAGACATAGTAGATATGTGGCATCTGAATAATATCATTTAACTGATAATAATACAGGTTTACCATGGATAATGCGCCACCTTGTACTAACATGTTACATCCATGCAGTTCATTATATGGCTTTACACTCTCACACTAGCCTTAAATATCTTTTCTATAATAACAAATCAGTCAGGAAACGTACCTTTACAGTCGCATCAGTGGCCTTTGGATATCTAGGGAAGCAGTTTACCAGATGTTGCACATTTCACAACAATCAAAGTCAAAACGTTCATAACTCGTATTTCCATGAACGCAGTACTACATAGTTAGTATGTGGCCTTAACAGCGTTGTACATACTATGACTTGGGTTGTGTAAAGTAGGTCGTAGGAGTGCAGCCTTTCTCGAAGCCAGTTCTACGACCAGTGCTGATGGTAAGAGGGGGTGGGGGTGGAATGCGATGCATGTATGTGCAAGTTTTATATACCTGTGGAAGCCAGGCACATGTTATCTTTGAAACGCGCGTTGTTGCAAAGACATAATTTAACGCCAAGTAGCACAGCGGAGTGTGTCTCCGCTACGGTGTAATATGTGAGGTTAAGTTGGACATAGGGAATCATGTCACAGACGACAAGAAGTGACGATTCTCTTTTGGAAGAAAGAATCGAAAAAATAAGGAAAAACAACGAAAGAATTCAACGAAGATATTTGGTTAGAAAATTAAAAATTATTTGCATGATTACATTACCTCTTTGCCAATAAAAACGGACTTTTGCGTAATATCTAAGTTCGTGTGTGTAATGAAAAAAACGGAAATCTTTGGATGAGTATTGGATATTTATTGCTACTGCACGCAATAAAGCATGTTGGAATTACAATTGTACTTACACTGAAGCTGCATGTATATACTAAGAAATTTAACCAAATTTGACATCAGATACATCAGTAAACTAGCATACGATCCGAGACCGATGTAGGCCATTTGTGATACCGCTTTTTGTTGAGGCGCGAGAGAAATAACACCATGTGATGACTGAATACAGTAGTCTCTCTGTTCTCAGATGCATCACCACACACCATTTTATATACTTGTTTTGCGACTTCTGTAAAATAAAGGAAACCACAATAGTTACTAACGTCGCAGACCCTAATATCGAGAAGAAAAGCATGACACATTACTTCCTCATAATAAAAGTGGTGTAGCTGAAGTCACCGGGAAGGACAATAGTACAGTAATTTTGAATGAACTACGAAAAATATTAACTAATAATGACGCATCTTATTACAACTATCGAATCTGCTGCCTTCTAATGTGTTGTACCTTTTATTTCCGAAATTGTTTGGGTCCGGTAGAGATGAGTAACATACATCTGCAACCTAGTGTGTCATTAGCCCTTAGTATCCTTAGCTTCTTATGTTTTCTTAATCTTATGCGTTTTAAATATTGTAAACACGGGCACTTCTTGCATATTTATTTCATGTTTTCATTAACCGTGAATTCATACTATAATGCCTCTGTCTTCTTGAAAAGAAACTACTCTACCTTGTTGTTGAATGGTGACACAGAGCAGCATAACATGCTGTTGACACAGATTTATTGGTTTTTGAATTCTCAGTAAAGCAATAAGGTTAACCTTACTTGTTATGGAGCACAGTTATATCACTTTGAAAGAAAATCTAACGTATGGTGAACCATTCTAAAGGAACCTTAGCATGTAACTCCTATTTATCCATTGCGTTTTATGTAATGTGATCTACATCCCACCTGAACGCAAAATCATCAAGAAAAAAACCCACAGAGATATTGAGTGGGTCAGGGGATACATTAAAGCAAAACTTCTCTTAGAAACAAATTTTCCCACTGTATTGACCAGTAAACTATCACTTTATCGACTGATATTATTTGTGTTTATGAAGCTCAGTGTCAACTCCTAAATGCCATTTAGTAAAGTGTAAGGTTAGTACCAACTTTTGACTGTAAATTCCACAGTTACATTTAACAGCTGCTCTTATAATTTACTTGCATCATTTACATATACGTGCAAAGTAACATTTGTATCAACAAAGACCTGTTTGCAACACGTTATTAGTTTTTATGTAGTTTTTCAACATTTACTATTTGCCATACATTTTAAAGAAATTTTCATTCTTTTGAAATTAGGTTATTGGATATTTTGTAGGAGTGGCTAATGAGGTGTTTACTTAATTCATAGGGATTTCCAATTTCTAGCTGTATGTTATGTGGAAACTTGGTTGAAGACATTTGCACCAGAGTAAATAGCTTCATACTAATCCACAGAGAAGAATGCAAAGTCTACAAGAAAATTATTTTTGTGCCTTGTAACATGTTCATGAAAATTACAGTTCTGCTGTAACCACTTTTTATTATCAGCAACAAATTCCTATAAATATACTGAGAAGTGAGTGTAAAAATTTCAAGACCATTAAAAAGCCCTATCTGCAGTTGCCTACTTCGGCCACTATTGTTATTGATTGCTTTCACTAATGAAATACTTTATTTGCTTTAGGTGTATTGCTCCATAAGATAATTCCAAAAAACTGGGAATGAAAATATGTCACCACCCATGTCTTTAGGTAAATACAGTGAAATATTATTAAGTGCAAAACATGCTGAAATAAGCTTTCTGATGAGTTTTTCCATGTGTGTCTATTTTAACTTATTATAGATTTGGACACCGAGATAATTTACACCCACTGTTTCATTAGGGGTACGACCGATACTGTCAACATAAACTATTACCTGTGAAATAGTTCTAGGGCTGTCAGCTACACTGTATTTGATATTGTTTAGTTTGCACTCTTGATACACAAGAGATAGATACTCAGGTGACAGAGTATGTGAAGAATGAAATTTCTTTTTAGATTAGTTGAAAACACTGGACCCCCCCCCCCCCTTGCCCCTCTCCTCCCAGTATAAAAATCTGCCAGCTAAACCAATCGTTTCAACAGAATGGTTGGCAAATCCCTGGAGTGAGAACCTCAAAAATATTTGTTGCCTGAGTAATTCCAAAGCTCATGCGTCTCACTGAAAGCATTCATCATCACACCGTAATAGGAGCTGGGAGATGGTTAAAATCTGAAATGGAGAGTAGGGACCCTTTTGACAACATGTGGACTGTCCTTTGAAACATGCATTTTAACCAACAACTGTTTTATGTAACGCTTATATGTCATCTACCAGTTTTGGTCATAGACAATCAGCACCGGGTGTAAGGTAAAACAGACCAATTAAAAACATTTCCCCTTTTCCTTTTAAGCTGATACAGCATCGAGGTTGTCACAGTGTTTTTAACTGATGTGTTTTGCCTTACATCCAGTGATGATTGTCTATGACCAAAACCGGTACATGACATACACATTAAATAAAACAGCTGATGGTTAAAATGCATTTTCTAACAACTTAATGCTTGTTGGCTCTCGTCTCATGAAAACATTAAATTTGGAATGTGTGTCAGAAAGAGAGATTAGATTTCTGAGGAGGAGTGTTTATAGTAAGAAGCAGAAACATTGGGTTTAACTAGGTACAAAATGAATGTGACTGCAATCTGATATGATATTGCAGTGCCTGTGTTATTCTGATTATGAGGCCAAGTTCCCTTGGACATGTGAGCATGTCCAAAGGAACAGGAACAGCGGCAACTACAACCATTATGAAATAGATTAAATGAATTCCCGATTGCGATTAAGGACAACCATCAGCTGCAGAATGAAATGACAATGAAAATTAGTGCTGGGCCAGGACTCGAACCGGGACTTCCCGATTATCGCAGGCAGTTGCCTTACCATTTGGCTATTCCTGCACAACTCATGGCCAGATCCAAACTTTCGTATGTTGTCAATCATGCGTCTGCGACCTTCACTCGTACATCCATTGTGTATATATCTGTACGGGTCAGACATTGTACTTGAAAGTTGGTTGCCCGGTATTGGCAAACAAATATGAAATTGCAGTGTCTGTGTTATTTTGATTACGATGCAAGCTTACTTTGAACATGCATACATGCATGTCATAGGTGCATGGTTGATGGCAAATGGAAATTTAGGTCTGGCCGTGAGTCATGCACAGATAGCCAAATGGTAAGGCAGCCACTCATGATAAGTGGGAAATCTGGTCCCAGTCTGATACAAATTTTCATTGTCACCATTCCATTCTACAGCTGATGGTTGTCCTCATTCGCAATTGTGAATTCATTTAATGTATTTCATAATGGCTGTAGTCACTGCAGTGCCTGCATGCATGCATGCATGCATGTCCAAAGGAACTTTGCATCAGTCACTGCAGTATCGTATTTAACTGCCAATGCCAGGCAAGCGACTTCCAAGTACAACGTCTGATCTGTACGGGAATAAACATAATGGATGTGTGAGTACAGGTCATAGACACATGGTTGACAACACATGGAAGTTTGGGTCTGGTCATGAGTCATGCACAGATAGCAAAATGCTAAGGTGACAACTCATGATAAGCGGGAAATCCAGGTTCGAGTCCTGGTCTGGCACAAATTTTCACTGTCGTCATTCTGTTCTACAACTGGTGGTTGCCTTTATTTACAATTGCAAATTCATGTAATGTATGCAATCTAATATGCACGAGAGGAATCGGGCTCGGTGGACTTAGATTAATATCTGCCTCAATTAACTAGTATGTATAAGTATAATAGTATATTACATATTCTGGCTTCAGACAGACCTGATCGAAACGATAGTGTTACAGGTCTGATGTCACCAAAGGCGAAAAGGACACCAAGAAAATGAGGAGAGTGTTGAAGTTTGGTCAAACAGTTAGACAGTCTCCATAAACTTACTTATTCAAATTTGGCATACACAGAACAATTTTGGTTAAATGTGAATGAAACTATAATCGTCAATCGTAATGAATAAGTAAAGTAAAGTAATAAAAGACAACAAACACAACTTCTTTGGCACCATTTGGAGAATGTTACGAAAACGAATACTATTACTTTTGTGTTATAGGTGGGACTGCCAGGAAATTGATAGATAAAACTTACTAGCAACTCGTGCATCTGTAAAAAGGACCACACATGAAGACTATAAAAAATTTCCCTCTCATAACCTGGTGAAATATTTGTCATAAAATCCTAGGAATGTCTGGTCATAAGTACAGTCAATGCACTTGTGAAACTTTCCATTTGATCTCTTGAGAATCTGTCTGGTGAAAATGAAGTCAACAGACATAAAGCAGAAATATTAAATACAGCTTTCAAAAAAGGGATTCATCCGAAAAGGACACTCCCATACCAATGGCTGATTCACAATGGTTATTGTTACTAACAATGACATAGAAAAATAATTAAGAATTAAGATTACTTAAAGTAAACAAGGCACTAAGCCATGATGGATTTACAGTTAGATTTTACATTTAATGCGCTGTTGAATTAGCTCTAGTTCTAACTCATATTTGTTGAACTTACGTTGTGCAGTGACTCATCCTCCATGGTTGGAAAAGAATGCAGGTGACTCTTGTTTCCAAAAAGGGTAAAACACTAGGTCCACAGAATTACATAATAAATTTGTTGATTTCCTTCTGTTTTAGGAACATAGAGCATATTCTTGCTGATTTCCTTCTGTTATAGGAACTTAGAGCATATTCTGAGCTCAGATATTATGATGTTTCTCAAAGAAAGCAATCTTTTCTCAAAGAATCATCATGGATTTAGCAAAAACCTCTTGTATGATTACAACTTGCTTTATTCATGTATGATATTTTTCAAAAAATAAGAGCAAGTGAACAGGGAGAGTCTGTCTTCCCAGATGTCAGAAAGGTGATCTGCAATATATCATATCTTTGGCTGTTAACCAAGATACAGTTATATGGGATATTTTTGCAGATACGTGACTGGCACAATGAATATTTGACTTAAAAGGACTCATCATGTTATACTGGATGGCAAATGTTCAGGAACAAATATACACCTCTGGCTGTGTTCCAAGGAACCTTAGTAGCACTTCCTATGTGTTCAATATATATAGACTAATTAATTATCAGATAAATCAGCAGCACTATAAGTTTGTTTGCTGTCGATGTTGTTGGCTGCAGGAAAACATTGTTGGATGATTGTAAGGAAATGCTGAAAAACTTGGACAAAATTTCCATAATGTGTAACAAATGACAGCTTTATTCATATGTGGATAAATGAAAGATGATGCCTAGGACAAAGAGAAAGAACCCAGAAGTATCCAATTACAAGATTAGTGGTGAATATCATGACCATGTCACACAGTATAAGTGTTCAGGAGATAATAATATGAATCAGTATGAAATGGGACAGATATGTAAAATCAGGAATTTTGAAGATGACTGAGGGACGTAGACTTTTTGGAAGAGTTTTAGGAAAGTGCAATACATCTGTAGAGCTGTAGAGGAAATTACATAGAAGATACTAGTGCAGCTAATTCTACAGTATTGTTACCGGTGTTGGGAATCCTCCTCAAGTGGGCATGATCATAGATATTGAACAGATCCAAAGAGCATGTGTTTTTAGAAGAATGTGAAATCATTATGCAGCCATCATCACACATCTCATTTTTCCCCTCACTAAATATGAATGAAATTGGACAGAAAAACTGATATTATCACAAAATAGCTTCTGCCATGCACTGTACAGTGGCTTGCGCAGTACATATACGTAGATACATGTTTGTGTTATCCAAAAACAACACAAACTTTGAATTGGCCTAGTCCTTCGAAGCCATGGTAAGACAGTTTGTGTTGGTTAAGAAGAGTGAACATGGAACTGATCCTTATTGGTCTCCACATATTATGTTAGTTTCATTGCAGTGACATTGTCAGTGTGACCATCAGCTTTGTTTACACAGGTAAGACGACTGGCAGTAACGATATAACATTTTAGCTCATCAAGTATAGGTTTATGGTCCATACAGTCAAACGCTTTAGGATAATTTTTAAAACAATGGAGAATTCAGGATGGAATGTAACAATATAATGAAAAGGATAGTTGCTACTCACCATAAAGTGGAGATTCTGAGTTGCAGAAAGGCACAACAAAAAGACTGTCGGAAAGTTAGCTTTAGGCCAACAAGGCCTTTGTCAAATATAGATAACATACACACAAACACAACTCACACACACAATCACAGTATCTGGCAGCTGGAGCCTTTGACAAAGGCTGTGTTGTCCAAAAGCTAACTTTCTGCAACTTAGTATCTCCGTTTTATGGTGAGTATCAACTGTACTTTTCATTATATTTGTCTGGTTCGCAGTCGTGACTTCATTTGTGGGGTCTTGCATGGATTTCTTTGTGGGCAGTCTTTTATTAAAGCCAGAATGAGAGTCAGTTGTTGTTCTGCTCAGAAAATATGAACCAGCATTATGTCATAGGCCACTTTCTCAAAAACCCCTGAATAGACTGGAGGAAGTGTAGGTCTGTAATTATATTTGGTTTGCTTATCTCGAGTCTCATAGATGGGTGCTGCTGTAAAATTCTTGAGCCTGTCAGAAGATATGTCCTGAGTCATTGGTTGATTACAAAGATAGTTGAAGAATAGTGCTGTCTAGTAGTGAGCGCAAGATTTTAATACTGTGCCAGAAACAGAATCACAGTCAGTAGCATTACCATTATTACGATCTCCTTATAGACTGCACTTTTGAAAGCAATGTTTTCGTTTACATAAACAGTTTCTGCTGAATTAAAACTAATGCTTCTGTATGTGGTAGTTTAGTTGTATGTGAAATTTAATTCCTGTCACTGTTTTTGTTTAATATTGTTCCAAATTGTTATTAATTTATTCTTTTGAGCATAGTACAAATGTTTCACCTTTTTTTAAATACCAGTAACAGACTGGAATCTCTCAAAATACTGATGTTAATGGAGTGTCTATCTTTTCATTACGACATGTCCTCTGACTTAGGTGGAGCTATCTGTTCCTGGCAGAATATACTTAAATCCCAGGTATTATCCATGCCTTGTTCTTGACTATGTGTAGCCTAGCTCCATTTTGCTTTAGGGGAACACCAGATTCTAAATGCTGTGGGAATATATATAAAGCTGTATTTTCACTCTGCATTTTCTGATGTATAAATCTTTCACCACTTTTCTTCCTGTAATTTAACTTCGAACTTTGTGATCTAGTATTTTTTATGTTTTATGATATAATACTTTTCTTCTATAATTTGGATGTGACTAATCAGTATATTTCATTGTAAATATTTAACCATACCAGTCAAATTAATCATCAACTATTGCTTTTTCATCTAAATCAACTAAGGTAATTGTGTTCTTACATTTTCCAGTACACTTATTCTTTAATTATTTTGTTGGGTATAATAAAGACGGTTTCAACTGAACTGACGTTTGTACAATCGCTGTACAAAACACAAAATTAATTTTTATGTTTAAGTTTCCTCATTGTCTAGGATTAGCACTGGAGTTGTCATCCTACTGTGAGGGTATTCAGCAAGCTCCTATCTAACAGAAAACAAGAAACTGGGAATGCCTACCAGTCCAATAAGCAAATTAAAAACATTTCACTTTAGCCACTTCTGCAGATTATCTGACTGTCTAGATTCACACATTGAAAATTACTGTTAGCTACATTGCAAGTAGCAGTGTTCATTATGCAGCTGCATTTCAAAAAATAGTAGGCCTGTACTGTAGACAGGTTTCTGTGCTTACAGATGAAAGCTGCCATCAGAAGATAAACAACAGTTATTAAATATAACTGACACAGCAGCAGCTTTTTAAAAGTAGTGACTTTCCTTCTAATTTACTAGGTTACATTTAGCTGGTGAACCAGCCGATCCCATCCATGATGTCATAAAAATGACAGACATAAATATCTCATTGAAATTCAATGTGCATTATAATACATACATTAACAAGAATTGCAGTTATTCTCAAGTCATCACATTCGCTGACCAACTCACAACCAGACTTCCACCTTTCAAACTAACCTAGACATTAGACTACCTTATAGATCAACAATTCATCACAAATTATATTACTGATTCATATTTGTTGGCTTTCCCAACTCACAATCAAATGCACGTTACACACAACTGGTCTGTCACCACAAGCCATGTTCCAAAACATAATATAGAAGCCAAATAAATATTATGAATATTCTTTTCTATCTCTGTGTGCACAGGACACCACACGCCACAACATCAGTACTTCACAGGTCAAAGTTCATGTTCGGTATCGATAGGTTCAACTTACCCACCTTATTTTTTATATTGTGCACAGATTAAATTTCTATGACTTGCTTGTCTTTTGTTAACTTATACTTCAATTTGTTTGTCACTGAAGATTATCCTTCTCGATGGAATCTATGGAACACAAACTGTAAATTGCTTTAACACTATTTTCTTCAGTCTTTGTTTGGAATGCAAAACTGGACTTCAACAACTCCCGGTGTCCTATATAAACAGCGATTCTCCGCTATGGTGGTACTGCATTCAAAGACTCGATATCTGTTAATAAGTAAGGCCTGAGCCTTTCCTCTTATTGATTGTACAGTAGTATCATATTAGCTTTTATCCATCATTTCAGTGATTTCCATGTGATAAGTTGGTGAGCACAACTTCTGGTGACATCCCATTATCCCTTTCATTCTTCTGTGTACGTGGGTATTAGAAGTTTGTCAGTATCTCAGTGTGCCTGTTGTTGACATTGAACCTGTTGTTGACAAGATATGAAACCTAAAACAATTAGTAATTTTTTTATGACCTAATATTTATGACTGAAATATGTTAAAAAAGGTTTGTAATTTAACTGTGCTGTTTGTCACTACTTCCAGGAAGTGGAAGCTGATAAACAGAATGCTGCAAAATTAAATGCTCTGGTCCAGCTATCTCCTCCACATGAAGATGAAGAACCACGGTTCAGTCATCCAAGATTACCAAAGAAGTCTGAGAGGGACGTGCATGAGCAAGGTCAGGAGAATGAACTAAGTTATTCACCGAGAGCCTCAGCTCGTGAACATAATCGATTTGGTCCATCAGCACAACCATATACCAGCACAAAAAGCCACAGTTTCTCGCAGGTAAAGTTATATTTGTTGTTTTTGTTTCCAGTTATGTGATATAAAGTTTCATCATCATCATCATCAGTTATCTCCTATGTTAGCAGGTCCTTTGCCTCTCCATTTTCTGCGATCCATTGCTTCCTTCTTAAGGCTGCTGTATGTTGTACCGTCCATCATGTCATCCAGTATCTGGAATCTCTTCCTTCCTCACTCCCTTTTCCCTTCTACATAACCTTATAAAACTGTTTTTATCAGTCCGTCATTCTTTCTTAATATATGCCCAGTCCAGTTTCTTTTTCTTCTCTTTATTACATCTAGTAACTGTCTTTTCTCTCCCACTCTTCTCAGTACCTCTTCATTTTTTATGCTGTCCATCCAACTTATTCTTTCCATCCTCCGCCATGTCCAGATCTCAAAAGCCTCCAGCCTTTCTCTCTCTTTCTTCCTCATAGTCCATGTTTCTGCACCATACAGAAGAACACTCCATACAAGGCATTTTATGAGTCTCTTCCTGAGTTCTTTGTCCAGACCGCTGCAGAAAATTCTCCTTTTCTTATAAAACGCCTCTTTTGCCATTGCTATCCTTGTTTTAATTTTTGTGGTGCACTTCCAGTCAGTGTCTATCCTGCTTCCAAGATACTTAAAAATTTGCACCTGTTCTAGTATTTCTTCATTCAGCATAATTTTTATTTCCTTATTTCCTCCTAGTGCCAATACTTTTGTTTTATTTGTGTTAATTTTCATTCCACATTTTTTCCTTTTAGTTTCAATGGTGTCCACCGAATCCTGTAATTCTTTTTCCCCTGTGGCTAGAAGGACCATGTCATCAGCAAACCTCAAACACCCTATTCTTCTTCCTCCAATTTCTACACCTTTGTCATCTAATGAGCATTAGTCCACCATGTTTTCCAAGTAGAGGTTGAAAAGAGTAGGTGATAGACAGCATCCTTGTCTTACTCCTTTTCCTAGTCCAATCCAGTTTGTACTTTCTCCTCTCACTTTAATTCTTTTTGATTAAGATATAATGAGTTTACAAGTCTTCTGGTTTTCCAGCCCACTCCCTTTTCCCTCATTATAGTCACCAGCTTGTCCCAAACCACATTGTCAAATGCCTTTTCTAGATCGATGAAGCACATATATAGGTCTCTTCCTTTTTCAATAAACCTTTCTCCCAAGATTCGTAGGAGCCCTATTGCATCTCTGGTGCCCGTATTCTGCCTAAAGCCAAACTGCTCCTCGCCAAGATTCTCCTCCATTACTTTTTCAAATCTTTTATTAATTATTCTTAACATCACTTTGGCTGCATGTGAAATGAGACTGATTGTCCTGTGCTCGCTGCATTTCTTGGTTCCTTGTTTTTTCGGTAATGGAATCATTACTGTTGTCAGAAAGTCCGCAGGCCATTCACCACTGTCATATATT
Source organism: Schistocerca nitens (assembly GCF_023898315.1). Taxonomy (NCBI): domain Eukaryota; kingdom Metazoa; phylum Arthropoda; class Insecta; order Orthoptera; family Acrididae; genus Schistocerca; species Schistocerca nitens. The sequence continues at coordinate 286,517,228 of NC_064620.1, forward strand.
TTATTACATAATCTCAATATTCCTCTTATCCCATCTTGGTTCAAGCATTTTAATATTTCTCCCGGTATCGTATCTGTACCTACCGCTTTGCCATTTTTCATTGCAGCTATGGCAGAGTGTACTTCTTCCATTATGATGGTTGGTCCTTTCTTGTCATCACTTACACTGTTGTGTGATTCAAGTTCCAGAGTTTCGGGTTTGCTATTTGTGTCATATAGCTCCTTTAGATATTCTTCCCATCTCTGGAGGACATCTTCACGATATTTGTACACTACCTCTTCGTCTTTACTCAAAATTTCCATAGTAGCACTTCCTGCTCTGTTTTGTTCCCATGTCATAGTCTTTACTCTGTTGTGTAGTAAGTTGTATCTTCCTGTCCCACCCAGTTCTTCAATTTGAACACATTCCTCTTTTAGCCATTTTTTCCTAGCCTGCTCTGTTTCTCTTCGCAGTTCATTATTTAACCTTCGGTATATCTTTCTTGCATCTTCAGTGATGTTGTTTTTCAATTTTCTTCTTTCTTCCATCTTGGAAATCATTTATTGCGTGACCCATGGTCTTTTTGACCTTTTCCCTTTTACATATCCTATATTTTGCTGTCCTGCTTTAATGATTCCTTCTTTCAGCATATTCCAGTACTCATTGGCATTATCAGGTGGTTCTTTGTCTCGTAATGTGTTTAGAAACTCCCAAGACAGTATTTCTGTAATTTGTCCTTTGTTGGATGTTATCTTCTCTAGATCCCACTTCTTCACCATGGTCGCCTTCTTCAGTTTTTTCATTCTTATTTCTATTTCTGCCATAAGTAAGTTGTGGTCACTATTAATATCTGCACCTGGTAATCTGTGCACCTTCTTGTTTCCATTCCTGTATCTTTCTTCTACCATTATAAAATCAATTTGGTTTCTGTAATTATCCCCTGGTGATTTCCAAGTGTAGATCTTCCGCTTGTGGTTCTTGAACCATGTGTTTGACGCTATCAGCTGCCTTTCCCTGCAGAAGTCAATTAGCCATTCACCTCTATCATTTCTCTTTCCAAGACCATGACTGCCTACTATGTTTCCCTCTTTCCATTTTCCCACAATGGCATTCCAGTCTCCCATTACTATTTTGCAGCATTTTTTATTTTCATCCCTTATTCTCTCTATTACATTGTATGTTTCCTCTACAATTTGGTCATCATGTTCTGAAGTTGACATATACACCTGGACAATCAGTAAATATTTTAGTGCTCCTTTCAGCCTTACACCAATGACCAGGTCATTTGCATAGTCTACGTATTCCACACATTTAGCCAATTCCTTTGTCATAATCATTCCTACTCCATTCGTTCTTTTTACTTCTCATTCTGAGTAGTACAACACATATTCATCTGACTGCAACTCTTCATGTCCATTCCATCTTATCTCAGCAACTCCTACATGGTCCATATGATTCTTTTCCATCTCTCTTTTAAAGTTTTCTAGTTTTCCTACTTGTAGCAGAGTTCTAACATTCGAGGTACCAATTCTCGTTTTGATTTTTTGCCTCCTTTCAAGTTGTTCCCTCGCACCTCCCCCACGTCACCTCCCCCCCCCCCCGCCCCCCCCCTCTGGAGATCCAAATGGAGGACTATTTTACCTCCGGACACTGATTTAACATGAGAGGAAGCCATTTTTGTGCATAAAATGGAGACTGCATTATGCAGGGGAGATACTCTGCAGTGGTATTCCTTTGCCTTCCGCAGTTCTTGAGGCCACCCCTAACATTGGATACAGACGTCTTTTGAAGCCACCCGCTCCGGGTCAGACGCTGCATGTGAAGTATAGGTAGGAAAATGAAAGCCTCCTAGCCCTCGAAACCTAATAGCGTCAGGGTCGGAAAAGAACGAGAACTGGCTGAGGGTGGCCAGATAGGAAAGGTAAAAGTGAGGAGCCTGGCATAAGTAAGTGGAAGCAATGCCAGGACTCAGCTCAGGGCCCCGTGGTCGCCAGCCACGTAATCACTACGTGTGACTCCCTGAGAAGATTCATCACAGCAAATTTAATGTAATACAAGCATAATCTTATGTCCCAAAAAAACAATTTAATATTCCTCACTTTGTTCTGTCAAGTTTTTATACTGCACTATGTATATTTGAAAATAATAAAAAGAAGGAAACAAAACTAAATTGGACATATATTAAGTAAGAAGGAGAGCTTATAAAACAGTCTTAGAAGGGTTTGTGGAAGAAAAGAAGAGGTGAAGGAGGAAGAGATGTAATGGACTGCAGCACATACAGGAACATAAAGAAGGAAATGGAGATGCAAAGGACCTCCTAATACAGCAGAAAACTGATAATGATAACACTTATGCATGGGGGTCTAAGACTGAGCCCTCTGCAACATGCAGACCTTAAACTTTACAAAATTGTTCTCCTCATGTAAACGTTTATTTTATTTACAAAGTATTTATTTAATTTGGGGGTGGGGGTTAATTATGGAAGTTTGGAGAAGGTAATGCAGATTGTTGTGTTTTGGAGAACTTCACATCTTTGTCTAGTACTATCCTTAAGGATATAAGCACCAGTGCATCCTCTCAGATCAGTAAATCCCATAATGTACCTTGTATGAAAGTTGTTCACAAAAACTTCATAGGCCCATGTCACCTTGATTGTCTGGGATTTTTGTGATATGCTTAGAAAAATATATTCCAGTGGCTCAATTCTGTCATAAAAAATGACTGCACAATAATCAGTTCACAAAGAAAGTGCATATCATTCTTTAGCATACACATCTTGCTTTCTTCACATGTGCAAGCACTGCTGAAGAAGATGAAGACATATGGTTGCTGCTTTCTCTATGAGTTTTGATATGCTAATTTTCTTCCTGATTCAGATATGTAGTGTGCACCAGCATGAAGATAGGCACATAAAATTTCTTTTAAGATTTTGTGATGGCCACCAAATGAGTCCCAAGAATATGCTAAATGTGCTCACTGGTGCAGCAGACATTATTTTTTAAACAATCACACTGCTTATGTTGGGCACCCTGGCCACCTTTCATTTTCAAGAGGGATTCATTCGTATTTCACAAAAAAAGTTGAGAGGAGACAAGGATCTGAAAATGCCAGATGCAATTGCTCAAGACACTTCTTTTCTCTGAAAATGACTTTGATATTGTAAAATGTAATTATACAAAATACTCTAAATTAAAATAATTTGCAGACACAGCTATACAATTATTTTAGTTGTGGTGATTGTTGTTGAGTTCTGGACTGTGTACATTGGTCACTAAGGCATTAGTTTAGCGTAGGCACAAGAGGGTAGTCCCGGGTAACAGATGAGTGGCGAGAAAAGTAGTTTTGAGTGCTGAAATGTGAATTTTTTATTATTGTTTGGCATTTGTTCCCTGACTTTAGGCATTTCGTGGAATATGTGGTGCAGTCCAAGACTGTAGTTACACTGCTGGCCCTTAAAATTGCCTCATCAGGAAGGATAGTAAATGAAGAAATTTTACTTGATGTGCATGGAATACATAGAAAAATTTATAGGTGGCATATACAGGGTGTGGAATTTAGTACATACAATTGCCGCCTCTAGCAGGAACAGTGGCTCTGACAGGGCTGGTTGTGAAGTCCAACTGAGCTTGGGTGGCAGATAAGGCTATGGCATTTCACGATGCTAAAACTATGAGCCATACGTGATCAGTTGTGATGTCTGATTAGAAGTGGTGTGCCAACCTCTTGGCATTTCGTGACCAGACATTTTCATTGGGTGAGTGGTTGGGGAAGTATTACCAGGGTCATAATCGAACATTTTGTATCAAGGTAGGTGAGAGCAGCACAGGCAACATGTAGTCATAGCCCAGTCAACAAAGACCACAAAAAGTTGAGTAGGGAAAATATCATGCAGCCACAAAGTTTTGTACAGTGGTAGGAGGAAGTGGCATGAACAACATACTATGAATCCCCACTGGTGGGGTTATGTGTGGGAGGGAGGGTGATTAAATATCACTTTTCTTTGTTTTTCTTAAATCACTCAAAAACTTCATTTTCTAGAAAAAATGTTCTCTAGTACTAAATTAAACTACATTAAATTTCCTGCAAAAATGACAATATTAATTTTTTCTATAGGATAATAGGTTTCACGTTTTAGGGGCTGGAGAAAAATCACAGATTATTGAAATACTATTTTAATGGTATAAAACTGCTGTTTATTAAATGAAGGGGGACTAAGAACAAATATTGTACAGGGTGTAACGAAAGTGTACGGCACAAATTGCAGGACAGATTCCTCAAAAGTAGATGTTTTTATGAACATGTGTCTGAAAACACTTTGTATCCATGTTAAAACTCATTTTCTCAACTCATTAATCATGGGAAACACACATGAGAAGAATGCATGAGCATACCACATGCAACTCTTTCTCACAGGAGATGTTCAATATGCCCTCCATGGGCATTGATTCATGCATCAACCTTCGTTCGTAGTGAATCTTGGATGTGCTGATATTCCCCTGGAGTATTCCATATGGTTTTTCAGCCTTCGATAATACGGGCATGGATACTCTGAACATCTTGTACTAGAGTTCCATGCACAAGAGCTTTCAAATGCCCTCACAAATGAAAGTCCAGTGGGTTTAGGTCCAGAGAGCATATAGAACAAGCAGTTGGTCCATCTCTACCGATCCATTGGCCCCCGAATCTTTGATTAAAACTGCAGTCAAGTTGGCAATAACATTTGATTACTATTACTGGTTTCAACTTACATTAAAGCCATCCTCACATTTTTTGGCCCCCCTATGGCTGGTGCTGGCGGCTCCTCGTTTCTTCACGTGATACCATGATCGTACACCCTGAACTGGTAATAATAAACACATGTTATTGCGATCTCGATTGTTGTTTTAAACAAAGTTAGCATCAGATCGCTGCATTCCACAGACAATGTTGTCTAAATTTATGTCACTGAATCTGTTATTTAGAAGCCGATTTACATTAACTATAAAATGGGGAGGTGCTCCATCGTGCATGAAACATGTTTTGTCGCACAGCTAAAGTCATATGTGCTAACAGATCAGGTAGAATATTCTCTTCAAAATTATGATAACTTTGTCCATTGAGACTGGGTGGAAGAAAGTAAGGCTGTATCAAACAGTAACAAACAATGCCAAACCAAACATTGGCAGAAAATCTTGTTTGATGTCTAAATGATGCCCCATATATGAACAGTTGCACTAAAATTAGGGTTGATGCTTTGTTGAATAAACCAGTCACAGAAGAATATCTCTGCAGGAAAATCAGCTGCTGATAGTGCCTGCACATGCTGTAAATGGTATGGATACAGCTGATCCTCATATAACACTCACCTGACAGTCATGTGGTGAACATTCCGTGTTGCAGCTACATGCCTTGTACTGACACTAAGGTTCTCGTCAACTGCATGGAGAATTGCTGTCTCCTGTTGTGGTGTCCTTGTCCATCTGGTCTCTTCCGGTGGCGAATATCAGGGTTAAATGCCAAATATTCCCTAAGACAATGATCAATACCTTCAAACGTTTTCCTGTTGGGGCACCTTCTTCCCAGAAATCTCTTCCAGTATAAACAGTAAACGCGATTTCCATTGCCATCAGCTAATCCATATGTCAAATGGGCATCTGCCAACTCTGCATTTGTGTACACTGCCACTGCATGAGCCAAATCTGTGATTAAATATACATAGTTACACATGTGCTTGCAATGGTCATACTGATCACTGGAACAGTTGATGTTACCCGTAATCAAGCAGCGATGTACTTCTCATGGCAACAAGGACATGTAAAACAAAACACTAGCAGTGCACAATGTAACCAGATGTCACCAAGGGAGCATCTTCCCCATGATCATATCATTTTGTTCTTGTGTGTTTCCCATGATTATTGAGTTGGAGAAAATGATTTGTAATATAGAAACAATGTGTTACCAGATCCATGTTCATGTAACATAATTTTTTCGTCTTGGTGTGAGGAATGTGTCCTGCAATTTGTGCTGTATATTTTTGTTACAGCCTATAAGTGTGTACCATGCCAAAGTGCAGTGGAGGTTTATTAAGGCATAAAGTGTATCCTTGCGGGTGTATCAGAGTTGAGGGGGTGGGTGAGGTGAATGGTAGAAGCATGTGGGAATGCAGGATGCCAGATTGTGGTCATGCATTTCCATCCTTCATAGTGCAGCTGCACTCAAGAGCTAGTCATTTGCTTAGCCAAACATGTACTACACTTATGCCATTTTTGTTGCATGCTGCTCTCCTGATGATGCTCCAGTTTTAACTGCAAACAGTCTTTTTAGCTGTAGCAGGTGTTCCATGAGCCAGAAATCAAAATGAACTAATAATGACGATTAAAATTCTGGAGTACCCATAATGATCTGCTGGCTGTCATAATCAATACAGATAATAATAAACTGTCACTTTGGAACATGAGTCAGGGCTATTGGGTCATTTTGTTTGTGCCTTTTTTCTTGAAACTCATGTGTCTCCTTAAAGTATTCTGTTGAAAAAGAAAATACAATTTTTAATGGAAACTTCATATTTATTTTTGTTTGTTTTTAAGTAGTGAATTTGCCACTCCTACTGATGTTCCTGTTCCAACAGTTGCCAAGCAGACACTCCACCTCTCACAAAGGAAACATCCCTCCTTGAATAGCTGTAGCTGTATAAAAATGATTTTAAAGTACAGAGATGTGTGTTTCCTATCACCTGACAATGCCATTTGTCTGTAAAATAACTGATTTTTGAAGGTTAACATATTTAAAGATTACAGAAGTACAAGTTGTTGAAGGAACAATATTGTGTAACAGACTGTTATAACTACCGTATTTACTCGAATCTAAGCCGCATTTTTTTTACCAGTTTTTGTAATCCAGAAAACCGCCTGTGGCTTAGAATCGAGTGCAAAGCAAGCGGAAGTTCTGAAAAATGTTGGTAGGTGCCGCCACAACTAACTTCTGCCGTCAAATATATGTAGCGCTACACAGGCATGCTTTGCAGGCACAAAGATAAATAATGGTGCCAAAACTTCTGCATCAGTAAATAAATTTTTTTTAAAAAGTGGAAGACGAGCTTTTTTCTCCACCCCGAGTTTCGACCACTCAATTTTCATACATTATCCAGCGAAGTAAATACAAATTCCGTGTTGTTCATCTTCGAATGTAGCAGCATTCCAATGTACTACGAAAATCTGACTGACAAGACTGTTTGGGATGTTTGTCAATATGGCCAACTCTACGTTCTGAATTTTTTCCTACCTGTGAGAAGAGATGGTTGCTAATTGGAACTTTTATGAATTGTGAATCACATGCAGTATTCTCTTCATCATAAGAATAATATGAATATAAACATTTTGCCATTTATTGTTTCGTGTTTGCTGCTATCTCATTTAAATCCTGTCTGCCTAATAAACTACGAAACTAGAGTGAGACAACAGCAAACGCGGAAGAATATACATATCATGTCATGTTTGTATTCGTATTATTCTTATGCCTAATAGTGATACAGTCAGAAATGAAGCACAGCAATTGACTAGATTTTTAAATCTAAGATGACTCTAATTTCTGTGCAGAATGTAATGTGCTAAAGAGATGCCTGCAAAGATTTTCAAACGGAGAAAAATTTTCGCTAAACTCTCGTTAAGAACATCTTCTATCATACGCAGTCTATTATTTGGTTCTTGTTGATCATTATCAAAGAAAGCAGCAGTATAAGTAACAACAAATAGCAGTCTCTTGCTGTTGTTTCGGTTATGAGATAATTCCTCTCTTTTTTTATTATTGTAAGCCACGGTAGCGCGCTCAAAAGCAAGCCATGCCACGACAAACAATGCATGACACAGTACAGTAATGCATTTTCAGCTTAGAGTGATGTAAACACCTATAACAAAAAGAACGGCACTTATCAGATCAAAGAAAAATATGCAATCAATTCGAACCAGACGAAGCACGTGAAAAAGGAAGGGTATCCGTATAAATACGGCCGGAGCGCCTGACGCATAGCAATGGCTACCTGGTAAAGCTTAACTGCTAAGCTTACGACTCAAACCAAACTATTGTAGCTGTATCGTCATTCATTCGACCTAAATTGTGTCGCATATTACAATGGATCAACTTTGTTTCGATTTGGAGATGCGGCCTAAAACTTTTTTCTCCCCTTGAATTTCGAGTCTCAAATTTCAGGTGCAGCTTAGATTCGGGAAATTTTTTTTTCCTTGATTGCGAGTCTCATTTTTCAGGTGCGGCTTAGATTCGAGTAAATACGGTAGTCAATTCACAAAGGTATTAATGAAATATTATACAGCAAAGAGTTGAATATTTGCTTGAAACAATGTGTGTTAACACATGTTTAATTCTGCTCTTTGCAATAAATAAAGCTCTCACTTCCTGGCACAAAATACTTTTGATTCCATATGTTAGCCACCTTTTCTCTCAGCTTCCACTGTTTGCTCATTTTTCTTCTCGAAGTCTAAAATTAATTGTCATGAGACATTTGAGAGCTCCATAGCATGTGGCTTGTCTTGATTCATGGTTTGACACGTTTTCATCTATTTTCATATGTCATTCATGCTGTGATCACATGTAAAGATATGAGTGTAATGGTCATGCTTTGGATGTCTTCTTCTGAGACTTGCTACACATGAGGAAAAGGATATTTGTAGGACTTGCAGCCAAATTAATTTAGTTGTCTAGTGTTATGTTCTTGATAGTGAAATGTACTTGGACTCGAGACCACAGAATGGAGCTGTAGGAATGATCCTGGTGTGCACTAGAATTGTGCCAGTTGTTGACAATAAATCTTCAATAGACAAAATAATTTGAAGAACATACTGTTTATTTTAGGTGCCTTACTTAATTCCTTTGTTTGTAATGGACAAAAATTACAGCTATTTGCTAATACCTAATGATATTTTAGGATGATGGACCACCTCCAGATCCTGTGTACAACTTCTTGGCAGATCGACAGCGTGATCCGAGAGCCAGTCCTCGTGGTGCTCCATTTCAAAGAGGAGGTCGTGGTAACCGTGGCATGCCAACACAGTATAGAGAGAGAACAGGGCCACCTGAAACAAGGGTGAGTATTGATTGCACATTTTTATTTGGCCCTTTAGGGAGGCAATGCTGGGAGCAGAAGCTTATGATGACTAGCTTGTGGTGCCTGCTTCTTCCTTAGTAGTGCTTACAGGTTATGAAGGAAACAAATGTGTAATAGGTAAATGTGTTGCAGAAGTGACATGAAAGTAGCTGGAGAGCTGCTAGAAGGAACAGGTACCAGTAAAGCCTCTTCACTCATCTTTGTAAATGATACTGGCAATCACTAGGCACAGCACCACATGTGAATCAATACTATTCACGCAATGGCTATTTATTGTAGTGATGCACAATACTATTGTGTATCTAAAGTTGGCAATGGCCATGAACATTCCAGAGCGGTCTGAAATCAGCAGACATTCATCGATCATAGGGGGATCAAGTAAAAGTGTGTCATTAGTATGTGCATGTGTTTGCGTGGGAGTTGATAGGAAAGTTTTGGACTAATGCCAGCAATCATAACAATTTGTTATTTGTTGCATATATCAAAACTGAGTCGATATCCATTGTGAATTGTGGTTACTACAGTCAATTTAGAAAATGTACACAGTTTACAAACTCCACTGACAGAGAAACGCAAACAGACTATCACCAAACAATTTAAAATTGCTACACTTATCTTTGGTTGCAAATCACAGTCTTATAACACGCCCATCTATAAAACTGTAGATCTGTTGTCCGTAGTCTGGATTTTGCAGTATTCATGCCCAGGATCTTCACTGAAGTCTTGCTGCTTCTCCAAAAACTAGGTTGCAGTTTCATTTGTACTGATCACATTAGCATAGGGAATTTAAACTGATGTATGTTCATGTTGTGATTATTGGTGAGCCACCAGTTTCTTACTGTAGCCTGCTATCACAATAGTCTGTACTTATGTACAAGATATTAAGGACCTGGTTGCCTTCCAGAGTAGTTTTCTAGATTGTAGCCGATGCCTTTTTACATCTCAGTGGAATAGTTGTATCATTTTAGTAGAAAATTCTTGTAAGCTAAACCTTCTTTTGCAAGAGAGTGTTGGTTCCATATGTTTGATTGTCCCAGTGGTGGATGCCAAGGATATAGTGGGATCTAAGACAGAAAGCAGCAAATGAGATGCACATGTAGTTTTCGATAATTTCTTTTATTTTATTTGAATAGCAGCAAGTCCAGGGCAAAATCCAAAGCGAGTCCTTGAGATAGGCCAGATCAGTATCCACAGTAATGACAGAGGCTAACTGACAATGCTTTGACTAGGCAAGCACAACTAAACTAACAGACTAGACTCCTGAGCGGCATCCTTTTGATGGCTCTGTGGCGGTGCTTTCTGCACAGGCTAAGGAGGATGTGTCTCTGGAGCTGGCAACAGGTTGGTGATGCAGTCACATGGGTTACTGCTAACTTGTAGACATGTACTGGCATGGCATTGATAGTGCCATACCACATACCCTCCCCCTCCCTCCTCCTAAAGAAAAAAACCTTGCCATCATATACTAGTGCTTCCAGAAGGGGCAACAGGGGGAAGATCTGGGGATGGGTGCCATGGAGAAGGCAAGAGGTGGAACTTCAACCAGTGACAAGCTCCTTTTGTCCAGAACCTGACTTTCGTTATGCAAATAGCTGGAAAAAAAAAAAAAAACAGTTGCAGGGTGCGCATCCATGCCCAGGGGTGGAGCATCTTCTTCTGTCAGTGGAGGTGCAACAGTGACTAGAAGGTCCACAGCGGCCCACAGGAAGGTGGTAGGGTGAGGGCCCCCACCTCCCATGGCTGGGGCTGCTGTTGCTGTGGTTACAGTGATGGTGCATCAAAGTCCATTGGATCTCCATCTGCCAGAGGCGGCACAGGACCCAAGGGTGGCAAAGGCAGCTGAGGCTGTATGATTCTCCTGGGCACTGAATTTGCAAACAAACTACTCGTACCACGATAACACAGCCCACACAGATGGAGCTGTTTCTGTTGGCATACAAAGAGCAGCCCAAGACTTCGGTGATAATGCCTCATTCCCAGCGTGTGTTGCTGCCAGTGCTGGAAAAGACCAAATCGTTTACTTTAAACTTAGAGCACTGTGGATGATGGGTCGACTGCTGTGGGGGTGCAGAAGTTGAAACAGTGTCCTATGTTGACTTCCATGCAAGAGCTCTGCTGGTGGTGTTCTGTTGTATGGATGGAATGATAGGATGAGAGGAAGAGCACAAAAGCTTGCTCCTGCATAAGGGGAAGCACGTAACTTGTTCATCTGTTTGCTTGAAAGTTGGATGAAGTGTTCTGCTTCACGATTAGACTGAAGGTGGAACAGTGTAGTTGTCACATATTTGATGCAGTTGGCGTCACAAAACTGCTGAAATTTTGCCAGTGTGATTTGAGGTCCATTGTCAGATACCAGCATTTGTGATAGGCATTTGATGCTAAAGACTTACCGTACTTGAATCTAAGCCGCACCTGAAAAATGAGACTTGAAATCAAGGAAAAAAAATTTCCCAAATCTAAGCCGCACCTGAAATTTGAGACTCGAAATTCAAGGGGAGAGAAAAGTTTTAGACCACACCTCCAAATCGAAACAAAGTTGGTCCATTGTAACATGAGACACAATTTAGGTTGAATGGATGAAGATACAGCTACAGTAGTTTGGTTTGAATTGTAAGTTTAGCAGTTAAGCTTTACCAGGTAGCCATTGCTATGCGTCAGGTGTTCCGTCCATATTTATATGGGTACCCTTCCTTTTTCACGTGCTTCGTCTGGTTTGAATCAATTGCTTATTTTGCTTTGATCTGATAAGTGCCGTTCTCTTTGTTATAGGTGTTTACGTCACTCTAAGCTGAAAATGCATTATTGTTCAGTGTCATGCATTGTTTGTTGCATTCTGATAATGAGTGTTTACGACCTGTTGCCACTCGCAGCATGGGTTGCTTTTGTGCGCGCTACTGCCACTTGCAATTAAAAAAAAGAGAGGAATTGTCTCATTAGCGAAACATTGGCAAGAGGCTGCTATTTCTTGTTACTTACACTGCTGCTTTCTTTGATAATGATCAGCAAGAACCAAATAAAGACTGCATATGATAGAAGATGTTATGAACAAGCGTTTAGCGAAAATTTTTCCCCGTTTGAAAATCTTTGCAGGCTCCTCTTTAGTACAGTACATTCTGCACAGAAAGTAGAGTCATCTTAGATTTAAAAATCTAGTCAGTTGCCGTGCTTCATTTCTGACTGTATCATTATTCAGCATAAGAATAATATGAATATAAACATGACCTGCTATGTGTATTCTTCCATGTTTGTTGTTCTCTCACTCTGGTTTCGTAGTTTATTAAGCACTCAGGATTTAAATGAGATAGCAGCAAACACGAAAGAATACATGGCATAATGTTTACATTCGTATTATTCTTATGGTGAAGAGAATACTGCATGTGATTCACAATTCATAAAAGTTCCTATTAGCAACTATCTCTCGTCACAGGTAGGAAAAAATTCAGAACGTACATTTGGCCATATTGACATACATCCCAAACAGACTTGCCAGTCGGATTTTCGTAGTAGATTTTTAGTGATGACTTCAAATGCAGAATGTGTTGTTGTTGTTGTTGTCGTCGTCATCTTCAGTCCGTATACTGGTTTGATACAGCTTGCCATGCTTTTCTATCCTGTGCAATGCAGAGTAGCAATACTTATAAAATAAGAATGAAAAATAACTTAGAAATTAAATGCTGAAATTTAAAACAAAATTTTATTAGGTTTGTAATACATCTTATTTGAAAAGTTTAAAATATCAGTCATGATTCTGAATCACTATCATTCAGTTCTTTGTTGCTCATTTCTTCATACACAGGATCGTCCTCCATACTATGTAGTGAATTGGATAATGTCTATTGTTTAAATGCTTGTTGCACAGTCTGATTTGGAACACACTTCCATGCATCATAAATCCATTGGCACACTTGCGACAAACTTGCGCGTTTTACATGTTGGTGTCAGTTGTCTGTCACTTTTTGAAAGCCAGTCTGTGTACATGCGTTTAAGCTTGTCCTTAAATGGTTTATTCAAACAGATGTCAAGTGATTGCAGAATTGACATCATCCTGCCTGGAATTACTGTCAAGTCTGTTTTGCTTTCCTCTAATTTTCATTTTACTGCAGGTGTTGTATGGCCTGCGTACGCATCTAATACCACCAGACTGCGTAAACCAAGCATTGCGCCAGGGCGATGATTCCACACACACCTAATCCATTCCAGCAACATGTCCTCTGAAAACCACCCAGTTTCATTTGCTCGTACAATTATAGTTTTTGGAAACACTTCTGATTTTGGTAAAGTCTTTCACTTGAAAACTATGAATGGGGGTAATTTATGTCCATCTGCTGTGCAAGCAAGCATGACGGACGTCCGCTGTTTTTCACCCCCTGATGTAGGAACACTTACGTCTTTCTTTCCTTTGGTGTCAACCATTGCTTTTCTGTGCGTCGCCTAAATATGAAGCACTGAAATTCCACAAGTTTTTCTTCATAATTTTTCGGCAGCTTCTGTGCAACTGCAGTTCGCTTCCGAAGTGAAAAACCCCAGTGCTTCATAAACAGATCAATCCAGCTGCGACTAGCCATAAAATTTTCGATTTTTTGCTTTCTAGCAATTTCATGTGCCTTAATTTTTAAAATTTTGGCGTTCACAGGCAGGGATTTTTGATGCTGTTCTTTAACAAATTCATTTAACATCACTTCTAGTGCATGATATCGGCCCCACTTTGACCCACTAAATGCTTTCCTGCTACTTGAACATTCAAATAATTTGTCCCTCTGCAGTCGCTATCGCTTGATGTTGCTCTCATCAATCCTGTATGGCAGACTTGCAGCACGATTACAACTTTGTTCCGCAAAAGAAATAACTCCCCTCTTAAATTTGGCACTATAATGAAAGTGCTTCGTTATGGTTCACTAACACCAACAAGCACTTCACAAAATTCCACAGAGCAGTAGGTGCCGCTATGTGTATTCTTAATGAGCCCCAGCGTATCAGCTCGTGCAACAATCCTAAAGTCTTGTGCATTGTTGGTATTTTTGTGTAAAGAAATTTATTTTTGTTGCTATGAATATTTGAAAGGCTGCTACATTCAGAGCTGAACATTACGGAATTTCTATTTACTTTGTTGGATAATGTATGAAAATGCAGTGGTTGAAACTCGGGGCGGAGAAAAAAGCTCATTTTCTACCTTTTTTTTTTTTTAATTTATTTACTGACGCAGAGGTTTTGCTGCCAGTATTTATCTTTGTGCCTACAAAGCATGCCTGTGTAGTGCTACATATATTCGACGACAGAAGTTAGTTGTGATGGCACCTACCAACATCTTTTAGAACTTCCGCTAACTTCGCGCTTGATTCTAAGCCATAGGCGGTTTTTTGGATTACAAAAACCAGAAAAAAAGTGCAGCTTAAATTCAAGTAAATACAGTATGTCAGCATCTTCATAGCGCTAACCGTTGTGGTGGAGGTCATGGGCACCATGAATGGAAACTTGCTGAAGGCATCGACCACAATAACCCATTGTGAATTCCAGTTGGACTCACAAAGTCAATATGTAAACATTGTGAAGGGGTGCCTTAGGAATCTGGTGTTCTGCATGCGCTGGACATAGTGGAGTCCATTGTTCTATTTGAGTATCCATGCCAACCCATGTTCAATGGCATCAGGCAAGCTGCTTAGTGCATATAATGCCCAAGGATCTTGATGGAGAAGGCAAAGAGTTTCACTCTGAATATGTAATAGGTTGAAACCCTGCTGCACTGACAAGCTCTGGGAAAGCACAAAATAATGGCATTTTTCTGGATCACTAATGTGCTTAATTGAATATGGTTAACCAGTGTGGAGGTACTGCAACAGAATCTTGAGATTGGGGTCCGCAGCTGTTGCTTGAGCAATCTATCATTGGCCAATGGGAAAGCCATCAATTATTTCATTGTCCTTGGGCATCAGTGTGAAAGCAATAGTCTTCTGAGGTATCAAACGCCAAATCAATGCTGACTGGTAAGCTAGAAAGAGTGTGTGCATTCGAATGCTTAGCTGTTGGCTTGTACACAATTTCATACCGGTAACTGGAGAAGCGCAGAGACCAGCCCTGCAACTTTTTGCACCATGCGCAGAGGGACTAGCTTTGGCGGGCCAAAGAATGGGGTGAGAAGCTTGTGGTCAATCACTATGTAGAATTTTTTGCCATACAAGTATTGGTGGAATTTGGTCATGCCCATATATGATAGGAAGTCTTTCCTTCTCCACCTGCAAGTGGTTGCAGTGTGCTTTGGTGAGGCATTTAGATGTGAAGGCAATTGGAATTGGCTGTCCAGTGATCCATCTTTGTCCAAGAGTACAGCACCAATCCCGTATGAGGTTGCTTCAACTGCAAGTACAGCCAGCTTAGTGGAATCAAAATGTACGAGACATTGATTGCTCAATAAAGAATCTTTCTGTTTCTGAAATGTGACTTGACACTCCCTAGTCCACTCATACAGAACATTCTTTCATCAAGAGCAATGCAGTGGAATTGCAATCTGTGCAGCATTTAGAAAGAACAGAATGTGATAAGTTAGTTTAGTCAACACAACTTGGAGTTCACTGACATTTGAAACCGCCCTGTTAAATTGTTAAAAGCTTAGTCAGCCAGTGTCGTAATTTTGAAATGAGAGTTAATATGACTGTTGCATAGTAAATATTTTGCGAAGCTCAGTTGTGGAAACTAAGCCACTGATTATTAAAAGTAATGTCATTAGGGAATACACCTGACTGACTCCACAAAATAAGAGGGCATGTACATTCACGAGTGAGTGGTTCAAAATAAGAATTAATACTGTAAAGGAAATGGGTCATAAGTATAGTTACATTGATACACACTCAATTGTATGCGAACGTACGATCGGGATAGAGGCACATACGTTCTAAATACTATCATTACCCATGGCCTGGGTAAAAAGAATTATGGTTAAAATGCATTTATTCTCCTAAGAAAGAAAATAATCAGACTTCATAATTAAATGAAAAGAAAGATTGCAGGTTCTGAATGTTGCGGCAAATGTGACCTAAATATTCAAATTGACATTGGTGGCCACAAAGGGAAAGAGATGAACACATTCACATACCTCTATTGTTGAGCAGCACCATCGTGAAGATCGTTGCCTCCATCTAAATTTTCCGTACAAACTTAAAATAATAATAATCTTTCAGAGATACTGGAGCCTGCATTCATGGTAACGTAAATGAGAAAGTCATTTTGTTTCAGCTGTTGCTTTCATTATTTAGCACAATTTCACCAGTAATTACACAGCACTTCTTATCATCAGGACATGAGGACAACAAAAGGTAATATTACTAAAACTAATAAACGAAGAGAGTAAATCTTCTTTTGTCCATCAATGCTAAATACTTTTCAAATTAATCTTTGGTATGAGAGTTGAATAATTATCTGTACATTTATCAATAAGAAAAAAATTATTAAGTTCCTTTATGCATTCCAAGGAGCTGCGAGGTCCTGGATGGCAGTTAAGTGTGACTGCAAAAGATATATGTCCCGACTGTTGATCACATGTCCTAAACATTTAATCTCAGTGTGGAGGAAGAAGCACTATTGAGAAAATTTAGATAATCGGCATTTGAAGCTGTCTGCCACACAATTATACTGTTGCAAACATATATTGCATGTAAGGACCACAAAGATAAGGTATGAGAAACTAGGGCTCATATGGAGACATATAAACAGTTGTTTTTCCCTCGCTTCATTTACAAGTGGAATAGGAAAGGAAATGGCAAGTAGTGGTACAGGATACCCTTCACCACACACCATATTGTGGCATGCGGAGTATCTAGGTAGATGTAGATGTAGAACCCAGCATCAGAGAGCACTTGAAACAATTTCCTGAGGTTGGCAAGCTGTCCATCAGGACTACAACCCAAAACTACAATGTCTTCCAGATAGTTCAAACAAGAAGGAACTGTAGTAGTCAGCTGTAATAAGTAGCATAGAAAAATTGCAGGTGCTGATGCACTGCCAAAGACCAACCACAAAAACTTAAATAACCACATGTGGGACTTGACCACAAAAACTTGTTGGGACAGTTCATTGAAGGAAGACACAAATAAGCACAGTGAAGTTCCGTCTTGGAGACGAAGTGACCTGCACCCAGCTTGTCCACAAGTTCTTTGGGCCATGGCCAAGGAAAATAGTTAATCACTATCATGGATTTACAATTGTCCTGAAATATATTATTTGCCTAAAGGTTTCTTTCTAATTATTCAAAGTTGATGGCCACTAAGCAGCTGTGATGGGGAATCGCACCAATGTCCTGCCAAGATAAGAGTTCTTTTGCCACTTGATCTCCGATAGCATGAGTGACAGGCCATGCTCAGAAAAACTGCGGTTACACATTATCTTTCATGGCAACGTGCGCCCTGAAATAATTAGCTTGGCCTAGGCTATCTTGAAAAATGTCACTAAATTCATCACAAAGTTCATCTGCCATCAAAAAGGAGTTCACTGAAAGAACATTGTCTTGAATGTGCAACCAAACAGACCAGAAGAGTCTACACCTAAAATATATTGGTGAATGAAACTGTTTTAGTAACATTACAAAATATGACACTAGTCTGCAAATATATAGCACAGGGAGTGTCATGTCCACCACAATCAGAAAAAGTTGTTTGTCATTTGTGTTGATCGTGTTTGTGTAACAGATCGAAGTACTTCTGTTCAACAAAGTCACTGGTGCACCAGAGTCTTAACTGCGTGCATATTTTGTGTATGACAATCTGCATAGTAACAAACAATTTATTGGCAATGTGCTTAGAAAAAAAATCATTTATGTTCATTGAATGAGACCATGTAGAATGGTGACAGTGCTTCTTGGACCTGTGTTTTTTTTTAAACTCACAGACTGAACATGACCATGCTTGCCATGATGATAATACTTAGCATCAAGACAGGGGCACACATGTCACTTGTGGGCCGTTGGAACATCAATGGCAGGGTTTAATACTGATATCCTGCTCTCTAGTACACTGGTTGTATTTACGTTGCTACCCTGTCTAAGAGTTTGTGTGGTACGTTGTGTGAATTATGGGCACAATGTGTTTACCAATACTCTGAATCAAATAGGAGCAGGATCAAAGTATAATGCTACACTATCACAAAATTTCCGATGCTCCACTATTCCAAAACCTATTGCGAGCTAGGATAAGGATACTTAAGAATCTGTTAACGTATGTGAGGATGTAATACATTTTGAGTAATAACATCCCTAATCACGGCATCGCTATAGTAATGTCCACACTCACTCTTGTAGCTGAAATGGCATGTAAGTCCTTGTAAGTCAGCTACCCACTGCTTGTGTGTGTGATTGAGTTGTCTATGAAAACAAAAGAAGTTGTAAATTGCAGCTGCCACATTAATCTGTTCATCTTAATCATTGTCTAGTGCACCCATTAGTTCTTCATAAAAAAACACTTTCAGGACGGTCAATATGAAAAAGTTTGCAGACCAGCTGGTGAACAGATACTCCCACTGTTGCAAGAGAATAAGGATGCCTGTCCGTACCTTCATTGTGATGCACTATGAAGTATGACTTGAGCTGTGCACGGTACTCGAACCATTCCTCTTGTGTAGAATCAAATGCAAAGAATGGCAGTACAAAAACAGGTGCTGCTTGTTGTGGCAATACTGCAGGTGTTGAGGGCAATATTGCTGTGTTTGCTTGCTTAGCAAGCAGTGTCGCCATCATCTCCATGAGTTGCTGCATCTGCTGCACCTGAAGCTGAACTGTCTAAGTTACTGACAGTTATTGTGGAGGACTGCCCAAATGAAACGCACATAAAATGACAAGAAAAATCACTGTATCAATGAAAATAATCAATTTTTGAAAATATACATAATTGGATAGATAAAAAATCTACTCACCAAGTGGCAGCAGGAGAACACACATATAAAAAGGTATTATAGGTTGCTAGCTTCTTCTGGCAGAAGGGTTGAGGGGAAAGGAAGAAGGGTGAAGGAAAAGGACTGGTGATGTTGAAAAAAAGGGATAGAGTTTGAAAAAGTCGCCCAGAACTGTGGCTCAGGGGAGACTTACCGGATGGATGAGAAGAAAAGATTGATTGTTGGGAACTGCACTGGATGAGATTTCAAAACCTGAGAGCTTATAGGTAGAAGATAGGGTAATATGCAAGACAGGGGTAACTGCTAAAACATCGTGCACAAGTTAATAAAAGTGGAAAGCTAAGTGCATTATACGCGGTAGAGGTGGGAGGGAGATGGTGAAAAAAGGACAGGTCAGAAAATGAAAGATGTAGAAAACTAAAAGTGAGTGAAGAAAGGAATAGGTACAGTGAAGAAATTGTGAGACTAAGAAATTAACATAAATTAATACCAGGTGTATGGTGAGAACCAAGGACACCAGTTCCCATCTGGGGAGTTCTGAGAAGCTGGTTTTTGAGGGAAGAATCCAAATGGCACATGTGGCGAAAAAGGCACAAAGGTCACAACTGTCATGTTGTAGAGATGCTCTGCAACAGAATATTATGTATTGCCAGTATACACCCTCTGACCATGCCCATTCATCCTAACCAATAACTTGGTGGTATTCATGCTGATTTCAAAGGCTGGCAGTGTTTACATAACAGGTATATGATGTGGTGCTTCACAGATGGTGCTCCTTTGATAGTTATGTTTTACCACTTAAAGGGCTGTTATTGGTGGTGGTAGGAGGGTCCATAGCGAAAGTCTTATAGTGGGGATTGTCAGAGGGGTAGGTGCCACAGAATAGGGGAATGGGTGCAGGCACAGTGTCTGACAAGGATGTTGCGAAGACTGGGAGAGTGACAAAAAGCTATTCTAGTTGTGGTGGTTGAAATGTCAGATGGACTGGACCTCATTTCAGGGCATGATTTTAGGAAGTCATAGCTTTGTTGAAGTAGCTGAGTAATACATTCAAGACCAGGATAATCTGAATGACAAGTGGCGTTTTCCAAAGTAGGTTTTTGAAGGGATCAGCGTACCAGGGTTGGATATGATGGCCTGGGAAATCTGTTTTTGAACTTGGCTGGTGGGGTAATTACATCCAGTGAAGACTGAGTTGATAATGATGGTGTATTGCTGTGAAGAGTTTGCTTCTGAAGAAATAAAGAGTCTGCTTCTGAAGAAATACGTTTGCCTCGAATGCCAAGGCTGTATGGAAGGGAACATTTGACATGGAAAAGATGACAACTGTCAAAATGTATGTACTTTAGTTTGTTAGTAGGTTCTATGTGAACAGAAGGGTGTAGCTGACCTTCGGCGAGAATATGAGATCAACAGCAATGAAGGTGGCTAGGGATTTGGAATAGGACCATGTGAAATTTAATTGGAAGAGTGTGTATACAGACTCTAGGAATTTTAACAGGTCTGCCTTACCGTGAGTCCATATGGTGAAAATGTCATCACTGTATCTAAATCAGACCAAGGGCAGAAGGCTTGAAGATCCCAGAAAAGCCCCCTCCAAGCGACTCATGAAAAGGTTGGCATAGGAAGGAGCCATCCTGGTTCCCATGGCTGCACCCCTGATCTGTATGTATGTCTGCTCCTCAAAGGTGAAATAGTTGTTGGTAAGTATAAAGTTGATTAAGGTGAGCATGAAGGGTGTCTGTTATATGAAATCATGGTGTTTGTTTTTTCTGACATGTCTGAAAGGACAGACACAATGCAGAATCCGCAGCTGTGATACATTATATGTAAAATGGAGTTGGAGGGGGGAGAAAGGAAAGGAAAGGAAAGGGAGGATTCATGACGTCAGCTGCATTGGGACATTACGCAGAATCAGCAACGATGAGTGAAAATGTGTGCTGGACCTTCTAGCAGGAGATCCATGGTTTGAATCTCAGTGTGGCACACATTTTTGCTTGTCACTGCTGATTCTGCTTGATGTCCAGATGCAGCTGACATCACCAATTCCTTGCCTTTCCTTTCCTTTGTGCCCCTTCCACCTTCACGTTACAGATAAGGAAGGATGTCATAGGTTTGGAATCAGGTGGGTGCAGACTGAGGAAATGTTCAGCCATAGACAGCCCTGTACATGGGGGATGTTGGAGTAGAGGGAAGTGGCATCAGTAGTGACAAGCAATGTTTGTGATGGGAGTGGGATGGGCACAGATTTCAGATGATCTGGGAAGTGGTTGTTGTATTTAATATAGCAGAGATGTGTTTGTACTATGGGTTGCAGGTGTTGATAACGAAGGCAGACATACGTTCGGTGAGTACTATGAAGCCAGCTGCTATGGGACAGCCAGAGTGATTGGGTTTGTGGATCTTAGGAAGAAGGTAAAAGGTGGGAGTGTGTGGTTTGGATGGGGTAAGAAGTTGTATGGCTTGAGGTATTAGTCCTTGTGAGGGTCAGGTTTTAAGGAGGGAGTGCAGGTCAGTTTGAATAAAAGGGATGGGATCTTGATGGCAGATGCTGTATGTAAAGGTGTCAGAGAGGTGGTGTAGATCTTGACTCACATACTCCCGTTGATCAAGTACCACAGTGGAAGATCCCTGGTACTCCTGAATTCCTCCCAAAAACAACTTTGGAGTACACCACTTGTCACTCAGTATTATCCTGGTCTTGAATGTTATTAATCACCTAACTTCAAAAGGACTCCGACTTCCTAAAATTATGCCTTGAAATGAGGTCCATTCTGTATGAGGTTTGCCCACCATACCTAGAATAGCTTGTTGTTGTCCTCCCAGTCTCTGCAGTCTCTTTGTCTGACACCCATTTCCCTACTCTATGGCTCCTACCACTGTGACCATCCCCACTGCAATACTTGCCCTATGCACTCTCCTGCCACCACCTGTACCAGCCCTGTAACTGGCAAAACATATACCATCGAAGGGGGAGCCACTGGTGAAATGACACTTGTTGTGTATCAGCTGTTATGTAAGCACTGTTTGACCTTTTATATTGGCATGACTACTATAAAGTTATCAGTTAGGATGAATGGGCATAGGCAGAGGGTGTATATTGGCAACACACATTATCCTGTTGCAGAGCATGCCCTAAGACAGTCGTGACCTCGATGCTTATTTCAGCACATGTGCCATGTGGATTCTTACCCCAGACAGCAGTTTCTCAGAACTCCACAGGTGGGAACTGGCACTACAACATGTTCTTGGTCCTCGCCTCTCAGCTGGCCTTAATTTGTGTTAATTTCTTCGGTCTCAGCATTTCTTCACAGTAACTATTCCTGTCTTCACTCCCTCTTAGTTTTCTACATCTTTCATTTTCTGATGTGTCTATTTTTCGCCTTCCCCTTCCCTCATCTGTCGCTTTCAATACAATTAGCTATCCACTCTTGTTACCTTGTGCACGATATTTTAGCAGTAATCTTTGTCTTGCATATTATCACATCTTCCACCTTTAAGCTCTCAGGTTTTCAAATTTTGTCCAGTGCAGTCCCCAACAATAAGTCTTTCTTTCTCAACCTGTCCAGTAAGCCTCCCCCGAGCCACCTTTCCCTACACCTTTCCCGAAAACTCACCAGTCCTTTCACTTCACCCCTTTTCCTTCCCCTTCAATACTTCTGCCAGAAGAAAGAGCCATTGGCTTCAAAACCTTGCAAACTATAATACCTTTTTATATGTGTGTCCTCTTGTCACCAATTGGTGAGCAGTTCCTTTTTTTATTTTTTTTTTATTTGTCCAACTAAGAAATATTGCTAGGAATATCAGCCTCTGAAAAGCACAAGAAAACACATTTAGTTGCAGGGCCAATGCTCTGTAACACACTCAGAAACACTGAAGCAAAGTACCAGGAAGCATGGTGAAGGACCACAGTTCTTCAAGAAAGACACACAATTAATATCATTGCCAGTTGTTCATATGGCGAGAAATAGAATCAAGTAGCAACCAACACAGTTTTCCCTCATTGGTAGATGTTTGGCTATCTCGGTGGTATATGACTAGGAGTTCGTGGGTTCTGAGACACAGAGCAAAATAGTGAGATGCACACACAGTGTTTGATAACCTCTTTTGCTGAACTTGAATAACAGCAAATCCAGAGCAAAATCCAAAGTGAGTACATGAGATAAACTGGTTTGATATCAACTATAACAACAGAGGTGAAGTGACAAAACTTCAACTAGGCAGCATAACTCTGGTGCGGCTTTCTTTTGCCGGCCCTGTGATGGCGCTGGCCATGCGGGCTATAGAGGGTGTGTCTCGTATCTGGCTCCAGATTGGCGGTGCAGTTACATGGGTTACTGCCAACTTCTAGACATGGACTGGTGTGACATGGTATCAGTAGTGCACGATACTACCCGATAATAGTATATATATCCAAGGGAGCAGCTCTGATGGCTCTAATTATCTGTGTCATATATTCAGTCAACCATATGTCACAATTATTAACTCTTTGGAGACTGGGCTTTCAATAGCACTTCAGATTTGATGGAGTAATATTTTAACATGTTACTTCTCTGGAATGCAAAATGCAAATTCATTGACTTTTATGTAAAATTAAAGACACTTATTTCTGTTTGGTTCCTGGTTTCTCAACACAGAAGAGAAGTATTACTGGCACTATGACTAAAAGCTGGAAAAGAAACCAGTTTTTTTCATTTCTTCAGTTGTTTTCTTTTAAATAGGTAGTATGCTATCTTTTGGTCAGATCTACTAAGACCAGTCTTGCAAATGTTGTAGCCTTACATTACATTGGACCTAATTTCTGTGAAAGACCTTGCCAGCAACCATACAACTATATTGTTAATGGAAGCTAGGTGAAACGCTGATAGCATTAGTATGTTTAACTGTGTCCATCCATTTCAGACCAAATGTTGCTCTGTTTTGACATATACACAAAATGTTGCTTGGCTTTGAAGTGTACAGATGCTTCCATAATCAGCTAGAAGAGCATATGTTGAAAAGTCGACCTGTATACAATCAGTTGCCAGGTACACAGTTTCCATTCTTACATAAATGCAATTTGGCAGGATCAACCTGAAATGACTGTGGCTCACAACAGTAACAGCAAAAATTTGGGAGCAATGATTACTGAAGTTTTTGAGAAAACACATTTGATTAATTTAATAACTTCAAGTTGAACAAATATATTTCAAGGAAGACGCAGTACATGAAAGTGACAGATCAAGTAAACAGAGTAAGACGTGTGTACACTTTAACAGTCAAATCATAACTGAGTCCAAGTCTAGCGGCTGCTGGCTGGCTGGCTGCTTAGGTGGCGCTGCTGCTGCATGGCTGGCAGACAGCGCCGCATGTAGAGGACGCGCGCAACCGCGCAACAGCACTTTGAAAGATCGGCGAGTCACAATACTTTTCCCCCCTTTGAATGTTTTTGCACAGGTCTTGATGGAGGTGGCCTGTAGATTGCTAACGTCCATAAGTGTTGTTTGACTGGCCGTAAAGTCTCGAGGAGGAGGCTTCCCGTACGGACGGAAGTATCCCCAATGATAACGGGTCGAGATGACAGGAGACATGGGGGTAGAATCTGCTGGGGCCCTGTGCACCAATCTGCCTGTTGCGGCAAGTCCAGTTGTTATAACAGGAGACATGGGCGATGTGTCCATGTCCGTAGGAGAAGGAGGTGAGTAGAGTTTCTCCGACTGATGATGGTCATCTGGTTCCTGCATGGGCACATCTCCTGGTGGCGTCAGTTCTTGTGCTGGCACCGATATGATGGTGAGAGGACTGCGTTGTGAGTAATGAGAGATTTGAGGATCCCAAGCGTCAGGTAGCGCCGAAGGTGGTGTAGCAGCATCCGGAACAGGCGTTGGCAGCACACGAAGCCGAAGCTGGTCCGAATGACGCACTGCAACACCCGTGTCCATCTGGATTTCATACAGGCGTTGGCCACGGTGTCGTAAGATGTGGCCAGGACTCCATTTTGGCCGCCTGCCATATCCCCGTAGCCATACAAGGTCGTTGGCGGTGAACCGGCCAAGCGAAGGCACCCACGGCCATGAGGTGGAAGGTCGCAGAAGATGAAGTAGCGTGCGGGGCTGTCACCATGTAAGAGCTCAGCCGGGCTGTGGTCGCCCATGGGGGTGAAATGGTAAGAAGCCAGAAATTGGAGAAGCGCAGCAGAAGAAGTCAGGAGTTTCCTCATCTGAGCCTTAAATGTGCGGACCAGTCGTTCAGCCTCACCGTTTGACTGTGGATGGAACGGAGGGGCCGTGAGATGCATGACGCCATGACGGGCACAAAAATCCGCAAAATCGGAAGAGGCAAATTGCGGACCATTATCAGTAACAAGAGTAGAGGGAAGGCCTTCCAAAGAGAAAATGCGAGCTAGTGCATTGGTGGTTGCCGCGGTGGTAGGCGACGTGCAACAGACAATGAAAGGAAAGTTAGAGTAGGCGTCAATAACGAGAAGCCAGTAAGTACCTAAAAAAGGTTCTGTGAAGTCAGCATGAATACTCTCCCAGGGCTTCTCAGGCGAAGGCCACGGTGACAAAGATGACTTCGGGGCGGAGGCCTGTGACGCACAAGGGCCTCAGGCAGCGACCATGTGTGCGATTTCAGAGTCGATGCCGGGCCAGTACACATGACAGCGTGCCAGAGATTTTGTGTGAGAGACACCCCAGTGCCCTTGGTGAAGGAGGCGCAAGACCGAAGCATGCAAAGACGCAGGTACCACAACATGCGGCGAAGCATTTTCGGTGGAAAGGAGGATAACACCATCCCTAGCTGTGAGGTGGTAACACAAAGCATAGTAGTTCCACAACAAATCAGAAGTCTTAGCGGATGGACGATCTTGCCCAACCCTTCTGAATACAGTGTAAAACCCGGGAGAGGGTAGGGTCAGCACCTGTAGCAGCCGCCAGCCGGTCCCCGGTGATGGGGAACCCGTCCACAACCTGCTGCTCAGCAACGTCCAGGTGGAAACACAAAAGTTCATCCCTATCGAATGCCAGATCAGGACCCATGGGAAGGCGAGACAGTGCACCAGCATTTGCATGTTGAGCTGTCGGCCGGAAATGAATCTCATAATTGAAACGAGACAAGTAAAGAGCCCAATGCTGGAGGCAGTGTGCAGCCTTGTTGGGAAGTGACGTTGATGGATGAAACAAGGAAACAAGTTGTTTGTGATCCATAACAAGATGAAATTTCGATCCATAGAGAAAAACACCAAACTTATGAAGAGCATAAATAATGGCCAATGCTTATTTTTCAATTTTAGAATACTT
The DNA here is from genome assembly GCF_023898315.1 of Schistocerca nitens. NCBI lineage: Eukaryota > Metazoa > Arthropoda > Insecta > Orthoptera > Acrididae > Schistocerca > Schistocerca nitens. The sequence continues at coordinate 286,543,457 of NC_064620.1, forward strand.
TTGTTGGGCATCCGTGAGCGTTTTGGAGGCATAAGCAATGGGTTGTTCAGAACCGTCAGAAAAAAGGTGCGCAAGGACTGCACTGACCCCGTATTGAGCGGTGTCCGTGGCAAGAACAAAATGTTGGCCAGGTCAATAAGTAGCCAGGCATGGACCCTGCTTCAGCATAGTCTTCAATTTCTGGAAAGCCGCATCGCATGACGCGGACCAGTGAAAAGGCATGTTTTTATGCAACAGGTGATGCAACGGCTGAGCCACTGAAGCAGCAGACGGTAAAAACTTGTGATAGTATGCTATTTTCCCCAAGAAGGCCTGCAGTTCCTTAACAAATGTAGGGCGAGGAAGGGCATCGATCACAGCGACAGTTTGCTGAAGCGGATGAATACCGTCCCAATAGAGTTGAAACCCCATGTACGTGATAGATGCGTGAAAAAATTTTGATTTCTGAAGATTACACTTAAGACCGGCAGTCTGTAAGACATGAAAAAGTGTGCGGAGATTTTGAAGATGTTCGTCAGTGGTGGAGCCAGTGACAACAATGTCGTCCATGTAATTGATACACCCAGGGACAGTGAGCAATAATTGTTCCAAGAATCGCTGAAAGAGAGCGGGGGCGATGGCAACCCCGAATGGCAATCGTTGGTATTGATAGAGGCCGAAAGGCGTGTTAAGGACCAGAAACTGCCAGGAAGCAGCATCGAGAGGAAGTTGATGATAAGCTTCTGACAGGTCAAGTTTAGAAAAATACTGGCCTCCAGCAAGTTTAGTGAACAATTCTTCAGGTCGAGACATAGGGTAAGTGTCAATAAGGCATTGAGCATTTACAGTGACTTTGAAATCACCACAGAGACGAATATCACCATTTGGCTTAGCAACGACAATGACAGGAGAGGACCACTCACTGGAAGTGACAGGAAGCAAGACCCCTGAAGCAGTGAGACGATCCAGCGCTCGTTTGACCTGATCACGAAGGGCCACTTAGGCCGAGCAGTGGGTTTGAGGATGATTTGAGCTTCAAAGTTGTTTGCACGACCTAACCCAGGAGAAAGAAGGGACGAAAATGTCGTCGACAAGGAATCCAATTGAGCATAATGAATAGCATCAGAGACGATATTGACAGAGTCATACACCTCAGCATCAAATTGTCCCAAGAGAGAAATCTTCTGTTTATTGTAAGTCCGTAACTGCTTAGTGACAGGTGAGAGGATTGGAGAACCCAACTGAAGATACATCTGAGAATTGATGATAGTGGCAGCAGAACCAGTATCCACCTGCATGCGAACATCTTGACCAAGTATTTGGACAGTGAGGAATAACATCCCTGAAAGGGAAGAAGTGCAACTGACAGACAACACAGAATCAGAATCAGCGTCATGTTCATGAACATCATGTATGCGGTCAGATTTGCAAAGGGATGACACATGACCCTTTTTTTTGCATTTGTGACACAGTTTCTTAAAGGTTTGTTTACGGTTAGGCTGAGGCTGCGCTTGGGGGCATACTGCGGCCACGTCGGCTGGCGAGAACATGCCACATGCTTCGTCAACATCGCACTGGGGTTGTATTTCCCCGACGTCGCCCCATGCCTCTATTTGCGCTCCAGCGGCTCGAGAAATCTCAAAAGACTGAGCGATGGATAGGACTTCATCTAGAGTCGGATTTGCCAACTGAAGGGCACATTGCCTAACTTCTTTGTCGGGAGCTGATCGGTTAATAGCATCCCGTACCACGGAATCGGCGTAGGATTCTTTGTGAATTTCAGTAACAAATCGACACTTTTTACTGAGGTCGTGAAGTTCAGTAGCCCAAGCGCGATAGGATTGATTTGGTTGTTTTTGACAACGATAAAAGGCAACACGAGAGGCTACCACATGCATTTGCTTTTGAAAATAGATGGACAGAAGTGAGCACATTTTAGCAAAGGACAAAGATGCAGGATCCTTCAAAGGAGCCAATTGCGACAACAACCGATACATTTGAGGTGAAATCCATGAAAGGAACAGAGACTCACATGTTTGTTCATTCGCGACATGAAATGCCAAGAAGTGCTGTTGAAAATGTTTTTCGTAATCAGACCAGTCTTCCGCCGTCTCGTCGTAAGGAGGAAAAGTAGGTAGAGACAACGACGAAATCACGAATTGCATTTGTGAGAAGCATTTGCTGTTCTATGAGACCTTGCAATAGTTGCTCTAAAGTAGCCATGGAAACATGTGGGTCAACGATGGAAAAGAAAAGTCACTACCTCGTCGCCAATTGTAATAACTTCAAGTTGAACAAATATATTTCAAGAAAGACGCAATACATGAAAGTCACAGATCAAGTAAACAGAGTAAGACGTGTGTACACCTTAACAGTCAAATCATAACTGAGTCCAACTCTAGCGGCCGCTGGCTGGCTGGCCGCTTAGGTGGTGCTGCTGCTGCATGGCTGGCAGACAGCGCTGCATGTAGAGGACGCACTTTGAAAGCTTGGCGAGTCACAACAATTAATTGTAGTGAAAAACAGTTAAACCTCATTCATTTGCCCCAGATACGGCTTGGCGTCCCATATTTTGTACTTTTTTTGTTCTATGAGGTACACCTTTGTAAAAACATAAAGCAGCCACTAGATGATAGTATTGAGATCTGATATCAGTATTGTTGTAAAATTATTCATTTGATTATTGTAAAATCAGTGGCAGCTCTGAAATTGGCCAAGTAGTTTGCTTACATCTAGTGTTTGAAGGAGAGTGTTGTGAAAATGGAAATTTCATGTGCAGGCTTGTGTTGAATGATTTTTGTTAAGGCCTAACTTAGCAAAAATACAGCAAATCACTTCAGTTGACTTTTGGTAACCAATCACCTTCACAAAAGACTGTTTACAACTGGAATTGGATTGCAGAATTTCATCATGGTCAGCTTCTGTTAGTCATAAACTTCGAGAATGTTCATCAAAATAGGTTGTAATTCCAATACGAACTGATGCTGTGCTTAAGATGATCGAAGAGGATTAGTAGATGGCTTATTTTGAGACACAGGCATCCTTAGGCATATCAGATGCTGCAGTACCTTCAATTTCCCATGAACATTTAACTGTGAAAAAGATCTGCTACCGATCCATTATGAAGAGGCAGCTAGATAATTCAGCCTCCGCACTCCTTGCCACACCATGTGAATAGCATACTAGATTTTCCATCTGAGTGTTAGCAGACTGTTGAGAAATTGATGTGCATTTCTTCTTGTCCTTGTGGATTTATAATGATAGCAGCACACAGATTGTTTTGTGCACATCGCAGTGATTTTGGTCTGCTGCTCGATCTTGTCCCAGTTTGTAGTTTCTGAATCTGGGTCATTAGTTCTGAAAGCTGTCTTTCCTGATGGGAAAGTGTGTCATCTTGAGATGGAGATGACACAGTTTCTGTGCTATATATGAACTGACTGGATGTCATAATTTCTACGATTTTGTCAGCTGTAGAAGCCATTGCTTCAAGATTTACATCTTGACTAGATGCTAGTACAGAACATGCATTGGTTGGTGGTAGCTATTTAAGAAATATAGTTCTTAAAAATCACCGGTTACTCATGTTTCAGCAAGAGCATGCATCTCTCTGAGCGAAGTAGATTGCTTTTTGTCTCCTAGTTCTACTTCAGTTAGCAATTTTTTAGCTTTGTGTGGCTGATTGTTCAAATTCTGTGGCAAGACATGGTTTTAAGTTTGTATTTGGTAAAGTTGATTATGTTATAGACATGAAATCTGAAATCAGCTCAGTAACTTCACTATCAAGCAATCTTGAACCTTGATGAAACTTTATCACTTTCTTGCTGCTATTTGTGGTAATAAATTGGGAATCCACTTACAAAAAACATATCTTTCTGTCTTTTCCCCAGAAAGCTGGTATTTTCACTGCCACACATAATATTTCTATAGCCTTGTTGTATGATGGTGAGTTTTCCATGAAAAAACATATTTTAATTGCACAGTAAAATTGAAATAATAATTGGAGTGATTCTTGTGTGCTCACAATCATGTTGGAGTCACTGGTTATGGGTTCTAGTAAAAATAATTATTTATGTAGCACCACACACAGGAAACTTACCATGAATGCACTCAATATTAATTAATACCAGTTGCAGTGGAAATGATAAACAGAAAACTGATTACTTCAGTGTGTACCCTTAATTTGTACAGAGTTAACATTCTACTGTGTCCATTACAGCCACTAACCAAACCTTAAAAACAGGAACAAGGAAATGGAAATTCATGAGAGAAGATTAATCTTAGATATTTTCATTCAAGTGGAATGTATTTTATTTTATTTTATTTTGCGTATGGCAATACAGCGACAATATTTTATATAAGTACAACAAAATGTATAAAACAAAACAATGTGTAAATAGTACATGTGTGTAAGGGGGGAGGGGGGGGGAGGAAAAAAACAAGCAATAGCACAAAAGGATAAAGTACAAACACTCAAGACAAAATAACTACACGTTAAAAGCTTGACAAGCCTGACTAGAAACTCATTCATATATTTCAATCTCAATATCTAGATTTCACAGCCAATCCAAAGCAGAGGGTTTCGCATATATAACCTCAGAGACAGGTCCGGCGTATCTTCTTAAGGGGCATTCCTCAATAATATGGTGGACGTTCTGTTCTGGTGCTCCACAGTCACAGGCTGGTGAGTCGCATAGACCCCACTTGTACTCATAAGCATTGCATCTTGCATGGCCCATTCTGATATGGTTTAATTTAGCCCAGGTACATCTCTTCAGGTCAAAGTCCGGTAATTCCAGAGTAGGATCTTGAATACCTTGTTTATTAATTCCAGAGTCATTCCAAAAGTGCCACCATTGCTCCTTGATGTCAGGTTGATATTCTTGTGTATTAACCCATACAGGCTTCCGTGACTTCAAGCGGGTTGATGGTACTTCCTTCAAAACATCATGGATTGGTAGATTCTGTGAGTAATCTGAGTCATGAATTTTTGACCACTCTCTTGCTGCTGCTTCTTGCCTTCTCAATTGTGGAGGTGGGATATTGCTTAGAGTATGCAGCCAAGGGACTGGGGTGAATTTAATAGTACCCGTTATTATCCTCATATACTCATTCAACTGGACATCGATTTTCTTTGTATGAGTGCTCAAATGCCAGACAGCGAGCAATATTTGGCAACAGGATATACCAGGGCTATTGTGGCAGTACGTAAGGTGGATGCTTAAGCTCCCCAAGTCGAGCCAGCCAATTTTCTCAGGATGTTGTTGTGACTCTTTAGTTTTTGGCTTATGTTTTCTAGATGTTTTTTGTAAGTCGGGGAGCGGTCTAATGTTATGCCAAGGTATTTGGGGTTGAAGTTGTGTTTGACTCTTTGTTCACATAAGTTCACATTCAGTTCCTGGTGGGCCATTTTATTGTTCATGTGGAAAGCACACACCTCAGTCTTGGTTGGATTAGGGCAGAGTCACCATTTTTTATAATAGGAATTCAAGGACTCCAGATCTTCTGTGAGTACGTTCGCTCCTTCCCCAAGTGTTTTAGTTTGTACAACTAGTGCCAAATCATAGGCGTAGCAAAATTTCCTGCTGACTGTATTTGGCAAGTTGCTAATACACAAATTAAAAAGGGTTGGAGCCAACACAGATCCTTGAGGGAGGCCATTCTTTATTTTATACGATCTGCTGGTGTTGTGGCCAATGCTCACTTTGAAAGACCTGTTCGTCAGCATGTTGTTCATTAAGGTTGCCAGTTGTAAACTAGGTATGTGTCTCTTGAACTTAAGCATAAGACCCTGGAGCCACACAGTGTCGTATGCCGACGACAGATCAACAAAAGCTGCACTTGACTTCATCCTGTTCTGGAATCCGCTTTCTGTATATGATGTTAGTGCTAAAATTTGTTCGCAACAGCTGCGCTTGTTTCTGAAACCTGCCTGATATGGAGGGGTTATTCCATCCATGCTGTCCTGAATTCTATTAAGTATTAGGCATTCCAACAACTTAAAGCATATAATCAAGAGGGCGATGGGGCGGTAGCTAGTTGGATCTTCTGGTAGCTTTCCATGTTTAAGGATTACTAGCGTGTGGGCTATTTTAAATTGCGTTGGGACTATTCCAGTGTTTAAAATGTTGGTGTAAAAGTTTCTTAGCCATGCTTTTCCATTAGGTCTGAGGTGTTTTATAAATTCTGGGAATATACCGTACAATCCCGCTGCTTTGCGTATTTTTAAGGTCTTTATCGCACCCTTGATTTCCTCTTCGCTAAATGGTGACGAAAGCGATGTATCATCATTCAGAGTTTTATCAAGTTCTTGTAGTAGTTCTTCTTTAGTTTCTGGTTCAGTTGTTGGATCAAGAGGGGTTTTCTCAGCATGCGCCTTTATGTGCAATGCCATCTCCGATGGTTTTATTTTAGGTTCCTGGTGGCGTGCTGAAGAGGAGTTACCAAGTTTCCTCAATAATGACCAGGCTTTTCTACTGGAATGTGTAAAATTCAGCTTGGACCTGAGTTCCTACCACTTGTGTTTTCTGTGTGTGTTTAGTCCCTCTGATATTTGTCCACCAATTTCAGGGTTTCCTGTTTCTTGGTATTTATCATAAAGTTTGTTAATATTACTGTCCCAGCAAGGAATATACTGTTGTCTAACTCCGCATGGTATATTCCTTTTTGCTGCAGCGATCACGACTCCAGTGAATCGTTTATAGTTTTCTTGCTTTGGGGTAATCCAGCACAAATTTTCATCAACTTCTTGAGCATATTTTGCCCAATTATCTTTCTTAAAGTTCCAATGCGGTTTATTGATAGATTTTACTACTGGGATTTGGAGGCCTATGTTAAGTATGGTGGGACGATGTTGGCTCTTTGGAAAGTGTTTCAGGACTCTTTTTGTATGGTATAGTGGGACTCTATCTGATCAGTGGACACAATGCAGAGATCAGGATTGGTATCTGTTTGCCATTTGGCCGATTGGAATGTCTTAGGGTCCATGGCATCATATATCACGTACATGTCTTGTACTTCAATCCACTCAGACAGAGCTTCTCCGTTTTCGTCGACGTTGTCATACCCTCAGAGAGTGTGACGGCTATTAAAATCCCCCACATACACGCAGGGGTTGGGCAGTACTGGTAAAGCTGGTGTTGGCCATTTACTTTGTGTGAGCTTATAAACGGCTGCTATGGTCATTGCATTAAGTTCAATAGCAATTATTTCTGTCATTAATTTCTTGGCATATCACTTCTTTGTACCCAGCAAAGTTGTCACCAAGATACAGAGCGGATCCATGAATGTGTGATGGCAGTGCTGCGACCATCCTGCAGCCTGGAATGGTGCATGCTGTTGTGTGCTCCTGCACTTGATGAGTTTCTTGGAGCGCTATGATGTCGATTTTATGATCGTTAGCCAGCTTGCTTATGTAGTCACATTTATCCCCTGTCAGGCCTTCTACATTAATTTGCAGAACGTGAACGATGGGTCCAATATCTTTAGTCTGTTGGCTATCAGAAGAGCCTTTCTCAATGATAGCATTCTTCTCTTTCTTGTTTTGTTGCTTTGTGTGGCCATGAGAGATCATTGATCTAGTTCGGCCACCATTTGTGTAGACTTTCTGCTGTCCTGCTATTGCAGTCCGTTGCCCGGGGTGCATCATCTTGGAGGTTGTCTACACATCGCACCCCATTCAAGTGGGAAATGAGGCAGCAGACAACTGTTTGTGTTCTATTACGTATCAAAACCGACAAAAATGGTTTGTTCACAGAGCACTTCCATAAAATTATCGTATGTTCTTTGGATAACTGGATGTGTCATGGCCATCTGTTTAGATGACTGGAGAACAGTTACTGCTGAATGAAACACAACAAATTGTTTGCCACAAGTCATTGATGAAAGTAGGAAAAATAACAGAAGTTTATAGCATTTTTTAACAGTAATAATTAAAACGAAACTCTACCTGAACAGGCCATGAAGCCCCAATGGTACTGACCGGCCGCCGTGTCAACCTCATCTCACAGGCATCATCGGACGCGGATGTGGGGAGCATGTGGTCAGCACACCACTCTCCCAGCTGTATGTCAGTTTATGAGACTGGAGCCACTACTTCTCAATCAAGTAGCTCCTCAGTTTGCCTCACAAGGGCTGAGTGCACCCCACTTGCCAACAACACACAGCGGACTGCATGGTCACCCATACAAGAACAGTAATAATTGGTAGCATTCCACTGCTTTCTGTCCTATGCATACACAACTACTGAAAGAAGCCAACAATTTTAATGTAAGACAAAGACCCACTGTCCAATGTGTTTCCAGTTTATGAATGTTACGAATGTGTTGTAGATTTTATAGTGTTTTGGCCTCATGAGCTAAGTTCCACAAACTGATGTGAGAGCATTGTCTCCCAAAACACTTTAAAAGAAGAAAGTTGAGCTGTGTGAAGGACAGAAAATGGTTGATGTTACCATTTATTACTGTTAAAATATAACAACCACTACCTCACACATTTAGAATGGATAATATTAAAGTTGTGCCTTTCTTCCCATGGCAGTAGCATCTGTCACACAGCATGTCAAACAGTCCGAGTATTTGATGAATAGAAACATTGAATTAAAGTCTCATTGCGGATATTCACCTGATTTATATTTACATGTATACAATGAAAGTCACATTATGGTGCATGGTGAAGGATCCTTCTGATACCACTATCCCCCCCCCCCCCCCCCTTTTCTTATTCCATTTGTGAATGGTGCATCAGAAGAATGATGTTGGGGCAACCTTAGTATGAGCTCTGCTTTCTCTGATTTTCTAGTTGTGGTTATTCTGCAATATGTATGTGCCAGGAATAAATATGATGCCATACTCTTCCCAGAAAGTACATTTGTGATTTCAGTAGTAAACCTCTTGATGGTGCACAGAGCCTCTCTTGTAGCATCTGCCACTATAGTTTGTTAAGCATCTTTATAAAGCTCTTATGCTGACTAAACAATGCTGTGATAAACACACTGCTCTTTGTTGGATCCTCTCTCTACCTTCTATTAGTGCTGCTTAGTAAGAGTCCCAGTAACTGCTCAGATGAGCATATTTTTTGTAATGGATGAATTTCATTTCCTTATGTTTCCTCAGAGAAATACAGTCTGACATCTGATTTTCATACATTAAGTTTTATGTGGTCATTCTACATTGCATTGCTCCAGATGGTTACTCATAGATATTTTGCATTATTTATGGTTTTCAGTGATTTGTTGCCAATAGAGTAAAACAGTGGTGGGTTTGCAAGTACACTTCTTGGGTTTGCCACCAGATCGTATTGTGTAAATTTCACAAAATTTCATCAATGCAACTACTTGACATCTTCAGATGGTGGTAGTTGCTGCTGTCACTGCTGCAAGGCCCAACTGATGATAATCGCGTGGTGGGATTGACATTTATCAGGCCGGGAGCAGGCGCTATGCAAGTGCGGGAAGTTGCTCGCAGTTGGAGGAAAGCGGCACTCCTACTGCCCCTGCTGGGAGCCGCAGAAAGGCCTTCCATGTGTGTGCTGTGGGCAACGACTGTGTTCCAGGATGCTCCTGTGGTTAAAAGTTATATTGAATCTCAGCAATGCATTGGATCGCATGATGAATTGGAAGTTCGTGTTTTCCCTGTTTTGATTTAATGGCAGCCAGTGCTGGATTCCAGGTAGTGCTTAGTTGAAAACCTGCAGACCTGTTGATAATATTGCCCGCTGTATGAATATATATGGGCTCCTTAACAACACAGTCCCAGAAAGATGATGCTGGGGATGAATTTCGGTCTTTTCGTGAAACATACAGTGCCCCATGTTCACGCAGTGTTCTACTACTGCTGATTTATCAGGTTGCCCAGGCATGTATGTCCACGGTGTTTGACACAATGTTCTTGCACGGTTCGGCATATCTCCCCAATATACGATTTTCCACATTGGCATGGGATCATATACACACCACGTTTCCTAAGGCCAACATTGTCTTTGACCGAACACGATAAATTCCTCAATTTTGCTGCTGGCTGAAAAAAAAACATTTAATGCCTTGCCTTTTGAGGATTCTTTCTATTCTGCCAGCTGCTGTAGCCGAGTGGTTCTGGCGCTTCAGTCTGGAACCACGCTGCTGCTACTACAGTTGCAGGTTCGAATCGTGCCTCAGGCATGGATTTGTGTGATGTCCTTAGGTTAGTTAGGTTTAAGTTGTTCTAAGCCTAGGGGACTGATGACCTCAGATGTTAAGTCCCATAGTGCTAGGTGCCATTTGAACTTTCTATTCTTGAAAACATGCCACCAAAATAGGGCAAAAATGCTGTTTCAGTGAGTGCCTCTTCATCTTCATTTACATTCCTGCTTCGAATTTGCTTAGAATGGAGTCCATGGTGTATCTATCAATTGGATTAGCCATTCTGTTGGAATACCGTTCTTAGGTGTTATAGTACACCAAGTAGACTCTTGGTGTCTGAGACCACATGTGCACTGTGTGCCAGAGAGCGTTGCGCAGAGTGGTGACACCTTGTGGCCTTCAAATCCTGCAAATATAGCTCCATATGAGTTGATTTGTGATAGATGCTGTGTCCCAGTGTGCTATCAACTTTTCTTGTGACTATGACAACTGGGGATGGTAAAAATGCCATCCTTGTCCACTTCCATTGTGAACTGTATATAGGGATGGAGTGAGTTCAGATGCCAGAGAAACACGGGTAATGTGTGTATTCCATGGGACCACACCACAAATGTATCATGTACATACCGCCAGAAGCAGGAAGGTTTGAGACTTGCTGACTGCAATGCTTTTTCTTCAAAGTCTTCCATAATATAGTTGGCCACCATGGGAGACAGAGGACTCCCCATGGCAACACTGTCCACTTGTTCAAAATATTGTTCAAAATACTGATCATTGAATAAGAAATAAGTTGAGGTAAGCACATGTTTAACAATACCACAATGTCTTTCTCAAACTGTCCGCTGATAAGATCTAATGAGTCCTGCAGAGGTACTTTCATAAATAAAAATGCAATATCAAAGCTAACGAAAAGATCCGACAGTTGTAGTGTTCAGGCATCCTATGAAGTTCTCTGAATTCCGGATATGGTGATCACACTTGTCTATGAGATGTCTCAACAGTGTAGTAAATGTCTGGCCAGAAAATAGGTAGGAGCTCCAATGTTGCTCACTATTGTGCAAGAAGTCCCATCGTTATGTATCTTGGGTAGGCTGTACAGTCTTGGGAGAACTGCAACCTGTTGGCATAGTCTGTTAATCACTTTAGAAGGAAAAGAACTCTTCTTGAGAAGATCTAATGCTTTTCTCTGGATCTTGTCAGTCAGATCCTCTCTTAGCGTGCAATAGGCAGGATCGTCAAGCTGCACCTCCATCTTGCATTCGCCTCGTGAGAGGAGGACACTGGCGTTCCCCTTATTGGCAAGTAAAATGACAAGGTATTTGTCTACTCTTAAAGTCTTGCAGAGCCTTTCTTTCTGCTGAGCTGATGTTGAACTTTCTTGGTGGGGCTCGTGTTAAAGTTCAGCAGTTGTTCTTGGTGTTGGTGCAGAGTCCAAACCTTTCTCGAGTACTGTAACAGCTGCATCATCCAGGATTCTGTCCATGAGATTAAACATGGTGCATTGATGTGGTGCATTCCCTTCTTGCAGTTGGGCATCAAGGTGAGTATACTTTGATACTTGGAAAACCTTGGCTTGTTGTTTTGACGAGTCGGCTAGCGCTATCTACCCAGTCCCAGGATACAGCTGAGAGATTCAAAGATATTTTCAGATGCAGTGATAGTAACTTTGTGGACACCATGTGCAGTTCCCGTCTTGTATAACATACCCTCGAAAAGGGGAATGCCACCATTCTTCTCTCACGAGGCGCTGCTCGACGATCCTGCCTATCGCAAGCTAAGAGACGATCCGACTGGCATGATCCAGAGAAAAACATTAGATCTTTTCAAGAAGAGTTCTATTCCATCTAAAGTGATTAAGAGCCTACACCAACAGGTTACAGTTCTCCCAAGACTGTACGTCGTACCCAAGATGTATAAGGATGGGACTCCTATTCACCCAATAGCTACCTATTTTCTGGACAAGCATCTTACTACATGTGTAGGTACATGGTGAAAGACCCCTCAGATATGGTAAAGTTAAAATTTATTAAAAAAAGACAAATAAAGAAATGAAACAGCTATCGACCGTAAGCATTGGCAAAGACATTAATTATGAATGCGCGGTAATGCGTGGGGGTGGACATTCGTTTTTCTTTGTACATGATTTTGTTTCACACTCTCGTACGTAGAAGGATGGTTAAGATGTATAGCTCGAAGTATGAAATATTATGAGTGTTATGTATTATATGTGAGTCTGAGTAAGAGAAGACTTAATGAAGTCGGCTGCCTGCATCTACAATTGAAATGTGAGAGAGGGAGTCCAAACAGCCTAAATTTGTACATGCAGAACATTCCTGATAATGCAATTGTACTATACTTTAAATTTCTTTCCATTTATTTTGTATGTATTATAATACATACTCTGTTGGGACCTTTCACAGGCAAGTGTGATCACCATACCCGGAATTCAAAGGACTCCATAAGATGCCTGAAGACACTTAAGTATGAAATATTATGAGTGTTATGTATTATATGTGAGTCTGAGTAAGAGAAGACTTAATGAAGTCAGCTGCCTGCATCTACAATTGAAATGTGAGAGAGGGAGTCCAAACAGCCTAAATTTGTACATGCAGAACATTCCTGATAATGCAATTGTACTACACTTTAAATTTCTTTCCATTTATTTTGTATGTATTATAATACATACTCTGTTGGGACCTCTCACAGGCAAGTGTGATCACCATATTTGGAATTCAAAGGACTCCATAAGATGCCTGAAGACACTTAAGCTACAACTGTTGGATTGTTTAGTTAGCTTTGGCGTTGTACCTTTACTTGTTAAAGTACCTCAGCAGGACTCATTAGTGCCTATCAGCAGCCAGTTTGAGAAAGATATTGTGGCATTTTTTTAAAAATATGCTTACCCCAACTTATTTCTTATTCAATAACCAGTATATTGAGCAAGTGGATGGTGTTGCCATGGGAAGTACTCTGTCTCCCATGGTGGTCAACTATTTTATGAAAGACTTTGAGGAAAAAGCACTGCAGTTGGCAAGTCTCAAACCCTCCTGCATCTGGCGGTATGTAGACAATACATTTGTGGTGTGGCCCCATGGAATAGACAAATTACCTGTGTTTCTCTGGCATTTGAACTTGCTCCATCTCAATATACAGTTCACAATGAAAGAGGTAAAGGATGGCATTTTACCGTTCCTGGATGTCATAGTCGCAAGAAAAGCCAATGGTACATTGGGACATAGTGCCTGTCACAAATCAACTCATACGGAGCTATATTTGCAGGCCACAAGTTGTCATTACCCTGTGCAACGTGGTACTGTCTTACGCTCTTTGGTGTATAGAGCACATGTGCTGTCAGATACTGACTATCTACCTGGTGAGCTATAACACCTAAGAATGGTATTCCAACAGAATGGCTGTTCCAATAGACAATATGCCAAGAATACCTTTCTAAGCAAATTCAAAGTGGGATGTAAATGAAGAGGTGGAGGTGTTCTTGCCCTATTTTGGCAGCTTGTATTCAAGAATGGAAAGAATCTCAAAAGGCATGACACCAATTTTGTTTTTAGGCCACCAGCAAAATTGAGGAATTTATTATGCTCGGTCAAAGATGATCTAGACCTTAGGAAATGTGGTGTGTATAAGATCCCATGCCAATGTGGAAAATCTTCTATTGGGCAGATATGCAAAACCATGCAAGAATATTGCGTTGAACACCATCATCATACATGCTGGGGTAACCTGATAAAGCAGTGGTAGCAGAGCATTTCTTAAACACAGGGCATCATATGTTTTACAAAAAGACTGAAATTTTATCCCCAGCTCATCTTTCTGGTACTGTGTTGTTAAGAAGGCCATACATGTCCATACAGCAGACAATCTTATCAACAGGTATGCAAGTTTTCTGCTAAGTGACACTTGGACTCCAGCACTGGCTGCCATTAAATCAAAACAGGGAAAACAAAAATTTCTGACTCATCACAGGACACAAAGCACTGCTGAGCTTTAATTCAGCTTTTAACACAGGAGCATCCAGAAGCACATCATTGCCCACAGCACATGCATGGAAGGCCTTTCTGCGACTCCCAGCAGGAGTGCCACTTTCCTCCAACTGCAAGTGTCTTCCTACGCACAGGTGTAGCCTGTCCAGCCTGATAAATTCCGATGCTGCTGCATGATTATCATCAGTTGCGTCTTGCAGTAGTGACAGCAGCAACTACCACCAACTGAAGGTGTCAAGCAGTTGCATCAATGAAATATTGTGCAGAATACAACCTGGCGGCAAACCCGAGAATTGTATTTGCAACAGATCCATCAGGAAAGCATGAAGAGTCACAGTAGTCGATTTCTTCATATAGTTACATGCAGTTCATTACATTTGCTTACATTTCTGCACCTATCATCAATCCTCTGCAGGTCTACCTGCTATACTCCAGTTTTCTGATATTACTTATATATCTTTTAAAAGCTGTCAGTTTGAAGTACATAAATTTTAATGGTGAATATTTTGAGAAGTAATAAAATTATTTGTAACAAAAATTGTTTTTCTTTCATTATTTGGGTAAAAGTTACAGGGTGAGTCTTGTATAATGCCCTGTTTTGGTACCTTAAGCCAATTTTTATAATGCTTATCATTGTAGAGCTCATGTACGGTGATAAGCAGTTGATCTGCTGTCAGGAAGCATGATCACATTGTAACACCTTGCAAAACTGGAAAGTGTTGTCACAGGGTGCCTTGTGTTCAGTTCAAATTGTTCATCTGAAGACTCAGTGTGTAATATTTTCCCTTAAGGCTGACTTACATTTGCAGAAATATTATTGTGATTCCTTGCATACTGCCCAATTAAAACACAGTTATGAGAAAGGATACTCTGAAGAATATAACTTGGCTCACCTAGAATGTGCAAGTGAGTTTTGATACATTTTTGGTTATAATTGGAACTATCTGGGCTCTAGTGTTATTCCTAAATATTTAAATGTTATCTCTTTCCTAGTAAGATGAACACATACATTGAACTTAAAGTTGACTTCTTATTACAAGAGTTACATAGCAAAGCAAGCTGCCCTTTCTTGGGTAATCTCCAGATGTTTCTTATTTTCTTATTATTATACAGTCAACAAGTTCTGGTATAAGACTAATTCTAAGTGGTTATTAATGTCAGTTTGCTCTGCTGTCTCAAGGTCATCTGCATATGCATATTTTCTTAAGTGAATAAATATTTGAAAAAAGAATTCAAAAAATTGTAAAAATAGTACGAGTCTAGTGGCAGTATTGTATTTTGACATATTGTCACCCTCCTAGTCGGATACACAACAGAATAAGCAGTCTGCTAGTTTTTCAAGTATTCCACTTACCGATACTTTTTTATTGAAAACTGAGAAATTAACTATATTTTGAAGTTACGTAATACATATAATGAATTTTTCTTCACCCAGCAAAAACTGATGTATAGTTATAGATTATATCACTAGAAGTCGTCAGATAGAATGATTACCTTGGTGTAAAACAACAGTAATTGGAGTATAGTGGCATGAAAAAGTTGGTATCCTATACTGAACTCCAATGATTGACACAACATCCCTCTCCTCCTTCCAAGAGAGTGAAAGGCAAGAGAAGAGGCACAAGGTTCCAAAGAAAGATGATCCTCTCTGAAGTGTCACTTACGATAGACACACTCTCTGGAAAGAAAGTAGCCAAACAATCTAGAAATAATATCCACAGATTACTTTAACACTGACAGAATGGAAAAGGAAAAAGTACACATATTAATTTCCTACCCTACAGTTAACTACCATCACACTGAAGTCTCTCCTCTGTTTCTTATTTCCTTATGGTTCAACTACTAACAGTTGTTTTATGATGTACGGTTCATGTTGTAACACTTTTCTCTTTCCACAACTTTTTTGTGTCATCAGTGAGTTGTAACTGGGAAAAATTGAGGGATTGGTCTTAAAATAAGTAAATATTTCTTCTTTGTCTCTTTAAGGGCAAATTCTCTAGAGGTCGTGGACGTGGCTCAGATGGCCCTCATCAACACGCCTACGAGATGTGGAAATCTGAAAGATATCAGATAGACCAAGAACGCATCAACAGACAGAAGACTGCAGGAGGAGAATGGAAGAGAGAATGGGACAAGGAAAAGGTGTCTGAAGAGTGAGTACATTTCTGTCATTATTAGAATTTTGATTAAAAAGTGTTTTCGGATCATGTGTAATAGAAAATGGTTTTACTGTTTTTTATTGTTATAAAGAGAAATGAGTCTTCATGTTTGCATAAATATTGGGCATCCCAGATTTAATTTCATACTTGATATTTCTGCTTTTGTGTGCACTTGATTCAGTTGTTGATAATGAGACTGAAGAATGACATCAAATGAAGTAAATAGAAGATAAACCATTGCCAATAGAGAATGAACATTTTCTTTTCTGGAAAGGGAAGGGAAATTACTTGGATTCCAAAAAAGTAAACTGAAGATTGAAGTACGCAGATTTGGGTAAACCTAGGCGAACTGTAAATATAAGATATTAAAAAACCTAATAACTTTAGCAATCTTTGTATGAGATTGGTATTTGATTGGAGGTACCAACTTTTTCCTGACAGTACTCTTCCTACTGTGTCACTTGAATATGTGTCTTGCTCTGATCTTCAACTGCAACCGCTCATTGGTACCTTTCCATAGTTGCTAACAACCATCAAACACTGGTCAAGTTAGTTTCATGATTTTTGCCCGAGATTTCTGGTGTTGGAGGGCGAGCTTCTATGAAGTTTGCTAGGAATGAGAGGAATTAACAGTAAGTTAACACTGGAGTTGGTCCATAACACTTATTTTGGCTTATTAATTGGTAGAATAAGGCTTGCAAAGGACAGTTCATCTACGTTGAGTCTTCTTCCAAGACCTGATATTAACTCAACTTTCTCCTAATTAGCTCTTCTGTAGTATGTGAACCCATTTTATTTTGATTATTTCCACTGGTGCTTGGATGAAAATAAAAAAATGCAGAGGTTTCTTTAGTTGTTTTTTTGTGTAAATGAGTCCTTATTTATGGAGTTTTGTCCATTTTGGGAACATACACTGAAAGAGCATTCACTTATTGTGTCTTTCAAGTGTAGTAATTTATACTCATCTACATCCGTACTCCGCAAGCCACCTGACGGTGTGTGGCGGAGCGTACCCTGAGTACCTCTATCGGTTCTCCCTTCTATTCCAGTCTCTTATTGTTCGTGGAAAGAAGGATTGTCGGTATGCTTCTGTGTGGGCTCTAATCTCTCTGATTTTATCCTCATAGTCTCTTCGCGAGATATACGTAGGAGGGAGCAATATACTGCTTGACTCTTCGGTGAAGGTATGTTCTCGAAACTTTAACAAAAGCCCATACCAAGCTACTGAGCATCTCTCCTGCAGAATCTTCCACTGGAGTTTATCTATCATCTCCGTAACGCTTTTGGGATTACTAAATGATCCTGTAACGAAGCGTGCTGCTCTCCGTTGGATCTCCTCTATCTCTTCTATCAACCCTATCTGGTATGGATCCCACACTGCTGAGCAGTATTCAAGCAGTGGGCGAACAAGCGTACTGTAACCTACTTCCTTCGTTTTGGGATTGCATTTCCTTAGGATTCTTCCAATGAATCTCAGTCTGGCATATGCTTTACCGACGATCAATTTTATATGATCATTCCATTTTAAATCACTCCTAATGCGTACTCCCAGATAATTTATGGAATTAGCTGCTTCCAGTTGCTGACCTGCTATATTGTAGCTAAATGATAAGGGATCTTTCTTTCTATGTATTCGCAGCACATTACACTTGTCTACATTGAGATTCAATTGCCATTCCCTGCACCATGCGTCAATTCGCTGCAGATCCTCCTGCATTTCGGTACAATTTTCCATTGTTACAACCTCTCGATATACCACAGCATCATCCGCAAAAAGGCTCAGTGAACTTCCGATGTCATCCACAAGATCATTTATGTATATTGTAAATATACTAAGTAAGTATACGAAGTTGCATTGTTTCAATTGTAGCATTATTCTACAGCTCTGTCGTTTTGGAACAATTAGTCTGAAAAGCCATTCTGTAAATTTAGGAAATAACTTAGTTTGAATGGCAGTTGTTCGAGTGAGATCAACAATTTGTTAAAATGACTTTGAGTGCTTCACTCTTCAAGACATTTAAATGTTCAACTGCTCTGTATTCAATACTCTTAATGAATATTTTTGAATAAAAGTTTATAACATTTTTCTACGGCAAAATTATAATTTCCACAACATCTTGTAAAAATCATAAGTTTTGCATTATTTTTTACATTATCGTTTATGAGAGAGAGAGAGAGGGGAGAGGTTTTTTTTTTTTTTTTTTTTTTTTTTTTTTTTTTGGGTGGGGGGGGCGGGGTGTTCGATGTGGAACATAGATTGTAAATGAACTGTAAAATTAACGTAAGTTGCTGTTTGTTACGTTCTCTGTTAATTTTACTGTAGTACTTCACTTTATTCTAGTACTGTAGTCACAGATAGCTGTATTTAGCATTGTTCTAAATGTTATGAAATTGGTGTGCAGTATTTTAGAAGCTATCAAACATGATAATACATGACACATGCTTTTTGTTATATTTGTTGCAGTGTTGACAATGACTGGCCACCTAGTGCAGGACAAGGGAGAATTCCCTACCGCCGTGATAAACACACATTGGAAAGCTGTAAGCACATTAGAAGCATTTCTGATTTTTAGTTTTCCTGTGCTGGCATGCTGTCTGTTATGGATTATACATAACACACTAAGGTAGAGCTTTTATTAATGGTTTAACTTTGAACCAAGAGGTACTTTTCAAGAGTAAGGGCGATTTATGTAAAAAAAAACTGTGACAGAAGTGTTACAGAATTTATTACTGTTATAAACATACATATTTCTATGGCATTTTCTACATTATTTTTGTCCTGCGAAACAGTCATGTGATACGTGCAAGAGCTTTCACTACTTAACATACTGACTGCCAACTATGATTTATCTCTTACTTGTAGCTGATTCCACTAATGAGTTCACTTATACAAAACATTTTTCTACATAAAGCCAGGCATAAAACATATGATATACATGTCATGGGCATCAGAGACAGGTGCAGTAAATTATCCAGGTATGGCAGAACTAGTTTTATTTTCATACTGGGAATAAAGCAGCTTTTAAAGTGCAAACAAAGTTTCATATAAGCAACGTAGTTTAAGACATGAAATGTAAGCAATGTATTGCGTGTGGTAATAAAAAGTCAAATTCTTTTTATTGATGATAAAGCTTGAAGCACTCTTCAACACAAAGAGCTGACTGCTCTTCTAAAGCCAGACAAGAACAGCATGAATTACAATGTTTTTTCAGTCAAACACACTCTCTGCCCGCACGGCTTTGGTCACTTCTTCCTTCTTGGTGACGGGTATGGCCTCTAAATAATGAATGCTGCCTTCTATTCTAGTTGTCTTCTGGGTGATTGGAGTCTTATTGCCCATTAATATCTGAATAGTTTTTTCTCTATTAGATAGAGCTTGCACTCTGTCCCTGATGACTTTATTATTAGAAACAGGAAAAAGTTGTTTTATTTTATGGCCAAATTCAGGGCACTTTTTTTTTGGACAGATTTGTTATCTTTGAAAAATTATTTACTATTTTTGTCAATTCTGTGTCACTTTTCCATCATACTCCGTGTTACTTTTCTTCCATATTTGACTTTTTTTGTCATATTCCATGTTATTTTTGCTAATTTCGGTGCTATTTTCATCTAAACATTGAAGTTCATCACACAGGAAATTAATTGTTAGTTTAAAATCGTATAGTTTTAACATTCCGCAACTACTTACCAATTATGAGTATTAGTAATCTACTGTCCTCAGATTTATAACATTTTTCTATGGCAAAATTATGAATTCCACAATATCTTGTAAAAATCATCAGTTTTGGAATTCTTCGAATCCATATGTGGCATACAGCAAACCAGTGCTTAACAGTATTGGTTAAAAACAGTCTTGGTTGCAATTTTAGTTTTTTATTTTTCAACTATGCATTTCGCCCAATTTAGGCATCTTCAGGTTGATCTTTTCTAGATGGACGTGAGTGACTCCAAGACCTGCTGAGCCCCATCTTATTCTGTTACTCGCTCCTGTGAACGGGAACGCGTTATGCAGGCCTTGGAGTAACTCACGTCCATCTAGAAAAGATCAACCTGAAGATGCCTAAATAAGGCAAAATGCGTAGTTGAAAAATAAAAAACTAAAATTGCAACCAAGATTGTTTTTAACCAATACCATCAGTTTTGGGTTATTTTTCACATTATTGTTTTTGTGAAATTTTTGTGTCACTTCTTATGATTCATGAGATGATAAGCTGTAATCTTCCTTATTTAAAGGAGCGTTATTAACCACTACTGCTTGGGATTTTTCCAGTATGTAGAGTCATGATTTGCTGTCTGTAAAAAATGTATTGTAAGAGGAGGAGCAGTGGCATTTAAAGTAATCCCCATAATTATCAGCGTGAGTATTTTAGAATTTACCACTCAGTTTTCTTCAGTTCTGCTGGGAGCCTGTTGGAAACGAAATCTGGTGGACAGTCCACATCTTGCTGTACAATGCTTTAGGAAGTGTTACCCATGTGCATGTAATATTCCATTGAGTGTTCCCTTGATGAATGTTGCAGTTTATTCTGAATGATCAATGTTGCCAACAATAAATTCTGTGATTGAGTGTACATACAGAGATGACAAATCTAGATTTCAGGCACACCTGAACAACAGCCTAAATGAAGTTTGTAAACTGACACAACAGATCAGTCTGACCATCCTTTCCTGAGCTAATAATATTTTTGGTGAGTGTACAGACGTGCCCTAAAATATAACACCATACAGGATAATGAGAGTGAAAGTAAGCAAAGTAAACAAACTTGCTAATAGATACAGAGGGTATCACTCTATATATACTTCTACATCTAATTTAGACTTCGCAAACACTGTGTCGTGCATGGCCTCTTAGCCAGAATTCTACCAGTGCTATTGTGAAATACTCAAAAACTCCTTTCAAGGTGTGACTTGTGGTTAGGCACAGTGGTACCCAGTACTCTGAAAGAAGGGTTAGTAGTAGTTATCCAAAAAAACTGGCTGGAGCAGTCATGTATGTAAACCTCCAACCTGTCACATTGCATAATGCAGGTTTCAAAATCTTTGTGCGAGCAGCTAACATTTCTATGAAATCACTTTTGGAGAAGATTTTAGGCAGCTAACAACATTGTTCTGTCCCTCATAGAAGTGTTGGCTTTGCTGTGTGGGGTCTAGAGGATGCAATACACTGTGCAGCAGCAGTGGGAACTGAAAGAGAAACTGTGCTTTTAGTCTTTTTGAAGGCATTTGAATGTGTGAGACATGAATTTTTAGTAGAAACGATGATGAGGAAGGGATATGGAGATTGTATCACAACAATCCTCCATGGAATGGTATCAAATGCTTCCTCTTGCATTTTAATCAATGGCTGCCTCATAAAATTACTCTGCATCAGTTGATTTATCCACCAGCTATGCCCACTATCAGTGGCCCTATATGCCATAGCCATTTAACGATGACTGCATCTCACTGGAAGTAGAATTAGAGGATAAATGGTTCAGAGCACATGGATATGCTGCACAGAATACTCAGACGATGTACATATCTGTTGTGTTTTTCCAACAGGACTTGGCTTTCCAGGAAAATGTTCTTAAAGTCTACATGAAGGCAACTGGCACTCAGATCAACAACAGGAAAAGCCCATACTTCCACCTAGTGGGATCTTTGGTGAAACTCCTGAGTGACACGAGCTGAGCAACAAACCTTACACTGTTCTCTGGGCATCAAGTGGATGGCCACACCTGGCTGCTAGATAACTTAGAACTGGGTGGATCTTCTGAATCGCGTCAGGGCCATGTTGCACCTGCACCTGAAGCTGCTGCAAAACTTGCAAACAGTGTATGCATGCTTTGCTAGCAAAATGTACTATGTGGCCCAAGTACTACTGCTCCCTGAAGCTTCGGCAGCAAATATTCAGCAGGCATTCAGGTGGTTTTTTCTTCATGATAGCATCCTTCAAGTACAGTTCATGGCATTCATCTAGTCTTCCTGGTGGAGCAAGCTTGATCTAATCAGCATTTGACACTAATACACGAGACTCTTCATAAACCAAATTATAAAAGAAATACGTCAGAGCACCTGCCTTCTTCATAGTCTTTTAACCAGCATGAGACCAATGAGCCTAGTGCCACTAATACACCTAGAGACAATTCTTCCTGAATACCAGCGCATCCAGAAACACTTTCTTGAATTTAGTTATTAATATAGTATATTTAGATAGTATATCAAACACCTCACAGGTTCTTAATGGGTCAATATATAAAGTTGTGACTAAGGCTGCATCTGAAAACCCGATTCTAAAAAGGGAACCACAGATGAACTGGAAAATACCATGGTGAAATATTCACCAAACTTTATTGCCCTCACAGATTCACTCATGATGGTATCCGATTGTCAGTCACAAAATCCTTACAAATGACAAACTGCACAAAATCCACCTCAGGGCAACAGCAACCTGCCACAAATGGAGAAATATTGACTCACTCGCACAGAAATTTGTTAGTGGAGCAGTGCTGGATTTATGGAATTGCCTTAGCCACTGGCTAGCCATCATTGATAGAATGAAAGCATGCTATCTGAATGAGGACTGATGCGGCCTGACAGCATGTAATTCCAATTACTACCTACATTCCAGAATGAGATTTTCACTCTACGGCAGAGTGTGCGCTGATATGAAACTTCCTGGCAGATTAAAACTGTTTACTATCTACATTAATGAAAACTGAGATTCTACATTCTCAGAATACTTATCCTGTATTGAAGGGCAATGTTATCAAATTGCACAGGACACCAGTCACAGGAAAACATTTGGCAACGTGCTGCATCTCAATTTTTTTTAAATGGAGCCAGTCAGTCTCGGAAACAACTGGTCTTGTAACATATGTAGGTACATCATAACCATCACAGTTTTCCCAGGAAAAAAATAGGGCTTGTAAACATTGCTAAATGACACAGAACAGAAGACATTCACCTTTGGAGAATCTCTTCCAATATCCACCGTAACAATGAGATTTTCTGTGCCTCATATGTGAACATTGTGACAGTTCACTTTACTGTTTAGGTGAAACATCGCCTCATCACTGAACATGGGTCAATGGGGAAATTCATCATCTTCCATTTGATTTCTGGAAATGTTCACAAAATTTGTATCTGATGATGGGGTCATTTGGCCATAAATGTTGCAACAGACGTATGCAGTAAGTTTTCTGACATAATCGCTTCCACAGAACCTTCCACACGGTTGGCTGAGGAATGCCCAGTTTGCGACTTGCATGACATGTGGATTTGTTTGGACTACAAAGGAACACATCTCAGACACTCTCCACTGTTTCCCCCCATGACAGATGGTTGGCAAGGGCTTTTTCATTTACAGACACAGCCAGTGTCCTTGAACTATCAGTGCCATCACAGAACACTTAGCTGAGGGGGTAGGTGTTTGTTGCACTGTCTTCTAATGCACACTGCATGGTAGTGACAGATTCTGTCTTCTCATACAGCAACACACAAAATGCTTTCTGCTGATTAGTCACCATTTTGCAAACTGTTATCATCCTTCCACTTGATGAGTCAAAATGGAACCTGCAATGACACAAACAAAACTTTAAAGTATGCTCTTTCAATTGGTTATTAGTGCAAATGGGTGGGCATTATATATTTGAAGCCATAAGATGCCAAAACCCAATGAATCATTTGTAATTACCCTGTAGTATGAGATGTAATGTTAGGCCATACATATCACTAGTAAGACAGTACTTCTGTTGTCTCTGATATGGGCATCTCAGTAACCAGTGACTGTCAGAGGCTAACTGTAATAAATGTGGAGGGAATCATAAGGCAGTAGAGTGAACAAGTCAAATAATATGCTATGTACACTGTAAAGGAAATCACCCACCAAGGGATAAATCATGCCCAATGTATATTAAGTAACAGGAGATAAAAGAAATATCAGCTACTCTCAATATATAAATTAAGGAAGTTGAAGAATATGTAAGCCACAGACCCTATGTCACAATGGCTGGAAACCATAGTAGTAAACTGGATTGAGAGAAGGAATTTCTCTCCCACATAACGCACATCACAGATTCATGTCACAACATCTCATATTAAAAACAATCCTTGTACACCACACCCACATATTCCTCAGCTCCAACAATCACACCTGAAGGAGAGGTGAAGAACACAGTATTGATCAAATAGATGATTTTGGAACAGTAATTCTATTGACACAGTTAACCTCTTCATACGAAGACTGGATTATGCACGTATATATATAGTATGTAGTAAAAAATAAATAAATAAATAAAAATGTGATAATGATAAAAATAGCCTATACTTAATTCCTACGTATATAAATAAAATATGTAAAATTCCCCACTGGAATGCATGGTTACTCTATTGCAAAAGAGAGAATTTTGCTCTAACAATTTCACATGGAACTTCAGTTTCAATCTTGATGGATTTTGAGTTTCTTGTGTACTGTGACTTCTGGGTTTCCTACAGCTATTGTTATCTGGACGGTATGGAGAGTCACCTAATCTAGGAAGTCACAGCCTAGTTTGCCACAGAATCCCCTAAATCTCTGGTACAGGCCTTCCACTCAACTCAGAACTAGAGGGCCACAATCTGCTCTGGCGACAATGCTGTAGATTTGAGCATTGAAACTCCATGAGCAAGGCTGGTATTCTAAACCATCACTGCTAGTCACTGGAATGATTCAGGTATAACCTTAGATCCCAAACAATAGGTATGGTTTATTACAACTTCTACCATAATCTGCAGTTGGCTGCACCTAGTTCCCCCAATGGCTGCCAGAATAGGCTCTTCAACATGCCGAGTGAGGCCTCCAGGCATACTCACTGAGTGCATCTGGTGCTCCTTCCCATCCCTTGCTGCCATTTTCCTAAAGGGTACTGTAACTCACTGTATTTTTTAACTGTTGATAAGTAATAGGCCCCTACCCCTTTACATTTGCAGCCCCTGACACAGGAAACAGCAGGTTCCTCAACAGGTGAAGTGAGTGAATTTAAGTCCATTGTGGAATTACAGGCAGTGACAAAGCAGATGACTTGGCAAAGTGAGTTGTATGCAGTGGAAACCCACTAGGCATAAAGCTTCATGTGGAATATAGACATATCATTTGTGAAAGAGTGTTCAGTTGCTGGCAAGATGAATCGTCTCGGAGCTCGTGGACCAAAGGAAGTGATTATGCTCAAATACAAGTACAAATTCTGAACAGATCTTGGTTTGACACCATTAACTCTTTCAGGTTAGGCTTTACCCAAAAAAGTACCACTTAACTGTGAAGTCTTGACTCATCGAATCTGAAAGTATGTTTGTTTAACCACCGATTGTACAAAGTGTTGTAGTTACACTATGACAGAGAGGTCAGAAGTAGCATTGCTCCATATAGTCCATCTGGGGACATTCTTATTTCTCATGATCGCTGATGACCTCAATGTTGAGCGCCCATAAACCCCAACACATTTCTCATGATGTGCACAGTGTTGCTGGTTGTGCCCACTGCGACTGAATGTGTTGTTGTTTCCATACTTATGTAATATAGCCTAGTGTTGTTTCTGTCCTTTATTACAGGTAAGATAATGATGTGTATACATTCAGAATCACTGTAGAATTCATGGTTCTTAGAAATATTGTACAGGAGACGACCATGTCACGAATAACTCCGAGTACAAAATATGTACCACACTGCATCAGTGTTCTTCTGCTACATTAGATACTGCATGGAACACCAAAATGTGTTACACATTTCTTTCATTGTTTGTGTAGTAAAATTGCGTGGTTCAAATGGCTCTAAACACTATGGGACTTAACATCTGAGGTCATCAGTCCCCTAGACTTAGAACTACTTAAACCTAACTAACCTAAGGACATCACAAACATCCATGCCTAACCTAAGGATATCACACACATCCATGTCCGAGGCAGGATTCAAACCTGCGACCGTAGCAGCAGTGCTGTTCCGGACTGAAGCGCCTAGAACCACCCAGCCACAGTGGCCAGCTTAAGTTGCATGAGAGGGTAAATGAACATGTATGTAATTTGAGACATTGTCTTCCATTTCAGTTTATAATGAGTTACTGTAGGGAAATAGTGAAAGATGGCAATACTCCATACTGAAATACCTTAGATCAAAGTTCATCAGATGAAGATGCAGACTTTAGTGATGACGACCCAGAGTACTGTGCCCCTCATTCAGGAATGGTTATTGCTGGAACAATCTCTTCAGACAAAAGTGACTCAGCAGAGAAAATAAAACCCAAACAATGGACATCTCATCTTACTGCTAAGGTCAAACTGCATCTAGTTCAACTGCTGATCCGAAACAAGTACCAGCATATAATGCAGGTGATGAAGATGCAACCCCAAACATCACATAAACAGCCATCCATGTGTGGGAAAACAGAAATACCCAAACA
Source organism: Schistocerca nitens (assembly GCF_023898315.1). NCBI lineage: Eukaryota > Metazoa > Arthropoda > Insecta > Orthoptera > Acrididae > Schistocerca > Schistocerca nitens. Next base: position 286,570,119 of record NC_064620.1, read on the forward strand.
GCTCCACCATTTTCCCCAGTAACTTATGCTTCTGCATATGTGAGTGACTTCAAGAATCCCACTCCTAATTTTTACAAATTGTTGATATCTGATGATGTGATTCAGTGCATTGTTATGCAGAGTAATCTGTACTCTGAACAGAGATATCAGAAAATGAGAAACCTTACAAACCCGCAACATGTGGAAAGATGGAAATGTTTCTTGGCATGATTATTCTCATGGATATGAAACCACGGGCAAGTTATAGGAATTACTGAACCTCAGTGACAGGTCTTTATGAGAGCTACATTAGTTCAATGACAACAATTAATCATCGTGGATGGCTTTTGTCTCATTTGCATCTAAATGACAATAGCTGCGTGCTGAAGCAGAGTGAGTAGAGTTATGATAAGCTGTACAAGTTACAACCATTTTTGTCTATGGTTGTGACAATTTCTGAAGTTCTGTCATCCAAGTGATGTACATGAAGATGAGTTAATGATCAAATTCAAAGATAGATCATCCTTGAAGCAGTAATTCTCCCCTCTCCCCCCCCCCAAAAAAAAAAAGAAAAAAAAAAGACAAGATACAGAGGGGGGGGGGGGGCTGTAAAGTGTATAAGTTTGCAGACAAGTCTGATAATGTGCAATAATTTGATGTTTACACGATTAAAATAAGTAAGACAATGGAGAAATGTGTTAGAGAGCATCATAAAAGAGCTACTAACAGGTTTTGGAGGAAATAATCATGTAGTTCTCTTTGACAATTAGTTTACCAGTGTACAAGTGCTAGAGCTTCTGGAAAAGAAACAATGTGTGTGGTAGAAGTAGAAGTTTATTGTCTCGTAACTTTCAAGCCATTGTCTTAATGTACAGGAGACTCGTCAAAACACAAAAACTGGTTTACAATTTTCCTTGTAATACCAGTAATATAATATACAGTACTGAGTAATTACTTAATCAAGCAATTAATAATTTTTCTTCAAAAGTAACAGACTTTGAAGATTAACAGTCCTAAGTACTTGCTCTCTCCTGCTCAAATTTTCGGGTTGTCACTTATGAATTCTTCTACTGAATAATAACATTTCTGCGCTAGTTTCTCATATAAGGATTTTTTCAGTGTTTCTAAATTTATGTTGAGCAATTCTCTTCCTTTCACTTTGTTATAAATTTCCATGCCCATATAATGTGGACTTTGAGCATAAAGTTTCAAACGGTGGGTGGGCAGCATAAAATTATTTTGATTTCTGGTGTTGTGATCATGTTGAAAATGATTTGCTACAAATAAATCAGGGTTACTGTGTACAAATATAATCAGGTCATATATGTATACTGAGGGAACACTTAATATACTTATATTTTTAGGAGCAGGCAACATGATTTTATTCGCCCTACATTGCGCATATTTCTAATGATGGTTTTCTGAAGTTTTAGTATTCGACACACATGGTTTGAGTTACCCCAAAATACAATTCCAGACCTTATTGCTGATTCAAAGTAGCTATGATATATTACTTTTCTTATGCCCATACTGGTAGCATTGTACAATATTCTCATTGCAAATGCTAGGCTATTTAATTTATTTGCAAGATACTGTATATCTGATCCACATGATAGAGTTTTTATCTAGTTGCGTTCCTAAGAATTTCACACAGCTAGCTAGCTTCCTGCAAATCCTGGTTTCTGTGACTGACCTGAATATCATTTAATTTTACTTGTTTTGTTTTAAACTGCATTAACCGAGTCTTTTCCATGTTTAATTTTAACCCATTTAAATCAAACCAGGTATCTAATTTTTCTAAAGTATTTAATACAGTTTGTGGAATTTGATCAGTGCTGTTACTTTCAATGATTAAAGATGTGTCATCTGCAAATAAAACTGAGTGACACCCAATATTAAGTGGCAGATCATTTATGTAAAACAAAAACAGAATGAGACCTAGGACAGAACATTGGAGTACTTAATGTGAAATGGTTTCTCATTTTGAAGTATAAGTTCCTCTCTCTGATGTTATAACCACTCTTTGTCTTTGTTGGTTGGATAGGACTTAAACCATTCTAATGCCACGCCCCTAATTCCATACTTTTCCAGTTTACAGAGTAGCAAGGAGTGATTCACACTATCAAATGCCTTTGATAGGTCACCAAAAATTCCTGTGGCATGCAGTGAGTTGTCTAGAGATTAGCTTATCTTATCAACAAAATTATTTATAGCAGATACTGTGGTTTTGCCTTTTTCAAATACATACTGATTTTTTGAGATTACTTTAAATTTTTCTATGAAATTTTGAATTTGTATGGTGACTACCTTTTCAAATGTTTTTGATAGTGATGGAAGAAGAGAGACTGGGCGACAGTTTCCCATATCTACTTTTGTGCCTTTTTTGAACAGTGGCTTAACTACTGTGTACTTCAGTGTGTTTGGAAAATAACCTTCTTGAAGGGACTGGTTAACTATTGTAGTTAGTGGCTGTGTAATTATGTTAGAGACTGTTTTTAACACTTTTGTTGGCATCCCATCCCATCCTGCTGATGTTTTACTTTTTCGTGATAGTATCATATTTTCTGTATCTTTTACAGTAGTTTTGGTAAATGTACCGAAAAATTCACCATCAAATTGCTCACTGTTGAAGAAATTTACTTTGTCTGGGTACTCTGCTACATTGACATTAGATTTGTTTACATGTATAAAGAATTCATTAAATAATTCAGAAATTTGAGCAGGATTTACAATAGTTTTATCCTCTATTTTGATTTCAGAAATATCATGGCCTCTACCTATGGCAACTGTTTCAGCTTTGATCACTGACCGTAATGCTTTTGATTTGTTTTCACTATGCAGTATAAATCTATTATTTGCCAGTTCTTTGGCTGCCTGTACAACTTTCTAAAAAATATTTTTGTTATCTTTTACATAGGCAACAAAATCAGGACTTTTGTTATGTTTTAGTTACCTATGTAGCCGTCTTTTTCTTGCACTTGAGATTTTTGTTCCTTCAGTAATCCACTTTACTTTATTTCCTACATTTTTGTGATGTACAGTAAGGGAGAAAGTTTCATTAAAAACGTCTAGGAAGTTTTCCAAGAAAGTAGCAAAATTTTCAGAGCATGAAATACTATGATCTATAGCCCACTCCACCTTATTTAATCTATGCTAGAATAAGTTCATATTTTCTTTGCTGAACTGGCATTTGGTGTAGGTTTTTCTTGAGCAAGGTTCTATTGTTTTTGGTAACTCCATGAATAGAGCACAATGATTAGAAAGTCCTAAATCTAAACAAAACTTATTTGCCTCGTTATAAGTGTAATTGGTTAAAATATTATCTCTACATGTTGCAGACATTTCGTTTACTTGAGTAAAATCAGTGAAATTTGCACTGAAACCCGATATTTGGATCATGTCAATGAATTTTGTTGAGTTATTGGCTTCACTGACTAGGTCGTTGTTGAAATCAGCAGTTATTATGACTCTTTTCTTGGTTTCTTTTTTAAGTTTTTGCAATAGACACTGGAATTTCAACAAAAAATGTTTCTTTATTTCTGCACTTGGAATTCTATACACAGATAAAATTACAATATTTTGTCCTAACTCTACGCAGCAGCTTTCAAATATACATTCTTCATTAAGGGAGTCTTGCTCTATATTCCACTGATCTTTCCACAAGTATGCATGATCCTCCTCGAGTTAAATTACTCCTACAAAAGCTGCTGGCAACATAAAAATTATCAAGGTTATTTTAGATTTTAATACTATCCTTTGTAAGTCAGTGTTCATTCAAGCATACAACCTTGATATTTGGTATTTCTGACAAAATGATTTGCAAGTCATTAAGCTTTGTTTCTCTGCCATTTGTGTAGTTTGAACTTAACCCATTTATGTTCAAGTGCATTGTGAACATATTGTTACTGTTTTGAATATTCCTAATGGCATCTGGTTTGAAATGCTGTTTGTGTATTTTTGTTTCAACTTGTTTATCAATTTTTACACCCCCATCTCTGCATACTAGTTTTCCTTACTAATTAAGATCTTATTTATATCACTATGTATGTTGCTGACCCTAGCCTGATTAGATGCAGTCCATCTTGTCCTACACATTTATCACTGATAAATTTATTCGAATATAGTACATCAAAAAAGAACAATATAAAGAACTGAAATGTGGTGAAAGTGGCTGAGCTACAAGTGACACTGTGCTATGTATTGTAAAATAGAAGGACGAAAGAACTGTGCATTTGTTGAAGAATGGTGGTGCACATAATATATCTCCATTGTTTTCGAAAATGTCATTATCATAGGCTTTTGCAAGGGGTGCAAGAGGGGGCACTTGGCCCTCCTGAAATCTAGGTACAGGTTCTTTATTCTCTACAAGCTTCTCTCAAATTCTTAGTAATCACTGTCTGCGACTCGACTAAACTGCAGATTTAACATTGATGATCACATTGTGAAATATTGTAGCTTTAGCAATCAGTGCATAGATGGGTACAAACCTTTACAGAACTGTTCCAAAATACTGCCTTCAATCATTTTCTGTCACTTCCTAGTTCAGCACTTACCAAACCACAGAAAGCAGCCAGTCTAAAACTATGGCGCACAGATTGTATCATCCATTCCCAATACATAAATGTGGCAGTGGTATAAGTGCCAGTCATCTGTCTCCAGTTCGCATAAGGACACCGCCTTCCGTTGATGCTCAGCAGAAACACAACAGTAGTTTACTATTTGTCTGTGCAAAAAGAAAACCCATTATGTCTTGCTGATTCCACATTCAGTATAATACAACACAGCTATTGAAGTGCATTCAGAAAAGCACAGTGATGCTATGTTGCGGGTGTGTACATCTATACTTAATCCAATCACATCAGTCACAGAAAGAAAACACTATTTTATGAACAAGAAAAGAGGAAAAAGTGTGAGATTTCAAGCTCGAAAAGAATGTGCTCTTGAAGACTGGGAGCTTCTCAGTCTATGGGCACACACAGTGCCACATGCAGTCAGAGAACTACTAATTCTGCATGCTGCACAATAATGTGCCAAAGTGGAGAGAGGAGGATTCCCTTGGTGCAGTCCTAAGCTGTTTAAAGTTGATTCTACCAGCCAATTCAAAGTTGGTTTTGGGAGGTTTCCCACATCCAACTAATCATACCTTGGTCCTGGCTATGCAATACCCAACCAATCCAAAAAAAAGTCTTGCATAACATTTTGTTGAACTTCAGTTACACCAGTCAACACTAAAAAATAGAAATTATGAAAGTACTGCAATAAATCTGCTAATTGTAAACACATCTGAAGTTTAATAAGTAAACACATTATTATAGATAGCATCAAAATTGAATAAGCCTTTTTTTAAAGCTTATTCCCTCTTCCTCAACATCCGCTGGAAGGGTAGAGGGGTATTAATGTGCCGTGTTTGGTGATATCCAGACAGAATTGTCTCAGTCATTCTGCCTTTTTTCCCTATTTCATTTTTTTAGTTTTCGGTTTCAACCTAACATTACAGGAGTATGAATAAACTATTTTGAAGAATATATTCTGTCTTTATTTCACAATCCATTGGACATGCTGGAGTCGATCAAATGAGGATGTGTTTTCGGGTTGTTGAACTAAAAATGTGGCATCTATATTCATATTAGTAACATTAAAGGATTTATGTTACTTATATAATTGAATTATGCTTATCATTTTGTATCAAAGTAATCTACCTTAAAAATGCTAAGCAGATAATTATCGATATTGTGAGATGCAGTAAGTTTTGGGTACTTATTGTCACATTGAATTCTTGGGACATGACACGTTTTCAGGCTTGCACTACCCAAAACAGAGGAAAGTAACATCCTGTGATTACAATGTCAGTGCGCTACAATTGGAATCATCAGATCTTATTGACATTTAAGTATAAAAATTTTTATGGAAATGAAATGGAATGAACACACAGGCTCAATCAGAGGTAAAGCAAGGCAAGCTTTGGTTCATTGGCTGGATAGTGTGAAAATGCGGTCAGTTTACAAAGGAGACTGCTTATGAAACACTTGTGTATGTTGTTTTAAAATATTGCTCAAGTGTGGGGACCCATAACAGATAGGACTAACAGGGAATATTGAATGTATGTAAAGAAGCGCATCATAGATGGTGACAGGTTTATTTGACTCATGGGGGGAGTGTCACCAAAATGCTGAAAAACCTCAGTTGGCAGACATTTAAAGACAGATGCCAACGAAGCTACATAGTTGGAGACACTGCAAAGGTATTTTTGGTTTCATTCACAATGTCACACCCTCAACCAGTCAGATATTATTTCTAGCTCTAGAACCCAAACACAAATGTCCAGTATTTTGTAATTAAATGTCTGCCGTGCAGGTCCTTCATGACATTGTTGTTGACTGTTAAAATGTCTCTTTTATTTTTGAATTTGATTTTCAGTCTGGACTTCATTACTAACTGTATACTTTAGTTTCTGATTGTTGTTAGCCACCAAAATGTCAACTAAACTTATGAAAGTATGGCTGCCAGTTAACAAGAGTTGAACTGAAACATCTGTGCTTCCAGTTGGCCCTTACCTTTGGAAAGTGCCTTATACAATTTATCTTCTTATTTCAAAATTAAGAATATTAATCCTGTGAAAATATGTTACAATTACTGCCATGTTGAGGTTGTGTACATACTATGCAATTTGCAAGATATTTTTGATTAATGCATGTGGATTTTGTGTCTGTATGTCATCTGGGTTAAGCAGAATATTTTTCTGTAAAGTTTCTGGAAAGATTAAATAAAGTTGAAATCACTTTCTAAACATCTGAACGTACTATTGCTTCTTTATGTGCTGTGTTTGGAAGAACATGTTTGTTTCTAAACCATTCTATGTTCAGATTTAATATCATTTCAGTCTCTTTCAATTACTGTTATGTTGTGCAGTGACGAACACATCACAATTCTGAATCTGTTTGTGTCCAGATGTGAATAAATTTTCATCATTTTAGTTTTCAAAAAATCTGATACTAACAAAATAAATATTTGTTGCTGAAATTGTTGTGAATCATGATGTAATTTATTTAAACATTTATTAGTGTACATTCTCATCTCTTCTTTTCTCTTACCTTTATGTAAAAATTGAAGTCACTTGCTCACATCCATCTGCATATGCAGGCTAATCACAGGCCCTCCCAGAGGGATTTTGATCCAGTTTTGACTAACAAATACACTGATTCACACGAAAAATTTTTGCGTATAAGTTATAAATATTTTGTACAAATTGTCTGAATGATGTTAAATTAAAGCTGAACAATGAAAATGATTCCATTGCCACCTAGCGAACAGCAATCGTAACATGAGAAAGCAGGGTGTCTCAAGAATGCAGCAAGTGGGATCTATTTTGCATTTGATGATCTAGTTGTAGAGCATGTGGCTGAAAACTAAAAGATTGGGAGATCGAGTCCTGGTTGTGACACATTTTTTTCACTTTGCCTTTTAACCTAGCATTCACCTTTCAGTGGTTTGGAGATATACACTTCAAAATATGATGACAACTGTTTCGGACTGCCGATTTCTGGTTCTTTCAATTAGCAATCACAATTTGTTCCCTTAATTCACTGCAATTTCTTCAAACAATGGGCAGTGAGTTACTCGACTTTCAGATATACATTTCAAAATATGACAACAGTTTCAGACTGCCGATTTCTGCTTCTCTCAATTAGCAATCGCAATTTGCAATCTTAATTCACTGCAGTTCCTTCAAACAACAGGCAGCGAGTTACTTAACTTTGAAGAATCGTAAGAAATATGACCAGTAACAGAAAGCTAACCACCTCATTATCATCAGGCTGTGATGAGAGATTTACAGTTTGAAATAAAAATATTTTAACCAATAGTTTCCCTGCAATCATTTGAGAACAAGGCACAGTGAAAAAACATGAAAAACTACTTCAGCTATTTTGCTTAATTCACATACAGTACGTTCTTTCAGCAGCACATCAGATGACTCAGCTTTCAGCTTTCTGCCTTCCTTGAATCAAACCTAGGTGTGGACATGATTCTTTGCATGGCATGGCAAAGATGTCTGCCATAAAGGGTCCCTGACAAAGTACATGGTGTTTCAAAATGAATGCATGGTTTTTAAGGCTTTTTAGCATTTATTATGTTCAACTTACAATTGTAAATAATACATAAAATGATATTTGTATATCTGTGCGCAAAGGGAAGAGTATGAAACAACCAATAGTGACTGAAGAACGTGTTGAACGAATGAGAGTCTTTCATGCGTAGCCCCAAGAAATCAGTTCAGAAGTCTATTCGTGAATTAGCAGCTTCAGTGGAGTCTGTGTGGAGTCTTTCAAGGAGACACTTACTACATCTTTATCATTTGTAGTTGTTACAAGTTCTAATATGTACAGACTACAACTTATGTGCCAACTTAGCAAACGAAATGTTGCTACATGACAACCATGATTTGTGGGTCGTGTCATCTTCACTGATTAATCGACATTTCACATCAGAGGAAGTGTCAACACATGTAATGTGCACATCTGGTGATCAGATAATCGCCAGGAGATGATACAGTTGCAAACTGAATGTTTCTTGTGCTGTATCCCTGTGGAATGTTTATGGGCCTTTCTTTTTCGGTGCAGCAGCTGTAACTGGCATTTCTTATCTTGATGTGCTACAACTATGGTCCATGTCTCAATTGGAAAAAGTTGAACAACACAACTTTATTGACAGCAAAATAGTGTACTGCCTCACTGACATAACTCAGTATGCGACTGGTTAAACGACGTTGTACCTGATCGTTGGATTGGCCCCAAGGGGCCGGATGACAGAGCATTTTATGCATGATCTCCATGTTCACACATGATCTGACATGAATATGTGTATGTGTCTCCGATACCAGCTGATCTATCCGACTTTAGAAACAGTGTTATTGCAACAGTTACTCCTGACAATTGATCAAGGTTTTGGAGCAACTCACCTATCCACTCGATGTGTGATTGGTGTTCACACTGAATAATTGTAAGAAAAACTGTTTGTGTTTCTCTTTCATTAGGTGTGTTCTTTATAATTGTAAGGTGAAAGTAATATGTGCAGCAAAGCCTTAAAACCCATATATTCATTTTGAAAAACCCTGTATTGTGACAACGAGTGTCAACAATGCATCACAGTGCATACTAAGCTTCACAAGGGAAGAGCTGTAACATGAGCTAAACATGTACCTCATACCAGTTTTTTTCTTATTTTAAACGTATTTCTTACAACAAGATGTGCTTCCAAGCATTGCCATGATATGTACTCCAAACATCAATTCAATATTCCTCCAGACATCTTTCCTGCTGTGTGCTGCTTACATTGCATAAGTTATCTGAAAGTGATGGCATTCAGTTACTTAATGTTGTTCTCTCACATTTATTCATAACTCTATGCAGTGACCTGCCAACAAAATACACTACACCAAATAGGTTGTCTGGCTGTAGATACTCAATGCTACCCATGCGAAACCAGGTGGAGTGTTAGTATACATATAATTTTCACCAATCAGTTTGTTACCAGCAGCTAAAGTAATGTAATTATTCTCAGAATTCCAGTTGCTGATATCAGAAAAACATGACAAGAAACCATTGATGAAATAGGACCATAGAAAAAGCACAGATTCTTGCAATCTGTTGGTAACACAGTGTGATTGATTGTGTCGTACTTAAAATTGGATGTGGTGGCTGTTTCGAGTTGTCTTCACACCGTCAGGCACAATTCTACTTTTATTTTAAGCATCAAGACTAGTTTGATGCCAAATTTAAGTTGATTGTGCTTTTATTTCTGTCTTAAAAGTCACAAACATGGTATGTTGCATCCGCTACTCACCAGAGTAGTGCTGAATGTCTGTAGATTACCTGTTTTTATCTGCACTGTTAACCTCAGTAGCAGCACCTCCATCAAAACTAACTGAAAAGTTGATGGAGGGAACTGCCTATTATCGGTAATGTAGTCTACACCTAAAATTGTGGTTCTCACACATTAATTTCACTTGGATGCTGACAGAAGTATTTGTATTATTTATGTACAGTTAAATGGATAGCCACATACTGTACTTCATTGATGTCCTGCAATATTGTTCAAGTGCAGTAAACTACCACTGACATAATTATTTGCAAACATTTGCATGTGGCAAATATGTATTTAACACAGTCACTGAATAAAACTATTAAACCACTGTCCTTTAGATCGAACAATCATATCGATATGAACACATTAAGCACAGTAATTATCATTTAGAAACAATCCATTCATAGTCTTACCCTATTGTCACAGTTTACACTAGCCATTATTGATGATTAACATTTTCAATCAAAATAATTACAAATTTGCACTCAATCATCCAAAAGTGGTCACTGAATCATTGAATAAACTCCTGAACATGAAATTTAGGTAACACTCAGTATGTGTCCTGCCTTGTAAGCCATACTAAATTGTCTTTGGTATGTTATCCCATGAACCTGGAGCATACTCATTTCATAACTCTCAACAGACTGAAGTAAAATGGCTGCCAACATGCCACTTATAGAAGTTAACAACAATTGAAACTGAAGTTTTCTTTTGTTGCTTGTGAGGTTTCCGCAAATTGCAATTGTAGATTTTCATTTCTGAATAACTGAATAGTGGATGGAATTTTGTTTAAATACAAACTTCCAGATACAGTAATAATTCCTATTGTATTCTACTAATTGGTTTTTCAAATATGCAGTTCTACACTGAAGGGGGGGGGGGGGGGGATATTGACACCAAGAAGAAGTTGTGCGACAAGCAGAAGTTTGTAGGCATGTTTCTGCATCAGAAAGATGATGTCTACTCAAATTAAAGTGGCGATAGTAGTGCCAGTGTGAGGGTTCAAGTCAAGTTTCCTTTAAATAAACACTGTAACAGTTGTGTGTGTTAGTTACCTTTGAAATTGGACGTGGTGAGTTGATGTTAATTAAGATGAAAAGATGCTGTTATCAACACCTCTCTGCGTTTGAATGAAGTTATGTAACAGGGCTATGAGAAGCTGGAGCTCCTTCTGTGATACTGCAGAAAGACTTCACAGAAATGTAGCCACTATACATGACTGCTGGCAGTGGTGGCCAAGAGAACGTATGGTTCCAAGAAGTATGAGCTCTGGATGGCCACATGGCACTACCAAGAGGGAAGACCATTGTATTTGGCATGTGTCTCTGGTGCATTGTACTGCATCTGCAGCAGCAATTTGAGCAGCAGTTCAAGGACAATTCCAAGCCAGGCACCCTGTAGCGTGCATTTCACTGACCCCAAACTGCTGCTGTTTGCGACTTCAATGGTGTCAAGCAAGAGCTCATTGGAGGGCAAGGGGAGATCAGTTGTGTTGTATGATGAAAGCTGGTTCTGCCTCAGTGCCAGTGACGGCCATGTTTTGTTTAGCAGGAGGAAATTGAGGGCTTGTAACCAACCTGTCCTGGAGTTGTGTCAGAGGTAAGATTTCATATGACACTAAAAGCACTCTTGTGGGTGACCCACGCACCCTTCCTGCAAATTTATACGTCAGTCTGGTGATTTGACTTTTTGTGCTGCCATTCATGAGCAGTAACCCAGGAGCTGTTTTAACAGGATAACGCTCACCCACATACTGCTCTTATAACCCAACATGCTCTACAGAGTGGTGGCATGTTGCCTTGGCCTACTCAATCACCAGATCTGTTTCCAGTTAAGCACACATTGGACATCATCAAACAACAACTACAGCGTCATTGGCAAACAGCATTAACGATCCCTATATTGACTGATCAAGTACAATAGGCGTTCGTTCCATGCTATCCTGCACCTGTACAACACAGTGCTGCATGTTTGCATGCAACATTCTGATCATTACACTAGTTATTAATGTTCTAGCATTTCACATTTGCAGTTGCTTAACACTTATATTAATCTGTGATCTTGCAATGTAAATTACTTAAATATGTTTCCTAGACAAATGTAATCCTGAAATTTCATTACTCTACATTAATTATATTTTGGTGCTGTAATTTTTTTTCCATCAGTGTATTTCAGTAACAATGTTTTACCTAAAATAATTAATTGCTATGTCCACCCCAATAGCTGAGTGGTCAGTGTGACAGATTGCCGTGCTACGGCTCCGGGTTCGATTCCCGGCTGGGTCTGGGATTTTCTCCACTCAGGGACTAGGTGTTGTGCTGTCTTCATCATCGTTTCATCCCCATCCGGCGCACAGGTCGCCCAGTGTGGCGTCGAATATGCACCAAGGTGGCCGGACCTGCCCTGCAAGGGGCCTCCTGGCCAATAATGCCAAACACTCATTTCCATTTCATTTCCATTAATTGCTATGAAATCAATTGAGTAAAGGTATTACTAGCATATTTTCATTGCATTGTCCTGCTAGAATTGCCCAAGTCTGTCGGAATACACAGTGGACATGAATGGATACAGGCAATCAGACAGGATGCTTATGTACGTGTCGCCTGTCAGAAACATTTCTAGGCATATCAGGGGCCCCACATCACTCCAACTGCACACACCCCACACCATTACAGAGCCTCCACCAGTTTCAACAGTCCCCTGTTGACATGCAGTGTACATGGATTCATGAGGTTGCCTCCATATCCGTACACGACCATCCGCTCAATACAATTTGAAACAAGACTCATCTGACCAGGCAACATGTTTCCAGTCATCAACAGTCCAATGTCAGTGTTGATGGACCCTGGTGAGTCATAAAGCTTTGTGTCATGCAGTCATCAAGGGTGCACAAGTGGGCCTTTGGCTCTGAAAGCCCATATTGATGATGTTTCGTTGAGTGGTTCACACATTGACATTTGTCGATGGCACAGCATTGAAATCTGCAGCAATTTGTGGAATGCTTGCACTTCAGTTACATTGAATGATTCTCTTCAGTCAGTGTTTGTCCCGTTCCTCCAGGATCTTTTTTCCGGCCAAAGCGATGTTGGAGATTTGATGTTCTACCGGATTCCTGATTCACTCGTAAAATGGTCATATGGGAAAATCTCCACTTCATCACTACTTCAGAGATGCTGTGTCCCATCGCTTATGCGCCAACTATAACACCACATTCAAACTCACTTAAGTCTTGATAGCCTGCCATTGTAGCAGCAGTAACTAATCTAACAACTGTGCCAGACACTTGTTGTTTTATATAGGTGTTGCTGACTGCAGTGCTGAATTCTGTCTGCTTACATGTCTCTGTATTTGAATACGCATGCCTATACCAGTTTTGTTTTGTGCTTTAGAGTGTGTGTGTGTGTTTTTCAGGATGATATAACTGGTAATCTAACAACATAAAGAGAATGGACAGTGCTTCATGTTAACTTGTACTCTAACTCAAATCACTGAACTGAAATTACTTCTCATAATTTCCACCTCATTAATATCAAATCCAGTCAGTGTACTCAAATTCCTACCACTTTTTAATAATTGTCACTTCATTAGCAAGACATTGTTTTTTTTTCTGATCCACATTCTTAGCATGAACACAAAAGCAACTACTAACAGAAAGAAAATTAGATACGCAGCAGAATATTATCAGTACTTCATCAAAATGTTACTCTCTTATTCAGTGTTTCATTTCCAGTGTCGTACATTATACAGTGTTATTCTTATTAACGTTTAAAAAACCCAGTAGCGATGTAGATGATGCTGTAACAAGTAATTTAATATAAGAGACATGGGCCACAAATGTCGGGAAATACCCCAGAACTGGATGACATATGTTGATCATGTGACATCACATAAAAATTCAGAGGATTCGAGCGCATGTGTGAAGGGACAACTGAGTGATGCAGCACTTGCGTTCAAGCAAATAGCACAAATTTCAATATCTTGTAAATGTGGAAGTTATGAAATTATTGTCCTCACTGTAATCAATCAAAAGCTGTTCTTACTTTGTGTTTCTTTTCTTTTCTCCCTTATTTTATTGTTATATACATTTATGTAGTAAAGAAAATGTAGGTCATTTACTGGAAATGACACAGTTCAGAAGCTTATACTCATAGTAGGTTTTTCTGTTTTATTGTATTCTGCAGTAAACCAAGGGAGACTGCAAGACCAGTAAATAAATAATAAATTGAAGCTCAGTGTAAACACACAACTATCAAAGCAATGGAAGAAATTCTGCCTGCTAGGCACACAACTCGAACCCTGAGTTCCACGCACTGAAGTCATGCACGCAGGTGCAAAGCCACACCAACATGAATACTTGACTTGTCTTGGGATGATCAAGGTGCATCAGGTTGGTAGGCTCAACCGCTAAATGTGCGGTGAGGTATGTCACTTGGTGATGTCACATGGTCAGCATCTGTCTTCCACTTTTGGGGTATTTCTAAATATATTTGCAGCCCCATGTGTGTTACATAAAATTACTCGTCTCAGTGTCATCTGTGTCATTTCAGAGGATTTTAAATGTTAGTAAGTATCACCTTGTATACAAAATAACTACATGTTCCCCTATACAAAAAATGATATGCATCTGTTCACATTTAACATGTTATACTAACGCCTTTTACTTTCATCATACTTTCTTTACAAACTTTGTTAGCTATGGGAGTGTATCCTTCATGATTACTACACTGCAAAAGTCAGGCTCCCTAACCATTGGTACACTACACTATGTGATCAAAAGTATCCAGACACCTGACTAAAAATGACTTACAAGTTTGTGGCACCCTCCATCAGTAATGCTGGAATTCCATATGTTGGTGGCCCATCATCAGCCTTGATGACAGCTTCCACTTTTGCAGGCATATGTTCAGTCAGGTGCTGAAGGTTTTTTGGGGAATGGCAGCCCATTCTTCACGGAGTGCTGCACTGAGGAGAAGTATCGATGTCGGTGAGGCCTGGCACGAAGTCAGCAATCCAAAGGTGTTCTATGGGATTCAGGTCAGGACTGTGTGCAGGGCAGTCTATTACAGGGATGTTATTGTTATGTAACCACTCTGCCACAGGCCGTGCATTATGAATAGGTGCTTGATTGTGTTGAAAGATCCAATTGCCATCCCCGAATTCCTCTTCAACAGGGGGAAGCAAGAAGGTGCTCAAAACATCAATGTAGGCCTGTGCTGTGACAGTGCCACACAAAACAACAAGGGGTGCAATCCCCCTCCATGAAAAACATGACCACACCATAACACCACCGCCTCAGAATTTTACTATTGGCACAACACAAGCTGGCAGATGACATTCAGCGAGCATTCGCCATACCCATACCCTGCCATTTTTTCCATTGTTCAATGTTTACACTCCTTACACTAAGCAAGGCGTTATTTGGTATTTACCGGCATGACGTGTGGCTTATGAGTAGTCGCTCGACCATGAAATCCAAGATTTCTCACCTTCCCCCAAACTGTCATATACTTGCAGTGGATCCTGATGCAGCTTGGAATTCCTGTGTGATGGTCTGGATAGATGTCTGCCGATTACACATTATAACCCTCTTCAACTGTCGGTGGTCTCCGTCAGTCAACAGACGAGGTCAGCTGTATGCTTTTGCACTGTAAATGTCCCTTCATGTTTCCACTTCACAATCACATCAGAAACAGTGGACCAAGGGATACATAGGAGTGTGGAAATCTTGTGTACAGACGTATACCACAAGTGACACCCAATTACCTGACAATGTTTGAAATCCATGAATTCCGTGGGGCACCCCATTCTGCTCTCTCATGATGTCTAATGACTAATGAGGTCACTGATATGGAGTACCTGGCAGTAGGTGGCACCACAGTGCACCTGATATGAAAAATGTATGTTTTTGGGGGTCTCTAGATACTTTTGATCACATAGTGTATCTAATACATTTCTTATTAGCATTTCATTTTTACTTCACTTATTGTCGATGTATCAGTATTCTTACATTCCACATACTTCCATATATACTTCATCATTACATATTCATTATACAGGGAGATTCAAAAAGAATACCACAACTTTAAAAATGTGTATTTAATGAAAGAAACATAATATAACCTTCTGTTATACATCATTACAAAGAGTATTTAAAAAGGTTTTTTTTCACTCAAAAACAAATTCAGAGATGTTCAATATGGCCCCCTCCAGACACTCGAGCAATATCAACCCGATACTCCAACTCGTTCCACACTCTCTGTAGCATATCAGGCGTAACAGTTTGGATAGCTGCTGTTATTTCTCGTTTCAAATCATCAATGGTGGCTGGGAGAGGTGGCCCGAAACACCATATCCTCAACATACCCCCATAAGAAAAAATCGCAGGGGGTAAGATCAGGGCTTCTTGGAGGCCAGTGATGAAGTGCTCTGTCACGGGCTGCCTGGCGGCCGATCCATCGCCTCGGGTAGTTGACGTTCAGGTAGTTATGGACAGATAAGTGCCAATGTGGTGGCGCTCCATCCTGCTGAAATATGAATTGTTGTGCTTCTTGTTCGAGCTGAGGGAACAGCCAATTCTCTAACATCTCCAGATACTGTAGTCCAGTTACAGTAGCACCTTCGAAGAAAAAGGGACCAAAAACTTTATTGGCTGAAATGGCACAGAAAACGTTCACCTTAGGCGAGTCACGTTCATACTGAGTTGTTTCCCGTTAGTGTGGAAAGTTGCTTCATCACTAAACACAATCTTTGAAATGAAAGATTCATCTGTTTCCATTTGAGCAAGGATAAAATCACAGAAATCGATTCTTTTAATCTTATCAGCTGCAGACAGTGCTTGAACCAATTTCAGACGATAAGGTTTCATAACTAACCTTTTTCGTAGGACTCTCCATACAGTTGATTGTGGAATTTGCAGCTCTCTGCTAGCTCTGCGAGTCGATTTTCCTGGGCTGCGAACAAATGCTTGCTGGATGCGTGCTACATTTTCATCACTCGTTCTCGGCCATCCAGAACTTTTCCCTTTGCACAAACACCCATTCTCTGTAAACTGTTTATACCAACGTTTAATACACCACCTATCAGGAGGTTTAACACCATACTTCGTTCGAAATGCACGCTGAACAACTGTCGTCGATTCACTTCTGCCGTACTCAATAACACAAAAAGCTTTCTGTTGAGCGGTCGCCATCTTAGCATCAACTGACGCTGACGCCTAGTCAACAGCGCCTCAAGCGAACAAATGTACAACTAAATGAAACTTTATAGCTCCCTTAATTCACTGACAGATAGTGCTTAGCTCTGCCTTTTGTCGTTGCAGAGTTTTAAATTCCTAAAGTTGTGGTATTCTTTTTGAATCACCCTGTACTTTATCATCTCATTAAACATCAATTAAACATCTGCATTGCACAGGACAAAATAACTCTAAAGAATAATGCTCCACAGTAACATATCATACTCTTGTAGACAAAATAGTTCGCTACTTACCGTAAAGAAGACACGCCAAGTTGCAGACAGTCATGATTAAAAGACACTCACATGTAGCTTTTGGCCACAGCTTTCATTAGTGAACACACACACACACGACCGCCAACTCCAGCATCTTGGGCCAGATGCTTCCCACCCGAGATGCCGGAGTTGGCTGTTGTGTGCGCTTGAGGTGTGCTTGCTTGCTTGTGTGTGTGTGTGTGTGTGTGTTTACTGACGAAGGCTGTGGCCAGAAGCTACGTGTGAGTGTCTTTTAATTGTGCCTGTCTGCAACTTGGTGCATCTTCTTTATGGTAAGTATCAATCTGTATTTTCCTACATTGTTGATATTCCTACCTGGTGTTTCCATTGTTTGATCTTATAGACAAAACATATTTTTCATATGACAAAATATGAGTATTTATTTTCTGATTTCATTACATTTACTTTGTACCTCTATGTTACTTTGGAAGTTAGGCCTAAAGGGCAAAATAGACACAAACCTTGCTTTGGTACTTCAGTTATTGCTATAGGCAACTGGACTGCACTTCTTGTAACTGAAACTGGGAAGTCTGCGGTATAACACTTTTTTCACAGATGTATCTTTTTACAAATAATTGTACTGAGCACCAAACCTTTTACATGTTACTGCAAATAGTACTAAACCAATATATTCAAGATATTATCTCCCTCTTTACTTCTGATCCCCAATGGCACACAAAATGAGTCAGAACAATATTGCAGAAGCACCAAAAAAGCATGCCAAATTTAAAAGTACGCAAAATCCCCAAGATTGGTGTAGTTTTACAGACGCTCAAAATTTAGCACAACTTCAGTGCGAGTTGCTTTTAATAGTTTCCACAAAGAGACTGTCTTGAAATCTGGCAGGAAACCCAAAGAGATTATGGTCATATGTAAAGTAAACCAATGGCAAGACACAATCAATACCTTCACTGCACGAAAACAGTGGTGATGTTACTGATGACAGTGCCACTAAATCAATGTTACTAAACACTTTTTGGGAACTCCTTCACCAAAGAAGATGAAGTAAATACTCCAGAATTCAAATCTAGAACAACTGCCAACATGAGTAACTCAGAAGCAGATATTCTCAGTGTAGCAAAGCAACTTAAAACACCTAAGAAATGCAAGGCTTCCGGTCCAGACTGTATACCAGTCAGGTTCCTTTCAGAGTATGCTGATACAGTAGCTTCATACTTAGTAATCTTGAACAACCACCTCCTCATTGAAAAATCCGTACCTAAAGACTGGAAAGTTTCACAAGTCACACCAATACTGAAGAAATGGATAGGAGCTATCCACTGAATTACAGACCCATGTCACTAACGTCAATTTGCAGTAGGATTTTGGAACGTATATTGTGTTCTAACATTATGAATTACCTCAAAGAAAATGATTTATTGACCAATAGTCAGCACGGTTTCAGAAAATATCATTCTTGTGACACACAACTACTTTTTATTCTCAAGAAGTAATGAGTGCTTTCGATGAGGGATATCAAATTGAAACCATATTTTTAGATTTCCTGAAGGCTTTTTACACCGTTGCTCACTGGAGTCTTCTAATCAGTTTGTATGTCTGTAGAGTACTGCCTCAGTGGTGCAGCTGAATTTGTGAGTTCCTGTCAGAAAGGTCATAGTTTGTAGTAACTGACAGATAGTCATCGAGTAAAACAGAAATAATATCAGGCATTCCTAAGGAAGTGTTACAGGTGTTCTGCTCTTTCCGATCCACACAAACAACATGGGAGACAATCTTGGCAGCCCTCATAGATTGTTTGCGGATGCTGCTGCTATTTAGTCATGTAAAGTCATTAGAACAACCACAAAATTATTTAGACAAGATATCTGTATGGTGCACAAGTGATGACTGAGTCTGAATAATGAAAAATGTGAAGTCATCCCTGTGAATACTAAAAGAAATGTGCTAAATTTTGGTTACACAGTAAATCACACAAAACTGAAGGCTGTAAATTCTACTAAATATTTAGGGATTACAATTACAAACAACTTAAACTGGGATGATCACATAAATAATGTTATGGGGAAAGGAAACCATAGACTGATGTATTGGCACAACACTTAGAAAATGTAACAGTTCTACTAGAGAGACTGCTTACATGACTCCGGTCTGCCCTCTTCTGGAGTATTGCTGTGCGGTGTGGGATCTGCATCAGATGGGACTGATGGAGAACACTGAAAAAATACAAAGGAAGGTAGCTCATTTTATATTACTGCAAAATAGGGAAGAGAGTGCCACAGATTAGATTAGATTAGATTAGATTAGATTTACTTTCATTCCAATTGATCCGTAGTGAGGAGGTCCTCCAGGATGTGGAACATGTCAGAAAAACAACAATACATGACAAATATTTACAATTAAAACAAATAAGCTAATGTACCATTCCACAGGTCCCAAGTGGAATGATCGTCATTTTTTAATGAACACTAAGAGTAATTTTACAAATACTAATGCACTGAATTTAAAATAAAAAAGTTTTTTATTTATTTATAAGGTAATACAACTACTGTAATACTTATTTACAATGAACACATTACTGCACTGAAATGGTGCAGAAGTTAGATTATACTAACACACACACACACACACACACACACACACACACACACACACACACACAAATTTTCAATGAACACATTACTGCACTGAAATTGTGCAGAAGTTATGTTGTACTTATATACAAATCAGTTGGTTTTACTAAGAAATTCATCAATGGAGTAGAAGGAGTTGGCCACCAATAAATCCTTTAGGCTTCTCTTAAACTGAATTTCATTGGTTGTTAAGATTTTTATGGCTGCTGGCAAGTTATTGAAAATGTGTGTTCCTGAATAATGCACACCTTTTTGTACAAGACTAAGTGACTTTAAATCCTTGTGAAGATTATTCTTATTTCTAGTATTGATTCCATGAATTGAGCTGTTGGTTTGAAAAAGTGATATATTTTTAATGACAAATTTCATTAAGGAATAAATATATTGGGAAGCAGTAGTTAGTATCCCTAGTTCCCTAAACAGGCTTCTGCAGGATGTTCTTGAGTTCACACCACATATAACTCTCACTGCACGTTTTTGTGCCCGGAAAACTTTAGCTTGGCTTGATGAATTACCCCAAAAAATAATCCCATATGACATTATGGAATGAAAGTAAGCATAGTATGCCAGCTTTTTCATTTTTATATCCCCTATGTCTGACAAAATTCGCATTGCAAACAGAGATTTGTTAAGACGCTTCAGCAGTTCTGTGGTGTGCTCCTCCCAGTTGAATTTATTATCAAGCTGTAATCCCAAGAATTTAACACTGTCCACTTCTTCTATCTTCTTGTCATCGTATGTTAGACATATACTCTTGGGACACCCCTTACAAGTTCTGAACTGCATGTAGTGTGTTTTTTCAAAGTTTAGTGACAGATGTGATACATGATTTGGGATGGCAGTTATTGAAACAAAAGTGTTTTTCTTTGTAGCAGGATCTTCTCATGAAATTTCAGTCAGCAACCTTGTCCTCCAATTGTGAAAATATTCTGTTGGCACCCACCTATAGAGGGAGAAATGATCATCATGATAAAATAAAAGAAATCAGAGCTCCCAAAGAAAGATTTAAGTGCTCATTTTTCTCGCATGCTGTTCAGGAGCGGAACGGTAGAGAAATAGCCAGAATGTGGTTTGGTGAATGCTATGCGAGACACTTCGTTGTGAATTGCTGAGTAATCCTGTAGACATAGATGCTGCTATATAAACTTTTGCCAACTCACATCTCTTAGATTCTGACACCAGTTCTATTTTACAATTAGCTGATGCTTTGGCTGAAAGAAATTTATTATTAGTGACTTAAAATTCTCCTTACTAATACTGTGCTCAAAAAGCAAGTTAAATAACATTTCACAAGATTTAATAAAACTTCCCTATACTGTATGTGTTTCACATGATTCTGTCGTCATAGTTCTTACTGACATACAAAATGCCAATTCTAAAACAGTAAATTTTTATACACTTTTGAACCAAGCGAAGTAGAAGATGATTACTGTTCACTTACAGTCTACAGACAGCACAGTAGAAGATGGTCGAGTGATCTATGAAAGGAAGATTAGAATCACCCATCTATGGGAAAGCCTTACTGTCACATAATGAATTCAAAACAGTGCACTGAACTACCTACTTGCTTATCATTTACTGATAACTTGACCCCAGCCCTTCTATATAATTTTGTATTATTGATTGAAGGTCAGACTTCATCTTTTATATGTGCCAGATCAGAGCAAACCACAACAGAGATGCTGGACATTCAACCCTTCATAATCAACACCCTAAAAATCAGTCTGTACATTTATACTGAATATTCATTTTTGCAAATTGCTCACTTTACTGTCAATTATAAAAAGAATCTTTCAGTACATTCTTTGGTATATCTACCGTTTCCTTTTTACTGTCACTTACACTGAGGTGAGAAAGAGTCAGATGGCGGTGGTATCATGTACACAAGACATAAAATGGCAACATAATGACGGAGCTGTCATAAAGGTTTCTGACATTATCATCACCACACAACGGGAATTAACACGTTGGACATGGAATGGTAGTTGGAGCTAGACAAGTGGGATATTCCATTTCAGAAATCTTTAGGGAATTCAATATTCTAAGATCTGCAGTGTCAAGAGTGTGTCGAGAATACCAAATTTTTCAGGCATTACCTCTCACCATGGCCAACGCAGTTGCTGCCGGCATTCGTTTAACGACCGGGAGCAGTGGCATTTGTGTAAAGTTGCTAACAGACAAGCAACACTTTGTGAAATAACTACAAAAATCAATGTGGGACATATGATCTACATATCTGTTACAACAGTGTGACAAAATGGGCTATGGTAGCAGACAACTGATGCGAGTGCCTTTTCTAAAAGCACAACACCTGCTGCACCTCTCCTGGGCTCGTGACCATATCAGTTGCACCCTAGACAACTGGAAAACTGTGGTCAGTCAAGTGAGTCCCAATTTCAGGTGGTATGAGCTGATAGTGGGGTTTCAGTGTGGCGCAGGCCCCACAAAGCCATTGACCCAAGTTTTCAATAGCAATGTGCAAGCTGGTGGTGACTCCATAATGTTGTGGGCTGCGTTTACATGGAGGGGACTGGGTCCTCTGGTCCAATTGAACTAATCACTGACTGGAAATGATTATGTTTTGCTATTGGAGACAGTTTGCAGCTATTCTTTTACTTCGTGTTCCCCAGCAACAATGGAATTTTTATGGATGACAATGTATGACACCAGGCCCTTATTGTTCGCAATTCATTTGAAAAACATTGTGGACAATTTGAGTGAGTGTTTGGCAACCCAGATCACCTGACATAAATCCCATCAAATATTTAGGGACATAATGAAGAGGTCAGTTCATGCACAAAATCCAGCACTGGAAATACTTTCACAATTTTGGACAGCCATAGAGGCAGCATGGCTGAATATTTCTGTAGGGGACTTCCAGCGACTTGTTGAATCCGTGCCATGCCAAGTTGCTGCACAATGCCAGGCAAAAGGTCTGTCACAATATTAGGATGTATCCCATGACTTTTGTCACCTCAGAGTATATTACTTTACTGTTGCACAAGTTACTGAAAAATACAGTCAAACTTTTATCCATTCCCACTTTTCTCTTATGTAAGTCAAAAATTTCACTGCACTTTTCCTTCCAACAATCAGGATAAACTCTTTTGCATAAAATTTCCAGTTTTTCTGCATTTAGTCAGTAAATAGTCAGTCTTTGACATCTATCCACACTTTGCACAGAAAACTATTATTGTACATAATCCAGTCATATTAATGTCTGTTGTCTAGCTAGTGGCAGCACTAGCAGTGGAGGGTATATAAACCGAACCTGCAGAAAACATTGCAATCATTGTTGTAATGTGGAAACAGAACGATTTATCTGACTTCCAAGAGGGCATGGTCATTGGCCTTCAGGCTAAGGGTGGACGCATTTTCAAAATGGCTAAGTTAATAAACTATTCACATGCCGATGTGGTTAAAATATACTGTACATACATTATCCAAAACCAGCGCTGATGCTGCTGTGGTGCACCACTGGCCATAGATGATAGATGTGAACAACAGCTGCAGAGATATGTACAGGTGAAGGAATGTGCAACTGTTGAGCAACAGACAAGCCAGAAGAACCAAGGTGCTACCAACAGTGTCTCCTCAATGATCATTTCGCGATCATTGCTGCTTCTAGGTCTCTGTGGCGGATGCCTAGTTCATGCACCCATGCTGGCTGCTGTTTATTGGTCCGAAGGTTGGAATTTGCATGACAATACTGCAACTCAATGTCCACTGAGTGGCAGCAGGTGGTCTTTTCAGATGAATCTTGTTTTGTGTTCCATCGGGCAGATGGCCGTTGGCATGTACGGTGTGAAGTCTCTTGACTTTGGGGCAGTGGTCTGAAGATTTCACACTGGAAGGCGTTCCATGGTTGATCCTGCCATTCTGGGAGGCAAAAGGGATCAAACTAAGTAAGTATTTATCTTTGGGGAACATGTCCACTCCTAGACACAGTTTTGTTTTTCCTCGGCATGATGGCACCTACCGGCAGGACAGTGCAACATATCACACAGCTCTCAATGTACGTGCATGGTTCCAAGAGCATCAGGAGGAGTTTACCATACTCCCCTGGGCACCAACCTCTCTGGATTTAAACTCGATCAAGAATCTGTGGGACCACCACGATAGGACTGTCTCCACCACAGATCCTCAACCGAGAAAACTAGAGTACCTTCCAGAACGTCCTCGACACACTTCCTGCACATCTCACAGAGGACAGTGCTGCAGAAGGTAGTTATTCAGGCTTTTGGCTGGTGGTCACATTAATGTGACTGGACAGTCTATAATTCTCTTAATAGCTTTATCCTCAATGTCCTCGGTATGTAGATTATGAACGTAATTTGACTTTGTACTCAAGATAGATGTGGACACTTCATTCACATTTTTGTTTATTTCTGTCAGCTTAATGAAAAGAATTTCCTCTTCCTCTAATAAATCATCCTATTCCCCAGCTGAACCATCTACACCTGTAATTTCATCACTCTTCACTTCCCCCCTATGAAGATCATTATTTTCACTCCAAGTACTAATCACATTCTCACTTACCACCAAGATACATTCTGTTTCAATCTTAATTGCTTCAGGTCCAGTTATTTGGAAATAATTCATATTAATGTCCATCACTTAAGTTTCTCTTCAAACTACCACTCATCCACACTGTCAACTTCTCTGCAAAGAACATCATTCACTACTCCCATACACTCTACTGCAACATCTCAAAAGTCATCAACTTTCACATCAACAACTTCTTGTTAAACAGAACCTCTCACACTAGTGTCACATTTATTCACAGTTTCACATACATCCTCCTCACTAAGCTCATCTGTCTTTACTAATGTCTCCTCCGTTCCGCTACTACCAATCTCAGATGACTCACCTTCTCCTTTGAATCAGCTT
Source organism: Schistocerca nitens (assembly GCF_023898315.1). Taxonomy (NCBI): domain Eukaryota; kingdom Metazoa; phylum Arthropoda; class Insecta; order Orthoptera; family Acrididae; genus Schistocerca; species Schistocerca nitens. The sequence continues at coordinate 286,594,946 of NC_064620.1, forward strand.
CCTGCTCTTGGTCGTCTAGTTCTCCAACAGTTTCATCTAATATCTGCACACATTCAATTTCAACATTCTTACCCATGTTAATAATTATATCTACTTTCTCTGCAACCACACCCTCCTTTTCAGTACAATTTGCTCTGCTTTGAATATCACTTCTGTACTATAATCATTTGAATTGCTACTTAAACTACTGCTATTGTCATTTCCTTCAAAAGCTTACTTTATCACTTGTTCTCTGTCCTCACTGTAGAACTATAAATAGAAGAGATTTAAATTACTTTACTATTTCAGTTGTTTATATTTTCTGTGTCATCTTTACACCCCTCTTATAAAATTGTCCACTCTGAAGAGCTGGAATGCTTTCTAATTCATCTTTCTCTGTAACTATGCCAACTTCTTTTAATATTATAGAATTTTTATCATTGGAAACATGTTTACTCAGCATATGATATGATCCATGTTTTTCACTTATCTTACTACTACTGTTTACATCGACATTATCTGAAACTGAATTAAAGTTATTTACATGTGGCTCTTTCATGTGTCTTGCCCCTAGTGTGAGCCCTAATTGGAACAAAGCTTAGTTTAAATGATTGGATTCAAAATTACCAGTACTTCCAACATTTCTGCCTCTGGAATTCCTCATACCATTTCCATTTGGACCATTTGCCACTAAATTATTCCTTGCATCACCATTGTTTCTATGAGAATCTGCTCTATTCATCTTACTGACATGATAATCCCTCCATGAATGATTCCTATTCTCAGAGTTGCTCCTACTATCCTTTACTGCAGGCCTGACACTTTCCACATAAAATGAAAAAAATCATTTATATTACTGCTAGGAGCAGCAAAAGCAACTCTCTAACCTTCTATAGAAGCTTATTTTTTAATTCTGTAATTATTGATTCACTAACCTGTTTTTCCCAAATATTTTAGCTTGTTAAACCAAAACTGACAAAAACCTTCAATATTACCTCTCCTAGGATCGTATCTTTTCCTTCTTGTTCTTTTAGTGTTCAAACCTGTTGTTGGTTTGCGGCAGAGCCCCATTCCTATCTTCTCCATAAATTTCGCTTAAAGCTATTTGTTGTTCATCTCTAAACCAATATTCATTCAAAAATAATTTCTTAAATTCTTCCCATGTCTTTCATGATTCTGTAACTTCAGCTGCCCAACCATTAGCACCAGACTTCAAAAATCCCCTTAAAAAACCGTATTTTCCATATCACTCCAATTTTCTGGTAAATCCTTGAATCCTCTAATAAAAACAAATTGATTGCCTGTCATCATGTGGTTCAAAATTGTTAAATTTCTTACAGTTAACTAAAAAGCTCCATTAGATACTATACAAACACTATATTTAACATTTTCAGAGAAATAAAGTTGCTACTAACCATATAGCGGAGATGCTGAGTCGTGATAGGCACAACAAAAAGATTCACACAATTAAAGCTTTCAGCCATTAAGGCTTTGTCAGCAGTACACACACACACACACACACACACACACACACACGTAAACACAACCACAACTTGCACACATGTCTGCAGTCTCGGAGAGCTGAAACCACATTCCATCCTGGATTTCCATTGTTTGATATTTAACATTTTGCACTTTTCCATCTCTCTCTTCAATGTCAGCAAGCTTAGAATCTACATTCTCATGTTATCGTCTCCATTTTCATTTCAATGACAGCTGTACACTCATTTTCTACTTCTGTTTCTTATCTATCCTCCAAACCTGTTGTAATTTGATCAGTTTGACTGCCAGTCTCTTCTGTATTATCAGAACAAAATTTCTTTGATACTTGTAAATTACAATCACATGAACTAGCTGTTGAGACGATTTTCTCTTCATGTTGATGTTGTTGTGGTCTTCAGTCCTGAGACTGGTTTGATGCAGCTCTCCATGCTACTCTATCCTGTGCAAGCTTCTTCATCTCCCAGTACCTACTGCAACCTACATCCTTCTGAATCTGCTTAGTGTATTCATCTCTTGGTCTCCCCCTACGATTTTTACCCTCCACGCTGCCCTCCAATACTAAATTGGTGATCCCTTGATGCCTCAGAACATGTCCTACCAACCGATCCCTTCTTCTGGTCAAGTTGTGCCACAAACTCCTCTTCTCCCCAATCCTATTCAGTACCTCCTCATTAGTTATGTGATCTACCCATCTAATCTTCAGCATTCTTCTGTAGCACCACATTTCGAAAGCTTCTATTTTCTTCTTGTCCAAACTATTTATCGTCCATGTTTCACTTCCATACATGGCTACATTCCATACAAATACTTTCAGAAATGACTTCCTGACACTTAAATCTATACTCGATGTTAACAAATTTCTCTTCTTCAGAAACGCTTTCCTTGCCATTGCCAGTCTACATTTTATATCCTCTCTACTTCGACCATCATCAGTTACTTTGCTCCCCAAATAGCAAAACTCCTTTACTACTTTAAGTGTCTCATTTCCTAATCTAATTCCCTCAGCATCGCCCGACTTAATTCGACTACATTCCATTATCCTCATTTTGCTTTTGTTGATGTTCATCTTATATCCTCCCTTCAAGACACCATCCATTCCGTTCAACTGCTCTTCCAAGTCCTTTGCTGTCTCTGACAGAATTACAATGTCATCGGTGAACCTCAAAGTTTTTATTTCTTCTCCATGGATTTTAATACCTACTCCAAATTTTTCTTTTGTTTCCTTTACTGCTTGCTCAATATACAGATTGAATAACATCGGGGAGAGGCTACAACCCTGTCTTACTCCCTTGCCAACCACTGCTTCCCTTTCATGTCCCTCGACTCTTATAACTGCCATCTGGTTTCTGTACAAATTGTAAATAGCCTTTCGCTCCCTGTATTTTACCCCTGCCACCTTTAGAATTTGAAAGAGAGTATTCCAGTCAACATTGTCAAAAGCTTTCTCTAAGTCTACAAATGCTAGAAACGTAGGTTTGCCTTTCCTTAATCTTTCTTCTAAGATAAGTCGTAAGGTCAGTATTGCCTCACGTGTTCCAGTATTTCTACGGAATCCAAACTGATCTTCCCCGAGGTCGGCTTCTACTAGTTTTTCCATTCGTCTATAAAGAATTCGTGTTAGTATTTTGCAGCTGTGGCTTATTAAACTGATTGTTCGGTAATTCTCATATCTGTCAACACCTGCTTTCTTTGGGATTGGAATTATTATATTCTTCTTGAAGTCTGAGGGTATTTCGCCTGTTTCATACATCCTGCTCACCAGATGGTAGAGTTTTGTCAGGACTGGCTCTCCCAAGGCCGTCAGTAGTTCCAATGGAATGTTGTCTACTCCGGGAGCCTTGTTTCGACTCAGGTCTTTCAGTGCTCTGTCAAACTGTTCACGCAGTATCGTATCTCCCATTTCATCTTCATCTACATCCTCTTCCATTTCCATAATATTGTCCTCAAGTACATTGCCTTGTTATAGACCCTCTATATACTCCTTCCACCTTTCTGCTTTCCCTTCTTTGCTTAGAACTGGGTTTCCATCTGAGCTCTTGATGTTCATACAAGTGGTTCTCTTATCTACAAAGGTCTCTTTAATTTTCTCTCTTCATATAGTTTCCAAATTCTATCTTTGTTAGCCATACAGGCACTGCTAATGTTATTCAGCTTCGTTTCTGTCTCATGTGCTAGTTCCTTTAATTTATTTTCAGAACACCTTTTTACAGTTTCTACCGTCCTATCCATGTTTATAAAATCTGTATTAATTACACAAATTTATTTTTAAATGTCTTTAGAGTTTTTTTTTTTATTTCTGAATTTAAACTACCAATGTCAGTTTAAGCTGATTATTTTTTTTCGTTTCCTTCATGACTTGAACCAGTAATTTAATTTCCTCATTCCTGGATTTTCTTGCATTCCCTGATTTCTGTCATGTGATTCTTGCTTAATATTAGCTTATTCCACCAATTCAAAACTATTCACTTCTTCATCCACACTATGGTGAGCAGTTGGTGAAGCCCTTGACATTTTGTCCGTAATTTGGCTTGTCACCCAGTTTCTCATATGATGTTAAGTCTAGCCCTGATCTAAATCCACTATCATCTTCAGATTCACTCTTAGTTACTACTTTAGGCTCGTATATCAAGAGAAATCTCTCCATTCTCTCCCTAAGAAGATCTTCTTCCTCATGTCCACTCGCAATGTTTACTCCCTGTCTGTCACCACCTAACATACTGTTCTTAATCTCACTGTCACACACTTTTACAAATAATTATTGAGAATCAAACACAACATCAACTTACCTTGATAATTTTACACCAGTGGCTGCTGCTGTTGCATCATCTAATAACTGCAGCAGCTCGTAATCTCCGTGTAAGCTCTGCTCAACGTGTTGTTTACATCTGCACTGCTCTGGTCAGTTGCTTTGACACCTGATATGATATCAGCTAAACCTACTTGCTGATTGGCTGTCATTGAAGATGACACCATGGTGATGTCAGGTGGTACCGCATTTCCACTGGTCGAATTCTTCCTCACAATGCTTCTGCTTTTTTCCGTCATTATTACTTCAAATAATAAAGCTTGTACTGTCTCAAAAATTTGTCTGTGCACTGTCCTACCTTCAGTCCACATGTGATTTCAATTAGTTTTTGACACACAAAAATGTATTTACTGTCCGACAGTCACTGCACCACTGTATACAATTAGTTCATTGTCCAACAAATAGTTCCCTGCTATGTCATGTTTTTCAGAATTCTGAAGTCCAAATATTGCCTGGGTGGAACAGTCCTCATATGGAAAGGGGACCAAATTTAGCTTGTCAGTTAATCTCACAGTTAAACCCTGTAGCAGCATCTGCCTTGAAATTAGCTGAAAAGTTGATGGTATGAACAATCTATTACCAAAAATGTAGTTGACACTGAAAAGTGCAGCTCACACACTGTAACTGCAGTTGGTTGCTGACTGAAATGTTATACAAGACGAGTTTGAGACTTTTCTACTTTAACTATGCACAGGTAAGCGGAGAGCCACATACTGCACTTCATTGCTGTCCTGCAATATTGTTCAAATGCAGTAAAGTAACACTGACATAATTATTCACAAAAGTCTCCATGCAGCAAATACATAATTAACACAGTCATTGAATAAAACTCAAACTAATGTCCTTGTGATCTAAAAGTCATATCAGTATGAACACTATGTATGCAATAATTATTATCTAGAAACAACCTGAATCGTAGTCATACCCTTTTGTCAGAATTAACACAAGATGTTCTTGACTTTTAAACATTTTCAATGAAAGTAATTATAATTCACACTCAGTCACTGAATCATCCCATATTTTCTGACATAGATCGTTCTCATTACAGAAACCATCAACCAACATGCCTCTTAGGTTTTATGAATATGTTACTTATTTTTTTGTTATGTTTTTATGTTATTCAATCTGTATATTGAGCAAGCAGTAAAGGAAACAAAAGAAAAATTCGGATTAGGTGTTAAAATCCATGGAGAAGAAATAAAAACTTTAAGGTTCGCCGATGACATTGTAATTCTGTCAGAGACAGCAAAGGACTTGGAAGAGCAGTTGAACGGAATGGACAGTGTCTTGAAGGGAGGATATAAGATGAACATCAACAAAAGCAAAACGAGGATAATGGAATGTAGTCGAATTAAGTCGATCGATGCTGAGGGAATTAGATTAGGAAATGAGACACTTAAAGCAGTAAAGGAGTTTTGCTATTTGGGGAGCAAAGTAACTGATGATGGTCGAAGTAGAGAGGATATAAAATGTAGACTGGCAATGGCAAGGAAATCGTTTCTGAAGAAGAGAAATTTGTTAACATCGAGTATAGATTTAAGTGTCAGGAAGTCGTTTCTGAAAGTATTTGTATGGAATGTAACCATGTATGGAAGTGAAACATTGATGATAAATAGTTTGGACAAGAAGAGAATAGAAGCCTTTGAAATGTGGTGCTACAAAAGAATGCTGAAGATTAGATGGGTAGATCACATAGCTAATGAGGAAGTATTGAATAGGATTGGGGAGAAGAGGAGTATGTGGCACAACTTGACAAGAAGAAGGGATCAGTTGGTAGGACATGTTCTGAGGCATCAAGGGATCACAAATTTAGTATTGGAGGGCAGCATGCAGGGTAAAAATCATAGAGGGATGACCAAGAGATGAATACACTAAATAGATTCAGAAGGATGTAGGCTGCAGTACGTATTGGGAGATGAAGAAGCTTGCACAGGATAGAGTAGCATGGAGAGCTGCATCAAACCAGTCTCAGGACTGAAGACCACAACAACAACAACTTATTTTTTTATCTACTTTATCAGGAAGTTAGTAGTTGGGTGTACATATGAACAATGAAAGGAAAGCATAAAGGTGGAAGGAGTAGATAGAGGGTCTATACAAGGGTGATGTTCTTGAGAACAATATTGTAGAAATGGAAGAGAATGTAGATGAGGATGAAATAGGAGATATGATACTGCGTGAAGGGTTTGACAGAGCACTGAAAGACCTGAGTCGAAACAAGGCCCCGGGAGTAGACAACATTCCGTTAGAACTACTGAGAGCCTTGGGAGAGCCAGGTCTAACAAAACTCTACCATCTAGTGAGCAAAATGTATGAGACAGGCGAAATACCCTCAGACTTCAAGAAGAATATAATAATTCCAATCCCAAAGAAAGCAGGTGTTGACAGATGTGAAAATTACTGAACTATCAGTTTAATAAGTCACGGCTGCAAAATACTAACTTGAATTCTTTACAGATGAATGGAAAAACTAGTAGAAGCCGACCTTGGGGAAGATCAGTTTAGATTCCGTAGAAACATTGGAACACGTGAGGCAATACTGACCCTATGACTTATCTTAGAAGCTAGATTAAGGAAAGGCAAGCCTATGTTTCTAGCATTTGTAGACTTAGAGAAAGCTTTTGACAATGTTGACTGGAGTACTCTCTTTCAAATTCTGAAGGTGGCAGGGGTAAAATATAGGGAGTGAAAGGCTATTTACAATTTGTACAGGAACCAAATGGCAGTTACAAGAGCTAAGGGGCATGAAAGGGAAGCAGTGGTTGGGAAGGGAGTGCGACAGGGTTTTAGCCTATCCCCGATGTTATTCAATCTGTATATTGAGCAAGCAGTAAAGGAAACAAAAGAAAGATTTGGAGTAGGAATTAAAATCCATGGAGGAGAAATAAAAACTTTGAGGTTCGCCGATGACATTGTAATTCTGTCAGACAGAGCAAAGGTCCTGGAAGAGCAGCTGAACAGAATGGACAGTGTCTTGAAAGTAGGATATAAGATGAACAGCAACAAAAGCAAAATGAGGATAATGGAATGTAGTTGAATTAAATCGGGTGATGCTTTGGGAATTAGATTAGGAAATGAGATGCTTAAAGTAGTAAATGATTTTTGCTATTTTGGGATGGTCAAAGTAGAGAGGATATAAAATGCAGACTGGCAATGGCATAGAAGGCGTTTCTGAAGAAGAGAAATTTGTTAACATCGAGTATAGATTTAAGTGTCAGGAAGTCGTTTCTGAAAGTATTTGTATGGAGTGTAGCCATGTATGGAAGTGAAACATGGGCGATAAATAGTTTAGACAAGAAGAGAATAGAAGCTTTCGAAATGTGGTGCTACAGAAGAATGCTGAAGATTAGATGGGTAGATGACATAACTAATGAGGAGGTATTGAATAGAATTGGGGAGAAGAGGAGTTTGTGGCACAACTTGACTAGAAGAAGGGATCAGTTGGTAGGGCACATTCTGAGGCATCAAGGGATCACCAATTTAACTTTAGAAGGCAGTGTGGAGGGTAAAAATCGTAGAGGGAAACCAAGAGATGAGTACACTAAACATTTTGATATAATCCATTATGGAGTCGAGGTAGCAGTTGTCGTTATACTGGTTATCACTGTTAGCATTCAACCACGATTCTTACACATATTTTAACAACGCGTTTCAAGAGACAATGCTCTCATCATCAGGTTGTAAAATCTATGTCATGAAATTAAACGAACTAAAAAGACAAAATACCATCACCAATAGTTGGTAAGTCCATAGTGTAAAACAGAATTAAAAATATATTGGACTGTGGGTCCTCGTCTTACATTGAAGTTGTTGACACAAGTCAATGGCTGTCCCATAGCTACCAAATATGCTGTCGACTGGGCCGGCTCGGGAGCTGTTGTGGACTAAACAGATTCAGAAGGATGTGGGTTGCAGTAGGTACTGGGAGACGAAGAAGCTTGCACAGGATAGAGTAGCATGGAGAGCTGCATCAAACCAGTCTCTGTACTGAAGACCACAACAACAACATGAACAATGATAACAAAACTTTAAATTACTGATATTGTGTAATTAGCACAGCTTTTAGCCAAACTAATTATACTAATGGGTTCTGAATAACATAAAAAAGATAACAGATAATACAGTTAAGTTGACTTCGTCATGGGTCAGTATTTTAGATTTTTACATTCTGTGTGCTTGCTATTTAAATGGGAAAATCAAATGTACTACAAAAATTTAAAAAAATTAAAAGTTCTGGAGGGGGAGGAAACATAACAGACAGGCAATAATCCACCTGCTTTGTCATAGCTGCTGCTTGCTGTTCTAATTATGTACAGAGAGACAGAGAGATAGTTTACTTCAGTTTTTACTGCTCACCTTCAAACTAATGTGAAATAAGTATTGTGTTGATTTTTCACATGCTGGAGTTCTATCAACAAGATATATCGTGGCATTTACTTAGCTGTAAGAATGGGAGAAGAATAAAATGCTCCCTTTGCCATCTTATAAAATTATAAATCTTCTATTGAAATTGATGGGGAAAGATCTAGGTTCATGTTATGTTTGATGTTGTTCTGTATTTGGGTATTAGTCAAATGGGGCTGCAGAAATTTTGCATTTTTTCAATGGAGCTCATGAAATGAGATGTTTGAAGAACTGCAGAGAGAAATAACATTTTTTTGTCAATTAAATTGCTGATTTATTTGACTGAATTAGCATCATTTACAGTGACTGACTTAAGAATAAGAAGTCATCTAACGGTGATGAACAAAATGTATGCACATCTCTGAAAACTAAAAAATTTATTCTTAAGCACACTGAAACTCAATACAAGCATGCATAACCTTGCCTGTACTCGCTCCTTCTTAGTGAATGCATTGCCCTTTTACAGTATTAAGTTTTGCATACAAATAAATAAGTCTCTCTTCGGTTAAAATCAAACAATGGAATGTAACAGTGTTATGAGAAGGAAAGTTGCCACTCACCATATAGCGGAGATGCTAAGTCGCAGATAGGCACAACAAAAAGACTCTCACGATTAAAGCTTTCGGACAATTAGGGCTTTGTCAATAATAGATGTGCACACACACACACACACACACACACACACACACACACACACACACACAAATGCAACTCACACACGTGACTGCAGTCTCAGGCAACTGCAACCACACTGCAAGCAGCGGTGCCAGTGTATGATGGGAGTGGCGACTGGGTGGGGGTTAGGAGGAGGCTGGGTTCGGAGGGGTAATGATAATATGGTGGGTGTGGTGGACAGTGAAGTGCTGCAGGTTAGAAAGAAGGCAGGGGAGAGGAGGGGGAAGTAACAGAAAAGGAGAGAAATAAAAAGACTGGGTGTGGCGGTGTAATGGTGGCTGTGTAGTGCTGGGATGGGGAGCAGGAAAGGGGCTGGATGGGTGAGGACAGTGACTAACGAAGGCTGAGGGTTACAAGAACTTAGGATGTATTGCAGGGAAAGATCCCACCTGTGCAGTTCAGAAAAGCTGGTGTTTTTGGGAAAGATCCATATGGCACAGGCTGTGAAGCAGTCATTGAAATGAAGGATATCATGCTTGGCAGTGTGTTCAGCAACAGGGTGGTCCACTTGTTTCTTGGCCACAGTTTGTTGGTTGTCAAATCAATGATGAACAATGCATGTGAAAGAAAAAAAACATTACTCTATTTTCTATTTCATTCATATTACTAAATACCTAAAACAGTGTACTGTACACATCTTAGTTGCAGGTTGCTTATCTAAGAGCTTCCAGGGGCAGCAAAAAATTGACTTTCAATATTTCATAGTTATTAAGTGAAGTGATCTAATCAGTGAGAGGTATAATTTTATGGCAAAGGTTTAACACAGTAAGTCAATTATTAAAATTAGAAACTGTGCGTACGTCTCCAGGCAGAGTAACTCACAGTGTGCAAATTAAAGAGACTTTACTCATCCAGTATTTCACAATTAGAACTCTCAGTGACTGCCAGCAAACCTTACACATAATTTCAAACCTTTTCGAAACTCCCCAAACAAAAAACATTTTGGTAAAAGCGTTTATATGAGGTTAGCAAAATGAAATTGTTCTGGATTATTCTTTTTTTTTTAATTTATTGGCTCTTGGAATATGCCATTTAGCCATTCAAGCACAGAAAATTTTATGACAATTGGGTTTGACAATCCAGTGTGACATTATTTTATGTCGTAGCCAGGTACAATGTAGAATGTGATTTACAGACTGATTAGACATAAAAGAAGTTTTGTAATCAGAGTATACTAAAACGGGTAAACAAGACAAAAATAGAACACAGAATATAAAGTGTCATTAAACTATAAAAATCCTACTGCTAACAGAAGTAGTAAATGACGGAAAGGCATACCGTGTGGGGTAGCTGCACGGTCTGAGGCACCTTGCCATAGTTTGTGCGGCTCCCCCCATCGGAGGTTTGAGTCCTCCCTCAGGCACGAGTGTGTGTGTGTGTGTGTGTGTGTGTGTGTGTGTGCGTGTGTGTGTGTGTGTGTTTTTTCTCCTCAGCATAAGTTAGTTTAAGTTAGATTGATGATGAAGAGGTCCCAAACTCCGAGGAGTGTAGGGGACGTTGCAGGAAACCTGCACCGCCGTACTAGTCAAGGTCCTTGCGGAGGTGGTTTTCCATTGCCTTCCTCTGACCATAATGGGGATGAATTTATTTTTTTTTATTTATTTATTGTTCCGTGGGACCAAATTAAGGAGAAATCTCCATGGTCATGGAACGAGTCAATACATGAAATTATAACACGATATTAGAAACAGATAAAATGAAATATAGAAAAAAAAAAAACATATTCAGGTGACAAGTCATAAGTTTAAATGAAGACAATCAACAATGTAACACTGGAATTTGCTAATTTTTTAGCTCTTCCAGGAGCTCCTCGACAGAATAGAAGGAGTGAGCCATGAGGAAACTCTTCAGTTTAGACTTAAAAGAGTTTGGGCTACTGCTAAGATTTTTGAGTTCTTGTGGTAGCTTATTGAAAATGGATGCAGCAGAATACTGCACTCCTTTCTGCACAAGAGTCAAGGAACTGCATTCTACATGCAGATTTGATTTCTGCCTAGTATTAACTGAGTGAAAGCTGCTAACTCTTGGGAATAGGCTAATATTGCTAACAACAAACGACATTAAAGAAAATATATACTGTGAGGGCAATGTCAGAATTCCCAGATTTTTGAATAGGGGTCGACAAGAGGTTCTCGAATTTACACCACATATAGCTCGAACAGCCCGTTTTTGAGCCAAAAATACCCTTTTTGAATCAGAAGAATTACCCCAAAAAATAATACCATACGACATAAGCGTATGAAAATATGCGAAGTAGACTACTTTTCGTGTTGAAGTGTCACTTATTTCAGATACTGTTCTAATGGTAAATAAAGCAGCATTTAGTTTCTGAACAAGATCCTGAACATGGGCTTTCCACAACAGCTTACTATCTATCCGTACGCCTAGGAACTTGAACTGTTCCGTCTCGCTTATAACATGCCCATTCTGTCTGATTAAAATGTCAGTTCTTGTTGAATTGTGAGTTAGAAACTGTAAAAACTGAGTCTTACTGTGATTTAGCATCAAATTATTTTCCACAAGCCACGAACTTATTTCATGAACTAAATTATTTGTTACTGTTTCAATATTACACACAAGATCCTTCACTATCAAGCTGGTGTCATCAGCAAACAGAAATATTTTTGAAACACCTGTAATACTAGAAGGCATATCATTTATATAAATAAGAAACAGCAGTGGCCCCAGCACCGACCCTTGGGGAACGCCCCACTTAACAGTGCCCCATTGGGACTGAACATCACTACCACTCTCAATATTGCGGAGAATTACCCTCTGCTTTCTGTTCTTAAAGTAAGAGGCGAACCAATTGTAAGCTACTCCCCTTACTCCATAATGGTCCAACTTCTGCAGTAATATTTTGTGGTCAACACAGTCAAAAGCCTTCGTTAAATCAAAGAAAACACCTAGCGTTCGCAACCTTTTATTTAATCCGTCGAAAACCTCACAGAGAAAAGAGAATATAGCATTTTCAGTTGTTAAACCATTTCTAAAACCAAACTGAACATTTGACAGCAAATTATGTGAATTTAAATGCTCCAGTAACCTTGTATATACAACCTTCTCGATAACTTTAGCAAACACCGATGGCATAGAAATAGGTCTAAAATTGTCAACATTATCAATGTCTCCCTTTTTATAAAGTGGCTTCACTACCGAGTATTTTAATCGATCAGGAAACCGACCACTCCTAAAGGAAAAGTTACAGATATGGCTAAGTACTGGGCTAACATACATAGAACAATACTTCAGTATTCTGCTAGATACCCCGTCATATCCATGAGAGTTCTTGGTCTTTAGTGATTTAATTATTAACTCAATCTCCCTCTTGTCAGTATCATAGAGGAGCATTTCAGGTAACAGTCTCGAAACACTTTTTTCTAAGAGCGCTATATGATTCCCTGTTGGAATTAGGTTTCTATTTAGTTCACCTGCTATATTCAGAAAGTGATTATTAAATACTGTACATATATGCGACTTATCAGTAACACGGACATTCCCACTACGCACTGATTCTATATCCTCGACCTGTCTCTGCAGACCAGCAACTTCCTTTACGACTGACCATATGGTTTTAATTTTATCCTGAGACTTAGCTATTCTATCTGCATACCACATACTTTTTGCCTTCCTAATAACATTTTTAAGCACCTTACAATACTGTTTGTAATGGGCTGCTGCATTTAGATTTTGACTGTTTCTAACGTTTTGATATAATTGCCACTTTGTTCTACAAGATATTCTTATCCCTCTAGTCAGCCACCCAGGCTGCCTGTTTGTGCTAGTACCCTGTTTTAAACGTTGTAACGGAAAGCAACTTTCAAAGAGCATGAGAAAGGTCTTTAGAAAAGCATTATATTTATCGTTTACTGTCTCAGCGCTATAAACATCTTGCCACTCTTGTTCCTTTATAAGGTTTACAAAGGTCTCTACAACAACCGGATCAGCTTTCCTGAACAGCTGATGACTATATTTAACACGAGTTGCAGCATAAAAATCTTTTAAAGTTAAAATTTGCGCATCATGATCTGAAAGGCCATTCACCTTTTTTCTAACAGAATGCCCTTCTAGTAATGAGGAATGAACAAAAATGTTGTCTATGGTTGTTCTACTGTTCCCTTGCACTCTCGTTGGAAAGAATACGGTTTGCATAAGATTATATGAATTAAAGAGGTCTACCAGCATCCTCTTCCTTGCACAATCACTTATACAATTAATATTGAAGTCACCACATATAACTAACTTTTTGTATTTCCTATAAAGTGAACCAAGAACCTCCTCTAGCTTTAGCAAAAATGCTGTGAAATCGGAGTCTGGGGATCTATAAATAACAACAGTTACAAGTTTAACTCCGTTAAATTTAACCACACCTGCACAACATTCAAACACCTTTTCAGTGCAGTACTTTGAAACATCAATTGACTCAAATGCGATGCCGTTTTTCACATACATGGCTACTCCCCCACACCGCAAAGAGCTCCTCGAAAAGCAACCAGCCAACCTGTATCCTGGTAAAGGAAGCCTCTGAATTATCTCCTTATTTAAGAAGTGTTCAGATATATGATGAAGATGAAGACATCACAACAACACCCAGTCATCTCAAGGCAGGGAAAATCACTGACCCCACCGGGAATCGAACCAGGGACCCCGTGCGTGGGAAGCGAGAACGCTACTGCTAGACCACAAGCTGCGGACTAAATTAGATTAAGTAGTGTGTAAGCCTAGGGACTGATGACCTCAGCAGTCTGGTCCCACAGGAACTTACCCCACATTTCCACAAGAGAAAGGCATTGGTACAAATTTGGGATATTCCCAATTCAGTTCATCTGAATAATTACACATATAAATTATTAACAAAATGATAGTCGCATGTCCTGTGAGAATTGTGCAAAAGCTGTGGAATGAGAATTTAATACTAGTCCAGGTCGATAAGTACCATATTCAGCGTCTGAGCATTCCATATTCTGCAGAGTAGCACGTGGAGGTATAGTCAATTAATTGCTCTTTGGTCTTCCTCAGGCATTCTAATTACCAGGAGCACTACATTAGTGGCACAGGGAGTTATATCTTGGTGTTGGCACTGTTGACGAACATGCTTATACGTTGCTGCATAGTTAGAAGCTAACAAGATTTGAGGCTGCTTGGGAACTGAAGATCTAGAGCCTGACGATTACTTGTAAGGATGTTTTTGTAATATGTTTTCCAAGGACACTGTAGAAATATATGGTTTGGATATTCTTCCTCTCTGGAAACACACAGAAGGCGGTGCTTCGGTTAAGCAGATGGAGATGTCTCTTGAACTTTTAATGATTAAAGTTCAGCCACGCTATAATTGTCGTGAAGCTCCTCGACGTTTGTGCCTTATTATACCATAGTACTCTTGGAATCGTGGAATGAACTAGTGTGTAGTGACTGCCTTTGATTTTAAATTACCACTTCCATTCTTCTTTCCAGCCGGATGACAACAACTTTGTGTGTGGGTGTCATATCTGTGACAGGCAGTTTATCATGTTTAAGAGCTCCGTCCAGAGATGCCTGCTTTGCTAGCGCACCCACTTGCTCATTCTCAGGTGTCCCACAGTATTTCATCTACACCAACACAACGTTGTGACAGTTCCTCTGCACCCAAAGTGCAGCATCGACAATTGCTGCAACAGTGGGGCTGGTACAACTATTGTAATGGTTTCGAATCAGTTGTAGGGCTGACGTATTGTCAGAGACGATAACTTTTATGTCTGATGTGGGCGTCTGTGCCAAGAGTAGTATGGCTTCCAAAATGGAAATCAGTTCGGCTATCATAACAGTGAAGTGTGGATCCAGCTCATAGCAAAATATTTTGTGCACATTAAGAAGAGGCAAGGATAATATAAATTGGGTTTCGTACTCTTGAGGTTTAGGAAATCTTTTTTGGGACACTTTTGCTTTCACAGCCCTGTAAGTTTGCGTAACACTAATTTCCCAATAGGTCAGCTGATTACCAAGTAATTTTCACAGTTAGATTGCTTCTTTTGCAGTAGTATTTTGCAGCTACGTATTCATATTAGGTGTACTCAGAACATTTGCATAACCCATTCCAAACATTTCAATTATTATTCTCATGTAAATGCATAGATGTATTAACATTTTCTTTCCTGCAATTAATATTCTCTCTCCTGCGTGATCTCACTCAATTTCCTGTCTCGCAATACAATGACGATCTCTGACTGTAATACCAAGTGTTTCTTCTCATGACATGACAATTTTGCTAGTCAGTTTCCTCGATTTTGAGGTGGTAAGGTAAGTCCATCATCTACAAATAATGCTAACGTATTAAGTTCAGCATGATTGTGCCATGGAATAAACGTGGATCAGTGTCATTTGCTTGAAAATTAAACTGCAAAAGAAAAGCTAGAAACTTCTTGTTCTAGCAACGAGGAGGCTGACTGAGCCTCTACAGTTCCTTCTCAAGCTTGCAGGTTACAGGTTTCTTTGTGACACTCAGCAGCTTCTCAGTTAGTTCCATACAGATTTTTTCTTGAATGTTGCTGTGTAGAAATGCAGTGTAAATGTGGAACTATATAGTCTCCAAATTTTTGTATGTGACAGTTTTGCCAGAAAAACTCTGGACAAGTCATACCACATAACTGGTAAGAAAGTTTTGTTGTAGTTGATGCCATACTACTTGCACAAACCCGTGCTTTGTTCCAAGTAGTTTTGCTGTTTGTGTCACAGAAGACCTTGATGACCCACATTGAGTCAATAACTTGCTGGCTGCTGATTTTACAAATGATATTCCTGTTTTTGTTCTCCTCATGAGCTTCCAGTTTCTTTGCATTCACCTTTCTCCAGTGTTTTGAGTAGGGACTGGAAAGTGGCTCTTTAATAGTATTAGGGACATGATATTGGATGAAATCAGCTTCATACTTTGATGGCTTATGAACAGTGGAACAATCTTGCAGGCATGCAAGATATTGCTCTTCCATTAGCTGCCATGCTGCTCTTATATCTTTTTGTGGGGACTCTGTATCTTATTGCACTTGTAATTGCGTGACATGAGTTTGCCTGGTACGATCCCCATTTTCTCATTCTTTGTCATCTTTAGGTATGAATTATCAACTTCTTATGGTGATGTTGGTGTGCTACTGCTCACCTTACTGAATGTGACATAAAAATTTTCTAGTTTGTGGGGTCAAAAAATTAATAATTTGACGATTCTCCTCGATACCAACGAACATAACTTTTCGGTTTTTGGAATGGAGCTTGCTTCAAAATTGTTTGGCATGTGAGCAAAAGCACAGGATCCATAGATCCAAAGATGTCGAATATGAGGTTTTCGTCCAGTCCACAAGTCTTATGGAGTTTACTTCAAATTTTATTTCATTGGAATCATATTTACTAATGTAGACAGCAATGTTATACGAGGTGGAATCCAAAAGTTTTGGGATTGGTGCTGCCATTTGGAAAGTAGGAGTAGTAGATCTTTGCACTGCTAGGTTGTGAGAGCTGCATATCTGATGAGTCATTGTGTGGAGTTGTTATAATGTCAAGTTGAACACTTATATTTCAAAAGACGACACAATACATGTAAGTCACAGAGCGAGTAGACCATGTAAGGCATGTGTACACGGTAACAGTCAAATCTGCACTAAGTCCAAGTCTAGCGGATGCTGGCCGCTTAGATGACGCGGCTGCTGCATGGCTGGCAGACAGCACCGCATGTAGAGGACGTGCGTAATTGCACGGCGGCACTTTGAATGATTGGCGCGTCACAACGCTTTTCCCCCCTTTGAAATTTTTGCACGTCTTGATGGAGGTGGCCTGTAGATGGCTAACGTCCATAGGCGTTGTTTGACTGGCCGTGAAGTCTCGAGGAGGAGGCTTCCCGTATGGACGGAAGTGTCCCCGATGATAACGGGTCGAGTTGACAGGAGACATAGGGGTTGAATCTGCTGGGGCCCCATGCACCAATCTGCCTGTTGCGGCAAGTCCGGTTGATATAACAGGAGACATGGGCAATGTGTCGGCATCCGTAGGAGAAGGAGGCGAGTAGAGTTGCTCCGACAGATGATGGTCATCCGATTCCTGCATGGGCACATCTCCTGGTGGCGACCGTTCTTGTGCTGGCACGGAGATGACGGTGAGAGGGCTGCGTTGGGAGTAATGAGAGATGCCAAGATCCTGAGCGTCAGGTAGAGCCGAAGGTGGTGTAGCGGCATCTGGAACAGGCGTTGACTGCACCCAAGGCCGAAGCTGGTCCGAATGACGCACTGCAACACCCGTGTCCATCTGGATTTCATACAGGCATTGTCCACGGTGTCATAGATGGGGCCCAGACTCCATTTTGGCCGCCTGCCATATCCCCATACCCATACAAGGTCGCCGGCAGTGAACCGGCCAAGTGAAGGCAGACACGGCCGTGAGGTGTAAGGCCGCAGAAGATGAAGTAGCGTGCGGGGCTGTTGGCCATGTAAGAGCTCAGCCGGGCTGTGGTCGCCCATGGGGGTGAAACGGTAAGAAGCCAGAAATTGGAGAAGCGCATCATCAGCAGCAGAAGAAGTCAGGAGTTTCCTCATCTGAGCCCTAAATGTGCGGACCAGTCGTGCAGCCTCACCATTAGATTGCGGATGGAATGGAGGAGCCGTGACATACATGATGCCGTGATGAGCACAAAAATCTGCAAATTCGGAAGAAGCAAATTGCGGACCATTATCAGTAACAAGAGTAGAGGGAAGGCCTTCCAAAGAAAAAATGCAGGCGAGAGCACTTGTGGTTGCCACTGTGCTAGGCGACGTGCAACGGACAATGAAAGGAAAGTTATAGTAGTTGTCAATTACGAGTAGCCAATAAGTACCTAAAAAAGGTCCCGCGAAGTCAGCATGAATGTGCTCCCAGGGCTTCTCAGGCGAAGGCCACGGCGACAAAGATGACTTCGGTGCGGCGGCCTGTGACACACAAGGGCCGCAGGCAGCGACCATGTGTGCTATTTCATAGTCGATGCCAGGCCAGTACACATGACAGCACGCCAGAGATTTTGTGTGAGAGACACCCCAGTGCCCTTGGTGAAGGAGGCTCAAGACTGAAGCACGCAAAGATGCAGATACCACAACACGCGGCGACGCATTGTCGGTGGATAGGAGGATAACACTATCCCTAGCCGTGAGGCGGTAGCGCAAAGCCTAGTAGTTCCACAATGGATCAGAAGTCTTAGCAGACGGACGATCTGGCCAACCCTTCTGAATACAGCGTAATACCTGGGAGAAGGTAGGGTCAGAACCGGTAGCAGGCGCCAGCCGGTCCCCAGTGATGGGGAATCCGTCCACAACCCACTGCTCGACAACATCCAGGTGGAAACACAAAAGTTCGTCCCTATCGAATGCCAGATCAGGTCCCATGGGAAGGCGAGAGAGTGCATCAGCATTCGCATGTTGAGCCGTCGGCCGGAAATGAATCTCATAATTAAAACGAGACAAGTAAAGAGCCCAATACTGGAGGCGGTGTGCAGCCTTGTCGGGAAGCGACGTTGATGGATGAAACATGGAAACAAGTGGTTTGTGATCCATAACAAGATGAAATTTAGATCCATAAAGAAAAACACCAAACTTATGAAGAGCATAAATAATGGCTAAAGCTTCTTTTTCAATTTGAGAATATTTTGGTTGGGCATGTGTGAGCGTTTTGGAGACGTAAGCAATGGGTTGTCCAGAACCGTCTGAAAAATGCTGCGCAAGGACTGCACCAACCCCATATTGAGAGGCGTCCATGGCAAGAACGAGATGTTGGCCAGGTTGATAAGTAGCCAGACACGGGGCCTGTTTCAGCATAGTCTTCAATTTCTGAAAAGCTGCATCGCATGACGGGGACCAGTGAAAAGGCACATTTTTATGCAACAGGCGATGCAACGGCTGTGCCACCGAAGCTGCAGACGGTAAAAACCTGTGATAGTATGCTATTTTCCGCAAGAAGGCCTGTAGTTCCTTAACAGATGTAGGGTGAGGAAGGGCATCGATTGCGGCGACAGTTTGCTGAAGCGGACGAATACCATCCCGAGGGAGTTGGAACCTCAAGTACGTGATAGATGCCAGAAAAAATTGTGATTTCTGAAGATTACACTTAAGACCGGCAGTCTGTAAGACATGAAAAAGTGTGCGGAGATTCTGAAGATGGTCTTCAGTGGTGGAGCCAGTGACAACAATGTCATCTGTGTAATTGATACACCCAGGGACAGGGAGCAATAATTGTTCCAAGAATCGCTGAAAGAGAGCAGGGGCGCTGGCAACCCCGAATGGCAATCGTTGGTATTGATAGAGGCCGAAAGGCATGTTAAGGACCAGAAACTGCTGGGAAGCAGCGTCGAGAGGAAGTTGATGATAAGCTTCTGACAGGAAAAATACTGGCCTACAGCAAGTTTAGTGAACAGTTCTTCAGGTTGGGGCATAGGGTAAGTGTCAATGAGGCATTGAACATTTACAGTGGCTTTGAAATCACCACAGAGACGAATATCACCATTTGGCTTAGCAACGACAACGACAGGAGAGGACCACTCACTTGAAGTGACAGGAAGCAAGACCCCGGAAGCAGTGAGACGATCCAGCTCCTGTTTTACCTGATCACGATGGGCCACAGGAATGGGCTGAGCCTGAAAAAAGTTAGGCCGATCGGTGAGTTTGAGTGTGATATGAGCTTCAAAATCGTTTGCACGGCCTAACCCAGGAGAAAAAAGGGACGAAAATGTCGTCGACAAGGAATCCAATCGAGCATAAGGAATGGCATCAGAGACAATATTGACAGAGTCATCTATGGAGAACCCAAAAATGCGAAAGGCATCGAAACCAAAAGATTTTCCGCGTTACTATGATCGACCACAAATATGGGAACAGTGCGAACGATGGATTT
Source organism: Schistocerca nitens (assembly GCF_023898315.1). Taxonomy (NCBI): domain Eukaryota; kingdom Metazoa; phylum Arthropoda; class Insecta; order Orthoptera; family Acrididae; genus Schistocerca; species Schistocerca nitens. The sequence continues at coordinate 286,615,185 of NC_064620.1, forward strand.
GTAACATACCTCAGCATCAAATTGTCCCAAGAGAGAAATCTTCTGTTTATTGTAAGTCTGTAATTACGTAGTGACAGGTGACAGGTGACAGGATTGGAGAACCCAACTGAAGATACGTCGGAGAATTGATGATAATGGCAGCAGAACCAGTATCCACCTGCATGCGAAAATCTCGACCAAGTATTTGGACAGTGAGGAATAACTTCCCTGAAAGGGAAGAAGTACAATTGACAGACAACACAGAATCAGAATCAGTGTCATGTTCATTAACATCACGTATGCGGTCGGATTTGCAAACAGATGACACATGACTCTTCTTTTTGCAGTTGTGACACACGGCCCAACATTGGGGACAATACTCCTGTGAATGTTTTGTAAAACACCGTGGACATGAAGGAAGTTTTTTTTTTTTTTTTTTGGTATTTGGTCATCAGTCTACTGACTGGTTTGATGTGGCCCGCCACGAATTCCTTTCCTGTGCTAACCTCTTCATCTCATGGGTAGCACTTGCAACCTACGTCCTCAATTATTTGCTTGACGTATTCCAATCTCTGTCTTCCTCTACAGTTTTTGCCCTCTACAGCTCCCTCTAGTACCATGGAAGTCATTCCCTCATGTCTTAGCAGATGTCCTATCATCCTGTCCCTTCTCCTTATCAGTGTTTTCCACATATTCCTTTCCTCTCCGATTCTGTATAGAACCTCCTCATTCCTTACCTTATCAGTCCACCTAATTTTCAGCATTCGTCTATAGCATCACATCTCAAATGCTTCGATTCTCTTCTGTTCCGGTTTTCCCACAGTCCATGTTTCACTACCATACAATGCTGTACTCCAGACGTACATCCTCAGAAATTTCTTCCTCAAATTAAGGCCGGTATTTGATATTAGTAGACTTCTCTTGGCCAGAAATGCCTTTTTTGCCATAGCGAGTCTGCTTTTGATGTTCTCCTTGCTCCGTCCATCATTGGTTATTTTACTGCCTAGGTAGCAGAATTCCTTAACTTCATTGACTTCGTGACCATCAATCCTGATGTTAAGTTTCTTGCTGTTCTCATTTCTACTACTTCTCATTACCTTTGTCTTTCTCCGATTTACTCTCAAACCATACTGTGTACTCATTAGACTGTTCATTCCATTCAGCAGATCATTTAATTCTTCTTCACTTTCACTCAGGATAGCAATGTCATCAGCAAATCGTATCATTGATATCCTTTCACCATGTATTTTAATTCCACTCCTGAACCTTTCTTTTATTTCCATCATTGCTTCCTCGATGTACAGATTGAAGAGTAGAGGCGAAAGGCTACAGCCTTGTCTTACACCCTTATTAATACGAGCACTTCGTTCTTGATCGTCCACTCTTATTATTCCCTCTTGGTTGTTGTACATATTGTATATGACCTGTCTCTCCCTATAGCTTACCCCTACTTTTTTCAGAATGTCAAACAGCTTGCACCATTTTATATTGTCGAACGTTTTTTCCAGGTTGACAAATCCTATGAAAGTGTCTTGATTTTTCTTTAGCCTTGCTTCCATTATTAGCCGTAACGTCAGAATTGCCTCTCTCGTCCCTTTACTTTTCCTAAAGCCAAACTGATCGTCACCTAGCGCATTCTCAATTTACTTTTCCATTCTTCTGCATATTATTCTTATAAGCAGCTTCGATGCATGAGCTGTTAAGCTGATTGTGCGATAATTCTCGCACTTGTCAGCTCTTGCCATCTTCGGAATTGTGTGGATGATGCTTTTCCGAAAGTCAGATGGTATGTCGCCAGACTCATATATTCTACACACCAACATGAATAGTCGTTTTGTTGCCACTTCCCCCAATGATTTTAGAAATTCTGATGGAATGTTATCTATCCCTTCTGCCTTATTTGACGGTAAGTCCTCCAAAGCTCTTTTAAATTCCGATGCTAATACTGGATCCCCTATCTCTTCTAAATCGACTCCTGTTTCTTCTTCTATCACATCAGACAAATCTTCACCCTCATAGAGGCTTTCAATGTATTCTTTCCACCTATCTGCTCTCTCCTCTGCATTTAACAGTGGAATTCCCGTTGCACTCTTAATGTTACCACCATTGCTTTTAATGTCACCAAAGGTTGTTTTGACTTTCCTGTATGCTGAGTCTGTCCTTCCGACAATCATATCTTTTTCGATGTCTTCACATTTTTCCTGCAGCCATTTCATCTTAGCTTCCCTGCACTTCCTATTTATTTCATTCCTCAGCGACTTGTATTTCTGTATTCCTGATTTTCCCGGAACATGTTTCTTAGGGGGTTGTTTACCGTTAGGCCGAGGCTGTGCTCGGGAGCGTACTGCGGCCACGTCGGCTGGTGGGGACACGCCACATGCTTCTTCAACAGCGCACAGAGGTTGTATTTCCCCAACGTCACCCCACGCCTCTATTTGCGCTCCAGTGGCGCGATAAATTTCAAAAGACTGCGCGATGGATAGGACTTAATCGAGAGTTGGATTTGCCAACTGAAGGGCACATTGCCTCACTTCTTTGTCGGGCGCCGACCTGATAATCGGTGTAGGATTCTTTGTGAACATCAGTAACAAATTGACACTTTCGACTGAGGCCGTGAAGTTCAGCAGCCCAAGCGTGATAGGATTGATTCGGTTGTTTTTGACAACGATAAAAGGCAACATGAGAGGCTACCACATGCGTTTGCTTATGAAAATATACGGACAGAAGTGAGCACATTTCAGCAAAGGACAAAGATGCAGGATCTTTCAAAGGAGCCAATTGCGACAACAATCCATACATTTGAGGTGAAATCTATGAAAGGAACAGAGACTTACGTGTTTGCTCGTCCGTGACATGAAATGCCAAGAAGTGCTGTCAAAGACGTTTTTCGTAATCAGACCAGTCTTCCGCCGTCTTGTTGTAAGGAGGTGAAGGAGGTATAGACAACGACGAGAAACACCCTGCATTATGCCGCGACGAAATCACGAATCGCCGATGTGAGAAGTGTTTACTGTTCAATGAGACCTTGCAATAGTTGCTGTAAAGTAGCCATGGAAACTTGTGGGTGAATGATGAAAAGGAAAAATCCACTACCTCGTCGCCAATTGTTATAATGTCAAGTTGAACACTTATATTTCAAAAGACGACACAATACATTTAAGTCACTGAGCGAGTAGACCATGTAAGGCATGTGTACACGGTAACGGTCAAATCTGCACTAAGTCCAAGTCTAGCGGACGCTGGCCAGCTGGCCGCTTAGGTGGCACGGCTGCTGCTTGGCAGGCAGACAGCGCCGCATGTAGAGGACACGCGTAATTGCGCGGCGGCGCTTTGAATGATCGGTGCATCACAACAGGAGTGACATTCAGGTGGGAGGACGTGTTGCGTGTCCACAGTGATTTCCATAATACTCTTGTGTTTGGTGTGTGGCGATTTTACGATGGATCCGCGAACAGAACAGCGTGTGTGTATCAAATTATGTGCGAATCTTGGGACAAGTGATACGGAGACCCTTGCAATGATTCAACAAGTGTTTGGGGGACAGAGCATGAGCCGTACAATTGTCCCAGTGGAAGAGCCTGGGCTCTCCAAAACCGAGAAAAGTGAGACAGGTGAAGAGCAAAGTGAAGAGCATGATCATTGTTTTCTTTGATACCAAGGGAATTGTGCACAAAGAATTCATCCCACCCAACCAAACAGTGAATTCTGCATACTACTGCGATGTTTTATGATGGCTCCATGAAAACGTGCGGCGACAATGGCCCGAACTTTGGCATCAAGGGAACTGGCTGCTGCATCATGACAATGCACCATGTCACACATCCTAGCTCACCAGGACCTTTTTGGCAAAAAACAACATGGTGGTTGTACCCCGCGCACTGTACTAACCAGATTTGGCACCTTGCGACCTCGCGCTGTTCCCAAAACTGAAACTCAAGTTGAAAGGCCATCAGTTCGACACTCTAGAGATGATTCAAGAAGCATTGCTGGCAGTGATAAACACCCTAAAGGAACAGGACTTCGAGAAAACGTTTGACCAGTGGCAGAAGTGCTGGAACTGGTGTGTACGTGCGGATGGGAACTACTTCAAAGGTGATGGTGACCATTAGTCCAAAGGTAAGGTTTTTAACAGATGGCAGCACCAGTCCCGAAAATTTAGGATAGCAACTCGTATGCTTGTGTTTATAAGAACTTTGAGATAGTCTTGGTTTTCAACAATGTATATGCTCTCTTTCACTAATTGTTGGATTGTCGCTCTTCGATCTCCCTTGTGCTCTGGGCTGTATGGAGCAGTTGTCTCCCGCAGGATTGTATGTTTTCTGACAAGCATTTTTAAGTCATAATTAATACTCAATGTACCATTTTATGTTAGACTGTGGTACCATTGTCCACACACAACAAACCAAACTTGTTTCATGAAATCCATCACTGACATAAGTTTTGTGTCTGGGAAAATTACAATCCTGTATTAAGTTGCTTCATTTTTAAATGTGACAGAAAAATTTTCACCACTGATTGATTCAAATGATGTGAGACTGCAGAGATCTGAGTGAATAAATTCACCTAGGTTTATAGAACAAAGTGTCTCATCATTTTTTAACTTAACCTTATGCACCTTGCCTAGCTGACAGGGTTCACAGAAAGTCATCTTCTTTTGTTATATTAAGTCCTTCAATGATCTCTTGGCCGACACCTGCTGAAGCATCCTTGCATTTATGTACCCATTCATTCATCCAGTAGGGACTGGAAAAATTCGCATTTTGCGATAAAGGCGAAATAGATGCAAATTCTGCCTCAAAATGCATAAGAGTGAAATTACTTAATAGACACTGTTTCATAGCTAATTGTATCCAGATGAGGTATTTATACATACAATATTGAAAATGTAAGCAGTTACTGTCATTGTAAATCATCTGGCAAAGCCCAAATTGGAAAGGTAATGTGCGCAAGAACCTACTTGCAAAATAAAGTGTACAAATGCAATGATGTATCAATGCACTGAATGATCTGGTGCCATGACAACTGTGGATGGTTGAATGGTCTGTTTAAGATCCATGTCGTGTAATGCAACATAGTACCTGTACTCAGCCATGGGAGCTAGTATTTTAGAAGGAAGAAACATGTCCGTTTGTTTGTTAGCTAAAGCTCAAAAGATAGTATAATGCAGAAAATTTTTAATGTGGCAAATTAGGTGGCGGATGTTTTGAACCTTAGTTGCATCAAAAACCAATATAGGTCAGGCCTGAACTACATAATTAACAATACTCTGCTAACCTCAACAAGCAATTGCACGGTAGCTGTCCCCAAATGCGTTGTGTGCACATTGCTCATTGTTTTATTTTCTTATTCTGAAATAAGTGAAGTGACTAATCCTGGCCCATCACAAATTTCAATTACCACCCTTACAATACCAGAAGAGATGGGCAGTCCCTGTGACAATGTGTCAGTTCTGCTGTAGGCTGCTGCCCAGCAAAATTGGGGTGTGGTTTGTTTCACCACACTGCTCCTTCCCCTGTAGCAGTCAAAATTCTTGTCTGTTTATGCTCACAGCTATCTGCGACTATAGCCTGTAGCACCTGCACTCTCCACTATAACGATTAGAAAACAAAATCTGTAAAGTTTTTCGATGGCGCCAAAATTTTTCCTCTAATTTTAAAATGGAGTTACCGTACTTTTGGTTATACTTCTACCCAAAATTCCTTGTCAGTTCTATCTGTAGCATTGTCAAGCATGTGTCTTAGGGCTATGAATGCCCACGAAGATCGCAATTAGTAGTCTGCAGATTTTTTAATCTTCAAATTGGGCAGGAAAAGACAATGTCCAGAAACACCTTATATAGGAGTCGCATTCACTTATCTGTTGGGAAAATGCTGCTGCTTTTCGATAGAATAAGCGTTTTTGAAAGGTGTTGAAGTTTTTGCAAAAGAAAACATTCCAGTCAAAAAGCTCCCTGTCAACACTTTTTTTAACAGTCAGTTTCAAAGAACTAATGATTTGTTTGCCTTTGCTCATGTAGTGTGACATTCTTTTAAATTTGTGCATCAAATCATTTACAAACAATGAAAATAATTGGGAATTTTGCAAAAAATAGATACGAATTTTGCCAAAAGTAGATGCTACATTTTCCAGTCCGTATATCATGGCTTGTTTCATATCATTCACAGCAATGTTTATTTCATCACTCCTCAAGTGGATTTTGTTATAAAAAACAACCTGTAAATATAGATCTCTTGTTTCAAACTTTCCACTACAGCTTCTTTGTCACGCACATCTATAACTAGATCTTCTTTGAAAAATGGAGTGATTTTCTTTGAAGTACATGCTTCATAGCAAAACAAATTCTTTTTGTTAGCTGGTACATACAAAACATATTCTTTTTGTTAGCTGGTACATACAAAACATTTTAAAGATGTGCCTCACACCATTTACAATGAATTTCCCTGTCAACAATGACAGTTCCCATACTGGTGACTTGGTTTATTTTATTATCGCTGAGTGATACGTATGTGGCCATTACGGACCGAATCTCTGAGAACAGTTCCCATTGAAAAGTAAAGTGATGCAACATACCTCTATTCGTCGACTATACATCCAGCTGATTGTACTCAGCCATTTTTCGCAATTGTCTAGTGATATTTTGGCAATTTGATATTTTTATCTGATGAGGGGAGAAGTTCACAAACAAATTTATCTTTGGCACTTTTATGTTTCTCCACATCATACAACAATGTATTGTGTTTTTTTGCTCTTTAGAAACATCAGTTTTATCAGGCTGACTTGCCTTTTTTGTTTGCTGACTGATCACTATCACTGAAAATGCACAACTCCTCCATCAACCATGGTCAAGTGGAACTGTTCTTGGATGAGACATTCGGTCAATTTTTCCACATTTTATTGACACTATGACAGGCTATGCCGTGCTGCTTTAAACACATTTTACTTCGACAGCAATGATGTGACAATTTTCACAATTAGGTATATGTCCAACACACTTTCTCCAACATTTTAGACTACAGTGTCAGGTTTTCAACTGTAGCTAGGTGCACAATTTCTAGGTGTTGCTCATCATTAATCTACAGATACAGAAACAGAAACTCCCTATTATACCAAGAAATAACTACACTCCTGGAAATGGAAAAAAGAACACATTGACACCGGTGTGTCAGACCCACCATACTTGCTCCGGACACTGCGAGAGGGCTGTACAAGCAATGATCACACGCACGGCACAGCGGACACACCAGGAACCACGGTGTTGGCCGTCGAATGGCGCTAGCTGCACAGCATTTGTGCACCGCTGCCGTCAGTGTCAGCCAGTTTGCCGTGGCATACGGAGCTCCATCGCAGTCTTTAACACTGGTAGCATGCCGCGACAGTGTGGACGTGAACCGTCTGTGCAGTTGACGGACTTTGAGCGAGGGCGTATAGTGGGCACGCGGGAGGCCGGGTGGACGTACCGCCGAATTGCTCAACACATGGTGCGTGAGGTCTCCACAGTACATCGATGTTGTCGCCAGTGGTCGGCGGAAGGTGCATGTGCCCGTCGACCTGGGACCGGACCGCAGCGATGCACGGATGCACGCCAAGACCGTAGGATCCTATGCAGTGCCGTAGGGGACCGCACCGCCACTTCCCAGCAAATTAGGGACACTGTTGCTCCTGGGGTATCGGCGAGGACCATTCGCAACCGTCTCCATGAAGCTGGGCTACGGTCCCGCACACCGTTAGGCCGTCTTCCGCTCACGCCCCAACATCGTGCAGCCCGTCTCCAGTGGTGTCACGACAGGCGTGAATGGAGGGACGAATGGAGACGTGTCGTCTTCAGCGATGAGAGTCGCTTCTGCCTTGGTGCCAATGATGGTCGTATGCGTGTTTGGCGCCGTGCAGGTGAGCGCCACAATCAGGACTGCATACGACCGAGGCACACAGGGCCAACACCCGGCATCATGGTGTGGGGAGCGATCTCCTACACTGGCCGTACACCACTGGTGATCGTCGAGGGGACACTGAATAGTGCACGGTACATCCAAACCGTCATCGAACCCATCGTTCTACCATTCCTAGACCGGCAAGGGAACTTGCTGTTCCAACAGGACAATGCACGTCCGCATGTATCCCGTGCCACCCAACGTGCTCTAGAAGGTGTAAGTCAACTACCCTGGCCAGCAAGATCTCCGGATCTGTCCCCCATTGAGCATGTTTGGGACTGGATGAAGCGTCGTCTCACGCGGTCTGCACGTCCAGCACGAATGCTGGTCCAACTGAGGTGCCAGGTGGAAATGGCATGGCAAGCCGTTCCACAGGACTACATCCAGCATCTCTACGATCGTCTCCATGGGAGAATAGCAGCCTGCATTGCTGCGAAAGGTGGATATACACTGTACTAGTGCCGACATTGTGCATGCTCTGTTGCCTGTGTCTATGTGCCTGTGGTTCTGTCAGTGTGATCATGTGATGTATCTGACCCCAGGAATGTGTCAATAAAGTTTCCCCTTCCTGGGACAATGAATTCACGGTGTTCTTATTTCAATTTCCAGGAGTGTATTTTCGTGACTATACAAAAATTGCTATTTAACAATGGATAAATAAAGAACTCTCATAAACATGAAAGCAAGGAATAAATAAGGAAACACAACCATACAGTCAGCCAAAAAACATGTAAGTCTTTTCTGTCACTGGCCATGGCTGGTGCTCACCACACAACCACCCACTCTCTCCTGTCGTAGAGCGGAGCACCCGCCATGTCTGGAAATTTATGCTGTACGCATTGACATGCCCTTGTATACATCACCTGTCTGTTGTGCTTGACTTTTGGGCCCATTTGTCATGTCAAAGGTGATGCTGCTGCTCGTTGTATGGTCTCCATGACAGGTGGGCTAAAAGTTGCCAGTATAAGACTCACATTCTCTTGCTGTTGTGCAGGTAAGTCTGTGGTTGAACATGTATGCTGGTTTAACCCTCTCCCATGACACTATCAGCAGCCAGTCATTGTACGCTATTTGAACCATATGTTCATTGCTTTTTAATACTCAGGAAGGTCCCAAGTATGGCGGCTGTAAGGATTGCACATAGCATCTGTTCAACAGCACATGGGAGCGTGTCACAATTTATTTGCGTATAAACACTTTTGGAGCCCTTTGACATGATACTGGGGTGGGCGTAGCCTGGAGCTTCGCATATTGTAGCATGTATGACAGTTCCGGTTCCATAGATGCCGACTGTGCTGAAAAATGTCTGACAGCAGACACAACTTTTTCCCATAAACCATCTTGGTGGTTGATGCCCAAATGTCCAGATTAACTTCTGTACATAGTTCTAACAAGACTTGTGGCAGGGCATCTGTCCAGCAACTATTGTGGCACGTAAGTGCAGCCTTTTAAGTCCTAAGCCACGTTCCAGCTAGGTTTTTACTTCTCTTGAACCTGGGATGAAGTGCTTTTTGTTTATGTAGTGCTTTTCTAACATGACTAAACCATGGTGGATCTTCCCCATCCCTTAAAACCTTACTCTGAACATATTTGTCTAGGGCATATTGAACAATGCCTTTGAATTTTTTCCATTTGTTCTCCACATCTTCGTCCTCGTCACCAAGTACTTGATGCTAACTGCTGAGATCTTCTGAAATTTGTATCTGTCACCGTTGCTGAGCAAATATATCTTCCTATCTTTCTTAACATTCCTTGTAGGACCTGTCATCATAGATGTTGTCACAGCCTTATGATCACTGATACCTTCCTCTATGTTAATTGATTCGATAAGTTCAAGTCTCTTTGTTGCCAAGAGATCTAAGACGTTACCCTCACAAGTTGATTCTCCATCTGCTCAAGGTAATTTTCCGACAAGACATCCAGAACAATGCCACATGAATCCCTATCTCTGGCTCCACTTTTGATGGCATAACACTCCCAATCTATACCTGGCAAGTTGAAGTCTCCCCCTATCACAATCCTATCATCCTGTCCCCCCTTCTTTCCAGTTTTTTTTCCATATATACTTTTGCTTGCAGATTCTGTAGAGAACCTCCTCATTCCTTAGCTTATGTGTCTACCTTATGTTCAACATTCTTCTGTAGCACCACATCTCAACTGTTTTGATTCTGTTCTGGTTTTCCCACAGTCCATGTTTCACTACCATACAATGCTGTGCTCCAAATGTATATTCTCAGAAATATCTTCCTCAAATTAAGGCCTATGTTTGATACTAGTAGACTTCTTTTGTCCAGGAATGCCCTTTTACTAGTGCTAGTCTGCTTTTTATGTTCTCCTTGCTCCATTCATCATGTGTTATTTTACTGTCTTCATAGCAGAATTCCTTAACTTCATCTACTTAGTGATCACTGATTTTGATGTTAAGTTTCTCGCTGTTCTCATTTCCACTACTTCTTGTTACTTTTGTCTTTCTTTAATTTATTCTCAGTCCATATTCTGAACTTATTAAACTCTTCATGCCATTCAACAGATCCTGTAATTCTTCTTCAAGTTCACTGAGGACAGAAATGTCACCAGTGCATCTAATCATTTATGTCCTTCCACCTTGAATTTTAATCCCACTCTTAAAAGAAAGTTTCATTTCCATGATTGCTTCTTCAGTGTGTAGAGTGAACAGCTGGGGTAAAAGACTACATCCCTGCCTTACATCCTTTTTAATTGGAATACTTCATCCTTAAGCTTCCAGTCATATTTTTCCCTCTTGTTTCTTGTGCATATTGTATACTGCCCGTCTCTCCCTACAGCTTACCCTTATTTTTCTCAGAAGTTCGAACATCTTGCACTATTTTACATTACTGAATGTTTTTTCCAGGTGTAAAAAAACTACAAATGTGTCTTGATTTTTCTTCAATGGCAAGAGCTGTTGTTAGATGTGTGAAGTGTCCACATCTGTTGTGTAGGTATCTACAGAAACCAATTTGATATAGTGGTGCCTTCAGTAAGCACAGATGACTGGATGCCCTATCTCATTTCATGTGTAGGGGCCTGAAGATGGGTTCAATGTGGCACGAAAGTTGGTAGCACAATAAAATTATTCCATAAATGTACGGCTGTTGGATATCTGTTTTCTGCAGAATGTTCATATACAGTCTGGACAGCATTAGACCGGTTGCAGTGGTCCTGTTCTGTGGCCAGCTCATTTACCAGACACCAATGGATTACCAGTACTTCTTCTAGAGGCAGGTAAAAGAGTCACTTTTATGAAACTGACTGATACTTGCAAGGACCTGGTTGCTAGGATTGCTACAACTGTGGAGGTAGTACATGAAACTCGTGGGATTTGTGAGCACGTAAGACAGTTTACAGTGTGTCACTGTGCACATTGTTGTGATTGTGGTCTACATTTTGAACAATACCTGTAAGAGAACAGTTTTGCATTAGCTATATACTGTACTGTGCACTGATAGAACATATTGAATATACTGTGATAAAATTTATGCAATCCATCTGAGAGTGTTGTATTGCTCTGGTTTGTTTTATGTGTTTAGATGGTTGATGTTACAGACTTGTTCACTCTTGAGAAGGTATTTTCACAGAAACAAAGCTAATTAGGGGTGGTAACAAACTGAATATATTATAATTACATTATTATTGAATGACTCACTAGAGACCACACATCACTTACACCAAAAAATCCAAAAAATGTTCCTGAAAAACCTTTGAAATTTTGTCAGTGGAGTTCGAATTCACTTTACATCCTTATAACTAGCACAACAAATATAAAAATGGAAACTTTCGAGAATGGAGTTACGTCTGATGTTTCACCATGGAGTAGAGTGATTGAATAGGTTAGCAAGTTTAGTTTCTTTCTTTTATGGTCTTTTTGTATAGCTATCATTTTCTTGTAGTGGAAAATCCAGGATGGAATTTAACAATATTATGAAAATAAAAGTTGCTACACATCATACAGTGGAGATGCTCAGTCGCAGGTAGGCACAACAAAAAGACTCTCACAATTAAAGCTTTCAGCTGTTAAGGCCTTCAGCAACAATAGAGGACACACACACACACACACACACACACACACACACACACACACACACACAGGCACGCACGCACGCACGCGCGCGCGCGCGCACACAAATGTAACTCTCACACACAACTGCAGTCTCAGGCAACTGAAACCACACTGCTAGCAGCAGCACCAGTGCATGATGGGAGTGGCAACTGGGTGGGGGTAAGGAGGGATAGTATGGTGGAGGTGGTGGACAGTGAAGTGCGTCAGGTTAGACGGAGGGCAGGGGAGAGGTGGGGAGGGGGGGGGGGAAGTAGTGGAAAAGGAGAGAAATAAAAAGACTGGTTGTGATGGTGAAATGACAGCTGTGTAGTGCTGGAATGGGAACAGGGAAGAGGCTGGATGGGTGAGGACAGCGACTAACGAAGGTTGACACCAGGAGGGTTACAGGAACGTAGGATGTATTGCAGGGAAAGTTCCCACCTGCGCAATTCAGAAAAGCTGGTGTTGGTGGGAAGGATCCATATGGCACAGCCTGTGAAGTAGTCACTGAGATGAGGGATATCATGTTTGGCAGCTTGTTCAGCAACAGGGTGGTCCACTTGTTTTATGGCCACAGTTTGTCGGTGGCCGTTCATGCAGACAGGCAGCTTGTTGGTTGTCATGCCTACATAGAATGCAGCACATTGGTTGCAGCTTACCTTGTAAATCACATGACGTGTTTCACAGGTAGCCCTCCCTTTGATGGGAAAGGTGATGTTAGTGACTGGACTGGAGTAGGTGGTGATGGGAGGATGAATGAGACAGGTCTTGCATCGAGGTCTATTACAGGGGTGTGAGCCATGAGGTAAGGGATTGGGAGCAGGGGTTATGTGAGGACGGACGAGTATATTGTGTAGGTTTGGTGGACTGGTGAATACCACTGTTGCAGGGGTGGGAAGATAGTGCAGGGCATTTCTCATTTCAGAGTTTGATGAGAGGTAATTGTGGCCCTGGCGGAGAATGTAATTGAGTTGCACCAGTCCTGGGTGGTACTGAGTTAGGAGGGGAATGCTCCTCTGTGTCTGGACAGTCAGACCTTGGGAGCTGGTGGGAGACTGGAAGGATAAGGCATCGGAGATTTGTTTTTGTACAAGCTTGGGAGGATAATTACGGTCAGTGAAGGCTTGAGTGAGACCCTCGGCATATTTTGAGACGGACTGCTCGTCACTGCAGATGCCATGACGATGGGTGGTGAGGCTGTATGGAAGGGACATCTTGGTATGGAATGGGTGGCAGCTGTTAAAATGGAGATATTTCTGGTGGTTGCTAGGTTTGATATGGACGGAGGTACTGATGTAACCGTCTTTGAGTTGGAGGTCAACATCTAAGTGGCTTGATGGGATGAGTACAACCAGGTGAAGCAAATGGGGGAGAAGTTGTTGAGGTCCTGGAGGAATGTGGATAGTATGTCCTCACCTTCAATCCAGGTAGCAAAGATGTCATCAGTGAATCTGAACCAGGTGAGGGGTTTAGGATTCTGGGTTGTTTAGGAAGGGTTCCTCTAGATGGCCCATGAATGGGTTGGCATGGGATGGTGCCATGAAGGTGCCCATAGCCGTTCAATGGATTTGTTTGTAGGTAATGCCTTCAAAGGAGAACTAATTGTGGGTGAGGATATAGTTGGTCATGACGACTAGGAAGGAGGTTGTTGGTTTGGAATCCATTGGGCATTGCAAAAGGTAGTGTTCAATAGTGATAAAACCATGGGCTTTAGGAAAGTTAGTGTACAGGGAGGTGGCATCGATAGTGACGGGCAGGGCACTGTGTGGTAAAGGGACAGGAACTGTGGAGAGTCGGTGGAGGAAATGCTTGCTATCTTTTATATAGGAGGGTAGGTTCAGGGTAATAGGTTGAAGGTGTTGGTCTACGATAGCAATCCCTGCTCCCAATTCCTTAATCCCTTACCTCATGGCTCATTCCCCTGTAATACTTAGATGCAAGACCTGTTCCATACATCCACCTACTCCCTTCCGATCACTAACATCACCTATCCTATCAAAGGCAGGGCTACCTGTGAAACCAGTCATGTGGTCTACAAGCTAAGCTGCAACCATTGTGTTGCATTCTATCTCAGCATGACAACCAACAAACTGTGGCCAAGAAACAAGTGGACCATCCTGTCGCTGAAGACGCAACCAAACATGATATCCTTCATTTCAGTGACTGCTTCACAGCCTGTGCCATATGGATCCTTCCCACCAACACCAGCTTTTCTGAATTGTGCAGGTGGGAACTTTCCCTGCAATACATCCTACTTTCCTGTAACCCTCCTGGCCTCAACCTTCATTAGTCACTGTCCTCACCCATCCAGCCCCCTCCCTGTTCCCATTCCAGCACTACACATCTGCCCTGCCCTCCATCTAACCTGCCACCTGCCACACTTCACTGTTCACCATCTCCACCATACTATCCCACTTCCCCTCCCCACCCGAGCCTCCTCCTTACCCCCACCCATTCGCCACTTCCATCATGCACTGGTGCTGCTGCTTGCAGTGTTGTTTCAGTTGCCTGAAACTGCTGTTGTGTGTGTGAGTACTTTCGCGCGCACCCGTGTGTGTGTGTGTGTGTGTGTGTGTCGTCTTGTGTTGACAAAGGCCTTCATGGCCAATTGCTAGAGTCTCTTGGTTGTGCCTAGGTGCATCTCAGCATATCTTCTATATGCTGAGTAGCAACTTTCCTTTTCATAATATTCTCATTTTCATGTGATTTTGTTTGGTCATCCATAGACAGTTCTGTGGCACTGATATGATATAGTAAGTGCTTTGCAAAACTCTTGGCCTATTCAGTTCAGCATGAATAGGTATGGGTCTAAACCTTTGCCATTTCTGGTGACAGAGTACTACAGCAAGAGTGTAGATGGGAAAAGCATCCAGAAAATGTGGAGAATATACCTTTCTTACTTGTCTCTCCAGCTGTCACTTGCACTGCTTCATATCACAGTTGCCACACTCCTGCGGTTGGAGGGAGAGAGTCCACTGGTTGATATCATATGGCACTCATGGTATTTTATTGTTCAACAGACAATATATTTCATCCACATTAAGTAATTCGTACAGTTTTTTCTAACAGAACATAAGGGAGATGGCAGAAACCTAGTCCCAGCACTTAGCATATTCTGCTCAAACAGCCCCAAGCAGAGAATAACACATCCATCCAGTAGCCAAATCACCATCAGCTGTATTATATTCCTTCACAAACTCACAATTAGAGAGATTTCAAATATAGTTCAGGATGCTGGTGGACAGTCATTGAACTGCATGTACCATCATCCTATGTAGTATAATTATGTTCCACCAACAGGATATGAATCAGCTGTCACTCTGCAGTGTGCCACGACACAAGTTTACATTAGTGGCTTTGGCTGTGGGGGTGGCTTTGTTTAAGAAGTGGAAAAGGTAACTGGATGGTTCTGAATAACCTCATATTTGTGAGAAATATCAAAAATGTAGAAATACCTAAGGGGGCTATGTTTTATGTTGTTGTTCCTCTACATTTGACGTGGTTTAGTTACAGGTGCAAGGAACTGTGGTAAAGGGATAGTTTCACTTCTATCTGGGTTCAAAAGTAATATATTTATACATATTTTACATCAGAATCAGTGCTTCTTTGTGGGCTGTGGTGTATGGCTGACTAAGGGTTCACTCCATTATAGGCTGAGTTTGTCACCATGAGGGAAACAACCACTTAGGTTACAGGAATCTTATTTTGTTATTGAACTATTGGCTTCCTTTGTCTGTGCGGGAAACATTAGGATAAAAGAATTTCCTTTTTTCTGCTTCAGATATTCCTAGAGATGGAGGTCATCCTTCTGGAGTAAATCATCCAGAAACAAACAGAGATGGAAAAGGAGTCACAAGAAAGAAAAAAACACATGATGCAGCCTCACCTTTTGCCGCTCAAGGTAAATCTGTCAAGATGTTCCATACATTTTCAATCATTTGTGCATCAAACACATTTAGACTTGATTGGTCAAAAGACTAAAGCTTCTGATTATTATCATTTACTTTTTTTCTATTTAATATACATTTTTATTATGTATTTGAAGTTGTTTGCATTGAAACTTTGTAAACAAAATGCCTTTAACTATTAGCAGTAATCTTGATTAGTTATTAAATTATTTGCATTCTAATACTAAATGTGATGTAACAAATATACTAGCTGTGCTCCTATACAGTGGGCTTCTTAAATATATTTGACAGCAGATCAGTTGAGAGACATCAAATGTTTTCCTTTATCCGAAATAACTATAAGGTGAGTTTAAACTGACTTTCATTTCCTCAATAAATTTTAAATTCTGCTGTCAATTCTGATTCTACATCTACATCTACATGATTACTCTGCAATTCACATTTAAGTGCTTGGCAGAGGGTTCAACGAACCACAATCATACTATCTCTCTACCATTCCACTCCCAAACAGCGTGCGGGAAAAACGCACATCTAAACCTTTTTGTTCGAGCTCTGATTTCTCTTATTTTATTTTGATTATCATTCCTACCTATGTAGGTTGGGCTCAACAAAATATTTTCGCATTCGCAAGAGAAAGTTGGTGACTGAAATTTCGTAAATATATCTCGCCGCGATGAAAAACGTCTTTGCTTTAATGACTTCCATCCAAACTTGCATATCATATCTGCCACACTCTCTCCCCTATTACATGATAATACAAAACGAGCTGCCCTTTTTTGCACCCTTTCGATGTCCTCCGTCAATCCCACCTGGTAAGGATCCCACACCGCGCAGCAATATTCTAACAGAGGACGAATGAGTGTAGTGTAAGCTGTCTCTTTAGTGGACTTATTGCATCTTCTAAGTGTCCTGCCAATGAAATGCAACCTTTGGCTCGCCTTCCCCACAATATTATCTATGTGGTCTTTCCAACTGAAGTTGTTCGTAATTTTAACACCCAGGTACTTAGTTGAATTGACAGCCTTGAGAATTTTACTATTTATTGAGTAATTGAATTCCAATGGATTTCTTTTGGAACTCATGTGGATCACCTCACACTTTTCGTTGTTCAGCGTCAACTGCCACCTGCCACCTGCCACACCATACAGCAATCTTTTCTAAATCACTTTGCAACTGATACTGGTCTTCGGATGACCTTACTAAATGGTAAATTACAGCATCATCTGTGAACAACCTAAGAGAACTGCTCAGTTTGTCACCCAGGTCATTTATATAGATCAGGAACAGCAGAGGTCCCAGGATGCTTCCCTGGGGAACACCTGATATCACTTCAGTTTTACTTGATGATTTGCCATCTATTACTACAAACTGCGACCTTCCTGACAGGAAATCACGAATCCAGTCACACAACTGAGACGATGCCCCATAGGCCCGCAGCTTGATTAGAAGTCACTTGTGAGGAATGGTGTCAAAAGCTTTCCGGAAATCTAGAAATACGGAATCAACTTGAGATCCCCTGTCGATAGCGGCCATTACTTCGTGCGAATAAAGAGATAGCTGCGTTGCACAAGAACGATGTTATCTGAAACCATGCTGATTACGTATCAATAGATCGTTCCCTTCGAGGTGATTCATAATGTTTGAATACAGTATATGCTCCAAAACCCTACTGCAAACCGACGTCAATGATATAGGTCTGTAGTTCGATGGATTACTCCTACTACCCTTCTTAAACACTGGTGCAACCTGCGCAATTTTCCAATCTGTAGGTACAGATCTATCGGTGAGTGAGCGGTTGTATATGATTGCTAAGTAGGGAGCTATTGTATCAGCGTAATCGGGAAGGAACCTAATTGGTATACAATCTGGACCTGAAGACTTGCCCGTGTCAAGCGATTTGAGTTGCTTCGCAACCCCTAAGGTATCTACTTCTAAGAAACTCATGCTAGCAGCTGTTTGTGTTTCAAATTCTGGAATATTCCATTCGTCTTCCCTGGTGAAGGAATTTCGGAAAACTGTGTTCAATAACTCCACTTTAGCGGCACAGTCGTCGGTAACAGTACCATCGGCACTGCGCAGCGAAGGTATTGACTGCGTCTTGCCGCTTGTGTACTTTACATATGACCAGAATTTCTTCGGATTTTCTACCAAATTTCGAGACAATGTTTCATTGTGGAACCTATTAAAGGCATCTTGCATTGAAGTCCGTGCCAAATTTCGCGCGTCTGTAAATTTTAGCCAATCTTTGGGATTTCGCGTTCTTCTGAGCTTTGCATGCTTTTTCCGTTGCCTCTGCAACAGCGTTCGGACCTGTTTTGTGTACTATGGGGGATCAGTTCTATCTCTTACCAATTTATGAGGTATGAATCTCTCAATTGCTGTTGCTACTATATCTTTGAATTTGAGCCACATCTCGTCTACATTTGCATAGTCAGTTCGGAAGGAATGGAGATTGTCTCTTAGGAAGGCTTCTAGTGACACTTTATCTGCTTTTTTAAATAAAATTATTTTGCGTTTGCTTCTGATGGATTTGGAAGAAACGGTATTGAGCCTAGCTACAACGACCTTGTGATCACTAATCCCTGTATTAGTCATGATGCTCTCTATTAGCTCTGGATTGTTTGTGGCTAAGAGGTCAAGTGTGTTTTCGCAACCATTTGCAATTCACGTGGGTTCGTGGACTAATTGCTCGAAATAATTTTCGGAGAAAGCATTTAGGACAATCTCGGAATATGTTTTCTGCCTACCTCCGGTTTTGAACAAGTATTTTTGCCAGCATATCGAGGGAAGGTTGAAGTCCCCACCAACTGTAACCGTATGAGTGGGGTATTTATTTCTTACAAGACTCAAATTTTCTCTGAACTGTTCAGAAACTATATCATTGGAGTCTGGGGGTCGGTAGAAGGAGCCAATTATTAACTTAGTTCGGCTGTTAAGTATAACCTCCACCCATACCAATTAGCATGGAGTATCTACTTCGACTTCAGTACAAGATAAACCACTACTGACAGACACAAACACTCCACCACCAATTCTGCCTAATCTATCTTTCCTGAACACCGTCTGAGACTTTGTAAAAATTTCTGCAGAACTTATTGCAGGCTTTAGCCAGCTTTCTGTACCTATAACAATTTCAGCTTCTGTGCTTTGTATTAGCGCTTGAAGCTCAGGGACTTTCCCAGCACAACTACAACAATTTACAACTACAATTCCGACTGTTCCTTGATCCAAGCACGTCCTGTATTTGCCATGCACCCTTTGAGATTGCAGCCCACCCCGTACTTTCCTGAGGCCTTTTAACTTAAAAAACCGCCCAGTCCACACCACCCAGCCTCCGCTACCCGTGTAACTGCCAGCTGAGTGTATTGAACTCCTGACCTATTCAGCGGAACCCGAAACCCCACCATCCTATGGCGCAAGTCAAGGAATCTGCAGCCAACACGGTCGTAAAACCGTCTGAGCCTCTGATTCAGACCCTCCACCCGGCTCTGCACCAAATGTCCGCAGTCGGTTCTGTCAACGATGCTGCAGGTGGTGAGCTCTGCCTTCATCTCGTAAGCAAGACCGGCAGCCTTCACCAAATCAGATAGCCGCTGGAATCCAGAGAGAATTTCCTCAGATCCAAAGCAACACACGTCATTAGTGCCGACATGTGCCACCACCTGCAACTGGCTGCACCCTGTGCTCTTCATGGCATCTGGAAGGACCCTTTCCACATCAGGAATGACTCTACCCGGAATGCACACGGAGTGCACACTGGATTTCTTCCCCTCCTTAGCCGCCATATCCCTAAGGGGCCCCATTACGCGCCTAACATTGGAGCTCCCAACTACCAATAAGCCCACCCTCTGCGATTGCCCGGACCTTGAAGGCTGAGAATCATCCTCTGAAACAAGGCAGGCAGCTGCATCTGGCTCAGCCAGAGACAGTACCTGAAACCTGTTTGTCAGACGCTCTGGGGAGGCTTTCTGATCAGCCTCTGGGAACATCTTTCGCTGCCTGCCACACCTTGGAACTACCTCCCAATCAACCACAGGCGAGGGCTCAGCGCCACTGATTCATCAGCTGAAGAGCAATCTGTTGAATATATCTTGATTACTTTTTGCAGTAGATTGGAACAGTAACTGTAGAAGACACCAGTCATGACATAAATTTTTAAAATTTATAAATCTGCTTTTTATTAATGTATGGCTTACACTTCTCATCACTAGCTGCAGCACATAGTTGCACAACTTGAATATGTTGTCTGGTGGCTGAGTATTACTCCACAAATTCACTATTTCTGATAAAATTGTATTGTTTTGCTGCCTGTTTTTCTACCTCAATAACAGGGAGCAGGCATATCTTAATTCGTGGAGAGAAGGAAAGTTGCTACTCACCATATAGCGGAGATGCTGAGACGCGATAGGCACAACAAAAAGATTCACACAATTTTAGCATTCAGCCATTAAGGCCTTTGTCAGCTGAAAACACACACACACACACACACACACACACACACACACACACACACACACACAATCGCTCAAATGCAACTTGCATACACATCTGCAGTCTCAGAGAGCTGAAGCTACACTGCGAGTAGCAGCACCAGTGCATGATGTGAGTGGTGACTGGGTGGGGGTAAGGAGGAGGCTGGGGTGGGGAGGGGGAGGGATAGTATGGTGGGAGTGGCGGACAGTGAATTGTTGCAGTTTAGACGGAGGGTAGGAGAGAAGGTGTGGAGGGGGTAAGTAGTGGAAAGGAGAGAAATTAAAAGACTGGGTGTGCGGAGGGGGAAGGGGGTAAGTAGTGGAAAGGAGAGAAATAAAAAGAAATTAAAAGACTGGGTGTGGCGGTGAAATGACGGCTGTGTAGTGCTGGAATGGGAACAGCGAGGGGGCTGGATGGGTGAGGACAGTGACTAATGAAGGTTGAGGCCAGGAGGGTTACAGGAAAGTAGGATGTATTGCAGGGAAAGTTCCCACCTGCGCAATTCAGAAAAGCTGGTGTTGGTGGGAAGGATCCACATGGCACAGGCTGTGAAGCAGTCATTGAGATGAGGGATATTACGTTTGGTAGCTTGTTCAGCAACAGGGTGGTCCACTTGTTTTTTGGCTACAGTTTGTCAGTGGCCATTCATGCGGACAGGCAGCTTGTTGGTTGTCATGCCTACATAGAATGCAGCACAGTGGTTGCAGCTTAGCTTGTAAATCACATGACTGGTTTCACAGGTAGCCCTGCCTTTGATGGGATAGGTGATGTTAGTGACTGGACTGGAATAGGTGGTGATAGGAGGATGTATGGGACAGGTCTTTCATCTAGGTCTATTACAGGGGTATGAGCCATGAGGTAAGGGATTGGGAGCAGATGTTGTGTAAGGATGGACGAGTATATTGGGTGGGTTCGGTGGATGGCGGAATACCATGGTAGGAGGGGTGGGGACAATAGTGGGCAGGACATTTCTCATTTCATGGCACGATGAGAGGTAATCGAAACCCTGGCGGAGAATGTAATTCAGTTGCTCCAGCCCTGGGTGGTACTGAGTTACGAGGGGAATGCTCCTCTGTGGCCAGACAGTGGGACTTTGGGAGGTGATGGAAGACTGGAAGGATAAGATATGGGAGATTTGTTTTTGTACAAGGATGGGAGGATTATTATGGTCAGTGAAGGCTTCAGTGAAGGCTTCAGTAAGACCCTCAGTATATTTTGAGAGGGACTGCTCGTCACTGCAGATGCGACGACCACGAGTGGCTAGGCTGTACGGAAGTGACTTCTTTGTATGGAATGGTGGCAGCTGTCGAAGTGGAGGTATTGCTGGTGGTTAGTAGGTTTGATATGGACGGAGGTACTGATGTAGCCATCTCTGAGGTGAAGGTCAACATCTAGGAAGGTGGCTTGTTGGGTTGACTATGATTAGGTGAAGCAAATGGGGGAGAAGTTGTTGAGGTTCTGGAGAAATGTGAATAAGGTGTCCTCACCTTCAATCCAGATAGCAAAGATGTCATCAATGTATCTGAGCCAGGTGAGGGGTTTAGGATTCTGGGTTTTTAGGAAGGATTCCTTTAGATGCCCCATGAATAGGTTATCATAGGATGGTGCCCTGTGGGTGCCCCTAGCCATACCGTGGATTTGTTTGTAGATAATGCCTTCAAAGGAGAAGTAATTGTGGGTGAGGATATAGGTGGTCATGGAGGCTAGGAAGAAGGTTGTTGGTTTCCATTACCTACAAACAAATCTGCAGTATGGCTGTGGGCACCCACATGCCACCATCCTATGCTAATCTATTCATGGACCATCTAGAGGAATCCTTCCTAAAAATGCAGAATCCTAAATCCCTCACCTGGTTCAGATTCATTGATGACATCTTTGCTATCTGGATTGAAGGTGATCACACCCTATTCATATTCCTCCAGAACCTCAACAACTTCTCCCCAATTTGCTTCACCTGGTCCCACTCAACTCAACAAGCCACCTTCCTAGATGTTGACTTTCACCTCAGAGATGGCTACATCAGTACCTCCGTCCATATCAAACCTACTAACCACCAGCAATACCTCCACTTCGACAGCTGCCACCCATTCTGTACCAAGAAGTCGCTTCCGTACAGCCTAGCCACTCATGGTCATCGCATCTGCAGTGACAAGCAGTCCTTCTCAAAATATACCAAGGGTCTGACTGAAGCCTTCACTGACTGTAATTATCCACCCATCCTTGTACAAAAACAAATCTCCCATGCCTTATCTTTCCAGTCTCCCATCACCTCCCAAAGTCCCACAGTCTGGCCACAGAGGAGCATTCCCCTCGTAACTCAGTATCACCCGGCTCTGGAGCAACTGAATTACATTCTCCGCCAGGGTTTCGGTTACCTCTCGTCGTGCCCTGAAATGAGAAATGTCCTGCCCACTTTCCTACCCACCCATCCTACC
Source organism: Schistocerca nitens (assembly GCF_023898315.1). Classification (NCBI taxonomy): domain Eukaryota; kingdom Metazoa; phylum Arthropoda; class Insecta; order Orthoptera; family Acrididae; genus Schistocerca; species Schistocerca nitens. The sequence continues at coordinate 286,637,965 of NC_064620.1, forward strand.
GTGGTATTCTGCCGTCCACTGAACCTACCCAATATACTCGTCCATCCTTACACAACCCCTGCTCCCAATCCCTTACCGCATAACTCATACCCCTGTAATAGACCTAGATGCAAGACCTGTCCCATATACCTCCTAGCACCACTTACTCCAGTCCAGTCACTAACATCACCTATCCCATCAAAGACAGGGCTACCTGTGAAACCAGTCGTGTGATTTACAAGTAAAGCTGCAACCACTGTGCTGCATTCTATGTAGGTATGACAGTCAACAAGCTGTCTGTCCACATGAACAGCCACCAACAAACTGTGGCCAAAAAACAAGTGTATTACCCTATTGCTGAACAAGCTGCCAAACATGATATCCCTCATCTGAGTGACTACTTCACAGGCTGTGCCATATGGATCCTTCCCACCAACACCAGCTTTTCTGAATTGGGCAGGTGGGAACTTTCCCTGCAATAAATCCTACCTTCCTGTAACACTCCTGGCCTCAACCTTCTTTAGTCACTGTCCTCATCCATCCAGCCCCCTCCCTGTTCCCATTCCAGCACTACACAGCCATCATTTGTGTGTCTACTGCTAACAAAGGCCTTAATGGCCAAAAGCTATAATTGTGTGAATCTTTTTGTTGTCCCTATCGCGGTGCAGCATCTCCGCTATATGGTGAGTAGCAGTGTTTGTAACTTAGACTGGTTGCCTTGTCAGTTGCAAGTGAAAAGGCGCATGTCAGTATGTATCTCAAAGACAGTAGATATTAATTCTTAGTATTTCCTACAACCTTTACCCAGTTTAATGTTCAGATAAGCGACCACAGGCCACGTATTATTTGATTAGTTTCACTCATCAGATTCAAGCATCCTCAGCTACTAAGTGCCTTGGTGAAAACACATTAGGGTTAAACCACCAATCAACTTCATTATCAACACTCGGTTTATTAGATGGTTCTTACTCAAGGCAATTCACATAGAACACTCATATCGAATTATTAAGTATAGCTGCATGAGTGGGACTAAAAAAGCAATAATATGTTCCGTAAGTATTTTGTAAAATAACTTGTTCCACATCATTTCGATAAAACAATTATTCACATGATCTATGGAACATGTAACTGAGTAGAAAATGCAAAATCAACCATTTGTTAGTTACATTATACTGTTTTCACCAACAAGAATTTGTTTATTATATACCGAACAGGTTTATTCCAATTTAAATTTGTTTCTTGTCTATGTTTAATAGTAATCATTTCACAGTGGCCACTACTTCTAGATCTTGATTTTTTAAGATTGATTTTGATTTCCTGTAATTCTGATTATTTTTTTTCTGTATTGGATCATATCGGTTTTTGGGTTGTTAAAGATTAATCTATCGAGTTGAAACCATGTTTCTAGACAATATGATGTACTGATGATGCTGACACGTTTGTTTTCTGACTCATGGTCCTCAACTAATACTTGTGTATGGTCTGAAAATAAAACTGTTGCAACATTTATGTTGATTGGTAGGTCATTAATGTAGAGCAGAATCAAAGTAGGTCTATGGATAGAACCTTTAAGGGCACCTTCTGTCACCATCTTCCATTCAGAAGAATAATTTGCTGCATTAGCAGAGACAACAACATACTGTTTTCTATTTCAAAGGTGGGAAGTAAGTCAGTGCAGAACTCGACTCCTCAAATTCCATATCTGTCAAGTTTGTAGATAAGACGTGCATGATTAGCTGCATCAAAGGCTTTTGTGTGGTGACAAAAGATCTCTGCAATTTTATTCTTATTGTCTAATGAAGTGCTAAACTGGTCAACAAATTTGTTACTTACATCTATATTGTTTTTAACAAGCTGGAAACCAGTTTGATTTTTCAAAATAATCTTATATTTTTTCAATAAAATTTTGAATCTGAATGGCAACAGCTTGTTCAGATACTTTTAGCAGAACTGAAAGATGAAAGATGGGATAATTATTTCCCATACTCTCTCTTGGCAATTTTTTTTAACCCTTTAACCGCTCTGACTTGTTAATGCACGTGCCTTTGTACCTGTCCCTGTGTGCTCTGAACGGGTTTACGCGTGCCACCAATCTTTCTACCTGGTACTCTGAATGTGTCTACACATACGCGCGCATCAACATGTTCAGAGCACACAGGAATAGGTACAAAGGTGCGCGCGTTAACATGTCCAGAGCAGTTAAAGGGTTAATAATGGGTTTGCTTCTGAATACTTTAGCACTTGTGGGAAACGTCCATGCTCAAAAGATTGGTTTATTATTGTAAGTAGTGAATTGTGGTTTATTTGTCTCATAACTTACGCAATCTAAATCATTTGATTCAAGTACAGGAGACACATCAAAATTGTGGTAAAATTTCACCATAAACACAGAACAGCTGATGTTAACAAACAGTATCATGATGGTAATACTATTTTGTTATATATACATAGAATAAAATCTAACACTTGATTACTCCTTGCTCAAATTATCATTTCATCCTCTACGAATTCTTCTATTGAATAGTAGCATTTCTCCCATAGAATATGCTGTAGTCTCATTTTTAAAATTTGTGCCTTCTTATTAAATATGTTTTTGTCCATTAATTTTTATATATTGTCGTTCCAATGTACTGTGGAGTCAGAGCATATAATTTCAACAGGCGAGTGGATAGCATAAAATTATTGTTAGTTTTCATGATATGTGTGGTTAAAATGATTCTCCTCAAATAATTTTTGTCTGCTGTATAGGGAGATTATAATTTCATAAATGTGTATGGAGTGAACAGTTAGGATTTGTAGTTTCTGAAATCGTGATCAACAAGACTCCATTTGCTGTGTGGTACACACGTATCTGACAATTTTCTTTTGTAGTTTCACTATTTGAGATACACTACTTCAGGTTTTCCAAAAAATTATATCATATCTAATAATAGATTCAAAATAACTATGATAAGCAACTTTTGTGTGCTTAAATCAGTGGTATTTGCTACTGTTTGCATTGCAAATGTAAAACTGCATAATTTATTTGATAGGAAATCAATATGTGTATTCCAGCTTAAAGTTCTTGTCCACATTTAGTGCTAGGAATCTGACTGTGTCAGCTTCTTCCATAAGCTGATTGTTATGGTGCATTTTAAGTTCCACACATTTTGAATGTTTGGTTTTGAAATGTACCATATGGGTTTTTGCAATGTTCACTTTGTTCTTTAATTCAGATTTCACAACTGACAACACTGCCTTTGATTAGTCTCATGTCTTAAAATTAATCTATTATTTGTCATTTGCTTTGCTACCAAGGCAACTTCCTTAAATATAATTGTGTATCTTCTAACATATTCAACAAATTGCTATATCTTAAGTCCTGATATATCTGTCTTTCCTTAGCTCTAGAGATTTTTATACCTTTAGGGACCCATTTTAATTTTTTTGCCACTTTATCAAAATAATTTTTAGGTGGAAACATTGCATGTATAAATGTTTCATTGAAAACACTTTAAAAAATTACTTAAAAATGCTTATAAATTTGCAATGATTGAAATATTTTGGTAATTCTCTCACATTCAGCTTGTCATCAAATAAAATCAAGTTTTCTTGCTTCGGATTCCTTTTTATACAGATCTTTTTATTTCACAGATGCAAAAAGACATCTGATAAATCAAACACGATAGCCATGATGAATCATGTCTTAACTATAGAACACAGTTTGTTTCCAGTCAACATGCCACTAACTATATTGATGAATCCATTGCAGCCTGAAGTATCTGCTTTCACATCAGAGGTAATCTGTGCAGATGAGTAGATGCACACAACAGTGGGGTTGCTGGGCTGCATTAGCAATAATTTTGCAGTGAATACATGAGTGTGATTTCCAGAATGTGTTTACCCCTGGAGCATTCTGATGTTCTCTGTTGCTTCTCATGAAAAGATATATGGGACTGGCATCAGTACATCTACATGACTGCTCTACAATTCACCCTTAAGTGCCTGGTAGCAGGTTTATTGGATCATCTTCAGGCTATTTCTCTACTGTCCTGCTCCTGAACAGTGCACGGAAAAAACAAATACTTGGATAAATTTGTGTGCTCTCTGATTTCTCGTATTTTATTACAATGACAGGTTCTCCCTTTGTAGGTGGGCATCAATAAAATATTTTTAATTTGGTGGAGAAAGTTGGTGATGGAAATGTTGTGAAAAGATCTCATTGCAATAAAAATGCCTCACCTATTTCATGATAATACAAAACAAGCTTCCCTTCTTTGAATTTTTTTTGATGTCCTCTGTCAGTCTTGTCAGATAAGGATCTCATACTGTGCAGCAGTACCCCAGAAGAGGATGGACAAGCATAGTTTAGGCAGTCTCTTTAGTGGATCTGTTCTATTTGGTAAGTGTTCTACTAATAAAATGAAGTCTTTGGTTCATCATCCCCACAATATATTTTATATCTAAAAACAAAGATGATGTGACTTACCAAATGAAAGTGCTGGCAGGTCGACAGACACACAAACAAACACAAACATACACACAGAATTCAAGCTTTCGCAACAAACTGTTGCCTCATCACGAAAGAGGGAAGGAGAGGGAAAGACGAAAGGATGTGGGTTTTAAGGGAGAGGGTAAGGAGTCATTCCAATCCCGGGAGCGGAAAGACTTACCTTAGGGGGAAAAAAGGACGGGTATACACTCGCGCGCACACACACACACACACACACACACACACACACACACACACACATATCCATCCACACATATACCGACACAAGTGATTTTGTCATCTGTGCGACAATCTAGAGAAGGAACTACAGTGCAGTCTTCCTGTGTGAAACAGCTTTGGAAAAAGACATTTAGTATTTCGGCCTTTAGTCTTTCATCCTCTTTTTCAGTACCATTTTGGTCACAGAGTGTCTGGACATTTTGTTTTGATCCACCTACCGCTTTGACATAAGACCAAAATTTCTTAGGATTTTCTGCATAGTCAGTACATAGAACTTTACTTTCGAATTCATTGAACGCCTCTCGCATAGCCCTCCTCACACTACATTTCGCTTCGCATAATTTTTGTTTGTCTGCAAGGTTTTGGCTATGTTTATGTTTGCTGTGAAGTTCCCTCTGCTTCCGCAGCAGTTTTCTAACTCTGTTGTTGTACCACGGTGGCTCTTTTCCACCTGTTACGATCTTGCTTGGCACATACTCATCTAACGCATATTATACGATGGTTTTGAACTTTGTCCACTGATCCTGAACACTATCTATACTTGACACAAAACTTTTGTGTTGAGCCATCAGGTACTCTGAAATCTGCTTTTTGTCACTTTTGCTAAACAGAAAAATCTTCCTACCTTTTTTAATATTTCTATTTATGGCTGAAATCATCGATGCAGTAACTGCTTTATGATCACTGATATCCTGTTCGCCTTATGCAAGGCGTCAAGGGCTTGTCGGCACAGTGTAGGAGGGAACAACGGCCACAGAGTGCCGGTAGAAGAGTTGCACTACTCTTCATCCAAAACGCCAGGGACCTTGGCTTTGGTAAACACAAGCGATGTCTGATGATCCGTGAGGAGAGCTTGAGTTCCTTGTCAGAGGCCTAGAGAGCAGCGAGGTCGAATAAACCGACAATGCGTGAGACAGTTTTGGTCCACGAAAAGAAATCAGTGGGGATGTTTTCATGCCTTTGATGTAGTGTACATCTACAATAAATTGAGAGACCAGATTGAAGTGGCAGAAACGCCGAGGGAGTGGGTACTCCGGAGGGTTGCAGAAGGCATCTGCCAGTGGTTTGTGGTCAGTAAGGATGTCAGGGCAAAAGTATTTGACAGCTTCATGGACTGCCAGAAGTTCTCTATCAAAAGCAGAATATTTCTTCTATGCTGTAGACAGTTTTTTAGAGAAAAAGTGAAGGGGTAAAACCATGTCGCCCTTGAGTTTCTGTAATACTGCCCCAACCGCGGTGTCGCTGGCACCCGTAATGAGGAAGAACTCTGCAGACGGATCGGGGTGGGCAAGTATGACGGTGTGAGCTAATGCTGCCTTTAGAGCCCTGAAGGCCTCAATCATAGGTTCAGTCCAACGGACTGGCCTAAGGCCCGAAGTCTGTTTGCCGGACAATGAGTCCGTCAGAGGGGCCTGCATGGCGGCGACAGAAGGTAGATGTCGGTGGTAGTAATTTATAGTACCCAGGAAACGCCGAAGTTCTTTGTAAATAGCTGGGGGTGGCAATGATGTGATAGTCTGCACATGGGATTTGGAAGGCTGTATTCTGTCTGCGGAGACGGTGTAACCCAAAAATGTCAGAGAAAACTGGCATAATTGGAATTTATCTTTGTTGACCTCAACACCATTGAAATTCAGGATCTGGAGGACCTGGGATAAATGATCTTCATGGTCCTCAGTTGACTTGCTGAAAATGAGGATGTCATCCAGGTATGCAAAGCAGAACATGAACTGTCATAAGATTGAGTCAGTGAAACGTTGTCACGTTTGTGCCACATTCTTTAAGCCGAATGGCATGAAGTTGTATTGGAACAAACCGAGCGGCATGATGATAGCAATCTTTGGAATGTCTTCCGGCACTACGGGAATCTGATGATAGGCATGTTTACAGTCAATCACACTGAAGATTGTGGTGCCCGATAACATAGGGGTGAAATCGTTTATGTTCAGCACTGGGTAATTGTCCATGATGGTATGAGCGTTTAAGTGTCTGTAATCACCACACATTTGAAAAGAACCATCGTGTTTGGTGACGAGGTGAATTGGTGAAGAACAATTGCTGTCCGATGCCTGGCTCCAGAAGTTCGTTAATTTGCTGCTGCGCCATGCGCAAATTAATGGGGTTGGGGCGTCTAACCTTGTGCCTAATAGGAGGACCAGCAGTGGTAATTATCTTGTGTGTCATTCCATCAGTGACGGAAGAGACTGAGAACTGCACACGAGGCTGAGTAACATCCTGATGTGAAGCTTTGGGATGAGTGGGGCATGATGAGGTGTAGCCATTAGTGGGTGGGAGAAGGCAGCATGAAAGACACATGCTTATTTCGTGAGCATGGCGTGCACTTGTTTGGAAAGGTCGGCTGCACGCACAGCATGGAGCGGATTGGGCGGCACAGTGACTGTCTGTTGTTAGCTTCACCTTGAGTAACCTGTGCGAGCGTTGTGTGGGGAATGGTGATGGTCACCGAATCACGTGGTTGGTACGCGAGAGAGGGGGAATGTTTACCAGCACGCAGCCTGTGCGCTGGGCGTGTTCACATTGCGTGTGCGACTGTCATTAGAAGCACTGTTTGAAACACATGGCACTGCACGTAGCAGCATGTGGTGGGTGCAGAGGTCACTGAACATGAATCATCACATGCAATGAATGTTTTTGAAATAACGTGATGAGTGCCCGTGCTGGTGTCTGCAGATGAAGGTCGATCAGGTGAAGGAACCGTGGATTGCAGTTGCTGCAGCGAGATACGAGCCGCGGTGAGCTCTTCAAAAGTGTGAGCAATGTGTTGTTTCAACTTGGCGTTTTACCGACAGACTCGCACCACTGCGTCGTACTCTGACAGTAGATTAGTGATGCAGGTCACAATTTTGTCCGCAAGGGTGGAGCACTCGCGAAGCAAATCACATGTCGTGACGGAAACAGGACGATGAACAAAAGTGCCTGAGCACGGTATCTGAATGTCAGAAGGGTGGTGAAGCATTGAATCTTGGACTATGTTCGGGGAGAGTTTGCAATGGGACAAGAAATCCATACCGAGAATTGGTTCTCAATGTCGGCGATGTAAAAAGTCCACGGGAAACATAGAGAAGGAGACAGACGCACCATAACTTTAGCAGAGCCAACAGTTTGTAATGTTGATTCGTTGACAGCGCGTAGAAGCTACTTTGTCAGTGAAAAACGGGAGGAGCCAATGATGTAGGTATGATGGACACGTCAGCGCCTGTGTCGATTAGGAAGACAAGCCGCGACGAAATGTCAGTCACGTATAAACGACGGCTCGGCCGAGAGGACGAGTGGACAGAGTGCAATGTTTGAGGATGCCTGTGAAGTTCCCCGCAGGACTTGTCATGTTTTGGATCCTGCGGTCGACGTTTGGGTGCTGGCAAGGTAATCTGCACTTCTTGGCCTCATCCCCAAAAATATAGTGGTACCAACAGTATGGATGAGCTGGATGTGGCAGTGGCGGTGATTGTGACAGTGGAGGAGGTTTGCCCTGATTGATTTGTTCCGGAATGTAAACCGGGACGTATGGTGCATGTGCTATTCTTGAGTGCTCAGAAAGAGGAGAGTGAACGAGTACTGCCCGGTGGTGTAGATGGCGTTTATGCGGAATGAGCCCTGCCTCTGCCCGCAGACAGCTGTTATTAAATTGTGAGGAAGGCAAAACTGTCATAGCTTGATAGCGTTGACCGCGTGTGCATTTTGCACAAATGGCGGCATTGCAAACAGCACTACTGTAACCGATATTGCGGCGCATAGAGGACCAAAGCGTGTGTGCTAATTTTGGTCCCTTTGAACACTACATGAGCGATCGATCATTACACAATTCTGGAAATCGTCCACTTCACCTTTCACGTGTTGGCGTGCACAGTCCGGCAACACAAAACCTGAGTCCATTGTTTGAGGTAACAGCGTAACACTCGGCCGTTGTAGAGCCACAAAGTTTGAGTTTAACTTCGTTGAAGATCATGAATCATGTCCGTTAGCGGCAAAACAACTGTTGGCAGAGGATTGGAGTGGCCTGGTAGTAGTAGCTGATCCTACAAATCCTCGTATAAAACATTGGGTGAGGCTGCCATTGCATCTAACATAAAACCTGTTGATTCCACACAGCCGGAGCAGAAGTCGCGGAAGACGTAGAAATTTCGGGGTCACCAATATGGGAAATGGGAATATGGATAACTGTATACACAACAAACTGTTCCCATAAATGCCTATGCATTAAATGCCTATACATACATATATTCCAGCACAAAGAAAGATACACATGTACACTGTACAAGGTACAAAGGCTGACTGGAATATTAACATGGCGGCTCATCAGAGCAGTTAGAGTTCAAAGATCATACTTTACATGGTCGATGTGACCTATTGACACCACACCATGTTGAGATTATGTTAGTATATTATATTTATCTTCGAAATTTGATAGTCTTTTATAAAAGAGTTTCTCAAGAATTGTAGAAAACACAGACAGTAGAGAAACTGGTCTATAGTTTGACACCTTTTCCTGGCTTCTTTTTTTGTGTAGTGGTTTAACTTTAGGTATCTTTAAACTATTTGGAAAGCTGCCAGCTGAGAAGGACAGGTTTACAAGATATGTCAGTGAGTCAGAAATTAAGTCTACACATTTTTTTACATTTTTCTAATTGGTATACAAGCTGGACTGGAAGACTTGCCTTTATTAAGTGATTTAAGTTGCTTGCTGCATTGAGGATTTTGATTTCTAAGTTTCTCATGTTTTTGCAGTTTTCTTGATTTGAGTTCTGTAATATTTACTTGATATTCTTTGATGAAGGAACTGTGGGAAAGTGTGTTTAGCTACTCCACTGATGTACTTTATGGGTAACCAGAACCTCTTTGTATTTTTTGCTGGATTTCGAGACAGAGTTTTACTGTGGCAACTATTAAAAGCAACTCACATTGAAGACTGTTCTAAATTTTGAGCTCCAGTAAAACATCACCAATCTTGGAAATTTTGTTATCTTTTAAATTTGGCATGCTTTTTCATTGCTTTTGCAGCAGTCATCGACTTCTTTTGTGTGCAATTGGGGAACAACTCTGTCTCTTATTAACTTATTTGGTAGAAATCTCTCAATTTCTGTCAATACCATTTATTTAAATTAAAACCACATCTGGTCTGTGCTTAGATAGTTTGGAAGAAGTGGAGACTGTCTCTTATGAAAGTGTGAAGTGAACTTTTATTGGATTTTTTTTAATAGACATATTCTGCATTTATTTTTGTTGGGTTTGGTTGTTAGAGGATTCAAAAAATGGTTCAAATGGCTCTGAGCACCATGGGACTTAACTGCTGTGGTCATCAGTCTCCTAGAACTACTTAAACCTAACTAACCTAAGGACATCACACACATCCATGCCCGAGGCAGGATTCGAACCCGCAACCGTAGTGGTCACGCGATTCCAGACTGGTTACAGGGTTCAGTCTCACTACAATGACCTTGTGGTTAATAATCCCATCCATCATGATGCCCCCTATTTGCTCAGAATTATTTGTTACTAAGAAGTCAAGTACATTTTTGCAAACATTTACGCTATGGGTGTATTCCTGAACTTTTGATGCTCACCACCAACTTTAAACATGTGTTTTCATCAACATATTGAAGGTAGATTGAAGTTGGCACCAACTATAATTACAGTGTCAGTAGTAGATGGTTATCCTGTTCGCCCTTCTTAGTCTCATAGTCTCATGATTCCACTGTGGTAAGTGGCTGTTTTTAACCTACTGATTGAGACTATGATAGGCAAACTGTTTATATCAATGACAAATGTCTTATTGTGGCATTAAAGGAGCTTCATATGATGGCTGTAATGATTTCCCAATCGCATCATGATGCACAGACACACTCATTCAATTGTAAGTGTTGAAAAATAAATTGACACTTGGCATGCATGCTTGGGTCAAACCCTGCAGATTTCTGTGTGTAACCATTGTACAAAATCTTGTACTTCAATTTCATTATTGGAAGCAATTTAAAAAATTCCCCAGGTAGGCATAACATTTGTTCGTACACCAGTTCTTCAGGTTGTTGCTGGCAGGTCATTATTGAGTGCAGTTTGCATGCCAAGCAGGACAGTTGATAAGGTTTCTGTTTAATGTCTGGAGGTGCGTAATCTGAGAGAAGCACTTAGCTAATGTGTAAATACTCTACTAGTCACTTTGTTGAAAGATGTCTTACTTCTGTGCATTGCAGGAGTGTTTCTAGTACCTTGAATCTGTAACTACACACAGTCAAACACCAAATCATATGATCCATCCAAGAAACAATGTCTTGGTTAGTGTCTGAGTTGTGGTATCTTCCATTAGGCAATCTTCTGGACAACACAAAACATGATCAGCTGCCATGAGGCAGCACATACCATCCTCCACTGGTGGAAATGCTTCTACATCTACATCAACATGGATACTCTGCAAGTCACATTTAAATGACTGGCAGAGGGTCCATTGAACTACCTTCACAATTCCAACCTCATATAGCGTGCAGAAAAAACGAACACTTATATCTTTCCATGTGAGCTCTGATTTCCCTTTTTTTTATTATGGTGATCATTTCTCCCTATAAAGGTCAGCATCAACAAGGTATTTTCACATTCAGAGAGAAAGGTGGTGACTGAAATTTCATGAGAAGATTCCAATGAAGAACGCCTTTGTTTTAATGATGTCCGCCCCAGTCCTGTATCATTTCACTGACTCTCTCTCCGCTATTTCATGATATACAAAACATGCTGCCCTTCTTTGAACTTTATCAATGTACTCTGTCAATCCTATCTAGTAAGGATCCCACACCAAACAACAGAATTTTAAAAGAGGACAGACAAGCATAGAGCAGGCAGTCTCTTTAGTAGATCTGTTACATTTTCTAAGGTTGGCGAGCACCAAATTAGTATAAATTACTCTTGTAGTAACTCTTACTTCTTTAGTGTGGACTACTTTAGTAAATTACGTCTGTAGTAATACACTCTTTTAGTAGCTGTTGGAGAGCTTAACTTCTGTTTACTTCTTTAGTTGTAACTAAAGTAGTAATGCATTTTTACTAAAGAAGTAACCCATTTATGCACATTGCTGGCATGTGCATTATGTGCTCTCTCGGAAAATATTGATTGTCGGCAGATGTTATTGCATCACCTTTGGTGTAATTTATGTTCATCACTATAATTTTATAAGCTAAGGTTTCTTTGAACCCAAATCACATCTGGTCTACACTTACATTGTTAGTTTTGAAGGAGTGGAGATTCTCTCTCAGGAAGACTGAAGACATCAAGTGAATTTCCATCTACTTTTTTGAATAGGAATGTTTTTCGTTTATTTTTGTATGAGTTTTCCTGTTTGGGAAAGCAAATACAAGTGTCATTAATGATGAAGTAGTGAAGGCAGCAGAGGATCAAGTAGGTAAAAAGACTAGGGCTAGTAGAAATCCTTGGGAAACAGAAGAAATATTGAATTTAATTGATGAAAGGAGAAAATATAAAAATGCAGTAAATGAAGCAGGCAAAAAGGAATACAAACGTCTCAAAAATGAGATCGACAGGAAGTGCAAAATGGCTAAGCAGGGATGGCTAGAGGACAAATGTAAGGATGTAGAGGCTTATCTCACTAGGGGTAAGATAGATACTGCCTACAGGAAAATTAAAGAGACCTTTGGAGATAAGAGAACCACTTGTATGAACATCAAGAGCTCAGATGGAAACCCAGTTCTAAGCAAAGAAGGGAAAGCAGAAAGGTGGGAGTATATAGAGGGTCTATACAAGGGCGATGTACTTGAGGTCAATATTATGGAAATGGAAGAGGATGTAGATGAAGATGAAATGGGAGATACGATACTGCGTGAAGAGTTTGACAGAGCACTGAAAGACCTGAGTCGAAACAAGGCCCCCGGAGTAGACAACATTCCATTGGAACTACTGACAGCCTTGGGAAAGCCAGTCCTGACAAAACTCTACCATCTGGTGAGCAAGATGTATGAAACAGGCGAAATACCCTCAGACTTCAAGAGGAATATAATAATTCCAATCCCAAAGAAAGCAGGTGTTGACAGATGTGAGAATTACCGAACAATCAGTTTAATAAGCCACAGCTGCAAAATACTAACACGAATTCTTTACAGACGAATGGAAAAACTAGTAGAAGCCGACCTCGGGGAAGATCAGTTTGGATTCCGTAGAAATACTGGAACACGTGAGGCAATACTGACCTTACGACGTATCTTAGAAGAAAGATTAAGGAAAGGCAAACCTACGTTTCTAGCATTTGTAGACTTAGAGAAAGCTTTTGACAATGTTGACTGGAATACTCTCTTTCAAATTCTAAAGGTGGCAGGGGTAAAATACAGGGAGCGAAAGGCTATTTACAATTTGTACAGAAACCAGATGGCAGTTATAAGAGTCGAGGGACATGAAAGGGAAGTAGTGGTTGGGAAGGGAGTAAGACAGGGTTGTAGCCTCTCTCCGATGTTATTCAATGTGTATATTGAGCAAGCAGTAAAGGAAACAAAAGAAAAATTCGGAGTAGGTATTAAAATCCATGGAGAAGAAATAAAAACTTTGAGGTTCGCCGATGACATTGTAATTCTGTCAGAGACAGCAAAAGACTTGGAAGAGCAGTTGAACGGAATGGATGGTGTCTTGAAGGGAGGATATAAGATGAACATCAACAAAAGCAAAACGAGTATAATGGAATGTAATCGAATTAAGTCGGGTGATGTTGAGGGTATTAGATTAGGAAATGAGACACTTAAAGTAGTAGAGGAGTTTTGCTATTTGGGGAGCAAAATAACTGATGATGGTTGAAGTAGAGAGGATATAAAATGAAGACTGGCAATGGCAAGGAAAGCGTTTCTGAAGAAGAGAAATTTGTTAACATCAAGTATAGATGTGTCAGGAAGTCTTTTCTGAAAGTATTTGTATGGAGTGTAGCCATGTATGGAAGTGAAACATGGACGATAAATAGTTTGGACAAGAAGATAATAGAAGCTTTCGAAATGTGGTGCTACAGAAGAATGCTGAAGATTAGATGGGTAGATCACATAACTAATGAGGAGGTACAGAATAGGATTGGGGAGAAGAGGAGTTTGTGGCACAACTTGACCAGAAGAAGGGATCAGTTGGTAGGACATGTTCTGAGGCATCAAGGGATCACCAATTTAGTATTGGAGGGCAGCGTGGAGGGTAAAAATCGTAGGGGGAGACCAAGAGATGCATACACTAAGCAGATTCAGAAGGATGTAGGTTGCAGTAGGTACTGGGAGATGAAGAAGCTTGCACAGGATAGAGTATCATGGAGAGCTGCATCAAACCAGTCTCAGGACTGAAGACCACAACAACAACAACATTAATGAATATCTTCATAGTCATCTCCAAGCATTCACCATGGGACACAAAGATATTGAGGAGCATCTTTGGTCAGAATTTAAAGGTATTGTCCACCACGTGCTAGAGAAATATGTGCCTAGCAAAAATATAGAGGAGGGAAAGGATCCACTGTGGTTCAACAAACGTAATAGGAAGTTGCTGAGAAAGCAGAGAATTTTGCACATTCGTTTTAAACAGAGTCACTGCCCCGCTGACAAACAGAAATTATGCAAAGTGAAAGCAGCTTTCAAAAGGTGAATAAGAGATTCTTGTAACGAATTAGTAAGCAATATTTTATCTGCAGATTCTAAAAATAACCCCAAAAATTTTGGTTGTATTTAAAATATATGAATGCTACAAATAATTCAATACCTTCTCTTACTGACAGTATGGGTAATGTAACAGATGATGATAAACAGAAGGCTGAAATTCTAAACCTAGCTTTCAAAAACTCATTTATGGTAGAGGACTGCAGCACCATTCCCCCTTTAAGTTATTGAACAAACACAAGGATAGCTGACATAGTGTTTAGTGTATCTGGGTATCTGGGATTGTAAATCAGTTAAGATCCTTATATTCTAGGAAGGCATCTGGCCAAGATTTTTGTGTTGACTATGCTACAGATATAGCACCATTCTTATCCACTATCTGTCAGAGGTCATTGGAACAGTGGAAAGTTCTACGAGACTGGAAGAAGGCCCAGTTCATAGCAATCTATAATGGGTAGAAAATTGGATGCACAGAATTAACGGCCAATTTCACTGACATTGATTTGTTGTAGAATCGTAGAACACATTTTGTGTTCAGACATATTGACCTTTCTAGACTCTGAGAAGCTCATCTGCAGAAACCAGCGTGGTTTTAGGAAACAGCAGTCATGCAAGACACAGCTGGCCCTCTTTGTGCATGATATACAACAGGCCCTAGATACCGGCTCCCAGGTTGATGCCATACTCCTCAACTTTCGAAAGGCATTCGACTCAGTTCAGCACTGTCGCTTGTTCCAAAATGTAGCTAGGTCTATCCGATGACATATGCGATTGGATAGAAAGTTTTCTAACAGACAGAGAGTAATATGTTGTCCTGAATGGGGAGACTTCAACAGAAACAAACGTAACATCAGGTGTGCCCCAGGGCAGCGTAATAGGTCCACTACTTTTTACGTAAACTATCTGGTTGATGGTATTGACAGCAGCATTAAACTGTTTGCTGATGATGCTCTAGTCTACAGGAAAGTAGTATCACATGAAAGTTGTGAACAAATCAATGAGGATTTGCAGAAAATAAATGTGTGGTCTAATGACTGGTAGTTATCAGTCAATATTAGTAAGTGTAACCTACTGTGTATAACAAAGCAAAAATCCCCATTAATGTATGAGTACAAACAAATGCCCAGTCTTTGGAAGCGGTAACATCTGTCAAGTATCTGTGTGTGACTAATCAAAATGATCTCAAAAGGAACAATCAGATTATACAACTAACGTGTAAGGCGAAGTCTAGATTGCGGCTTATTGGTAGAATCCTGAAGCGATGCAGTCCTTCAACAAAGGAAACTACTCACAATACTTTAGTTCATCCAGTCTTAGAGTATTGTTCAGCTGTATGGGAGCGTTACCAGTTGTGTCCGATTCAAGAGATTGAGAAGGTCCAAAGAAGAGCGGCAAGATCCGTGACTGGTACATTTAGCCATCATGAGAGCATTACAAATCTCAAAGAAAGTTTGAAATGGGACACACTTGCAGATAGATGACACGCTAAATGGAAGGGGCTGCTCACTAAATTCCAAAATATGATCTTCGCCAAGGATGTAGAGCATATATTACTACTACCAACTTCCAAATCGCACAATGATCACCATTCAAAGATAAGGGAAATTAGAGCTCATACTGAGGCATTCAGACAGTCGTTTTTATCTCGCGCAATCTGTGAGTGGAACAGGGGGAGGGGGTGGGGGTGGGGGGGAATATGACTTTGGCACTAATAATGCCTTCCGTCACACACTGCTTGGTGGCTAGCAGAGTATATATGTAGATGTAGATTTGGAGGTTACAATACTCAATCTCACTACAACAACCATGTGTTCACTAATCCCTGTATCCATTTTGATGCTCGTTATTAGCTGAGTATTATTTGTTGCTAAGCGGTCAAGTTTATTTTCACAACTGTTTACTATTTGCATGGGCTCATAAACTAACTGCTTGAAATAATTTTGAGAATGTTTTTAGCACAATTTCGGATGAAGTTTTATGTGTACCTCCGGATTTAAATATGTATTTTCACCAACATATTGAGGTTGAATTAAAGTCACCACCAACTATAATTGTATGAGTCGGGTACATGTTTGAAATCAAACTCAAGTTTTCTTTGAACCTTTTAGCAATAACATCAAATGAATTGGGAGGTTGGTAAAAGGAATCAATTATTATATTATTCCAGTTGCCAAGAATGACCTCTGCCCTTACTAACTCACCGGCACTATCTACTTCAATTTTGCGACTAGGTAAACTACTTCTAACAGCAACAAATACGCCACCACCAACTGTGTTTAGCCTATGTTCTTGGAACACCATAAGGTTCTTCGCAAAACTTTTGGCTGACTTTATCTCTGGCTTTAGCCAGCTTTCAGTGCCTATCACGATTTGAGCATCAGCGCTTTCTATTAGCGCTTGGAGCTCTTGTACTTTCCCAATAGAGCTACGACAATTTACAGCTGTTGTACCGATGGTTCCTGTTTCTATGTTCTTCCTGTGTTTGGCCTCCATCCTTTGTGACTGAGGCCCATTTTATGTTTTCCTGAGATCCTCTAACCTAAAAGACTGCCAGACCCTCCACTCGGCTCTGTACCATATGTTCGCAATCTGTCCTATCAACTATGCTGCAAATGGTTAGCTCTGCTTTCATCTCACAGGGAAGACTGGCAGCCTTTACCACTCATGTTGGCCGCTCGAAACCAGAGAGAATCTCTTCTGATCCAAAGTGAGACACATCATCAGTACTGATGTGAGCCACCACCCACAGTTGGCTGCACTCTGTGCTCTTCATGGCATGTGGAAGGACCCATTACACAGTCTGGAATGACTCCTCCTGGTATGCACATGGAATGCACACTGGCTTTCTTCCCCTTCTTGGCAGCCATGTCCCTAAGGGTCCTCATAACACGCCTATTGGTGTAGCTCCCAACTATCAATAATCACACCCTCTGTGATTGCCCAGATCTTGCAGCTGAGAGGTATCCTCTGAAACAGGACAGGTGACTGCATCTGGCTGAGCGACAGTGTCAGCCACAGTCAGAACGTAGAATCTGTTTGTCAGGCTAACCGGGAAAGCCTTACATGCAGCACCCTGGGTACTCTTTCATCACCTGCCACACCCCGAGGTGACCTCCTATTCGACCACAGGTGAGGGGTCAACCTCAGTGTGAGCAGTAATTGGGCTGGCCATCCATTGGATCCTCACAGCCTCCCCACAACAGTGGTGCCCATCCACTGCAGCTTCAAGCTGTGTGACCAAAGTCATCACAGCCTGGAGCTGAGAACAAAGTGTCACCAACTTGGCTCCCTTCCACACACAACAATAACAATCCCTATCCATTCTAATGATTGTGGGAAACTACACTACCCAGATAAATGGACTGTCGGCATGTGCTGTGGAACTCTACTGTAGACACTGACAAAAATAAATGAACTGTGTCTAATAAATTAGATTAATAAGCAGAGATTCAAAAACCGAACTATCGAAGCACTCAGGAGAGACTAATTAGGAACTTGTAATGTCACAAAATCGGTTTACTTTCTGACACAAACAAAAATGTGAGAACGGTTAGGAACTCATAAAAGTCACAAAATTGGTTACTTCCCTGTTGCTGCATCTGCCTTGGCCGGTTGCTGCTGTCTGACTTACCTATGCGGATGTGCTTAAATCACTGGCTTGGTAGAGCAAAACTGCAAAGTGAGGGGGTCACATGATCAGTAAAGCTACTGTACTATCATGTGTCACTTTGCCAGATGAAATTTTAAGTCAGACAAATTCTCTTTTGAATAGAAGTAATGTCACAACTTCTGAATGAGATAGACTATGAAATGGAGAGATGTCCATATGTCAGAATTCATCTGTAACAAACAGGCATGCATATAGTGTTAAGACTTCAAAACAGAGCTTTGTATTTGCATTTGGTTTGTTGAAGTTGGAACCTGGATGAAGAAACAAGTAACAACTTTAATTCATTGTCTTCCTCCTATGTGCTGGAAAGAGCTACAAAATTCGTTGTTTTGCAGTTATCTCAATGTGGAAAAGAGCACTCCATGGATCTATTTCTGTGTGGCTAAATATTATGTATAAATAATATATTTTTGATGTTGTGTTCTTGCTTTTAACAAAAACCTGTACTGGAAAATGAATTTCTCCAAAACCAGTCCCAGTATAAAATATCTTAAGGTATCATTTCTACAATTTATAAAAGCTGTATAACACAATAAACAAAAAATATTTTGCAGAAAACTTTCACTAATAAAATGGTTCCCATACTGCAATGGAATGTGAATGGGTTTAGAGTTCACATGTAAGAACTAAGACTCTTGACACAGGGCAGAACCTTGTGTCTACATCTTCAAGAGACACACTTTAAAGGGTCTGTCAGCCCAGTAGTATGGATTTAAAGCATTCACAGGAAGGAAGGCCTCAGTGAGAAGAGAGGTAAAGATGGTGCATCCATATTCGTCAGTAACGAACAACACTCCTTGTAATATGTCTGGATTTTACAGACCTTACATAAGCTTGATCCATAATGACAGTACGAAACAGTATGAGATCCTCAGAAAATACTAATTATATTATATCAATAAAAGGCAACTGCAGTTAATCTCATGTACTGAAAACTAACAAAACAATATCTACCAATATATGGACAGGGGCATGAATAAACAGGTTAAAGTGAAACGCATTTTGGAGATGAACCGAGCAGGTGATTAATGGCATCGGAAAACCCCATTTAACAAGAGAATGGTGAGCTTCAGTGCAGAAAGGGATAAGGCCAGAACAATACATTATTCCTTTTAATGGAAATACAGCCAGGACCAAGGGTATGTGGCTCCACGGCATTAACAGGACTAGGCTGCGACCCAGCAAGAAAAACAAAATTCACTTGTAGCGAGATGGTGATTGGCTGAAGCTGTACTGGGCAATGCAGACGTGATGAGGTGGGGAGATCTCCATTATATAAAAGCATTTTGAGACCTAAAATTGAGATCCCTCTCCCTCGTCTCCTCGTTTGTGGAAATAAGCAAGGGCATTGAGAGGATTGCTTTCTGCGAAGTGAGGATGATACGCTTCACATATCGTGGCGACAGATACCAAAGTGGTAGTTAAATATTCCTGTGGGAATTTTTGTGCACAAATAATTTGTGCACATTGCTCCAACCCTTTGTGAGTGTGGAACAGCCTTTATTTCAACTAGGGAAAGATTAAAGTTCTACAGAACACAGGAAAGTTGAGGCTGAGTGAATTCAGTCAAGGCCAGAGTAGGGAATCAGTGTTTCAGATCCAGCATGGAGACAATGCTGTTGCAGATGCTGCGTGGTAAAGTACCATCGTGCATTAGGCCAAAGTAAATGTTTGTCTAGATTTTGCTCACTCCAACTTGCATACACTTTGACCATTGAATATCAAAATTTAGGATACTAACCTTCCCTCACATTGAGTACATGAGAGTTTTTTCATTGGTACAAAAAGTAAATTTATTCTCCACCAACTCAGTGCATTGACCAGCAATGACAAAATAGATGAAAATGAGTTGATGAAGATTTTTAATCATTCTTTCCTGTGATAAAAATTTCTCATGTGTAGAGATAACGATTTTAATAATTTTCAATTCAGAATGTCCAAGAGTTAAATATTTTGTTATTGAGTGTCAAAAGTAATTGAACATGATTGTTCTGTATCACTTGATCCCTGAAAGCACAGTTGATAAATTATATGTAGAATAAAAAAGGGAATAGCTGTTTTGTCTTTCTAGAATAGACAAAAAACTTTCACCTTTATTAATTCATGCATTCTAGTTACGTGGCAGCAGCATTTCTAATGGTTTTTGTTATGATCTGCACTTAATATCAGCTGCCTTATGGGGCCAGGTTCATTTTTACTTAGAATGTCTGTTTGACACCCTGTGCTTGAGAAGACAGTTCAGATGTTTATCCCATTTGTATGCTAAGTGATAAGCTAAGTTTGCACACATTAGTACACTCACTGTGCAGATACAAAGGTCGACAATGACAACCTTGCCTCTCCTCTTCAACACAAACTTGCAAGCAGGTGCTACAATAATACATGTGCCATATAAGGTGGCACAGTGCTCCTTACATGTTCCCCTAAATGACAGCCTAGTTTTTAAGGCTCTCAGTGATCATCTTGCACAGATGCCAACCTGTTTCTTATTTACTGTGAAGATCTATGACCACATGTTACCAGGTTCGAGCTGGTGGCAATCAAAGAGTCACTGGCCAGCCAGTGGCACAGAATTTTGCCAAAACTACTTGTTTTTCCAGTCTTGATCCAGCATCCCATCATAATATGAACATAGAAAGGGATGGGTTGGACTTCATATCCAGTAGCTCTGAGACCAATAACTGCCTCTTTTCCATGTGAGACTTGGACTCAGCACTCTTTGAAGCTCATGAAACTCCTCCCAGTCATGACCGAATCAAGTATTTCCCTGCCTTGTTACTATTGGTTGCTATAGCAACTCATAAGTATTTTTATCTTGATTTCGTTTGAAAATTCCTCTTTCTTCGAGTCCTGATCACGTTGGTCGCCATGTTCTAATGGTATCTGATAATAAAACATGTAGAGTAAATATACAAAATGTATGTTTTCACCAGTTAACAATGTATTGGATTATGCACAGTAACATTCTTGCATTTCACATATAAATATTTCCATCTTCTCGTATTTTGAGCTTTTAACCCATTTGATACAATTAAATATAACCACAATTACGTGGTTTTAACAACCAAATAATTTATAGACGTCCCATGCTTCTTGCTTCATTCTGAGCTAAGACATGATGTAAGTTAAAAGTCTTCTTTTTTTTTCAACATTCATATTCACTGACACAGCAGAGAATAGCATTTAATTACTCCAAGTCCTCTCATGCAGTGTCTGTGGCTCTTGCGGCAAACACTTGATGGCGTCGTTTGACTGCCCCGCTTATCATCTTCCCATTACAAACTTCCAACCTGCACGCAGAAACTGACAGCGCAGTAGATATGTTTCTGCTCTCTTACATACTTTTAAAATATCTGGTGTTTGAGATGGCAGAAGGCCGAGTGTCTAGAATTTACTCTGAAATTCTCAAGTCACTACAACACTTGCCCACTCAAAGTCATCCTGCCGCTCTGTCACAGTTTAGATACCGAGTTCGTGGAGTTCCGTCTGTCATATTTTAGGGAGACAGTGGTGTCTCTCAAGGCAGTATTTTATATGAAAATCATGTTTTCCAATTAGAAGAGTGGGCTGCTGTTACTGATTTTTGATTTTTCGACAGGTGCGTGTGTGCGTCAGGAGGGGAGGAAGCAGGCAGAGTGAGTCTTTTCATGTTTTAAAAAGCATTAGTGCAAATCAGGCTACATTGTGGCTGTATGGTTTATGGATCAGTGGAGCCTAGTTATCTCAAGATCCTTGATGCTATCCACCATGAGGGGGATTTGGGTGGCCACAGGTAATTACGTAGCCTCTGTGCTGAGGATGGGGAGCTGCCACTTGCCATCTGGCAGCAGTTCCTTGTGGTATGTCAGGCTTAAAGGTTCTTTGCTGTTCCAATTCACCAGCATATCAAATCTTTGCTCGCCCTCCCATGGAAGCAACTTTTATAAATCTGTGAGCAACAAGGCTGTTCGGGATCCGTGCAAAGGGCACTTGCTGTTGGAAAAATACCAACACTTACCTGGGGCTTGAGCTGACTGCCATCTTGGCTACTGAAGAGCCCCAGAATAATTTTGGATTTGCAGTGGTACAGGAGAGGGAGCACTCTTGTCTATGTTTCTGATTTGAGTTTTAATTAAATTTTAAATGAGTGAGTTTTAATTAATATTAAATCGTATCACAACTATGTAACTGTATTTACAGATGAGTCTCGGCAGGGGGCAACTCTTGGCTGCTCAGTGGTTTTCCTGGAGTATGTCCTCAAGATTCATTTACTAGCAAATTACTCTCTATTATGCAGAGATGCATATGATCTTCAGTGCACTGAAGAAGACAGGACATACCCCTGCTGTGAATATTTTTGTCTGCTTCAACTCCTTAAACACCTTTCAATTTATTCAGTGGATTTACCCAGCAGATAAAAATGACCTGAACATCCAGGACTTCCGTCTCAAGATGCAAAGGCTCAGGAAGTGGATGGCATTCTGCTGGGTACAAGAACACAAGGAAATTCAGGGAAATGAGTCAGCAAAAGTGACTGCCAAGGAAGCGTTTTTTCTAAATCAGGCATTTAACTGTTCTGTTTCCCTACAAGCTCAGTGTTGAGCTACATTGTTGTGTGTCAGTTGGGGAAAAGAACGGCTGGAAGTGAGGGACAGTAAGTTGTGCATACAAAAACCAACTTTTATGCCGTGGCATGTCTCCTTCCAGCCATTGGGATGTCATGAAGTACTTCTCATGTAGCTATAGGGCACAGTCTGACGATGCATGGCTTCCTACTCCAGCAGGAGGACCCTTCAACCTGTAGAGCTTGTGGTGTACATATTACAGTATGCTATTTTTTAACTGAATGTATTTTATTTTCAGGCAAGAGGGTGAAGATTAGTATGCCAGTCAATCTGTCCTGTATTTTGCCTGACAATGAGATGAATATGGTACAACTTTCAAGATTTTGTGAGATGTCTGAATTTCTAAATTTTTAGGGAGAAGATTTTAATGTGTTAAGAGTGTGGCTGGCTCATCCTGTTATTTTGTAAGTGATCAGCCAATTAAATTTTCCCAAATTCTTTTTGAACATTTATTTCAGAGTCAATTCGGGATTTCAACAATAGATTTTAACATGATTGAACTACAAATTTGACATTTTTTGTGACTGGATATGAGCATGCTGTACTGTACACCCAATTTTTGAACCTTTTCCATTGCATTAAGTACACTGATGTGGGTTATTGTGGATCAAACCCCAAAGGTCTTCCTGAACATGGAGAGCCACTAATGTCAAAACATGTCCAATTGCACTATATTCATGCATTGTGCAAATGTTTCTGGTTGCCTGTGCTGTTGTCACTCTCTATTGAACTCAGGCAGAAGAATGTCAGAAATGTTCAGATTTCTTCACTTGGCACTTCATTTTTTAGTGTCTACAGATCCACTTGCTATTTCCAAATGACCAAATGACTATATGTAAACAAAAATAGCAACAGTGAACAACAAATAAAACGATAGTAACCAGAATACCAACATGCAAAACAAAAATGCTGTAAACTTATGCACCAATCTAATAGCTGCACCTCAGACTGATCATCATAAAGAATTTGTAACTGACACACATTTCATTCGATATACAAACATGATGTAAGTAGACTTATTTTTCTGCTGTTATGTGTGCAATTATCATGTTGTAGAAATTGATGCACATACGGTTGTTTGTTCCTGTTCACATACCACCAACAACGGGTTATGCACCCAAATACCAGTTTGGCTAATAAACATTGTATGTGCAGCTCCTCAGAGGAAGGACATTGTCTGAAAGTGTTTGGCCTTTTTTATGTACTGTCATCTGCTCAATGCCTCAGCTCTAAGTTGGGTGGTTACTGTTGTGACTCTCCGATCATTCAAAGTGCCGCCGCGCAATTACGCGCGTCCTCTACGTGCGGCGCTGTCTGCCAGCCATGCAGCAGCTGTGCCACCTGAGCAGCCAGCCGAGCAGCGGCCGCTAGACTGGGACTCAGTGCTCATTCGAATACTAACATGTACACATGTCTTGCTTGTCAACTTACTCTGTGCCTTATATGTGTTGTATCATTCTGAAATATATTTGTTAAACTTGACGTTATAACAATTGGCGACAAGGTAGTGGATTTTTCCTTTTCACCGTTGACCCACAGGGTTCCATGGCTACTGTCGAGCAACTATTGCAAAATCTCCTTGAACAGCAAACGCTTCTAACAGCGGCGATTCGCAATTTCATTGCGGCGTCAAATGCGGGGCGTTTCTCGTCGTTGGCTGTACCTCCTTTTCCTCCTTACGACGAGACGGCAGAAGACTGGTCTGATTATGAAAAACATCTTCGACAGCACTTCTTGGCATTTCATGTCACGGACAAACAACCATGTAAATCTCTGTTCCTTTCCTGGATTTCACCTCAAATGTATCGGTTGTTGTCGCAGTTGGCTCCTTTGAAGGATCCTGCATCTTTGTCCTTTGCTGAAATGTGCTCACTTCTGTCTGTCTATTTTCAAAAGCAAACGCATGTGGTAGCCTCTCGTGTTGCCTTTTATCGTTGTCAAAAACAGCCACATCAATCCTATCGCGCTTGGACTGCTGAACTTCACGGCCTCAGTCGAAAGTGTCAGTTTGTTACTGACGTTCACAAAGAATCCTATGCCGATTTCATGGTACGGTATGCTATTATCCAGTCGGTGCCCGACAAAGAAGTTCGGCAACGTGCCCTTTAGTTGGCGAATCCGACTCTAGATGAAGTTCTCTCCATTGCGCAGTCTTTTGAAATTTCTCACGCCTCTGGGTCGCAAATAGAGGCTTGGGGTGATGTCGGGGAAATACAACCTCTGTGCGCTGTTGACGACGCGTGCGGCGTGTCCCCGCCGGCCGACGTGGCCGCAGTGCGATCTCACGCGCAGCCTCGGCCTACCGTAAACAACCCGCTCAGAAACTGCAGCAAAACCCCCGGCAACTTCCTTCATGTCCGCGGTGTTTTACGAAACATTCACGCGAGGATTGTGTGTCACAATTGCAAAAAGAAAGGTCATGTGTCTTCCGTTTGCAAATCTAACCGCATACATGATGTTCATGAACATGACGCTGATTCTGATTCTGTGTTCTCTGTCAATTGCACTTCTTCCCTTTCAGGGAAGTTATTCCTCACTGTCCAAATCCTTGGTCGAGATGTTCGCATGCAAGTGGATACCGGTTCTGCTGCCACTATAATTAATTCTCAGACGTATCTTCAGTCGGGTTCTCCACTCCTGTCACCTGTCACTCGGCAATTACGGACGTACAATAAACAGAAGATTTTTCTCTCTTGGGACAGTTTAATGCTGAGGTATCTTACAAATCTGTCGTTCGCACTGTTCCCATATTTGTGGTTGACCAGAGCAATGCGGAAAATCTTTTTGGTTTCGATGCCTTTCGCGTTTTTGGGTTCTCCATAGATGACTCTGTCAATATTGTCTCTGATGCTATTCCTTATGCTCAACTGGATTCCTTGTCGACGACATTTTTGTCCCTTTTTTCTCCTGGGTTAGGCCGTGCAAACGACTTTGAAGCTCATTGTTGTTGTTGTTGTTGTGGTCTTCAGTCCTGAGACTGGTTTGATGCAGCTCTCCATGCTACTCTATCCTGAGCAAGCTTCTTCATCTCCCAGTACCTACTGCAACCTACATCCTTCTGAATCTGCTTAGTGTATTGATCTCTTGGTCTCCCTCTACGATTTTTACCCTCCACGCTGCCCTCCAATGCTAAACTTGTGACCCCTTGATGCCTCAAAACATGTCCTACCAACCGATCCCTTCTTCTAGTCAAGTTGTGCCACAAACTTCTCCCCAATCCTATTCAATACCTCCTCATTAGTTACGTGATCTACCCACCTTATCTTCAGCATTCTTCTGTAGCACCACATTTCGAAAGCTTCTATTCTCTTCTTGTCCAAACTGGTTATCGTCCATGTTTCACTTCCATACATGGCTACACTCCATACAAATACTTTCAGAAACGACTTCCTGACACTTAAATCTATACTCGATGTTAACAAATTTCTCTTCTTCAGAAACGCTTTCCTTGCCATTGCCAGTCTACATTTTATATCCTCTCTACTTCGACCGTCATCAGTTATTTTACTCCCTAAATAGCAAAACTCCTTTACTACTTTAAGTGTCTCATTTCCTAATCTAATCCCCTCAGCATCACCCGATTTAATTTGACTACATTCCATTATCCTCGTTTTGCTTTTGTTGATGTTCATCTTATATCCTCCTTTCAAGACACTGTCCATTCCGTTCAACTGCTCTTCCAAGTCCTTTGCTGTCTCTGACAGAATTACAATGTCATCGGCGAACCTCAAAGTTTTTACTTCTTCTCCATGAATTTTAATACCTACTCCGAATTTTTCTTTTGTTTCCTTTACTGCTTGCTCAATATACAGATTGAATAACATCGGGGAGAGGCTACAACCCTGTCTCACTCCTTTCCCAACCACTGCTTCCCTTTCCTGCCCCTCGACTCTTATAACTGCCATCTGGTTTCTGTGCAAATTGTAAATAGCCTTTCGCTCCCTGTATTTTACCCCTGCCACCTTCAGAATTTGAAAGAGAGTATTCCAGTTAACATTGTCAAAAGCTTTCTCTAAGTCTACAAATGCTAGAAACGTAGGTTTGCCTTTTCTTAATCTTTCTTCTAAGATAATTCGTAAGGTTAGTATTGCCTCACGTGTTCCAACATTTCTACGGAATCCAAACTGATCTTCCCTGAGGTCGGCTTCTACTAGTTTTTCCATTCGTCTGTAAAGAATTCGCGTTAGTATTTTGCAGCTGTGACTTATTAAACTGATAGTTCGGTAATTTTCACATCTGTCAACACCTGCTTTCTTTGGTATTGGAATTATTATATTCTTCTTGAAGTCTGTGGGTATTTCGCCTGTCTCATACATCTTGCTCACCAGATGGTAGAGTTTTGTCATGACTGGCTCTCCCAAGGCCATCAGTAGTTCTAATGGAATGTTGTCTACTCCCGGGGCCTTGTTTCGACTCAGGTCTTTCAGTGCTCTGTCAAACTCTTCACGCAGTATCTTATCTCCCATTTCATCTTCATCTACATCCTCTTCCATTTCCATAATATTGTCCTCAAGTACATCGCCCTTGTATAAACTCTCTATATACTCCTTCCACCTTTCTGCCTTCCCTTCTTTGCTTAGAACTGGGTTTCCATCTGAGCTCTTGATATTCATACAAGTGGTTCTCTTCTCTCCAAAGGTCTCTTTAATTTTCCTGTAGGCAGTATCTATCTTACCCCTAGTGAGACAAGCCTCTACATCCTTACATTTGTCCTCTAGCCATCCCTGCTTAGCCATTTTGCACTTCCTGTCGATCTCATTTTTGAGACGTTTGTATTCCCTTTTGCCTGCTTCATTTACTGCATTTTTATATTTTCTCCTTTCATCAATTAAATTCAATATTTCTTCTGTTACCCAAGGATTTCTATTAGCCCTCGTCTTTTTACCTACTTGATCCTCTGCTGCCTTCACTACTTCATCCCTCAGAGCTACCCATTCTTCTTCTACTGTATTTCTTTCCCCCATTCCTGTCAATTGTTCCCTTATGCTCTCCATGAAACTCTGTACAACCTCTCGTTCTTTCAGTTTATCCAGGTCCCATCTCCTTAAATTCCCACCTTTTTGCAGTTTCTTCAGTTTCAATCTGCAGTTCATAACCAATAGATTGTGGTCAGAATCCACATCTGCCCCTGGAAATGTCTTACAATTTAAAACCTGGTTCCTAAATCTCTGTCTTACCATTATATAATCTATCTGATACCTATTAGTATCTCCAGGATTCTTCCAGGTATACAAC
Organism: Schistocerca nitens; assembly: GCF_023898315.1. Lineage (NCBI taxonomy): Eukaryota > Metazoa > Arthropoda > Insecta > Orthoptera > Acrididae > Schistocerca > Schistocerca nitens. The sequence goes on from NC_064620.1 coordinate 286,665,796, forward strand.
CTTCTTTTATGATTCTTGAACCAAGTGTTAGCTATGATTAAGTTATGCTCTGTGCAAAATTCTACAAGGCGGCTTCCTCTTTCATTTCTTCCCCCCAATCCATATTCACCTACTATGTTTCCTTCTCTCCCTTTTCCTACTGACGAATTCCAGTCACCCATGACTATTAAATTTTCGTCTCCCTTCACTACCTGAATAATTTATTTTATCTCGTCATACATTTCATCAATTTCTTCATCATCTGCAGAGCTAGTTGGCATATAAACTTGTACTACTGTAGTGGGCGTGGGCTTCGTGTCTATCTTGGCCACAATAATGCGTTCACTATGCTGTTTGTAGTAGCTAACCCGGACTCCTATTTTTTTATTCATTATTAAACCTACTCCTGCATTACCCCTATTTGATTTTGTATTTATAACCCTGTAATCACCTGACCAAAAGTCTTGTTCCTCCTGCCACCAAACTTCACTAATTCCCACTATATCTAACTTTAACCTATCCATTTCCCTTTTTAAATTTGAAGCTCATATCACGCTCAAACCCACTGCTCGGCCTAAGTTTTTTCGGGCTCGGCCCATTCCTGTGGCCCTTCGTAATTGGGTAAAACGGGAGTTGGATCGTCTCACTACTTCAGGGGTCTTGCTTCCTGTCACTTCCAGTGAGTGGTCCTCTCCTGTCGTTGTCGTTGCTAAGCCAAATGGTGATATTCGTCTCCGTGGCGATTTCAAAGTCACTGTAAATGCTCAATGCCTCATCGACACTTACCCTATGCCCCGTCCTGAAGAACTGTTCACTAAACTTGCTGGAGGCCAGTATTTTTCTAAAATTGACCTGTCAGAAGATTATCAACAACTTCCTCTCAGCACTGCTTCCCGGCAGTTTCTGGTCCTTAACACGCCTTTCGGCCTCTATCAATACCAATGCTTGCCATTCGGGGTTGCTAGTGCCCCTGCTCTCTTTCAGCGATTCTTGGAACAATTATTGCTCCCTGTCCCTGGGTGTATCAATTACATGGACGACATTGTTGTCACTGGCTCCACCACTGAAGAACATCTTCAAAATCTCCGCACACTTTTTCATGTCTTACAGACTGCCGGTCTTAAGTGTAATCTTCAGAAATCACAATTTTTTCAAGCATCTATCACGTACTTTGGGCTTCAACTCTCTCGGGATGGTATTCGTCCGCTTCAGCAAACTGTCGCTGCGATCGATGCCCTTCCTCGCCCTACATCTGTTAAGGAACTGCAAGCCTTCTTGGGGAAAATAGCATACTATGACAAGTTTTTACCGTCTGCGGCTTCGGTGGCTCAGCCGTTGCATCGCCTGTTGCATAAAAACGTGCCTTTTTACTGGTCCGCGTCATGCGATGCGGCTTTCCAGAAATTGAAGACTATGCTGAAACAGGCCCCATGCCTTATTGACCTGGCCAACATCTTGTTCTTGCCACAGACGCCTCTCAATATGGGGTCGGTGCAGTCCTGGTGCACCATTTTTCTGACGCTTCAGAACAACCCATTGCTTATGCCGCCAAAATGCTCACGGATGCCCAACAAAAGTATTCTCAAATTGAAAAAGAAGCTTTGGCCATTATTTATGCTCTTCATAAGTTTGGTGTTTTCCTCTATGGCTCAAAATTTCATCTTGTTGCGGATCACAAACCACTTGTTTCCTTGTTTCATCCATCAACGTCACTTCCCGACAAGGCTGCACACTGCCTCCAGCATTGGGCTCTTTACTTGTCTCGTTTCAATTATGAGATTCATTTCCGGCCGACAGCTCAACATGCAAACGCTGATGCATTGTCTCACCTACCCATGGGTCCTGATCTGGCATTGGATAGGGACGAACTTTTGTGTTTCCACCTGGATGTTGCTGAGAAGCAGGTTGTGGACGGGTTCCCCATCACCGGGGACCGGCTGGCGGTTGCTACGGGTGATGACCTTATCCTCTCCTGGGTTTTACGCTGTATTCAGAAGGGTTGGCCCGATCACCTGCCCGCTAAGACTTCTGATCTGTTGCGGAACTACTACACTTTGCGCTACCGCCTCACGGCTAGGGATGGTATTATCCTCTTCTCCACTGACAATGCTTCGCCGCATGTCGTGGTACCTGCGTCTTTGCGTGCTTTGGTCTTGCGCCTCCTTCACCAAGGGCACTGGGGTGTGTCTCGCACAAAATCTCTGGTGCGCCGTCATGTGTAGTTGCCTGGCATCGACTCTGAAATAGCACACATGGTCGCTGCCTGCGGCCCTTGTGCGTCACAGGCCGCTGCCCCGAAGTCATCTTTGTCACCGTGACCTTCACCTGAGAAGCCCTGGGTGCACATTCATGCTGACTTTGCGGGACCCTTTTTAGGTACTTATTGGCTCCTCGTAATTGACGCCTACTCTAACTTTCCTTTCATTGTCCGTTGCACGTCACCTACCACCGCGGCAACCACCAGTGCTCTCGCCCTCATTTTTTCTTTGGAAGGCCTCCCCTCTACTCTTGTTACTGATAATGGTCTGCAATTTGCCTCTTCTGAATTTGCGGATTTTTGTGCTCGTCACGGCGTTATGCATGTCACGGCCCTGCCATTCCATCCACAATCCAATGGTGAGGCTGAACAACTGGTCCGCACATTTAAGGCTCAGATGCGGAAACTTCTGACTTCTTCTGCTGCTGATGAAGTGCTTCTCCAGTTTCTGGCTTCTTATTGTTTCACCCCCATGGGCGACCACAGCCCGGCTGAGCTCTTACATGGCCGACAGCCCTGCACGCTACTTCATCTTCTGCGGTCTCCCACCTCATGGCTGCATGTGCCTTCCCTTGGCCGGTTCACCGCCGACGACCTCGTCTGGGTACGGGGATATGGCAGGCGGCCAAAATGGAGCCCGGGCCACATCTTAAGACACCGTGGCAGACGCCTGTATGAAATCCAGACGGACACGGGTGTTGCAGTGTGTCATTCGGACCAGCGTCGGCCTCGTGTGCCAGCAATGCCTGTTCCGAATGCCGCTACATCACCTTCAGCTCTACCTGACGCTCGGGATCTTGGCATCTCTCAATACTCACAACGCAACCATCTCACCGTCATCGCGATGCCAGCACAAGAACGGACGCCACCAGGAGACGTGCCCATGCAGGAACCGGATGACAATCCTCTGTCAGAGCAAATCTACTTGCCTCCTCCTGCAATGGATGCCGACACATCGCCCATGTCTCCTGTCATATCAACTGGACTTGCCGCAACGGGCAGATTGGTGCAGGGGCCCCCAGCAGATTCGACCCCTACGTCTCCTGTCATCTCGACCTGTTATCATCGGGGACACTTCCGTCCATACGGGAAGCCGCCTCCTCGAGACTTTATGGCGAGTCAAACAATGACTATGGACTTTAGCTCGCATTCGGGAGGATGACGGTTCAATCCCGCGTCCGGCCATCCTGATTTAGGTTTTCCGTGATTTCCCTAAATCGCTCCAGGCAAATGCTGGGATGGTTCCTTTCAAAGGGCACGGCCGACTTCCTTCCCTGTCCTTCCCTAATCCGATGAGACCGATGACCTCGCTGTCTGGTCTCCTTCCCCAAACCAACCAATCAACCAACTTTAGCCATCTCCAGGACATCTCCATCAAGACCAGTGCAACAATTTCGAAAGGGGGAAAAGTGTTGTGACTCGCCGATCATTCAAAGTGCCGCCGCGCAATTACGCGTGTCCTCTACGTGCGGCACTGTCTGCCAGCCATGCAGCAGCTGCGCTACCTAAGCGGCCAGCCGAGCAGCGGCCGCTAGACTGGGACTCAGTGCTCATTCGAATGCTAACGTGTACACATGTCTTGCTTGTCAACTTACTCTGTGACTTGTATGTGTTGTATCATTCTGAAATATATTTGTTAAACTTGACATTATAACAGTTACCTTTACTCCTTCCCTTATTTGTAACTAGCTATTTCCCATGGCATTGCCCACATACACATGTCACATATGTTTCGCACACATTTAACATATTTCATCCATGTCTCTAGCAATTTTATCCCTGCAGTTTTACATGAATTCTGAGGAAAAGTTTTAATTCTGATAGTAATTGATTGTAATTGTTCAGGAAAAGGACTTTCACTGGTGAATGTATGGTTCTCCACTGTTTTACACTAAGCAACTCTCAAGGGGAAGTCAAATGTATCTGTGGTACTGAACTGTGTGGCATGATCTTTTGTACCAAAACACACTGGCAAAATTATTGGCTCGCTTCAGTGCTCATTCAACTATGTGGTCAATGCAATGAATAATGCAATTGAGAGACAGAGCGTGCTCCATATTTTTAAAATATTCCAAGTCAACTAATTACAGGAAAGAAATACCTTCAAGTTATTTTTGGATATTTTTACACTTCACTGCTTTCTGTTGTCACCCCCACCTATAACTCCACTTACTCCCACCATATTTTCATACAAATACTGAGTTATGTATGTACCAAATATGGTTGAAATGGTTTCAGGGGTGCCTGAATCATGCTTTTATGTAACACCTTTTTACTCCTACCTTCAGCCATAGAAGTGCTTGTGGTGTCTTAGTATCACAGTAAATTTTCATAGGTACCAAGTGGTGTGTGCCAGTTTTGGTATAAGTCCCTTTGGGTGTTACAAAGGTATGCTGATATCTGAATAAAATCATTTAGGGTATTAGGCTCCATTATTATGAAACATGACTGCTTCGTTGTTGTAGTGTTTCATAATGACATGCCCTAATAACCAAAATGATTTTATCTAAATTGACACTGGCCATGAAAGCTTACGAAATAATATGCTGTCATTTTACTGTCTTTGCACCCCCTCCTAGCCCTAAGTGTAGGGGTGAAAGATCATCATGGCTTTCACCATTAAATCTAGCGACCCCAAGGACTATGGGTTTGACATTAATATTGATCTTTTGACCTGTAGCTTCTGTTTCTTGAAGAACCATTTATCCAGTGCTTCATATTTCTGAGGATTTGTGAGTGTGGTGTCTCTAACTTAAGGGTCTACATTTGATGAAATTTTCTACACATTTTCTATCTAAAGCCCCAACCATAGGGCTGGCTGGTGCGTATTACCCCCCCCCCCCCATCCCCAATATTTTTGTACAAATAATGAGTCATGTAAGTACAAACTTTAATTGAAATTGCTCCAGACATTCCTGAGTTAAGCTGGTGGTGGTTATGGTGGTAGTGATTCTTACCCCCACAGAAAGCATTACAGACAGACATACAACAACTCACCAAAGCATCATCTAGATTGGATGAATGGTGTAGAAACAAACAGAAGAACAACAAACAAGGAAGCAAACTTCCATTTTTATGTGTTACATAAGGCTAGCATAATGGTAAGACAGAGATTTAGGAACCAGGTTTTAAATTGTAAGACATTTCCAGGGGCAGATATGGACTCTGACCACAATCTATTGGTTATGAACTGTAGATTAAAACTGAAGAAACTGCAAAAAGGTGGGAATTTAAGGAGATGGGACCTGGATAAACTGACTAAACCAGAGATTGCACAGAGTTTCAGGGAGAGCGCAAGGGAACAAATGGCATGAATGGGGGAAAGAAATACAGTAGAAGAAGAATGGGTAGCTTTGAGGGATGAAGTAGTAAAGGCAGCAGAGGATCAAGTAGGTAAAAAGACGAGGGCTAGTAGAAATCCTTGAGTAACAGAAGAAATATTGAATTTAACTGATGAAAGGAGAAAATATAAAAATGCACTAAATGAAGCAGGCAAACAGGAATACGAACGTCTCAAAAATGAGATTGACAGAAAGTGCAAAATGGCTAAGCAGGGATGGCTAGAGGATAAATGTAAGGATGTAGAGGCTTATCTCACTAGGGGTAAGATAGATACTGCCTACAGGAAAATTAAAGAGACCTTTGGAAAAAAGAGAGCCACTTGTATGAATATCAAGAGCTCAGATGGAAACCCAGTTCTAAGCAAAGAAGGGAAAGCAGAAAGGTGGAAGGAGTATATAGAGGGTCTATACAAGGGTGATGTTCTTGAGGACAATATTATGGAAATGGAAGAGGATGTAGATGAAGATGAAACGGGAGATACGATACTGCGTGAAGAGTTTGACAGAGCACTGAAAGACCTGAGTCGAAACAAGGCCCCCGGAGTAGACAACATTCCATTGGAACTACTGACGGCCTTGGGAAAGCCAGTCCTGACAAAACTCTACCATCTGGTGAGCAAGATGTATGAAACAGGCGAAATACCCTCAGACTTCAAGAGGAATATAATAATTCCAATCCCAAAGAAAGCAGGTGAAAATTGTGAAAATTATTGAACTATCAGTTTAATAAGTCACGGCTGCAAAATACTAACGTGAATTCTTTACAGATGAATGGAAAAACTAGTAGAAGCCGACCTTGGGGAAGATCAGTTTAGATTCCTTAGAAACATTGGAACACGTGAGGCAATACTGACCCTATGGCTTATCTTAGAAGCTAGATTAAGGAAAGGCAAACCTATGTTTCTAGCATTTGTAGACTTGGAGAAAGCTTTTGACAATGTTGACTGGAGTACTCTCTTTCAAATTCTGAAGGTGGCAGGGGTAAAATATAGGGAGTGAAAGGCTATTTACAATTTTTATAGAAACCAAATGGCCGTTATAAGAGTTGAGGGGCATGAAAGGGAAGCAGTGGTTGGGAAGGGAGTGAGACAGGGTTGTAATCTCTCCCCGATGTTATTCAATCTGTATATTGAGCAAGCAGTGAAGGAAACAAAAGAAAAATTCGCAGTAGGTATTAAAATCCATGGAGAAGAAATAAAAACTTTGAGGTTCGCCGATGACATTGTAATTCCGCCAGAGACAGCAAAGGACTTGGAAGAGCAGTTGAACAGAATGGATAGTGTCTTGAAAGGAGGATATAAGATGAACATCAACAAAAGCAAAACGAGGATAATGGAATGTAGTTGAATTAAGTCACGTGATGCTGAGGGAATTAGATTAGGAAATAAGACACTTAAAGTAGTAAAGGAGTTTTGCTATTTGGGGAGCAAAATAACTGATGACAGTCGAAGTAGAGAGGATATAAAATGTAGACTGGCAATGGCAAGGAAAGCGTTTCTGAATAAGAGAAATTTGTGAACATCGAGTATAGGTTTAAGTGTCAGGAAGTTGTTTCTGAAAGTATTTGTATGGAGTGTAGCCATGTGTGGAAGTGAAACATGGACGATAAATAGTTTAGACAAGAAGAGAATAGAAGCTTTCAAAATGTGGGGCTACAGAAGAGTGCTGAAGATTAGATGGGTAGATCACATAACTAATGAGGAGTTGTTGAATAGGATTGGGGAGAAGAGAAGTTTGTAGCACAACTTGACTAGAAGAAGAGATCGGTTGGTAGGACATGTTCTGAGGCATCAAGGGATCACCAATTTAGTATTGGAGGGCAGCGTGGAGGGTAAAAATCGTAGAGGGAGACCAAGAGATGAATACACCAAGCAGATTCAGAAGGATGTAGGTTGCAGTAGGTACTGGGAGATGAAGAAGCTTGCGCAGAATAGGTAGCATGGAGAGCTGCATCAAACCAGTCTCAGGACTGAAGACCACAACAACAACACAAGGCTAGCAGATAAGTCTTCTGAGTTACATGGTTATAGTACCTGTATTATTTTTATTATCTCTTGTTTTTGGAAGCAACAATAGACATGTTACCAAAACAATGATGCTACTTTCTTCTACATTTGGAGAGCAGACTTTTACTCATTCACACACTAACCACAATCAAATGTTGGTTCAAATTATTTAGTTAGTGAGGAATGTGACTCATTAAAATATTACTGGTGTCATACCTCCATCCCCTTATTCCTTTCCCTGCAGTTTAGTAGTGTATTATTACTCTCTGTAGATGGAAGTAAGGAAGATTAGGGTCTAACCTTCCATCAACAATGAGTTCACTAGAGACAGCTGTAGTCAGAGTCTTTCCTTATATGACGAGTGATGAATACAGCCACTTTCCCCCGGGGGGGGGATATATAGCTTGACAGGGGAGGGGGAGGAGGGGGGGAAAGGACAAAGTTATAGGCTTAAAATTTAAGTGATAGCATTCAAAAGACGTAGCAGCGCTATTAATATTTATAATTTTTCATGAATAGCTAATATATAATTAAATAATATGTAGGTTAAGTACTAAGCTGTTAGGCTAAGCCTAAGTTAATTATATTAAATAATAAAATAATTTTATTGCATGCAAAAAAACTCACATTTACATCAAACTAATACGTTAAGGCTTTTTTACAGCATATCTCTTGATGACGTCATCAATAAAACTTTCTGTTGGCTCATCGTCCCCTTCAGTTGAAATCTTCACACAAGCTTGGACCATTTTCTGACCCATCCTATTCCTTAATTCTGTCATCACCCTGTTCATTGTACTAAATGACCTTTCCACACTGCAAGTCGAAATGGGAATGCACAGTACACATTCAGCGAGTGTCCGTAGTGCTTCGTAGCCGATGTCGGCTCTCAGAACGAAAGAAGTAACATCAGAAGACATATCGTCTAATTTATTACTAACATCATACCTAAAAGAATGCAAGTCTGCAATAATAGCATCGATGTTTGTAAGTCCCAAAATCAAGCACTGTTCTTTACAATCATTATCACTAAACTCTAGAAATTTTTTAAAACTTTCCAAATATGCACTTAGTTCTATCACTTTTATTGCCTTCTCATCAAACCATTGCTCAATTTCATCAATCATACTTTTAACAAATTTCCTTGCACTTTTCATAGCTTGAATCTGCTCCTCAACATTCGTGAATAGCACACCTTTAACTTCTGTTGCATCCTCCTGCAGTTTTTTAATTTTATTAAGAGTTTCATTTTCTGTGCTATGTCCATCACAGTCACAAAGACAGTCGATGTGTCTTAAATGTTCCAGAGTTCCAGAAACAAGTAGAGGGATTTGCAAAATTTTAAGTGATTGTCTCTGCAGAAGTTTACATAAGTTTGAGACTGCATTTAACGTATCGTCTAAAATCACTAAACCTACAATGAAATTGGAATGCATCATTTATAACAAGATTCCTCCAGCTAAACTTGTTAAATCTGCATCGTCCTTGTGTATATGTTCACGTGCCATTATCATGGACTTGTTGGTTAGGAAAATAGCATGAACTGTGCGATAGGTACTTAACCATTGGATGTCAACAGCTTTGGGTATTTTTAAAACAGGTTGCTCTAAAGCACACTGAATTTCATGCAAAACATTTTCTCGTTTGAAAGAGCGATGAAGAAGTTTGTAAATGTCTTTAACAACATGTAATGTGCGTTTTATAATGGGATGTTTATTCCTAGAGTTGGTGGCAGCAATTGACATAACATACGCTCTACAGTGAATGTATGGCAGTTTATGGCCCTTCCTCTCTGACAACCGAGTGCGGACTCCTGAGATAGAACCACTATAATTAGCAGCACCTTTGAAAGAACAAGATAATAATATGTCATAAGAAAGTTTTCTTTTCTTTAGTTCAGTATCAATTGCTGTAAATATGGATTCAGCTGAAGTGCTTTTCAACTCAACGAGACATAGAAACCTTTCCTTCACTTCAAACGATGGAGACGGTGCAACATATCCAACTACTAAAGACAGTTCACTTTGGTTTTAAACATTTGTAGATTCGTCTGCCATTAATGAAAAATATTTGTCCTGGAGATGTGTTTCATCTTGAAAGTCTAAAGACTCTCCCAAACAAGTCAACAATTCAGACGCAGTATACTTACTAAGATATGTGGACCTTATGCTCTGAAATTTTAACCACTTTTCAAGATTAATGTTGCTTTTCAGTACTACCTTACGAATTAGAGTTTCATATTTTGTTATGTGGGGTATTTCTTCCTTACTAAGGAAATACAGACTTCGAATTAACGATGGCAATGCTTTGTGGTTTAAAGCTTTTCCATTTTCATTTTGTTTAAATATGTGTATGAATTGGAGCGTTTAATCCCTGTCATCTACAATTTTCAAGTGCAATGGCTCTGGCATGTTTTTCTGAGTTGCCGTGCTTTTCTAGTTTTCCCGTGCTTCCGGTAGCTTTTCTAAATTTAGTGAAAGGTACAGAAATGAACACTCCTCCTGTTTTCTGTAGAGCTTTGATATCGTTTTTTAAATGCATTTCACACAATTTGCAGAAAGCCCCACCCAGCTCATGATCAAAGTACAACCAATTGTACTTACACTCCCATTTTTGCTGATACTTAAACTCACATTCAATACTTTGTTTAGAATTGCAATTTCTGGATGGGCCAGAAATAGCACATTTATTGTTTGAAAACTGTGGAAGGGAGACTGAAGACTTGGTAGACTTATGCAATTCATCATCACAATCATTAGCACTTCTTTCAGTAGACTCACACTCATCTTTGTCTTTTGCAATACACTGTCTTTTATTAGAAAAGAAAGAAATTGAAGTTTGTTGTTTCGACATTGTATTTCGGCACTAACACTTTTTCTTATGTTATAAACCGACGAAGACTGCACGTAGTACACTACATAATCACATCACACTTCCATAGTAACCTGTCAACTGACTGTTACAACCTTACAACAGTTTCAACAATGCATTGAGTTTTTATACAACAATGAAAGCTTAGATTATACTCGTACAGCAGTGTTGCCAAATGTCCCACTCATGGCGGAATGTATTGCTTCTTTAGGCAAAAATTGTGTATCCCCATTGACACTGCAAAAATCATTGTCAAGTATACACAAATATTTGGTTTGAGCTTTGGACTCATCGATTAGGAAAAATCTATATGGCTATTAAATCTTGGAAATATTCCCAGTAATGTAATAAAAAAAATTAATACAATCTTTTATAATGTCAGATGCTATTTCCAATTCCGTAGCAATACCCGTGGACATGTTTTGCGACATCAGGTTTATTATAAGGGCAAATAAAGTATAGATATGAGCGGCGGATAAGAATAAAGTTCGCAGCGAGGGTGGGCTGCGTACCTAAGGGATCAGCTTACACGTTAGGCCGATTGGAGGTGCGGTGAGGGAAGACATGAGAGAGGAAAGGCTGACTTATTTCACAATCGGCATTGCCAACACACCTTGCAATGCTTAGCTTTACCGCACACTTATTATACAGCAACTGCTAATTTGTTAGTGTTGGCAATAATAATAATAAAAACAGAACAATTGACACTAAGTGTTCCAAACCGAATTGATAAGTAACGAAACCAAACCATAGGGACCCAGCTACCACCTATTGTGTTACACATTCATTTTGCTTGTAAAAACTGCATGTCATCATGACTTCTCCATAGTTGACTCCAAACTTTGATAGCAACAGCAGCTGGCGTAGTTTAAATTTTGTCACAATGGTACAAGTTAACAGACTAGGTGATAATTTTTTTGTTTCACCACAACTATAGATATGAATTTCTCGGGGGTTATTTCCAATTTCCAAGGGGGGGGGGGGGGCGACTTTCCCCCCCAGGCCACCCCCTGAATTCATCACTGGATATGACTTCGTAGAAGTAGCGATACATATACAGATAAATGTCACATTCTTGTTGTGCCTCTCTTAATAATTGTTATAATGACTGCATTATATACCTCTTAATATTATCTTTTTAGATAAAAGGCTTGCAGCTAAAAGCCCCAAACCAGAAAGAAGGACTGTGAAGGATTTGGGAATATCACTGCAAGTGTCTGTGAAGAATGATCATGCTGCTGCACCTCCAGTTCAGAGAGTGAAAGGTAACTAATAGAAATTCTATACTGGAAATAAATATTATTTACAGCTAGGATGACACCAACACATGAGGACACTAGCAGTTGAAGTATAACAACACATTTTTAATTCAACTTGAACTCTTGAACTGTCAGTTAGAAAGATGTGTGCTTGGAGAACTAATCATTAACAAAATTGATCAATTTAAAAGAAAGTTATCAGAATGGAAGCTCCTGGGAGAGGTGTAGATAAGGAAGGGACATGAAGGAAGAAAGAAAAAACATGAATGATGACAGTTAACAGTTTCTTACAAAAAGAATGAACTGAGTTTAAAATATTTTATTATGTACTTAAATATTTATAGTTGAACAGGGAGGACAGTGGAACCAAAACTTAAACTCATGTTGGAATGTTAGTTTCTAGTACAGGGAGACTGTTGTATGTGTGTAAGTGAGGGATATGCATTATTTTTATTGGCAGTGAGAGCTTAGTTAGAATGCAGAAATAATATCAGATATGCTTTGAGGTATATAATACTTTAAAAACAAGGAGTTGAAAAATGTTATGCTGTCACAATGAAAGCAGCCTGCAATTAAAAAGCAAATTTATCTTGTTGCACTTACAATAATTTATTTAAATTACACATACACCAAGGAATCATTGGGTTGCTAATGGATGAGCCTGTTCTGCTATATGATACCTTGATTTTAGTGTTCCATCTTAATGTTATTCATATCTCCATTTGTTCAAACACATTTTGTATCTTAATTCCATTACAAGTTCTAATGTTTGGCCTAATGTTCTGTGAGCAGTTCTAATAGAGGTAGCATTTAAGTATTGTCAGTAACAATCCTGGTGGTGTATTTGTGTAAGCACATGTGTGTTGCAGAATATAATCTGTGACTTGTTAGTATTTCCCCAACAGCTTTTGATAATTTATAAATGTGATCCTTCAGCTTGTCCCAGCATACTTCATGACAAAATAGCTCACAAGTGAATGGTCAGATGTCAGTGTCCAACAGACACAATTTTTTGATGTCAACAGTGGCTACTACAAGCAGACAGAAGAAGTAGCCATGGGGAGTCTACTCTCACCAATTGTCACCAACATGTGTATGGAATATTTGAGGAAGAAGCCCTGGAGCCAGCCCAATGGAAACTACCTGTTTCTTCCAGTATGTAGATGACACCTTCACCTTTGCCATGTGGCCACACAGAAGAGAGACCTTGAATGACTTCCTCATACATCTGAATTCCATTCATCCGAACATTGATTTAACCTTGGAATGTATTCAATGAACTGTGGATGAAGCCCGACCAACAGGAGTGAAAATAATAGTGCTTTGAGAATGCACTGTAAAATTTAAAAAGAATAACTGATTGCTGCAATCTATAATTTACAAGTCAATATAACAGTTGCTGAGTGCAACAGCTTTCTGAATGGAAGGTAACCGGATAAATTTTCATTTATTACTTCAGGCTGCATACATTTACCATGGGAGTGGAAGTGGATGGAGTGCTTCTCTTACTGGATGTCCTGGTAAAAAGAAGAGAGGTTGGCACATTGGGCCACAGTGTTTACCAGAAAAAGGTGCACGCTGACCTATACTTAGATGCAGACCACTGTTATTACCCGGCATAGAGGAATGGCAAGCTCAAAACATTGGTACATAGCACTTAAATTCTCTAACATTGAATGTTTCAACCAAGAACTTGAACACATGAGGCCAGTGTTCCAGAAGAACAGCTACAGAGTGACAGATTTGGAGCCCTACATCCTACATTCACGGTACAACTGATAGAAATAGAAGAGCAATCTCAGGAGGATAAGACCATTGCATGTATTCCTTTTTGTGGTACATTATCTGGAAAGATAGGATGAATTACTCTGAAACACCAAGTGAAGACAATCTTCCGCCCACTGCATAAAACATGGGCACTGCTTGACAGTGGCAACAACAACCTTGGATTATGGAAATTTGGCACTTGTCAGACCAGACACCTTGCCACTGTGGCGAGACATATGTAGGTCAGATGGTGTGTACTGTCAAAGGTCATTGTTGAGTTATCAACAGAACACCAGATTGCAGGAGCCTAACAAGTCGGCAGTTGCATCACATTTTCTGTGGAAAGTACAAGGATTGGATTATGACCATATTAAGATTCTTACACAGGCATTTAACTTCTGGGATCATTTCATAAAAGGATCTGTTGAGAATTGAGTAAGGCAACCACTAATCAATCATAATAGTGGCTTCATGCTTAAAGGCCTGGAAACCTGCAATTAATCTGGTTAAGAAGGGGAAGGAGATACCTTGCAATGAAGTGACTATGAGGACAGGCAGAGGAACAGCAGAGTTGCCAGCAGTATGTGTAACTGGTCAGAAATGTAGGATAGTGTGGTGTCACCACCAGACACCACATTTGCTAGGTGGTAGCCTTTAAATTGGCCGCGGTCCGTTAGTATACGTCGGACCTGCGTGTCGCCACTATCAGTGATTGCAGACCGAGCGCTGCCACATGGCAGGTCTAGAGAGACTCCCTAGCACTCGCCCCAGTTGTACAACCGACTTTGCTAGTGATGGTTCACTGTCTACATACTCTCTCATTTGCCAAGACGACAGTTTAGCATAGCCTTCAGCTACGTTATTTGCTACGACCTAGTGAGGCACCATATTCAGTTACTATTCTGAACAGATAATATTGTGAATCATGTATCGTCAAGAGCGACATTCATCATTAATGGATTAAAGTTAAGTATCAAAGTAATTACTTCCACTTTCTGAATTCTAATTCCTTGTCATGTTCCAGACCTCACGCCAGTATAGTTCTCCCTCCTCACGCCAGCCTGCGTGAGCTAAAAAGTGTGCATTTCGGCCTCCTCTAGTAACACGGTGTTGGCTCTTCTGCCAACACAACAGATAGAGCAGTGTGTCAGTCTGAGTAGTAGGGGAGGAGATGCTGGGCACAGATGGTGAACAGAATGTCAGATCAGAGAGAGGAAGGAAAGAGAGAAAAATGCTGCTCTAGCTTCCGAGACATCAGTTTAGCAGTGCACCTGATGATGGAAATTTGGTCACTTGTTAAAATACTGTGGCCATTGGAAACTGACATCTGGCCTCTCACCCATGAACTACTTCATCCTGAAGATGCTGGAATAAGCTTAAGAACCACATCACATACTGCTATGGGGAGGAGATGTATCACAGCATGAAAAGACTTGACAAGCTGTGCCACTGAAAAGGAGCCATTTGCTAAATGCATTTGCATGCCTTTTGGGATGCCATGAAGAATGTGTGGTTCTGAACTTTCCCAAGGTAACACATCACACTGACTTAAGTGGCAGCCAGAAGAGTAAAGAAATGAGCTGGTCTAGTCATCATACAGCAGAGAGTACGTATTGCTTGCCAGTGCCTGGGCTCTACTAACAAACAGATGGTCAAATTACATGTACTGCTGACCAGCCAGTTCATTGCTGGATGTGGGAATGTTTTGATGCTGTTGAATGGGCTGCAGTGGATTCTGCACAAAGGAAGGCCACCGGATATCAAACATCAAAATTCAAGTACATATGAGTGAGACAATCTTCTGAAACTTCCTGTCAGACTATCACCAATCTCAGATCCAAATAATTGGATGAGGTTATGCTTTCATTTCTTAATAACTTGAGGCTGAAGCAGCAGAAGAACATCATGAAACCTTTCCTGCTCTCATGTGCACACGACCTATTAAACCAAACATGTCTGGCAGCAGAGGGCAGCCGTGTGGAAACTAAGAGAAGATCCAAATACTGTGGTCTTAACCGCTAACAAAGGCAATGCAGCTGTTGCCCTGTCTCACCAGAATTACATGAAGAAATTTTGTGCCTGCTTAAGATAGTGCCTACCAAAAGATCAACACTGGCCCTACAAAGAGGGTGAGAGAAAGACAATGATGTATCTCAAATGAGGTTGTTAAGAAGTTATGACAGAGACCATTAGTTCCTCCAAAATTTAATGGACTGCTGGAAGTTCACTTTTATGCCCCATTACTAGCAACATTTGTGCCTCAACATAGTCATGTGCTAAGTATTGTTTATTCCTTATGTTGGGAAACATTCACACCCATTTGCAACTCATGGATTTCGTGCGGAGCTTCAGTGTTGTTGTTGTTCACCCCCCTCCCCCCCTCCTCTCTCTCTCTCTCTCTCTCTCTCTCTCTCTCTCTCTCTCACACACACACACACACACACACACACACACACACTGATTGCCTTTACAAGAATCCTTTACAAGACCCTCCATGACAATGAAAGTCTCATCCAAGAGCTTGAACATCTGGGGATGGTATTCCAGAAGAATGGCTACAAGGAGTGGCAAATTCAGAGAGCCCACTGTACAATTGGCGGAAACAGAAGAGGTAACACAGGAGGAAGGGGCCACTGCATTTATTCCCTTTTTATGGTGCTCTGTCTGGAAAGATATGATGAATTTGAAACACCAAATGATGATGGCTGTTTTGCCTACTGCCTAAACTTGGACAGTGCTGGATACAGGATTACACGGGATGGATTATGACCATACTGTGTTTCTGCCTAAACTTGGACAGTGCTGGATACAGGATTACATGGAATGGACTATGACCATACTGTGGTTTTGACACCTGCATTTAACTTCTGGAACTGCTTCATTGAATTTACTGATATCCTAGTAAGAGAACCACTGATCAGTCATGATAATGACTACATGCTTAGTAAGTCCTGTGAACCCTCAATTAGTCTGATTAAGAAGAGGAAGGAGATACCTGTAATGAACTGACTTCAGGGGCAGGTAGAGGGACAGCAGAGGTGCTGCCAGCATGTGTTCCAGGGCACAAGCCTAGGACAGAGCTAGTTGTTGAACTCAGGAGTAGGGGAGGAGGAGCAGATAGCAGATATAATGGCAGATTGGAGGGTGGAGGGGAGAGAGAAAAGTGCTGTGCCATCCCTCAAATGGTCAGTTTACCAGTGTACCTGATTATGGCAATGTGGATGCGTGCTGAAATAAATACACATAATTTTCCATTAGTACGTTGAAGATTTTGTGGAAAAAAATGGAAAATCACAGTCAGACAGTTATAGGAATTTTGTGCAGTGTACCGTGAATAAGATATAACATTGAACGTAATGCATTGAAGTTAAACACTTTTTATACCATCTCACCTGAAAAATTCATATCCATCTGTACCATTATGTACACCTGACAGCACAAAAACTGACCAAAGCTGAAGATTGAATTACCTGCCATGTTACACAGGAATCTATCTTATTATGAGGTGTTGAAGTGTAATGAACAGTGTAATAGAACGATTAACACCTTCTTAACACTTAGCATGTAGATACATCCTCTAAAAATTTGCAAGAAAAGTGTGCTGCATCATTTGTAGCATTACGGACATAGTAAAGGCACTTTATTTTGTGATGTCAAGTCAGGATCAGTAAGAAGTATCTAAATGTAGCATAATGTATTCATAGCTGTGACATAGTTGACAGTCTCGTGGCCCTGGCAAAAAGGTTTGATTCAAATTTAATTTCTGTAACTGGTAGGAATCACAAAACTAACAGAATGAATAGTCCAGGGTTTTTATAAAGCTATTTTTGGCCATCAAAAGTGCATTGCATAAGGCTTCATTACCTCTTAATATTCTGATCAGAGGCCTTCAGCTTCAATCACTGTCTGAATCTGTGAGGAAAGGAGTCTGTGAGGTGAGTGATGTTCTAAAAGTCATCACAGGTTCTAAGTGTGTGTGGTCAGGCAAGTTTCTGGCATGATCTGTTTTGTTTCTGCCCATAAGTTTTCAAAAGAGATTAGGTTTGGTGCTGGAGGTGGCCAATCAAGAGGAGGAAATCACATTTTTTCTGTAAACCAACCCTGCACCATCACTGACACGTATAGGAGACTCGTCTTGCTGGAAACAGATTAATCCCTCTGGATATAGTTGTTGCACTGACAGGACCAGAATATTACTCATAATACTGGGCAGCATCAAGTTAACCATCTATCCTGTGAAGCATTCCAAGTCCACGGGAATGCATCCAGCCCCAAACTGCAACAGACATGAGGCTGCAGTGAAGTGATTCGTGGATGTATGTATGGCCAAAATGGGCACCTTGCAGCCTTTGTATTTGTACTGGGCCATCATTCACTGAGAACAGTACTGATTTGTCTGAAAATATCATGTTCAAGATTGACAATGTCCTCAGCAAACGCTAATCTGTAGGGTCGATGATCATCACTGAGTTCCTCCTTTGTTGCTGCTTGTTTGTGAGGTAGTCTGGTCTCCTGAAGCTGGTGCCAGCCCTTATCCACTGACCTGGGAAATGCAGGTGGTATGTTTCAACTGCACTGTGTTTAAAAAAGGGTTTTGCCATGACGTTTTGAGAAGTTCATTATCTTGGATGGGCATCCTTACATGACAAACTCCAGTTCCCAAATACGTACTAGATGCTGCAGTATCTGCATTGTCACGTGTACACTCAGGGACTCAGTACTGTGCCCCAGCCTCCAGCACTGTCAAATCCCCTTCCTCCACAAGAGAAATGACGTGGTCATGAATAGCCTGTTGACAATGAGGCACAGCATATGAATAACGTGACTAGACTGAAAGCAATGTTGTGCAGATATTTGCACTTTTTCATGTACTGTCATTGGCTGTTATAGAATGAATTGTGTGCTTGCAGACATAACTCACCCCAACATACTGTTAGTTTATAACTGTGCAATATCGATGAAACTGTGTGAATAATTCTCATGTATTATTCAAACAGAGGTAGTAAATTTAATTTTTTGTCACCGAGGAGCTCATTCTCCAGCATAAGCAACTCTCACTAGTTCATAGCCAAAATTCCATTGCATCTTCTGAGGAAAATCAGCTGCACTTCCTTGACATAGGTTTCACATAATACAATGGTGGATTTCACAGCCAGCAAATTGTTGAATGACAAGAGTGTGTGCCTTATGTCAAAGGACGGAGAGAGGGAGGGTGGGAGGGATGAAGAGATGGGTTCACATTGATTCAATCATGAGTCACTTTGCATATGAATCCTGCACATTGTTTATTCAGCTACAGTGATCATTTACAAACTTATTGTCAATTAACATGTGCACTATATCTGCAGAGAATACCAACATATTCCCTTTTCAGAAAAGATTTTGTTCTTTCTTTGAACAGATCTAGAATATTGACAAGATCAGTTTCCTGTAATTTTTTGAACTAATATTTCCTTTAAATTTATTCATGTTATATGGATTTGTTTGAGGTCTGAGACTGTATTATAAGATTATGTGGAATAATTTTATATTGCTGCAGTCACTTTTTACCAATATTTTATTAGCACAATGCATTTCGGCAGCAAGCTGCCATCATCAGGTGCATTGTACAGTCACTTATACATCAGCTGATAGGTTATGTACATTAGCTGTGTGTGCCAGTGGAGTTAAGAATCGAAAAAGAAACATTTTTGTTGGCGATTTCACACAGAGCACAGTAACAGGTCAATCACAGCTTAGCATTTTCACAAACAAGTTGTAAACAGATGTTTATGAAAATGCTAAGCTGTGATTGACATGTTACTGTGCTCTGTGTGCCAGGAAATGAAATTGCCAACAAAAATGTTTATTTTTTGATTCTTAACCCCACTGGCACACACAGCTAATATACCTAACCTATCAGCTGATGTATAAGTAACTGTATAATGCACCTGATGATGGCAGCATGCTGCCGAAATGTGTTGCGCTAATAAAATATTAGAAAAAAGTGACTGCACCAGCATAACAGTATTCCACATAATATTTCCTTGTCTGTGTGTTCTCAAGATAAATAGGAAAATGTGGTGTGTTGCATTTCTTTCATGTCACTGTAACTGGACTTTAACTCTAGGTCTCTTTCTGGTTGGCTATAAATTCCTGGATAATAAGTCTAACATATTCTATCAGTTTTGAGTCTGTATCATTATTAATATTAATACTAAGGTACTAGCAATGATTTACGACATGTGACTCTACAAGAACGAGACGTAACCTGCTTCTATGAATGTTTACTTAGACGTTCTCACAAATTTATTGTGGATAACAATACAAGGTTCTGTTATCACTTTTGATGTATTTGTTGATTGGTTGTTAGATGTTCCAGTGGAAATAAGAATATCCATGTGTGGTTTTGTGACAGCTTTCCTTGAGGTCCACCAGCAACTAGTCACTTGTGGGAGCAAACCAGTCCAGTTGTTGAAACCAGCATACATTGGTTTATTGTATTATCATTGTTAACGAGTTTCAGATGATTGACTTTTGGGGGGGGGGGGTGGCAGGTTGGGGGGGGGGGGACATTCTCAGTTCTACCAAACTACTCCATTTGCCACTGAGGAGAATGTTACTGCACTGTGAAAGGTAGTGGACAAAGACTGCTTTGGCACACACCAAATATAAGAACTGCTGGATCATTCTGAAAGGTCACATCAAAGGAAAAAATCATTGTTCTTTGCAAGTACTGAACTCATTGAGAGTGGAGTAGATGACACATTGTATCTAAGAGTGCAGAAAAAAAAAGCATTTGACAAATTTTAGTGTGATGTATCTTTCAATGTCAATACTACTATTACAGCCAGTAAAAAGGTGGCTGTATTACTGTAATGTTCCAATTGATTGTCAGAAGTGACTCTTCAAACGCAAAGATAAATCCATCGCACTCCAAACATCTCGTTCTGTCAAAACAAGAGTAATTGCAGTTTCTTTTACTGTATGAATAATTCTTCACAACACTCAAGAAACAATTTATGAGTGTGGTACATGGAGCAATCCCTGCTACAAAGGTGTGAAAGCCATTCTGAAAGGCAAGACCTGACAGCTGGATCTTTCAAACTTCCTGACATGGCTAAATATGTGCTAGCTGATCTGGGACTCTAAACCAGATCCCCACTTTTCTTGAGCTATCAAATTCTTGTGTTCTTCCTGTACTTCCCCAAGGGGAAGTTTCCAAATGTTTCAATTTTTTCTAAAATGTTTGAGTGAAGTGCCTTTTATTTCTGTTTTGTTTCACAAAAGAGTTTGTTTCTCTGTACTATTGTTTTATTTCTTATTTTGTTTTTATGTTGCAGGGGTATATTTGATAATTTGTCATTTTGCAAATGCACAGACATGTACGTCATCTCATTTTTATGTAATTGACTATGATTGCATGCTACTGCCTCATTTCTTGTAAAATTGTTCCTTGAAAATAAATTCATGGAAAAGTTTGCAGTGACACAGCATGTACATCTGAGGCAGATAATTAATCATATTTCAGTTGTAATAATTACAAATCTGGTAGTGATTGCATGAAAATACAAAAATTGATGTTGGAAGTAGTTTGTAGAATTACTCAGAAAGTGTGGATAGTTATCTTGTCATATAAGTATTAGAAAACCTTACTAATGTTTGTTGTTTTGTCTCCAGTATCACCAAAGAACATAGCAGGAACAGGTAGAGTAGGACCACGTCAACAAGCAAGAATGAGCTACAGTAGTCAGTCAGAAGATGAAACAGTCCGTGTGAATACTGAAAGGAAGGTTCCCAGCAAACGACAGAACAAGAAATATGAGCAATCTCCAGAAACCAAATCTCTTTCTGGGGCTAGTACACTATCATCAAAGGAGAAAGAGGTGGCTCATGGTGCTTCTGAAGCTAATGTGACTGGTGCTGCAAAGCCACCATTACCCCCTGTTTGTGACGCAAGGACAGGAAATGAAATGCCAAAACCAAAGCGACAGATACTAAAAGCAGTACGACAGAGAGGACAGAGAAATTCTACAAATAAAAGTTATGGAACAAAGTCAAGTGACTCAGATAAAAAGGAAAGTAGTGATGATGCGAAGGAAAGGAGTGAATCAGGAGATGATGGGTGGGAAGATGTGACTACTACAAGTGGAACTGAGAGTATGTCTGAAGATGCTGTGCCTTCTCAAATGGAAAATAGTCCATGTGTAGTTGCTATGAATGATTTGAGTTTGAGTGAAACAAAGGAAGTTTCTGAAGCTAATTATATGAGCAAAACCCAAAATAATTCTGAAGAAGCTGTTATGCCTTCAGAAGGAACAGACCACACAGAAAGGAAAATGTCTGATATTGACAACTTATGTTCTAGTACTACTGATCAGTCAACTGCTGAAAATCATAGAAAAAGTGCATGTGATTCTAATCATTCTGCTGTGGATACTGAAACACTGTCTGATATTAACAACTTGTGTTCTAGTTCTACCGGCCAGTCAACTCCAGAGAGCTGTGGAAATGCTCCACATGATTCTACTGGTAGTTCTGCTGTGGATGCTGAAACAGTGTGCACAAGTGACACTGGTCTTTCACCTGGAGATACTAAGCAAGAAGAGCTGTTGAATTCTGCAGCTGTTGAAATTCAGCAAAATGAAACAGGGAATCCAAACTGTTATAGCACTGATGCTGTAACAATAGCTGTGGAAAGCAAAGAAACAGATTTAGCAACACCTGAGCAGAGCAGCAAAGGAAGTGAGGGAAAAATGGATGAAAAATAATTTGTTGCAGTTTATTGCCATGTAATTACTAATGTGCTCAAAATTCTGTTTCAATTACATTCTCCATTAAACTTTGCAAAAGCTTTGCATATTTGTGCTGAAGGGAATATTTATAGTTTTTGTTGGTTATATTTTGTTTAGTCTGTGCTATTTTGTAGGAATTAATAGCCTCCTTGCCTGGTCCTTATTGTATGGTTCTAAATGTTGCTATGCTAATTGTGTTGAAGATAATTCAGACCTCTATTCCCTACCCATACATTAATGCAAAAATGTATTTTGTACTGTAGTATTTATAATGAACACTTTTTATAATCTAATAATTTATTGTTATTTATGCTTTTTCCTGTTGAAAATCCTCTGGAAGTTCTCACATTTATTTTCATGAAATTATGTAACAGGTAATAAAATAATTTATGATTTCATGTCAAGCTGTGATGAAATTAAGGGATGCTTTAACTTTTTGTAGTGTAATAAACAGATTGTATGTAATACTTCAAACATGAGAAAGTGCATGTCAGACTTACACTGGAATGTTATAGTTTTCAATTACAGCAAGTTTTTGAATTTCATACATTATTAAATATGCTGAAAGAAATAGCTTTATTTAATTAAATTCTTCTGGCAGTCTATACACTTAGACGTATTCTTCAGTTCCTTTGTGGTGTTGTTTATACATAGTACTGGATACATTGTATTCACAGAAATGGAAGGCACTGCTTCTCAAGCCAAAAATTTACATAAAAATCATCTGCTGTGAGTATATTACTATATGTACAACTTACAAATACTACGTTTGGTTCTGTCAAAATTAATTTTATAAGTGTCAGTGTTGTTGTAATTTACAACTTTTTGAAAGAACATGCTGTACTGTTACCATATTTATGAATGGTATCCAGAACTTGAATAGTTTCATTTCAAATATGGCCTCTAGACCTGTATCTTTTGTGATGAAACATAAATACTTCAGCTTGAATGTTATGTACATGCTAGAAAATTTTTAAAATTTGTCATTCAGTGTATTGACAGAGGCATGATGTGAGAATAAATTGAAGATATTTTCTGGATGTGTTAGTTTTTGAGAAGGAGAATTTTTAATGTTACTGTGGGTGTCTTATAAATTAAAACATGTAATTACAGACCTCACATTGACTGAGTGCTATTGTATTAGAGTGCTTTACTGATGGAAATCAGGCTGTCATTCTGTACTGAATATCATTATTATTTCCAAAATTGATATATTTAAATCCTACAGATTCCATCATTTTGGATGCTGTCTGTACTGCAAACTGTACCTACATCTGGAGATGAGTTTATAAGTCTAATATAATCTACACATATGGTTAAACCAAATTTCAGAAACAGGACAGTGGTACTTTTTGTATTTTGTGATAAATATACAAATTAAGTGAAAATTCATAATGGATGTTTATAACTACTGGAAATATTTTCATTCTTCTGAACTAATTAATTACTTTTGTGGTTTATCAAGTTTTCTGAAGTCTGTACTCATGAAAATAGTTTCCTCTTTAAACCACATGATATTAAACTATAATCTGTGGATAGCTTGACCTATGTGCTGCATTAAATTATCTTTCATATTTTGTGTAAATTATTTTGCCAGTTTATTTTCCGTATAGTGAAGAAAAATATTTGGAGATATGTTTAGTTATACATGAAAATTCATTGATACTGATAGGTATTCTGTGATTGGTTAGCAAGGAAATACCTTTGCTTGGTACATGATGTGTCCTTTCAAACATAATGAATAAATTACTGATATGTTGTAGACAGTAGTGGTCTCTTAATTACTGGTGTTTTTCTTTAAATTAGGTCATTTGCAAAAAGAAAAATCCTAAAATAATTTAATTTAAACATAATTTCACCTCTAATGGGGATTCTAGAATTTTAAAATTTACTAAATTTCTCTCCATCTATTCAGTTCTTCACAGTGTTGGAAGGATCACATAATTTTATCAAGTTGATTACCAGCTTTTATATTTTAGAGAACTTTAGACATTTTAGATCTATTTGTGCCCTTTTCTTTTATATCATCTTACTAGGTTTTTTTTTTTTTTTTTAAAAAAATTAATGTTAATGCAGTGACTGTACATTAATTCAGCTTGAGCACTGTTCATCCCAAAAGTCCATGACTTGTGGTCTAGTGGTTAGCATTGCTGCTTCTAGGTCATGGGGTTCAGGATTCGATTCCCAGCCCGGAGAAAGATTTTCTTCACTCAGGAATTGGGTGTTTGTGTTGCCTAATCATCTCATCTTCATCAACACACAATTTGCTGAATTTGCATCATTCAGAAAGACTAGCACCAGATGGCCAAACAGTGCTAGATGGGTTACCCAGCCAATAATGCCATACAATCATTGTTTTACCCCAACAGCAACAAAAGCTGTAACTACTGTTCATAAGCTTCTCATAATAAAACAATCTGATTGATGACTGTCAATCACATATTGATTTATTTTACTCTGACCAACTCAGTCTGAAATCCGTCCCTGCCTAATACTATGTTCAAATTTTCTGTGGGCATTTCATAATGTCAGGTTCATGGCACTGCCTTCTCAGGTATTGGAATTAATTTAACATTACTACATGACTGAACACATATTTGTGTGTGTGTAGTGGATCAGTCTACATGTTATGTACTAGCACTTCTCTGTTTTTACTTGTTAGTTTTCTGCTACATGAATGTGAGTTTACTTGCCTTTACAAGTAAGTCTGCTGTCCTTGCTAAAAAATTCTTGAGCTGCTCAATGTTAGTGAAAGTTTGACACAGTTACAAATACCTAACACTAACAAAATAATAATATTCTGCCCAATGAATTGCAATTTTTTTATCTTTCTAAACTGGATTTATTTTTCATTATTCCCACTCTAACAGATTTCCTTGCATCCGTTAACAGAACATAAAGCCCAATTTTTTAAATGACCTAGATTTTGTGGTTTTTATGAGGTTCACTTTCATTTGGGATGTATTATACCATTAGTTTCCTTACTTTGACAGTATTAAATGCACAAATTATTTGCCTTTGTTATTTCCTTTTCTTGGCTTGAAAAGCACACTCATTGTAATATCAGATGTCAGCAATTCCACTTCCATGTAGTGGAAATACTGAAACTTTTTGCATTTGTAAGAATGTAGGTGTAAAAGGGTAGTGGAGACAGCTGGTGTGATGATGTAGAACATTATGTTTATGAAGTCTGAATCCCCCCTGTTGATTAATAGTAGGTTCAATAATATTTCATGTTTCCAGGTTATTTCTTCAGACTGCTGCCTTCTAAAGCTAACATTATGAACCCACTTGTATCAGAGCAATTGACACGTTCTTAAAATATAATTGGATAGATAAAAAATATTTCCACCAAGCAGCAGCAGAAGAAAACACACATAATGTTAAGGAAATGTGCAAACTTTCCAAGCCAATGACTCCATCTTCTGGTAGAAGGGTTAAAGGGGAAGGAGAAAGATGAAGGAAAAAGACTGGCAAGATTTAGAACGTAGGAAGAGTTAAAGAAAAGTTGCCCAGTAACCCAGGTCAGGGGAGATTTACAAGACAGGGTGAGAAGGAAAGACGGTTAATAAGCAAGAGGGATTACTGATAAAACATTACGTAAGGGTTAATAAGAGCAGAAAGCTAAGTCTTTCCTTCTCATCTTGTCTGTAAGTCTTCCTGACCCAGGTTTTTGGGTGACTTTTCCATAACTCTCTCCATTACCTAAAATTCAAGCGGTCCTTTTTATTAATACCTGTTCCTTCCTCTTCAACCTCTTTGCCAGAAGAAGAATCCACTGGTTCTGGAAGCTTGCAAATTCCCTTAACTTTCATGTGTGTTTTCTCCTTTCTCTGCTTGATGAGAAGATTTTTTTCTGTCCAATTATATATTCAAAAATGATTATTTTGTTAGCAGATTTTGTCTTTTGGACCTGCTTTGCAGAATTGTTTAAGATATGAATAAAATCCCTTCTTGCTCTCATCGGCTACATGCATACATGATTTATTACATTAACAATGTTGGGAAAGACAGTTACTACTTATTGTAAAGAAGTCACATTAAGTTGCAGACAGGCACAGTTGAGACTTACATAAAGCTAAACACCATTCATATACACAAGCAAGCACATCTCATGCACACATTACTGCCAACTCCAGCATCTTGGCCAGAATGCAGTTATCACATGGGATGCAAGCAACAGTCTGAAGGGGGCAGGGAAGAGGAAGGGGTAGTAGTATACATCGTCAGCTCCCCATTCTTGTCTCTCACCATGTTTATTTGCTGCTCTCTGCCAACACACCCACCCATCTTTCCCCACTCCTCTCCTTTTTCACTCCTTTTCTCCCCACCTCCATGCCCTGCAACCTCAAAATAACCAAAAGTAATTAAACTTTAAACCCAAATAAGCAATAACCCTTATCAGACAAAAAATACATAAACAACCAACTTCAATAGAATTCTAGCAAGAATTATTGTACTGGAAATAGGGGATGCACTTGTTGGCATTCTAGCTCCTGCACACTCCACCAGACAGTGTTCATCTCTCCCCCTACCCCTACATTTCTATTCCTGCCCCTCCACATTGCTGCTTGCAACCTCATGTGCTGGTTACATTCTAGATACTGGAGTTGGAGATTTTGTGTGCATGTAGTGTTCTTGCTTGTGCGTATGAAAGATGTGTGTTTTTCTTTTGCTGATGATGCTTGGGGTGAAAAGGTTTATGTAAGTGTCTTTTAATTGTGCCTGTCTGCAATGTTATGTGTCTTATTTATGGTAAATAGCAGTCTGCCTTTTCCTACATTGTTTATATTCCTGCCAGGAGTTTCCATTCTTTGATGTATTACATTATTATAGAACATTGTACCCAGGGAAATTAACTGTCTTTACTACTCTCTCTCAGAGCAAATGACGGAATAAGATACATCTTAAGAAAGAAAAGATATGCCAGAATGAAAATGGGAAACGTCTGCATCTGTAGCTTAGTGGTCAGTGCTTTTGACTGCCATGTGGAAAACCTGGCTTCAATTCTCAATACTGCCAGGAAATTTTCCATGGTGGGAGGATGGGAATAGGTTGCATTCAGGCTCATGGGGCCAGTTAAGGAGCTACATGAGCGAGAGGTAGTAGCTCTGAGTCTGGCAAGCTGACAATAACTGGGTGATCAGTGTGGTCACCCCATACCTCATCATACCACTTTCAAAAGACACCATAAGACATGGGATAATGCAGAGACCAAGCAGCATTGGATACCCTGTCAAGGTCAGAATGCAGAACTGGTAACTAGGATAACTGCAATGACCAGTTAGTAAGATGGATAAGAATTACGAATAGTGCAGTCTAAATTTTATTTTTTCTAAGTTATTAATACAAGATTAGTCATATTCTTAACGATCTTCTAATGGTAGATTCCTTTAAACAAACACCATACGGCATGTGTAACCCATGGAAAATTGTATACAGAGCTGTAAGAATGCAGAGTCTTATGGCAGTAACATTGAATAAAAGTTCTCGGGTTTCCAACCATGTCAAGTAATTAAAATTACATGAGCCTTTGGCCAAGCAATCCTTGGCCATTGTCAAATGGTATGAGTGATAGTGGACTGCGAGTATGCCCGTTACATACACTAGCTGTTGGCTGTGATTTCACTGGTACCCACAAGCTCGCCGTATACGGGCATACATTGACTCAGCGTTTGCTGCTCCCGCTTCAACTGTGTGATTGCTGGATCCCACTTTGTGCTGAACTGCAGGCCACTGCATCTATTTAGGGCATTGTCGGTGATTTTTATTTCAGTGGCTTCTGTAATTACACAATCCCAGAAGCCATTTGTGTGAGCCAAGGCAGATGTTTTGGTAGATTTTATCTGGTGTCCATTTTCTAAAGCACACTCAGCTAAAGCAGATTTTTCAGGGTAGTGTAGGTGATAAAACAGCTCATGCTCCTTCGTGCATTGTTCCACAGTGCATACTGTTTGTCTAACTTAAGACTGGCCACATTTGTAAGGTATCTTGTAGACTCCAGGTGTTCAGAGACCTGCTGCATCTTTAATTGGTCTGAGTAATTGTCGGATTTTTGTTGGAGGCCTGAAGATTGATTTGATTTTGTGTTGTTTCATTAGGTGGCTTATTTTGCCTAATACAGAACCACAGAACAGCAAGAAAGCAAGTTTTTTTTCTTGCCCCTTTAGGTAGTGTTGTTGTGAGTCTTGCTTGAAATCACATTATTTAGTTGATGAATATTATAGGCATTGTTCCTGAATACCTTGCATAGGAGCCTCAACTCATGGGGCATGTTATTAGTGTCTGATCTCATTCTTGATGCACCAGTATTTGTAAAACAGTGCACTTCTGTGTTGAGTGGTGATGGCTGATGTCTTGCAAGTACAGATCAGTATGAATGGGTTTTCTATAGACGTGATGATGAAGGCATCCATTTTGTTTGCAGCAGATGGGAACGCCAAGGAATGGCAATACATCATC
Organism: Schistocerca nitens; assembly: GCF_023898315.1. NCBI lineage: Eukaryota > Metazoa > Arthropoda > Insecta > Orthoptera > Acrididae > Schistocerca > Schistocerca nitens. The sequence goes on from NC_064620.1 coordinate 286,694,512, forward strand.
TTTTTCTACTTCCATGGTAAACTGGATGTTATTGTTAATTCTGTTGAAGTGTTCCAAGAACTTGTCAAGTTTCTCATGTTCATGGGGCCAAATGACAAACGTATTATCAACGTATTGAAAAAAACAACCAGAGTTTAATGGCACCGTGTCTACTGCAATATCCTCAAGGTTCTCCACAAAGAGGCTTGCAACAACTGCTAACAGGCTACCCACTGCAACACCATCCATCTAGTCTTAATAAGAAAAATAAGAGGATGTAAGAGTGTGTCTAAATAGCTCGACCACTTCACTTACAAAGAACTGGGATACTAGGGCCAACCAGTCTTTGACAGGCACGTTTGTGAACAGTGCCACCACATCCAAACTGACCATAATGTCGCCCTCACTAAGTAAAAGATGGTTAATTCAGTTGATGAAATCTGCTGAACTTTTAGTATGATGATCGCAGTGTCTGACATGTGGAACAAGGAGATTGGCCAAGTACTTCGCCACGTACATTGGTGAACCAATGGTGGATATGATGAGGCAGAATGGCTTTCTGTCCCTGTGGATTTTCGGCAAAGCATAATCAGTAGTCGGCCAAGGTGCCTGTGGGAGAAGATTTTTGACCACAGTGCTCTTCCCCAATGACAATTGTACATCTGAATTTTAGTCTATTAATGGAGATTGTCTTATGGTTGCTGTCGATGCCAGTATCAAATGTGTGGCTGTTTTAGCACCTGAATTGCTTCTTTGAAGAGAGGCTGTAAGGGCAGCTCTATAGTGTCATCATGGAGCAACACATGTGTGTGACACTTGAGTCTCTTGTGTGTGAAAGGTTTTGGAGCCGAGTGCACTGGTGGAGGAGGCACCAGTCTAGTGACGCTAATAGGTTGTCTTTAAATGCTGTGCAGACACTGAGAAGCGCCCACAAATGGAATTCGGTCTGTGCCCCACCTTAGCACATGAATGCTGTCTTCATCGTGTAGTGCCGTTGTTCACCAGGGACAGTATGCCATGGTGTGATGGTGGGAGATACTGCAGAAGTTTCAGAGGGCAATAAAGAGTGACAATTCGAATAGGTGCCCCTAATCAGTGGTGATGGCATCAAAACTGGTATGAAAGCCTTGGCCATGGATTATAATGTGGTATCTGTCAGCAGAACTGCTTCTACCCAGCATGAAAAACTGTCAACCAAGGGAGGAAGGTATTTGTCCACTTCACGACTGGTAGAGGACACATGAGGTCTAAATGTACATGGTGGACGTGCCTGCATAGTATATCGAAACTGCCAAGGTGTGTCTGCACACATCAGCCCACCTTGCTGTGCTGACAATTGAGACATACGCATCCACTCACAGCAGTCTCATTTGACACTTGGTCAAACAAAGTGCTCGGTCACAGGCTAGGCCATGGGTCGAACACCTGACTGTGCGAGATTGTGTAGGTGATCATAGATTATGTGCAGCATAGACATGGGTAGGATCAGTTGGATTTTCAATTCTGACACATCACTAAGAACACTGACCTCTGACCCTGGGATGAATTTCCATTCAATTTTGAGGCTGGAAAAATTGTCTGTGAGTCGAGCGTAAACTGTCAGGTCCCACTCTTGTTCATATGCTTATCTCCTGTAATCCACTGTAAGAGAGTATGTCTGCATTCAACGAAGATAAGCATCCATGATGCTGTCTACCGCATGCAAATGCTGGACATAAGCAAAGTTTGAGCAATTAAATGAAGATGGTGGAACTGCCTTGGGTTGATCATCACTCATGGCTGTCATATGGTGTCTGCTAGAGGATTGTGTTCTGTTCCAGTGATAACATGACAGCCCTCTATACCTTCTCCGAAAGTATCATACAGGCTCATGTATTGCCAGTAATTCATTGTTGAAAGTTGGCCATTTTGAATGGGATGCTGTGGTTTTCTGGAGAAGAATCTGAGGTGCCATGTATCACCTACCACCTCTTGCTGCAGGACCACCCTGATAAAGTCACTGGCATGAGTTGTGATAGTGATTTGAACATCCAGTATAGGACATTCCAGTGAGATTGCTGTTACAAGGCATTACTTAGTTTGGCCAAACACTGTTTGCATGTTTGTGGTCCATACAAGTTTCCATTTCCCTTGTGCATGAGGACCTGCCAGGGCGTCAGCTACAGATGCCTGAACTTCTACTGTGTGAGGTAAGTATCATTGGTAAATGTTTACGATACCCAGTAACTGGTGGAGGTCATGGTAAGTTTGCGGTGGCAGCAGCTGGCAGACAAATTCAGCACCATCTGGTGGTGGTTTGATTCCATCTGCATTGAGTGTCCAGGCAGTGAGAATGAGTTCAAGGTGTTTTTTGTGCCTGTGGGAGTCAGTGGAGAAAATTAAAATTTCATCAAGGTACATGTAACAGTAATCGATCTTGAAAACTATTCTGTCAATAAAATGCTACCATATCTGTGCCACATTTTTCAGTTTGTGTAGCATTACCACAAACTTGAGTAAGCTAAAGGGTGTAATAACAGCTATTTTACTGATGTCTGGATGTGTGAGGATTTTATAATCAGCTTTGCAGCAGTCAGTCACACTAAAAGCTGTAGCTCCCATGTGCGAATGTTGGAAGTCTTGAATGTTTGGCACAGAGTGTCACAAATAATGTGAGAATTGAGAGATCTGTAGCCCCAAAGAGTTTCACGGAACTCTTTAGTAGTGATTTTATGGGTGATGCCAAAGTGCTGTCCAACAGATGGACAATGACCACTTGCAACATTTCATCCATTGCAGTCTTAGGTGCCTGGAGAAGAGCCAGTGTGAAGCACTGTGCCTTGTGGTGAATGGGTGCACCTAGGCTCATATAGATGTGGTATGTTATGTTGTTGCTAATAGTGCACTGGCAGAATCTAACTCGTGGTGTGTCATGCAAGGGGTTGAAATGTCATTGTCAAATTTGAGTTAGCGAGGCCAGTAGCACTGTACTGAGCTGTTTAGTTTGTGGGTTAGATACATTGTATGTTGTGGTGTGGCCATACGGTAGGGGGAGGGGGCTGGGCTGTGTGTGCTGTTGCTGCTGCAGTGTTTGATATCTGTCAAACTGACTGTGACATAGGTTGAAGGTGGACACGAGCATTGGTTCACAATGGTTCCTGTGGCAAGGTTGTGGCAAAAAGACCCTGGATAGACTGTGATGTGATGTGGTGGACTAAACCACCATGGTAGAGGTCAGGTTAGAGGCTGAATTTGTGAAGGACGTAGACCCCTATCATGGATGAGTGACATCGGCTAGATAAAAGGTTGAAGTGTACTGTAACTCATCCGTAAGTTGTATGGTGTGTACATGGATGCTTGCATCATTAGCCCCACATAACTGCACTCCAAAAGTTTTGACATGTGGTTCAAACATTAGATGAGGTGATGTACCCACATCTGACCTTGTGTCAATAAGGAAATATAATCCTGCAGAATCTACTCAGATATGTAGATAGACATCCTTTGTGAGAAGTTTACCATCTTGAGAGAGAGGTAACCTGGTGTTATGGCTTGAGCCATTCTGTGTATCGCAAACAGCAACGGACAAACTAAACAGCTCAGTACAGCACTACCAGCCTCACTAACTTCTCATTGTCAATGACATTTCAACCCCTCACATGACACACCATGAGTTAGATTCTGGCAGTGCACTATTAGTAACAACATAACATACCATGTCTACACTACCGGCCATTAAAATTGCTTCACCAAGAAGAAATGCAGATGATAAACGGGTATTCATTGGACAAATATATTATACTAGAACTGACATGTGATTACATTTTCACGCAGTTTGGGTGCCTAGATCCTGAGAAATCAGTACCCAGAACAACCACCTCTGGCCCTAATAATGGCATAATACGCCTGGGCATTGAGTCAAACAGAGCTTGGATGGTGTGTACAGGTACAGCTGCCCATGCAGCTTCAACACGATACCACAGTTCATCAAGAGTGGTGACTGGCGTACTGTGATGAGCCAGTTGCTCGGCCACCATTGACCAGACATTTTCAATTGGTGAGAGATCTGGAGAATGTGCTGGCCAGGGCAGCAGTCGAACATTTTCTGTATCCAGAAAGGCCCGTACAAGACCTGCAACATGTGGTTGTGCATTATCCTGCTGAAATGTAGGGTTTCACAGGGATCGAATGAAGGGTAAAGCCACAGGTCGTAAAACATCTGAAATGTAACATCCACTGTTCAAAGTGCCGTCAATTCAAACAAGAGGTGACAGAGACGTGTAACCAATGGCATCACATACCATCACGCCGGGTGATACGCCAGTACAGCAATGACGAATACATGCTTCCAATGTGCGTTCACCGCAATGTTGCCAAACTTGGTTGTGACCATCACGATGCTCTAAACGGAACCTGGATTCATCCATAAAAATGACGTTTTGCCATTCGTGCACCCAGGTTTGTCGTTGAGTACACCATCACAGGTGCTCCTGTCTGTGATACAGCATCAAGGGTAATCGCAGCCATGGTCTCCGAGCTGATAGTCCATGTTGTTGTCTTGCAAATGTCCCCATCTGTTGACTTAGAGATCGAGATATGGGTGCACAATCTGTTACAGCCATGCGGATATGATGCCTGTCATCTTGATTGCTAGTGATACGAGGCTGTTGGGATCCAGCACGGCATTTCGTATTACCCTCCTGAACCCACTGATTCCATATTCTGCTAACAGTCATTGGATCTTGACCAACGTGAGCAACAATGTCGCGATACGATAAACCGCAATCGTGAAAGGCTATGATCTTCCCTTTATCAAAGTCGGAAACGTGATGGTGCGCATTTCTCCTCCTTACACAAGGCATCACAAGAATGTTTCACCAGGCAATGCCGGCCAACTGCTATTTGTGTATGAGAAATCGATTGGAAACGTTCCTCATGTCAGCACGTTGTAGGTGTCACCACTAGTGCCAACCTTGTGTGAATCCTCTGCCAAGCTAATAATTTGCATATCACAGCATCTTCTTCCTTTAGGTTAAATTTCACACCTGTAGCATTTAATCTTCGTGGTGTAGCAATTTTAATGGCCAGTAGTGTATATCCACCTCAGTTACAACTCATAATGATTGTGAGTGAGGCAGAACTGTTAGATAAAAAAACTCGGTCTGCTGAACAGATTATATTTAGTAATGCAGCACATCAGTTTTGAACATCTCTGCCTCCACCATCTGGTCTGCTGGCAAGAAATCTGAACAATCTTGACACCACTCAACATTGCATGGAAATGATGTCACAGGCCCATCTCCAAGCACCGAACCACAAATTGCACACGACACCACATTACCTACAGGAAATGCTGTATCAGCTGATCTCACTCCCCCCCACCCTTTCCCCCTTTGCTACACATTGTTGGTATAATGTGTAGTACAGTACAGCCATCTGCAACTGTTGGCACCCCTGCTCATACCCAAATGATCCGTAATGTCCAGGGGGCTGGGTCCGGCATTAATGTGGGGTCCACTAGCAAACATAAATAGTGCCATAATTGTGAAGGAGATCCCTCAGTGAGCTGCTCGTTGTAGACCGTCTGTCATATCTGTTTCTCAGGTTTATGAGCAACCCATTGCAACAATGCTGTTTTTGCTATGTCGTACTTACTGTATGCTGGTGGGGATAGGATGATGTCACTGGTTAATTCCAAATGAACAAAAACGAATTTTGAATTGCTGTTTACAATGCCTAATGAAATGAATACACACTCAGCCATCGTGACTATAATGTCACTTGATCAGGCTGGAACCTGGGAGTTTAGGATGTGGTGCAGCTCTACACTGTCCTGTGAAGCCTGATAATGGGTGTACCACCTACGCTGAAAAGTAAGGCATGACCGGTACTGAAACTGTTGTTCATGGTGTGCTTTGAGCTGGGAACATAGCATCAATGTTGCACAATGATTGCACGCATGAATCGATCATGTTTAATGTTGATGATTGCATTATGGTAGATGCAGAACACTCTGCTGGCACCATATATGCTCACACAAAAACGGAATTTGAATTGTCCTCAAGGCTGGTCAGTGTTGGGTTGGCATGTAAGTCCACTAATTACGGCTCTGATGGCAGCTGTTGTTGAATTACAGTCGGTATCTCAGATGAGGTGATGTTCATGCAAGTTTTTTGTTCTGTATTCCACAGTGTGTGTTTATGAAAATAGTGTGAACGCTGAACTGTAGCTGGTGTCAATGAATTTGGAGCAGTATAGCAGTGAGAAACAACAAAGAAAGTTAATTCTGTATCCTTTGTTAATGCACAATAAAGTGACTGACTGAGGGACTTAGTCCGCAGCTCGTGGTCGTGCGGTAGCGTTCTCGCTTCCCACGCCCGGGTTCCCGGATTCGATTCCTGGCGGGGTCGAGGATTTTCTCTGCCTCGTGATGACTGGGTGTTGTGTGATGTCCTTAGGTTAGTTAGGTTTAAGTAGTTCTAAGTTCTAGGGGACTGATGACCATGGATGTTAAGTCCCATAGTGCTCAGAGCCATTTGAACCATTTTTGAACCATTTGACTGAGGGACTTAAATCCCAGAAGGAGATCAGATACTTAAATCTGGGAGGACAAACGATTTTCACAAAGAAAAACTAAGGATGGACATAGCAAGGAAGGGTTGGCCATCAACACCCAGGAAAATGAGAATGGGAGGGTGTATTTAGAGTGAAGAGACAAAAGGCAGGGGCAGTTCAGCAAGATATGGTTCACTGAGAGTGGAGCTGCATAGCTACAAAATGGGGGGAATGGTTGGTGGCTCATTCTGGAGCAGAAAAACGATGGGTCAACCTGGTATGGCTGATATGAAGGCAGCAGAGGATGCTAGATTCATTGGGAGGGGTTGAGGAGTATCTTTAACTGCACATAGTTTATTACCCAGGTGGGGGGGCTTGCCAATCTCCAGAAGGTGGTTATGGGGCAACCAAGCAAGATTGTTGTCAAAAAGAATACCAAAGAAACAGAAGTAGAGGACCAAAGTCAGATGTTGGGTGTAGATGTAGAGCTCCTGGTCAAGTTGGGCTGTAATACAGCAACAGAAATGCATGACCCCCGATTCAAGGGGGGAGAATTGAAAACCATGGGAGAGAGTCCACATTGAAGCCCACCAGGTGAGATCTTGGAGTTGTCATGGGAACTAGCGCAGATACAGAATTCATCCATATACAGAATAGGGGTGACCAACAGTCCAATGGAGGCGCTGCGTGGAGTGGCCACACGGTTTGAGTCACCATGTCACAGATTGCGCGGCCCCTCCTGCTGGAGGTCTGAGTCCTCTCTCAGGCGTGGGTGCATGTGTTGTTCTTAGCATAAGTTGGTTTAAGTTAATTTAAGTAGTGTGTAAGTCGAGGGGCTGATGACCTCAGCAGTTTGGTCCCTTAGGAATTCACACAGATTTGAACACTTTTTCCAGTGGAGGCCAAGAGTCCATGAATAGTAATGAGGAAAAGAAGGACACTTAAAATGGAACCCTGTGGAATGCCATTCTCCCGGGCCAATGGAGAGCTGAGAATGGTGTTAATCCAAACTCTGAGTGACCAGTGAGAGAGGAACAGACGAATAAAAACCATGGCATGTAATTAAGATATGATGGCACCAAGCCATGTCACAGGCCTTACATATGTCGAAGAAAATTGTGACAAGATGGCGGTGCTGAGGAAAGGCCTACCAAACTTCAGTTTCCAACTGAAGCAGATGATCGGTCCCTCCTGAAACCTGCACTGGTAAGGAGATAAAAGATCCCAAGATTCAAGGACCCAACAGAGCCAAAGAGCCACCATCCATTAATTAACTTGCAGGGGACATTGGTCATCAGACTGATTGGGCAGTAACTATCAGGGGATGATGGATCCTTACAAGGCTTAAGGACAGGAACCACAATGTTGTCCATGCACCTGGAGAGGAATACACCTTTGAGCCAAATAAGGTTCAACACCTGGAGAAGATATTATTGTTGTGGAGGACTGAGATGTTAAAGCAATTAGTTATGGGTGGAATCAGGGCCAGAGACTGAGTTGTGGGAGGTGGTGAGGGCCAGAAGAAGTTTCCATTCAGTAAGAAGTTCATTGTAGGCTTCCACCTGATAAGACAGCAGTTGACAACCTTGGATATTGCAGGGCGTAGCCCACACCCATGACAAAGGAACAAAAAGAGCCCAGTGAAGAGACAAATTGTTTCCAACATTCCCACTTGTTCTGTTTGATTTAGCAACGGGATTTGGTGCAGAGGCGTTTAAAGGTAATAAGACTGCCATAGGACAGGTGCTACTTAAGGCATTGCAAGACTCAACAGCAATCATGGATTGTTATGGTAATAGCCATGCTCCACCACAGGACTGTCCAGCAGTGGAAGGGGACCATTCAGGGGCAGGCAGCAATATGAGCAGTGTGAATAAATATGTCAGACACATCATGAACTTCTTCAATATGCCCCAACCTCCTTACATGGATAGGGGAACCATCAATAATAAGGCCAAGGTCATGGTCTACAAGATACTGGTCTATGAGGAGTCCCCGATGAAGCAAAAAAGCACTAATCAACAAGGAGTGATGGACATTAAAATCACCAAGGCGGAGGAAGGGAGGCTGGAGGTCAGTTAAGGCAGTGGGTATAGGTTGCCTGTCGGTAGGGAAATAGAGATTGCAAATGATGACCACAGAGTCCAAGTGGACCTGGACAGCAACAAGCTACTATGTGGTATGAAAGAGTATTCATGTTCCAATGGATCAACATGCAAACAACACCAAAAGCCCTCATAGGGCCAACCTAGTTCCAACAGGAAGCACGGAACCTGCGAGGGATCAGTGAGTGAGCATCAATAAAATAGGATTCCTGTAAAATGACACAAACTGCAGAGAAAAAGGAAATAAAGCATTGCAACTCTGGAAAGTGACAGTAATATCCATTAAAATTCCATTGAATAAGTGCAGAATGGGGATCCAAATGGGTGGCAAATGGTCCAAAGCTGGTCACACTGCTGGGTCACCATCCATGAGCTACAAGAATGGTGCATCATCCATAAACAAGAGGTCAGACTCAGGTTGCAAAGGGGGAGTCAGCGCCTCTGGGGGCATTGGAGGGGTCTTTTCCCAGGACTTCTTCTTCTTCTTCTTCTTCTTCTTCTTCATCTTCTTCTTCTTCCTCCCTCTCAAGGGTAGAGGAGTACCGGGCGCAGAGAGAGAGCATCTTCAGCAATATGTGGAACTGACAGAGAGCAGGCAGCATTGGGGTGCACGGCTGGTGGGTCCCCTGGACAACGTGTGGTAGCAAGCTTCTGGTCTGGGAGATGCTGGTAAGAAAAGGGCGTCATCACTGGCAAATGCCGAAGAAGGGGACACTTCTCCAGCCAGGTAGGGCAGTGGCACCTGAAGGGGAGAGTGTGGAAACTGTAGTGGAGGAGAAGTGGAGATGGGGATGGGACTGGGATAAAGAGAAGGAAGGAGAGGGAAAGGACATAACAGAGGCAACATTAGATGCTATAGACACAGGGTGAAGACAGTCATATTTCGATGGGCCTCAATGTAGGATAAACAATCAAGGGACTTATACTCCTGTATCTTCTTTTCCTTCTTATAAAATAAGCAATCCAGTGAGTGTGGGGAGTGATGTCAGGACAATGCACATGGGTGGCAGAACACACGAGCTCCCCTCATGGAGTGGGCATCCATGTTCAGTGCATAGAGGGTCAGCTGTACAGTGCAAAGACATGTGCCCAAAACGCAAGCACTGGAAACACCTCATGGGTGGTGGGACATACAGCTTCACATCACACTGATAAACCATTAACTTTGACCTCTGGAAATGTATCCTCCTCAAATGTCAGAATAAAAGCTCCATTATCAATACAACTGTCCTTACTGCCTTCCTGAACATGCTAAACAAAATGCCCCGTCATACCGATGGGCCCTAAGTTCCTGCTCAGTTTGGAGGATGAAGTTCCAATTAAAAATGACATCCTGAATCACACTCAAAGACTGGTGAGGAGTAAAGGACATCAGGATCTTGCCAAGATGATCACAGGCACAAAGGGCTGCTGATTTGGCAGCAGAAGAAGTTTTGATCAAGAGAGAACCTGACCAAATCTTATTCAGAGAGTCCACTTTGCCAAACTTGTTTTTGATTATTTCCATGACAAAAACGACTTGGTGGCAGTGAAAGTGTCCTTGTCAGTTCTGGTGCAGGTCAGGTAGCTGGGAAAGGGTTTCACTCCAAGTCAACAAGACTGAACCCCCTCTCAGGGTGTAGCCAGGAAGGGAAGGCTGTAGGGTCAGAAGAAACAGCTTTAAAGACCCATTACCAGCTATAGAGATGGCCATAGAAGAACAGCTGGTTTTTTTTAGCTTCATGCATTTCACACAGGAAGTGTCCACCCTGATACCACTGGCTCTGATTCGGGGCTCTCACTGTGGGTACCAGCCAACCACAGTAAAGACCATCTGCCACGATGGCTGTTCTGATGTTCCAGAAAGACAAGCAAACACTCGTAGGCATAGATGAGCAGGAAGCAGTTTAGGTATCAGAAGTGTGATCCCTGTGTTGTCAGGGGTCTCAACCAAAAGGATATGTAATGACCCCACAACACAGACAGGCTACAATGCTGGCAATATAGCATTATAAGGACAACAGCATTGAGGAAAAGATGGAAGAGGTGGTAGAGACCACATGCCAAAGACACTAAGTTAGGCGTTGTTCCCCAGTTGGCAGACACTATGGCGACTAAACTTAGAATGGGAGATAAAAGACCGAAGGGAGATCAAGAACACCAAAAGGAAACGTGAAAAAAATTCAAGAGGAACTAAACTGCAAGTGATAGCAGAAACTAGGAGGATAGCTGGGCCGACATAAGCAGGACATTGAGAGATGGGAACAAGGGGGCAGAGGGGAAGGAGCTAGGATATGGAGGGAGGGGCATTGGACTGAGAATGAAGCCTGGGAAGGAAGAAAGGGCTGCAATAGCTCAGGGCACCATGTGCCCAGCAAAAAACTCACAAAAGTGCCATGAACACCCTGGAGGATCAAAGCCATACTTCCAGTGTGCAGCTCCACATTTCATATACTTTGTGTATGATGATATAATAGCGGTGGCAACTTGCTAAAAAAGTTAAATTAATGGTAGCAAGACACTTAGAGTTAAGAGGCAGTGCGTTTTTGATAAATGGAACGATGTGTGGGACCCACGTTTTATTTACCGGTTACAATGACAGGAGTTACTCTTCTAAATATAACACAGTCACAGCTGTATTGGTCAGATGGACCATTGGACATGTTGCCTCAGCAAAATCGTACATACTTGGGAATGAAGTCTAGTTCATTCACTGAGTCAGAGAGGGTTGATCACTGCAGAACAACTAATGCAGGATGTTGAACAGTATTGAGATGGTAGACCATGGGTAACAACGAACTTTAGCATTGCAATTCCTAGTGGCTCAGTGACTAATTTGTCTCTGTAACAATATTGTGACAAGTAAGCTGCTACTCACCATATAGCGGAGATGCTGAGTCGCAGATAGGCACAACAAACATTTTCTCACAATTATAGCTTTCGGCCATTAAGGCCTTTGTCAACAATAGACATACATACTCGCATGCACGCACACACACACACACACACACACACACACACACGCACACAAAACACGCTCGTGCAAATGCAACTCACACAAACGACTGCAGTCTCAGGAAACTGAAACTGCACTGTGAGCAGCAGCACCAGTGCATGGCAGGAGTGGCATCTGGGTGGGAGTAAGGAGGAGGCTGGAGCAGAGAGGGAGAGTGATAGTATGGTGGCGGTGGTGGACAGTGAAGTGCTGCAGGTTAGATGGAAGACAGGGGAGAGGGGGGGGGGCAGGAGTGGTGGAAAAGGAGAGAAATTAAAAAAACTGGGAGTGGTGGTGGAATGATGGCTGTGTAGTGCTGGAATGGGAACAGGAAAGGGGCTGGATGGGTGAGGTCAGAGACTAACAAAGGTTAAAGCCAGGAAGCTTATGGGAACATAGGATGTACTGTAGGGAAAGTTCCCACCTGCGCAATTCAGAAAAGCTGGTGTTGGTGAGAAGAATCCATATGACACAGGCTGTGCAGCAGTCATTGAAATGAAGGATATCATGTTTGGCAGCATGTTCAGCAACAGGATGGTTCACTTGTTTCTTGGCCACAGTTTGTCAGTGGCCATTCATGTGGACAGACAGCTTGTTGGTTGCCATGCCGACATAGAATGCAGCACAGTGGTTGCAGCTTAGCTTGTAGACCACATGATTGATTTCAGAGGTAGCCGTGCCTCTGATGGGATAGGTGGTGTTAGTGACCGGACTGGAGTAGGTGGTGGTGGGAGGATGTGTGGGACAGGTCTTGCATCTAGGTCTATTACAGGGGTATGAGCCATGAGGTGAGGGATTGGGAGCAGGGGATGGACATGTATATTGCGTAGGTTCGGTGGACGTCAGAATATCACTGTGGGTGGGGTGAGAAGGATAGTGGGCAGGACATTTCTCATTTGAGGGCATGACAAGAGGAAATTGAAACCATGGCAGAGAATGTAATTCAGTTGCTCCAGTCCTGGGTGGTACTGAGTTATGAGGAGAACCATCTCGGCTGTGCACAACAGACAGCTACAAGACCATGCTTATTGTTGGTGCAGCATCTTATGTGCCACATTACTTCTGACAATATAATTATTCTTATCCTTTCAAATTGATCACTCTCCTCATGTCATTTCCCATATTTTTGCGTACTAACTCCCTCATCTTTCTGATGCCACATGATCTTGTATCTCATCCTATGAACCCCTCCCAGCCTCCCAGATTTCTCCGTCCATCCCAGTTCGCACACTAAATCCACCATCCAGTCACATCTGCCGTCCCCCTTCTTCACATTTATCCACCCTCAGACCTGCTACCCGCAGTAATACACTTCATTAGTTATTCTTTACTTTGGTCCATGACACTTCTCACCAATTTTAGCGAGTTTCCGCCTTTCGCTATCACCGACTCCCTCAGATTTCATCTTGTTGCCCTCTTTTGCATCCATTTCATGAATTTCCGCACGTATTTTGGTGTATTTTGCGAAATTTTCGGACGTAATTCTACATTATTTAGGTAATTTTTCGCATTTTTCCATGACCACGGATCCTTGCTCCTTCCATCTGCATCAATACAGAAAAGTTTCCTTATCTGTAGCCAGATACCAGTCCCACATACTGTTCCTGCATTGTATTCCCCCTAATGGCCTTACCATCAAGTTATTCATCTCTGGCTACCACTCCTCCTTCCACCTGTTCAGATTCTGCCTCCTTAGCCCTCACTAACACAATCCTGCTAAACTATATCAACCAAACCCAAACCTTCTTGCAGTTCCTTCTCTCCATCCACAAAATTCATGTTATGCAGTCCCAAATTCCTGGAACCCATAACAAACATTGAAACACTAACCCTGCAAGAACTTGAGCAACATGCACAACACCACCTCAAAAAACTCTCCATCCTGCTCACTTGGAGTACCACTGTCCACCACCTCTACAACAGCCTCCAAACTTCCCCCACGTCCCCTCACAGCTGACATACTCTGTCTTGCAGACCTACTACACTTACCCTACCCTCCAAAACTCCCTCCCACCACCACACAGAATCCAGAACCTAAACAGACCCGCAACACAGCCATGAATTTTTCCTCCAGAAACCTTAGCCCCACAGAAATATTAGCCCTTTCCAAAGGCCTCACCTTTTACGCCACTCCAAAATTCAATCCTGCAGGACTTGTTAAAGATTTTCTCTCCTTCTTCCGGTCCCTACAGTGAAAACACTTTTTCGCCACCGACCCTATCAATCATACTGAAACACAAACCAATATTGAATCTTGTCTAATTCATTTCACTCCAACCATGATCAATCCAACCTGTCTCCAAACCATTCCCTGTTAACTTTTTAGAATTTCCTAACCTCAAATCTTGCCCCACTATCATTCCCAAAATCCCTCAACATGCAAACCAACCTTACATGAACAGAAAAAACCGCAGTCCACCATCTAAAAACTGATTTTGACCTTATTATCCTACCTGGGGACAAAGGCTCCAACACTGTTGTTTTGAACTGCAAGGATTACCTGGCAGAAGGACTCTGGCAGCTGTCAGATACTTGAACCTACAAACCTTGCCACAATGACCCCATTCCAATAATCCAGCAGTATCTCTAGTCACTACTCAAATCCTTAGTCCCATCCCAGAACCTCTCCCTGGAGTCCATCTCTCTACTCAACCCTACCACTCCCCACACTCCTACTTTCTACATGCTGTTGTGGGTCAGTGTGTCGAACCTGTCATTCCAGATGGCAAAGCTGAAGCCGGGACACCCGCACCGCATTTTGTCAGGAGGCTGAGCAAGTTCAAGAGAGTCAAGGGGCAGTGCAACATTTGTTTATTCCGATAATTTACAGTACTCGATGGCTGAAGCATAGTGTCGGCGCGCCACCCGCGTGCTGTCCCGCGAGTCCAGCTGGCTCAGCAGACTCCTGGTATGCTGACGCTGCTGCTGCTTCATCAAGGCCACCCTCCTGGAAGTAGACAGTACTCTCCGGGTTGCCACCCACTGATGCGTTGCGACTTGTGCTGCGCTGCTGCCCACAATTCCGGAGACTGCTACAGTCCCTGGTCCTCGCTGCCCTCTGCCCCGTTTGGCTTCCTCTGTCCGATCATGGGACAAAGGTGGGTGTAATGGTCACTCGTGGCCCTCAGGCGCGTGCTGTCCCACGAGTCCAGCTGGCTCAGCAGACTCCTGGTATGCTGACGCTGCTGCTGCTTCATCAAGGCCACCCTCCTGGAAGTAGACAGTACTCTCCGGGTTGCCACCCACTGATGCATTGCGACTTGTGCTGCACTGCTGCCCACAATTCCGGAGACTGCTACAGTCCCTGGTCCTCGCTGCCCTCTGCCCCGTTTGGCTTCCTCTGTCCGACCATGGGACAAAGGTGGGTGTAATGGTCACTCGTGGCCCTCAGGCTGCTGCTGCTAACAGGACAGGAGCAGACTTGAATCCATACCCTCCTGGATGCTGTGCTGTAACTTGCCACTAGTGGTGCTTGCTGGATGGCAACACCTGCTACCCTCTCTGGTGCCACTGCAATGCTGCTGTGCCTCCGCAGCGTACGCCTCGCCTGGACCCCGGTATGCCAGGTGGGCAGCGAATGTTGTCCATAGACTCGAGTGGAACCGAGCCCCTCCTGGACCCGCTGCAGACCACTGTCACTGCCCTCTTTCAGGCAGACCATGCACTCTCCAAGTTCCAGGCTGCCATTCTGTCCTGCTCTGGTGTTCTGTCCCCAGGGACGGAATATTGCCCGAACAGGTACACAGAAACAGAATACAAGTTTATACAGAATACTTATAACATTGCTCCCAGACTGGCTCCTAAAGCGAAGACCAGCACAGGTCTGTCCTGATGCTCAACTGACCTGGCACACACTGTCCCAGCTAAACTTGCCCGTCTATTTATATTGGTTCCTCCCTCGTTTCTGATATAGTGTCAGAGAGAGACAGAAACTATGGCAGGGATAAATTCCTACATATCAGCCATTTAAAAATCGCCACTCTTGGCTCTGGCCTAGTGCCCCACCTCATAAATTTGCAATAGCTTAAAGCAACGCTGCAGTTTCCTGCCTCATTGTTGCTCCACTCAAAACAAATCGTGCATGCAATACTGCCGTTACAGCTCCGCACTCACGAGTGTCAGCAGACCCAGATTTCATCGCCCAACCACACCTTCATTGAATTTTGATAAAAGTTCCCTTTCCCTCGACTAGGACTGACACTAGTGCAGCAATACTTCCTAAAGTCCATAAGCCTAACCACCCAGGACACCCCATTGTGGCCGGTTACTGTGCCCCCACGGAGAGAATCTCTGCTCCTGTAGACCACCACCTTCAACCTATTACCCAGAAACTACCCTCCTATATAAAATATACCAACCATTTCCTCCACCTATTCTCCACAGTTCCTGTCCCATTACCACACAGTGCTCTGCTCCTCACAATTGATGCCATCTCCCTGTACACTAACATTCCTAATGCCCAAGGCCTTGCATTGGATTCCAAAAAATAACAGCCTCCTTACTAGCCGCCATGACCAATTATATCCTCACCCACAATTACTTCTCCTTTGAAGGCATTATGTATAAACAAATCCAGGGTATGGCTATGGGCACCTGCATGGCACCATCCTATGCCAACAAATGGCTTCCGAGTAACGTGACTGCTTCCACGCCGGCGATATTTCCTACGGCGCCGTCACCTGGGTAAACATCTCCTTTTAGATGTGCTCTTCCACCTGCCTCGCACGGCACCTGTACTGTCCGCCAGACTTCTCAAACGACATTACTGCTAGGCATCCCAAAGCCCAATCCTCGCTACTTTCTTGAGCTTACCCCTCGCTCCCTGATCGGCCTGGTAGGTGGCGCCAACGCGCACTCTGCACACACCACCGGAAAGATGACCCATATTGGCGGTTGGAATATCGCTGATCGAGCCACACGGCTCACCATGCCTTGGTCAGTGCATACAAGTGGAGTACCTTCTACAGCACAACTACCTGGGATGTAGATAGATCACCTGTTTCATTTTATGAACAATAAATGTTTGGTGTCCAAATATAATGTTACCCCCCCCCCCCATGCTGGGTATTGTAATCTACACCTCCCTCACATCATTTGTTGATTGTCACTGACTTCATAATTAACTCTTGTCATAAGCTTCGAGAGGAGTAAGATTTACAATAAACTTTTTACTTATCTTCGTTTCTCATAGTTGGCTCCAGTTCTTCACGTCCAGGGGCTGATTCTTGAAGCTGAAATTTTTGACATTGTAGGTTCTCATTGTTCCAATTGATGTAAATGATGTTGAAGTATTGCCCGAGCAGTTCATTTTATTCTCTCACATTTTTCTGTATCACATTATCTTTGCGATTTCCACTTCAAAACCGAAAATTACACTGTTATTGCCAAAAATAAAACACATCCGATCACATCACTACTAATCCATTTTGTGGTACTAACAATATTCCAGAGTTTACAAATTTTCTTGGCAAATGAATTTCCACCAATTTACATCATTATTTTATAAGTGAATCCAGAAATAAACATAGTAAATATCGTCTGATAGCGTAATTTTAAGCGTGCCAAATGTTTCGTAATTTCAAATATTTCTAAAAAAAAAAAAAAAAAAAAAAAGAAGAAGTGTTTTTAACTTACATAGAGAGCTACTACAAATCGACTGTAACAACGTAATTAAAGTAATTTCATTTTATACATTTTAGCCTGAAATATACCACATCGTACACAAAATCATATGAAATTCTTTTAGAAAAACAGCTGAGATAACATTAACCTGTTTAAAAATCCGTAATTATTTTTGGTATCGCCTACTTCTGTCGAGGAAAAGTAGTACTAGAGGAGGGTGTCCCTTCACAGTATCCAACAGTTATCAACCCACTTCACAGTCCACCACTGCAACCCACAACAGTAAAGGTCACAACCCTGGCCTCTAGAATACTAACCAGCACCCATTTTGAAAACATTGGCCATACGAAACTCAATTCAAACTTTTTTCACATGATATTCTAAAAGCCATGTATCAAAACAGTTGCGTAGATGTAATAGTCCTTGGAATCTGAAAAGCATTTAACAAAGTATCACACCAACGCTTATGACGTAAAAATAAGATCATATGGGATACCAGAGCAAATATGTTACTGGACTGAGGATTTTTTCGTAGGAATGACGCAGCATATTATCTGGGATAGAGAAGCATCGGCGGATGTAGAAGCAATGCCAGCAGTGCTCCAGCGACGCCGGCCGTTGTGGCCTAGCGGTTCTAGGCGCTTCAGTCTGGAACCGCGCGACCGCTACGGTCGCAGGTTCGAATCCTGCCTCGGGCATGGATGTGTGTGATGTCCTTAGGTTAGTTAGGTTTACGTAGTTCTAAGTTCTAGAGGACTGATGACCTCAGATGTTGAGTCCCATAGTGCTCAGAGCCATTTGAACTCCAGCGAAGTGCGTTGGGACCCTTGTTGTTCGATGTTTATTCATGAACTGCCGGACAACATAAATAACCTCAGACTTTTTGCAAAGAATGGATGTTATTGATAATAAAGGAATGTCTGGAAAAGAGGAGCAGAAATATCTTAACAGGATTTCAAAGATGTGCAAAAATTAGTAACTTGCTTTTGAAAGTTTTAGCTCTTTATGTGAGTATTTAAACGTAGACCAACATTAAGGTATGTTGTTAGTCAAATAGTCATGAAACAACACACAGCAAACATAGTCCGTTAGGAAATCCCCGTAGCTCATCCTAGTGAATAAACAGGTTTATTATCAAACAAGGTGAGCGAGTGCAATGTTCGTTACCTGTACTGAATAATGATAGAATGATCGTTGTGCTTGGCCACTGTGAAAAATGATAACAACAAGCCTAGGTGTGCAACAGGTTATATTTACTATTAGTCGGTCGCCTAAAAATGGAAAAGTTTTAGGACATTTTAAAGGACTTTGCAATTTAAATCAAGTCTCAGCATAACAGATGTTTATGAGCTCTAATTTTTGGATACAATACAGAAGTAGTTAAAAGAGAGCAAAGGACTCTAAATATCTGGATTGAATTCACACAAAATGGTACTAACTTTAGGGGGGGGGGGGGGGTAGGGAGGATGGTGTAACAAATTATATGAAAGACTGCTTGGAGAAAACTCAAATTGCCCTTCCTCTCGCAAATTCAACATTAATTAGGTGAAGTCACGAACTAGAATCAAGTGGGTAACTTAAGTTTCATGCCAGAACAACTAAGTTCAAAGATGGCTCTGAGCACTATGGGACTCAACTGCTGAGGTCATTAGTCCCCTAGAACTTAGAACTAGTTAAACCTAACTAACCTAAGGACATCACAAACATCCATGCCCGAGGCAGGATTCGAATCTGCGACCGTAGCGGTCTTGCGGTTCCAGACTGCAGCACCTTTAACCGCACGGCCACTTCGGCCGGCAGAACAACTAAGTAGCAAACTGCTTAGAGTGCGGGTCATGCTCACACAGGTTGCGAAACTTGTCTTTTCCCAAAATTAGCAAAGTGATTGCTCATTGACACCAGGCAGCAACCGAGAGACCAGTTGCAAGAAGAGTGGATAATTAAACCCAGAAAATTTACTTGTATTTTCTCGAATGTGTAGTTAAAAAGCTTCTACATAGAGGAAAAGATTCAATGCTATTTGCAATGTGACGAACAAGAGTATCACTTACTTCATGACAAAAAGGGGAATGCTGCAGAAATTGTCCTCGACTGGTGTACTAAACAGACGTTAAGAAACGCGAGGTTGGTACTGGCCAAGAGCAGTGTGTTTCCTCGATTGGTTGGGCTGTCGGCGACAAGCAAGGTAGCATGGCAACTCAGTTCGACTGGATGACAAAAAATATTGGAGCGAAAGCAGCTATCTTCCTCACGGTGGCCAGGCAGTCCCGGCGCCTCAACCTTTGACGTTCATGCAGACAAGGCAGAAATGTCATACTCCGTTATTCTCTGGGGGCAGCAGTGGAAGCACGGCGTCCCCTGCTGTCAGCTAAGACGGGTGCCAGGTGATGGCTCTGTCCACAGAAGCACAAAGCAGGCTTCCGCGAAAACTGCCCATCTCCCTGGGGAGTCTCACGATCTTCTGACCAGACCACGGTTTTCCAGTCATCTAGAGTCCAACTAATACGGTCACGAGCACAGGAGAGGTGCTGCAGGTGACGTCGTGCTGTGAGCAAAGGCACTCGCGTCGGTTGTCCATTGACGCCTGATTTCACTGCTCTGTCCTACACTGATTTCTGCGGTTATTTCACTCAGCGCTGCTTGTCTATTGACACTGGCAACCTCACGCAAACGCCGCTAGTCTCGGTCGTTAAATGAATGTCGTCGGCCACTGCGCTGTCCAGGGTGAGAGATAATGCCGATATTGGGTATTCCCACACACTCTTGACACTGTTGATCTCGGGATATTGAATTCCCTAACGATTTCCAAAATGGAATGTCTCATGCATCTGACTGCTACTACCATTCCGTGTTCAAAGTATGTTAATTTCATGTTGGAAACCTTTTCACATGAAACACTTGAGTACAAATGACAGCTCCTCGAAGGCACTGCCCTGTTATACCTTTGTATCCAATACTGCCGTCACAATTGCATATAAGCAGATAGTTAGCCCACGACTTTTGTGATCTCAGTGTATAAAAAAGAACAGCAGAAATGGTTACACGTTTGTTTGACCCATTTGAGAACGTCGCCGAGGTGCTGAAAACCCTAAATTGGCAGACGCTTGACACCCTGCGATAGCCTATTAACAACAATTCTAGAGTCAATATTAAGTGCGAAATCTGAAAGTGTCATACATTTCCCTACACAGGGTATCTCGGGAGGAAGAGTCAGTATTCAAGGATATGACAAGAACGATCATTCGAAGCACAAGAAAATCTAGTAAACATGGGCTCTAAAATGAATACCTTAAGAGCTATGAGCAATTTTTCATGTTCGATGCTGTGAAACATCTTTTCTACTGAACAAGTTTTCATAGGGCTTCAGGATGCCTTTTAGAGCTCGTGTTTGCTGCACTGTATTGTTTCGAATGATCGTTCCTGTCATATCACTAAATACTGACCATTCCTGCAAGGACCGCGAAGTCAAGATTAGACCAATTATAGGGAGCACAGACAGATTAAAGCGGTCATTCTTACCTCCCTCCATACCATAATGCCTTGTTTACACCAATGGGAACGAACAAGCATTCGCAGACGCTTCGCCAGTGTTCACTACCATCACTTTTTTGTGCGAACTCTCGTCACCCAAGTCTAACTCGTTACTAGACTAGCCATAGCAGCCGGCCGATGTGGCCGAGCGGTTATAGCCGCTCCAGTCTGGAACCGTGCGACCGCTACGGGCGCAGGTTCGAATGCTGCCTCGGGCTTGGATGTGTGTGATGTCCTTAGGTTAGTAAGGTTTAAGTAGTTGTAAGTTCTCGGAGACTGATGACCTCAGATGTTAAGTCCCATAGTGCTCAGAGCCATTTGCATCATTTTTTTAATTTGAACTAGCCGTTATTATTATCGTATGCATCAATTACAGTAATACATATTTAGCAAAACAAAGAAATATATATATAAAAATGAACATGTGAAATCATATACAGTACACAAGTTTTAAAACGGCTCAAACTACACTCGGATGTTGATGCACTCGATCCAGCGGAGTGCCTCGTGGGATGCTTGATGGAGCTTCTCAATGCCACCAGGGAAGCGTCTGATTGGACATTCATTCTCAATGTGGCTCATTGTTTGGGTGTCACCACAGTCACACACGCTGTCACTTGAAAAGCCCCACTTGTGCATGTTGTATTTGCCGTTACCCTCTCCAGTCCGATATCTATCTAACTGCACCCACACCTCCCTTGGTTGGTGGAAGCCTGGAACTGGAACTGTTGGATTGTCTACAAGTTCGTGGTTTCGGGTTCTTGTAGCTTGCCACTCACGATTCGACTCTGCGTCCTGGTCGAATCCTGTGGATAGCATTTGGACATCCATTTCATATGCTGGTCTTCTAGATTTGAGGCGTTTCCTGGGCAGTGATAGCAAATCGTCATGAAGAGGGATCGAGTTGTTTTCAGAAACTTACTGACAGAGGTTGTAAGGAGCAGCCTTTCGACGGAGGTCTGGTGGCCAGATGTTAGAAAGCACTGGTAGCCAGCAAGTAGGTGTAGACCGGACAGTACCACTAATTACTCTCATAACTGAGTTCAGTTGGACGTCTACTTTCACTACGTGGGCGCTTCGGAGTCAAACTGGTGCACAGTATTCTGCTGCAGAGTATACCACTGCCACGGATGCTCCTCGGAGGACTGATGTGGTTGTTCCCCATGTTACAAAACTGTAATATTCAGATAGGATTATTTACCATGGCGTGTGCGCTGTTTTTGACGAAGAATACAAAATTGCCTTGGATAAAGACGTAGGTGTCAACCCGTACGCAAATAATGAACGTGTGCAGGTAGTGCTCTTAACGCTGAATTACTGCTCGAGTCTTCCTTCGCATTATACCAAAACTTTGCACGTATGTCATTTGACGCTTTTCGCTGGCTCATCGTTGCAATTAAAGAAGACCTTTGAAAGCAGAATAATTACGGTCGAGCTACATAACACGGAGAAAGACTAGCATTTACAGACTGGTTATTCGCAACTGGGGACATTCACGTTGACAATTGTTTCGTATTTCAATAGCTGCTACATCTCAGATAGTTGCTGTGGTCTGCAACAACATATGCGAAGCACTTCAAGTATTTTGCTGAAGTAAGTATTTGGAAGGTAATTTCAATAAATTATGATTAATGAAATGCGAAATATATGCATACATACTCCACAAGCCAGCCTGTGGTGCATGGCGGAGGGTACCTTGTACCACTACTTGTCATTTTCTTTCCTGTTCCACTCGCAGACAGAGAGAGGGATAAACGACTGAGTGTATGCCTCCGTATGAGTCCTGATTTATCTCAGTTTCGTGGTTCCTTACGCGAAATGTATGTTGGCAGCAGTAGAATCGATCTGTAGCCAACTTCAAATGCCGGTTCTCTAAATTTTCTCAATAGTTTTGGAAAAACAATATTCCGTTTGCGGACACGGTGATTGACGTACAAGGTATGATTTTTTTCACACAAACATTTTATGATACAATCGTAAACAGTTTCGGCCTTCATAGAACATCTTCAGATGCAGTGGACGGCATTTGATGAATAAGTGGTCATATGTTGTCAACATGAAATGCCTCCCACAGAATGTAAAGATGGCCTTTGAAGGCCGAAACAGTTACGATTTTATCATAAAAATGTGTCTGTGTCAGAAATGAAAGAAAAATAGCAACTTTCGCAATAGCGTTTCGGGAAAAGAACGTCGTGTTCCCTCCAGGAACTCCCATTTGAATTGCCGAAAAATCTCCGTAATACTTAGGCGTTGATCAAACCTATCTTTAACAAATCTAGCAGCACGACTCTCAACTGCATCGATGTCTTCCTTTAATCTGACTTGGTGAGGACCCCAAACACTCCAGTATAACTCAAGAATGAGTCGTGCAAGTGTTCCATACGCGGTCTCCTTTGAAGATATGCTACACTTCCCTAAAATCTTCGCAATAAACCCAAGTCGACAATTTACCTTTCCTGTTAGCGTCCATACGTGATCGTTTCATTTCATATCGCTTTGCAACTTTACACCTAGACATTTAATGCACTTGACTGTGTCAATCAGCCCACCACTAATTCTATATTCGAACACTACGAGTTTCTTCTTTTTTTTTTTTTTAATCATCTAAATTCACTCACGTTTCACTACTTTTAGAGCAAGCTTCCATTGATCGGGCCGACTAGAAATTTTGCCTGATTCATCTCATATCCTCCGACACCCAATCAACGACGGCATCTTCCCGTACACCATAGATTCACTAGTCAACAGCTGCAGATTGCTGCTCACATTGTCCGACAATCATTTACATATACGAGGGTGAGTCAAATGAAAACCTTAAATATTTTTTAAATATTATTTATTGTGTAGAAGTGGTACAAAGCTGTATCACTTTTAACAGAATCTCCCCCACGCCCAATGCAAGTCATCCAGTGCTTACAAAGTGCATTAATTCCTTTAGAAAAAAATTCTTTTGGTAGTCCGCGCAACCACTCATGCACTGCATGGCGTACCTCTTCATCAGAACGGAAATTCTTTCCTCCCATTGCGTCTTTGAGTGGTCCAAACATATGGAAATCACTTGAGGCAAGGTCTGGTGAGTACGGTGGATGAGGAAGACACTCAAAATGCAGGTCTGTGATTGTTGCAACTGTTGTACGGGCAATGTGGGACCTTGCATTGTCATGTCGCAAAAGGACACCTGCTGGCAGCAATCCACGTCACTTTGATTTGATTGCAGGGCGCAGATGATTTCTTAGAAGATCTGTGTATGCTGCACTGGTGACAGTGGTCCCTCTAGGCATGTAATGCTCCAAAATGACGCCTTTTTCGTCCCAAAATGGAGTTAGCATTACCTTCCCTAGTGATGGTTCTGTTCGGAACTTCCTTGGTTTTGGTGATGAGGAATAGTGCCATTCCTTGTTCGCTCTCTTCGTTTCAGGTTGGTGGAAGTGAAACCAGGTTTGGTCCTCAGTAACGATTCTTGCAAGGAAGCCATCACCTTCTCGTTCAAAGCGCCGAAGAAGTTCTTTACAAGCATCAACACGTCGTTCTCTCATTTCAGGAGTCAGCTGCCATGGCACCCATCTTGCAGACACTCTGTGAAACTGGAGCACATCATGCACAATGTGGTGTGCTGACTCATGACTAATCTGTAAGCATGCTGTAATGTCATTTAGTGTCACTTGGCGGTTTTCCTTCACTATGGCTTCAACTGCTGCAATGTTCTGTGGAGTCACAACTCGTTGCGCCTGACCTGGACGAGGAGAATCTTCTACTGAAGTCACACCATACTCCATTCGTAGACTTGCTGCTGTGACAGACATGCATTACCGTACTGAACCTTCATTTGTCGATGAATTTCAATAAGTTTCACACCTTCACTACGCACAGACCGCATAACAGAACGCTGTTCTTCCCTGGTGCAATCGCAAGTGGGGCGGCCATCTTTATACTGATACTGCGACGGTATGTATGCATCTGCACTATGCTGTCACCTACAGGTCATTCTGCACGCTGTTTGTAGCACGCTTACCAATTTACAGGATAACGGCGCGAAATTTCGATTTGTTATTACAAATTTAAGGTTTTCATTTGACTCACCCTTGAAAAGCCAATTTTTATTTATTCGGTTGTTAGGACAAAAAACTCTAAAACAACAATGAAGCATCGGAATGTAATTACAGCTATAATTAACGTAAGCAACAAGAATGATAAAGACTTTCGTAAACTTTTAATTTTAATCGACATTACGGATACGTATCCGTATTTATTTGCTTTCAGGAAAATATATTGTGCTGTTACTTTTCAATAAAAAATAAACACTAAAATTGTGTGTATTCTTTCCATTTCGCGACTGATAGAGGTATTTAATGAATTTCTCTTCTTTCACACGTCCCAGGCTAGTACTTTAAGTGCTTCAACTATTTTTTACGAATCCTATTTCATTTTACTCGGCTTTTATGCTGTGCATCTTTTGGACCTCACAGGTACCTATGATGTGTATATTATTGTTAGCAACATTGTGTTCTCTTCCGACAAATCCATTGCTCATGCTAATCATGTCAATAACTAAAGCAGATCGCCCTCAAAACAGGAGGCGAATGCTGTATGAGTGCTCTCTGTGCTGCTAATGTCGAAGCGGGGGAAACTCGAGTTCCCCTTGATGCGCAGAAAGACCGATAACCAGCGTAACCCAAGGAGTACCTGTGAACGCGGACCGAACACGACCGGATGGTGTTCGCTCTCCCTCGCCTACCGTTTACGCCGAAGAGAACTGTCGTCCGCTGATGCAAGTGTGTTCGTTTCAGTGTAAACCAGGCTTAATAAGTGTGCAATGGAATTCATGAAATTCACTTTGGATTGCAGCGTTTAGGTGTGGATGCAGACTTTCCGGATAGCGCTCGTAAAAAGAATTCTACATCTACACCTACATACATACTCCGCAATCCACCATACGGTGCGTGGCGGAGGGTACCTCGTACCACAACTAGCAACTTCTCTCCCTGTTCCACTCCCAAACAGAACGAGGGAAAAATGACTGCCTATATGCCTCTGTACGAGCCCTAATCTCTCTTATCTTATCTTTGTGGTCTTTCCGCGAAATGTAAGTTGGCGGCAGTAAAATTGTATTACAGTCAGCCTCAAATGCTGGTTCTCTAAATTTCCTCAGTAGCGATTCACGAAAAGAACGCCTCATTTCCTCTAGAGACTCCCACCCGAGTTCCTGAAGCATTTCTGTAACACTCGCGTGATGATCAAACCTACCAGTAACAAATCTAGCAGCCCGCCTCTGAATTGCTTCTATGTCCTCCCTCAATCCGACCTGATAGGGATCCCAAACGCTCGAGCAGTACTCAAGAATAGGTCGTATTAGTGTTTTATAAGCGGTCTCCGTTACAGATGAACCACACCTTCCCAAAATTCTACCAGTGAACCGAAGACGACTATCCGCCTTCCCCACAACTGCCATTACAAGCTTGTATCACTTCATGTCGCTCTGCAATGTTACGCCCAAATACTTAATCGACGTGGCTGTGTCAAGCGCTACACTACTAATGGCGTATTCAAACATTACCGGATTCTTTTTCCGGTTCACCTGCATTAATTTACATTTATCTATATTTAGAGTTAGCTGCCGTTTTTTACACCAACCACAAATCCTGTCCAAGTCATCTTGTATCCTCCTACAGTCACCCAACGACGGCACCTTCCCGTACACCACAGCATCATCAGTACATTGCTATCCACCCTATCCAAAAGATCATTTATGTAGATATAAAACAACAGCGGACCTACCACACTTCCCTGGGGCACTCCAAATGATTCCCTCACCTCCGATGAACACTCACCATCGAGGACAATGTACTGGGTTCTATTACTTAAGAGCCCGCATCTCGTGGTCATGCGGTAGCGTTCTCGCTTCCCACGCCCGGGTTCCCGGGTTCGATTCCCGGCGGGGTCAGGGATTTTCTCTGCCTCGTGATGGCTGGGTGTTGTGTGCTGTCCTTAGGTTAGTTAGGTTTAAGTAGTTCTAAGTTCTAGGGGACTTATGACCACAGCAGTTGAGTCCCATAGTGCTCAGAGCCATTTGAACCAATCTATTACTTAAGAAGTCTTCGAGCGACTCACATACTTGGAAACCAATCCCATATGCTCGTACCTTAGTTAGAAGTCTGCAGTGGGGCACCGATTCAAACGCTTTCCGGAAGTCAAGGAATATGGCATCCGTCTGATACCCTTCATCCGTGGTTCGCAAGATATGTGAAAAAAGGGCGGGTTGCATTTCGCAGGAGCGATGCTTTCTAAAGCCGTGCTGATGCATGGACAGCAACTTCTCTGTCTCAAGGAAATTCATTATATTCGAACTGAGAATATGTTCGAGAATCCTGCAACAAACCGATGTTAAGGATATAGGTCTGTAATTTTGAGTATCCGTCCTTCTACCCTTCTTATATACAGGCGTCACCTGCGCTTTTTTCCAGACGCTCGGGACTTTACGTTGGGCAAGAGATCCGCGATAAATGCAAGCTAAGTAAGGAGCCAATGCAGTAGAGTACTCTCCGTAAAACCGAATTGGAATCCCATCAGGACCTGGCGATTTATTTATTTTCAACCCATTCAGCTGCTTCACAACACCAGGGATGTCTATCACTATGTCCTCCATACGGGAATCTGTACGAGACTCAAACGGCGGTATGTTTGTACGATCCTCCTGCGTGAAAGATTTCTCAAATGCTAAATTTAAAATTTCAGCTTTCGTTTTGCTGTCTTCCGTTGCCAGGCCAGACTGATCAGTGAGTGACAGGATGGAAGCCTTCGACCCGCTTACCGATTTTACGTAAGACCAGAATTTCCTTGGGTTTTCAGCAAGATCTTTTGCTAAGGTATGACGGTGGTAGTGGTTGAATGCTTCGCGCGTCGCTCTTTTTACAGCAGCACGAATCTCTACTAACTTTTGCCTGTCCTCATTCTCCCGATCTTTCTGGTACCGCGAGTGCAACTGCCTTTGCTTCCTGAGCATTCTCCGAATTGCGCTATTAAACCACGGTGGGTCTTTTCCGTCCGTAACCCACTTTTTCGGGACATACTTGTCCAATGCGTGATTTACAATGTGTTTAAAATTTGCCCATAATTCTTCCACGTGCATCGTACCGGAAGTAAATGAAGTCGATTCATTTACTAAGTGGCATGCTAACAACTGCTTATCTGCTCTTTCTAGTAAGAATAGTCTCCTAGCTTTCTTGACCGACTTAACTTTCGTAACCATAGTCGTAATGACAACGTCATGATCACTAATCCCTGTCTCAACACTGACACCGTCTGGCTACCAGATCTAAAATATTTCCATTGCGTGTTGGCTGTGTTATTATGCTTACGTAGTTAAGACAAATACGAGAAGAAGGCGTGGGCTCGTTGGGGATACAAAGGAAATGTGGGTTAAGTGCGGCGCGGCGCGGCGCGGGGGCCGTGTGGCGACAGTGTTTTGTCCGCGTCACGTCCGGCGCGCGCAGTTAACGAGATAAGCGCTGGCGAAGTAGCGTCGTTAGACACGCGGCTTGGGGGTACCAGCGCACAGCCCCGCGCCCTCCGCCCTCGTACCTCACTCTGGACAAGAACGCTCTTCTATCAGCAAGTAAACACCGCCATCAGCAACTCTCGCACGCGCCGGATACGCCGCGAACCCCGGCCAACATCGACCGCCAACTGAGTAAGGTCATTCGCTTACCACGTGGGCTCCAGCCGAGTTGCGGTAAAGCTGTGAGCGCGTGTGCTTGGAGAATTGATCTCACAAGGGGAGGCCGCCAATTGTGAAATTCAGATTCGATTCATACTGCACATAATAAAAGCTCATGGCCAGAGGTGTAATGTGACAAAGCACCAAGATGCACTTCTCAGCCGTTGTCGAGAAAATCGACAGTTAATAGAAACCGTTGCGGTGAAATACTCTCTACGATGTATAACTTCCTATAGCGTCGTGGCGCAGCGGTAAGTGCTTGGGTTCGTAAGTCAAAGGTCGCCGGATCGAATCTCGGCCATGTAATTTTTTTTTTAGTATTTGTTTTTTGTAATTCAAATATATATATATATATATATATATATATATATATATATATATATATATATATATATATAATGGGGTCTCTAATTCGAACGTTTGACTTACACTATACGTATTCGTTTCGGAATACCGTTTCTACGTCTTCCGTTAACTACACGTATAAACATTATGAATTATATATTAAATACAAATAACAAATACTAAAAAAAAAGTTGCATGGCGCGAGATTCGATCCGGCGACCTTCGGATTACGCACCCGACCGCTTACCGCTGCGCCACGACGCTGTAGGAAGTTACAAATCGTAGAGCGTATTCCACCTCAACGGTTTCTTTTAACTGTCGATTTTCTCGACAACGGCTGACAAGTGCATCTTGGTGCTTTGCCACATTACACCTCTGGCTATGAGCTTTTATTATGCGCAGTGTGAATCGAATCTGAATTTCACAATTGGCGGCCTCCCCTTGTCAGTTCAGGTAAGTAGTGACCCTCCGCTCTGTCTCACGCGGAGTGTGATGACGGTGCAGCTGTAGTGTCCCACCTAAAGCAGGTGCAGATTTTAATACAAGGTATATGGCTGTTATACGAGCGAGTAGAGGACAATGAAACAAGCAACTAATCGTAATACACAGACACAGTAACCAATGATTTCTTCTACATGACATGTTATTAACGCATATATGAACACTTTATAAGAGTTCCCGAAGATCCCTACCGAAGATATGCAAGATGAGGACCACAAATTACGGTAAGTGTTCCATATGGAAGAACTTAAACGCAAACTGAAATAAAGTCACAGTCACCTCTCCCAACCCCACCCATGATCACACATTCAGTCACACGAGCTCACAACAAGCAAACCAACGTCAGAAATGGGGAGAAGTGCGAAAACTGTCAATTAAAACGCAATGAAGACTAGACGAAAACTATAAGAGATTTGCAGCAATATGTGACTGGCTGATCACTTACCAAAAGCACGGATGAGCTAGCCACCATGACAATACAGTAAAAACGCCACCCTAAAATTTCAGAGAAAAAGTCGGACAATTCACAATATTTTAAAAGTCTCACCACATTCATGTGATTGGATCTGATTCAGACTGCAGTACCTGTATGATGTTGAGTCTTCCTAATTTTCCAGATAAGAAACACCACCACAACTCTTCGTACTGCCTTTATACTATCTCGTGTTGCAGGACCGGGTTTGCTTTGGTGCTGACGTTACACATCGTACATTGTTGGCGGAGCTATGACATGTTCCAATTTCCATCGAATGGTCAAAACACGGTCCTGTAGCATTAACGCCTGTTTCTAGTCAGGCTGCAGAATATCTCTCTCCGATTTCTGCTCCGTTCCAACTTAAACATGCACAAAGCAGAGTCTGAGAGGTAGTTCCAAAGTGCAAAGGGACTATCTACAATGTTACTGTAGCAGATAGGTTCGAAAAAGGTGACTCATTTCGAGATATGAGTGTACCAGAAATATGATTCACTAGTGGCCATAACCATTAAAAGACTTCTTCATAGGATCCAACACACGCATGTGGTTAAGTGGAAAAACTTGACTCCAAATCACAGACAGCATTTCTACCGGAAAGCGTAACACCAGAGATCTGAAAACCTAGTGTAAATTTTTTACGACCTCAATCAGAACGCCATCTACTGTTTGTGATCCTCCTCAATCAACTATCGCTTTAAACCTAGTGGATATATCGCAGAACCTCTGACATGGCATAGAGACAGAAGGCGTTACAGATACTAGAGAAATATCTAGCAGCAGCATGAGGGAGTTGCAAACACTGGCTTCACATTGTACCCCTTAGCCGAATCACTTTCTAAATTCGGTGATTTTATTATGAGCTTTAACCCATCGGCGACGTGTAGCTGCACTGTTGGTCTGATGACTCTATATTCAGTGTCGTGGTATTTGTATGAAAAAAAAAACCACTTCTTTAGGAGGTACTGCCATACTTTTTAATACGGATATCGTTAGCGATACTTGTGAGCACCTGTAGAACCAAGACCGTCTATCACCCCAACATTCTATCATCGTTATTCCGTACAATCCAACAGAGAAAAATTACCAAGTATAAAAGCTCTGCTAACTTCAACCGATAGAGTACGCAACAAAATTTTTACTGCATCTCTCTCTTTCCATATATCGAAGAGAAATACCGTCTGCGTGCACCATCGAGCGCGTGTGGCAATCGTATTAAATAAACAGGTATTGATCTATTGGAGCAGGTGGTCAGTGATCGAATTTGCTTGTTCAGACCAGTGAAAATTGTCAACACCTGTACTGTAGGAGGATGACCGTGCCCACAGACTACTGTCAGTCGCGAGAGAGGCTCTCTGTCTCTTTGCTTGAAACATTGTTTTTTTTCTGCTGTAACACGCTTTGTACACTGCCATACATTTTGGTTTTACCACCACTACTTCGAGGTCCGTGTCAGGTTCTAAACTGGCATTAACATTGCCTCTCACAGAAAACTAGATGTCGCACAGTGCTAATCATGTTGTTGCTGCATGATTTTAAATAAAAGACAGTCACAACATAAGGAAACTGGAAGAGTTTTGCGGTGTTATGAAGTGTTCCGAAATGCTGTCCGAAGGTGATTGACACCTCTACATTTAAACTCATCTGTCACAGTGATGGGGTAGCTGATGACTCTGTGTTCCATTTCGATTGATTCTTCATATTGCTGTCATGTCCGTGATCACTGTTTCGCTACCAGCCAACCCCAGAAGGTGTTGCCCCTCCACCAAGACTCTTTCTCCATCTCAAACAAGCGATGTCAGTCAGTCATTATGTGGTAATCAACATCATACCAGTGGACAGATGGGATGGAAAGGACACCACAATGAAGTGCAATAATAAGCAACACACTTGATACTGCGAACAATTTTAGCAATTTTACAGTAATTTCAACACCGACCAATGGTGTGACAGCATGCGTCCCAATTTGAGTATCATTGATAAACCGCCCCTCCTCTACTTTGCGAGTACCATTGCGAATGTAGATAGATAACTGTGTATTACGTCCATTCATTGTTAATTCTCGAACATATAGATCATCAAAGTATACCAGACAGCAATCTACATATTTCTAACACCTCGAGCATAGTGTGTAATTTATGATCTGTCTCTATTCAGCTGGTAGTCGCAGAACATTCTCGCATTCTTAGGATAAAGTTAGAGACTGAAAAGACTGAAAGACCCACTCGCACTGTCTTTGACAAAACCACCCTGCAAAACCGTTATCGATTTAATCTCCAGCTGACCAGAAGTAGACCGCTACATTCCGCGTCTCGTGAATAAGTGGAGCTTGCGACATCCGCAATTATCCAAGTGCATAAGATTTCTCCAGATGCATGCATGTCGAGCAGGATAGCACCCCTTATCGGTGTATAGTGAGAGTTTTGAAAGTGTTGTGATGTAGTAGCAGACGGTTAAGAAGAACATGAAAAGGGTGGTTTTTATGCACGATGGGGCTCCAGACAGATGGAGTTCGAAACATTTTATGTAAATCAATTACGTTATCAAGTCAGAAGTCTAGTGTCTGGGATCAGTACCAGAAGGGTATTGCTAAGAGAGAACATAAGCACACGCACTCCTAAGGCTACACGGTTCTGCACTTAAAACAGGCTATGATGTTAGATCGCTTTAGTTTCCAACCTATTAGTGGAATGTAACGCTGTTAATATTCCAACGTAAGAAATATATTTCCAGCGCATGACATACACCCTTCTTGCAGGTTTCTCTACAATAAACTATGGTAAAAAACTGTAAAGTGAGAAAACTACTTCCTTACAACATAGGTTCTGCGGGATACATGCACATACCTTTGCATAGATCTATAGCGTTCACTTTTCACATCCGATCACGGTTCAGAAATTATACTACATAAATGATCGTTAGTAACGGAGAATACCTCTTACAAGGAAGCTGATAAACGCATAGCAGTGCCGTTTGACATGTGAAATCACATGTCATGCTGCCACTAACTCTGTAAACAGGACATCTGTCAAGTAAACGTATACACGGGGATTGCAGTACCTCACAATCACCTATAGCTAACATAGAATCATCTTAGTTACGAAACTGAAATCTCGGTTTATACCCAAGATACGACTATGGAGTACATATCATAAATCTTCGTTCGTTTAGAGGAATGTGTCGAAACAGCATGGTCACATTTCATCACACATGAGCTGGAAGTCCTCTGATGACTGAGAGGTTTGCTGTTAACGATCGCAAGTAGACAGTGCTCTAAGACACAAACAGAACACGCTGTTGTATGTGAGTCGAAAACAGGCTATGTCACACAACTGTTGCAGCCTGACTGAACATCAGAAAGAAATGGTGAAATGACCTGCAGCAACATCTCTCTCCCTCTCTAGAATGCATCATCAGTCTACCATTAAATCCTACCTCATTACAACTCCATCTCAACCGATCACTCCATCCACTCCCTGTCATCCTTTAACGCAGATGCAAGTACGTTTAGAGGCAGATAGTTCTCTGTTTTTCCAGGAAAGCATCAAAGACAGCAGTCAACTCATGTATCACTATTACCTCAATAGGCATACATAGAATGCTGCCTCGAAGAAAAATATGACTGTTTCCCTGATTCCCGATGCTTCCATGTAAGCGTTTCCTCGTTTTCCTATTGCTGTCGCATACTCTTTCCCAAGTATACGAATTCTTCTGCACCCATCAGAAGACAAGCAAGTACACCCTCAATTTCCCTGCATTTTGGTGTATTTTCTCCTCAATATCTACGTATTTTCCGTCATTTTTTGTAACTTTATCGATTTTATGGCACTTCTGTCCACGTTATGATGGCATGACGTCTCGTTCCGTGTTCTGAAATTGCTTGTAAATGTAGTACAGCTGCCAACACCTAGTGTAAATGAACTAGTTTTCTGATCCATCGGCATAAAATAGTACTGTACTAGAGGTGTTAGAAACATGTAAGTAGCTGTTTGGTAAACTCTGATGATGTATATGTTCTAGAATTAACAATGAATGGATGTACTGCACAGTCATCTACCTACATTCGAAATGGTACTCGCAAAGTAGAGGAGGGGAAGTTTAGCGATGATATTGGAATTGGGAAGTATGCTGTCGCATCATTGGTCGGTGTTGAAATTACTGCAAAATTGCTAAAATTGTTCGCACTATCAACTGTGATGCTTATTACTGCAGCACGTCGATGGTGTCTTTTCCATCCCATTCGTCCACTGGTTCCCTGTTGATTGCCACATAATGATTTTCTGACATCGCTTGTTTGAGATGGAGAAAGAGTCTCGGAGGAGGGCCAACACCTTTTGGGGGTGGCTAGCACTGAAACACTGATTATGTACATGACTGCAATACGAGTAATCAATCAAAATTTAACACAGAGCCATCAGCTATCCCATCACTGGGACAGATGAGTTTAAATGTAGAGGTGTTCAATCACCTTCGGACAGCAGTTTGGAGTTTAGAACCTGACACAGACCTCGAAGTCGTGGTGGTAAAAACAAAATGTATGGCAGTGTACAAAACGTTTTACCACAGAAAGAAACCAATGTTTCAAACAATGATACAGGGAGCCTCTCTTGCGACTGACAGTAGTCTGTGGGATATGGTCATCCTCCTACAGTATCGGCGTTGACACTTTGCACTGGAATGTGTAAGCAACTTCTATCAGTGGCTGCGTGCTCCAATGGATCAGTAACAGTGTATTTAATAGGATCGCCAAATGCGCTCGATGCCGGAATGCAGACGATATTTGTTTTCGATATATGAGAAGAGAGAGATGTGGTAAAAATCTTGTTGAGTTCTCCATCGGATGAAGTTAGCAGAGCTTTAATAGTCTGTAATTTTTTCCTGTTGGATGGTGCAGTATAACTATGATAGAATGTTGGGGTGATAGAGATGAATGGACCCTGAGGCCCGCGGATCTGCTTTGGACTGCAGTAACTGTATGATATGGAGTCTTACTAATTTTCACTGTAAGTAATTGTTTGTACTGTCTTTATACAACCTTGTGTTGCAGGAGCGGGTTTCCTTTGGTGCTGACTTTACACATCATACTCTGTTGGTGGAGCTATGACAACATGTTCCCGTTTCCATCGAATGGTCAAAACATGGTCCTGTTGCAGTAACTCAGTTTAGCCTGTTTCTACTCAGGCTGCAGAATAGCTCTCTCCGACTTCTGCTCAGTTCCGACTTAAACTGGAACAATCACATGCACAAAGCTGCAGGGTGGCAGTGCAGAGTCTGAGGAGTAGATGCGAGATGCATAGGGACTATCTAAAATGTTACTATAGCAGATAGGTTCGAAAAAGGTGACTCATTTCGAGATATGAGTGTGCCAGAAATATGATTCACTAGTGGGCGTAACCATTAAAAGACTTCTCCATAGGATCCAATGCACGCATGTGGTTGAATGGAGAAACTTGATTCCAAATCACAGACAGCATTTCTACCGGAAAGCGTAGCACCAGAGATCTGAAAACCTAGTGTACATTTCTTACGATCTCAATCAACACACCATCTACTGTTTGTGATCCTTCTCAATGACTCATCGCCTATAACCCAGTGAATATATGTTGCAGAACATCTGACATGGCATCGAGACAGATTATGAGACATGTCCACCCATTGCTGATTTTCGTTCAGTATTGTTTAGTATCACCAGCAATCAGTTATTGACGAAGTACTATACTTAGTAGTAGGGGATGCATGATAGGTTCATCTTGAGCATTAGGCTTGTTAAGTATGTGTGTGTTTTCTGACATGTGCAAAGAAAATGACTATGTCTGGTATTAAGGAAGGTTTGGATATGACTGCAATAGCACAGGGAATGGAAGATTTTTTTTTTCTTTTTTTGCTTGGAAAAGTATGTCAAGTCATAAGAATGGCACAGATATTGCTACTGCCAGAGACACAACTGTCAGCAGGGGGAATGTCCAATACTTCACTCATTGTCAAATGTCATCCAATTGAGGACACAATCATAATATTTAATTGTAAGTATAGCGATCAAATATATATGTAGCTGGTTTCCTAGGACGATTTTGTCTGGGGGTGCATGGCGCATGGCGGTGGTGGCCTGTGGTGGGAGTGATCACGTTGCCAGCTAATGGCAGGAGCTGTCCGAATGGGAAGGCCCGTTGGGGTGGAGGAATGTAGCTGACCCAACTGTGTCGTCCTCTAGACGGCTGAAAACAGCGAACTAACACTAACAAGGGAACCTCCCCATCGCACCCCCCTCAGATTTAGTTATAAATTGACACAGTGGATAGGCCTTGAAAAACTGAACACAGATCAATCGAGAAAACAGGAAGAAGTTGTGTGTAACTATGAAAAAATGAGCAAATTATACAAACTGAGTAGTCCAAGTGTAAGATATGCAACATCAAGGACTGTGTAAGCTGAGGAGCGCCGTGGTCCCGTGGTTAGAGTGAGTAACCCTTGGTTCGAGTCCTCTGTCGAGTAAAAATTTTACTTACTTTATTTTCGCAAAGTTGCGATCTGACCGTTCATTCATTGACGTCTCTGTTCACTGTAATAAGTTTAGTGTCTGTGTTTTGCGACCGCACCGCAAAACCGTGCGATTAGTAGACGAAAGGACGTGCCTCTCCAATAGGAACCGAAAACATTTGATCGCAAATTCATAGGTCAACCGATTCCTCCACAGGAAAACACGTCTGAAATATTCTATACGACACTGGTGACGGCATGTGCTTCACATTACAGGAATATGTTGTCGACCCACCTAACTTGCACACTTGGCGAATGGGTAAAAAGTTTCTTCTACCTTGCCCGATTTAGGTTTTCTTGTGGATGTGATAATCACTCCCAAAAAAGTGATGAAGACATAAGAGTTTGTCACATAAACTGCAACAAATGAATGCAAGTTTCACAGTCGCACAGTTTTCCCTGTGCTCTGTCAAAACATACGTTTTTAACGTTTTCAAGTTTTTCCGTGTGTAGACCGTCAAATCCTGCATGTGTCCAAGCAAATCTGAACATGTCCTGGAATTTTGGAGAGCGAAGTTGATCATGTCTGAGTGCATGAACTTTGATAATTGTCTGAAAATAAAAAATTAAAACTTTTCACTCGAGGGAGGATTGAACCATGGACCTTCAGTTTCGTAGCTGCTCGCGGTAACCACGGGACCACGGTGTTCATCAATGTACACCTACCTTAATGTGGCTTATCTTCGACACGGACTACTCAGTTTGTATATTTTGCTTATTTTTTTCATAGTTCCATACAACTTCTTCCTGTTTTCTCGATTGATCTGTGTTCAGTTTTTCATGGCCTATCCCTGTGCCAACTTATAACTAAATCTGAGGGGGGTGCGATGTGTTGGACAGCCTTCCTGATCACGTGTGTTTCCCGTGGAAAATTGAGGAGATTCAATGTGGGTGTGTCTTTGAGCTGCACCATTATTCCCTGCAATGTAAATTGTCCTGTTGACTGCTTCTGCACATTTCCTATCTTTATTTAGTTGAGAGAACATCGATTGTGGTGTGTGTTGTGTGCATCTAGCAGGTGAAAGACGGGTGGAAGACACGTTTGCTGGTTCATTAGATATGAGAAACACCTTTGTTGACTTTGTAAATTCTAAGGATGATATGGAATCTGGTATATCACTAACATCGGTATTCGTGAATGGAAATATCAGTTAACTCAATTTTTTCGAGTTTTCACGTAAAGGTCTTTGCGAGTGAGATAAGTTTCTAGTTGTTCAGTGGTGTACCTCGCTAAAGTTTTGGGTTTCTAGAGAAATAATTTTCAGTCTATATCTTCGGAATTATACTGCACAGGCGATATTTCTATGCCAGCGATATTGCTATGTGCTTGATATCGAGAAGTATCGCGAAAATGGTATGATATTCTGATAAACCAAGTGAAAATACATTTGTTCTTGTAATTCCAAAGTCTGGAGATGGGTGTAGAAAGTAAGCAAGCAAGAAGGTCATGGCCAGAAACAGTAATGCCCTTGTGACGAGGGGATCCGACCCAGCCTTTGTACAACAGTTCAGAGAGTGACCTCGGTCTGTTGAGAGTGCTCTGGTCACACTTTGGGCCACTGTGTGTGCGGGGGCAGATGACTTGTGACTGTCGGCTGCGGTGGATGACCTACCGAGTGTTTTTACATGCAATGAGTGTTTGTGCACTGCATTATTTCGGCTGTTTAAGCGTTGTGAGCGTGTTTGCAGAGTGTTATACATGCATTATTTCGCCAATTAGTGAGTAGTGAACGTGTCTGTTGCATTACTTTGTGAACATGTCTGTGGCCTGTGCAATGCCAAATTTCGACAGTTTACAACAGTTTACATTTAGTGAGGTTTTTTTTTCGAGCGTTATACATGCATCATTTTGACACTTTACGAGTTGTTTTCGTATCTGCACATCAGTGTACTGCATTATTTCGATGATTTACGAATAGTTTGTAGGTCTGAAGGCTATGTAGTGTTTTGTAGGTTAGTGGAGGTACCCCAATTGACCTTTTTCCCGCCAAAATTTGAACTTCCCGCCGTTTTCTTGGGGAGGGGATGTGGGGGATGTGGGGGTGTTAGGCTATTGGAGGTAGCCCAATCGACCTATTTTCCCGTCAAAATTTGCACTTCCCGCCATGACGTCGTTGCGACGTTACCACATCTATCGGCGCCATCTTGGATCCGCCATCTTGAAAAATTTGGCAACAATGCAGAGTTGGGTGATGGCAGCTTTGTCTTACTTCTTATAACCAACCACCTGTGGCGAGCATAATCCCCTCATGGTGGATAGCGTCAATAATACAAAATTGTTAAGGCTCTCATGGCCACTTGTTGACAAACTGCCTATTGGCTTCTGTCTCGGCTTCTTCGGCCGACGTTCTTTTGATGATTTTACTGACGTTTTGCCAGCACGAGTGGCTGGCATTGTCAAAGCTTCACCCTCCATTGCGAACTGGAGCCGAGCTCGCGGCCGCAGCCCATATGTACCTGGCCTGCCAACGTCCGAGGGCTTCTCTGCAGTCATTTCCAGTGCGGTTCTCCTCTTGCTACCTGCGACAGTCGTTTGCTGCAGCATGGGAAGCCAGGATGCGTTTACCTTACGGCTTTCTTCTTTCTTGTTGAAGCTATTCCCATGTTTTTGTATTTATATAGTTTCTCTGGACGAGCGGGTGTGATAGTGCTTCTCTACAGCCAGAACGCCCGTGTCAGCGTATTTTATTACGTGGTCGGTCTCACTCAGTGCGTGCTCTGCCACGGCTTATTTCTCCACCTGCCCCAACCTGCAATGTCGCTTATGTTCTTTAATCCTGGTGTTGATTGATCGTCCAGTCATTCTGACATAAACTTTCCGGCATGTGCCTGGTATGCGGTATATTCCCGATATTGAAAGTGGGTCCGTTTTCTGCTTTGCGATATAAGACATTCTTTGATCTTCCTTATCGGTTTGAAAAGCGTCCATACGCCGTGTTTGCGCGATTCACGGCAGATTCTGTCCGTCACTCTGGGAATGTATGGCAGAAAGGCCGTCCTCAACATTTCTTTTTCTGATTTATTACTTTTCCGAGTGTTTGGCTGTATTACACTTCTAATATAATATGTGGAGTACCCATTGCTCCTCAGAACACTTTCCAGGTTTTGCATTTCGCCTCTGAGGTACTGCGGCCCATATGTTAGTCCTGCTCGCATTACGAGCTTATTAATCATGCCTCTATTCTGGCTCAGGTGGTGGTTTGGTAGTTTGTACACAAGCTGAATAAGGTGTTTCCGTGTCAGGAAATGATGATGGTGATTACTGCTAGCGGACATTTCAGCAAAGCGAACCGCAAAACATTCGGCAAGTACCACAGGATCAGTCCAGATATTACCATTGACAAGGATGTGCCAGAAACCGCCGTGGGTGGTGGATGGCCGCAGATGCGGCGGAGTTTATTCTATACTTGGGATGATGGGATGTGGGATCGCATTGTTGAGACGTATGGCTCCCAACACTCCTGCTTCCTTTTCTTTATTAAAAACTGCGCTTTCGCCTGAGGTCTCTTGAATGGTATTAAATTATCAATTGGAGGATGGCGTCTGTGGTGTTGAAGCGCCCTGCGGCCCAGCCGGAGGAGTAAGGTATCATTGCTGCTGCGGCATGAGTAATAGCATCGATAGTATCCTGTAGCAATTTGTCGATATCTGTGACACACGACTGCCTGAAAAAGTGTCTGTAGAGGAGAAGGCCTGCCAATCAGGTTTCCGAAGTGACCAATGTGAAGCACGTTCCAGGTGTCTGTGATTGGAGACGCAGACAATCATACGAAAATGGTCGCTGACACAAAGTTCGCCATGGACGCGCCACTCAATCAGGGGTAAGATACTCGGGCTGCAAACTGCGAGATCAATAGCCGAAAACGTTCCATGGCCAAACTGAAATGATTTGTAACTCCAGAAGCCGGCCGGTGTGGCCGTGCGGTTCTAGGCGCTACAGTCTGGAACCGCGCGACCGCTACGGTCGCAGGTTCGAATCCTGCCTCGGGCATGGATGTGTGTGATGTCCTTAGGTTAGTTAGGTTTAAGTAGCTCTAAGTTCTAGGGGACTGATAACCTTAGAAGTTAAATCCCATAGTGCTCAGAGCCATTTGAACCATTTTTGTAGCTCCAGAGCAGGCAGACCTCCAGTTTTGAAAGAATATTTCTAGAGCACAGCATCTGTGAGACAGCATCGCCACCCCACAGAGAATTGGGGGTATTAAAGTCCCCCAATAAGAGGAAGGGGGCAGGGAGCTGTGTCACTAACTCGAACAGCTCGTGATAATGGAAATGCCCATCTAGTGGTACATAAACATTACATATTTTCATCCGAACTGACAGACGCTAACGACCACGGCCTCTAGTGCAGTGGTAAGGAGCACCTCTTATCAGAGAATATGAGGATACATTCCCCACCGAATGCCCTCTCGACATTAACGCGACTGGCACAGTAGGATTTGTAGTTTTTCAGAGCAGGGAGACGTGTTGCTGTAAACTGTGTTTCCTGAAATTCTATGCCAATTACGGAGTAAGTAGCCATAAAATGACGGAGTTCGGTCAAATTGCGATAGCAGCCCTTGCAGTTCCATAGAAGGAGCGTTGGTGTCAGGTGAGAAAAGCAGCGAACGGAAAAGATTACTTCGCTACCTGGTCGTGGCCCACCTGGTAGCGTGACTCATCGTTTGTGTGTATAGGCATGACCATTGCAGGGCTGGGGAGTGGAACATATAGAGCCTTAGAAAGTAGTTTATCTTTCTGGTTATTCTTCCTGTGAAGATTTCCCCATTTTATCCTCCGGGAGCATAGAGGAACATATTTTTCTTTGGCCCATAGCCTGTGTCTCTTGGCCCTTGTCTTGAGAGGTGGACACCTTGACGGGTATCCTCGTCCGTGACAACGCCAGAGGAAGGCTAGGTATCTCTGGCCAATGCCATGGGAACCACTGGTGTTATTGGTGTAGGGGATGAGGGAGCCGACGTTCCCTCCCCCAATTCTAGGACAAACCTTATCATCGCGTGACACGTCGCAAAATTGGAGACAATATTAGTTGGATGAAGTCTTTCAAACTTCTTCCTAGCATCTTGATAAGATAGGCGGTCAATCATTTTATATCCTTGAATTTTCTTTTGCTTCTGGAACGCTGAGCACTGCACTGAACGAGGAGGGTACGGTTCTGGACAGTTGGTCACAAGGGCTGCCTGTCCACATGCCTACAGATAGCCTCATTAGAACAGAGGGAGCACATGTGTCCCAACCTTTGGCATTTAAAACATCTCCTTGGATCCATTGTGGGTGCAGCAAACAAAATGGACTCCACAACGCGCCACATTAGTACAGAGCTCTTCAACAGTTTGTAGTGTAAGGTCCTAGTAGAAGATAAACCCTTAAATTCTGTTGAGCTTATTATGAGGAGACATGGTGACTGGTATATCTCCTAACTTCACACAGGCTTGAAATGCCAATGATTGGTTGTCGTGTGATGTTTTTATCAGCAGAGATCTATTTCTCATCTTCTCTATTGCTGCAGCCTCCCCCAACTCATTTTCCATGTTTTCAACGAAAAACATTGGCTTCATTGTAGCGAAAGAGCCGCCGTCAGAGGGGGAACAAACCAAGAACTCGACAAACTATCCACTTCCATTTCTCCTTACTTCGCTCTCGTCTTGAGGCACGGTAAATGTCAAGAATGCCGTAAGATTGCAAACTTCTGCATTAAAATCACTGTTTCTGACTGTTGAGACGGCTATGTTGGTAAGGCCACCATTAAGTTTGATCCGTTTCATTGTGGATCATTTTCCCCGATATCACTTTGATTGGAGGCTCTCCCCTTGAGCGCCACACCACCAAGGCAAAGGACACCTGGTACAGTAGTTGTTGTTCGGAGTCCCAGTACATCAAAGTGGACAGGCACCTACTCCTTGGCTGATATGGAGAGGTTACAACTCAGGTATCGGCAGTGCGATCCCTGCGTTGTCAGGGGGTTACCATCAAGTGGGTACATGACAACTCCACCATGATGGATTGGCTACAGCATTGGTTTCCGGTGCAGAGGTAGATTCACTTAATTGGCAGGAGCAAAAGGTAGCAGCACAGAGTTAGTGCACCACAGTAAGGCGTCTTTCCCAAACGGCCTGCACTTTGGTAAAATTTGGAAAGTGGAGGTCAAACCCAAAAAGGCGACTAGAACTGATGAGGCAAAAATCGTTAAAAAAGTCAAAAAAGCGAAAGCCTTCAGAAGTTCGAAGAACAGTTACATGAGCAGAGTAAAAACCTTGATCCAAAAAAAGAGAGAGACTCCTATTAATCGCCTCTTTCGACAGGCAAGGAAGGGCCGCGGGTCTATTCTAACCCGCAGGGGGAGTCTACAGACATGTTGAGGTCGAACTGACCGTCACAAGAAGCAGCAAGGATCATCACTGAACAACACAGAATGGCATCCAGTGTCTCTGCCGATTCCAGGACAGCTCACTGCCTTGAAGGGGTGCGGGGAGAAGTATTTTCGCCTCTGGATCCGTGCTGTCAACAAATACACGTTATTTACAGCTTATGTCTTTGATACATATTTACAGATCACAAACGTTGGTAGTAGGGGACAAAGGTGAGAAAATTATTGAGTGTTAGCGAAATTTGCTAGTTTGAACAACGGCAGCAGGGGCCATAACATGATGAACTAATTAGTTATCTGAAGTCAGTTTACACGTCAAGTTCTGTGCTACCTGTTCGTTAATTTCGTGCAAGTGTTTCATTGCGTCCTTACTGAGTGCAGTCACAAAATGTCTGACATTAAGATGAGAAAAGCGCATACTGAATATCATCAATTCCAGGAGAAATAGACGAAGGATTGTTTCTTTGCCATGTTGGCTTGTTGTCTATTGAATTACTGTCCGTTGTGAACGAATATAATATCAGAAGGTACTTGAGCCGTGGCTGGCTCGTATTCTGCTTGGCATTACCTTGGTTGCTATTCTGTGTGTGTGTGTTTTTTTTTCTTTTTTTTTTTGTAAATCTCATTTTGTTCGTTATAGTTCGTTGCAATTGTTCGTGGCGGATGTCCTCTGACGCCCTTCGAGTTCATCATTTTTCCATTAACTCAGTTTTTTTTTATTACAGAGGGCAGCTAATTAGTCTTTCGCGGTTATCGCGATTATGCTGTTACCCTCTCTCTCCGTGAGTCGCAGCGGCAGCGTGTATCGATATTCACACCCTTGTACAATCTTTGGCCTAGCGCTTGCAGTTTCCGGCTGTGCCGTGTGCGAGTAGTTGGTCGGTTGGCGTGGAGCAGCGAGGAAGTCTTCGTGGCACGTGTCTAAACGAGGCCGCTGGCGGCGTCCACTTGCGGTCGGAGTGTGAGGGGCTGTTCCCATTGCTGAGAGGTCTGTGGCTCACTGATCTCGGACACGAAAGTTGAGTCTTTACTTAATGTAGCAGCAAGCCCCAACTGTTCAAGTTGTGTCGTTTGAATTTCGTTGTGGGCTGTTGGGACATTCCCTTGGGCAACAATGTATGTTTTCAAGTTGACGAAATTCTAGCCGCCCTCCTGTGGAGTTTAACTTAACTTGATTATTTTTGAATTGAAGTGCACCAGCGGAATCTTCTGCCTTGTGGCCGTTAACGTTCTGGTTACACGCCCTGACCGTTGACGTAAATTCAGAAAGTGTATTTTCATCGTCGTGGTGTGCCTGTCCAGCACGGCATGTAGTTTGACAGCTGAATGTGTAATTCGTTGTGGGCGCCGATACCTTCTGCGTTGTTCCATTGAACTCCCTGTTGTGTGCTTGTCGGTTGGTCCGTTGACTGTCTGTCGGATGGGTTGCCGTCGGATTGAGAATTGTTGGGCCGACTGCCTGTCTCACCTAAGAGAGCGTTAGTGTTTGAATTCCAGGTCGACAGCTTGGAAACTTCAGAGCGCCGTTTGATTGTTGCCCTTTCTTATTTGTACTTGTTGTTTGTTCGTGTATGGCTTCTAGCCGATTTTAAATTAAAGTTTTGTCCTTAAGGCGTGAGACTGTTTGGGCCTTCAGCCTGATTTAAAGAAATTTTAGGATAAGCCCTTCTGCCTTTTAAAATTCAAATTCCTGTTTTGAGCCTTAAGTTAC
Organism: Schistocerca nitens; assembly: GCF_023898315.1. Lineage (NCBI taxonomy): Eukaryota > Metazoa > Arthropoda > Insecta > Orthoptera > Acrididae > Schistocerca > Schistocerca nitens. The sequence continues at coordinate 286,738,904 of NC_064620.1, forward strand.
TGGCCTTCAGCCGATTTTAAAGTTGTTTTGCCCTTAGGGCGTGAGATTGTTTGGGCCTTCAGCCTAATTTAGAGATATGTTTTAAGATAAGGATTTCTGCCTTTTAAATTTAAATTCTTGTTTTTGAGTCTTAAGTGATTCGCCTTCAGCCGTTTTTAAATTATAGTTGTTTTGCCCTTGAAGCGTGAAACTGAATGGCGCATTTAGCCGGGAATTAAGTTCTAAAATTAATGTTTGGCTTGCTGTGTTTTTAATGTTTTCGTTACTCTTGTATTGTTTGTCAAATGAGTAAAGTAGTATGTTCGAGCGTAACTGACAGCCACTCATTTTGGCCCCTTTCCACAAATTAAACTGTCACGGAATGGACAGTGTCTTGAAATGAGGATATAAGATGAACGTCAACAAAAGCAAAACGAGGATAATAGAATGTAATCGAGTTAACTCGGGTGACGCTGAGGGAATTACATTAGGAAATGAGACACTTAAAGTAGTAAAGGAGTTTTGCTATTTGAGGAGCAAAGTAACTGATGATGGTCGAAGTAGAGAGGATATAAAATGAAGACTGGCAATGGCAAGGAAAGCATTTCTGAAGAAGAGAAATTTGTTAACATCGAGTATAGATTTGTGTCAGGAAGTCGTTTCTGAAAGTATTTGTATGGAGTGTAGCCACGCATGGAAGTGAAACATAGACGATAAGTCGTTTGGACAAGAAGAGAATAGCTTTCGAAATGTGGTGCTACAGAAAAATGCTGCAGATTAGATGGGTAGGTCACATAACTAATGAGGAGGTATTAAATAGAATTGGGGAGTAGAGGAGTTTGTGGCACAACTTGAGTAGAAGGGATCGGTTGGTAGGACAAGTTCTGAGGCATCAAGGGATCACCAATTTAGTATTGGAGGGCAGAGTGGAGGGTAAAAATCGTAGAGGGAGACCAAGAGATGAATACACTAAGCAGATTCAGGATGTAGGCTGCAGTACGTACTGGAAGATGAAACAGCTTGCACAGGATAGAGTAGCATGGAGAGCTGCATCAAACCTGTTTCAGAACTGAAGACCACAACAACAACAAACTATCTGTGCTGTCCTGCGGGTATAGCAGAGATCTCAGTACTTTTCTACAAAATGCGTTGATCAACGCAGCTTCCAGGGAAGTTACAGAAAGACGAAGATATTTTAATTTCCAGTTTGAACGAGCAACAAAATGTTTGCCAAGCCGAGGCAACAGTGTGAATTCTGTTAATGCTAGTTTTACTATAAACAGAAAAATTGCGAAATTGTTAAAGACTTTTGCTGAAGGCGAACTTGTAAAGGAGTGTCTCTTACACCAAGCAGAATTGCCATTCCTGGCAAGGAAAAAGATTTCGAAGGAGTAAGTCTATCAATACGAACCGCACGACCGCTACGGTAACAGGTTCGAATCCTGCTTTGGGCATGGATGTGTGTGATGTCCTTAGGTTAGTTAGGTTTAAGTAGTTCTAAGAGACTGATGACCACAGCAGTTAAGTCCCATAGTGCTCAGAGCCATTTTTGATAAGAGCACTGATTTGTCAGACAGGTCAGTTAGCAATTTTCGTCCATGGTGTAGATAAGGAGTGCAACATAAAGAAGGAATTAGTATTGGAGCCATTAAAAGGAACGTCTTCGTACACGACTGTAAGGGGAGGAGAGCTACACGGTGCTCGTTTCAGGAAAGCTGGGCAGGAGCGGAAATGATTAGCCAAGAAGTTAGCACAACAAACAGAAGATTTACTTAACTTTTATTTCTCCAAACGTATGAAGACTCATTACAATTAATTTAGCAAGAAACAGTCCAGTTATCACAATGTCAACCAGGATGAGACACACTGACCTAAAGCATGAACTATTGGGTCGAAGCTGCTAAAAGATGGCATCTTCATAGGTTCACGTAGCTTAGTGGCTCAGAGTGCAAGGGAGCTGAGCAGCTGCCGCCGGCCGTCCTACACTGTAGTGGCAGAAGGCGCCCGTAGGCCAGGTCTGCAGAAGGCGTGGCTCAGTGGGCGCGCGCTATTGGACCCACCAGATCCTGCGCGATCGCTATCTGAGTCTAACGGAAACTTACAATATCATTACTATGATGCCCTTGGGATGGTATCAATACGTGATACCACAACTACTGCTGAAGACATTTTTAAGGAGTGAAAAAATCATCGAAACAGTCTGCAGTAGTCTGTTGTGTCCTGCCTACTCGCCGAATATGGGGTGCCTAGGAAACCTGCTTGCTCAGATCGCTAGACAAAAATTCAAACAATTTTTATTACAGTAAGATAAATGACAATACTTTGAGAGTTTACAATGGTGTCGCAAGCAAATGGTGACAGACCAATAAGTCTCTTCAGTATACCCAATTCCAATACAGTGAAACAATAAATTTCCTAAGTCGGTTTGACTTCAACGGGGCTGCGGCTAGGTGGTGCGGTGCTTATGTTCTCTTCGGCTAGGTGGTGCTAAGGTCTCTTTGTCGTCCTATAAAGGGATCTGTCAGGATACTAGTGGCGGATATCGTCTCACAGCTCTCTCTACATCTACATTTACATACATACTCCGCAATCCACCATACGGTGCGTGGCGGAGGGTACCTCGTACCACAACTAGCATCTTCTCTCCCTTTTCCACTCCCAAACAGAACGAGGGAAAAATGACTGCCTATATGCCTCTGTACGAGCCCTAATCTCTCTTATCTTTGTGGTCTTTCCGCGAAATATAAGTTGGCGGCAGTAAAATTGTACTGCAGTCAGCCTCAAATGCTGATTCTCTGAATTTCCTCGGTAGCAATTCACGAAAAGAACGCCTCCTTTCCTCTAGAGACCCACCCGAGTTCCTGAAGCATTTCTGTAACACTCGCGTGATGATCAAACCTACCAGTAACAAATCTAGCAGCCCGCCTCTGAATTGCTTCTATGTCCTCCCTCAATCCGACCTGATAGGGATCCCAAACGCTCGAGCAGTACTCAAGAATGTCGTATTAGTGTTTTATAAGCGGTCTCCTTTACAGATGAACCACACCTTCCCAAAATTCTACCAATGAACCGAAGACGACTATCCACCTTCCCCACAACTGCCATTACATGCTTGTCCCACTTCATATCGCTCTGCAGAGTTACGCCCAAATATTTAATCGACGTGACTGTGTCAAGTGCTACGCTACTAATGGAGTATTCAAACATTACGGGCTTCTTTTTCCGGTTCACCTGCATTAATTTACATTTATCTATATTTAGAGTTAGCTGCCGTTCTTTACATCAATCACAAATCCTGTCCAAGTCATCTTGTATCCTCCTACAGTCACTCAACGACGACACCTTCCCGTACACCACATCAGCTATCCACCCTATCCAAAAGATCATTTATGTAGATAGAAAACAGCGGACCTACCACACTTCCCTGGGGCACTCCAGATGATACCCTCACCTCCGATGAACACTCACCATCGAGGACAACGTACTGAGTTCTATTACTTACTGTTCTAACGTTCTTGCCCATCTTGCCGGCGCTTGACTTTACACCAGAACATTCCTCCCGCCCTCCAAAGCAAAGGACTATCGTCATATAGGAACGACGGTGGAGGCAGGAGTATGGATGCTACACTGGAGTGGAAGCTGTGGCTGCAGGTGATGGCAGGCTTCTGGTCGTACCCCGCCATCCGGCCTTCCCTCTGGTGGAAACGTCCCCTGGAAAACGACAAGAAGGGTATGCGTCCATCTCCTGAGGCCCATAACCAGATGTCGAAGGCGTCGGATGCTCCATTTATGACATGGTCTTGTGACTAGATTTTTGTGAGTGGACACAATTCTTAAGTTTGTTCCGATGCAAACTCAAGGATTGCACATCTCCTTTCTTGCCACAAGCGTAATACTGTGCTTGTTGGGATGGCAGTCTTGGTGTTTGTGGTGTGAATAGCACTGCGGGCATGACTTAATTACGCTTGCCTGTTTAGAGAGCTGTTTACACGGCATGGAGAATTGTTTATGCAGCATGACGTGCGCAAGCTGTCGCTGCCTAATGGACCGGTCGCAAGCAAGAGAAGACTCGATGCGACAGATTGCTGCCTGCTCAAACTTATCGGCCGATATGGCACATCAATCATACTGATCTAGAATTTGCTCTATCTGCTGAAATGGTGGATCGGGCTGTTTCAAAATCTGTTCTCTAAGCCTGACATTAGTTACATATTACACGACTACATCACGCAACATAACATCTGAATATAGAACACCACAAGCACATTTGAATTTGCATTTCCTCTTCATACCCTGCAAATCTGTTACCCACTCGTGATAAGTTTGCTCTGACCGTTTCTTCCAATTAAAGAATTGGTATCTAGCTGCTAGCACATTTACTTATTGATCGTAATAGTTAGCTAGCGAATCTACAACCTGATCATACGAAAGTTCACTCGGAGTGGCGTTAGGAATCAATTCTTGAATGAGTCTAAACACTGCACTTCCTACCGTGAACAATAGATAGGGCAGTTCCACAGTACCTGATAGGTTATGAGCAATTACGTTGGCTTCAAACTGTTCCTACCACTCAAGCCATTCCTCTTCTTGTTCATGAAACTGGCGAAAAGGCGGTATAGCAGAGTCAACTTGTTGCAATTTGTTCTGATGGAGCAACTGTGATGGTCAGTTCAGAGGAAGTTTTTATTAAGATATTAAATAAAAATCTGCTGAATTCAGTATTGAGAAAACCAATTTAACAATTCTTCATCGCATTATTCACGAAAAAAGTTCGTGAGCAGCCCACGCTTTTAAGTAAATTAGTGAAGCCCGCCCGGTTAGTCGTGCAGTCTAATGCCCTGCTTTTCGGGCGGGAAGGTGTGCTGGTCCCCGGCACGAATCCACCTGGTGGATTAGTGTCGAGGTCCGGTTTGCCGGCCAGTCTTTGGATGGTTTTTAAGGCAGATTTTCCATCTGCTTTGGCGAATGTGGGCTGGTTCCCCTTATTCCACCCCAGTAACACTATGTCGGCGATTGCTGTGCAGTCACTTTCTCCACGTACGCGTACACCATAATTACTCTACCACGCAAACATTGGGCTTACACTCGTCTGGTGTGAGACATTCCTGGGGGGTCCACTGGGGGCCGAACCGCACATTAACTCTGGGTTCGGTGTGGGGTGGCAATGGGGTGAGTGGACTGCTGTAGCCTGTTGTTGGGTTGAGAACCACTGACGGCTACGGCGGGGACGAAGCCACTCCGTCGTTTCTGGGTCCCCACTTCCATACAGAACAATACAATACAATACAATACAAGTTAGTGAATCAAGCTTGTTGATCACCACAGGTTGGCCGCGCCTGCCCTACAGCATGCGAGGTCTTTTTGCCTGTGATATGGTGTCAGCTGTAATCGAGGGTGCCAACTCGAAATCTCAATCCAGCTTCCTATAATTGTTTACCGACGGTTCGTGGTGACACTGTTTGTAACCTCTGCTCAGATTTCAGTTTTTGCCATCCGTTCGCTAGAGTGAGTCGAACAATCCTACGATCTTCTCATGGTGTACTCCTTCTGGATGAAAGCATGTCTACCCTTCTTACCACACTAGTATCCCTACTTCATTTCGTCGCCACTCTTTCTGCAGTCACTACACTACAGCCGAGTCCCTATCGACAATTTGGAAGCGGTGATATGACTCTTTTGAAGTTTGCTGAAGTGCAGTAGCTTATCGAAAGTATATGGACAGCTATTAGTGGACGTTACTATGAAGTGTGTCCATCCTTCGCCTTTATGACAGCTTGAGGTTAATACATGTAAGCATAGTCAGTAACGAAATATGGCTACAGGTCTCAACTACTGCAAAAACAAGTAGTTCCTACAGAACGTGAGAGGTTGATCACTGATACAAGCATATGGGAAGCTGAAGTATCAGCTAGAGGAGAATAAGCAGCAGCAGAAAAAAATGGTTTAAATGGTTCTGAGCACTATGGGACTTAACATCTGAGGTCATCAGTCCCCTAAGGACATCACACATATCCATGCCCGAGGCAGGATTCGAACCTGCGACCGTTGCAGCAGTGCGGTTCAGGACTGAAGCACCTAGAACCGCTCGGCCACACTGGCCGGCAACAGCAGAAGTAGAAGCGCACTGCAGGGATAAGGTAATTGTTAATTGTTTGTATAGTAACATTCAAAACAATTGCAATTTTGAAATTGTAAGAATTTTAAAAAAAAGTTTGGTTTAGGAAAATTTTATAGATGTAGTCAAGCAGCATATAGTTTCGAAGCTTTCAAACAACTGAATAAATTGGTGTGCTTTCAGGTCTGTAATTTAAAAGAACATTATTTATGCATTATCAGTCTCGTAGTTATCAGCAAATCAAATCTACCAGTAATTCGCCATACAAGAAAGTTCGACCAGTTACCAGTAACAAGAGCGTACATTTTCAGTCAAAATTTAACAAAAAGGGGGGTTGAGAAATGAATATATTCTGATATTTAAAGAGCATTTTGTTTTTGAAGTCAGTTAACAGAGAAAAATGTAATCAATGACAAGCGACAGTGGAATATTACATCTTGTTGGCTGGCCTGTAGATGGGAGCACCCAGCGTGTAGCTCAAGACTACGCGTTGGCGATTCACTTTCGGATCTCTCAAACCACGAAGACTATATATTCCTCACAAACAGTGAACTTTACGACCTATGTTAGAGGCTCTTGCTACTCCACTGTGTACGTGAACACTCAGTGCCAGGCTTTCGCCAGTGTGGTGCCTAGCATGAGTTCCATTGTGGGTGACCAAATCATTTTTGGAGAAGAGCGGGACAAAATCAGCTGGTTCCTAAATTTACCCCGTTTTTTCTAATTTTTAAATATTTTTTCTTAATACGGTTTGTTAACCGACGATAGCGTATTCGCTATTAATGAAAAGGATGAAAACAAATTTGCTCTGATATATTTTCACAATATCTGTTTAATTAGCGATATTTAATACACAAAATAAAAATTTTATTATGATATTTCAAAATATTACAGCCATGGAAATATTCATAAAGTAAAATTAGTATAAGCTGTAAATATTAGCGAGCGCTCATAGATGGCGTTGATTGTCCATGGAGAAAAGATCATTTTTGACTGCTTACACGCTTCTTGGTCATGTTTTTGTTCTTTGAGACAGTAGTAAAATTTTACAAAGTAGATTTCGTGTTTGTACAGGTTCATTAGTATTCCTTCAAGGAGGCCCATGTCCATTCTGTTCCTTTCATCAGTCCAGTGCATATTCAAGAATGAAAATACCTATTCTACGTTGGCATTACGGGCTGGTATTCCAAACAAATAGTTTGTAGTTGAGACTGTCAGAGTACTGCTGAAGTTGGTCCTTTTAAAAATGAATAGTCATCTATTTCAATTTTTCCCCCTTGAAATAAGTTCTCTTCACCGCTTTCTCATTTTGGCACTCTGCCGCCAAAGTACCGCTTAAAATAAATTACTGTTTTCGTGCATGAGACTATGGAGCTTAGAGAAATAAGCTAAAATGTATTGCATGGCTCAGCGTGTTGGTTATAGTGGGACAGCAACTCATTTTGGATTGTGATACAAAAGACAGCCAGAGTTGCAACTAAAGCGGATGTCTGTTTAGTTGGTGACCAGTTGCGGACTATGTCCATTATCAAACCAACCTATGTATAAAAGTCAAAATTACAATATATCCAACCACATGTTTACATTAAATACTAGTGCAAAGCATAAATGGAGAGCATAATGCAACCAGTACATACCAATGTTTAAGTAAAGTGTCTGCCTCAAATAGCAGAAAATAAAGTGGGTACATACGTGTATGATCCCAACTAAAGTTAATTAACGAATGATACTAGTCACATTGACAACTACTAGGAAACCTGGGAGAGGTGGCGCCTTCTTCGGAGCGTAATTCTTATTTCGGGGAAGGCTGTTTCCATAGCAAATCCCAGTCTTAAAAAGAAGCAGTGTACAAAAAGAATTACATAACATACGTGACACACACACACACACACCCCCCTGCGGGTCCGGGGATTAGAATAGGCCCGAGGTATTCCTGCCTGTCGTAAGAGGCGACTAAAAGGAGTCCATCCCCCTCACGGGGGGTAGTTAGCGCCTGCGGTTTCACGACCTATAATCGTGGTTTTTCACTTCTCGTTTCTTCCTTCCTTTTGTTGGTTCCTTTCTTTGCTCTTCTCCACTTCACTGTCTTCCTTACTCTTTCCCTTGACTCCTCCTTGCCTTCTCATTGCCTTTTTCTCCTTGCCTTCTCATTGCCTTCTTCTCCTTGCCTTCTCCTTGCCTCCTTCTCCTTGCTTTCTCATTGCCTTCTTCTCCTTGCCTTCTCTGGTCTCCGCCTCGGCGTTTGAGACAGTCTGTCCTCTTTCTCCCTCTCTCTTCTTTTTCCTCTTCTTCCTTCCTCCCTGTGCGTGTCTGAAGGCCGACCCACGCGTTCGCACGCGTAGCCGGTGACGGGGTAACGCGTAAGTCCCCGCCCTGGGTAGACATGTAAGGCACGCGCGTACCCCCTGGTAAAGGCCAGGCCCGGGGAGGGGTGATTGCCTGAGCTGATACCTTCTGACCATGCCGATTGGTCCCTCCGTCTGTTTCTCGGGAGGTGTGACCTGAGGTGTAAACATTCACCTAAGGCGGGAGTGCCCTCTGAGAGGGTCCCCACAAGGAAGGAGCGCGCCATCGGAGACGCTGGCAATCATGGGGGATTCCTCCGCAATGGATTCTACTCCATCGCTTTCGACTTCGACCCACAAACGGAAACGTGACCAGCCAACAGTGACAAAAATACTACCGCCTGCCCCACAGTTCCTCGTAGTTTCTCGATCTGAGGACGGAAAGGATTTTTCCTCTGTCAACCCTTTAGTTATCCAGAAGGGCGTAGATGCCATAGCCGGATCTGTCAAATCTTGTACCAGGTTGCGTAACGGTACCTTATTACTAGAAACTGAGAGTGCCTTTCAGGCACAAAAACTGCTTCGGGCCACACTCTTGTACACGTTCCCTGTCCAGGTGGAGGCCCACCGCACTTTGAATTCGTCTCGTGGTGTAGTCTATAGTAGCTCTCTCGACGGATTGACTGACGAGGAGCTTCAATCTTTCCTCGCTGAGCAGGGCGTGACGGCTGTCCATCGGGTCATGAAAAAGGTCAACAATGACCTTGTACCGACCCGGACACTTTTCTTAACCTTCTATAGTGTTAAGCTGCCATCGCGCATCAAGGCGGGCTACGAGGTTATTTCTGTTCGCCCCTATGTCCCGACACCTACGCGCTGCTACCAGTGTCAGCGTTTCAATCACACTCGACAGTCTTGTTCCAATGCGGCTAAATGTGTCACTTGTGGCAGGGATGCCCATGAGGGTGACTGTCCACCTCCGTCTCCTCGTTGTGTGAACTGTCAGGGTGACCATGCCGCATCCTCCCGCGACTGTCCTGTCTATAAGGAAGAACGCTGTATCCAGGAAATTCGAGTCAAAGAGAAAGTGTCCACCTCGGCTGCTCGCACGCTATTGGCTAGTAGGACGCCCACGCTGCTCCCAGCGGGGAAATACAGCACTGTCCTCGCCTCTCCTCGGACTACCCGGGAGGTAGCAACCCAGACATGCGATCTGACCTTCAGCACCACGGTCGTCCGTTCGGCCAGTGCTAAGGTCGCGCGGTCGACGTCTCCTCTTCCTCCCATCACCCCACAGACACCAGCCACTTCCTCAGCTTCTGCTCAGTCGAAGACCCCGAAGTCAGATGCACGGGCCTTCAAGAAGGAACCATCCCGTGCAGACTTCCTCCGTCCCTCGACCTCCCAGCCTTCGACCGGTACTTCCACCAAACGTCCCTCTAAAAAGGCGCATAGGAAGCACAGTTCTCCTTCTCCGCCGCGGCGCCTTTCTTCTCCTGCGCCACCCAGCGGTTGCCGCCCCAGGCCGTCATCCGTTTCGCCTGGCCGCACCGCTGGTAGCCGAACATCTGGCCGTTCACCGGCGGAGGAAGCTCCCCCTCCCGGCCATCCTCCTGAGATGGCCGATGACCCTATAGACCCCATGGACGATGACTGTCCGCCTCCTGCTAGCGGCGGCAGTGCTCGCTCGAAGCCAGGCCCTAAGCGGCCTTCGAGGTGACCCCTTCTCTCATCTTCCTTTTCTTACGATGGCACTTATTAACTGGAATATTCGCAGCGTTCGCTCCAACCGAGAGGACTTGAAGTTGCTGCTCCGCTCGCATCGTCCGCTCGTCGTAGCCCTCCAGGAAACGAAGCTACGCCCATGCGATCAAATTGCCTTGGCACACTACAGCTCTGTGCGTTTTGACCTACCCCCTGTGGTAGGTATCCCAGCTCATGGAGGGGTTATGTTGCTGGTCCGGGATGATATTTACTACGATCCCATCACGTTGCACACCGGCCTGCAGGCAGTTGCCATCCGCATTACTCTCCCCACCTTTACGTTTTCCTTTTGTACCGTTTACGCTCCATCGTCATCTGCCGTTACCAGGGCAGACATGACGCAACTTATTGCTCAGCTACCTGCACCATTTTTGTTAACTGGAGACTTCAATGCCCACCATCCTCTTTGGGGCTCTCCAGCATCCTGCCCGAGGGGCTCCTTGTTAGCAGACCTTTTCAACCAGCTCAATCTTGTCTGCCTCAATACTGGCGCCCCTACTTTTCTTTCGGACACATCTCATACCTATTCCCATTTAGACCTCTCTATATGTACTCCCCAACTTGCACGCCGGTTTGAGTGGTATGCACTTGCTGATACATATTCGAGCGACCACTTCCCGTGTGTTATCCATCTCCTGCAGCATACTCCCTCTCCGTGCTCCTCTCGTTGGACCATCTCCAAGGCAGACTGGGGCTCTTCTCTTCCAGGGCGACCTTTCAGGATCAAACCTTCACATGCTGCGATCGTCAGGTCGCACACCTCACGGAAGTCATTCTTGCTGCTGCTGAATATTCCATCCCTCACCCTACTTCTTCTCCACGTCGCGTACCGGTCCCCTGGTGGACCGCAGCATGTAGGGACGCTATACGTGCTCGTCGACGTGCTTTACGCACCTTTAAACGCCACCCTACAGTGGCGAATTGTATTAATTATAAACGATTACGTGCTCAGTGTCGTCGTATTATTAAAGAAAGCAAGAAAGCCAGCTGGGCTGCTTTCACCAGCACCTTAAACAGTTCTACTCCTTCTTCTGTTGTCTGGGGTAGCCTGCGCCGGCTATCTGGCACTAAGGTCCACTCCCCAATTTCTGGCTTGAAGGTCGCGAATGAAGTCCTTGTGGCCCCTGAGGCTGTCTCCAATGCCTTCGGCCGCTTTTTCGCCGAGGTTTCGAGCTCCGCTCATTACCACCCTGCCTTCCTCCCCCGCAAACAGGCCGAGGAGGCTAGGCCACGTGACTTCCGCTCCTCGAATTGTGAAAGTTATAATGCCCCATTCACCATGCGGGAACTCGAAACCGCACTTGGCCGATCACGGTCCTCCGCTCCAGGGCCTGATTCTATTCATATTCAGATGCTGAAGAACCTTTCTCCTGCGGGTAAAGGTTTTCTTCTTCGTACATACAATCGCATCTGGATTGAGGGACATGTTCCCGCATGCTGGCGCGAGTCTATTGTTGTCCCGATTCCTAAGCCGGGGAAGGACAAGCACTTGCCTTCCAGTTATCGACCTATCTCGCTTACCAGCTGTGTCTGTAAAGTGATGGAGCGAATGGTTAACTCTCGATTGGTTTGGCTGCTCGAGTCTCGCCGCCTACTTACCAATGTACAATGTGGATTTCGAAGGCGCCGCTCTGCTGTCGACCATCTGGTTACCTTGTCGACCTTCATCATGAATAACTTCTTGCGGAAGCGCCCGACCGCGGCTGTGTTCTTTGATTTGGAGAAGGCTTACGACACCTGTTGGAGGGCGGGCATTCTCCGCACCATGCATACGTGGGGCTTTCGCGGTCGCCTCCCTCTTTTTATTCGTTCCTTTTTAATGGATCGACAGTTTCGGGTACGTGTGGGTTCTGTCCTGTCCGACACCTTTCGCCAGGAGAATGGGGTGCCACAGGGCTCAGTTTTGAGCGTCGCTCTCTTCGCCATCGCGATCAATCCAATAATGGATTGCCTCCCAGCTGATGTATCAGGCTCCCTTTTCGTGGACGATTTTACCATCTATTGCAGCGCGCAGCGTACGTGTCTCCTGGAGCGCTGTCTTCAGCGTTCTCTTGACCGTCTTTACTCCTGGAGTGTCGCCAATGGCTTCCGTTTTTCTGCCGAGAAGACGGTCTGTATTAACTTCTGGCGCTACAAAGAGTTTCTCCCACCGTCCTTACGACTCGGTCCCGTTGCTCTCCCACTCGTGGAGACAATCAAATTTTTAGGCCTTACCTTTGACAGGAAACTTAGCTGGTCTCCACATGTCATATTTGGCCGCCCGTTGTACCCGTTCTTTAAATGTCCTCCGTGTTCTCAGTGGTATGTCGTGGGGAGCGGATCGAACCGTCCTACTTCGTCTATATCGGTCGATCGTCCGCTCCAAGCTGGATTATGGGAGCTTCGTATACTCCTCTGCACGGCCATCCATCTTACGCCGCCTCAACTCCATACAACATCGGGGTTTACGACTTGCGATCGGAGCATTTTATACCAGTCCCGTAGAGAGTCTTCATGCTGACGCTGGCGAATTGCCACTCACCTACCGGCGCGATATACTGCTTTGTCGGTATGCCTGTCGGCTACTGTCAATGCCCGACCATCCTTCTTATCGTTCCTTTTTTGACGACTCTCTTGACCTTCAATACGGGTTGTATGTCTCTGCCTTGCTACCCCCTGGAGTTCGCTTTCGTCGCCTCCTTCAACACCTTCATTTTTCACTCCCTGCAACCTTTCGAGTGGGCGAGAGCCGCACGCCACCTTGGCTCCAGGCTCAGGTCCGCGTTCACCTCGACCTCAGCTCGCTCCCAAAAGAGGTCACCCCCGGTTCGGTCTACCACTCCCGTTTTTTGGAACTTCGTTCGAAGTTCAACAACATGACTTTCATTTATACAGATGGCTCTAAGACCAATGACGGGGTCGGGTGTTCCTTTATTGTCGGGGCACAAAGTTTCCAATACCGGCTCCATGGCCATTGTTCGGTCTTCACAGCTGAGCTCTTTGCCCTCTACCAGGCTGTTCTGTACATCTGCCGCCACCGACATTCTGCTTATGTCATCTGCTCAGATTCCCTGAGCGCCATCCAGAGCCTCAGTGATCCGTACCCGGTTCACCCTTTCGTACACCGGATCCAACGCTCTCTTCAGCAGCTGGTGGACGTCGGTACGCCGGTTAGCTTTATGTGGGTTCCTGGCCATGTCGGTATCCCTGGGAACGAAGCTGCAGATGCCGCGGCCAAGGCTGCGGTCCTCCAGCCTCGGACAGCTTCTTGTTGTGTCCCTTCGTCCGATTTTAGCAGGGTCATTTGTCGGCGCGTTGTGTCGCTGTGGCATGCCGATTGGGCTGCACTTACCGACAACAAGCTTCGGGCCTTAAAACCTCTTCCCGTGGCTTGGACGTCCTCCTCACGCCCTTCTCGGCGGGAGGAGGTCGTTTTAGCAAGGTTAAGAATTGGACACTGCCGGTTCAGCCATCGCCATCTGCTGACGGCTGCGCCGGCGCCGTTCTGCCCATGTGGGCACTTGCTGACGGTTCGTCACATTTTAATGTCCTGTCCCGATCTTAAAACACTGCGCCTCGATCTTAACCTGCCTACTACTTTAGATGCCATTTTAGCGGATGACCCACGAGCAGCTGCTCGTGTTCTTTGTTTTATCAATTTGACAAACCTCGCTAAGGACATTTGATGATGTTTTTTAATCCTATGCCTGTCAGTCTGTCTTTTATTGTGTTTTCCCTTTTAGTTGTTGTTGTCAACTTGTGCCTCGCGGTGCATTCTTAGAGTAGTCAGGGCGCTAATGACCATTGAAGTTGTGCGCCCGAAAACCACAAAAAAAAAACACACACACACACACACACACACACACACACACACACACACACACACACACACACACATATATATATATATATATATATATATATATATATAATGTGTGTGTGTGTGTGTGTTTTATAAATGTGCTTACCTACACTAATAAAATATGTAATACTAAGGTCTAATTTAGAGATCCAAAGACGGTAAAATTTACATGCTGTAAGGCATGAAAATATCAACAAATCGTCCGGAACTACAACGTAACATTGTTACGTTGCATCCTAAATAGCGTTGCCATTTTATAGCACAAACTGTGGCAAAGATGCCAAACATGAGCATAAACCGTAAAGAAATGTTAAAAATTTTAAATACACGTCATTAAAATATATGCAAAAGTTTAATCATTTTTACATTTTTTGAAACGATATTTGACCAGTCCACGTCGTGCAATAGAGATGCAAGAGTAGGATAACATGCAGATTAAATAAAGTAAACTGTAATAGTACACTACTGGCCATTAAAATTGCTACATCACGAAGAAGGCGTGCTACAGTCGCGAAATGTAACAGACAGGAAGATGATGCTATGATATGCAAATAATTAGCTTTTCAGAGCATTCACACAAGGTTGTCACCGGTGGCGACACCTACAACGTGCTGACATGAGGAAAGTTTCCAAGCGATTTCTCATACACAAACAGCAGTTGACCGGCGTTGCCTGGTGAAACGTTGTTGTTATGCCTCGTGTAAGGAGGAGAAATGCGTACTATCACGTTTCCGACTTTGATAAAGGTCGGATTGTAGCCTATCGCGATTGCGGTTTATCGTATCGCGACATTGCTGCTCGCGTTCGTCGAAATCCAATGACTGTTAGCAGAATATGGAATCGGTGGGTTCAGGAGGGTAATACGGAACGCCGTGCTGGATCCCAACGGCCTCGTATCACTAGCAGTCGAGATGACAGGCATCTTAACCGCATGGTTGTAACGGATCGTGCAGCCACGTCTCGATCCCTGAGTCAACAGATGGGGACGTTTGCAAGACAACAACCACCTGCACGAACACTTCGACGACGTTTGCAGCAGCATGGACTGTCAGCTCGGAGACCATGGCTGCGGTTACCCTTGACGCTGCATCACAGACAGGAGCGCCTGCGATGGTGTACTCAACGACGAACCTGGATGCACGAATGGCAAAATGTCATTTTTTCGGATGAATCCAGGTTCTGTTTACAGCATCATGATGGTCGCATCCGTGTTTGGCGACATCGCGGTAAACGCACATTGGAAGCGTGTATTCGTCATCACCATATTGACGTATCACCCGGCGTGATGTATGGGGTGCCATTGGTTACACGTCTCGGCCACCTCGTGTTCGCATTGACGGCACTTTGAACAGTGGACATTACATTTCAGATGTGTTACGACCCGTGGCTCTACGCTTCATTCGATCCCTGCGAAACCCTACATTTCAGCAGGATAATGCACGACCGCATGTTGCAGGTCCTGTACGGGCCTTTCTGGATACAGTTAATGTTAGACTGCTGCCCTGACCAGCATATTCTCCAGATCTCTCACCAATTGTATGTCACGTTTGGAGCAACTGGCTCGTCACAATACGTCAGTCACTTCTCTTGATGAACTGTGGTATCGTGTTGAAGCTGCATGGGCAGCTGTACCTGTACACTCCATCCAAGCTCTGTTTGACTCAGTGCCCATGGGTACCAAGGCCACTATTACGGCCCGAGGTGGTTGTTCTGGGTACTGATTTCTCAAGATCTTTGCACCCAAATTGCGTGAAAATGTAATCATGTCAGTTATAGTATATTTGTCCAATGAATACCCGTTTATCACATGCATTTCTTCTTGGTGTAGCAATTTTAATGGCCAGTAGTGTATAAACAGCATCTGGACAATCAATACAATTACGACGAAAAGACCTGTGTAAGGGAGAGGGGGGTGGGAAGGGAGAGCGCGAGGTAAAGGGAGAGGGCGAAAAGAAAACGGTACGGAAAGCATGTGGAGGAGATAGATGTGAGGAAAGGGTTCGACAGTGGGCGGAAGAACCCTTTTATACACTATGTACATTGGTCCATTTTTTTTCGAAAAATGTAAAAATAACGCCTGTGGATATCTTTTAAAGGCACGTTCTTAAACATTTGTTTGCAGGTTTATGCTCATGTTTGGAGTCTTTGGCATAGTTGTGCTACAAAATGGCAACGCTATGTAGGCTACAATAGAGCAATGTTACGTTTTGGTTCTATGATTTATTAACGTCTTACCCTCTCTGTATCTCTAAGTTATACCTTAGCATCACATTGTATTTCATTTGTGCAGATAAGCGCTCTTACAAAACATACTTGCCACATATGTTATGCAATCGTTTTGTATACAGCTTGTTTTTAAAATTGTGAATTGCTATGGAAATCTTTCCCGGAACAAAAGAATCACGGCCACCTCGCTTAGGGTTCCTAACAGCTGCCAACTTGACCAGTATCATTCGTTAACGAACGTTAGTTGGAGCTGTACACATATATACCCACTTCATTTACTGCTATTTTGGTATGTACCGGTTGCAATATGCTATCCATTAATGCTTTGCACTCATATTTAAAACATGTTTGATTAAATCGCAATTTTGACTTCTGTACATAGGTTGGTTTGAGAATGGAGGTAGACCGAAACCGGTTATCGACTAAATAAACGTCCATTTTAGTTGCAACTCCGGCTGTCTATTTTTGCATCATAAAAAGTATTAATTTATCGTGTCGTGTTCGTTTAGTTGATCGAAATATCCAAGAGCTAATTGAAATTTATAAAATACATTTAAAAACTGAATTCCATTACTTTGAGAGCCCCGAAACAATTTTTCCGGACACAGTATGTTATGTTAAGAAACCGGAACAATCCTGGCTGCTGCACAAAATCAATAATAGTGACGCTGAGCTGTCATATCTGAAGACTCGCCTCTAACAACAAAACAGTACACTGTCACGGTTGACACCATTTTATATTGCCCCCAAATGGACGCCTGAGAAAACAACTTACCGATCTGTTGGGTTACTACCACCTGTCTGGGACCAACCACCGACTGTTTTTCGCACAAGTGTCCTTGCACTCATGGCGTCCTCCCCAACGGAACACGAGTGACTAAAATGATGACACTACAACAGGTGATTGGTTTCGCTCACGTGACGTCCTTCATCGCTACTTTTGAGAGGCCTCATTGGAAATCATCGTATTGTGTTGTTTCCATGTACACTACTGGCCACTAAAATTGCTACACCACGAAGATGACGTGCTACAAATGCGAAATTTAACCGACAGGAAGAAGATGCGGTGATACGCAAATGATTAGCTTTTCAAAGCATTCACACAAGGTTGCCGCTGGTGGCGACACCTACAACGTGCTGACATGAAGAAAGTTTCCAAGCGATTTCTCATACACAAACAGCAGTTGACCGGTGTTGCCTGGTGAAACGTTGTTGTGATGCCTCGTGTAAGGAGGAGAAATGCGTACTATCACGTTTCCTACTTTGATAAAGGTCGGATTGTAGCCTATCGCGATTGCGGTTTATCGTATCGCGACATTGCTGCTCGCGTTGGTCGAGATCCAATGACTGTTAGCAGAATATGGAATCGGTGGGTTCAGGAAGGTAATACGGAACGCCGTGCTGAAAATGTTTGACTGCTGCCCTGGCCAGCATATTCTCCAGATCTCTCACCAATTGGAAACGTCTGGTCAATGGTGGCCGAGCAACTGGCTCGTCACAATACGCCAGTCACTACTCTTGATGAACTGTGGTATCGTGTTGAAGCTGCGTGGGCAGCTGTACCTGCACACGCTATCCAAGCTCTGTTTGACTCAATGCCCAAGCGTATGAAGGCCGTTATTACTGCCAGAGGTGGTTGTTCTGGGTACCAGTTTCTAGAGATCTATGCACCCAAACTGCGTGAAAATGTAATCACATGTCAGTTCTAGTATATTTGTCCAATGAATACCCGGTTATCTCTGAATTTCGTCTGGGTGTAGCAATTTTAATGGCCAGTAGTGTAATAACTTCCGTGTTATGACAGTATATCTTTCAAGGCGATGTCGCGTTGGTGATGTATCACAAAATGGTACAATTAAATGTCAGTTAACAGCGCAACAGTGATAAAAGCCTTTAGAAGATCCTAATTTCGGTTGGAGTTCGATGTGTTTGCTGTGGTATCGCAATTAGAGACATGCAGTTACGGAATTGAAGAAATTTGGTTTGTGTCCTGCTACACGCAAACCTTTTTTTTTCATCATTGCATTTTAACGGATTCTGGTTCGTTCCTATTCATGTAATAGAAGTGTATTCTGCAATATTCGAGGTTTTTTACATATAAGAGTATTTTCTCTTAGGAACGATTTTCTTCAATTGTGACTTCAGTCCGATTAAAAAAACGAAAGATGAAATTCCTGCGACTGTAAAGACTAGCAGTGATTTATATTCTCAGTTGTCACAAATATTTAGGCGTTCAGATTTCCGAGGGTGTGGTTAGAGAGAAACCAAAGAGCACAGCATAAATGAGAGCACAGCATAAATGACTACATTCTTGCTTGTTACAACAAGTATCTGCAATCTAATCGTTAAGAACGCTTTTGTAAATTCGACGGTCAAGTAAGAGATCGCTCGATACGGCGAGTTAGGGACGTCACGTGACACGAACGTCAGCTGAACTCCGCTTGTAGGTTCCTCATTTTAGTCAATCGGAACGTATCTATTGGTCATCGCTGTCTTGGTGTAAATAATTAAGTCGGAGGAGTAGCATCAAAATTAGAATAACGCGAAGTATTTCTATAGCTAACGAGAAATCTATAGATATTAAGTCCCCCGCCGCTTTTCTGTCTGTGTGTGAAGACTAATCAAATAAACTAATGTGGGGATTTTGATACGGATTTCATAAATAAACAGAATGTTTCACGAGGCAGGTTTTGTTCATAACTTATAACTATAGCAATGCTGAGGATACAATAAAAGTATCGTTATCTGGTCCATAGTTCATTGGCGGCTGGAATGACATATCATGGCAATGAGAGCTATGGGCTCGTCAGCAGCAGAGGAGGCGATATCTAGCGGGAAAAGCAGTAAACTTAACAACCACGGGGAGTCCAGAAAGCAGGTCAAACTTGACCAGAACCTGTGGGTAGATTCTATGTTTTCTTCAGTGCGCACGCGCACGTGGACGCAGGAGTTTCGTCGTAGCTGACGAGACTCGTACCTCTACTTGCGTGTGGGGCAGGCACAGCCGCTGGGCGACTAGCCGCAAAGCGCACAGGTCCTATCGACCGATCCCCTCATTTAGTCGCGTTGCGCTACAAGTGATCTTTCTTCAGTGTCATTTGTTATTCGATCTAACAATCTGATCTTCAGCGTTCCTATCTTGAAAAAGTCTCCTGACGCATTTTTCCTTCTGAATGTGGACAGCAATAACAGGAACTACTGAGGGGATTTTGATACGGTTTTCACTAATAGCTAGACTAATTCGCTTAGGAAGGTTTATGTATCTAATTTACTTGTGAACCCAGCACTGCTTTGCAATCGTTAAATGTGTAAGGGAAACTGGATACACATTCTAATCTCCTTCTTCGCACTCTGTCCGTCTCCTCGTAACCCATGTCTCTAACCACTTCCTCCTGCACCTCCCCCCCCCCCCCCACCTAATAGCTAGACTAATTCGCTTAGGATGGTTTATGTATCTAATTTACTTGTGAACCCAGCACTGCTTTGCAATCGTTAAATGTGTAAGGGAAACTGGATACACATTCTAATCTCCTTCTTCGCACTCTGTCCGTCTCCTCGTAACCCATGTCTCTAACCACTTCCTCCTGCACCTCCCCCCCCCCCCCCCACACCTAATAGCTAGACTAATTCGCTTAGGATGGTTTATGTATCTAATTTACTTGTGAACCCAGCACTGCTTTGCAATCGTTAAATGTGTAAGGGAAACTGGATACACATTCTAATCTCCTTCTTCGCACTCTGTCCGTCTCCTCGTAACCCATGTCTCTAACCACTTCCTCCTGCACCTCCCCCCCCCCCCCCCACACCTAATAGCTAGACTAATTCGCTTAGGATGGTTTATGTATCTAATTTACTTGTGAACCCAGCACTGCTTTGCAATCGTTAAATGTGTAAGGGAAACTGGATACACATTCTAATCTCCTTCTTCGCACTCTGTCCGTCTCCTCGTAACCCATGTCTCTAACCACTTCCTCCTGCACCTCCCCCCCCCCCCCCCCCCCACCCACACACACACACACACACACGACAGTATTTCGTACAGTTGTACTCTGCGAACGGACAGGATTACAAAATATAGATTCCGATTCCGTAGTAGTGTTCTAATTATAAGCCGAAAGGCCATAAATACAAATTTCTGCTAAATCTGACTGCGGGGAAGAAAACAATGTATCACATTGTTGTCTATACCATTTTTGTTTAAACTCATATATAAGGAGGAAGAACGTGTATGGTAGAAACATTTTGTGTAATGATTTAAATACCCTGCTATGGCAGTTACAACTCACTGCGAGAAAGAAAATGAACCTGCACAGAATTTTCTTCCTCGCAGTCGGTTTTAACACAAAATCTGTACATTATTTTTTTTAAGTATATATTGGCGAAGTCCGTCTGGTGCTTAATTAGGTCTGTTCAAACAATTCCGGAAATTTGTACAAAACATTTTTATACCCTTTCCTATTCCTTACTGTCCATGGTCTTCTTTGAAATACTCTCCTCCATAATTGGTACACCACTCCCAACGCCGCTTCCAATTCCGGGGAGCAGTCTTAGTACGCTTCTCGCTACATAGCGCGAAGCGCCGTCTGCGAATTTTCTTTTATCTCGTCAATCGTTGCAAATCTTCGTCCTTTCAGCGGGGGTTTTCAGCTTCGGAAATAATAAAAAAAAAAGGTCCGCAGGGGCCACGTCTGGAGAGTACGCAGGGTGAGGTACGGCAGTGATTTTGTTTCTTGTGCGACAGTCACGCACCAACAGGAATGAATGTGCGAGTGTGTTATCGTGATGCAAGAGCCATGAATTGTCTCGCCACATTTCAGGCCGTTTCGTTCTCACATTTTCGCAGGCGTTGCGACACGTCCCGATAGTACCATAGGTTAAGTCTGTCCCTGTGAAAAGAATTCATGATGAACTAATCCGTCAAAGTCAAAGAAAACTATCAGCATGGCTTTGGCATTTGGTGTGACCCGACGATCTGTTGTTGGTCTCGGAGAACCTTTCCCGACCCATTGTGAAGACTGAAACTTAGTTTCAACATCATAACCGTAGTCCCACGTCTCATCACCAGTTGTGATTCTCTTAAGGAACAACTCGTTCTCATTTGCGCGATCCAGAAGCTCTTCACAAACTGCGAAGCGAAGGTCTCTCTGGTCTTGACTCATGAGCCGAGGGACAACTTGGCGGCAGCACGATGCATTCCAAGATGTTGCCTCAGAATTTCATGCCATGATCAGACTGAAATGTTACATTCCTCTGCAGTCTCTCGGATAGCCTGTTTCCGACTAGCGCGCACAATTTCATTGACGTTCCTGATATGAGCGCCGTCGGTAGATGTCGAAGGGCGTCCTGAACGAGGGTCATCCAGCCGTTTTTAAATCGTGTGAACCACTCCTAACACGGAGTACGGCTTAAGCACTTATCACCGCAGGCTTCTAGCATCATTTAGTGTTTCTGTGTAACGGTTTTCTTGAGTTTCATGCAAAACTTAATGCAGATCCGTTGCTCTTCTAACTCTGCCATCTCGAAATTCGCAAACTGTGCAACACAATGTTCTACTCAATACAGCACTGAACAATAGCTAACAGACATACAACAATGAAACTTCCGGCAGTTGCACATTAAACACAGGCGTGTGCAACGATGCCAAACGCATTTCGCTCCAACACATCATTGGCGCGAAATTACAAATGTTCCGGAATTCTTTGAACAGATGTATATTTTAAAATCTAAAATAAATCTGCCAAGAACTTTTTGAGACTTTTGGTAAATTTAAACAACGTCTTGTCTTCATATAGTAGTAAATTACCGCTACGCCTCGCGAGTCGTACGACGTAGATACGTGTACTACCCCTGCGAAGACGGGACAGGGTAGCTTGCACAGTATGGGACACATAAAAGTGGCCCGGAGAACAAGAGTTTCGGGGCACAAAGGAACACAGCAGAGGAAAGGAAATACTGTGCTAAACTGACTGTAGTAGACGTTGAAAAAGACCACCATTCATCTCTTGGCACTCTTGGCCCTGGTCAGCGAGTTGATGAAAGCGGATCGAAGCCGGACTGCTGAAATTGTTGGAATCTTATCCGACATGTTCTGCTCCAGTTGTTGAAGACCACGAGGACTGCTGCGATACGCCTTAGATTTGACGGATCCAGACACAAAGTAATCGCACACTGACGGATCAGGTGACTTGTGTGGCCAGCTAGCTTCGCGACCAGGCTGACCTCTGCTTACAACTCTGTTAGGCGTGGAGATTGTGTATAAATGTGCTCAAAGATTCGGCCGGCTGTATGGGCAGTTGCTCCATCCTGTTGGAAGTAAATGTAGCTCTTTTCCCCCTACCACAAACAGTTTCAAAATCCTATCATTCGTCCGAGCCACTTTTATTTGCCCCAACCTGTATTATCAGATTTCCGTCCCTCTCTGGTCTCGGTACACACATAATGAAATGAAGTAAGTATCCCTGCACTTTGCCCGTACAATTACATAAAAACCTCCACGCCTTTGGATGTCATATTACACTGTCTGCTGGTAAGGTTGCATAAATATTACTAGCATAATTATCGTAATTTCGGATGGACCGCTGATTCTGTATCCTGCTTTCAGTTAATAAGGAGCCATTTCAGTTAGATAACTCTTCTGAACCTCAACCCAATGCCTCAAAGAAATTTTAGTATTTCTTCTTCGATGTCGCCAGTTCTTTGTAAGACAATGAGTAAACATACGATTATGATATGTTGTTTCCTTACTCGAAAAGGAATAATCCCTATTTAATCTTTCTCCCCCACGCGCAATCGGCAAAGTCAATGAAGCAAGAAAACTAGAACGATGGGTGTACTACGTTCTTTCTTAGAAATGTATAGTCCTTATTCGAAGTTTTTAACTTTAAATAAGTTTTAATAAACTGTATTCTGTCATTGCTTATACGATATTTTAATACACAAGGCAGATTTCTTTTGTAAGAAGGAAGGAAGATTAGCATTGGACGTCTCGTCAAAAATAAGGTAATTACAGACGGAATACAAGCTGGACCTAGTATGTGGCAAAATATATGACAACGACGACTACAAATATTACATGTACGAGAAATCTACATCACTGTGGAGTCTCATCAATGTAAGCCAAAATTCTGGTTGGTCAGCCAGTAAGTGACAAAGAAGATCCGATGAAGACAAAGAGATTAAGTTCAAAGTCGTAATGCAGTAGACAGTGTTATACAATACTTGTCGTATCTTCGGTTTCTTCAAAAATGCATAATTGAAAGCATCAAATGACTTTTACGGTAGAGGTACTGCCAACAGTAAGCACTATTCAACAACAGTTAACAGGTGTTAACTTTCTGGAACATGATAATATCTATCGTAACATATAACGACGTTGGAGAGGACAGATTTCATATCCTGCACGTTCCCCAGAACTTAGTTCTTCGTATTTCTATCTGCGGAACCATCTACAACAACTGATTTATTCATAAAGGACATTCCTGATGCAGAGACGCTTCATCAGTGTGCCATGGAAACCTGTAAAACCTTCAGACAGCATCGGGGTGTGATTCAATGCGGTGACAGTACGTGGTACAATGTTTACAGCTAGCTAGAAAGCAAGCCAGCCAGCTAGCAGAAGACATTTTGAACATTTATTCTAAGTTTATGGCATCAAAAATTTATAAATCGATCTTGCATTATTAGCTCAACATGGGGGATTGCGGAAATTTGTTTATTGTTTTCTCATGTTTAGGTATGAGGAGCTCGCCACTAAAGTTAGTATACTCTTAAATGAAGGGTGGCAACTACCATCCGCCACCAAATCCTATAGACATTAATGGTCACAGTTAAAGGCAATCAGAATTAATTTAGTTGCAGAGCAGAGCTCACATACCACGTAATAGTTAAGAGCTGTGACTCTGTACCTATTACCTATCCTGTGTCCCTGGCCGGTGTGGCCGAACGGTTCTAGGCGCTTCAGTGCGGAACCGCGTGACTGCTACGGTCGCAGGTTCGAATCCTGCCTCGGGCATGGATGTGTGTGATGTCCTTAGGTTAGTTAGGTTCTAGGGGACTGATGACCTCAGATGTTAAGTCCCGTAGTGCTCAGAGCCATTTGAACCATTTAAATATAGTTTGATAATTGTTCATTTTAAATCAAATAGAGAACAGTATGAGAAACGTCAACAATAATTCAGAACAAGCAAAATATCTATTACTCGGCGAGGCTATTGCTGAAACAACCGGGTTTCGGTTATATCGTTTATTCAACGCCAGTTTAACATGATTATTAAAACCGTTCAAAATAACCGGTTTATGAAATAACCACTTTTCTGTTTTGCATTTCTCAGTTGCAAGAGACATAAAATCAATGTATTAATTTATATACAAAATAAAACTTAGTCAGTCCATAGTTCGCTGCTTTTGTTGAAAAGTGATAAGTAATTGAATACCTCAAAAAATCACCAGTGTTCTGCTATAGTCTATTTTTTTCTGGAAATATGCTCAAAATCATGTTGTAATCGAGGACCATGCCATTATTTGGATATTACGAATAGTCAGTGCTTAAAGGTGAAAACTGAGATTGAAAAACTTTGTTTTTCGAGTTAATTTGTCCGTTTTCAAGGACTACAAGTAGATAAAGTCGTATTATGTAGATATAAGCGGCAGATCAGCTCCTTTTTTTATGGTAAACTATGAATTGTTTTCCCTCATATGATTTCGCAAGTTGTTGTGGCTGCGTCCCCCCCCCCCCCCCCCCCAACCAGTTTTGAAATCTTTTAAAGCAAATGAAGCATTGTACTTCATTGATACGGCACTTCATAAAATACTTGCAGACTAGGGATGGTATTATTCTGTAATACACCTGTGTCCGACAACGACAGTAAGAAATCACAGTACATACCAGATGGAGCAAATCTTACACACTGCATGTACACGCGTACCATCTAATATGGCGACATGGTGGCAGGTGTATTATTATCTCTGGAACGCAGTACCAGTTCTTATGCCGTTTGTCTGTTGCTCGTTTCTGTCGACATTGTTATTAAAATAGCACACATCGCTTTTCCCATTTTGTATTATAACGCAATATTTCAAAGCAACGGAAACTTTATGAATATAAATTACTCGTTTATTGAAAAATACTTATTTAGAGACCAAAAATTTTAGCACTGCTGCTGTGGCTAATTGTAATTTCGGTTTTTTACCCTGTTGTTAGTAATAAAATAATGCAACTGAGGCCAAATGAATTCTGCAAAACTCCGGTTATTCAGAACTAAAATACCTGTATCTGTTTGAACCGATCGGTTTTTCCCACCCCTAAGGTGAAGTGGTAACCGCGCCACTGCAGGAACGAACTTGGTCCCGTAACTACTACATCCATTTCAAATGACTGAGCTCCTATTCTGGTTACATCGCATATCGAACATCGATGTGTTGTATCTTTCCGGAACTGCGGAGACGTCTACTTTTATCTGGCATATGAATATCACATTTTAGCTGAAAATGAGGTGACATAAGCGGTAATATTTAAGAGCAAGCGTGCTTTTTCGAGCGTTTGTTGGTGATTGTAAGTAGGAGAAAAACGTCCTTTGTGCAGTTTAGAGATACCTTTTTCTATTCGCAGGCGGATTTTCGTATGTTCTGGTTAGTCGTTTCATCGCTATAATGACAAATGCAAGACACTGTGATTGAACTTACCATTGTAGCTACTGCGACGGAGAAGAGATGAGTGTAAGGCTTTACATTATGTTGGTTGCGTGGTATGTCATTACTTATGACAACTCACCGTTTTTGTCAGTTAGGAATTTGTAAAGCAATTGTGTTAGTGGCAGCAATGAATGCGAGGCTGCGGCAGTGCGTAGCTGACATACACCAGCGCGCTGCCATCCGTGTTCAGCAGTTGTTGCAAAAAGACCGAAACAAAACGAGCAATTCCGATTGAACGTTCCATATACAAGCACCACTCATTAAATGAACAATAAAATACACTGTACATTCTATCAGGAAATGAAAAATTGATTAGTTCAAATAAATTTTGCATTGAAGAATGACGAGTGTAATAATACCTACCTTAGTTGTAGGTCACGCTGCTGCTATTGCAGTTTTCTTTGATCAGCAAGGGTACTGCTGCAATGTCAAGACAATAGACTCTTTGTGCGTATCTGTTTTCAAGTTTGTGCACTTGACTCGCTGAATTCTTGCAGCCTTTTAGGAAACACTTTCCAGAATGGCGACACAGTAGTGTCAGGCATTCGTCTCAGAATAATATACAACTTTTTTGTCCAGCAGAGCGTCAGCCGGCATTTTCCATGAACTCGTCTTCGTTCCCAATGTGGCACATTATAATTTTTTTTTTCTAGACCCGAACGGAGTTTGAACTCTTCCTTTCCAGCAATTCTACTCTTGAATACTTCTTCTGCGGTAATCGTATGCATTTTCTTCTGTATAAGGCGTTTTTATTCCCGTAATCCAACATTCTGGAATGATTTGTACCACAACATTATCAGCGTGATAAACAATCTATTCAGTATTGGGCAAGTGTCTTATTTTCTATAAGTACTCGTTTCTTTCTCCGATTCGGCTATTTTCCATTAGCACGTGTTTTTGTTGAACTTTTTGCATCTGAAATTCAGTTTCCGAATAGCACGACAAAGGGGTGTTCCACTCATATCAGCAAAGTCTTCTATTTCAATCTTTTGCTACTGAAGAAAACTGCGTGTCCACATAGATGTCGTGGACTTTCCTTTCTATGACTCCATGAGTAAACTCTTCCAACACAAACTTCTCATTTTTGTGGCAGTACAAGACATGAAGTTTCTCTGTATTCTCCCAAAATTCGCTGCACCATTGCACTATACTTTCACTAATATCCACAAGTTCAGAAGTTCTCTTTACTGGCTGGGATACGGAACTGCTCAATCTCCGTTCTTTTTCGGCCTCGAAATAAGTAGCCACACTGATCGTCATGGGCTTTCCAAACCCCGTAAATAATTCAAGGTTTCACTCAAGTACGAGGCAACTGATTATATCACCAAGATTGTCTGAGACTAATACAAAACAACGAATGACAGCACGATGTTTTCCTATCTGACGGGAAATCCCGATGTAAACTCTGAAACAATGATCACTGAAATGGAAATACTGTTCAGACGTCCGGTAACGTAGCATATGCGAGCACTCGTGGCATAAGCACGCGAAAGCAAGTAAATTAAACAAGTGATATTAGCACTTTATGTAGAGTTATGTGAGTGAAAATATTACAGCTGTAAAACCAACAGCACTTTTCATCTTTTTCATACGCATCTGCAATAGGCGAATTGCGGCTATCTACATCCGCCATTATTAGGACAAAATGACTGATAGGAAACGAACGAAAATCCGCCTTTAAGCAGAAAATAGTAGCATCTTTAAATCATGGAAAGCATATTTTTCTCCTAGTTATGGTCTGGTGTCTGACTCCTCAGTCGATACTCGCCAAAAAATCCTCGAAAAAGTACGCTTTCTCTTAAATATATTGAAAAGGTGCCTGAATAAACAAGTAATGCCAAACATCAATGTGTGGTACTTTTCCGGAATCGTGGAGATGTTTACTTTCATTTGGTGTGTGAGTATTATATCTTAATTGAAAAGGGGGGCAACATAGACGAATAAAAAGTAAAACGCGGTCGACAGCCCGGGGGGTTGTATGCTAAAACGGCCAATAACTCAGACCGCAAACCCAAGCGGGAACGTAAAGGGTTAAAAAATGGGCATTCCGTCAGGAAGTGGACTATTAAAACTTGGCCGCAATGTGTAAAAAGTGGTGAGGGAGCGCCACCTTACAAATTACAATGGCTAAAAAGGCAGAGCCCAATACGCAACCTAGTTAAAATGATCTCCTCACGGCGGGAGGCCCGAGAGCAGGTCGTCCAAGACTTAATAATCCGGAGCTTATTCCCATGAAGGGAGGACATATGGCGAGGCCAAAGTGACACCACCTCCTGACAGACGGCAACACAGAGATCATTGGAGGGAATATAGGTACTCGTGGCCTGAGGTACGAGGACTGCAGCCCTGGCAGCAGCGTCAGCAACCTACTTTCCTGGCAGACCGACATGACCAGGAACCCACATAAACATCACAGTGGCTCCACCAAGAGTGAGCAACTGATAGTTTTTCTGGACCCGTTGCACTAAGGGATGGGCGGTGAACTGCGCACATTGACTTTGAAGGCGCTGAAGGAATCTGAGCAGAGGACACAATTGAAAATTCTGTGTCACCAGATGGACGCTGTGGCCTGATACAGGGCGAAGAGCCCGGCTGTAAATACTGAGCAGTGTTCCAGAAACAGATACCGAAACACGTCGACGACAGTGACGGAGGCACACCCAACACCGCGGTCAGTCCGAGACATGTCAGTGCACAGAAAGGTACTATCCTGAAGTTCCATGCGATGGTCCTGAAGGCCAAGTTTAACACTGGCCGTTTCACGAAGCCAAGGTGGTGAAGAGTTCACACCCACCGGGAAAACTGCAGGTAGTGTGAAGTTAAGCCACCGGAGCAAGTGCCGAAAGCAAATTCCAGGAGGTAACAGAGAAGTGAGACGCGATCATCGAATCATCGAAGGACGCATAGGAAGGATGGCCAAACTGCAAGAATACCTGCTGAGGAGAAAGTCACGGCGGTAGGACAGTGGTAGCTCAGCAGCTTCTGCATACAGACTTCACCGGGCTAGTGTAAAAGGCGAAATGTATGCCACGATGGTGGATAGTGTTCAAAAATGGTTCAAATGGCTCTGAGCACTATGGGACTTAATTTCTAAGGTCATCAGTCCCCCAGAACTTAGAACTACTTAAACCTAACTAACCTAAGGACATCACACACATCCATGCCCGAGGCAGGATTCGAACCTGCGACCGTAGCGGTCGCGCGGTTCCAAACTGAAGCGCCTAGAACCGCTCGGCCACCCCGGCCGTAATGGATAGCGTTGAGAAGACGTTAGAATAACGGACGTGCAGGCACATAAACAATGCACTCATAGTCTAGTTTCTAACGGACAAGGGACCGGTACAAACGGAGGAGGGTGGTTCGATCTGCATCCCACGAAGTACCATTGAGACACGTAGGTCATTGAGCATCCGCATACAGCGGGCTGGCAGATAAAACACATGGGAGGACCAAGAGTTTCTTGTAGAGCATGAGTCCCAGGAATTTCATAGTTTCAACGAATGGAAGAGTAATAGGCCCAAGATGTAAAGATGGTGGGAGAAACGAATTGCGCCGCTAGAAATTCATACAGACGGTTTTTTTCAGTGAAAAATGAGACACTGTCGATGCTCCAGGAGTAAAGACGCTCAAGACATCGCTAAAGACGACACTCAATGAGACAGATCCGTGGAGAACTGCAATAGATTGCAAAATCGTCAACAAAAAGGGAGCCAAAAATGCCCGGCGGGAGACAGGCCATTTTTAAGGTTAATGGCGATAGCAAAGACTAAGACGCTCAGGACGGAACCCTGAGACACTGTCTTTTTATTTGAAAAAAAAAATTTATTCCAAACACAATACAATAATAATCATACATCATAACCCACTACCTAAGCTAATTAGTGGGCCTTATAATTAATACACTCACAATTGCAACTACATACTTTCATAGATGGCTGTTACTATGGACAAGGTTAGTATGTTTACTATTCTAATCCACAAGTGTACAAAAGTTATAATTCCTGCAGCATTACAGCTGTGCCAGAAGATCTTATAAAACTACTGTTACTGGTCTGCCCACCGAGCTAATCCCAATGGGCGTGCCCCTGGCGCTGGGCTGGCCCAAATTGCTTGAACTCGCAGCAGTCCCTGTCGTGTTAGTGATTGCTAATTGGTGTCTACATTCTATTCTAAAAACTACTAGCACCTAGTAACTACTATATAAATGCTTTTTGTCAGATGTTGAACACCTGCCTCCCTGCTACGGTCGCAGGTTCGAATCTTGCCTCGGGCATGGATGTGTGTGATGTCCTTAGGTTAGTTAGGTTTAAGTAGTTCTAAGTTCTAGGGGACTGATGACCTCAGATGTTAAGTCCCATAGTGCTCAGAGCCATTTGAACCTTCCTCCCTGGCACACCGGTTTCCTGGATAAAGGTGTCCGACAAGGCAGATCCCATACACACCTTGAAAACCTGGTCTTTTAAAAATTCCTGGGGCAGGTGGCCAGAGGCCCCACGTGTAGAGAGTATGAAGGATACCATCCTCCATCAGGTGTCGTAGGCCTTCTCCAGATCGGAAAACACCGCCGCAGTCTGAGATTTCCGCAGAAAACCATTCATGACATGGGTGGACAAAGTAACGAGATGGTCAACTGCAGAACGGCACTCTCGAAATCCACACTGTGCAGCCATGAGTAAATTAAGAGACTCGAGCCACCATACCAGCCGGGCACGAATCATACGTCCTATAGCCTTGCAAACACAGCTGATGAGAGAGATGTGGTGGTAGCTAGAAGGAACGTTTTTGTGCATACATTGTTTAGGTATGGGAATGATGGTGGCGTCCTTTGCCTAGATGAGTTTGTACGTAGTAAGCCGAAAGTGCTTGCCCGCAAGAGAAAGGTGCCGCAACATCTGAATGTGGACAGGGTCTGGCCCCAGGGTGGAGGATCGGGATGAAATGAGAGCGTGATCTAGCTCTCTCATAGTAAAGGCAGCATTGTAGCACTCACGATTCTGAGAAGCGAAGGGTATCTGCTGAGCCTCCTCCGCTCGTTTCCGATGGAGGAAGGCTCGATGATAGTGGGAAGAGCTCGAAATCTCCGCAAATTGGCAGCCTAAGGGGTTGGAGATAGCAATAGGATCCATGACGACGTCGCCTGCTACTGTCAGGCCGGAAACTGGCGAATGGATCTTGGTCCCAGAGAGCCCGTCGGAGGTTGGCGCACACGACAGAGGAAGGGGTGCAACTGTTAAAAGAACTAGTGAATGAAATCCAGACAGCTTTTTTGCTGTCCCGAAGAATGCGACGACACTACACGCATCTGTTTATGATGAATGCTGTTTGCCATTGTGAGATGATGGTTAAAAACGCGGAGAGCATGTCTCTGTGCGCGAATTGCGTCGCGGCATGCCTCAGTCTACCAAGGGACTGGGACATAGCGTGGTAAAGAGGGAGTGCGAGGAATGGGATGTTCTGCAGCAGTAAGGATAACGTTTGTGAGATATTCCACCTGGTCATCACAGCTGGGGAAATCTTGTTCTTCGAAGGCCGCCAGGGAGGAGTAAAGCTGCCAGTCAGCCTTAGTAAGCTGCTATTTGGGTGTGCAAGCAGGTGGGGTAGGAGTCAGCAAACGGATAGCACGTGGGAAATGGTCGCTCGAGTAGGTGTCAGAAAGAATGGAATCGACAGCTAATACTGTGAACGCCATCGATCCCAGTGATCAACTCCTTGAGAGATTGAGTTCTAACTTGAGGCTACGACGTGATACTCGATTCGTAATGGCTGCACGTGTCCTCATTCTGCTACATTCGCTTAACAGGCTCTTATCTGCTGTGTTCTCTGATAGCAATTCTTATGAAATAAGTACAACGTTCTGAGACTTGTCGCACTTGCGACATACCGCCCATTTCCTCACTCTCTCTGCTTCTGGCGTGACCACATTTTGCTTGTAGCATGGTGAATGAGTTTTAATAAAGTTTCCGAATTTTTAAACCCTACTATTCCGTGCTGTAACAAAGCCTTTTGATGTAACGGTACTCTAATGACTTGTGCATCAGTTTCGCTGCTTTTTTTATTCAAGAAGCTTTTCAGTCGGTCTCACAAGGCTGAATGAACCTCCTTCCCGACCTGTCCAAAGATAAAAAATTTAAAGCTGTCGCCAGGAATCTCACTCGGGACCTTTACGTTACTTGCCATAAACGCTAACTACTGTACGAAGCGATCGTTTTGCTTTTACAACTGTGATAGTAGCTTCTTGTGTTGCGACGTTAAAAGACTTGAAAGGCCGAGTATCGCGCCAAAAAAAAATGTGTGATGATTACTGGAGGAGACACACTGCGATGGGCGAGAATACTGCAAAAGTAATAAAATCAACAGCACAGATTCGAGCAGAGTCGCCATTATTATCCTCAGCTGAAACAGCATATGACGAATCAACAGTATCCGTTGTGGAAAAGATCCGCATCACTGGGGAAGGCGTTTTTATGGATACTGCCAGTGAAGCATCAAGAGCAGGTGAAACGTAGGCGTCAACTCCGTCCACTCCGACCTGACCGCCGTGTCATCCTATACCAGCGGCGGCATTGGATGCGGTATGGAGGGGCGTGGGGTCAGCACATTGCTCTCCCGGCAGATGCCAGTTTCCGTGATCTGGAGTCGCCACTACTCGGTCAAGTAGCTCCTCAGCTGATCTCCCAAGACTTGAGTGCCCCCCCCCCCCCCCCCGTTCCATTCCTCCCACCAAGGCAAACCCCCTGGCAGTATAGCGCAACCCGCGCAGGATACGATGGCCGATGCGGAGTGACCAGTTTTCGTTTGAAGTGGTGGACGAGTTCATTCGTTTGTCCGGAAGGGGAGGCCAGCAAGTGCGTTCCACCTTTCGGTCGGTCAGCGACGACAGAATCGAGGCCCACGCCCTGAAATCATTCTCAAACGATTTTACAGAAACTACACTTGGTCTTTGGTGTGACGTCACGTATGCTGCACTGCTGTTGAAATTGCTCGTTAATATTTTATAAAATTTTAGACTTCATTTACTTATTTTAAAGTTTACTTGTGTTAATATTTGCCGTAAAAGTAACTTGTTAGTGGATTTTCATTAATCCAAGTCTTTCTTCCTGTGTTATTGACTCGAGTGGTCTATTTTTCTTGAGTGTGTTTGCGTCGTTCGTCTAAGCCTCGCACCTCAGTAGTGTATTTACATTTTGCGCGTGCACTGCAGCTGAAATAAAGCTAAGTACTGAAAAACTTATTTGTGCTCTGTAATACAGTTATTAAATTTAATAGTTTTTGGCGGTGTTGCGTGCCGTTTGTGGCGAAATAACGACTTAATAAACTTTTGTAATCGTTCGCTCGTTGTTTTGTAGAGTTTTCTGTGTGTCGAAGTCGTTTAGTAAATTTCGTACTTTAGTTTTCAACTGTCGTTTATTATTGTTTCTAGTGAAATATTTCAGTAAAATTTTCATTCAGTGTTTTAACTTCGCTTAGTGTTCCAGTGGTCGTTAGAATTTTTTGGTTTTAGCTATTAATTTTGTGAAATTTTGTTGGTATTGGTATTAGCTGTGATGCAGTAGTAATACGAGTAGTTGCTTTCTTAATAGGCAGAGAATTTCGAGACCATTATTGTTAGTTCTTAAATAGTTCTACTGGTGTAACTAAACATTGGTAACGTAGACGTATAGTTTTTTCAGTAACTGTAAAATTTTACCACGAGTGAGAAGTGTAGGCTCTGTCGTAGGTTTTTGAGTAGTGGGTTACGGCGTGGGATTTGTTCAAAGCATTTTCATTGAGAGGAATGCAGTGAGGAAGCCAGTGGTCATTTTAGTGAGATCCTCTCCTGGGAATGCAGAATCTGTAGTAGAAATAAGTTGATAGAGGAGCAGGAGCGTAAGATCTGTGCCCTTCAGGTGTAGTTACAATGCGCAAAGGAGGAAATAGATAGGTTGAGGAGGGTGATGGATGGTGGGGAATGGGAACTGGCAGTTGGCAAGAAGACAGCTAGGAAGAGGAGGTATTCAGACAGTTTTACTTTGCGTACATGCAATAGATATGACCAACTGTCAGAGTTGAGTGGAGAGGAGCCTCGTGTAGCTGTAGATGTAGGAAACATGCAGCAGTCCTCAGCAGTTATTAGGCCTAGGTTAGTCGCAAAGTCTAGCAGAAAGGAGAACGTTCTGCTGCTAGGTAGTTCTCACAGTAGAGGTGTGGGCCAGAAGTTGCAGGATGTGTTGGGGAGTGAGTACCAGGTCACCAGCATTGTGAAGCCTAGTGCAGGGTTGGCTCAGGTGACTGACAGCATAGGGGAGTTGTGCAAGAATTTTACAGAGGAGGATCAGGTAGTGATAGTGGGTGGAGCAGGGAACAGTCTCGATAGGTATGGGGAATATGATGTAGGTGGTGACCTGGTTAAGATAGCTACTCAAACTGGTGGCACTAATGTGCATTTCGTACAACTGTTTCAGCGTCATGATCGGCCTCACCTTGCGAGGTGCCGGGGCTAGCAGTGTATTTGACACTAAATTCTTCTTGAATCTACATATGTAAATGATGCTCTAAGCCCCCCCCCCCCCTATTCTAATTCCGACTTTCGCTGTTGCACAAGGATAAAAAAAAAACAAAACACGCGAACTGACTCTAATCAACCCTGCCAGTGGAGTAGAAGAGAGTTTGGCACCTGCAATAATTTAGTTTGATAAATAAGTTAAATAAACGAAGGTTTCATTAACATAGTGGGAAATGATGGGTTGCTCTACCGATTAACAGAATGAAAATTCTGTCCAAAATAACAATATGATTTATTAAGACTAAACACAAAATAATAAAAAACACATGAAATATTTATAATACATCAAATTGGCTCAAATTGGAGATTCATACAAACACTGTAAAGGTGAAGTTGTCCCTAAACTAGATCGTGAGGTTTAAGACGAAGTGGTATGCGGAGCCAATTCCTTGCCACTCAAATCTAAAGAGACACACAGCTAACCCAACAGTAATTGCTGCTACTCAAGACAGAACAAAGTTAGAAAAAGACGAACAGGCGCGCTCTGCTGAGCTCTGATTGACTAGGAAAATCCCTATCTGTCGGTGCTGCGGACATACATTACCAAACTGTCTTCTTGACTGCCAGAACACGATCTGGCGTATCGGCGGCGATGGCTGGTTGCTTCGACGTCCTCGACCGAAAGGCGAGAGCCGACGACTCCTGAGCACCCGTATAGGCCGAACACAGAACATTCCCGCCCCCACGACAGTGGCCGTGGTTAAACGTTCCAATCAGCAACTCGAAAACCGGCGGAGAGTTCCACTCCATTGCCACAGCACTACCATCCCACCAATGGAGATTCTTGGCGCCAAGTTCTTCGCTGATTTTGCTACGTCACGGAGCTATGCCCTGAGCAAACCAATCACCGTTACTATTTTGCAGAAAGCGCGGGAATTTTCCCTCCACAACTGCCTGGGTACACAAGTCATTCCCACGCCTCGCTGGTAGCCCGCCAGAAAGTGTTTTCGCTAAGTTTCTGCGAAGTAACGGAACCTCTAGCCCAGCCGCTACTTCAGGCCCCTGCAGGCGTGTCTCTTGACAATGTAGGCGTCTGGCAAGCATTCACTCGACTCCCTCACACGCGTCGGCTTAACCCTCTCGAGATCCGCAGAGCCCGCCTGTCACCGGACCACCCGGGTGACGAGAGACGCTGCGTGGGAAGTCCGCGTGTGAAGGAATAGCAGCTTTCCACCGCATGCAATTAGAGAGGATAATCGTAAGATAGAAATATGAGAGGGGGATCATGACACCTCTATTGCCCCTACGCCATTTTAGATTGTAATTGGTGAGTGGTTGGCTCACTTAGGAGCAAGGTAGTGAGTCAATCGCCGAAGAATAATCTTACAAACTGACTCCACATGCCGCAATCTATAAAAAAAAACCACTGCAACCGAAAAGTGCAGCTCATAGAGGGAGGATTATTTATGATGTAGCCAACTTCACCTTCTTAATATGGAACACTAACACTCACATCACACATCCATACCCAGGGAGCCCCTTCCAAACACCGATTCACACAGACATTAACGCTCTAAATATGGCCCGGGCATGTGAGCCAAATATGGAGCAGTTTATTCTTTACAATCAGAGTTGGAGTGCTCCGCAATTAAATGCCCAAGATTTTACAACAATTTGAACCATGAAACTAACCTGAACTCACTCACACATGATACTATTTAAGTTAACAGTCTCTTTGTGAGCTTTCAGAATCTAGTTACAACCTCTGATTCATTCTGTCTCCCTGCAGCAAGAATAACCTTTACAAAATGTTCCCTGAACTGATGGTCCATTAACAATGACAGTGGTGGTATCTGCTTCAGTTTATGGGGACTTCAGGCAAACTGTTTGCATACACACAACAATAAATACAAAAAAACATGGTGTGGAGAACAATACAGTAATTTGTAATAAGAATTGCAATGTAAAACACAAACACATACAAGGTATAACATACATTACAAAAACAACATAAGAGAAAGAAATTTAAGAAAAAAAAGGTTCATGGGGCATCAAGTTGTGCGTGCACATTGCACAAAGTTCACGACTGTGCTGAGAATGAGGCACTAAATCACATTGTTAGAAATATTCGAAGTACTTCACAAATTCCACAGTACTGACATCACATAGGGCTAAACGTCGGGTGTTGTTGCTACGTTGTTGCAACGGCAATAGGGTAGGAAGACACAGTGATAGGCTCTCCTCACGTCGATTAATTGTCTCTGAGGTCTATTTGTTGGGATACATCACTAGTCTAGGTCTCTTCTCTCGCTGGACAGTACTTTACGTTTCCCAATATTGCAGTTCGACGAGGGATGATGGCACGTGGAGTGACTCCACAAGTGTGTGAGGTCATCCATACAGGATCGAACTAGGAGCGACGATTGCTAAAACTGCTCTCTAATAGAGAGGAGAAGTTAGAAATGAGGCCATACATTTGTTAGTGTGGCATGATACTGCTTTGTGTATGCAGATCGACCAATGCTAGTGAGTTGTAAAAACCCAAACAGGTGAGTATATAGCGTCCCTTTCTGTCCTGAGGCACATGGGGCGCTGGTTCTGACACGATATGTGATCTTCTTCGTGTTCTCACGACAACGTGGTCTGCCGCAGGGAATCCCTCCAAACGGCTGCCGCGTCTGGAGAGCTAGCAGGCTGTCGTGTGTGGGTCGCGTGTCAGTGTCAACGGCCAGCCTCACTTTCGCTTGTGGCCCGGCGAGGATCCCGCGTAATCCCTCAGGTATACGGCCCGGTGACTGTCAGCTTGTAGGACCGGATGTTCTCGCGCCCTTCACGTCAGGTAGCGCGCTGACTCTTTCTTCTTGCAGGTAGCCGATGACCTCCGGCTGGCCTCTGCATTGCCACGATCCCCGTCATCTGCATAATTCTTACAAAAATCTTATGCCTAACTTTTCCCCATGACCTATGTTATAATGAATTTACATCACGATACATTGATGGTCTGTCATTTCAGACACTCTAATTTTAATTTTATAGTTATTTATCTGTAGCTATCATAACAAAAATCATGGAAATAAATTTATCTTGATATTTGTGTAGAGACCGATCTCACTATTGTACATGGTGTGTGACGCTATATTGGATGAAGAACTAAATGTGCGGACCCGCACTAATATTACTATTAATTATATAGATCGACAGTAGACATGCTCCAGAATTAACTACCATTAGCCAACGATCTACATTCTATGTCCTTTAATTCAATTATGTTGTTATGCAGGTCTAAGTTTTACTGTGCTATAAAGAACATGCAACTATGCTACTTTCGCTCGCCTGTTGTCCCTCCATCTCGGGTCTGTGGTTTGGTGATCTGAAAAATAGCATCTCAACAGGCGCGCGCCAAACACTTGGGGTAGAAAACCGCTACAATATTAAGGATCTAGTTATTGTAAAATCCTAAAGTTTAATTTATCCTAGTATATGGTACTCTCTCTATTATTATTATTATTATTATTTTACCTTATACAACACTCTTACATAATTCCTGTTACGTTGAGATGTCTCGCTGCTCGCTGCTATTGACGACAGTGATGTGCGCGCCGTCCGACATGACCTCAGAGTTTTCATTACGCTTCACTGAAACTCCAGAGACTGGGTTAGCCATGGCTATACACGACAGTAAATTTATAGCTGCAACTTCTTTTTCTATGTTATGCAGTCTTCACGATCAAAGCACACCTTTCCAGAGGCAATGTAATATGACCAAGCCAGGACTGGTTCCTGTTGCGGATTGAGTCGCCCAACACACGCCAGCTACAGAGTATGTCACGAATCTCCAAGTATAATTCCTTGGTTATTCATCTGTGACAGTCACGAGCAGCACGCTAAATCCCCAACCTGCACATTGGCATGGTAGGTTTTATGCCCGCATTTCTATCGTCTAGGGCACCATTGGGGTCAAACGCTCACAGGTTCACCCCGAATTGCAAGACAACGATGCTGGCGCAGCTCTGCAAAAACTATACTGCCCATATTCATCCTCGAAATCACGCAATATACCACAATCTTGCAGTGCACTGACGCGTGCCTGCAAGCATTGGTATGAACGACTCACGAACTGGTTGTGGCCGCTATGGAGCGTATCAAGACTTCTCAGAACGCTTCTAAGAGCACGTTCTTGTATGCGCCCGTTTGTGCGACATCTCGTCACTCATAATTATCCCTCAACATGGACACCAGATAGGAAAGGACAAAAACATTGCTCATGAAAAGGTAGTGTCTCCTACTCCATCGACATTGGAGATCGCGAACATAAACAAAAAGAGGATAGCAGCAGTAAATTCTTATGCAAGACAACACAGCGTGTTAATACTTTAGCAATCTTAATCTATTAATGTAACGATTATTGTTCCCCGAAGAAAGGTTCATATATTTGCCTATTCTACTATGTACACCACTTAAACTACTATTATTCCACGAAATTCTTTGTGTGAGAGATGTGGTGGAGTCCTATGGACTAGCGCCAATCCCTTGTCAGACTCCCCCTCCTCTGACGTGCCTTAGGATTTGCAGGTCTAATTTCAATCTCCTGGTTCTCCTGTGGTCCTTGATTTCGCTCTCTCCAGTTACGGTCGCTTCGCCGTTCGTTATTCCTCCTGTCCCAGATTCCTTGTCTAGATTGACCCTGTTCCCTGACGTTCTGGTTTCCGTGTCTCTGGTTTCCATAATCTTGAATTGCGTAACCTTGATTTCCGTAACCCTGGTTTCCTAACTGAGGAGCGCGATTATGCGATCTGTTGTCGTCTGCCCTTGCTGGCCCGTGGTATTTGTTATTTTGCGCCTTCTTCCTGTCCTTTGCGTCTTGTTTATCGAAGACTACTTCGAGTTCGCGCAATACTCTTGAATGCTTCGATGTCAGATCCACACTTGCCGACAAGTGTCTGTTGATACCTAACAGGCAATTTGAAAAAACAAAATTTGATGATTTCTCCCTTGCTATATGGACTATCTAAAAACTGATTCTTCTTGAGTAAATCATCAAAAAATTTGGTTGCGCTCTTATGCCAGGACACTTCCAGTTCAGGACAAAATATTATTTCGTCTTTAATCCTGTCTTGCGTTTCCTTTGACCAGTAGATCACCAGGAACGCATCAACAAATTCCTGATAAGTCTGACACGTCGCTGCCACACCCCGCATCTTTTCCGCGGCTTGGCCTTCGATGTGTCCACACATGAATTCTAATTTTGCCAGGGTTTGCCATGATGACGGAAATGAATTTGTAAACTGCATCACCCAGCTCTTGGGATGCATCGACCCTCCATTATCTCTGAACTTTTGGAATTTTAGTATCGACAGGAAGTGATTGTGATCAAAATCCTGTCTGATCCTCGCACTGGTGTTGTCACTCGTTTCCGATACTTGCACGTCTGTTGTGTCCTGATCTATCTTTCTGATAACTGTGATGTGCTACCTCTGTATCACACTGGGAGTGGCATTCAGCATTCACTCTTCTAAGCGGGCTGCAATTATTGGAACTATTACTCGCTGTTTCTGTGTATGCATTGTTAGTTCCGCACTCTCACTGGGCTGGAGCACGGCGGGCTTTTCCTCGGAGACACAATTTTGTGTACTCCATCATTGGTATCCGAACGCGCAGTACTCGTGTGCCCGTTTCGCTCTAGTTTTGCTGTTCGACTCTCTACTTCTTTCATTCGTTTCGTGATGTTCGTAACCGCGATACTACCTTGGGTTTTTAAGAACGCTAGGGATTTTGAGTGAGCTTGTGTCGCGCGTCGCAAGCGCCGTACGAGTTGAGAAGTTACTTTTGCGATTTTCATTGCCCCTGTTGCTGCCGTTTTGGCTAGGCCTGCTACTTTTTGTGCAGCCATTGACATTTGTTTTACTTCTCCACATTCTTTCTTTATTGTTAGTAACTCCCCACGAATTTCCCCTATATGCGAAATTATTGCCTCAGTGTCCTTCTTACGCTGTTCGTCAGCTTCTTCCTTCTCCTTCTTACGTTGTTTCTCCTCTTCTTCCTTCTCCCTCTTACGCTGTTCGTCAGCTTCTTCTTTCATTGATCGTAGGAAGCTCAGTATTGGGTTTTGATCCTCTTCAAACGTGGGAGATGTAACTCTGGACACCTGGGCGCTAGAGCTCTGACGTGGCCGAGCTAGCCCCTGTCTGCTCTCGTTCGTTTGATTATAAACTTCTGCTACCGTCTCGACCTGTGTGCCTGTCTCTGTTTCATCCTCTTCTTCACTATCATAATCGCGGCCGCAACGCTGCTCTGAGATCGCGTCCAAATCACCTTCCTCATCAATGACCCCGGCGTCCTGTCCTTCTAAAAATGTGCCCATCTCATCTCCGAACCTATTCCCGTCAGTAAACTGCCCCTTATCCATTGTGCTATCCTCTTTTGTCTTAGCTTCGCTCGATAATAGTCGTGCCTTACTTCTCGTTATCATTCATGAAAAACAAATTTATCTAAAATGCACAATAAAATTAATCTACTCCATATTTTTACACATAAACATAAAATTTCAACAACGCCGCTCCAACGCTGTAATTATACGCACGATTTGTTGTGGTGGAGAAACCGCACACAAACCCGACAAAGTGTGATGTGGTACAGACACACCATCAAAGGAACACAAAAAAACAATGAACAAAAAAATATATACACTGAAAACAAAAACTGTAATCATGCGCCGTTACTTAAAACTAAACGCGGAACTACCAGAAAAAAAAACTTGGGTATTAATCAATAAAAAATTAAGCAAAAAAAATTCTGAGTGTCCCTACTAATATTACTGCTTGCTTATCAGAAGATTCCAGGAAAGATCCGAGGCTAAGGGTCGCCATTTTATGCGAGGTGCCGGGGCTAGCAGTGTATTTGACACTAAATTCTTCTTGAATCTACATATGTAAATGATGCTCTAAGCCCCCCCCCCCCCTATTCTAATTCCGACTTTTGCTGTTGCACAAGGATAAAAAAACAAAACACGCGAACTGACTCTAATCAACCCTGCCAGTGGAGTAGAAGAGAGTTTGGCACCTGCAATAATTTAGTTTGATAAATAAGTTAAATAAACGAAGGTTTCATTAACATAGTGGGAAATGATGGGTTGCTCTACCGATTAACAGAATGAAAGTTCTGTCCAAAATAACAATATGATTTATTAAGACTAAACACAAAATAATAAAAAAACACATGAAATATTTATAATACATCAAATTGGCTCAAATTGGAGACTCATGCAAACACTGTAAAGATGAAGTTGTCCCTAAACTAGATCGTGAGGTTTAAGACGAAGTGGTATGTGGAGCCAATTCCTTGCCACTCAAATCTGAAGAGAGACACACAGCTAACCCAACAGTAATTGCTGCTACTCAAGACAGAACAAAGTTAGAAAAAGACGAACAGGCGCGCTCTGCTGAGCTCTGATTGACTAGGAAAATCCCTATCTGCCGGTGCTGCGGACATACATTACCAAACTGTCTTCTTGACTGCCAGAACACGATCTGGCGTATCGGCGGCGATGGCTGGTTGCTTCGACGTCCTCGACCGAAAGGCGAGAGCCGACGACTCCTGAGCACCCGTACAGGCCGAACACAGAACATTCCCGCCCCCACGACAGTGGCCGTGGTTAAACGTTCCAATCAGCAACTCGAAAACCGGCGGAGAATTCCACTCCATTGCCGGAGCACTACCATCCCACCAATGGAGATTCTTGGCGCCAATTTCTGCGCTGATTTTGCTACGTCACGGAGCTATGCCCTGAGCAAACCAATCACCGTTACTATTTTGGAGAAAGCGCGGGAATTTTCCCGCCACAACTGCCTGGGTACACAAGTCATTCCCACGCCTCGCTGGTAGCCCGCTAGAAAGTGTTTTCGCTAAGTTTCTGCGAAGTAACAGAACCTCTAGCCCAGCCGCTACTTCAGGCCCCTGCGGGCGTGTCTCTTGACAATGTAGGCGTCTGGTAAGCATTCACTCGACTCCCTCACACGCGTCGGCTTAACCCTCTCGAGATCCGCAGAGCCCGCCTGTCACCGGACCACCCGGGTGACGAGAGACTCTGCGTGGGAAGTCCGCGTGTGAAGGAATAGCAGCTTTCCACCGCATGCAATTAGAGAGGAGAATCGTAAGACAGAAATATGAGAGGGGGCTCATGCCACCTCTCAACCTTAATGCGGCTGCGGCTGTTAGGCACGTTAATGTGGGGCTCGGGAGGGCGCTGATGGCAGAGGGCATGGGTCACATCTCAGTGGTGCCAGTTGGGTCTCTCAGTAGATGGGGTTTCACTAGGCATGGCCTGCACCTCAATAGGTAGGGGAAGGGGATGCTGGCTAAGCTTATAGGTGACAGTGTAGTGGGTGGTGGTGGTGTCACTCGTGGAAAAATTCCTGTAGTAGTTGGTGTTAGAGGTGCACCTTCTTTAGACTGAAGTCAGCTGATAGGTATACCTGCTTAAAGGAAGTCCCTCTAACTAAGGGCTCACCTTCCAAGGATGTAATGTTTCGAAGTTGAGAAGGAATTAGCATATTTCATCAAAATATAAGAGCTATTAGAGATAAAGTTAGTGAACTGCTTATAGATGTTGACTATGCAATTAATGGTATATCAGGGCACCACTTAAATAATTCGACAATTCAGAGGCTTCCTTTACCAGGCTACAGATTAGCTGGCTGTTTTTCAAGGCCGGCCATGGTGGCCATGCGGTTCTAGCGCTGCAGTCCGGAACCGCGGGGCTGCTACGGTCGCAGGTTCGAATCCTGCCTCGGGCATGGATGTGTGTGATGTCCTTAGGTTAGTTAGGTTTAAGTAGTTCTAAGTTCTAGGGGACTGATGACCTAAGATGTTAAGTCCCATAGTGCTCAGAGCCATTTGAACCATTTTTGTTTTTCAAGGAGTCCTTGGGGGAGTGACTCTGTATGTAAAACACAGTATTCCGTTTGAGTCCATAGACGTATCACGACACTGCACTGAGCAGATATTTGAATGTTGTGCAGCGTTAATGGAATTTAGTGAAACTAAACTTCTAATTTTTGTTGTTTATAGGTCCCCTAACTCGGACTTCAGAGCATTTCTGTTCAAGCTAGAGGGGGTTCTTGATTCACTTTGTAGGAAGTACCAGAAACTAGTTATATGTGGTGACTTCAATATAAATTTTGTATATGATGGTGCAAGAAAAATGTTGTAGATCTCGTAAATTCATATCATCTGATGCAAACTGTATTTTTTCCAACTAAGGTGCAGGGGAACAGTAGCACAGCCATAGACAGTACTTTTATTCATTCCTCATAACTAGATGGGCATTCTGTTAGTAAAAGCGTGAATGGCCTTTCAGACCATGATGCACAAATTTTAACACTAAAAGGCTTTTGTACTCAAACCAATGTCCTATTTAATTACAAACTATGTAGGAAAGTTAATCCATCAGCAACAGACGAGTTTTTTAAACCTTGTCAACACATTTCCCATGCTCTTTGAGAGTTACTTTCCATTAGAACATTCTAAACGGGATATTAGCAGTAATGGGCAGCCCAGGTGGCTGACTAATGGGATAAGGATATCATGTAGAAAAAAGCGAGAATTATATCAAAATGTTAGAAGTAGTCACAATCAAGCTACAGTAGCCCATTACAAACAGTATTGTAAGGTGCTTAAAAATGTTATCAGGAATGCAAAGAGT
The DNA here is from genome assembly GCF_023898315.1 of Schistocerca nitens. Taxonomy (NCBI): domain Eukaryota; kingdom Metazoa; phylum Arthropoda; class Insecta; order Orthoptera; family Acrididae; genus Schistocerca; species Schistocerca nitens. The sequence goes on from NC_064620.1 coordinate 286,782,986, forward strand.
ATGTGGTATGCAAATAGAATAGCTAATTCACAGGATAAAATTAAAACCATAGGGTCAGTTGTGAAGGAAGTGTCTGGTCAGCAGCACATGGTCGACGATATAAGGTCAGTTCACAGTAAAAATATTTCTGTTACTGATAAATCAGATATATGTAGAGTATTTAACAATCATTTAATTTTAGTTTCTACAGGAAATCATATAACTTTCTTGGCAAATGCCTTTCCGAGATTGATGTCTGAAATACTCCTGTGATACAAACAAGAGGGAGACTGAGTCAATAATTAAATCACTGAAGACTAAGGACTCTCATGGTTATGATGGAGTGTCTAGCAGAATATGAAAGTACTGTGCTGCACATGTTAGCCCTGTATTTAGCCATATTTGCAATTTTTCCTTAAGAATGGTCAGTTTCCTGAACGATTAAAGTACTCAGTTGTAAAGCCGCTTTATAAAAAGGGAGAAATGGATAATGTAGATAATTTTAGACCTATTTCTATGCCATCAGTGTTTGCAACAGTTATTGAAAAGTCTATGTATGTAAAGATAATTGATGATTTTATATCACACGATTTGCTGTCAAATGTACAGTTCAGCTTTAGAAGTCGTTTAACTGAAAATGCTATATTCTCTTTTCTCTGTGAGGTACTGGATGGGTTAAACAAAAGGTTTCGAACGCTTGGCATATTTTTGATTTAACTAAGGCATTTGATTGTGTTGATCACAAAATATTTCTCCAGGAGTTGGACCAATACAGAATACGGAGAGTAGCTCACAATTGGTTCACCTCATACTTTAGCAACAGGCAGCAAAAGGTTATTATTCACAATGTTGATAACGGCTGTGATGTAGGTTCTAAGTGGGGTGCCGCCAGGTGGGGGGTGCCCCAGGGATCAGTGTTGGGGCCACTCCTGTTCCTTATTTATATAAATATGCCCTCTAGTATTACGGGTAACTGTTTGCTGATGACACTAGCTTGGTAGCATGAGATCGGTTCATGGCTTGTAGAAAATAAACTAACGCTAAATCACAGTAAGACTCAGTTTTTACAGTTTCTAACACACAATTCAACAAAACCTGACGTTTCAATGTCACAGAATGGGCATATGATTAGTAAAACTGAACAGTTTAAATTTCTAGGTGTTCAGACAAATAGTAAGCTGTCCTGGAAAGCCCACGTTCAGGATCTTGTTCAAAGACTTAATGCTGCCATTTTTACTATTTGAACGGTATCAGGAGTGAGTGATTGTTCGACACGAAAATTAGTCTACTTTGCTTATTTTCATTCGCTATTGTCGTATGGTATTACATTTTGGGGTAACTCTTCCCATTCTAAAAGGATATTTTTGACTCAGAAACGGGCGATTCGGGCAATAAGAGGTGTTATTTCACGAACCTCTTGTCGACCCCTGTTCACGAGCCTGGTTCAAATGGTTCAAATGGCTCTGAGCACTATGGGACTTAACATCTTAGGTCATCAGTCCCCTAGAACTTAGAACTACTTAAACGTAACTAACCTAAGGACAGCACACACATCCATGCCCGAGGCAGGATTCGAACCTGCGACCGTAGCAGACCCGCGGTTCCGGACTGCAGCGCCAGAACCGCACTGCCACCGCGGCCGGCTCACGAGCCTGGGTATTTTGACATTGGCCCCTCAATACGTATATTCCTTATTGTCTTTTCTTGTTACCAATATTAGTTTATTCCCAAGAGTAAGCAGCTTTCACGCGGTTAATACTCGGCAGAAATCAAACCTGCATTTGGATCGGACTTCCTTAACTCTTGTGCATAAAGGTGTGCAGTATACTGCTGCATCTATTTTCAATAAGGTGCCACTCGAATTCAAAAATCTTAGCAGTAATCCACGGGCTTTCAAATCGAAACTGAAGAGTTTCCTCATGGGTCACTCCTTCTATTCTGTCGAGGAGCTCCTTAAAAAATTAAGCTGATTTTTGTTGTATTGCTGATAGCGTTTATTTAAACTTATGGACTAACTTTTTTAATGTTCATGAACATTTATTTTTGTCTGTTATTACGTTTATGTTGTAATTTCATGTACTGACACGTTCCATGACCTTGGAGATTTGCTCCTCAATTTGGTCCTACGGAACTTGACGAGTAAATAAATAAAATAATAAAAAAATTTTGGTTTACTTATAGGTCTGTATGTCAGGTTCATCATTATGTGCCCAGCATTTCCTTAATGGTCATACTTATTGTGATATTTAAGTGGAATTAAGACGCCCCACAAAATTCGGGAAAGTTGGCAGTGAAAAATAGGGGTCGTTATGATATTGTGTTTGGTGCATATTACATAATATATTGTTCCATATTAAATTTAGCTAACATATTGAATTTTTCTTTAGGCTTATGTAGAGGTATTTATGTTACCAATCTCGAGAAAATTTAGCTGATGTAGCATACTCATTTTCGATAACGTCTCGCCAGCGATAAAGCCAGACTGAAATACCCATAAAATTCACATTTCGTCAAAAGGTTTCAGATATCGAAATGAGAGTTTGGCAAATGATAGCACTCAAAGAGGAGAGTGTTTCGGAAATTTGTGGTAAGGACTATGGGACCATACTGCTGAGGTCACAAGTCCCTAGGCTTACGCACTACTTAATCTAACTTAAACTAACTTACTTTAAGGACAATATACGCACCCATGCCCGAGGGTGGACTCGAACCTCCGACGGGGGGATCCGCGTGAACCGTGACAAGACACCTAGACCGCGCGGCTACCCCGCGCGGTGGAGAGTATTTTGCCATATCGTTATTATGTAAAACTTCATGATCTACCGTGTTATTCCACTATATAATACTTTTTCAATGGAAGAACCTAAGTTTTAAGGGCCATCGATAGCTGGTGAAACGAGAAATGCTAGGGGTTTTGGAACAACATAAGTGAAGACATTAGACGTTTTTTTGTACCGAAGATGCACTTTTTCATAAGCAAGTGACCTTACGCTTCCTCAGTTCGTCACCTAATAAACTTAATAAACCACTGTCTCAGAATTTTCTCGAATAGTGTCTGCACAACTTGTTAGGTGAGACTCTGTAAATTAGGCTGTGCTTTCGCAAAAGAAGGAAAGTGTACTACGACATCCAGATAAATGTGTAGGTTTCACTCAAAATTCGCCACTCATGACGCTTCTGAGTTACAAATGGCTAACAAGTCAGGCGAGAATAAATCGCAGCATTTTCGGCGGAGGTGTTTCTAGGTACTAACCAAAGCAGAGGTGACAGATCTTTTTGAATGGTTACCATCCAAGTGTGAGCGTGGAGGGTTCCCATTTAACGTTAAAAAAAATGTGAGGGTTGGCTTCAGTTTCGAACGACACTTCCCCTCCAGCGCTCGACATTTCCTGTACAACCCCTGCCTGAAACTCCCACCACTACCGCTCTCCGCACGCGTACCCTGCCGTCTGCGCATCTACCGCCATCGGCATTCTGTGCGGACTATACTGGGAATCGAACGCGGGTCCTCCGCATGGCAATCAGCTGTGCTGAGCCATGAGCCACGGGAATGGTCATTGTGAGAAGTAGCGTGAGAAATACTGTACATTCTGTCACCGTTCTTTTTCTGAATGGGCACTCCACGAAATGGCGCACATGACATACTGTCATATGTCAAAACCAAACTGGAAAACTGAACATGGTGGCAGCACTATCGTCACTATGCCCGAGAAGCGGGAATGGGAGGTAACAACAGCGTACACACTGATACCACTTTAATAATTCCTAAATATATTTTCATCTTTTTACTGATCACTGATGTTCTGCTTATCATACTTTCTTTGCTTTATTCCTTATCTACATTAATTTCACATGTCAGAGTCATTGCTCTCCATGGAACGCCACTCCTCTAACCAAGACCAGCTCAAAATTCTGACCGTCTCCGCCATACTCAAACGACCTACCGGCTATATGAAAACGTAAGTGGGCTCAGAGGCAAAACCGCGCTTTTTCAGAAGTATCAAAAGTACAGTGCCCAAAGGTTACCAATGAATTTGGTCTTTGCAGATACGTTACACAGACAATGAGAGAGACTAAGGGTATGGAGCGAGGTGGCGCAGTGGTTAGCACACTGGACTCGCATTCGGGAGGACGACGGTTCAATCCCGCGTCCGGCCATCCTGATTTAGGTTTTCCATGATTTCCCTAAATCGCTGCAGGCAAATTCCGGGATGGTTCCTCTGAAAGGGCACGGCCAACTTCCATCCACGTCCTTCCCTAGTCCAATGAAACCGATGACCTTTCTGTCTGGTCTCCTCCCCCAAATCACGAACCAAAGACTAAGGAAACCTTCGTAATGCCTCGTTGTTGACTAACGATTGTGTTCATTTGTTTGATAACTTATGTTTTATAATTAATTAAAAACTTAAGTCATAACTCAGAAGCAAATCGTAGGGAGCCCTGCATGCAGTGTTCTGCATGTTACGTAATTATCGTTTTGACTTAAATTGATATATCGAGTGCGTGAGCTGAACATCAACTATGCCGTAACGAAGGCAATCAAACGCATTCACGCGTCGTTAGGGTGGAGTCTTGATCGCCGAGAGCTCTGGAGCTTGCGCCCTAATGGCTGGAGCACGTGTCACGGCGTAAGCATCCCATAGCGGGATCCTTCAATTCAGCATAACATCACTCTGTGTGCTTGTGTGCGTGTGTGTGAGTTAGGCCAAATAACACAGAGGTTGTAAGCCACATTACCAAGGAGAAATTTCGCAGGACTGACATGAATCCGCGCTGTTGCTTTGTAATGTCCTGACGCTTTTAAAGCGGTTTAAAGCAAACATTACGACTCCTACATAACCAACAATTTATCGGTCGCCTGACCGGCAAAATTTCGTGGCAGTCTAAACAGGTCACGAAATCTCGCTTGGATTTGCGCAGAAACAAAAACTGGGGTTTACCTTGGCTGTTTGAGACGTAACAAGGTCAAAATCCCGATAGAGAGAGCTGTGAGCAAAGAAGTGGCTAATGCAAAGAAAGAAATTCACCCACACTCTGTTACTTAAAAAGCTGGGAGTTGTTGATTTTCATAATTATCTAATAATGGATAAAACATGCATTTCGGAGCTGCTGAACGTCGTCAAACCATTCTTAACGGGAAAGAAATCATGAGAGGGGCTGTAAGCCACGACGAGAGGATGATATCTAGCCACTGACAGAAGTGGACTACAAATTCAGTGCTGTTACTATCGAGAATGATTCCTGAAGCGTGCAACATGATTTGTAGTTGCCTTAGGAACTATATCACGGATATATGATGGTAAAGCAAAATAAATGAAAAAAAAAGATGTTCATGTAAATTTTATTAATTTAGTTACGTACAAGAAAAGTTAATCGGTTTGGCCAAAGCGCCCACACATGTCCAGTTTGTCGGCTCACTGTCTGTTTGTGTGTGTAGGGCCCTTGTTCTTTCTCTCTTATTGCTGAATGCACACACCTCCTTTTCCTTCCATCCCTTCCTCCCACCATTTCTTTTCTCCTCTGTCTCTTGCGCATCTTCGCGACGCTACTGCATATGAAGTACTTTACCTAGCGCTACAATCATGTGTTCAACATAGAGAAATAATTATGTGGACATTTAGAGAGAAGGGGAGTGGGGTCATAGCTTTCTTTCGGTAGGAGAAAGTATGTGCTCTGAATTTATCATCGTGTGATGGAACAGAAATAAGTGTCCGCTACTGGGTGTACACAACCAATGAAATAACAGCCGACAGACGACGTGTTCCGAAGTAATATTTTAACGTTCTCACGTCTCCGTAATCTTAACACATTGGAAAGAAACAGGCTCCCTCTCTCTTTCCACCTCTTCCTCTTCTGTTTCCATTCCTCCCTCCCCTTCTCAACGTTCACCTCCTCTTTAACCTGTCTGTGTCCATCTCCTCCTGCCCCTTCTCTCTGTCATCACGGCCACCCCCAATAGCAGGATGCTCTTTTTTTAACTCCACAGTATTTATTTCCAGATAGTAAGCAATAAGTATAGCAAATATGGTTGAAATCGATCCACGGGCACAGGAAGAGCTTTTTATCCGTGACTTTGCCCGCGTAGGTACATGTCAAACATATTTGACACGTATTTGTACAAGTATTTCACCTGCATCTCCAGCGAATTTCGCCCTTCAGTTTCATTTTCACGCAGATCAATGTTTATCACGTCATGTCACATGTACTACGTGTCGTTTGATTATAAAGGATGTTAAAAAATACTATTCAATATTTCAGGGGATGATAGTGTGCATCAAAAAGACAAATATCTTTTGACCTTGGTTCTAAAAGGCATACGTTCTGACATATGACGTTCATAGGAAGCGCTCTTGTGACGTCATCCATAGCAATGCATTACTTGTCCTACTACAGAGGACTACCCGATAATTAATTTTAATTATAAACCCTGGGATGGAATACTGCGAGGTACGAAGGCATCACTAACATGTGGTTGCGGATATGAGCGCCGTTGTTGAATTGGCGGTCCGTGTCATGCCAAGGTCAACAGCGTGCTGGGATACTGCCATGCAGTATCGATGTAAACATTAACTGGTTCTACTCATCATTTGGATTTGCAGCTCTTGTATTTTTCGTGTTTGCAGTTAAAATTGTTGGATGTAAGGGCCGCCAGTTATGCAAAACACCGTTTTCTGAAAGTTCCCAAACACGTATCACCACATCTGTGCCATCATCAGTGGGTTTCTGTTTTATTTAATCTGTAATGTGAACATTTTTACTAAATGATTATAAAATTACGGAAATATTTAGTTAAAAAAACTATTTGTTTCGGTTAGTTAATACCTTTACATTCGGTCTGCATGGTTTTGCAGGACCACTTGCGTATTATTTCGTACTAGTAGCTTGTCATCTGCAACCAAACCATGTTGATGAGAAATTTTGTTGGGAGCTAACCTATCATTTTATGCTTTAAACGTAATTTAATTTGTCGCGATATTTCGGGCATATATTCGTTTTTACTTAAGTTTTCGTGTGGCAAGCCCTTTTCCTCAGCTTCCTGATGAGGCACACGTAAATATCACAGATTTTCAGATATTTGGTCGTAAAAAGCACCTTACACTTCACCAAAACACACTGTAATCCTTGTTGTGTGTCCCAGCCCAGCCAGTGTTCATTTGCCCAGTGAATTTGACGCCAAATTTGAATTTGTTTACATTTTATCTTTGTGGGTTGGGTTGTTTGGGGGAAGAGGCCAAACTGCGAGGTCATCGGTCTCATTGGATTAGGGAAGGACGGGGAAGGAAGTCGGCCGTGCCATTTCAAAGGAACCATCCTGGAGAGATTTAGGGAAATCACGGAAAACCTAAATCAGGATGGCCGGACGCGGGATTGAACCGTCGTCCTCCACACACACAAAAACAATGATAAAATGTAAACAAAACTCAGATTTGTCGCCAAACTCACTGGTGAATAAATGAACACTTACGACCAAATTTCTGAAAATATGTGTTATATTTACGTGTGCTTCACAATGCCTCATCAGGACGCCAAGGACAAAGGGCTTGCCACACGAAAACGTAAGTAAAAACTAATAAATGTGCGATATATCGCGACAGATTAAATTACGTTTAAAGCATAAAATGATAGGTTAACTCCCAACAAAATTTCTCATCAACATCGTTTGGTTGTAGATGACAAGCTACTAGTACGAAATAATACCCAAGTGGTCCTACAAAACCATGCAGACCGAATGTAAAGGTATTAACTAACAGAAACAAATAGTTTTTTGAACTAAATATTTCCGTAATTTTATAATCATTTTGTAAAAATGTTCGAATTTCAGATTAAATAAAACAGAAACCCACTGATGATGGTACAGAGATGCTGAAACATAACTGGCGGACCTTACGTCCAACAATTAGTTGGCTGAGTGGTCTGCAGCGAGTTGTTCTGTTTACCTAGTGTGACTGTACTACACTCTTGTTACATCTGTTTACATTCGGGTACATTTCTCCTAACTCCAGGCGCTTGCGGTGATGTTTGACGTACTTACAGGTCACGTTTAAAGTATATGTTATTGTGGTTTGTGGTGTGGCACAACATGTTTTGTCCTTTGCAAATACTCTGACACAACCTAGCAATGGAGGCCTTTTATTCCACGAGGGAAATGGCAGGCATGATTTACTGCTGTGGTTTAGCTGATGGAATTAATCTGAGCAACCGTAACCTGTGCAGTGAACGATTTCCATCACGCATGGTACCATCTGTTAAGCTGTTCAGCCGAATGTTGCAGCGTCTTGGGGGAACAGGTTCTGTAGCACTCAACAAAATAGACAGTGAAAGGCGTCGTTCAGTTCGAACTCCTGAAATGGAGGAGCGTGTTCTAGATGCAATGGACGGCAATCATGGCAAATGTGCGACGAACAGCAGCAGCTGAAGATATTAGCCTGGGCGGTACATCACGAACAATTGTTGCATCCGTACAATGTTCAGCGCGTCCAGGCCATTAGGACACAGCACCATCCTGCCAGAGTGCAGTTCTGCCAAAGGTTCTTGGGGCAGTGTGGTGAAGATCCACAATTACTGATAAGTCAGGGCTGACAAGAGATGGCATTGTAAATTTCCATAATCAGCATGTGTGGGCCGATGAAAATTCCCATGCGGTTCAAGAAACAAGACATCAGGATCGATTCTCAATCAACGTATGGGTAGGCGTTCTTGGCGATAGATTATTACGGCCATACGTGCTACCCCAGAGATTAAGCGGAGCTCGTTATCACCTCTTTCTGAGGTGTCTGTCTGCCTTGCTGGAGGATGTTCCATTTGAGGACAGACAACAGATGTAGTTCATGCATCATGGCGCACCAACATATTTTCTCTGCATTGTGCGTCGGCACATGACGTGAGCATTTGAAAACTCGTGGATTGGCCGGAGAGGTCCCCTATCTTGGCCTGCTCGATCCCCCGATCTAAATCCACCAGACTTCTGGTTTTGGGAATACATGAAGCAACTGGTCTACGCCATTCCAATAAACGATGTGCGTCTCAGCTCATTCAGAACCAACCAGGGTGATTTAAAGAGAGTGCGTGAGTCCTTACATCGAAGGGCAGAGGCAATGCATTGAGATGAATTGACATGTTGAGCACCTCCTCTGAACAAGTGGTCACATATAAGTCTGCAGGCTTTCGTGGCCGATGTCACTGAAGTTAAAATCTTCTGGGTTATTAAGCCGCGTCATGTTTCTTCTAAAATGTTCGACGTTTCGCCCCCTCTGCTGGGATCTTCCTCAGAATCTTTTGGTGTCCACTACTGCTAGAACACTGTCAGAGAAGAGTATCCCGTCCACTCATAAAGGGGGAGTTTTTGGCGTTCGTGCTGCAGTAGATAGTATCGGTTAAATTTCATATGGCTACTATTGGTGGGCCACAGTCATAGGCTAATGCAGAAGAAGGGGCGTTGGTAGCTCATCTCCTGTGGATACCATTGGCGGTCATCGTCATTGGACAGTTAGGCACTACTCCACACTTACGCTGGAGAATTATTGGTTGGAACGCCTGCTACCGCTATTGGTTGGTCGTCACCAGTGGCTAGATTCGAAACGGACAGACCAAGAGAGGGGGAATGTTTATCCAAAATATTATTGTCTGCTGAGGTGACTTGGTTTGTCCTTTTCGAATTTAGCCACTGGTGACGACCAACCAATAGCGGTAGCAGGCGTTCCAACCAATAATTCTCCAGCATAAGTGTAGAGTAGTGCCTAACTGTCCAATGACGATGACCGCCAATGGTATCCACAGGAGATGAGCTACCAACGCCCCGTCTGCATTAGCCTATGACTGTGGCCCACCAATAGTAGCCATATGAAATTTAACCAATACTATCTCTACTCCAGCACGAACGCCAAAAGCTCCCCCTTTATGAGTGGACGCGACACTCGTCTCTGACAGTGTTCTAGCAGTAGTGGACACCAAAAGATCCTGAGGAAGATCCCAGCAGAGGGGTCGAAACGTCGAACATTTTAGAAGAAACATGACGCGGCCTAATAACGCAGAATATTTTAACTTAAGTGGTCACATGTCAGAATGTATGCTTTGTGGGACCCGTGGTTGTAAGACTTTTTCTCGTTTCGATGCGTAGTCAACCCCTGAAACTGAAATATTGAATAGCTTTTTTTAATATACAGCATATTTTTGCAGGTACTTTCAGTCGCATATGTAGATACTATCTGCGAAATGTGCTGCATATAGACTTAGTAATAAAGACGCAACAAATTAAAACGTCACGCACCACGTGGCAGTTTTTCATTCATTTCAGTATTAGACGTTATATCTCCCGAATTGTGTGTCGTCCAATGAAATAAAGTTGGTGGCACATTCAGTGATGTATGTGAATACTGTCTACAAAATGTGTTGAGACTACAGTCACTAATAAAGAAGTGATAAATTAAAACGCCGTGCCTCACGAGTCAGTTTTACTGCATGAACAGCTTAAATATAGTAGGCGATATTTTTTCATGATTTTGTGGAGTGTCAGCGCGAAAGTGTTTAAAAAGGTTTGAAATTATGTGTAAAGTCTGTCGCAAGTGACTAACTGCTCTCATTCTCAAATACTGGATGAATTAATTCTCTGTATTTGTGCGTTGAGGGCTACACTTCTTTTTTACCCCCCTCTTTGAGAGACAGGTGATTGTCATCCCCGCAGTGGTTCTTCCCAGCCAGTAAATGATATCTGTACTAAGAAGGAGCTGTGGAACATACATACATAAAGGTACATACAAACATATATCGACTTCTACTTTAATATTGCCTCTTTTAATTAATTGAAATCTTCAGCTGCCGACAGGTGTTGGTGATATACCTCGATGGGGACAGCTGAAAATGTGTGCCCCGACCGGGACTCGAACCCGGGATCTCCTGCTTACATGGCAGACGCTCTATCCAGCTGAGCCACCGAGGACACAGACGAATAGCGCGACTGCAGGAACTTATCCCTTGCATACTTCCCGTGAGACCCACATTCCCAGCTGTCCACAATCTACATACGTAATGTATTTAATAGATATTTGTCCATCCACTCATTACTCGCGCACACTAAGATGACGATTCCCGTAAGAGTTCGGGCAACCTGTGCGCATTCGCACAGACGGTCAATGGCTGGGTAGCCTTTAACTATATATATGAAGATAGTAGCCGGCCGAAGTGGCCGTGCGGTTAAAGGCGCTGCAGTCTGGAACCGCAAGACCGCTACGGTCGCAGGTTCGAATCCTGCCTCGGGCATGGATGTTTGTGATGTCCTTCGGTTAGTTAGGTTTAACTAGTTCTAAGTTCTAGGGGACTAATGACCTCAGCAGTTGAGTCCCATAGTGCTCAGAGCCATTTGAACCATTTTTTTGAAGATAGTAACTGTTCTCGAAAGAACAGATACCATTGATGACCGTGCAGCTTCTCTAGAATAAAAGACAATTAATTGAAACCCCCAGCTGCCGACAGGTGTTGGTGATATACCTCAATGGGGACAGCTGAAAATGTGTGCCTTCGTCTGTGCGAATGCGCACAGGTTGCCCGAACTCTTACGGGAATCGTCACCTTAGTGTTGGCGAGTAATGAGTGGATGGGCAAATATCTATTAGGTATGAGGGTCTCTCCAAAAGAAATACACACTGTTTTTAATCCATCTTTTATTCTACATGTTTGAAAGTTTTACAGTGTGTAGATACATCCTTTAGGAACAACATTTTCATTTCTCCACATAATTTCCATCCCTCTCAACTGCCTTACGCCGTCTTGGAACTAGCGCCTGTATACCCGCACGGCAAAATTCTGGACCAACCTGTTGGAGCCACTGTTTGGCAGCGTGCACAAGGGAGTCATCATCTTCAAACCTCGCTCCACTAAGAGAGTCTTTCAGTTTCCCAAAGAGATGATAGCCAGATGGAGCCAGGTCAGTACTATAAGGTGGGTGTTTCAGTGTTGTCCATCCGAGTTTTGTGATCACTTCCATGGTTTTTTGACTGACATGTGGCCGTTCGTTGTCGTGCAACAGCTTTTGCCGATGTGGTCGAACACGACTAAGTCGAACTTGAAGTTTCTTCAGTGTGGTCACATATGCATCAGAATTTATGGTGGTTCCACTTGGCATGATGTCCACAAGCAAGAGTCCTTCGGAATCGAAAAACACCGTAGCCATAACTTTTCCAGCAGAAGGTGTGGTTTTCAATTTTTTTTTCTTGGGTGAATTTGCATGATACCACTCCATTGAGTGCCTCTTCGTCTCTGGTGAAAAATAACGGAGCCATGTTTCATCACCTGTCAGTGCTTCCAAGAAATTCATCTCCACTATTCTCGTACTGTTCCAAAAGTTCGCTGTATACCATTTTTCTTGTTTCTTTGTGAGCCACTGTCAACATCCTGGGAACCCACCCGGCACAAACCTTTTTTAACGCCAACACTTTCAGTATTCTGCAAACACATCCTTCCCCTATCCCAACGCAGCGTGACAATTCGTTCACTGTGATGCGTCTGTCACCAGTCACCAATTCGTTAACTCTCTGCACATTGTCTGGAGTGTGTGCAGTACGAGGCCTGCCGCTGCGAGGACAATCCTCAATATTGCTGTGCCCGCTTTCATCACGTAACCTGCTTGGCCACCGACTAACTGTACTGCGATCGACAACAGCATCTCCATACATCTTTTTCAACCTTTTGTGGATGTTTCCCACTGACTCGCTTTCACAGCACAGGAATTCTATGACAGCACGATGCTTCTGAGGAACGTAAAGTGTAGTAGCCATCTTGAAGACATGCTGTGACGGTGCCACTCACGGGAACAGGTTGAAATAAGTTTGAAAACAAGCGGGAAGGATATATCTACACACTGTAAAACTTTCATACACGCAGAATGAAAACTGTATTTTTACAAAAATAGTGTGCATTTCTTTTGGAGTGACCCTCGTACATTACCTATGTAGACTGGACAGTTGGGAATGTGGGTCTCACGGGAAGCGTGCAAGGGATAAGTCTCTGCAGTCGCGCTATTAATCTGTGTCCTCGGTGGCTCACATGGATAGAGCGTCTGCCATGTAAGCAGGAGATCCCGGGTTCGAGTCCCGGTCGGCGCACACATTTTCAGCTGTCCTCATCGAGGTATATCAACAACGGCCGGCCGAGGTGGCCGAGCGGTTCTAGGCGCTACAGTCTGGAGCCGCGTGACCGCTACGGTCGCAGGTTCGAATCCTGCCTCGGGCATGGATGTGTGCTGTCCTTAGGTTAGTTAGGTTTAAGTAGTTCTAAGTTCTAGGGGACTGATGACCTCAGAAGTTAAGTCCCATAGTGCTCAGAGCCATTTGAACCATTTTTATATCAAAAACACCTGTCGGCAGCTGAGGGTTTCAATTAATTATCATTTATTCTAGAGAAGTTGCACGGCCATCAATGGTATCTGTTCTTTCGAGAAAAGTTACTATCTTTCTATCTATCTATATATATATATATATATATATATATATATATATATATATATATATATATAGTCTGTTTTGCTTATGTCTAGTGTTTGAAAGTATCCATCTTGTAACTTGTAATTTAAGGCTATAATTTAACATGACTGACGTGTAACGTGTGTGATGAGAGCTCCATTGTACATTTCTCACGTAACGTCCCGACCTAAGATTCTGAGAGTGTTGGAGCATCTTTGTTTCTAATGTTTGATTTGGTACACACTTCCGTTTCTTGTGAATGGTACTCATTATTTTCTGAGAATGGACCACTAAGTAGAAAAACTGTTCGAAATAAAAAAAAGGAAGGAAAAAAACTGTACAAATCAGTGTTGTGTACCTCCAGTGTATTCTAATTTTATTCAGTTCTCCAAACATCATCTTCCAGTCCACTCTATCAAAAGCATTCTCTAGGTCAATGGGCGACCGTTATAACGAGACAGCTGGCGTGCTTGGGCGGTAATCAACACCATCAGCCACTGGGCACAAGGGCGCCACGCCAGCGAGGCCGCCGCCGCCGCCTAATCATGCCCGGGGCGGAGGAGCGGCCGTGGTGGCTGACGCCCGAGGACACGCGGCCGGACAAAAGAGCTTAAATATGCGCAAACACACGCGCGCCGGGCGTGAATGCCGGCCTATCGGGGGCGATCGGCGCACCCGCGCGCATGCGTGGGCACGCACTAGCACGCACGCGACCCGCGACGCCTTAATACGCGCCTCGGGCTAATTGTGCGGCGCACACGTGCGCCACGGCGGGAGGGGCGCCGCGGCCGCGTCTTCCTGGACACGGCAGCCCGCACATCCCCGGTCTCGCTGGTGGGCGAGTCGGAACTGACTGTACCGCCGTGAAATCTCTGCAGTTGCGCCCCCTAGGGTCATTCCGTGGTAACGCTACAAACTCCCAAAGGTGCTGGATAAGATCAGATTTATCACGTGCAGATAACGAAACCTCATCTGGCAGCGACTGACAAGGGAACAGCTAAAACCGATTAAAAATAAACTGTTGTTGTTGTGGTCTTCAGTACAGAGACTGGTTTGATGCAGCTCTCCATGCTACTCTATCCTGTGCAAGCTTCATCTCCCAGTACCTACTGCAGCCTACATCCTTCTGAACCTGTTTAGTGTATTCATCTCTTGGTCTCCCTCTACGATTTTTACCCTCCACGCTGCCCTCAAATACTAAATTGGTGATCCCTTGATGCCTCAGAATATGCCCCACCAACCGATCCCTTCTCCTAGTCAAGTTGTGCCACAATTTTCTCTTCTCTCCGATTCTATTCTACTCATTAGTTATGTGATCTACCCATCTAATCTTCAGCATTCTTCTGTAGCACAACATTTCGAAAGCTTCTATTCTCTTCTTGTCTAAACTATTTATCGTTCACGTTTCACTTCCATACGTGGCTACACTCCATACAAATACTTTCAGAAACGACTTCCTGACACTTTAATCTATACTCGATGTTAACAGATTTCTCTTCTTCAGAAACGCTTTCCTTGCCATTTCCAGTCTACATTCTATACCCTCTCTACTTCGACCGTCAACAGTTACTTTGCTCTCCAAATAACAAAACTCATTTACTACTTTAAGCCTCTCATTTCCTAAACTAATTCCCGCAGAATAACCCAATTTAATTCAGCTACATTCCATTATCCTCGTTTTACTTCTGTTGATGTTCATCTTATATCCTCCTTTCAAGACACTGTCCATTCCGTTCAGCTGTTCTTCCAGGTCCTTTGCTGTCTCTGACAGAATTACAATACCATCGGCGAACCTCAAAGTTTTTATTTCTTCTCCATGGATTATAATTCCTACTCCGAATTTTTCTTCTGTTTCCTTTACTACTTGCTCAATATACAGATTGAATAACATCGGGGATAGGGTACAACCCTGTCTCACTCTCTTCCCAACCACTGCTTCCCTTTCATGTCCCTCGACCCTTATAACTGCGATCTGGTTTCTGTACAAATTGTAAATGGCCTTTCGCTCCCTGTATTTTACCCCTGCCACCTTCAGAATTTCAAACAGAGTATTCCATTCAACATTGTCAAAAGCTTTCTCTAAATCTGCAAATGCTATAAACGTCGGTTTGCCTTTCCTTAAGTCGTAGGGTTAGTATTGCCTCACATGTTCCAACATTTCTACGGAATCCAAACTGATCTTCCCCGAGGTCGGCTTCTACTAGTTTTCCCATTCGTCTGTAAAGAATTCGTGTTAGTATTTTGCAGCCTTGGCTTATTAAACTGATAGTTCGGTAATTTTCACATCTGTCAACACCTGCTTTCTTTGGGATTGGAATTATTATATTCTTCTTGAAGTCTGAGGGAATTTCGCCTGTCTCATACCTCTTGCTCACCAGATGGTAGAGTTTTGTCATGACTGGCTCACCCAAGGCTGTCAGTAGTTCTAATGGAAAGTTGTCTACTCCCAGGGCTTTTTTTCGACTTAGGTCTTTGAGTGCTAAATGGTTCATATGGCTGTGAGCACTATGGGACTTAACATATGAGGTCATCAGTCCCCTAGAACTTAGAACTACTTAAACCTAACTAACCTAAGGACGTCACACACATCCATGCCCGAGGCAGGATTCGAACCTGCGACCGTAGCGGTCGCGCGGTTCCAGACCGTAGCGCCAAGAACCGCTCGGCCACACCGCCGGCCTTTCAGTGCTCTGTCACTCTTCACGCCGTATCGTGTCTCCCATTTCATCTTCATCTACATCCTCTTCCATTTCCATAATATTGTCCTCAAGAACATCGCCCCTGTATAGACCCTCTATTTACTCCTTCCACCTTTCTCCTTTCCCTTCTTTGCTTAGAACTGGGTTTCCATCTGAGCTCTTGATATTCATGCAAGTGGTTCTCTTTTCTCCAAAGGTCTCTTTAATTTTCCTGTAGGCAGTATCTATCTTTCCCCTCGTGAGAGAAGCCTCTACGTCCTTACATTTGTCCTCTAGCCATCCCTGCTTAGCCATTTTGCACTTCCTGTCGATCTTATTTTTGAGACGTTTGTATTCCTTTTTGCCTGCTTCATTTACTGCATTTTTATAATTTCTCCTTTCATCAATTAAATTCAGTCTCTTCTGTTACCCAAGGGTTTCTAATAGCCCTCGTCTTTTTACCTACTTGATCCTCTGAAAGTACACTATGTGATCAAGTATCCGAACACTCTTATGTAATGTTGAACTGGCCACAAGGGTGTCGAAGCCGCCAGTATAAAAGAATTGTGTTATCACTAGAGGCAGTGGCAGCACACTGGATCGATTAGGAGAGCTCTGCGACTTCAAACGTCTAGTCATTGGATGGCACCAGAGTAACAAATCCATCATGGATAAATTAATCCTCTAAAGCTGCCCATACGTCTTATGGTGTTGTGAGCATGTAATGGAAACTTGGAAGAACAACCACAGCTACGCTAAGAGGAGGCAGAACTCATATACTGACGGAGTGCTGCACAGCGTGGTTGTAAAACTCTCATGAAATCATCGGTAGGATCACTCGTGAGTTGCAAAGTGCGAGCAACAGTGTAGGTAGCATAATGCATAATGACTGTGCTTATAATGTTAAGAAGAATGGGGGTGTGCAGTGGTCGAGGAGCTCTGCATGAGCCACACTCTTCTGTGACCAATGCTACGCAGCGCTTGAGGCGGTGTAAGGAGTTGGACTGTTGATGTCTGGAAATGAGTGATTTAGAGTGATGAAACGCGATACAGCCTGTGGAAATGTGAAGGAAGAGTTCTCGTATGGCAAATGCGTTGAGTACGTTACGTGCCATCATGTATAGCGCTAACGGTGAAGTACAAAGGAGGTGGTCTTGCGGTATGAGGATGGTTTTCGTGGTTAGGGTGTGGTCCCGACCTGAACATAATCGAACACCTTCTGGCTGAGTTATAACGTCCACTCCAGACCCCAGCGTCCAACATCACTACCTTCTCTGGTTTCTATGCTTTTGAGCAAGAATGGGCTGCCATTCCTTCACAGACATTCGTGCACCTTATTGAAAGGAATGGATTCCACTCTGGAAATGGCTGCCACTTCAGTTTTCTTGGCGGTCGAGAATTGCCATGTTACCACTGCCCCTTGTCTCGTAGCCATAGTCATATATCCAGCACTAAATTCGAATGGTTAAGGAAAGCATCTGCATAGGCCTGATACAGCTGCAGCAGATGAAATTTCATAGCTGGGATTCACAGTCATGTATAATTACAACCTGTCAACCTATTAGATGGAGCAGCCGTTTCAACCAGCATGGTCGAAACCTTTTCCCCTACAAATAAACTTTAAATAGGTGATTCCATAGTTGAGGCTCAACATCTATTTTACTGTCTTAGAGTATTTCCCCTCTGCTGAGTTCATTTGCCTTGATGCATAGACTACTGGGTACCCTACGTCCTCTAGGTCTTACGACCACAAATAAACAGTTGCATGGCTGGAAGCATAGCACGACAGAATGGAAACCTTACTGAAATCTACATCTATATGGATACTCTGCAAATCACATTCAAGTGCCTGGCAGAGGGTTCATCGAACCAGCTTCACATTTTTCTATTATTCCAATCTCGTATAGCACGCGGAAAGAATGAACGCCTATATCTTTCCGTACGAGCTGTGATTTCCCTTCATTTATTGTGGTGATCGTTTCTCCCTATGTAGGTCGTTACCAACAAAATATTTTGGCATTCGGAGGAGAAAGTTGGTGATTTGAATTTCGTGAGAAGATTCAGTCACAACAAAAAACGCCTTTCTTTTAAAGATGTCCAGCTCAAATCCTGTATCATTTCTGTGACACTCTCTCCCATATTTCGCGATAATACAAACGTGCTGCCTTTCGTTGAACTTTTTCGATGTACTCCGTCAGTCCTATCTGGTAAGGATCCCACACCGCGCAGCAGTATTCTAAAAGAGGACGGAAAAGCGTAGTGTGGTCTCCTTATTAGGTCTGTTACATTTTGTGTGTCCTGCCAATAAAACGCAGTCTTTCGTTAGCGTTCCCCACAACATTTCTATGTGTTCCTTCCAGTTTAAGTTGTTCGTAATCTGGAAACTCTCAAGATAGAACATGGTGTTAGTGCGTCTTTCACGTTCTTAAAAGCATGTTGAGAATCCTCTGATCTAACAAACTTTGAACTTTCCTTCAATATCACTACCAGCAGTCTGGCAACATCCACAAATCCTTTTACAATTCTTCGTAATAATTTTCGACTCCAAGGAGTAATTGTAGTTCCTTGACTGACTGAGGCACGGCATATTTACGTGTAGCTTTAACCAATGTCGGGTCTGTCTTAACTTCATCCTTACTAATTATGTGACCAAAGTATGCCACCTATGTTGTATGTGCTATTCCATGTTAATCGCATAGACGATTACATCGGCAAGATACATCAAACATTGGCGTGGTTCAATCTTCTGAGAACTCCTCCTAACAATCTCCAAAATGTCACGGTTGGCTCTTTAATGAGGGGAGCGTCCTCCTGTACTGATGACCCCACGCAAAGGAAAATGCAGTTTATAGTCTTCCAAAGCGACTTCTAGCTGTAACCACTCCTTAAATCAATTGTTTAAGAATAATTCCACTAGCCCACACGGTCTATGGTTTCTGCATTGTTCAGCAAAGGATAGTTGCAAGAAAACTTGTAATTCTGTGTCCCATCCACTGACTTCTTTTGTTTCATATAAAACAGAAACTTGTTTCGTAGCATACTGTTCTGCGGACTCAGGTCTGTTTGTTACTGCTTACGAATCAGTGTGTGAACTGCTCGATTTAAATGAATTTTAAGTTCAGTGATGAGCCAGAACATTGTGACACCTATCTACACTCCTGGAAATGGAAAAAAGAACACATTGACACCGGTGTGTCAGACCCACCATACTTGCTCCGGACACTGCGAGAGGGACTTTGAGCGAGGGCGTATAGTGGGCATGCGGGAGGCCGGGTGGACGTACCGCCGAATTGCTCAACACGTGGGGCGTGAGGTCTCCACAGTACATCGATGTTGTCGCCAGTGGTCGGCGGAAGGTGCACGTGCCCGTCGACCTGGGACCGGACCGCAGCGACGCACGGATGCACGCCAAGACCGTAGGATCCTACGCAGTGCAGTAGGGGAGCGCACCGCCACTTCCCAGCAAATTAGGGACACTGTTGCTCCTGGGGTATCGGCGAGGACCATTCGCAACCGTCTCCATGAAGCTGGGCTACGGTCCCGCACACCGTTAGGCCGTCTTCCGCTCACGCCCCAACATCGTGCAGCCCGCCTCCAGTGGTGTCGCGACAGGCGTGAATGGAGGGACGAATGGAGACGTGTCGTCTTCAGCGATGAAAGTCGCTTCTGCCTTGGTGCCAATGATGGTCGTATGCGTGTTTGGCGCCGTGCAGGTGAGCGCCACAATCAGGACTGCATACGACCGAGGCACACAGGGCCAACACCCGGCATCATGGTGTGGGGAGCGATCTCCTACACTGGCCGTACACCACTGGTGATCGTCGAGGGGACACTGAATAGTGCACGGTACATCCAAACCGTCATCGAACCCATCGTTCTACCATTCCTAGACCGGCAAGGGAACTTGCTGTTCCAACAGGACAATGCACGTCAGCATGTATCCCGTGCCACCCAACGTGCTCTAGAAGGTGTAAGTCAACTATCCTGGCCAGCAAGATCTCCGGATCTGTCCCCCATTGAGCATGTTTGGGACTGGATGAAGCGTCGTCTCACGCGGTCTGCATGTCCAGCACGAACGCTGGTCCAACTGAGGCGCCAGGTGGAAATGGCATGGCAAGCCGTTCCACAGGACTACATCCAACATCTCTACGATCGTCTCCATGGGAGAATAGCAGCCTGCATTGCTGCGAAAGGTGGATATACACTGTACTAGTGCCGACATTGTGCATGCTCTGTTGCCTGTGTCTATGTGCCTGTGGTTCTGTCAGTGTGATCATGTGATGTATCTGACCCCAGGAATGTGTCAATAAAGTTTCCCCTTCCTGGGACAATGAATTCACGGTGTTCTTATTTCAATTTCCAGGAGTGTAATAGCTGGCATGTACACCTTTGGACCGGATAACAGCGGCGACGCATCGTGGCGTGGAAGCAGTGTGAGGCCTCGATAGGTCGATGGAGAGAGTTGGTACCACATCTGCACACACAGGTCACCTTATTCTCGCAAATTCCGGCGAGTGGACGATGAGTTCTGACGCCACGTTCAATCGCATTCCAGATGTGTTCTGTAGTGTTCAGATCTGGCGAATCTGGGGGCCAAAACATCAATTGGAACTTGCCACTGTGTTCCTCGAACCACTCTATCACTCTCATAGGCTTGTGACATGATGCATTACTTGTTGAAAATGCCACTGCCATCCGGAAGCTTGATCGTCTCTGAAGGGATGAACGTGCTCTGCAACCAGTGCACGATACTTCTTGACCGTCATTGTGCCTTTCACCTGGACCTATGGATTCACACGTGAATGATTCCAAGAGCATAATGGAGATGCCGTCAGCTTGTCTCCGTCCTGCAGTACAGGTGTCAGGGAGCTGTTCCCCTGGAAGACTACAGATCGCGCCCTGTCATCGGGATGATGATGGATGGATGGATGGATGGATGGATGGATGGATGGATGGATGGATGGATGACCGTTGAAGTTGTGCGCCCTAAAACCACAAAAAAAAATCTGCATGATGAAGAAGGTATCGGGATTTATCAGATCATGCAACGCTTTTCCGCTCAACGTCCAGTGCCGATGGTGACGTGCCTGTTTCAGAAGTACTTGCCGATGTCATGGTGTTAACATGGTCACATGTATGGGTCATCGGCTGCAGAGCCCATCGTTAGGAGTGATCGGCGCACTGTGTGTTCACACTTGTACCCATCCCAGCATTACGGTCTGATGTTAGTTCTGCCACAGGTCGCTGCCTGTCCTGTTTTACCAATCTGCCCAGCCTATGACTTCCAACATCTGCAATGAGGGGTGGCCGCCCAACTCCACGACGCCTGGACGTGGTTTTACCTTGATTACGCCACGTGTTGAAGACGATCACCACAGCACTCCTCGATTTTGAGGTTGAAAGAAACATGGGAAAAGAGACGTCTTAAGTAGGAAAGTAGCAGTGTTTCAGATAGGTAGTAATGGGCCTAAGAAGTGGCAGACACTGCACAAGACAGATGATGAGTGTAAGCGATGAAGTAAACAACCACAGTTCTGTATGCAGGATGGCTTGCTGTGCAGAGAAGCCAGGTTGGAATACAGGCAACAGTACCAACGAAATTGAGGAATAGAATGCTACAGCAGACACATGACCACATGTTAGCAGGTCTTGGAGTCTGTAGAGCTGCCAACAGGAGAGTAGCGGAGAGGTATTGGTGGAAGAACAGGAAGACATGAGATCAACGCAGTGTGCACAGAGGGTGGATTTGTATCGAACTGGAATACCATTGCAGAGAGTACCTGAAGCATCAGCACTGTTTGCATTTCTTGGGATTGAAAACACCAGCAGAAAATAAACACGTGCTTCAGATTACAGCTCGATTCTCGAGACATCTGGAAATGGTTGCAATTTCAAACCAGCAGGCAGCAGCAGCGGCACAAGCGCTAGTAAACAGTTGGATACTGAAGTTCGGGGTACCTGAAGGGACAATAATGGATCAGGGAACCAGTTTTATGTCGGATTTGTTCAGGGAATTGTGTAAGCTGTTATGTGGTAAGAAATTGAGGTAGAGTACTCTATATCCTGAAATTTATGGGATAACGGAAAGGGTACCTAGAACTATAGGGAAGATGCTAAGACATTATGTGGATGCACATCATGCCAGATGGGCTATCTCTTTAGGTATGTGGTCTCAGCGTACAACTCGAAGCAGCACATCAGTACGGGATTATCGCTATATGAGGTAGAATATGGTCGTAAAATGCCGTCGCCGTTCAACATGTGAAAACCAAGAAGGGGAAGACTGGAGAATCGGTTAAGGAGTTTGAAGGGTGATAAAAGAAATATGGAACAGAACGCAGGGTGTGCAAAGTGAATACACGAGTAATGGAAAAGCAAGAGGAAGCTGTGAGCCGTACAGTAAGAATGCCGCAATACAAGGTTGACCAACGGGTTGACTTTTTACATTCTAAAGGGGAAGATGAAGAAATTTTTTACGAATTTCCAGCAGTATATCAAGTTGTGGAAAATATGTCACCGCCGGCCGGAGTGACCGAGTGGTTCTAGGCGCTACAGTATGAAACTGCGCGACTGCTACGGTCGTAGGTTCGAATCCTGCCTCGGGCATGGATGTGTGTGAAGTCCCTAGGTTAGTTATGTTAAAGTAGTTCTGGGTTCTAGGGGACTGATGACCTCAGCAGTTAAGTCCCATAGCGCTCAGAGCCATTTGAACTAAAACGTCACCAGTGAATGTCAAGATTCATTTGCCGACAAGAACGACAACTGGGACGTCTGAAACCTTTTTGAGGGAGGCCGGGAGTTATACCAGGACCTGAACGGCCGGACTGGAAACGGAAAGTAGAGAAGGCGTTAAGGAGCGAGCCAGAGATTGTAGACGAAGCAGCGATAGGAAGGCCGTATGGGTTGAAACTAGAAGACAGGAACAGATTTATGTTTTCTGTATGTTAAATACAGGTGTAGATAGCTTTTAATACAGGTAAAATGAATTGCTGTGGGTTAACACGGGACTTTAGCGACAGGAAAAGGTAATGGGTATCCCTGTCCTTAGGTGAGACACGCCAGGAGACAAGACGATGCAGGACGTACGTGGGCTGGTGGTCGTCATTGGAATGGAAGCTTTGCAGAACCAGCATGCGGTAGCGGGAGTGCTGTTGATGGGGCGATCACCGGTCATCGCTGGATGATGCAGGCGGTATTTAAAGCATAAGAGATGCACAATGAGGGAAGACTAGTGGGAGCCTTCGATAATTTTAGATAGGGGACAGAGAATCACGGAGTGTAAAGGAATTATCGGAGTATGCAGGAGAATACACTGGACTTACGACGCAGGGTCTGACGATTATACCGCACACGAGAAGGAGAGGGGATCGATGTGGTGAGCAAACTTCTCAAAATTGTTTTGGACAGCTGAGGAACAAGACATCAGGATGGTGAATGACACAGTGTAAGTAAAGAAACAATCAGTGGAAGGAAACAAGGCAGCAAGTGAGTGGCAATCATGCAGTACGAAAGTTTGGAGAAAGACGTGTTGAACAATATTCTGTAACTAAGCTAACTCACTGGGGAAGTTATTAGCTAAGCCGAAACTGCGGAAGAATCAGTGAACCAGAACATGAAAAAGTTGCAAACTGACGTAGAAATATTAGACAAGGAAGTAATGCTACCAAAGAGGTTACAGCTTTTGGAGAACAGTGTGTGAGAAGCAGAGGAGAGATAGTAGAGTTGTGGGAAACTGAGTCTGGCAAAGAAAATTGAGAATAAGACGACAATCAGTTTATCTTTAGGAAAGATAAAAGCACCAGAGAGGCAGTTCTGACGTTGTTGTTAATAATGGAAGCAAGACTGAAGAAAAATCAAGACACGTTAATAGTATTTATCGGCCTGAAAATATCGTTTGACAATGTCAGATGGTGCAAAGTGTTCGAAATTCTGAAGCTATAGGGAAAAATGGGTAATTTGCAACATGTACAAGAATCAGGACGGAACAGACAGAAGAAGGGATATAGACTTTCACCCCTATCTTTCACCCCTACTGTTCCATTTGTACATAGAAGCAGTGACGGAAACAAAAGTAATGTTTAAGCGTGGAATTAAAACTCAAGGTGAAAAAATGAATATCGGTGATAAGATCGCTACTAACATTACTAACCTCAGAGAAAGTGAAGAAGAATTACAGGATCTGTTGAATGGAATGAGCAGTCTGAGTACAGTTGGATTGAGAGTAAATCAAAGAAAGACGGAAGTAATGAGAAGTAGCAGAAATGAGAACAGCGAGAAACTTAGCATCAGGATTGATTGTCACAAATTTTAAAATGCGTGTGAATTCCTAAGGGACGAAACTGCTGACGTCGTCGGTCCCTAGACTTACACACTACTTAAAGTAACTTATGCTAAGAACAAAACACACACTCGAACCCAAGGGAGGACTCGAACCTCCTTCGTGACAAGGCGCCTCTAACCGCGCAGCCACTCCGGGCGGCTTTGATAGTTATGAAGCAGATGAAGTTAAAGAATTCTGCTACCTAGGCAGCAAAATAACCCATGAGGGACAGGGCAAGTAAGACATAAAAAATAGGCTAGCCGTGGTAAAATGGACATTCCTGAGTAAGAGAAGTCTACTAGTATCAAACGTAAATCTTAATTTGAGGAACGAAGTGCACGGCAGTGAGATCTGGACTGTGGGAAAACCAGAACAGGAAAGAATAGAAGCACTTGAGATATGGTACCAGAGAAGAATGTTGAATGTTACTGATAAGGTAAGGAATGATGAGATTCTCCGCAGAACCCGCGAGAAAAGAAATATATGGAAAACACTGACAAGAAGGGACAGGATAATAGGAAAACTGTTAATACATCAGGCAATAACTTCCATGGTACTAGAGGAGCTGTAGACGGTAAAAACTATAAATATATCCAGCAAATAATTGAAGACGTAGGTTGCAAATACTACTCTGAAATGAAGAGGGTGGCAGAGGAGAAGACTTCATGATGGGCTGCGTCAAACCACTCGGAAGACTGGTGACGTGCTCTCATATTTTATTTTAACCTCCGCATTGTCTCACTCTCACTCGGAGGCCCCCAAAGGACAAGATGTTTGACTAGTTTACGTACAATAAAAACTGTAGAGGAATAGAGATTGGAATACAGCAAATAACTGGGGATGTAGATTGCAAGTGTTACTCTGAATGTAAAAAGTTGGCATAGGACAGGAATTTGTGGTGGGCCATATAAAACCAATCGCAAGATTGACGACTTCAAAAAAGAAAGGAGCAAGCTGTTTGATGCCAGCTAGGACTGAACTTGTTGTCACTAGAACAGTATCTGCAGGGACAGTCCATAGACAGTCACCAGCGAGCAGGAAGGTCGCATTTTGGCGGAGACACTGATGCAGCATCTGAGTCAGTGTACGGACAAGGGTAAACAACATTGACCATTGTCTAATAACTTCCGCAGCAACACCTACTCTGCTAAGCATAATGCTTGTTTACAGGTACAAAACGCAGAGCACCAGACGAAGTTCAGACCCAGCCATTGTTCAGATTCCGGTGGACTGGATTTCCACTGCCTAGGAGGCAGCAGCAAGAAC
Source organism: Schistocerca nitens (assembly GCF_023898315.1). Classification (NCBI taxonomy): domain Eukaryota; kingdom Metazoa; phylum Arthropoda; class Insecta; order Orthoptera; family Acrididae; genus Schistocerca; species Schistocerca nitens. The sequence goes on from NC_064620.1 coordinate 286,808,683, forward strand.
TGTAACAATAAGTAGTTGACATAAAACTAAGGTGAAATCTGGTTTCGTAGGACAGAGCGGATCAGGTTATGGTTCTGTAGCGGGCCGTAATCAGTTACTATTAGTTGCACAAAACACACGAACTTTTATTTTCCTAAGCACCACTTAATTACACATTGCTTTAAAAAGATCAAATTAAAACAATACGGATGAAGGCATAGTTAAGAGAACTTGCGATACCTCCTGGGCTGAAGGCCCAAAATCACACAAAAAACAAGATCGGCTGAAGGCCTGAACACAAGTTACAAAAACTGCTTTGAAGAATACACGCGGATGAAGGCCTTACTTAAAAAAATATTCCACGTAAATACTCGCTTGGAGGCCACACACAAGACATTCAACAACTCAGGGCTTAGGGTCTGGACAACAAGAATTTCGGATAGAACAAACTTTCAAAATTTTAGTTATTAAACAAATCAATCGTCAAACTTTAAGTCGCTGAAAGCCTTATATTAAAAATATTCCACGTAAAAGCTTGGCTGAAGGCCACACACTGGACATTGAACAACTCAGGACTTAGGGCCTCGATAACAAGAATTTCATATAGAACAAACATTCAAAATTTGTTATTAAACAAATCAGTCTCCAAACTTTAAGTCAGCTGAAGGTCTTACCTTAAAATTAAAACAAACTAAATTAATAGACGGCTGAAGGCTTACCACAGTACATCAGACTAAAATGAAAACCACAATCTAAAACCAACATAACAGTGGTGCTCAGAAGTGTTCAAAGGGTTGGCCTGAGGAGGTATGTCTAACGTAAGGTGAGGTGAGACAGGCAGCCAAGAGTGAGGTTAAACAGTCGGATGGCAACCCAACCCACGGATGCCTGAAGGACCGACCAACAACCTAATCAATTCCCTTCCGGTCGACCAATGATACGACAATGGAAAATATCAGCTGAGGACAAAGATACCAGCCGCACTACGACTTCAAAATTGGCGCCTTAAAACATCCTACGCACAATAACCACTGTTAAGAAAAAAATATGAACAAATAACTAAAAGGCTGTCAAACTACACGTCGTACCAGGCAGCATCAACACAGCGAGGAAAAACACACTGCCAGAAAACTATGCTAACGACCAGGACAGGTAACTGAGGCGTTAACGGTCAAAAGGCAGAAAAATACCGCTGGTGCACTTCACTGATAAGTAACAACCAATTTAATAGTTAAAGACCACACAGGAAGACGACTGCAAAATTTCGCCATCTCCAACACACCATACGTTGCTGCTAGCTGGAACGGCCCGGGAAGCAACAACCGACAATGAACGAAGAGATGTCACAGCACTTGAGGTTTCATAACAGGTTAACTGATCACTCCAGGTTCGGTGGGCAACGAACTTTGTAGCTCTCGCAGCTAGCGCCTCACAATCTGACCGCGCGTGCACGCCGCCAGCGGTCCTGGCCTGACCTAGCGCCACGGAGATTTCCTCACTGCTCTGTCCCAACCGACCGACTGCCACACACACCACCACAGGGAACTACAGCGGGCACACCAAAGATGGTACAGCAGTACTAGTATCGATAAGTGTTGCCACTGATGGAGGCAAGTCAGCAACTCGTTATGGTAGTAACTCAGGGAGAAATAAGACGCCACTCGATTGTGATAAACTGCCAAAGAACAAACGGCATCAATGCCAGCCGGCCACAGCTCTTAAGAGACTCAGGATAAGTAATATGTATGGAAACTTGGAGGTGCAAGTAGTCTTGAAAGAGTGAACCAGAGCCAAATGGGCCAGCCATCAGGATGTATAATTCTATTGTTTAAGGACAGTCCACTTAAGATGCAAGGACCAAGTCTTGTTAAGAGAGAGAGCAATGTAGTGCACTGACCATATCTGATCAGGAAACGCACAAAGTAAGAAGTAGATTACAGCAGAGCCAGCTGCAGGCAGGCGCAGATGTTATACCTTACAAAACAGAACATAACCCTCGCACATTGTGATGCGAGCCGGCCAGGTGATGCGTGGAAATAGCTGACACAGAACCACCTTAGAGGAAGGAGGTGGAATCCTTTCCACACCAGCAACCGAAGCTATGGTATACACTCCACAAGATGTAGCAAAGATTTCAGCCTATAAATACCTAGCCACTGTTGTACCGAAATCATCTTGTGTTAGTTTCGCAGCACGCATAGGACTGTGACAGTTGGGGCGTCATGCAGGATCATATATGGAGTCGACTGTTCGACCCTGTGTCAACACAACCTGCCCAGAAACATGAGAGACGCTGTCACCTCGGGGCCAGCCGAGCCCTGCGACATAGTGCCGCCCTCAGCACTTCTGCAGGGGATTATGGTTGCTGCATCGCCCATTGACGCCGGGCGGCGGTGGAGATATAATCTGCACCTTGGCCGCCGCAACCGTAGCTGCTAATTCCAGGGATATGAGTTACAGAAGCAGTAGCATTACGCCACTGCTCGGCTACACTGCACTCTCTCAGCATTGATAGACGTCGTGCACACACACACGGGAGGCATCTGGATGCCTCAACCGCACTGCCGCTGCTTGAGATGAATCACAGCAGAGAACCGTAATAAAGGAATTTGAAAAGCACAAAACCGCCTCTCTGACTCTGGCCTCCTTCAGTCATGAAGACTTGACTGCACCACGTAACTAGTGTCCAGTGTGACTCAAAAGTCATGTTCCATAGGATAACGTCTACATTGGTGACTCTTTAGTCTTGGCTCACAGGATAAAGTCGTTATCAGGGATGTGACAGGGAAGCTCATTTGAAGCAAAAAATTCTAATAAGGATGGGCTCTAAAATGCGTACCTTCAGAGCTATGACTAAGTGTTCATCTTCGCTGCTGTGAAACAGTGGCACTGTACAAGTGCTCGTAGCTCTTAATGTATCCTTGTCAGAGCCCATGTTTAAGGATTTTTTTTCTTTTTGCTTCGAGTGATCGTTCCTGTCACATCCTTCAATACGACTTTGGTCTACAGGGAAAGACTACTGAAGCCATCTAAACTTTGTGCCATGGGACATGACTTTTGAATCACCCCTGCATGACTGCATCGTTGGCGTACACTCCCGCAAATTCAACATAGATTGCTGCAGCGTTGTTGCCCTGCAAATGGAGAAAACGAATTACCGCACGATACTCCTCTTTGTCAATAGGCTGCTCCATTTTATTTTCCCCTATCGGCGTGCTACGGCACTATGGCTTGTTGGTGTCTGTGTTTATCAGAACTACATATACCGGCAAAAAAAAAAAAAAAAAAAAACACACGAGCGTTACTGCATTTTTTGGAGTTGAGAATTAAAACAGGACTATACATTTCCTGACCAAGAAACTGAAATTCACAAAAGGGGAGAAGGAAACGAAATGGAACATGATGGGTCGAGGGGGTTATGTCAGTGATTACAAAGTCGAGTCAAATTTTCATATTTTACGCATTGTGAAAGAACTTTTTCAAAGTAACTAGTGCTCTACACACATGAATTACTCCAATAGAATAGAACACTAAATTTCCTCTCACCGGGTGCAAGTCTTTCGATCTGAGGCCACTTCGCCGACTTGCGCGTCGATGAGGATGAAATGATAAGGCAACACAACACCGTCCACGAGCGGAGAAAATCTCCAACCCGGCCGGGAATCGAACCCAGTACCCAGTACTCAGCTACCGGGGGCGATTTCCTCTGAGCCGCGTTTAAACCGATGGCGCTACAGTTCAACGCTCTCCTCGTTATCCGGCGTTGCGTATTTTCCAAATAAGTCACCAATCGATTTAGCATTCAAAACAGATAATTTCTAATTTCAAAATACGTTTGCCGAAACTGCTTATCGGATTTCTGAGAGTGAAACGCGGTTCTATTTGTTTCTTTGAGAGTAAGATGCAGTAGAAATTACTTTAGTCCTGGTTGAAACAGTGAAGTTGATCATCGGCTGTGGTCAGATAATCTTTGCATGTCAAACAAATTATCAAATTTACTCAGTATATACGCGAAAAAATACACATTAACATCCCGTCCGCCGCTGAAACAATGAGCATGGCAGGAATGCGGCTGCGAGGCGGGTGATGTACTGTGTGCGGAATAGTTCGCACTGTTTTAAACGCTTCAATAAATGCTGTTACGTCATTACTAAGAACTTAGGGAGATGTAGATAAACTAAATCGTCTCAGATATTTAGTGCCCTGATACTTCCGAAATAACACTAAAATTATCCTGTTATGTGTGCATGTTATCAGCAGCTGCTGTATCAATCAAATGAAATGGTCATATGGCATTACTCGCCGGTAGACCCAGTCTGGCGTTTGTAGGGTTGTTCGACCGCCTGATATAACTATTGACATCACTTCGGCGACTTTCGCGTCGATGAAGTTGAGATGGCATGATGAGTACAACACAGACACCGAGTCCTCAAGCGAAGGATATCTTCGGCGAGACCAGGAAACTATTACGACGCCGCAATCCAGAGACCGCCACACTAACAACTAGACAACTATTAACACTGCTACTGCGTATGGATGTATTGGAATGATTTTTTCCGTCACTGTTTTATTCAGTTGAAAATGATTGATTTTAGGATTTTCTCGTTTGTTTGTTGCTGATTATGTAGAGATGTCAGCATGCACTTTCCACTAGAATGTTCTTACTTGGCACTGAAAATGAAAAACGAAAACAAGACTGTGTTCATGAACGGAGAACCAGTTACCAGTGATTTTTCCCGTTCCATACCTTGTGGAGCTGGGGAGAAATGATTGTGCAAACGCCTCAGCGCATGCTGTAATTAACGTAATCTTGTCTTCACGATCCTTATGGGAGCTATATGTAGGGGGTATATTCCTAGAGTCACCATTTAAAGCTAGTTCACGAAACTCTTTCTCAGCATGGTGTCTATCTTCAACTGTCTTCCCGTTCTGTTTCTTCAGCGTCTCCGTGATCCTATTTCCCTGCCTCACCTCCCGCAGGCAGTCTTCTTTGTTGCCTACTATACACTATAGTCAGATCAAACCTACATGTTGAAGCTTTAATCACAGTGCTGAACATCACGCTTTGAACCGATCGCCGATGGCAAAGTGCCATAACAATTGGTTGATTCACTTTCAACTCCATGTGTAGCTTTCTTTCTAGATGTGTTTGGATCCCCAATCCTGGGCCTGGCCCTGGCCCTTTTATTTCGCATTTCATCACACATTATAACCGTTCCAAAAACGACATAAGCGCACATATACATACGCACATACGGTGCTAAGAAATGCACACGTATCATACACAGCACTAACCAAAAACTACAGGATTCTTCCACACAAGGGAAGATTCACAGTCACATATACAGTTGTTATAATCACGGAGGTCGCCTTACATAAGGCTGCAATTCGTCAGCGCTGTAGTACTGGAGTCAAAAATTAAGTTCCTGACATTGAGTAGTGGCGTAACACAGTTGTTAGCGTATAAGCCTGCCGTGTAGAAGATTATAGTTTCGAAACTCGTCAAATACAGCGAAATTTATTTTACTAAATGTAATGGAAAGACTTTGATTATTATTTTTAGTCAATTAACTGGTTTAAATGAATTTTTTAAATACTTTGCCTCATCGTTTTCATCATCGTATTGATTCCTTTATTTGCTCTTTTCACTACATCCAACACATTCATCTTCATCCCATTCATCAAAGTTATTTTCGTAATCTTCTATAACATCTACATCTGCATCATACTTCTCAAGCCACGTAATACTGTGTGATGGGGGATATTTTTCGTACCACAAACAGAGCCCTCCAACTCTGTTCCACCTGTGAATAGCGCGTGGAAAGAATGATTGTTGTAAGCCTTTGAATTGGCTCTAATTTTTCGAATTTTTTTCTAGTGGTCACGCGCCAGACGTATATGAGAGGGAGGGGGGAGGGGGGGGAGCAATACGTTGTTCGATTCTTCCCGGAAAGTGCTCTCTCGAAATTTCGATAGAAAATCTCTCTGTGATGCACAACGCCTCTCTTGCGACGTCTGCCAATCGAGTTTTTTCAACATCTCCGTAACGCTCTAGTGCCGATTAAATGATCCCGTGACGAAACGTGGCTCTCTTCGTTGGATCTTCTCTATCTCTTCTATCAGGTATATCTGGTAGGGATCCCAGATAGATAAACAAAAGACCCGGTCGACCAAGCGCCTTATAAGCCACTTCCTTCGTGGATGAATTACTTTTCCTTAAGATTCTTCCTCTGACTATGAGTCTGGCCTCTGCTTTTCCCACTATTTGTTTTATGTGGTCATTTTACTTAAGGTCGCTCTGGATAGTTACTCCTAGATATTTTCCGGTAGGTACTGTTTCCATCGGTTTGTCATCAATAGTGTAACTATACAGTAGTGGATTTCTTTTCCTGTGTATGGGCAATATGTTAAGTTATTTACGTTCAGGTTCAACTCCCAGAGACTGCACGATTCATCAATTCTCTGGAGGTCATTCTGCAGATCGTTACTTTTGCCGTTGCTAATTTTTTTTTAATAGAAAACCGCATCATCTACGAACAGCCTCAGAGAGCGTCTGACGCTTTCCACTAGATCATTTATACATGTTGTAAACAGTAACGGTTCTATCACACTTCCTTGGAGAGCATCTGACGCTTTCTACTTGATCATTTACACTACTGGCCATTAAAATTGCTACACCAAGAAGAAATGCAGATGATAAACGGGTATTCATTCGACAAATATATGACACTAGAACTGACATGTGATTACATTTTCACGCAATTTGGGTGCATAGATCCTGAGAAATCGGTCCTTGCTGCTGCAAACGTCGTCGAACTGTTCGTGCAGATGGTTGTCTTGCAAACGTCCCCATCCGTTGACTCAGGGATCGAGACGTGGCTGCACGATCCATTACAGCCATGCGGATAAGATGCCTGTCATCTCGACTGCTAGTGATACGAGGTCGTTGAGATCCAGCATGGCGTTTCGTATTACCCTCCTGAACCCACCGATTCCATATTCTGCTAACAGTCATTGGACCTCGACCAACGCGGGCAGCAATGTCGCGATACGATAAACCGCAATCGCGATAGGCCGCAATCCGACCTTTATCAAAGTCGGAAACGTGATGGTACGCATTTCTCCTCCTTACACGAGGCATCACAACAACGTTTCACCAGGCAACGCTGGACAACTGCTGTTTGTGTATGAGACATTGGTTGGAAACTTCCCTCATGTCAGCACGTTTTAGGTGTCGCCACCGGCGCCAACCTTGTGTGAATGCTATGAAAAGCTAATCATTTGCATATCACAGCATCTTCTTCCTGTCGGTTAAATTTCGCGTCTGTAGCACGTTATCTTCGTGGTGTAGCAATTTTAATGGCCAGTAGTGTATCTACGTAACGGTCCTGTCACACTTCCTTGGGATACTCCGGAAATTACCTTTACATCTGCCGATTTTGTTACATTAAGAGTGACGTGTTTAGTTCTGTCTGCAAGGAAGTCTTGAATCCAGTCGCAAATTTGCTCCGATACCCGATTTTTTTTCACTAAGTGGCAGTGCGGGAAGGTGTCAAGTGCCTTCCTGAAGTGGAGGAACACGGCATCAACCTCAACGGCATTTCTACGGCGCCATGGATCTCATGGAGGAGCAGAGAGAGCTGAGTTTCGCAGGATCTCTGTGTGTGAGATCCACGTTGATTTTTGTAGACGAGATTTTCCCTTCTTCAAGAACGTCGTAGTTATTGCGCATAAAACATGTTCCACAATTCTACAACAGGCTGACGTCAACGATAGAGGTCTATAATTGCTCGTATCTTTCGTACGGCCCTTCTTAGAAACGGGAATGAGCTGCGCTTTCTTCCCGTTGCTAGGTAACGCTCGTTGCTCAAGCGTTCTACGATAAATTACTGCTAGAAAGGGAGCAAGTTCTTTCGCATAGTCTTTGTAGAAACTTATAGGTATCTCATCTGAACCTCACGCCTTTCCACTACCAAGCGATTGTAGTTGTTTTTCTATTCCACGATCGGTTATCTCAATATCTGCTATTTCCACATTCGTACGACGACTTAAAGGAGGGACCGTGTTAGTCTTCCGCAGTGACACAATTTCGGAAGACCGAATTTAGTTTCTTTAAAGTCAGTGCTGCCAATAAACTGTTTTTTTATTTGCAATGTTAAAATTTACACATCATGATTTCGGCTTTAAAATGCCATTATCAAGTGTTTTAATGTTATACAGTGCCTAAGATGGTATACTGTCGTATTTAAAATATTGACCCTTAGACAATGTGTCTAATAGTTTATTTTAAATACGACAGTATGCCATCCTAGCCACTGTATAACATTAAAACACTTGATAATGGCACTGCAAATAAAACGTAGTCTAAAGGCGGTACTGACTAAAGAAATATATTATGACTGTGGCTCCACATTGTGAAAAAAATTACCGAATTTAGTATTTCGGTCTTCTCCCTGTTATCTTCCGTTTCGGTGCCAATAATGTCAGTGAATGAGTAGACTGATGTTGACCCACTTTCTGATTTCACATACGACCAAAACCTCTTTGTGTTTTTACTCAGATCGGTTGCCAAGTGTTACTTTCAAAGTCATTGAATGCTTCTCTCATTGCTCTCTCTACGCTCATTTTCGCTTCGTTCATCTTTTGTTTGTCAGCTAGGCTTTTACTTATCTTGAATCTGGGATGAAGTTCTTTGTTTACTTAGCACTTTTCTAATTCGGCTATTAAACTATGGTGGGTCTTCCCCATCCCTTAAGACCTTACTCGGACATACTTGTCTAGGGCATATTGCACGATTCCTTTGAATTTTTTCCATCCGTTTTTTCCACATCTTCGTCTTCATCACCGAATATTTGATGCTGAGTGCTCACATACTCTGAAATCTGTAACCTGTCACTCTTTCTAAGTGAAAATATCTTCCCACCTTTCTTAAAATTTATTGTCAGACCCATTGTCATAGATGCTATCACAGCCTTATGCTCACTGATACCTTTCTCTACGTTACCTGATTCGATAAGTTAAGGTTTGTTTGTTGGCATGAGGTCCAAGACGTTACCCTCACGAGCTGGTTCTCTATCTGCTCAAAGTAATTTTTGAACAAGACGTCCAGAACAATGTCACACGAATCCCTGTGTCTCGCACCAGTTCACCAGTTTTGATAGTATGATTCTCCCAATCTATACTTGGCAAGTTGAAGTCACCCCCTATTACAACAGCATGATCGGGAAAATTATTAATGATATTCTGCAAGTTCTGTCTGAATTGCTCTACCACTAGGGCTCCTGACCCAGGCGGTCTATAAAAGCATCCGACTACCATTTTTGATCGATCTTTGATACTTAACTTCATCCAGATTATCCATGACAACCTCGCTAGATTTTTTCGAATTCGTTACTGCAACAAACACGCTGCAATCATTGGCGACTAACCTAATCTTACGATAAATATTACAATCTGAACTTGGGATTTCATTGTCATTAACGTCTGGTTTTAACGTGCATTATACCTTCAGTGCGATACTGATTCTGGGACCTTTCCTTGGATGCTCCTGCAATCATATTAATCTTTTCTTTCTCTGATCTGCGACGACGAACGTTCTCTGAGGACATTGTGGCTAATTTATCAGTCAAATCGCATTTAATCCCAAGGAATGGTACTCTTATTTAAAAAGTCCCACGTGCACGCCACACATATCCTGCTACCCTAGTAGCTACTTCCTGCGTGTAGGGCACCCCCTACCAAGGACAACTTTACAATTCTGTACCCGATAGCGGAGGTCGAGCAATTCTCATCTGATACGTCGCAGTCGTTGAACCCCTGGTTTAGACCTTCTACTCTGCTTCGAACCAGAGGACCACGATGAACCCTGGGTACAATTTTACAAATAGCTTAGCCTGCACCCGACGTGCTACGCTCGTTGCCTTCACCAAATTAGCCATCCGCCGAAAGGAAACGAGGATGCCCTCACAACCCAAGTGGAAGGCGTCATTCGTACGGAAATGAGCCACTACACGCAGCCGGTAGCACCTAGTGCGCTCGATAGCAGATAGACCAAGTGCACACTGGCATTCTTTCCCGCCTTTCCGGCTGTTTACCTGAGGGGCTCCATCACCTGCCTAACACTGGAGCTCCCAATGACAAGCATGCCCACCCCCTGCACTTGTCCGGACTGGGCAGGAAAATGGGCCGCTGGCTCAGCAGAAGAGGCATCCTGTGCTGGCTCAGTTATCAACAACACTGGGTAGCACCTCGTACCTGTTATTAAGGCTACGGGAGCCAGCCGCGCGGCCTGCTCCCTCCTTCGCCTTCCGCCCAGTGATACGCCAACCCAACACCGTCTGCCACCCTCTCTCGAGTGAGGACGAACCAGCGAGATGTTGTGTATCGGAAGATGCAGCGACCCCCGGCTCACCAGGGGATTCCAACAGCACAAAAAGTGTCGCGGGTCATGTTCCCAGCGCCACGATGTCACCACACTTTGAGCATTAACCAAAATCATTTTATAAGGGGTTCATTATGTAAGAGGTTTACTGTTCACTATTCTACTGGAGCAAATGTGATTTCGATGTATTGCTCACGCGCTGCCTGCGATACAAAACATCTCTGCTGCAATAGAATCGCAGGTCAGAGCAGTGTCGGCAGCAGTAATAATCGGTCGCTCCTACAGAGCAGTCACAATAGTTCGTTGTTGTGGAGCAGTCGGAATAGCTCGGAGTTACGGAGAAGTCGTAGTAGCTCACCGCTACAGTACACTTGCTAGCCATGTAAGAACAATAGCAGTCACCGCTGGTGCAGTGAAGTTCATTGCCATGTAGTGTAAAGTAAATTTTGTCATTCTTCATCGGCATGCGCGGACTTAAATTTGTTGTTTGAGATGTTAATATGAATTTGTTTAAATCTTTTTGTGATTTATCAGCACTAATTAAGTCAGACTTGTAGTGTTCAATTTTTTATGTAATAGTTTGCAGAAATTCTTTCAATAATAAGCTTTTTAATAACATAATTTTTCGCGTCATTTACTTGAATTTAAATATTTTACAAATTTTCCCAGATCATAGTCATGTGTTGTTTAATAATCAGAGGACCAGCTATGCGGCTGTGTCAACAAGCAAAGTCACTTTTTTTTCTAATAAAGCAAATCTTAGACAAATGTTGTTCAGTAGTAGATAGGCCAGCATTGCACTAAGCTGTGCCATTTAGAAGCAGATATATAGACAGCGTTACCCGGCGACACGATTATGAGGTAAGAATTTTTCAGTTTATTCAGGTTCATTTCATAGGGCCATGACGTAGCGCTGCTTACGTCCAAAATTTATCAGTTTCGATTCTCAGTCAATTTTGTACCCGGAAATTTTTACATACGGGAAGGTTACAATGGTGACGGAAGCCAACGCTGCTTCCAGCTGTTTACGGCTTGTGTCCGCTCACAACAAGCACAGTCCCTAGCCACCTCGTAGTGTGTAAAAGTATATATAAGATCTGAGATGGTGCTTCTGAGTTTGGAATGTACGCAAAGTATAACAGGGAGCCGAACCGCACTATAACCCTGGATTCGGTGTGGGGCGGCGGGGGTGAAGTGGACTGCGGTAGTCGTCGTGGGGTTGTGGACAACTGCGGCTGCGGCGGGGACGGACCCTCTCCATCGTTTCTAGGTCCGCGGTTAACATACATACATGACTGCAGCGCTGTCGGTGAGGGAAGCAGGAAACGTAGGTGAGAGCGAGAGGGAAGCATTTACAGACGATAAAAACAGATATTGTCCTGCAAAACGAAATACAGTGTGTCCATGCAAGAATTTCACAGTTATAAATTTTAATAGCTGTAAGCGTTGTAGAGTGTTGGTTCGAGTCCACAATTAAATAATACCTCAGACAGTTATGTGTAAGTGCATGGTTTGTTGTTTTCCGCTTTCAGTGCCACGTGTACAAAATGGAGCTCCTGAGCGTAAAGCGTTTTGCATTCTGCTGTTCGTTAAAAGTGCATCTGTAATTTCAGCTCGACGTACGTTTGGTTTAAAGTTTGTGAGTCTCTATCCGGCAAAAACATCCGCCTATGGTATATTCATTCGAAACAGGGATGTTTGCGTAAAGGGGAAAGCACCGGATAACCAAAAGCACCTGAAGTTGATACGGAGTATGTCAGAGCATCTTACCTCCGTAGTCCTAATAAGCATGTTCGGAAATCAGGTCTTGAACTTCAGCTGTCAAAGATGACAGTGTGGAAGGTTTTAAGAAAACGTTTACACGTGCGTCTTTACTGATTACATTCGGTACAGGATTTAAAGCAGAACATTATGGCGCACGTTATATCACTGCAACTGAAGTGTTGCAGAGGGTAGGTGACTTTTTTGATCGCATACTGTTCAGTTATGAGGCAACTTTTCATGTAAGTGGGAAAGTAAATACCGATAATGATCATGTCGGGGAGGGGGTGGGGGTGGTCAGAACATCCTCGTGAACCTGGACAATATGAAAGAGATTCTTCAAAATGAAACGTTTTCTGCACTGTGTCCCGACATCGAGTGTAGGAACCCATTCTTTTTCCTTTTTCTGTTTTTTTTTTTGTTTTTTCGCTCAAGCTACTATTTGGCAACAAGATTTCACCACATCGAAGCGCCTGAGCATTGGATTGGTTCTAACGGTTAGTACCTCACTACATGAGATCTTTTTTCCTTTGGGACTTCACAAAAGATCGTGTCCACATCCTCCCACTACATAATGATTTGCAGAGCTGAGGCACAGAATTGATCAAGCTATTGCTTCCATTATTCCGGACTTGTTAACCAAAGTGTGGGAAGAATTGGATTTTAGATTGGATGAGTGTCTCGTAACCAACTGTGCTCGTATTAAAAATTTGCTAGAAGAACTATGTTACATTCAATTTCATGTATGACTTGTTGTAAATGGTTCATATTAAACTCTTACAACACATTCTAAAAAAAAAAAAAGACACACCAGGAAGTGATTACCCGAATGAGACGAAATCAGTATATGTGATTGAGCCGTTCGTGCCATCTATTACTTAACACCCTGTTTTGAGCGTTCTGCACCTCGTTATGTTAATTTCTATCACTGGTGTCACTGAGTCGCTGCCTTGCCTGGCCGTGAGCGGCAGCAGCAGCGCTTATCGATATAAGCCCTGCCTTATTATCTTTGCTGGACTGATTTTACTTCCCGGTCGTCGTGTGTCGACCAGTCAAATGGAACGTGCCAGCAGTTAGTCCGGACCTGGCAGTGCTTGAGTTGGCACGCGGCACAAGTTCAATCGGCGCGCGGCAGCAGTGAGGTCCGGACCGCCGTGACTCCCCCTACGGTTGCCGACACACATGATTGGAGTGGGAACCACTTTAGTTGGTGGTCGGTCGGTCGTCTTGCCGGACAATGAGTATTTGGCCGGCGATCGCTTATGGATTGGCTGTGTGTGCCGACTCGTGATTTGCCCCTGTTATTGTACAGGCACTGCCGTTAGCATTGTCTAGTTCTTCGTGCAAGTGTTCATCAAACTGTTTGTAGTTTGTGTGATTTTTGACTGACAAGTTATTTTAAATGTTGTCGGCGTACTGCCTCTGAGGAGTCGTTCGGTTGGCGTGGAGCAGTGAGGAATTCTCGGCGGGGCGTAGTTTGGCCGGGGCCGGCTGACGGTGTCTGAGTGTGTGGCGCTGTTCCCATTGTTAAGAGGTCACGTGGCTCACCGACCCTGGACACGAAAGCTGAGTTTTGATTTAACCTACCAGCAAGTCAAGACTGTTCACATTGTGTCGTTTGAAGTTCGTTGTCGGCTGTTGGGATATTCCCGCGAGTAACAACGTGGTTTTCAAGTTGGAAAATTCTAACCACCCTCCGGTGGAGTTTCACTACATTTGGTTATTTGAATTGAAGTGCACCAGTGGAATATTCTGCCTTGTGGCCGTTAAAGTTCCGGTTACCTGCCCTGGGCGTTGACGTAAATTTCAGGCAGTGTAGCGTCCGCATCGTGTTGTTGCTGTCCAGCACGGTGTGTAGTTTGACAGCTCTGTGTATGACTGGTTGTGGGCGCCAGTATCTTTTACGTTGTTCCGTTGAACTCTCTGCTGTACCCTGGTCGGGTGAAGTGGAAGTTATCTTGTCGGTGGGTCCGCTGACTGTCGGTCGGTTGGGTTGTCGTCGGATCGTGAAAGGTTGGCCCGACTGCTTGTCTCACCTAAGCGAGCGTTAGTGTTTGAATTACAGGCCGACCCTCGAACATCTGGGTGCCCTTGTGCGTACTGCCTTATTTTTTAATTTGTTCTTGTTGTTGGTACTTGTATGGCTTCTAGCCGGTTTTGTGTTTTAAATGAGAGTTGTTTTACTCATAAGGCCTTCAGCCTAGTTTACTGTTTCACTTAAGCCCTTTGGCATTTAAAACATTTTTTGAATTTTTAAGTCTTCGGCCTTCAGCCGGTTTGAGTTTTAGTTGTTTGTTCTTAAGGCCTTCAGCATAAATTAAAAGAACTGTTCCACGTAAGTTCTTCGGTATTAAAAAAAAATGTTTTGGAGTTTTAAGTATTCGGCCTTTAGCCGATTTGAATTGAACTTGTTTACTTCAGCCTAACTAAAGAACTGTTTTAAGTAAGGCTTGCCCTTTCAAATTTCTGATTATGCTTGCGTTTTAAGTTATTGGCCTTCAGCCGTTTTTAAATTAAAGTGGCTTGCAGTCGGTAATTAAGTCCCAAAGATTAAAGCTATGTGTTTAAAAATTTTTTGGGCTCCTGTAATGTTTGATCCAATAATAAAGCTGTATGTTCGAGTGTAACTGACAGCCCCTTATATTGGCCCCTTTCCCAAATGTATTCTATCTGTCCTATCCTGCGGGTTAAGCAGGGAATTTCAGTGACGTACAAGCACAGACAAACAAAATTACGATATCAGAAGAAATGGATAATTTATTCAAAAGGAAGTGGTTCACGAATTGAAAAAGGCAGTAATACGTTGGTCCACTTCTGGTCATTTTGCAGGTAGCTATTCGTCTTGGCATTGACTGATGAAATTGTTGGATGTCCTGAGGGATATCGTGGCAAATTCTTTCCAACTGGTACGTTACATCGTGAAAATCTCGAGCTGGTTCGAGGGCCCTGCCCATGATGCTCCAAACGTTTTCAGTTGCGGAGAGATTCAGGGACATTGCTGGCCAAGGTAGACTTTGGCAAACACGAAGTCAAGTAATAGGTAACCTCGCCGTGCGCGGGCGGACATTGTCTTGCTGAAATGTAAGCCCAGGATGGCTTGCTATGACGGGCAACAAAGCGGGACGTAGAATATCGCCGACGGAACGCTGTGCTATAAGGCTGCCGCGGATGACGACCAAAGGGGTCCTGCTATAATGGCACCCCTGACCATCACGCGTGGTTGTCAGGTCGTGTGGCTGGCGACACTCAGGTTGGCGTCCCAACGCTACCTGGGGCGTCTCCAGACGTCTCGCTGGTCATCAGGGCTCCATCTTTTTTCGTCTCATAGTGTATCTCATTAATTTATATGGATCTGACAAATCTTTAAGTCTTTGAGTGGTGACTTTCTTACCATTTATCTGTGTGAAAGCAGTAAATACAATTCCTGAATCATTTGTGCCTAACATTTAATTGAATCACATAGTACCGGGTGATCAAAAAGTCAGTATAAATTTGAAAACTTAATAAACCATGGAATAATGTAGATAGGTAAAAATTGACACACATGCTTGGAATGACATGGGGTTTTATTAGAACAAAAAAAAACAAAGTTCACAAAATGTCCGACAGATGGCGCTGGACAGCAAAACGTCAGTGACTGCGCATGACGGGTGAGAGGTACGCCGATATGTTACAGAATCGCATCATCCCCAGCCTGGTTGATAAACACCTGCTGGAACGTACGATGTTTATGAAGGATGGCGCTCCACCCCATATTGCTAGACGCGTGAAAGATCTCTTGCGCGAGTCGCTTGGTGATGATCGTGTGCTCAGCCGCCACTTTCGTCATGCTTGGCCTCCCAGGTCCCCAGACCTCAGTCCGTGCGATTATTGGCTGAAGTCGCAAATGTATCGTGATCGACCGACACCTCTAGGGATCCTGAAAGACAACATCCGACGCCAATGCCTCACCATAACTCCGGACATGCTTGACAGTGCTGTTCACAACATTATTCCTCAACTACAGCTATTGTTGAGGAATGATGGTGGACATATTTAGCATTTCCTGTAAAGAACATCGTCTTTGCTTTGTCTTACTTTGTTATGGTAATTATTGCTATTCTGATCAGATGAAGCGCCATCTGTCGGACATTTTTTGAACTTTTGTGTTTTTTTGTTCTAATAAAACCCCATGTCATTCCAAGCATGTGTGTCAATTTCTACCTCTCTATCTACATTATTCCGTGATTTATTCAGTTTTCAAATTTATACTGACTGTTTGATCACCCAGTATATGATCTTTCGGTGCCATTGGAATTGTAATATGAGATATTCAAGAGATAATGAATGTAGGCCATTCGTGAATGGGGATATGAAAACAATATTACGCTAAGGTCAAAAGGGGAATCGTGAACTTGACTGACAATCAAAAAACATTCAGTCAATATAGAAAAGGCCTATACAAAGGAAAATATGTCATCAGTCATAATTCCTACAGTAGATAATCCAATAGCTCAGCTAAATATGAACCGAAACTGCTCCCTCCATTTCACATTATCCCACAGGGCTGTTTGCCTACTGATCAAATCTCGCTCCTCATGGATGACATTTTGTGAGAACGGAGCTTTATTTACAGAAAGCAGAGCAGAATGGCGTTTGTTTCTTTTCGTCGGTCGGTAGTTTGGGTGACCCGCAGTGAAAGTGCGAGGGCCCGCAGAGGCAACAACAGATGCCGCAAATGCGAGATGGCATCAGCCGATAGGGCCGCTAAGCGATATTTAAGCGCTCCGCTCTTTGTAATTATTATTGCGTTTGTGGGGCGGTCTTCGACGCCTCCCGGACAGCTTGTAAATCTGACGCCGATAGCTTCCCGGGAGAGTGGGCGGTGGCAACATGCGCTGCCTGTGGACAATTCATTATAGCTCATTTGCTGTCGGTTAGCCGAGGTTAAAAACAACATCCGGCGGTTTGTTTCTGTAAACGAGTCGGCCACTAATGCGAAGAGTATTTGTGACCGCAGCTACCTTCCTGTAGTGAAGACTTCCAACGGCGGCTCTTTCTTCTGGTGCGCTTGTACGCTCCAAAGACGGCCGTTCGAAAAGTAATTTATTTTAGCTTTAGGCTTGTCTGCTTTGCTGATGACAGTATTACAAGACAGAGCGAACTGTCCACCCGACCGTAGCGGGAACTGACTGCCACGTGACTAGTTACAGTCACGTTCCGGTTCAACGTGGTACGCGTAGTTGCCTGCTGTGCAAAAATGGAAAATGATCGTGGAGAATGCCCACGTGTGCAGCCGTCGTAACGCCGTTAAATTTATTGGCGACATTAAGGAGAAAGGAGTGACAATGTTGATAGAAAAAGTGGTGAAAGGTTCAGTCAAAGTGTGACGTAAGTCGATGGTGTGTAAATTGTATCAGGAGTGTCAGGAGGAACGTGGTGCTGAATGGAGTGGAATTCAAATATCTAAAGTATATATATATCTCGCGGCACCAAGAATTATTCGACACAGACGTGTTTCTACGTGTGAACGATGATGTCTGTTCAAATTTCACGTGATGGTATAAGGGTGGACCCAATAGCGCCACTATGAGGTTGGGAATAAGATTTGCTTTAAATACACGCTGCAAGGGTCGTGAGCGTTGGTTACGTTTGAGAGCGGTCGTGGTGAACTGATGCTAGTCAAGAATGCCTTTAAGGCGTCAAAGACGTCATTATCAACACTTCACTGAATTTGAACGAGGTCATGTAAAAGGTCTAGGAAAAATTGGATATTGCAGAAACACTTGTTAGGAATGTAGCCACTGTGCGATTGCTGGCAGCGGTGATCACAAGAATGTACAGGCGCGGGAAAACCGGCTTCCGGACGCCACGTGGCATACTGAAAGGAGAGACCATCGTGTTCGAAGTACGACTCTGGAGCATCGTACTCCACCTTGCGGGCTTTCAGATGAGAAATGTGATGAGTGTGGGGTGGTGGCCCTCAACCTACGTACCCTGTGACTCAGAGTTGAAATATTAAAAGTTTTGGCTGGTTTCGTTGTCTAACGACTGGGTTACGTAGTTGCCGCATTACAAGCCAAATACTAAAAAATGGTTCAAATGGCTCTGAGCATTATGGGACTCAACTACTGAGGTCATCAGTCCCCTAGAACTTAGAACTACTTAAACCTAACTAACCTAAGGACATCACACACATCCATGCCCGAGGCAGGATTCGAACCTGCGACCGTAGCGGTCGCGCGGCTCCAGACTGTAGCGCCTACAACCGCTCGGCCACTCCGGCCGGCAGCCAAATACTGCCGAGCCTACAGTATACAATATGAATAGACACATGAATCGAATGATCGAAGGTTCCTATTACTCGGCAATTGCGAATTTTGAATGTTAAATAGAAAATTTGTAAATGAAAGATTGCAATTAAATAAATTCTACAAGTACTATTTTAACGACATTAAATGATGGTTATGATAGGAGTACCTTTAAGTATGCCCTTTATTACTGTAAAACACTTATTGGTGTCGATGATCCAGCAATTAAATAAAATATAAATTGAATGACAGGGGGACAATAGATCCCTACTTCACGTAATCAGTTATTAACAACAACATAGCTCGTGAGATATTCACTTCTAAACGCATACTACGTCTTCACTGCAGAAGCTACGGAAATCTCACAACTGTAAAAGTCGGCATTCTGAAATATTTCAATCTTCCGCGATCACGTGCAAACTGCTCCACTCTCCAAGTCTTTCCCGCAACTGTGCGTCTGTCGCGCCGTACTGTCCAGGACTCCCCTGTGTCCTCTCCCGTACTCTCCAGAACTCTCTTCCCATTTCAATTCAGTCTCCCCATTCACGAGCGATCAGATTAAATAAACATACATCAGATGAGTAGAACAGAAGTAAGCCGGTTGCGTAATGCCTCTGTGTTTTCTAAAACACAGTTAATAATTGACCAATTTCTTCATGAGTAGTATATATCGATATAAACAAATAGATGAATAAATATATTTATAAGCATGTTGCTACCGTTTTTTCCTGTAACTGTGGAATACTTATGGCCTGGCGTGATGAATTGTAATCGGCCACTTTGACCTCCAATAACTCATGTACTATTCAAGTTACATGCCTGTAATTCATACCAAGTTAGGTTTACACTAATAGCTTTCTACAGACACGTCAATCGACAAACTCGGATGAACTGTTTAGATTTTGGAAATTCGTTGCTGGATGTTATTGTATAATTTAGTCAGATACTAAACTTTAAACTAATAAAGATATTGAAAATCTGATTACACCATCAGAATCGTCGTGCAAATAATGGTAATGTACATGTTTCTTTTTGAGGTATCACGATTCCTCTCGTTACTATTAATTTCTATATGAACTGTGAAATGTCTGCCATTAAGGTTTCACAAAGTCCGCCATCTTTGGCACTCCGTGCACGTCTCCTTCATTGACACAGCGTCGCCATGGAATTCCCAGCCAGGCGGCTGGACCACGTGGTCCTGCCGTTGTACAGCACCACGCGGTTGCTGACGAGCAGCGGCTTGCCGAGCGGCCCGAGCGGTGGCCGCCAACTCTGAACTTACAAGGGAACCTCCCCATCGCTCCCCCCTCAGATTTAGTTATAAGTTGGCACAGTGGATAGGCCTTGAAACACTGAACACAGATAAATAGAGAAAACAGGAAGAAGTTGTGTGGAACCCTGAAAAAAATTAGTAGAATATACAAACTGAGTAGTCCATATGGAACATAGGCAACATCAAGGAGAATGCGAGCTCAGCAGCGCTGTGGTCTCGTGGTTAGCGTGAGTAGCTGCTGAACGAGAGGTCCTTGGTTCAAGTCTTCCCTCGACTGAAAATCTTACTTTCTTTATTTTCGCAAAGTTATGATCCGTCCGTTCGTTCATTGACGTTTCTGTTCACTGCAATAAGTTTAGTGTCTGTGTTTTGCGACCGCACCGCAAAACCGTGCGATTAGTAGACGAAAGGACATGCCTCTCCAATGGGAACCGAAAACATTTCATCCCAAGTTCATAGGTCAACCGATTCCTCCACGGGAAAGAACGTCTGATATATTCTATACGACACTGATGACGGCATGTGCGTCACATGACAGGAATATGTTATCGACCCACCTAACTTGTACACTTAGCGAATGGGTAAAAAGATTCTTCTACCTTGCCCTATTTAGGTTTTCTTGTAGATGTGATAATCACTCCCAAAATAGTGATAAAACATAAGAGTTTGTCACATAAACTGAAAATAAAAAATTAAACTTTTTACTCGAAGGAAGACTTGAACCTAGGACCTCTCGTTCCGTAGCTGCTCTCGCTAACCACGGGACCACGGCGCACCTCGACTCCCAGTGTCCTTGATGTTGCCTATCTTGGCTTGGACTACTCAGTTTGTATATTTTACTAATTTTTTTCATAGTTACACACAACTTCTTCCTGTTTTCTCGATTGATCTGTGGCCAGTTTTTCAAGGTCTATCCACTGTGCCAACTTATAACTAAATCTGAGGGGGGTGCGATGGGGAGGTTCCCTTGTTAGAATATTTTCAGGGTGCCACAACCCGCCCATTACATCTGCAGCAACAATTTGAGAAGCAGGTGGCACCACAGAGACACAACAAATTGTTCCTAATTGTTCATTTCAAATATAGCTCCGAGCCAGACGCCGTGTATCGTGGAGTCCACTGACCCCAAACCACCGCCATTTGCGACTTCAGTGGTGTTAAGAGAGAGCTGATTGCAGGGCGGGGGATGTCTGATGTGTCTTCTGACCAAAGCTGGTTCTGCCTCGGTACGTGATGGCCGTGTGTTGGTTAGGAGGAGGCCAGTTGAGGGCCTGCAACCGAACCGTCTGCGTGCTAGACGCACTGGACCTAACCTAGAGTTATGGTCCGGGGGGGGGGGGGCACATTTGTATGACAGCCGGAACACTCTCGTGGTCGTCCCACCCACCATGACTGCAAATTTGTCCGTCAGTCTGGAGTTTCGACATGTTGAGCTGCCATTCATGGACAGCATTCCAGGGAGCATTTTCCAAGAGGATAACACTAGCCTACACAACGCTGTTGAAACTCAACATGCTCTAGAAAGTGTCGACAAGTTGTCTTGCCCTGCTCAATCATCAGCTCTGTCTCCAATCGAGAACATACGGGACATCATCGGAAGACTACTCCAGCATCACCCACAAACCGGATTAACAGTCTGTGTACTGACCAACCAGTTGCAACAGGCATGTAAATCCATCCCATAAACTGACATCCAGCACCTGTAAAACACAGTACATGTACATTTGCATGTTTGCATTCAACATTCTGACACTTACACTGGTTATTAATGTACCAGCATTTCATATTTGCAATGGCTTATCTCGGACTTACATTAACTTGAGATCTTACAATGTTAACCACTCAAATGTATTCTTGAAACGTCATTATTCTACACTACTGGCCATTACAGATGCTACACTACGAAGATGACGTGCTACAGACGCGAAATTTAACCGATAGGAAGAAGATATTGTGAGATGCAAATGATTAGCTTTTCAGAGCATTCACACAAGGTTGGCGCCGGTGGCGACACCTACAACGTGTTGACATGAGGAAAGTTTCCAACCGATTTCTCATACACAAACAGCAGTTGACCGGCGTTGCCTGGTGAAACGTTGTTGTGATGCCTCGTGTAAGGAGGAGCAATGCGTACCATCACGTTTCCGACTTTGATAAACGTCGGATTGTAGTCTATCGCGATTGCAGTTTATCGTATCGCAACATTGCTGCTCGCTTGGTCGAGATACAATGACAGTTAGCGGAATATGGAATCGGTGGTTTCAGGAGGGTAATACGGAACGCCGTGCTGGATCCCAACGGCCTCGTATCACTAGCAGTCGAGATGACAGGCATCTTATCCACATGGCTGTAACGGATCGTGCAGCCACGCCTCGACCCCTGAGTCAACAGATGGGGACGTTTGCAACACAACAGTTCGACGACGTTTGCAGCAGCATAGACTATCAGCTCGGAGACCATGGCTGCGGTTCCCCTTGACGCTGCATCACAGACAGGAGCGCCTGCGATGGTGTACTCAACGACGAACCTGGGTGCACGAAAGGCTAAACGTCATTTTTTCGGATGAATCTAGGTTCTGTTTACAGCATCATGATGGTCCCATCCGTGTTTGGCGACATCGCGGTGAACGCACATTGGAAGCGTGTATTCGTCATCGCCATACTGGCGTATCACTCGGCGTGATGGTATGGGGTGCCATTGGTTACACGTCTCGGTCACCTCTTGTTCGCATTGACTGCACTTTGAATAGTGGACGTTACATTTCAGATGTGTTACGACCCGTGGCTCTACCCTTCATTCGATCCCTGCGAAACCCTACCTTTCAGCAAGATAATGCACGACCGCATGTTGAGGTCCTGTACGGGCCTTTCTGGATACAGAAAATGTTGGACTGCTGCCCTGGGCAGCACATTCTCCAGATCTCTCATCAATTGAAAACGTCTGGTCAATGGTGGCCGAGCAACTGGCTTGTCACAATACGCCAGTCACTACTCTTGATGAACTGTGGTATCGTGTTGAAGCTGCATGGGCAGCTGTACCTGTACGCGCCATCCAAGCTCTGTTTGACTCAATGCCCTATCGTATCAAGGCCGTTATTACGGCCAGAGGGTCCGCAGCTCGTGGTCGTGCGGCAGCGTTCTCGCTTCCCACGCCCGGGTTCCCGGGTTCGATTCCCGGCGGGGTCAGGGGTTTTCTCTGCCTCGTGATGACTGGGTGTCGTGTGATGTCATTAGGTTAGTTAGGTTTAATTAGTTCTAAGTTCTCGGGGACTGATGACCATAGATGTTTAGTCCCATAGTGCTCAGAGCCATTTGAACCATTTGAGCGGCCAGAGGTGGTTGTTCTGGGTACTGATTTCTCAGGATCTATGCATTTTCGTGAAAATGTAATCACATGTCAGTTCTAGTATAATAGCTTTGTCCAATGAATACCCGTTTATCATCTGCATTTCTTCTTGGTATAGCAATTTTAATGGCCAATAGTGTATTTGCAAACGCAAGGGCTGTTTAATATGCACGTCAGTTGTCGGTCATTGACTCAAATATTACGACTTTGTCATTCGTTAAGAGAACGTTCTGATATTTCCAGTATATGTAGAACGCTGTTAGAACACTGACAACAAAAACATAGTTTGACCCGTTATTTGCGAAATGGAAAATAAGAGGCACTACATACTGTTTCCTCTCGCAATTAGCAGCACTTTTCACAGTCAGCAGACAGATCCGGAGACTGGAAGGTCTTATAGTAAACGCAAAGTGATGGAAGGTGCAGCCGGAAAGGATACGTACCTGATGGAGCGCAAGGCGTCAGCTGAACACAAGAGCCAAGTGAGACATGTGATGTGCCCACTCGGCTGGAGGAACCCTTCGAGTGGAAGGCGTTGCCCAGGCCGTAACGGAATCGTGTACCCAGTCAGCAGGGTGCTCGCCGGAGGGGGGAACTATAGCAACGGATTCATCTGACGTATTCACTGGATTATCCCACTGTGCATTTGCGCGATCTGAATGGTTGTAGATATCGATAGGCAGAGATCTTTCCCCTTCCTGATTTACTGAAATGTCCTTTTCTGTCTTCCATTCTTCCAGTATCTCAATTTTTACCTAGCTCATGTTAAAGAGCTGCAGCATTCTTAAGTTTAAGAGAATTCCTCCGTGTTTAATTATTTTCGGACTTACTCCACCTAGTCCTGGTGATTTTCAGTTCTTCATTTTTTTTCGAAGTGTCATCAATTCCATCCTGTATCACTATAGTTGACATATTCGCCTAGTGAGAGTCAGCAGCTGTATTGAAATTTAATACAATTCTCATTTATTGTTCCGTCTCAGTTTCTCATTTTAATTAGATTTCAGATCTAAAACAAATTAAAAGTATGTTTACCATCTAATATCTTACAACAACTAGCCAAAGAGGAATTGAACATAAATATAGAATTCAGCTGTAGATAAGACTGGTTGCTGATGCAACTGCTTATGTAATTCTACGTTTATGTTCAATTCCTTTTTTCCTGCTCATAGTAAAATATTGGGTGAAACATATTTAGTTTTATTTTGTTTTAGACCTGAAGACGATCCTGGGTGATCGAAATATGTAACCTAATTAAAACTGTACAACTGAAACTGATCACTGAAGGAGAATTATCTTAAATATCCATCAGGTCTATACAGTCTATTCCTTGCTGTTGTTTTTTATTATCTGCTCGTTTGATTTCTGTACTTGATCACATTATAAAGGACTATGGTACAATCCATAAGTCACGGAAGCAAAGAATAGCTGGAAGGGATAAATTGTATATAACTACTGAATTGAAGATATTCCTAAAAAATGAAAACCCGCAAAACACGAAGACTACATGAAACAAATACCGAATTGATTAAACACGGGGGAATTCTCTTTAAAATAAGAATGCTACATCTCTAACATGTGCAGGGTAAAATATGAGATACCGGAGGAACGTAATATATCAAAGGTCATTTCAGTACATAAGAAAGATGAAAGAAGGCGTACATCTAACTACACAGGTATAAGTATTCTGAACAATGCTTACAAAATGGAAAAGTTCGAAATATCTCGGATATAGTTTTCATGGAGATGCACAGCTAATGTTTTCACACTAAAACAGACAGTACAAAAGAGACCATGATATGTGGAAACTCGTCAAGCATTTGTGGAATATGAGAAAGCATCTGACAGAATTCACTGAGACAAGCTATAGTCAATAGTGGAAAAAAGAGGAAGCCCTAAACATCTTATCCAAGTCCCAAAAAGTCTGTGTATAAACACTAGATTTAGAACTGATGTGAGTAGAGAGATAACACCTGAAATACAAACAAATCACGGAGTAAAACCAACATTATTCAACATCTATGTCGACGGCATGATAGGGGAATGGAATGGAGATAGAACATCATCAGGTACAAATCCTGGGAGGAATAAACTAAATGAGCCCCGCGGGATTAGCCGAGCGGTCTGGGGCGTTGCAGTCATGGATTGTGCGGCTGGTCCCGACGGAGGTTCGAGTCCTCCCTCGGGCGTGTGTGTGTGTGTGTGTGTGTGTGTGTGTGTTTGTGTTTGTCCTTAGGACAATTTAGGTTAAATAGTTTGTAAGCTTAGGGACTGATGACCTTAGCAATTAAGTCCCATAAGATTTCACACACATTTTTTAACAATAAACTAAATGAAATAAGCGCAAGCTACAATCAGACTATATAAATAAAGCTAAAACGATGGCCTTTTTACGTATTCACCCAATGCGAACGAAAGTAGTTCTCGATAATAAACAGACAGAACAGGTGGAAGCTACAATATGACTATCTCTAGTAATAAAAACTAAAACGATGGTCTTTTTTAGGTATTCACCCAGTACGAACAAAAATAGTCCTTAATAGTAAACCGATAGAACAGGTAGCCCATTTCCACTATTTACGATGTGGTATACCACATGAGCAAGATAAGAATATAGAGAAAAAAAACTGATACTTGCCAGGGTGTATGTGGTACAATAAGGAGAACATTTAAGAGTAGTACGTAGTAAATGAAAGAAAGTCATCAGGTAAAACAGAAGTGATTTCTGGCGTTCCCCAAGGTAGTGTTATAGGCCCTCTGCTGCTCATCTTTACGTATAAACAATTTAGGAGACAATTTGAGGAGCTGTCTTAGGTTGTTTGCATTTGATGCTGTAGTTTATCGTCTAGTAAAGTCATCAGAAGATCAAAACAAATTGCAAAATGATTTAGAAAAGATATCTGTGTGGTGCAAAAGTTGGCAACTGACCCTAAATAATGAAAAGTGTGAGGTCATCCACATGAGTACTAAAAGCAATCCGTTAAACTTCGGTTACACGATAAATCAATCAAATCTAAAGGTCGTAAATTCGGCTAAATACAAAGGAATTACAATCACGAATAACTTAAATAGCAAAGAACACACAGAAAATGTTGTAGGGTAAGGCGAAACACAGACTGCGAGTTATTGGCAGAACTATTAGAAAATGCAACAGATCTACTAAAGAGGCTGCCTACACTACGCTTCTTCGTCGTCTTTTGGAGTACTGCTGCACTGTGTGGGATCCTTACCAGAAAGGATTAACTGAGTACATCGAGAAAGTTCAAAGAATAGCAGCAAGTTTTCTACTATAGAGAAATGGGGTAGAGTGTCACGGACATGATACAGGAATTGGAGT
The DNA here is from genome assembly GCF_023898315.1 of Schistocerca nitens. Taxonomy (NCBI): domain Eukaryota; kingdom Metazoa; phylum Arthropoda; class Insecta; order Orthoptera; family Acrididae; genus Schistocerca; species Schistocerca nitens. The sequence goes on from NC_064620.1 coordinate 286,835,046, forward strand.
GGACATCATTAAAACAAAGGCGTCTGTCGCTGCAGTGAAATTTTCTCTCGAAATTTCAGTCACTAACTTTCTCCTTCGAATGCGAAAATAATTTGTTGCTACCGCCCTACATAGGGAGAAACGATCACCGTAATAAAATAAGTAAAATCAGAGGTCGCACGGAAAGATACAGTTGTTCGTTTTTTCGGCGCGCTTTTCGAGAGTGGAATAAGAGAATTGTCGTGAAGGTGGTTCGATGAACCCGCTGTCAGGCACTTAAGTGTGATTTGCAGAATATCCATGTAGATGTAGATATAAGGGTAAAACAAGGAAAGAATCACAACTGAAATTTTACAAAGTCATTGCAGTCCCCGCTTTATTAAATGCTCTGGAATGTTGGACGCTGAGAAAGATTTACGAGAACTAGAAGCATCAGAAATCAAATTTCTAATATCCCTGAAAAGCTGCACTAGAGATGATAGAATTAAAAGTGAAATAGTAAGAAAAAACGTAGGGATGCAACCAATAACCCAAGAGACAATCCAGTACAAAGCAAATTGGAGAGAGCGTGAACCTCACATGCCGCCACAAAGACAATTCGTTAACTAGCAACGGAATATAAACCTTGGTGTACGAAGACCAAGGGGGAGATGGCGAGACCATAACAGGAGATAGGCCAATCCTCGAGTGGCAGAAGAAGAGGAGACCTTTATTTCTCTGCGAAATCGGAGTACGGAAAAGAAACTTCCAAAATTCCTCCACCAGTATAAACACATCCCTATGAATCTATTACATACACCGCTTGGCTTCAATCGGTTAACCACCAAAAGGTGTACACAACAATGTACTGTATTTTTTTCTTTCTCGCACTTTGTTTTAACGGGAAACAAGAAAATTGTACTTATGGCTTACCAGCTTACGATTAGAGTACTATTACATAGTTTGAATCATCTGAAACTTCCATTCTAACAGCTATAACTACAGAAGTTAACAGTCAATGCTCACATACGATGTATTGTTTATTGGGTAAACCAGTTTTGATACTAAAGTCATTCTCAGTTGCGTATAATATTTAGGTGACGGCTGCGTCAGTGTGTAGAAGGATCGCGCATTTCCTCAGGTCTCCTTTTTGAGTCATCTAGTAGGAGACTTGATGAGATGGATACTATTACACACTGACGCAGCCATCGGCTAAAAAACTGTAGTGGGCTACTGAGAAACTTTAGGTGCTGAAACCGGTTTTGATAATAAGCAATACATATGAGGATTTACTGTTAACTTCTGCACCAAATTTAGTGTGATCACAGTTTCCCCACACCAACAGCATGGAAAATTTTGGAAATTTTTGGTAAATTCCTAAGGGACCAAACTGCTGAGGTCATCGGTCCCTAGGCTCAAATGACTCTGAGCACTATGGGACTTAACATCTGAGGTCATCAGTCCCCTAGAATTCAGAACTACTTAAACCCAACTAACCTAAGGACATCACACACATCCATGCCCGAGGCAGGATTCGAACCTGCGACCGTAGCAGTCGCGCGGTTCCCGACTGAAGCGTCTAGAACCGCTCGGCCACCGCGGTCGGCTTCGGTCCCTAGGCTTACACACTTCTTAATTTGAGTTAAACTAATTTACACTAAGGACGACACACACACACACACACACACACACACACACACACACACACACACACACACACACACACACACACACACGCATGCATGCATGCATGCATGCCTGGGGGGGACTCGAACCTCCGGCGGGAGGGGCTGCGCGAACCGTGGCAAGGCGTCTTAAACCCTCGGCTACCAGCGCGGCACGGAAAATGTGAATTAACAAATATAATAAAATGATGTTTTCACGTGTACATCGTTATTCATTAGCACCTTAGCGTTTTAAGACGACAACTGCGTCAAAGCTACAACGCATACAGAAAAACGACACTTACAGGATGTCCCAAGAGGAATGCTCAGTATTCTGGGCTCAGACAGGAACGATAATTTGAAGCAAAAAACTTCATATGGATATATGCCCTATCCCGAGTGGTTCCCGATACAGAACACATTTAGTATACATTGTTATTTATTTTCTGTGTTATTGAGTAGATCGTCAGTTTTACACATGTACGAAAGTTGCTAAACACTAGAATATGCTTTTCATAAAGTATCAGTATCTATAAAAATATGTATCTTTAGAACATTCACCTCCAATCAATATCATACACGTCATGCATGTCGTACAGCGCGGACGGTGTTCTTCGATAGCAATCGGAGCACTACCATCACAGAATCCCTAAACATACACCGCATCTGCATATTATTCATTAGCGCACAGGTTGATAATAATTAAACATACGCCACTTGAGCCAGTGTCGAAGGAAAACTGTTTACCGCATAGGTATCCAAACATAGGTATCCAGCTTTATAGGAATGATGTTCAGACTGTGAGCTGCACGATATGCGTAATTATTAGTGTTAGTGTCATGACATGCCGTAAGGCACCGGGACTTCTATGGAACTTGCAGACAATATGAGAGGTGGCATGAGCCCCCACTCATATTTCTATCTTACGATTCTCCTCTCTAATTGCATGCGGTGGAAAGTTGCCATTCCTTCACACGCGGACTTCCCACGCAGCGTCTCTCGTCACCCAGGTGGTCCGGTGACAGGTGGGCTCCACTGATCTCGAGAGGGTTAAGCCGACGGGTGGGAGGCAGTCGAGTGAATGCTTTCCAGACGCCGACATTGTCAAGAGACACGCCCACCGGGGCCTGAAGTAGCGGCTGGGCTAGAGGTTCCGTTACTTCGCAGAAACTTAGCGAAAACACTTTCTGGCGGGCTACTAGCGAGGCGTGGGAATGACTTGTGTACCCAGGCAGTTGTGGCGGGAAAATTCCCGCGCTTTCTGCAAAATAGTAACTGTGATTGGCTTGCTCAGGGCATAGCTCCGTGACGTAGCAAAATCAGCGCAGAAATTGGCGCCAAGAATCTCCATTGGTGGAATGGTAGTGCTCCGGCAATGGAGTGGAATTTTCCGCCGGTTTTCGAGTTGCTGATTGGAACGTTTAACCACGGCCACTGTCGTGGGGGCGGGAATGTTCTGTGTTCGGCCTGTACGGGTGCTCTTGTGGGTAGTCGGCTCTCGCCTTTCGGTCGAGGACGTCGAAGTAACCAGCCATCCCCTTCGGCACGCCAGATCGTGTTCTGGCAGTTAAGAAGACAGTTTGGTAATGTATGTCCGCAGCACCGGCAGATAGGGATTTTCTTAGGTGATAATCAGAGCTCAGCAGAGCGCGCCTGTTCGTCTTTTTCTAACTTTGTTCTGTCTTGAGTAGCAGCAATTGCTGTTGGGTTAGCTGTATGTCTCTCTTTAGATTTGAGTGGCAAGGAATTGGCTCCACATACCACTTCGTCTTAAACCTCACGATCTAGTTTAGGGACAACTTCACCTTTACAGTGTTTGTATGAGTCTCCAATTTGAGCCAATTTGATGTATTATAAATATTTCATGTGTTTCTTTTATTATTTTGTGTTTAGTCTTAATAAATCATATTGTTATTTTGAACAGAACTTTCATTTTGTTAATCGGTAGAGCAACCCATCATTTCTCACTATGTTAATGAAACCTTCGTTTATTTAACTTATTTATCAAATTAAATTATTGCAGGTGCCAAACTCTCTTCTACTCCACTGGCAGGGTTGATTAGAGTCAGTTCGCGTGTTTTTTTTATCCTTGTGCAACAGCAAAAGTCGGAGTTAGAATAGGGGGGGGGGCTTAGAGCATCATTTACATATGTACATTCTAGAAGAATTTAGTGTTAAATACACTACTAGCCCCGGCACCTCACAAATATTCATAGTAAAATGAGGCTTTCTGTATATGATGCAGTTATGTGTAATGAGGTACCATCTGTAATAGGGTGCATAAATATTCAGCCAGATCTTGATAAGATTTCAACGTGGTGCAGAGATTGCTCTAAATGTTCAGAAATGTAAAATTGCGCACTTCAAAAAACGAAGAGTATCCTGTAACTATAATATCAATGAGCCACTACTGGAATCGGTCAACTCGTACAAATACCTGGGTGTGACACTTTTTAGGGATGTGAAATGGAATCATCACATAGATTTAGTCGTGGGTAAATCTCCAAAGAAGATTGCTTACAAATCACTTGTGAGACCAGTTTTAGAATATTGCTCAAGCATGTTAAATTCGTACCAGATAGGACTAACAGGGGATATTTAACGTATAGAACGAAGGACAGGGAGAATGGACACAAATTTGTTTAATCCGTGGAAGAATGTTACACAGATACTGAAGGAACTGATTTGGAACACTCTTGAAGATAAGCGTTAACTATCCCGAGAAAGCCTATTAACAAAGTTTCAAGAAGCAGTTTTAAATGATTACTCTAGGAATATACTACAATGCCTACGTATTGCTCACGTAGGGATCGTGAGCATAAGATTAGAATAATTACTGTGCGCACAGGGGCATTCAAACACTCACTCTTCCCGCCCTCCATAGGTGAATGGAACAGGAAGAAACCCTAGTAACTGGTACAGCGGGACGTCCCCTTCGTCATACACCTCGCGGTGGTTTTAAGAATATACACGAAGACCTAGAACTCGGACTCCAAGGACCATGGACCTATATGTGATGCCTGTCCTGTGGGAGAGAGATGCTTTGGACTCAACTGTTTTGATTCACAGTAGACCTGCACCTAACATTGCTCGTCATTTCACTCGGTTGCTCTGTAGCACATCTGGACAAAACCGAACCATTGGCCGGTAGTTCCAATCTACGTGGACACCACAATCACCAGATCTGAATTTGTGTGATTGGTGGCTGTGGAGTTAACTGAGGGACAGGTTTTATCAACTCTACCAACACACTTTGGGCGCTGAAGATAATCATAGCGATGTGGGGCAGCCAACGTCCCGCCTGAAATATTTCGGGCAGCAGTAGAGCTACCTCTAGTGCGGTTGCAGACTGGTGTGGATGCAGATGGTCGTCACTGAGCAACGTTTGTAACCTAGAGGGTACACGTGGTACACAATTAACAGCGGAAATTAAAATGTGTCTCTTTCAGTGGTTTACTTATTACTTATCTTCCACATGTCTTTAAAAATGTTTTCACTGTCCTACGATCATTCGTTTTTCATGGAGACCATCTCAAGTTCCGAAAGTTTAATCATAACCATCCCGTAGACGGGTGGCATTTTAGCCAGCTCGTTTACAAACACAGTTAACTAATACTTGTTTCTGATACATTATAAATTATGTGTGTTTGGAAGTCAGATCTGGAAGCTGGAGAGATTGAAGAAGAGTCTGTAATCGTTCTCTCCACCAACCAGTCGTCTTCCAAAGTTGTATCCCCAGCGCAGAAGACAGCTTGTCGGTAGTGGGATGTTCTTCGGTGGAGGCTGCTACGCTGTTAACTTGAACCTGTGATTGTGCTTTTTATGGGATGCCACTTGCCCAGGATAGTTTCTGTACCTACAGAGGGCAAGATCTGTAGTACTGACAATGATAGTAGACGACACTTATCATTAATGTACCCTGTTTGGTTATTATTTAAATACTCACACATTTTACACTGTCTTTTATAACACTCGACATAGCTTTCTTAATTGTACGGTAACTATTCTGTCCAATTTCCGATATAAAGTACGACATGTCCATCCCTCAAGAGCGACCGAAACCGAGTTACATGTCCGGCTTTGAAGAACGCCCGAAACAGAACTACGCGTCTGGCTCTCCGGAACGCCCCAAACAGAATGACTAGAGCAGCCGAAGCACTTCGGTTGCAATATCGTTACTCTTATGTTTCTCAAGTCTACTGGAATTTAACAAACAAAAACGATAGTCTCGTAGGATAACCATGAGAAATTGTCATACTAAAAACTGGGTTAAATACAATGTAAAGTATATAAATAATTACTAAGAGAAGTTAGGTGTTTTGGCGCCTAACACCCGGACGTGCACTGGACTCGCATTCGGGAGGACGACGGTTCAATCCCGTCTCCGGCCATCCTGATTTAGGTTTTCCGTGATTTCCCTAAATCGTTTCAGGCAAATGCCGGGATGGTTCCTTTGAAAGGGCACGGCCGATTTCCTTCCCAATCCTTCCCTAACCCGAGCTTGCGCTCCGTCTCTAATGACCTCGTTGTCGACGGGACGTTAAACACTAACCACCACCACCACCCGGACGTGCCGACCAATCAGAAGCAAATTCAGTACAATTGGCGGACTCTCCCACGGGACTGGTACATACTGTATCATCTGTCGCTTATACCTCACTTCACTTTTGTACCATATGGTCCGCCCCATTAGCTGAACGGTCAGCGCGGAATGCCACGCACGGGGGGCCCGGGTTCGATTCCCGGCTGGGGTGGGAGATTTTCTCCCCTCAGGGACTGGGTGTTGTGCCGTCGTCATCATCATTTCATCCACATAATCGACGCGCAAGTCGCCCAATGTGACTTCGCACTCAATAAGACTTGCGCTTGGCGGCCGAACTTCCCGCCTGGGAACTCCCGGCCCCTGACGGCATACGATCATTTTCATATTTTTGTACCAAGCTGCATTTTTGTATCAAGCTGCATCAAAGAGAGCTTCTAGCAAAATAAAATATTGGCGGCCAAAGCCATGAATATCACAACAGTCTCAGTTCCTCGCACGACTTCACTAACGACATATCCTGAACAACAGCGCCTTCAGCGGGCTAGTTCAATAGCAGAAAGACATCGAGCAAAGTTGATAGCAACGAGGTTGGTCGGGTTAGAATAAAACGTAAAAGATGTTGGGTGGGTAAGGCACATAAGTGCGCACCACTAACCCGAAAACAAATACACAAGAAATGTGCTCTATCTAGGGAACCGTTCGGAATGGGACGTATGTCAATATGAAAATTTTTGCTTCAAAAGAGCGTTCCGGTCATATCGCTGAATATTGACCAATCCTTCTGGGATAACCTGTATATCCATGGCTCAAAAATGGTTCAAATGGCTCTGAGCACTATGGGACTTAACATCTGAGGTCATCAGTCCCCTAGAGCTTAAACCTAACTAAGGACGTTACACTCATCCATGCCCGAGGCAGGATTCGAACCTGCGACCGTAGCAGTGGCTCGGTTCCGGACTGAAGCGCCTAGAACCGCACGGCCACCGCGGCCGGCGTATATCCATGTTTCGATACGTAATACGTATGGTAGCGTAGTTGCAAAGCGCACCACTAGTAGGCAGGTGTTTCAGGTGTGTAGACACACTTGTCGGGTCGAATTAGTTGGTGCGCGCATATAGGCAACCCAATGAACCGATCTCCTAAGCGTGCTGCTGTCGTCATACCTGGCAGCGGCAGCGGCAGCGCCTTCAGCGAACTGTGGGCACGTATTGACATTTGTCACGTCACTAGCGATTCCCCGAGGCTTACGAGAAAGACAGGCCGTGGCGCGTACGTCACAGCACGTGACACTGCAGGTATTACGAGTGCCAGCAGCCGTCTCCGGTGAGGAGCGAGTAACTATTTCAGACGAGTTTAATAATTCTTGACTGCACGTTTAAATGCGTGCAAGCTCTCGATAGCACACAAAAGAAAAAATGGTTCAAATTGCTCTGAGCACTATGGGACTCAACATCTGAGGTCATCAGTCCCCTAGAAATTAAAACTACTTAAACCTAACTAACCTAAGGAGATCACACACATCCATGCCCGAGGCAGGATTCGAACCTGCGACCGTAGCGGTCGCCCGGTTCCAGACTGTAGCGCCTAGAACCGCTCGGCCACCGCGGCCGGCACACAAAAGAAGTCAGGACCATTAGTGGGTATGTTTTCAGTTACATGTTGATTTTCCGTGGGCTCTGCATGCGGCCTAGCGTTGGATATGTGTGGCGGCGAAGCGGACTCGGGGCTTACGAAATGTATGGGTCTTGCAACGACCTTGGGCGTCACACTAGTCGGCTTGTCGAACGCTCGGGTCCTACAGGGCCCACGGGGAATCAATATTCAACTGAAAAGTGACCCACTAAAGACCTTTATTTTGTCGTGTGATATCGAGAACTTGCATGGATTTAAACACGCAGTCAAGAATTATTAAACTCATCTGAAATAGTAACTCGCTCCCCGCTAGAGACGGCTGCTGGCACTCGTAGGACTAGCAGTGTCACGTTCTGTGACGTATGCGCCACTGCTTTTCTTTCGATGGGGTTCGAGCTGATTAGTGTGACGTGAAAAGTTCGTTGCGGGGCCCGTATTTCTCGTGGGCCCTGTGGTGCCCATATCGAACACCAGAAAAGGGAGTTACAAACCTGTAGAGATGCTCTATCCAGAGGTACAAACATGTCTATTTTCTACATGTTTTGTATTTTTTGCGCAGTCGTCTTCTGAAACCCTGGGGACATTTATGAACAACCCTGCACTCTATGGATTGTTTATTCCCTTGTGAATCTCAGTGGACAATGTAACTGACTGCTGTGGGCTGGGTTTGACTCCTGGTACTGCCAGAGATTTTTCTTTACTGGAAGGACTGGTAGGGGGTGTACTCAGACTCGTGATGCCAGTTGAGGACATGTTAGGCTGACGGGGACAACACGGCAAGTAGCATGATACCATTTTCTAGAAACGTCACCCAGTGGAGGAGGGGTCAAAGTAAGAGACAAGTGCCAGATACTCGACGTTTTCTGAAAAGCGATTGTCAAAGTTTTCGGGGTGTTTTCGAGGTACTTTATGTGCCTTTTACTGTGCGACCCACTCAGACGAGATGCTTTCCCCGTGGTTAGCATCGTGGCTTCCTAATTTTGCTCCCCGTGTTCGAAACCGCATTATTACTTCTATTTGTTTTTCATTTATATGCCCACGTCTGTGGAAGATTACTATGCGATTGTTTTCCAGTGTGAATTGACATTACGTAGTTCTTATTCGTTCACTAATCGTATGTCAGATGAATGAATTAAAAAAAGGATAAAATTATTTGAAATTGTTTCCGCTGACGTTCAAGTAGTGTATCTTGACTCGTAATCAATTCAAGTGCCAGTTTTCGGAAAAATTATTGTCAACTCGCGACACCTTCATCAATTTTTACGACGTTTCTTTCCCGTGTGAGATTGATTTGAAGAAATGTCTATGGCAAACCTGCCTACGCGTGATGCTCGTGGTGTTCGGAATATCTAAGATTCGAATGTTTCTACGATCGATCCTGTCTGATGAACATCCGCAACTGAGCATTATAGCGGAGGTTGAAAATACCGTTACAGTTGTAAGGTTCATTTATTTAGAACACGACCAGTTTCGGGCTCTTATACGCCCATCTTCAGGTTTTGTAACTTGCATTGACTCATGCTCTGCGCTCGGTGGTAGCACACCGCGTCTTGTCCTCATCTACCGTGGCGTTCGGGGTCACAGCACCAAGTTACGACGCCTGAAGATGGGCGTATAAGAGCTAGAAACCGGTCATGTTCTAAATGAAAGAACCTTACAACAGTAGAGGTATTTTCCACCTCCGATTTGTACGATCGGTATCATCCATGGGAATGTACCAAATCTTCCTGAAGAATAAACATATTAATAAAATATAAGAATTAATATTAGGACTGATATGAGAGCGAAATATCAGATTATGAGAATTTAAAATGATTGTAAACTCTCAACATACCATACACACATACAGTGAATATAGTAAATGCATGACACTTGTGAAATCCAGTTGTAATTTTACAGTTACTGTAACACCATTGTATCCCCTAATTCGATTAGAAAAATTTGTGTAGTAACCTTCTACGGACACGGGTAGATAAATGAAAGTAATGAAAATAAGATAACAATAATTAGCGTTCGAACACGGGTTGAAAATTAAGAAGCCGCGACGCTACCCACTGAGCTACCATTGCATCCGAGGACCAGCTTAGCGCCTGCTGCCTCGCTCGCATAGGCTGTGTGGCCTGCAGATATATCTTTGTTTTTATTTAATAGAATTTTTGTATTGTTCACAAACTGCAACACCTTCTCACGCTAATTAAGGTCTTATAAACATGGTCATTTACGAATGTACTTCTGACCAAAAAGCGATTCTGGTAAGTGTAGTTCAAAGTTTTTATTAATCAGGCCTTTTACTTTCTTGTGGAGATATTTCCACAGCGTCTTTCATCCCCTAACAGATATTTCTTTATATATAACAGAGAAGTGAGATACCAATTATCATAGACGTAGCCTTGAAAATCCTTTAGTAATTATTTATTACCAAAAAACTTTCACCTACTATTTTATCCCATTCGTGGTTGAATTTCCAAAAATGCTGAAATACATATTTTTTATTTTGTGACTGAGAAAACAAATAGTTTTTTTTAGTTCTTGCTTAAAAGTTCCCTTAATAGCGACATACTTTCAAAAAGCCTTTCATACCCTATTTCACCCCTTTAGGAGTGGGCGATGAAGAGCCAGTGAATCATTCTGACCGCATTTCACCCCCTTAGGGGTTGAATTTCCAAAAACAGTGGAACACGTATTCTTTCATCTCCAAGCGAGAAGCCAAACACCAGTTTTCAAAGATTTAGCTTTAAAAATGCTTTCGCAATTAAATATTTTCACAAAACGTTTCACGCCCTATTTCACCCCCTTAGAGGTTGAATTTCCAAAACCAGAGATATGCATGTGTTTTATTTCTAAAAGAGAAGCCACTTAGAAATTTTCATAGATTTAGCTTCAAAAATGCATGCACAATTAAATATTTCCCCAAAAACTTTCGTACCTCGATTCACCCTAATTGCGTTTGAATTTCCAAAAACAGCGAAACAAGTATTTTTTAATTTCTAACTGAGAAGCCAAATTTAAATTTTAATAGATTTAGCTTTAAAAATGCTTTCATAAGAAAGTATTTTCATAAAATGTCTCATCCTGTTTTTCACTCCCTTAGGGGTTCGATTTCCAAAAACACTGACACACGTATTTTTTTATTTGTAACCGAAAGTCAAATATCAGTGTTCACAGATGCAGCTTTAAAATACTTTAGTACTCCTTAAATAATGGTATATTTTCGAAAAAACCTTCCACACAGTATGTTACCACATAGGCTTAAATTTCAAAAAAACGCAGAAACACGTGTTTCTTTACTTCTGACCGAGAAAATAAATACCAATTTTCGTAGGTTTATCGCCGCGCGGGATTAGCCGAGCGGTCTAGGGCGCTGCAGTCGGACTGTGCGGCTCATCCCGGCGGAGGTTCGAGTCCTCCCTGGGGCATGGGTGTGTGTGTGTTTGTCCTTAGAGTAATTTATGTTAATTAGTGTGTAAGCTTGGGGACTGATGACCTTAGCAGTTAAGTCCCAAAAGATTTCACATTTTTCGTAGGTCTAGCTTCAAAACTGCCTTAATAGTGACATCATCATCATCATCATCATCATCATCATCATTTAAGACTGATTATGCCTTTCAGCGTTCAGTCTGGAGCATAGCCCCCTTATAAAATTCCTCCATGATCCCCTATTCAGTCCTAACATTGGTGCCTCTTCTGATGTTAAACCTATTACTTCAAAATCATTCTTAACCGAGTCCAGGTACCTTCTCCTTGGTGTGCCCCGACTCCTCCTACCCTCTACTGCTGAACCCATGAGTCTCTTGGGTAACCTTGCTTCTCCCATGCGTGTAACATGACCCCACCATCTAAGCCTGTTCGCCCTGACTGCTACATCTATAGAGTTCATTCCCAGTTTTTCTTTGATTTCCTCATTGTGGACACCCTCCTGCCATTGTTCCCATCTATTAGTACCTGCAATCATCCTAGCTACTTTCATACCCGTAACCTCAACCTTGTTGATAAGGTAACCTGAATCCACCCAGCTTCCGCTCCCATACAGCAAAGTTGGTCGAAAGATTGAACGGTGCACAGATAACTTAGTCTTGGTACTGACTTCCTTCTTGCAGAAGAGAGTAGATCGTAGCTGAGCGCTCACTGCATTAGTTTTGCTACACCTCGCTTCCAGTTCTTTCACTATGTTGCCATCCTGTGAGAATATGCATCCTAAATACTTGAAACCGTCCACCTGTTCTAACTTTGTTCCTCCTATTTGGCACTCAATCCGTTTATATTTCTTTCCCACTGACATTACTTTCGTTTTGGAGATGCTAATCTTCATACCATAGTCCTTACATTTCTGATCTAGCTCTGAAATATTACTTTGCAAACTTTCAATCGAATCTGCCATCACAACTAAGTCATCCGCATATGCAAGACTGCTTATTTTGTGTTCACATATCTTAATCTCACCCCGCCAGTCTATTGTTTTCAACATATGATCCATAAATAATATGAACAACAGTGGAGACAGGTTGCAGCCTTGTCTTACCCCTGAAACTACTCTGAACCATGAACTCAATTTACCGTCAACTCTAACTGCTGCCTGACTATCCATGTGAAGACCTTTAATTGCTTGCAAAAGATTGCCTCCTATTCCATAATCTCGTAGAACAGACAATAACTTACTCCTAGGAATCCGGTCATATGCCTTTTCTAGATCTATAAAGCATAGATACAATTCCCTGTTCCACTCATAACACTTCTCCATTATTTGTCGTAAGCTAAAGATCTGGTCCTGACAACCTCTAAGAGGCCTAAACCCACACTGACTTTCATCCAATTGGTCCTCAACTAATACTCACACTTTCCTTTTAACAATACCTGAGAAGATTTTACACACAACGCTGATTAAAGAGATACCTCTGTAGTTGTTACAATATTTTCTGTTTTCATGTTTAAAGATTGGTGTGATTACTGCTTTTGTCCAGTCTGATGGAACCTGTCCCGACTCACAGGCCATTTCAATTATCCTGTGTAGCCATTTAAGACCTGACATTCCACTGTATTTGATGAGTTCCGACTTAATTTCATCCACCCCAGCTGCTTTATTGCACTGCAATCTATTGACCATTTTCTCCACTTCCTCAAATGTGATGCTATTTCCATCATCATTCCTATCCCATTCTACCTCGAAATCTGAAACATCACTGATCGTATTTTCACCTACATTGAGGAACTCTTCAAAATATTCCCTCCATCTGCCCAAGGCATCCACAGGATTCACCAGCAGTTTTCCTGACCTGTCCAAAGTACTTGTCATTTCCTTCTTACCTCCCTTTCGAAGACTGCTAATTACACTCCAGAATGGTTTTCCAGCAGCTTGACCCATAGTCTCCAACCTGTTTCCAAAGTCTTCCCAAGATTTCTTCTTGGATGCTGCAATTATCTGTTTGGCTTTGTTTCTTTCTTCAACATAACTCTCTCTGTCTACCTGAGTTCTAGTGTGTAGCCATTTTTGATACGCCTTTTTTTTCCTTTTACAGGCTGCCTTAACTGTGTCATTCCACCAAGCTGTTTGCTTCATCCTACTTTTACACACTACTGTTCCAAGACATTCTTCAGCCACTTCTAGTACTGTGTCCCTGTACCTTGTCCATTCCTTTTCCAATGACTGTAATTGACTACATTCAACTAACTGGTACCTTTCTGAGATCGCTGTTATGTACTTGTGCCTGATTTCCTTATCCTGAAGTTTCTCCACTCTTAACCTCCTACATATGGACCTGACCTCCTGCACTTTCGGCCTCACAATCCCAATTTCACTGCAGATTAAATAATGATCAGTGTCATCAAAGAATCCCCTGAATACACGTGTGTCCCTCACAGCCTTCCTGAATTCCTGATCTGTTATTATATAGTCAATGACAGATCTGGTTCCCCTGCCTTCCCAAGTATACCGGTGAATGTTCTTATGTTTAAAAAAGGAGTTTGTAATTACTAAGCCCATACTGGCACAGAAATCCAAGAGTTGTTTCCCGTTCCTGTTGGCCTCCATATCCTCTCCAAATTTACCCATAACCTTTTCATACCCTTCTGTTCGGTTTCCAATCCTGGCGTTAAAATCACCCATGAGCAGAACACTGTCCTTGTCCTTTACTCTAACAACTACATCACTGAGTGCCTCATAAAAACTATCCATCTTATCTTGATCTGTCCCTTCAATGCGAATATACTGACACAATCCTAATTTTCCTGCTAGACACTGTCAAATCTATCCACATCAGTCGTTCGTTTACATACCTTATTGCAACTACGCCGGGTTCCATTTATTTCCTGATGTAAAGCCCTACACCCCATTGTGCTATTCCTGCTTTGACTCCTGACAGGTAGACCTTGTATTCTCCCACTTCCTCTTCTTTCTCACCCCTTACCCGAATGTCACTAACAGCTAAAACGTCCAGCCCCATCTTACATGCAGCCTCTGCCAGCTCTACCTTCTTCCCAGAGTAGCCCCCATTGATATTAATAGCTCCCCATCTCATTACCATTTGTTTGCCAAGTCGTATCTTAGGAGTCCCTGGTTTGTCAGTTAGAGGTGGGACTCCGTCACCTCCAAAGGTCCGAGGCATTTTGCTCTGATTGTTGCCAGCATCATATTTATAGTACCAGGGAAGCAGGTTGCTAGCCTTACTTGCCCCAAGTCCCGTTGGGTTTTACCCCTAACGGTTGAGGGACTAACCGGTGAATTTGGTAGTCTTTACCGTATGAGCACAAAGGTGACCACGACTCAGAATATGTCCGAGATGCCCAGCCTTATTCCAAAGTAACTGGTACCCCGACTGTCGGGACCACTTACTTGGCCACTCATACGTTGCCCGTGGTTCATGAACTAGGACATGACTACAGGAACCCACACCATGAACCACTAAAAAAAATTTTTTTTGTTGCATATTTCTCCTCCTTAGGGCACGAGTTTCAAGAAATCCCTTCTTAAACGATGCTTACAGTATAAGATCCACACCTTCTCCAAATTTCATGTTTCAATCCTTAGCACTTCGGGCTGGGCGATTATGAGTTAGTGAGTCAGTCAGTCAGGACGTTGCCTTTTATATAAAGTATCTCGCAAATAAATTGTCGTTTTTTTAGAACTGTCGAGTATCTACGGGTAAACCGAGACATGTGTTTGCTTATTTTGACTTCTCTTCCGCTGAGAGAAGTTTTTATGCGAAATCAGGTTGTGGTACTTGTCGTGTTCTTCTCGGGAGAAGCAGCGGCTCCTTGGTATGGGAGAGTGGTGTGCTGACCTAATGCCCCTCCATTTCATATCCGAATGACGCCATTGGGAGAGGATGACATGGCGGTCGGTTGGTCCAATAGATGTAACCTCAATTTTTTTTTTTTTTACTATTTGTAAAGCGTATAGGCAGCACATTTTCTGGAAATTTAGAATATAAACATGAGCCATTTCTTTCTACTGAAGTGTCCGTTTGTAATAAAAACGGACTTAGGTAAGTACGGTGCTTGGGCTGGTGTCATGTACCAGGAAAAACTGCTCTCACTGTTGGGCTGGACCTCTGGTTGTAGGACATTAGGACATTGCCGGCCATCCGCCAGCGCACCGTTTTCGAGGGCCCTGGTGCAGTCGACTGGCACGCCACCAGCGGCGCGCTGGCGACGTTTTTATTGTCTCACAACTGGCCCGACTGTTTTCACATATTTCCCCCGCGCCGCGCATTACTTCCGCGGAGATGCGTCGGCGGACACGCCGCAGCGGAGCTGAAAGCGCGCTGGCGGTTGCGCCGGCATCGCGCCGGCCCGGCCGCGCTGTCGATAACAATCAATCGGCGGCCGTCCTGGGAACGGCGGCCGCAGTTTCCACAACTGGCGCACGCAGGCGCGCTCCGCCGCCGCTTTTTGCGCGGGCCAGCGGCCAGGGACAAAGGCCGCGGCAGATGTCCGCCGCGCCACACAGGGAGGGGGAGGTCTGTGTAAGAACAATGCCCTCCCCTCGCTCCGGGGGGCCACCGCTCCGCCGCCTTAATAGCCCAGAGCTGCCACGCCTCTTTAATCGCTGCTTCGGGCTTCACAAGTCTGACCGCGCCTTGCCGGTATCTTGCTAAATGTCGACTGCCGGTCTATCCGTGACATTGTAACTGTTAATTTTTATAAAATAACCTATGACCATGTAAGTTCCTGACAACTGTTTGAATGTGTAGGAATGTGTAGTCAATTAAATTTTCACAGACTGGGTATACTGCCGTATGCTGCGGTCACAGTGAGTCCGATACGCGTGAATTCCGTCGACGAATTTGGCCGAAGACTCCCGAACTACCCGGCCGCTGTTGCCGAGCAGCTCTAGACGCTTCATTCCGGAACCACGATGCTGCTACTGTCGCAGGTTCGAACCCTGCCTCGGGCATGACTGTGTATGATGTCCTTAGGTTAGTTAGCTTTAAGTATTTCTAAGTCTAGGGCAGAGGCAGCAAAGGACTTGGAAGAGCAGTTGAATGGAATGGACAGTGTCTTGGAAGGAGGATATAAGATGAACATCAACAAAAGCAAAACAAGGATAATGGAATGTAGTCGAATTAAGTCTGGTGATGCTGAGGGAATTAGATTAGGAAATGAGACACTTAAAGTAGTAAAGGAGTTTTGCTATTTGGGGAGCAAAATAACTGATGATCGTCGAAGTAGAGAGGATATAAAATGTAGACTGGCAATGGCAAGGAAAGCGTTTCTGAAGAAGAGAAATTTGTTAGCATCGAGTATAGATTTAAGTGTCAGGAAGTCGTTTCTGAAAGTATTTGTATGGAGTGTAGCCATGTATGGAAGTGAAACATGGACAATAAATAGTTTGGACAAGAAGAGAATAGAAGCTTTCGAAATATGGTGCTACAGAAGAATGTTGAAGATTAGGTGGGTAGATCACGTAACTAATGAGGAGGTACTGAATAGGATTGGGGAGAAGAGGAGTTTGTGGCACAACCTGACAAAAAGAAGGGATCGGTTGGCAGGACATGTCCTGAGGCATCAAGGGATCACAAATTTAGCATTGAAGGGCAGCGTGGAGGGTAAAAATCGTAGAGGGAGACCAAGAGATGAATACACTAAGCAGATTCAGAAGGATGTAGGTTGCAGTAGGTACTGGGAGATGAAGGAGCTTGCACAGGACAGATTAGCATGGAGAGCTGCATCAAACCAGTCTCAGGACTGAAGACCACAACAACAACAAGTCTAGGGGACTGATGACCTCAGATGTTAAGTCTCATAGTGCTTAGAGCCATTTGAAGCATTTTGAACTCCCGAACTTTTCAAACTAGTGCGTCCCTGCGTGCTTGGTCACACTGTAGCGGTCCCATCTCCTGAACAGACTTCGGACGACAATCGGTGAAATTCAGGTCAGTTCCTTATCTTCGGCCAAATCGACCGACAATATGTTCGCGAAATGGAAGCTATACTCTAGTGTTCCCGTAGATAGCGTCACGTCGCTCTTCTCAGTTCTAAGCGCACAGTACCTGATTTTATGCATCCCCACACAACGTAAATGTCATGCAGCTCCTTCATCAAGACAGTTCTCTGCAACACACAGCCCAGGCAATGAGGACGCTCTTGCAGCGTGTTCGACGGGAAATGTTTGATCACGTATTTTTTCTGTATTGTCAATAAATCTCTTCACAATCGCAAGTATACGATCGTAGCGTTTCGTTTAACACGTACAATCACCATTCACTTGAATATGAATGTTCGCGCACCCAGTAACCTCTAATTGACTCCGTCTCGGAATTTATCCCAAAATAATCTATTCTCCGCCACTCCAATGTATAATCCAGTTCTAAGAATGGAATTTAATTAGGCTTCTAATCCCAAAATTGCGACTACCACGGAAGAACTGCGAACACACCCGCCACCGCTGGAAACAAAAACTCAAGAGACCTAACAATGCTGCGCATTGGTTTATATATTGCATTCAAAACAAAAAACGCGGCTCTGTTATCTCATCCTTGGATTCCCTTTGTACTACTTTTCGTAACACTATTTAGAATATCTACTCTTTGTAAAATTGTAACTAACTATTACTTCGAAATACTACTACCGTTTTTTGGCTCTTAGGTCATTTCGTGTTACAGAATTTAGTCTAATACTCGTTTCTGTATAACCACTCTCTAAAAAGCTGCTGAAGTCGCCTATTAGTGATGAGATTATGAAGTGGAAATGCTAAGGAGCAACCAGAGCTACACCAAGATGAGGCAAACGTCATCTACTGCAGGATAGTGGCTGTCGAGTATTGTGACTGGTGGTTGTAAGAAATCACATGAATTCAGCGCAACAAATCACCTACTCGTGAGTTACAAAGTGCTACCTACAGTCTATCTAGCACAGTGACTTTGTGTAGGCCGTTGCAAGAATGGGGTACAATGGTCGAACAGATGCTTAGAAGACACGCATTTCTGTAGTCAATACTAAGCGACGCTTGAGGTTTAAAGAGTGATGCTCCAGGACACAAGATGCCTGGATTGCGTTGTCGTTGCCCCTGCGGTCTCGGGCATAGGCAACCTGCGGCGCACTACTGCCACGCTGCTGGCCTATGATTTGGAATGATGAATTACGCTATTACCCGTGACAGTTCCATAGAAGATTTGGCCTTGGCGGATGTCTGGAGAACATTACACGCCATCACGAATGGTGCCAACTATGAAGTACAAAGAAGCTGGTGTTATGGTACGTGGATGTTTTTCGTAGTTATGGTGTGGTCCCCTTATTGCGCTAAAGATGACGCTAAATGCGGAGTGACATGGAAGCATTTCACAGCATTGTGTATTGTGTACAGTAGATGAGCAATTCGGGGACGATGACTATTTGTATCAGCGTGATAAAGCACCCTATCATAAAGCACCATGTTTGAAGCAATGGTCTGTGAATAACAACATTCCTAGAATGTAACGGTCTGCCCAGTGTCCTCATCTGAAGGCAGTGGAAGACCTCTGCGATGAGATGGGACACCGACTTCGTCATAGACACCAGCAGCCAACATAATTAACCTCTGACTTTGCCTCTTTAGGAAGAAAAGGCTTGCATTCCTCCACAGAATTTCAGATGCCCCATTGAAAGTGTCTCAGCGATGTTCAAACCGTCATAAAGGCGGTGAGTGGACACATGCCATATTAATATCCAGTTGTAGGTGTCTGGATATCTTTGGTCACATAGTGTATGTGGATATGTGACTACAATCTTTCCTAGGCCTATGGATGCCGTTAAATAGAAGAACAACAACATTGTATGCAGACGCCAGTATCAATTCCGAAACTCGTTATTGGATGTTTCAGCCTTTTTTATGGTAGGAGACACTGTAGCGGTTCCGGAATGAAATTTTCACTCTGCAGCGGAGTGTGCGCTGAAATGAAACTTCCTGGCAGATCAAAACTGTGTGCCAGACCGAGACTCGAACTCGGTTTTTTATTACCCCATACTAACTAATTAACTAATTAGGATGATATATGAAATGTACCTGCCGATAAACACTATTGCGTCGGACATAGCGCAAGTTGTTCTCTGGGAGTCGTTGCTTATGCAGCGCTGTGTTGACCACCTTGTAACGAGAAGTTCCGGCAAAGTTCTTGTAACTTCCCTAGCTCAGTGGGAGAAGGTTTGTTGTATTGTAAAGCTGTCTCGTTATCCATATCAGTTTTTTTTCTCTGCCAGTCGTAGATTCTAAAATGCGTATAAGCAGCTGTAAACGATGAAACACCAAGCGGAAAGATTTTAACGCCACTACACTGAAGGTCTCGAAGAAAGATTAACAAAAAGAAAATAGGCTCTAGAGCCAGTATAACAGCAATAGCTGTAGTTCGCCGAGTCTAATCTTCCCTTATCGAGCACTGTGGCAAGTTCACAAAAAATTTCGCACGACTTTAATTGCCACACAAGATGGCACACACGCGAGATCGCATGCAAAGTTTTTCCGTGGCCGAATGACACTTTCACTTGAGCCGAGTAACATATAAACATCCACTCTCAGTAAATACATGGTGTCAGTGTTTTAGACTGCCTGAATATATACAAAGACTGTGCAGTGAGCTGGGTTCAATGTGTCGCGTTACATGTGTCAGTGTGTCGTACACATGGCGTGTTTCTTATTGCTCGGCTTAGACAGCCAATGGATGATAGCGTTACATAAAAATCTAATTAATCTTTGAGCTTTATTTTGGAGTTACTTAAATCATAGTTAAAAAACTGTCGGAGGGGTGTAAAAATATTTAAATAGTTAATACCAATAAACAATGTTATACGTTTGGTGCTAAGATTTGCAGTGTGAATCACCGCATTCTTTGTATTGTTCAGTACGACACGGCTTCTTTCGCACCTCAGTCTCAAGTTGAGACACCGTCTGTCATTTAGAAGGATGGGGAGTGCTTTCGATCTTATCCGCTTGTTGGCCTACAGCAACGTGAACCTGTCTATATGTTGAAACATAACCAAATGTGGGCTGGCACTGGGAATAAATGCCACAACGTCTTTCTAGGGAACGATGCAGTTTTCGTAAATTTATGAAATTCAGGGGCAGCTGTTATTGTATAGGCTTTCTTGGTGTAGTAATTCGAGGCATGTTCGTCGGGCTTGCAGACGGATGCTCAAATCGATGTACCGTAACATACCGACATTCCAGCGGACCGCCATCTTTAGATCGAAGGTGAACTGTTAAAACGACGGAGTTGTCGGCCCTAGATAGTTTACAGAAAGCCAACGATACGCTTACCTGAAGTCGTAGTGGAGATGTAAAGGTTGAAATGTAGCAATCTTGCTATGAGCACACTTAAGTTCACTGCTGGAATAATGGGTGGCGTAACAGAATTTATATCGATTTCTTCATAAATCTTGTCTGAGAATCAAACTGTATTATCAAGACAATTTTATGGCATACTAGTAATAAAAATGCAGGACACACACCACAAATACATTTGAACAATTTATTACAAATTCCACAACGCTGTAACACAGAACTGTCAGTTGAAAATCCGATACAAAGATAAAAGATTTTTTTCGTATTACAGCCCCGGCGATTTTATGCGAAATTGGTTAAAGGTCAGAAGACCGGTTATTTATGGATTCCTGAAATAGTTTCTCTACCAAGTAATTTAACTTAATAAGAGTAGGTAGCCTACTTTTAGGACAAACAACCAGTTCCCTGTACTGTCATGCAGATACCAGAGAGTTATAGACGACAATGCTTTGCTACCTGATAAGTTAAAATAATCAAGTAAGAACAGAGGTAAACTTTGCAGAAATGGTTTAGCAATATACTATTCTTAAACGTTAATTGACGTAGTTGGAGAACCGTTCCTAACTGACGTTCAACATATATATATATATATATATATATATATATATATATATATATATATATATATATAGAGGCAGAGAGGAAATGTATAGTTAAAACACCACGCGGTACTCACACGAACAGTGCACGATATATATATATATATATATATATATATATATATATATATATATATATAGTGCACTGTTCGTGTGAGTATATATATATTTATTTATTATAACGATTATTCCCCTTTATGAGAGCGATTGAACTTGAATTCATAATTTCATCTCCAGACGTTTTTCTTCTGTAGATATGCTTCCCAAAAACTCTTCATCCTCTCATTCCGTTCTTCTGTCCATTTTTTACCAGGCTTTCCTCAAATTTCACACTTGTGATTTTATTCCGGCTCTCAGTGTGGTCTTCGAGATTTTTTTTATGTTTATCTGCTGCAGATACCTCTGGACTTCTTTCAGCCATGGAGTGCCACTTTTACTCTTTGTTATAATATTGAAAAGTTTCCTTGTTGTTCTGGAGTCTTCCATCCTGTAGATATGTGTATAAAATTTGGCTCGGCGTTTTCTGATTGCGTCTGTTACAGTGCTGGTCTTTATTTAGAGATCGTTCTGTGGGATATTCATCCAAATGCCGTTTTTGTTGATGGCGCCGTAAATCTTCCAGGGAATTTACTTTCCTGCTTTTCTATTTCCCTAATTTTTGAATGACCATCAATCACCATTGTTTCAGCTGCGTGGATTGCTTCTGGAAGAATCACTGTTCTATAGTGTCTTAATTTTGCGTGTATCGAAATGCACTCCTTCTTGTAATGCGTCCATATTAGCTTGTAGGCCATTTGGAGCTTGGTCATTCTTTGTTCATTGGTGATTGGGTTTAATCCTGAGGTCTGTATAGTTTCTCCGAGGTATTTAAAATGGCAGACATGCAATTTTATCATGTTTTGCGATTAAAGGGGATATATTTTCTAGCTGTCTTTCCATATATTTGGTTTTTTCATGAGATATCTGTAGTCCGGTTTTCCGTGAAATTTCATATAGTTTTTCCATTGCGTGAATAGCTTCTGTTCTGTTATTGGTGATAATTGCAATATCGTCAGCGAAAGCAAGGCACTTGATTTTAATTTGGTTCTCTTTTTTGATACTAATCTGTATGCCCTTTACATTAGATTCCCATTCCCTGATGATCTTTTCTAGAACAATATTGAAAAATATTGTGGATAGTCCGTCCCCCTGTCGGGCTCCAGTTTTGATTTCGAAGGGTTCTGATATTTCATCCATGAATTTCACTTTGTATATTGTTCCTGTGTTTGTTCTGTGATTTTTCGTGTCTTTCGGTCTATCCCAAATTCTTCCATGATTTTTAAGAGGGTCTCACGGTCCACTGAACCGTATGCTTTTCTGAAATCGATGAATGTAATTACTGTGTTTCTGCATTCCCTCATTTGTATTATCGTCTTTAAGCACCAAACTGTTCCGCAAATGATCGTCCTTTTCTGAATCCGGCCTGGTATTCACCAACCACTAAATCTGCTTGGGATTCTATCCTGTTTAAAAGTGCTTTGGAAAGGATTTTGTAAGGGACTGGGAGCAGGGAAATTCCTCTGTAATTGTTGATGTCTGTCTTGTCGCCCTTTTTTGTGTAGTGGGTGAATTAGAGCGCATTTCAACTCCTCTGGTATTTGCGCCGTCATCCATATGTCTGGTATTGTACGTGGGTTGTCCAGAAAGTAAGTTCCGATCGGTCGCGAAATGGAAACCGCCGGGAAAATCCGGTAAAGCTTTGCACAGATGTGTTGGGCAGTGTCTCTAGTATTCCGTTGATCGTGTCGCGTCGCTCTTTCCAGTTTTGAGTGAACAGCGATGCGTAGGGAATAGCGTCTACCGCCAAGTATAAGGGTCTGGTTAGAGGTTTCGCCTGTGTCATGCAGTCCACATAACACAACTGTCAAGCAGTTCCTTCTTCATGCCAATTCTCGGCCGCACACTGCAGGGGCAATGAAGACGCTCTTGCAGCATTTCCGATGAGAAGTGTTTGATCATCCACAATACAGTCCCTAATTGGTTCCCCCTGAGTCTCATCTCTGCTCGCAAGAACCGCTGGCTATGAAGACAAATTTTTTCCACAGACAACGAGCTGCAGACCAGTGCAGAAAACCGGCCGAAAGCACAGGCGGCTGCTTTCTATGACGAGGATATTGGAAAGTTGATACAACACTACGACAAAACTCGAAGTTGGAGCAGCGGCTGTGTAGAGAAGTAGCTGGAAGGTGTACGAAACTGTTTCAAATAAAACGTTTCTGGTTTTCACTGTGGTTTCCATTTCGCGTACGATCGGAACTTACTTTCTGGACAACCCACGTATGATGTAGTTTCCGCATAAGTATAGAATTGTTTAGTTTCCAGAATTCAGCAATGATCCCATCTTCTCCTGGTGCTTTGTTATTTTTCAACTGTTTGACTACCTCCATAATTTCTTCGAGATCAGTGGCATGTGAGTCTGGGCGTGTGAACACTGGAGAAGAGAAGACAAGTTTTTCTTGGGATGGTTCGCAGTTGAGGAGGGAACTGAAATATTGGGCTAAGATTCTGCAGTTATTTTTCGTGTTAGTTTCCAAAGTGCCATTTGGTTTTCTGAAACACAAGCTAGGCGCTTGGTATTCCAGTAAGTTTTCTCTGAAAGTCTTAAAGAAATTTCTTCTATTATTTTTTATAAAGTCTTGCTGGATTTCGCAGATTCTGTTGTTGTCATATCCCCATTTTTCTTTTCTTATTATTTTTAAGTTCTCCCAGTTTTCTTCAGTTTTGTGACTGCTAAATTTTTTCCACCCAGTTATTCGATTGTCAACTGCCTGATTGTAGGTTGCGTTCCACCAGCGAAGTTTCCTGGTGCGAGGGGGTTGTCCTAATTTGATGGCTTGCTGAATTTTCTCTATTAGATTATTCAAGTCTGTTGATTTTTCCTGATTGATTCGCAAGATGAGTTTTTTTGTTGTGTGTGCGATATTCTGGATCTCGTTTGGTACTTTTGGGTGGCCTTTTCAGCTTTCTGTTGGGTTGGAATTTTGTTTTTATTTGGAGAAGATGATAATCTGATTCAAAGACACCTTTGCGGGTTCTGACATTTAGAATTTCTTTTGTTTTCCTTGGAAATTGCAACATGGTTAATTTGGTATTCACCCTGTCTAAGACTGGGTGATCTCCATGTGGTTAATTTATGTGCAGGTTTTTGAATTTTGGTACTCATGATTTTAAGTCTGAAGTTTCTACAGAAGTCGACTAGTTTTCATCATTCTTGTTGGTACGTTTGTGTTTGGTATGGTGGCCAGTGGTATCTCTGAACATTTTTCCTTGCCTAAATTTGCATTAAAATCGCCTAATAAGATTTTCACATGGTGCCTTAGTGTTTTATTTGTTGTTTCTTCTAGTGTTTCCAAGAAATTGTCTACTGTTTCAGGGTCGAATATATTGTGGTGATTTGTGGCGGTATGCACATTGATAAAAGTGTAGGCTTTATTAGGTGATTTTACTGAAAGCAGGGAGACTCTTTTGTAAGGTGCCAAGAACCATGCCCCTTACATGAAGTCATTAAAGATCACCTAACTCACGTTGAGCGAACAGTAGAACTGAACAAAAAAAATGACTGACAAGGCACAATGCATCTTGTAGAGGGTATAGTATGGACATATTGAAATAATTAATGTCCGTCCATTATAATTATCCGGGCTGTTATGCCGTGGTAGGTTGATGAATTCTGAGGTGATTCCCGGGCATAACAGCCCGGATAATTATAATGGAAATGATATTTCCGGCCGTGAAAGTTTACATTTTAGTATCAGACGCCTCTACGGGGAGGAGATGTCAAGAGAAGTGTGACGCCTGGAAGGACTCCAGAAGAAGAGAGTGCAGCTTTTGTGTTCCCTCACATTTCTGTCTCGTTGCAGAGCCGTCGGCGTTATACCGAAGTTTCTGAAGATAAAGCGACTGTTCTATTCGGGAAAGGCACAACGCATTTTCAAACGGACTGAGGAGGCCTTACTACGAGAGCGCATTCAGCAGACCCGACGGGACTTGGCAAGCACAAACTGTAAGTTAATGTCTCTCCATATTACGATCAGTAATAAACTGTGCAGCGGTGACTGGGATAAAATTGATAGACTACTGCATGATACTATGGGGAAGCGTATGTTGACGACGTCTAGTAGACAGAAGAAGAAGTTTGATAATTTGCTACCTAATCAGACTGTTCGGCATTTAGACGTTTCCCGGACCGTTATCAATTTGTCCAAACGTTCGTTATCTGACGATGAGACATCTGTGCTTGCCAAGGGAGGAAATTTTACTTTTAGTCCGCGTTTTGTGCCCACGGAAGAAATTATAGCCAATGTAGAAGCAGGAATTCGCAGTGTAGATTCTGTAACAGCTGAAGAAATCCGTATAGAAACAGTGAGAATATTAGCCAATGCAAAACCGCCGAAATGTAATATAACTGTGGGTGAGAGAAGAGCTTTAAAACTCCTGAATGACGACGACAGTATTTTGGTTCTCCCAGCTGACAAAGGAAGCGCAACGGTGGTTATGGATGTGGCCGACTATCAGAGAAAAATTACGGATCTACTGGATCCGCAAGCATATAGGAAGCTGAATAAGGACCCCACTAACAACGTTCTCAGAACTGTGTCGCGGTTAATAAAAAAGTCCTCCATTGAAGAGAGTGTACAGAAAGGTCTCTGCAGTTCGGTTGCGCTACCACCGAGGCTTTATGGATTGCCCAAAATTCATAAAGAAAATGTTCCGTTAAGACCGATACTAAGTGCCATTGGTTCGCCCACCTACTCGTTAGCCAAGTTTTTGACTACGCTGTTAAAACCACATGTGGGCCGTTCGGACTCGTATATAAAGAATTCGACACATTTCATCAGCAGATTGAATGGCATAGTGGTCCAGCCGGAGGACATATTGGTCAGCTTCGATGTGGTATCGCTGTTTACCATGGTTCCACTTAATGATGTATTGGAACAGCTGGATCGAATTTTTCCTGCCGATATTTTAGAGCTGTTTAAGTGTTGTTTGACGACCACATACTTCAAGTGGAATGAACAGTTTTATGAGCAAACGGATGGCGTAGCTATGGGAAGCCCCCTAAGTCCCGTAATTGCAAACTTCTTTATGGAGAAATTCGAAGAACAGGCCTTAGATACTGCCAGCAAGAAACCAAATATATGGTTCCGATACGTGGATGACACGTTTGTGTTGTGGAGACATGGTAGGGAGGAACTAAGCCGGTTCCACGAACATCTGAACAGTATAAACTCAAGAATTCAGTTTACTATGGAGGAGGAGGTAGACGGCAAACTACATTTCCTCGATGTGCTTGTGTTTAGAAACGAAAATGGTAGTTTGGGCCACTCAGTGTACCGCAAACCCACGCACACGGACCGTTATTTGCACCGGGATTCGAACCACCACCCACAACAGAAGCGGGGTGTTATCAAGACGTTAGCGGACAGAGCTAGAAATATTTGTGAACCTGAGTTGCTCGACGCTGAGATGGAACATCTCCACAATGCACTAACGAAGAACGGATATTCGTCCGCCGAAATAAAACGTGCGTTGAGGCAGCCACGCAGAAATCATACTGACGTACAGGCTACTGCAAAATCTAAGGTTTTCCTGCCGTTTGTTAAAAATGTAACGGAAAGAATAGGGAGGATCTTGACGAAGCGGAATATTACCGTAATTTACAAGCCCACCAAGAAGATACAGGAATACCTTAGGCCTGCCAAGGACGCTCGCAAACCATTGTAAAAATCTGGAGTGTATAGGATCCCATGCAGCTGTGGTGATGTTTATGTGGGTACCACCAAAAGAACTGTTTCTAAACGTTTGGAAGAGCACAAGGGAAATTGTAGAAGAGGAGAAACGGAACGATCGGCTGTTGCGGAGCATGCTTTCCAGCCAGGGAACCACAATATTCGTTTCGAGGAGACGCAAGTACTAGCGGCCACGAGCGGATACTACGAAAGGCTCTACAGGGAGGCAATCGAAATCGCTAAACACCCAAATAATTTCAACCGAAAGGAGGAGGGCGTCAAATTAAACGGTATATGGATGCCGGTGTTAAAGAAGATGTGTACCACTCGTCCACTACTGGGTGATGGCAACGGCGATCGACGGCGACGGACAGCGGCCAATTGCACTGACGTTTTCAAAACACGTGACGTCACGCCGCGGCGCGGGGGCGCGCGGACACGGAATTTAGCGGCAGTCAGTAGCGAGCCAGTGTGTGTGTTGGACCATCAAGCTATGGACCCCCTTGAAGATGTCTCCCGCAGTCGGAGACGAAACTTTGGGAATCACCTCAGAATTCATCAACCGACCACGGCATAACAGCCCGGATAATTATAATGGACATGATATTTCCGGCCGTGAAAGTTTACATTTTAGTAATTAATGTACGGTGATGGTTTTAAAGTAATTCACACGACATGAAAACTTTGTGGAAACGCGTCGATTTACTGGAGGCTAGTTTATCCCAGGGAAGTACTCAGAATTGACCGTGGTCACCGGGGGAGCGGCTAAGGGAAGCGACAATGGGCAGCTTAGGGCGGCTCAAGCTCTGAGAAAGCGGTAACGGGGCGCGGCCTCCAGCCGCCTTAAGATGGGTGACAGCATGGGTGGTTGACCCCGACCCCATGCTGGTGTACCGGGAAGCAGTCAGAGAACTTGTATGCCTGTTGATAAATGTCCATCGTCCCGTTTTCAGTGAAACATGCGAGAAAGCCGCGCAAAGGTACGGTGGAGCAGTCAACAGAGGTCAAAATATGCGTGTTCGTGACTATAGCAACTTGACGCTGAATTTACGGTCCGCAGAGTCTGAAGTAAGTCAGGTGAAGAGCGACAGAATGAAATACGCCGGCCTCCGATGGGAATGTAGGACTGAGGAATTTGAAGTACTCTCCTGGGAGTCAGAATTCCGGAAAAATTGGTGTTTGTGCAGACGCTAACCTTGATGGGTGGCCTGGGAGGAGCTAAATAACAGAAGTTGAGAGGAAGGGAAATTTTGTGGGAATTTGTTCACTTCCCAGAGCAGGCATTGGTCGGCGCTGGGAAGCGACGCATAATTAACGCGACTTGCGCTGCAATTGGCGTAAGTGATTTTGCTGGAGGGGAAACTGAGGCGAAGAGCAGACTGTGAGAAGTCTCCGTAGAGGTCTTCCGTTCCCAGCTTGCCTAGAGTGCGGACGTGGCGTTCTTGACTCAGTTTGCCTGAGAAAGAGTGAACATCTCTGCAGTTTAGGACTTAGCAAATGGAACGATTGAGCTTGGAGATAGGAAGTTTTGGTTCAGCTATGTACTGAGCAAGATAGCTAGGAGTGAATCGACGAGTGCAGCCTTGCAGCACCACGAGGTCGGCCGACGTCCACACAACGACGCCGCTCCGCCACGCTGTATTCACTGACATTGCGCCCTCTCCGGCCACTGATTAATTTGTTGGATCACGTTGGCAAATTTTCCACGAGGGTTTCATGGGCGATGTATTGTAGAATTCTTCTCGCACTTTGCATTACGCCTGGGTCAGTCGATAGGAATTACTTTTGAGTTACCGCGCTTTACTCCACGCTAACGCAATTTATTACCACTGCCTGATAGGAGAGTCTTGTAATGTGATGATTGAAGGTCGGGAGTTAAAATAAATTTGTGCTAATCGACTGCATCTGTTTTCAATCAAGTAGTTGAAATCCCAAGTCACTTTCTTAATTAATTTTAGGTTCAACATTTGCATCTGGTGTTCAATAGCTGAATATAACATCAATATGCACCCCTTTTTTAATTAAAAGTGATCATTCTGAATAAATTAATGTCAACACTGCCACCGCAGTTCAATCAGCAGTCACAGGGCCATATTACTTTCTTTTGCGTTATCCGATATTGCGGCAGTTTTGCACTTTCTGTTGATCTGTTAGTCAATTAGTTGGGGTGAACACACGCCAAAACCAGCTAAGTGACGGGTGGGGTGTTACACTTTCATTGGGAGACGTGAATTCAGTAACTGAGTCGAGTATGGAAGTGTGCCAGCCGCAGTGGCCGAGCGGTTCTAGGCGCTTCAGTCTGGACCCACGCGACCGCTACGGTCGCAGGTTCGGATCCTGCCTCGGGCATGGATGTGTGTGATGTCCTTAGGTTAGTTAGGTTTAAGTAGTTCTAAGTTCTAGGGGACTGATGACCTCAGATGTTAAGTCCCATAGTGCTCAGAGCCATTTTTTTATGGAAGTGTGTACACTGAATCCAGTTCCGAAAAGTGGTAGTTTGTCTCTTTTATGGCAGGTTTGCCCTTGTGGATTCTGTAATACTCTATGTTAAAAGAGTCCTTCATCCATGAATCTTGTCTTTTGCAGTGCACTGATTTTCAGGTCAAATTTCCCATTGCATTAGTGAGTTGCTTTAATTTGCCTGTTTTAATGAAGGTGTTCATATTAATTGGGCAAATTCGTTTTGAGAGTGTGACTTGTCTTTGGGAAGCTTTACAATCATGCATTCAAGTTGAATATTGGTTTTCACGGTGATCTATGTTGAGACCAGATGTGTACTACTCGATTTTTTAATTCAAGAAGATCTTATGGCAGCTGCCTGAACTAGAGGAACAGACGCTGACCACTGGCCGGCAAATGCTGAACAGACACCATTGGGTTTGTGTTTTTCGTTGGTTTTTGGTCCGCCCTGGGTATTTCATTTCCCCAGTACCACCTATATCTAGGAAGCTTTCCCCTATCCACCAACCCAGGGAGACGCCCGATGGGGGTACCAACAACCTCACACGGGATATATATATATATATATATATATATATATATATATATATATATATATATATATATGTGTGTGTGTGTTTTCATTCATGTGAGTGCCATGTGCTGTTTTGACTACGTATTTCTTCTCTGCCTCCGCAAATGTGACCCATCCAGTTGCTGTGAACTGCACAGTCGTCTCTCCATTGATACACCTGGGGCAGTGAACAAGCCATTAGTCCCATGTGGCGAAACAAGCTATGTGACTGTCTAAATCCACCCTGTATCCCTTGCGACCATGGTATTTACGACCCATCTATGAGATGCGTCTGCAAATTGGCTTTTGAAGAAAAATGTAGCATTCTGGCATGTTGCCTCCTCTCCATTCCAGATCTACATTGTTACTGAAAGGTATGTACATGCAGATGGGAAAAGTACCCTATTCTAATCAGCCAATTACACATTCATTACCATTTGATATGCAAATTAAGTCTGTTACACACAAAGTATGGGGTGTGGCATATTCAGTTCGAATCATCTCATCGAGAAGATGCCCATGGAAGGTGGTAAAAATAAACTTACACCTTACGTAACCTCTCTTTTCCGAGTTAATTTGGTGCAGGGTTTAGTCAAGGGTTGAAAAGTTGACTAAGGCAGCGCCAAATTAGATGCGCCATTTGATTACTGAGCCATCTTCTCGTTTGTGCAACTACCTTGTCTTAAGTTAAGGTAAGTTGTCTAACAATATTCTTTAATATATAAATGTTTCAAAGAAGTGATTGGCAAGATCTTTTAGTACATTTGAATGTTATTATACTGAAAACTTATATGTATGCAGAGTAAGTGTCCACAATTATTGTTAGCTTTTTGATGACTCTTTATGTGTAATTGCACTAGAATGTCTTTCATATTTTAATCAGTATCTCACTCACCTTTCACCTAGTCTATTTCAAATTTGTGAAAAGAATAAGCCCACATTCATTCCACTTACCAGTAATGGCGATGTGTATGGTTGACGTTGAGAAAACCTTTGTTTAATATATCGTATTATTATCTCTCAAACCTCCACATTATATGTGCTTTTAAAATATTTGTCTCTATATATGCATATGAAATGTTATTAAATTCTTTCTTGTTGATGATAAACACAACATACAGCTACAAAATAATTGAAGGTTATAAGGATGTACATCTGCATAAAATACCTGAAGTTACAAAAGTATGCATTTACATAAAATAATTGAAGTTTACGAAAGTATATAAGTACATAAAATAATTGAAGTTTACAACATACATATTACATCAGACAATAGATTCTATGTTGACACACAGGTGACATTGAAATAATGTTTCTTGACACTTGCAGAGGACAATTTTTTCTTTGGGTGACCTGGTATTGAAACAGACTTTTTTCCAGTACTACAGTTGCACTCTTACACTTATTTGTGGACTGCAGTATACACTTCGTGCTGCAATCCTACACTTATTTGTAGACTGTGATATATAGTTCCCATCATACTCATACACTCATTTATGGTCTGCAGTGTATAGTTCCCATCATACTCGTACACTTACTTGTGCACTGTGATATACAGTTCATATAGGTTTGTAAGCGTACTGTCATATCACTGGCTTGGTTGCGGAGTATCTTTGCCGGCAGCATGTTTGCAGAGTCGAGCACAGGACACGGAACTGTTGTGTTGTGTTGTGTGTAGCTCTGCATGTGAGAGGTATTGTTATTATGGAAGTGTTGCTAGAAGTGCTATTACTGTAATGTGATGAAATATGGAAGTGGTTCAGAGGAAGGTACGTAATGATGTAATTAAAAATGAGCAGTACCGCCGATAACGTATTTGTGTATCCTCTTGATGTGTGTCGCACAGCACCAGCCATCCATGCCGTGTTCGGTTTCCCAGAATGAAGTAATGCTAATCGGTAATAATATTTACCGCAAAAGAGTGCAATCAAATGTCAGTGTCTTGTAGCGAGCGTGAGAACGTGCGTTAGGTCATTGCGTTTGCGCATGATCAACAATCAGCCGAGCCGCGACGGTTACACGCACGCTCGTACAAGTGAGAACTGAAGATTAACTTTGTGACAGTGTTAAATTTATTACTAATGTCAAGGAGGACTGGTACCAAATATCTGTGTATGCGTGACGAGCGTAAGAACTTTCGTGCCATCATTCGGCTTCCATATCATCAACAATCCCCCCCGTCGCGTCGGTTACGCGTACGCTCGTCAGAGAGATATTGTGGACTGATAATCATCCAGTAATTGGGATAAACACTTATGACTTAGAATGTAAACAGTGCAACCTGTGATTTTCTTTTATCGTCTAAGAATATAGTTGTTCATACCAGACGTAGGACAGTGTTGTGTTTTAACGTTGAGTGGCTCCCCTAAACCCGCTTGCATATTTCGATAGATAATTTCAGGCAAGCCAGCAGCAGTGTGGAGCAGAACAGTGCGACCGCCGCGGGAGTATCAGGTACGTGGTGTGGACAGGGCGCACGGTCAACGGTCCGTCATTCGTTATTTTGCTGCCTAGGTACCAGAACAACTTCACTTCATCTATTTCGTGACCATTCAGGGTCCCCCGCCATTTGTACCTATGGGCGTGTTACAGGTTGAGTGGCTGTGTGGACCACAGGCTGTTGTGATGTTCAAAAATGGCTCTGAGCACTATGGGACTCAACTGCTGAGGTCATTAGTCCCCTAGAACTTAGAACTAGTTAAACCTAACTAACCTAAGGACATCACAAACGTCCATGCCCGAGGCAGGATTCGAACCTGCGACCGTAGCGGTCTTGCGGTTCCAGACTGCAGCGCCTTTAACCGCACGGCCACTTCGGCCGGCGCTGTTGTGATGTGGTAGAGACAGATGTAATGATGTGTCACCAGGCTCACTGCTGTGGTGATGTGACGAATCATAGGTTTGTTGAAATCGTAGGTCTTTGGTTTTCATTTGCCCACATTTTTCATTGTATTAAGACCATCAGTTTACTATTTGACACTCAGAGTGCTACGTGTTCATATTATTGGCTGAGCATTACGTTGAATGTTATGGAGTTTTTGCATGGCATTTTGACATATTTGACTTTTGAGATCTCAGGAGAGGACTGTGGAAGGTGAATCGTCATTCTTCTAGCCCAGGTCTTCTTTCTTCTCCTTCATATTCTTCTCTTATTTTCTGGAAGCAACTTATGCTCTTCTTATTTGTATTTTCATTCTTCTTTGGCTTGAATAGGATGTGATCTAATAATATGTGATTTGACAATAATGGATAAGTTTGCCAGTTTTTATGAGGAATTGTGAGAGGACTGAACAGATGTTGATGGTGACCTTGCTAACTCTTTGCTCAACATCATGTCGTTGGTCGTTGTGTAACGCTCCTATTCTTTTATCTACTGTTACATGGATGTATCTATCGTTTTCCATCGGTTGCCAAAGGCTGTTGTTGACCTTCGGTGCGGTTCCTATTTGAAATAAGGTTCTTGTTCTTGGTTTCATTCGACTTCATACTATCTCCTTTTAAACCATTGCTTATGTCTTATTGCTCGTAAAATATCAAGTCATTTGCTACCCATCATGAGTCGTCATGAGTCATGATATCTCCACCTTTTACCTGTGCTGTCTTCTTTTTTGTTGTCCGACGATCGATGCGCTCCTGGCTCGACGCTCCAGCTGCATTGTCCTCTTGCTTGTGTTCGCATCTCGTGTTTAAAATGGTTTATACAAAGTTTATACTTAATCTATGTGATAACCTAATTTTAAGTTACACGCCGCTCTGAAAACAAGACTTCCATAACAGGTTATATGTAAAATGGTCAAAAGATCTCTATTACACCTCTTGCCCCTCATTTTAGATTTTATACATAGGGCGGTTGATTCAAGTTTTGCAGACCATTTCGGCGGGGTAAGGGATTTTCTCTGCCTCGTGATGGCTGGGTGTTGTGTGCTGTCCTTAGGTTAGTTAGGTTTAAGTAGTTCTAAGTTCTAGGGGACTGATGACCATAGATGTTAAGTCCCATAGTGCTCAGAGCCATTTGAACCATTTTTTTGCAGACCATTTAATGCTATCAGGTTTCCTCATCTTCCCAGTTCATAGTTTATTACTGAAAATTGTTGACGATGCCTGGGTTTAGGGTTATAATTTGCATGCTGTTAGTATTCGTTTCGCACTTGTACGTTATTATTAGCTGAGCATGCTCCGTAAGTTTTTAGTTACTCTTTGATCGTATCTTCTCTCCATCCACATTAAAGATCGTCCATCAGCTCTCCACCTGTATGTTTTTCATCGAAACAGTGTTTGCTGTCGCCCCTTCCGGGAATATTAGTAGAACTGGTTGTTTTTCCCTTCCTTAGGTCTAATCCTCCAAGTGATTCACGTACCTGTATTTACTGCGCTGGGTTTATCTGATATTTAGTTACCTTCTTCTCATATTTATATAGACTTCCTCTTTTTCGGTTCTATACTTGACTCATGTCCACCTACAAAATGGAAATCGATTAGATTAGCATACATTATGTGTCTTCATTTACAGTTCACTTGTGGCATCATGTATTGTCTCTGGTTTTCTTTCTCAGTTGCTGTTCCTGGCCTAATCCCCCTTAGGCTTCATCTCCCATCACGTAATATTAACATTGCGGTTGATAATGGCAGCAAGACTAAAGACGCTGATAGCATTTGTCGACCTGAAAAGAGAGTTCGACTGTGTCAAATGGTACAAGATGTTCGAAATTCTGAGGAAAATAGGGTAAACCGTAGGGAGAGACAGGTAATATACAACATGTACAAGAGCCAAGAGCGAATAATAAGAGTAGAAGAACAAGAGCAAAGTGTTCGGATTTAGATGAATGAAAGACACCGATGTAATCTTTCACCCCTACTGTTCAATCTATACATCGAAGAAGCAATGATGCAAATTAAAGAAAGGTTCAGGAGTGGTATTAAAATTCAAGGTGAAAGGATATCAATGATACGAGGAGCTGACGACATCGCTATTCTGAGTGAAAGTGATTAAGAATTACATGATTTTCTGAATAGAATGAACAGTGTAATGGGTACAGAATATGCACTGAGGCTAAATCGAAGAAAGGCGAAAGTAATAAGAAGAATCAGGAATGAGCCCACCAAGACTTAACGTCAGGGTTTATGGTCACGAAATAGATGAAGTTAAGTTGTTCTGTTACCTAGGCAGCAAAATAACGAATGACGGACAGAACAAGGTGGACATCAAAAGCACTCTAGCACTGGCAAAAAGGGCATTCCTTGCCAAGAGAAGTCTACTATTATCAAACATAGGCCTTAATTTGAGGAAGAAATTTTTGAGAATAATTGTTTGGAGCACAGTATTATGACACTGAGACATGGACTGTGGAAAAACCGGAACAGAAGAAAATCGTAGCATTTCAGACAAGGTGCTACAGAAGAATGTTGAAAATTAGATGGACTGATAAGGAATGAGGACGTTCAGCTCAGAAGCGAAGAGGAAAGGAGTATGTGGAAAACACTGAAAAAATGGTTCAAATGGCTCTGAGCACTATGGGACTTAACTTCTGTGATCATCAGTCCTCTAGAACTTAGAACTACTTAAACCTAACTAACCTAAGGACATCACAAACATCCATGCCCGAGGCAGGATTCGAACCTGCGACCGTAGCGGTCGCGCGGTTCCGGACTGAGCGCCTAGAACCGCTAGACCACCGCGGCCGGCTGGAAAACACTGACTACTGACAGATATTAGGGACAGAATGATAGGACATCTGTTAAGACATAAGGGAATAACTTCCATTGTAGCAGAAGGAGCTGTAGAGGGTAAAAACTGTAGGAGAAGACAGAGGCTGGAATACATCCAGCAGACAGCTGAAGACGTAGGTTTCAAGTGCTACTCTCAGATGAGCAGGGTGGCACAGGAGAGGAATTCGTGGTGGATCGCATCAAACCAGTCAGGAGACTGATGAGTCCAGAAAAAAAGTCCACAACGTTCCGTTAAAAAAGTGTATATTTGTACAAAAAATACACTTTCTAAGAATTATTGCAATTTGTTTACTGGCTAAAAATACGAGATCTGATTACCAACCCATTCTGTGAAAACCGCACATAATATCACTTTCCGCAATGTCTACGATTTTAGCTGAATTACCCTGCATAGGCAAATTATGTAATAAATTTCCGTTAAATTCGGACGCCTGAGGTCCGAGGGTGACTCAAATGAAAACCTTAAAATTGTAATAACAAATCGAAATTTCGCACCGTTATCCTGTAAGTTGGTAAGCGTGCTACAAATAGCGTGCAGAATGGCCTGTAGGTGGCAGCATAGTGCAGATGCAAGCATACCGTCGCAGTATCAGTATAAAGATGGCCGCCCCACTTGCGACTTGCACCAGGGAAGAACAGCGTTCTGTTATTCGGTTTATGCGTAGTGAAGGTGTGAAACCTATTGAAATTCACCGACGAATGAAGGTTCAGTGCGGTGATGCATGTTCGTCACAGCAGCAAGTCTACGAATAGAGTAGGAAGATCGCAAATGGTGTGACTTCAGTGGAAGATGCTCCTCGTCCAGGTCAGACACAACGAGTTGTGACTCCACAGAACATTGCAGCAGTTGAAGCCATAGTGAAGGAAAACCGCAGAGTGACACTGAATGACATTGCAGAATGTTTAGAGATTAGTCATGGGTCAGCACACCACATTTTGCATGATGTGCTCCAGTTTCACAAAGTGTCTGCACGATGGGTGTCACGACAGCTGACTGCTGAAATGAGAGAACGACGTGTTGATGATCCTGAAGAACTTCTTCGGCGCATTGAACGAGAAGGTGATGGCTTCCTTGCAAGAATCGTTACTGGGGACGAAACTCGGGTTCACTTTCACCAACTGGAAACGAAGAGGGCGAGCAAGGAATGGCGCCATTCCTCATCACCAAAACCAATGAAGTTTTGAACAGAATCATCAGCAGGGAAGGTTATGCTGACACTCTTTTGGGACGAAAAAAAACGTCATTTTGGAGCATTACATGCCTAGAGGGATCACTGTCACCAGTGCATCATACACAGATATCCTAAAAAATCATCTGCGGCCTACAATCAAATCAAAGCGACGTGGATTGCTGTCAGCAGGTGTTCTTTTGCAACATGACAAAGCAAGGCCCCACACTGCCCGTACAGCAGTTGCAACAATCACAGACCTGCATATTGAGTGTCTTCCTCATCCACCATACTCATCAGACACCACCCCAAGTGATTTCCATATGTTTGGACCACTCAAAGACGCAATGGGAGGAAAGAAGTTCCGTTCTGATGAAGAGGTACGCTATGTGGTGCATGAGTGGTTGCGCGGACTAACAAAAGAATTTTTTTCTAAAGGAATTTATGCACTTTGCAAGCGCTGGAGGACTTGCATTGAGCGTGAAGGAGATTATATTGAAAAGTGATGCAGCTTTGTACCACTTCTGCACAATAAATAATATAAAAAAAAAATATTTAAGGTTTTCATTTGACTCACCCTCATTCATACTGGGGGTGGAAAAAACTATGAAAACACCATAAACACGCCACTTTACTGTGATTCTTACGGTGTAGGAAAGTCGTTGGCTTACGAAACAGCTTCAAGTCGTCTCGGAATGGATAGTACAAGTCCTTCATGGTTTTCGAGTGACCCTTACACCATTTATCCTGCAAAATTGCACCAAGTTCAGGTAACAATGTCGGGGATGGACAGCGATCACCCACGTTACTCTCCAAAGCAACCTACAAAGGCTCAATAGCCGCCCTATCTGGTGACTGTGGTAGATGCGACAGTTGATCCTCACACCCACGTCACCAGCACTCGACGGTGCCAGCTGTGTGCGCAGGGGCCCTGTCCTCTTGATACACAGCATCACACTTTGGGAACAAACACTGTAGCACGGGATGGATCTGATCAGCGAGACTGCCAAATATTCCTTGACTGTTAAGCAAATTCGCAGAGTAACCAGGGGCCCATGGAACACTACCATATGGCTGCCCAAATCATCACGGAAACCCCGCCATTTATCACTCTTGGGATGTAAACTTGACCAGAAGTTGGAAGCAGTGTGAGACAAGACTCATCCGACCAACTGACATTCTCCTATTGGTCCATAGTCCAGATTTTATGACTTTCGGGCCACGTTTTCCTGTTACGGGCATTTGCACTAATGATGAGTGGTTTTAAAATTGTAACTTGCCCTGCAATTCCCTGTTTCTGGGCCACCCTTGTGTTGTTTTGGTGCTTACAATGAGTTTTGCAGCTGTCGTCTTCTTATTTTTCGTCGTAATTTTCTTCAGTGACTGCTTGTTACGATCAGTCCGTGTTGTGCCTTAGCCGAAGATGTTTTTCCGCTCTCCCTGTATGCGGTATAAGTCTTCGATAGTAGCCTCTTGAAACACCTAACAACTAGACACCTTGGTTACGGATGCACACACCATACGAGCACAAGTAATTTCCCCACGTTCGAATTCACTTAGCTCCGACATAATGCACTCACAGTAAAAGAGGAGACTGTTTTCACCTCTACTGACACTTGCAATGTATTGCACATGTGCCGTTCGTGCTCAAATACAACAGCGCCACCTGCAGGCTATGCTAGCATCTGCATGTATGTTCAGCCATGTATTTGTTGCCGTGTTTCCATTTTTTTTTCTCCAACTGCCGTATACAAAATATCTTACTCTCTGTTATTACGTGGGCGTGGTTGTCTACACCTGGGCCGCTGAAACATGCCACTTCAATATCACTCCACATGCGCTGTGAAGTTGGCAATATGAAACAAACGCAGAATTGTGAACCAATTACACCCTAGCAACGAAAGCCAGTTGCGGCATCGACGCTACCACGTTGCCGGCTTCTCTGTAATAATTGATAACGCACGACCACTTGCTTTTGTATACTAGTAGTTGAGTTATGTTACCGCCTCGATTACAGGTTCTATTTATCAAAGAACATCACCAAAACGACATTCAGAAAATGCGTCGTGCAGTGCCGTTAAATAGTCAGGCTCGAGAATTGCTACGCCTGCAGCTGTGGCCGAGCGGTTCTAGGCGCTTCCGTCTGGAACCACGAAACCACTACGGTCGCAGGTTCGAATCCACCCTCGGACTTGGATGTGTATGATGTCCTTAGTTTTGTTAGGTTTAAGTAGCTCTAAGTTCTAGGGGACTGATGACCTCAGATGTTAAATCCCATAGTG
This sequence comes from Schistocerca nitens, assembly GCF_023898315.1. NCBI lineage: Eukaryota > Metazoa > Arthropoda > Insecta > Orthoptera > Acrididae > Schistocerca > Schistocerca nitens. The sequence continues at coordinate 286,874,149 of NC_064620.1, forward strand.
CTCAGAGTCATTTGAACCATTTGAACCAATTGCTACGAAGGACGCGAGAGTTTTACGAGCAAGAAAAAGAACTTGTTTCTGTTCATGGTCATGCGTCGATTCCTGCCGATAAAGTTTTAGAGCGTACCTCAAAAACTCTAGGACTCGGTCAAAGAAATGTTACGAGGAAACGGTTCTACTTCAAGTCTTGGAAGATACTGAAGTAAACCGTGTGGAACAAAGCTCCTGTGGAGAAAACTGTGTTTTAAGTTCCCCTGCAAGAAAAAACGCAGTCTCGTTTAGTTATAGAGCTTGATTGTTCCAAAACGATGCAATTCGTCGGAACATTTACGGAAATTGTAGCAGGAAAGAATACCCCACAATAGCGAAGTTGTTAATTTCATTAGAAGAATGTGAACTTTGCTCAGGGGGAAAACGTTACCTAAAGTGGTGCTGAAAAGTATGGCTTTTCGAATTTAAAAAGTTAAACGCACGAAAACTGTTGCATGAAGAACTCATGTCGTTGGAATCATGGTAATTTCTTACATAAAATTCTAGGAAAGGAAAGTTATAGGGTTACGTGATACCTGGTTGATTGACTGACTTGTTGGTTTGCGGGAGGGGACAAAACAGCGATATCATCGGTCCCATCGGATTAAGGAATGATGGGGAACGAAATAGGCCGTGCTATTTCAAAGGAAACGTCCCGGCATTTGCCAGAACCGGTTTACGAAAGTCACGGAAAACCTAAAACAGGATTCCCGGACTCGGGTTTGAACCGTCGTCCCCCCGAATGCAAGTCCAGTGTGCTAACCTTTGCGCCACCTCAATCGGTATGAAATCAGGATTAACACTGCAGGAGCAGTTGATAATGCTGGGCAGATGGTACTCTGAATAGCAACGGTCATCAGCCAACGGGAGGAGGATCCCGACTAATTGTGCCGCAGGCAGGTTCTTCAAACTGTTTTGTGCGTGAAGGGCTTTTCGTTTTTCGATCGAGAAAAAGCTGTGGCTACCATGAGCGTATGGACAACTGATGATTTTTGCAGTGGTTTGATTATTTGTTACCCCAGTTTAGTGTTCTGATAGTGTTTGTAATGGATAATGAACCTCATCATTCTGTGCTTTTAGACAAAACTCCTACAACCAGTGATCGCAAAGAAACCACTATAATGAACAGATTTTATTTTCTTCTAATTAATTGTAAATAGTGCATTAACTATTAATTAGAATTAAAAGGAAAAGGTCTATAATCAAGAGTTTAGAAGATATTTTTTTCCAAGAATTGTGTTTTTATTAAAATTTTATCCTGAATTTCCTTGCTTTGAGGGAAGCACATTTGCTGATTACGTTATTGAAGGTAATCTGAGCAGCTGTGTATCCTATAGGGAAGATAGTTAACTTCGATAGTCTGCTGTCACTTTAATCAAATTTGATGAACAGAGTATTGCTTTCTATAGGCATAACGACTGTTGTTGTTGTTGTTGTTGTTGTGGTCTTCAGTCCTGAGACTGGTTTGATGCAGCTCTCCACGCTACTCTATCCTGTGCAAGCTTCTTCATCTCCCAGTACCTACTGCAACCTACATCCTTCTGAATCTGCTTAGTGTATTGATCTCTTGGTCTCCCTCTACGATTTTTAACCTCCACGCTGCCCTCCAATGCTAAATTTGTGATCCCTTGATGCCTCAAAACATGTCCTACCAACCGATCCCTTCTTCTAGTCAAGTTGTGCCACAAACTTCTCTTCTCCCCAATCCTATTCAATACCTCCTCATTAGTTACGTGATCTACCCACCTTATCTTCAGCATTCTTCTGTAGCACCACATTTCGAAAGCTTCTATTCTCTTCTTGTCCAAACTCGTTATCGTCCATGTTTCACTTCCATACATGGCTACACTCCATACAAATACTTTCAGAAACAACTTCCTGACACTTAAATCTATACTCGATGTTAACAAATTTCTCTTCTTCAGAAACGATTTCCTTGCCATTGCCAGTCTACATTTTATATCCTCTCTACTTCGACCATCATCAGTTATTTTACTCCCTAAATAGCAAAACTCCTTTACTACTTTAAGTGTCTCATTTTCTAATCTAATCCCCTCAGCATCACCCGATTTAATTTGACTACACTCCATTATCCTCGTTTTGCTTTTGTTGATGTTCATCTTATATCCTCCTTTCAAGACACTGTCCATTCCGTTCAACTGCTCTTCCACATCCTTTGCTGTCTCTGACAGAATTACAATGTCATCGGCGAACCTCAAAGTTTTTACTTCTTCTCCATGAATTTTAATACCTACTCCGAATTTTTCTTTTGTTTCCTTTACTGCTTGCTCAATATACAGATTGAATAACATCGGGGAGAGGTTACAACCCTGTCTCACTCCTTTCCCAACCACTGCTTCCCTTTCATGCCCCTCGACTCATATAACTGCCGACTAATAACTTTATTAGTGACCAATCACAGAACGCCTAGACTTGCAACGTTTTTAATTACACACCCGGTCGTACTAACTGAAACTTGGGAACAGCAAAACTACTGGTTGTAGGACAAGTGAACTGCAGTACATATGCCGTCCATCTTTTTTGACTGCTTCTTCTAAGCCGGCCGTTGTGGCCGAGCGGTTCTAGGCGCTTCAGTCCGGAACCACACGGCTGTTACGGTCGCAGGTTAGAATCCTGCCTCGGGCATGGATGTGTGTGATGTCGTTAGGTTATTTAGGTTTAAGTAGTTCTAAGTCTAGGGGACTGATAACCTCAGATGTTAAGTCCCGTGGTGCTTAGAGTCATTTCAACCATTTTTGAGCTTCTTCTAACGTCGCAAATATCAGGTGGCAGAAAAGGCAAAAATCGGAAGACTTAGGTCAAATAGCGTACTTATTTCTTTCCAGCACTCGATAAATGGCTCTGAGCACTATGGGACTCAACTGCTGTGGTCATCAGTCCCCTAGAACGTAGAACTACTGAAACCTAACTAACCTAAGGACATCACACACAGCCATGCCCGAGGCAGGATTCGAACCTGCGACCGTAGCAGTCGCACGGTTCCGGACTGCGCGCTTAGAACCGCGAGACCACCGCGGCCGGCCCCAGCACTCGATAGCCGACCCTTGAGATCATACGATACTATATCGAAATAACAGCAAAAACTCCATTGTTGAAAATGAGCGAGGTGTCAAGAACGGTACTGTGTAAATCACACGCACTGTTGCGACACAAATCATGTTAGCCATACACTTCTTTACGGCGGCAGTTAATAGCGGACAGAGGGAAGGACTTCTTCTCATAGAAGGCTGCAACACGAGGAGGTTAAAAATTAATGTACCTGTACCTGTTAATTATTAAACACTACTTCCTTTTTTTTTTGCGCCCCCTCCGTGTTTGTGCCCTTGCCGGGAGGCCTATCTTGCCCTGCATAGACTAAGCCACTCCATCGAGAGTGGGAGAAAACTATAAACAGGTCTTCCTGTTGTTGCTTGTCGAAACAAACTGGATAAAAAAACCTAACACGTCAGAATGGACCTTGAAGGCTCAACGGCACCGACCGGCCGCCGTGTCGTCCTCAGCCCTGAGGCGTCACAGGATGCCGACACGGAAAGGTATATGGTCAGCACACCGCCCTCCCGGCAGTTGCCACTTTTCGTGACTGGATGCAAATACGAAAATAATTGAGACCTTACCTCACCTTATTCTCGTGAGCAAGTGGCTCTAGGCCGGGATATTTTGGACGGGTGCCACTGCTACAGAAGATTGGAACAAGTGAGCTGATTAATTGTCCAGTGGTCTCGGGGTACGGGAGGCGTCAGAGGAGGTGCAGACGATGCAGCCCACTGCGCGAGCCCTCTGCAGGGCGCGCCCTTTTGGCTGCTGCTCGCCGGGACAATGCGGGCGTACCAATCGCAGCTAACAATGCTCACTCGGGCACCCCGCGGCCAGGCGGTTTACCGGCTCGAGGGGCGCAGATGTCGACTAAAGTGGCCGACCTGCCACGCCAGCGTCGCACAACTGTGCCATCGGACGCCGCGACACGGCGAGAGAGTGTTAGGAGCGAATGTTGCGTGTCTGTCACCGCTGCTGATACTGCCACTGTAAAAGACGGGAAACAGCGAAAAAAATCTGCTGGAGCGCAAAAGGGCGAATATATTCCTCTTGAAGAGGATCTGATAAATTGGGAACCAGCTGTCTCAATCCTCATTCCGCTTTCCTCACCAAAAATTTGGCATGCGAACAAATCCGCACTTTTTTGTGCTCAAAAAGAGAATAGCAGATAGACAGTGACGGTGGAAGAGAGAGGAGATACTACCAGTGGGAGAGAAAGAGAGAGGAGACGGGGTTGGTGATACAGAGAGAAAGTGTCAGTAAAAGAGAAATAGAGGTGGATGACGACCATAGAAACGGCGAAACAAAGAGAAGACATTGATGGTCAGTGAGAGACAGAGGCAGTGGAAGATAAAGAGAGGTGTATGGAGATAGAAGAAGTTGGAGGGAAAGAGAGAGAAACAGTAGATGAAGAAGAGTGAGGAGCGTGAAAAGGGGCCGTCCCATTTGCCATGGCGATTTTCAGGAAGTTTTGGCCATAAATGTGAATGAAGTTGCGAATTTGATAAATTTACTCAACTTCTCCAGTATCGATATAACGACTTCTTTGTAAGACTGCGTTAGACCAGAGATGTTGCTCAGAGTAAGTCAGAGAGTAGCAGTAGCTGTGAGTGTTCGACGGTAGTCCGTCAATGTATTTGGTGTAAAAAGGATGGAAGCTGGCCTGTCGTGTAGAGGAGGCAGCTTATTTTAAAAGGATTTTATAGTAACATTTTTTATGGAAAGATACTGAGCAAATGACATTATATTGAGGGAAGATTGATAAAAGCCAACTTGTAAGGTAATCCAGTTTTTTTATATTTGAGACTGTGTCGCTTCTTATTATTAGAAAATTGTGTATGGTTGAAGTTTGCTGTGTAAGTTTTATAATGCAACATATGGTCTTGGTTTATGGTTGATACAGGTGTCAAGGAAGGCAGTTGTACACAGGGGAGTTATTAAGAAATATTTTGTCTAGGTGCGAGCACTTTATGAAAAGGTGTATAATTGTCATGGTTTAATGAAGCATTGTAGTCTTTGTTCTCTTTTATCAGTCGTTAAGATTAGTTCCCCATTTTCATTTTTAGTTTCATGATTCTGGTTGTACACTTGCATTGTGCATCTCGAGTTGCGTACTGATAAGCATTTTATGAGAATTGGTAAGATACCGTCTTGCATTGCACATCGCAAGTTCGGCAAACGAAACTTGATTTTTAATAGTCACATCAATATTCCCAATAGCGACGAGTTGCAGAGCAGACGTTCGTTCCTTGCGCGTAGGCAGGCCAATAAATTTAATTGCCATAAAAGTTTATATCCACCGTAAGGTACAGTGATTGTCAGTGTGTATTTGTGAAAACAATATTATATTAGTTCATAGGCTTAATACCTGTAGATTTCAGTAAAGTGCTATCTTGTGAATCTTCAAGCGGTTTTATCAGAAAGTCAGATGCATTAATTTTTATTTTCATTTGATGTGTAATTACAGTAACACTTCTGGACTGCGATTATTTGCAAGACAAAAGGTAAGGATTGGCAATATTCAAGACCAGCATTTTAATCTGAGTAATTTTGTTTTTCTGGCAAATGATGTATGTAAATTTCATTGACAACGGATTTATTTCTCGCAGACGAATTGTTTGATGTACTGGCTGGTCTGGATTTCTCATCGTGTAAGGGAAGCTCCACTTGTATCAGTTCATACTTAAATTTTCACATTGTTCTATTGCTCTACACTGAAGTTTACGTATTTCGATATCAAAATAAGTTTTATACATTTCTTAGATACCAACTTGGCACTTACGAACACCTAAGAATAGGGGAGGGTGCATTTTAGACCGAAATTTTAAGCTCGTTGGTATAGGGAAAAAGGTAATTTGCCCCTACAACACCCACCCACCAGACTTTTTGTGTTGCTAGAGTATGGTGGAGAGAATGGCAGTGGCAAAGAAAGACAAGAGATAATCTAAGTAAGAGGAGACACTGGCAGTGGCATGGCAGAAAACGGATGTGACTTAGGAACTTATAAGTTCGGCTTCTACTGTATAATGTATATATGCAATTTTATTTTTTTGAATTGGTTTGATTTACTTTCCCTTCACTTTAAAACAAAAGGCTAAGTACCGTATTGAATTGTGCATTTACGAGAGGCAATGCTGCCGCAAACGCTGCGATATGGTATGCCAACACAGTTCAGTAAATATACATCAGTGCACTCGCATATAGACCACCATGTCGTGCAGTAGGGAGCAGCTTATATCCTACTTGCGTATAACACTACAGTGACGCTTTGCGAGCCTTCGTTCAGGAAATGTTTGAACCATAGAATCAAAGTCTAGTTGGCTAGCATAATTATATTCAGTTCCCAACATTCCCAAATCTGTGAGATATTGTTGATGCGTAGTTGATCTGAGAAAACTTTTAACACGAACCAGACTGCTGAAATACCTTTCTGCTTCAGCTAAAGTCGCCGAAAGACTGTAAAAGGTGCGCATACATACACATACATTCGGATAAAAGCTTAAAATTTTAAGCTCGTGCGTCTTATTCATGAACCCTAATGGTTACAAGGTAATGTATTCAAAGTTTGAAGTATGAGTTGTTTTCAAATATTTAATTTCCTCCTCTAAATCTCTTGTAACATTATAATGTTATTCGTTGATAAATAGCTTTCATGCCTCTGCGACCTGATTCTCACTCATCTTTGTGTACAAGGTGTACAAATTTGCTTCCGCCCGTTTGCCGATAGGTGGCGACAGCTGTAAGTAGCGGTCGAAAGAAACAGATCGCAGACGTCAGGCAGTTAGCTTGGGCCTCAGTCAACATAAACCCATTCAAACATTAGTCGATTTTTGTCTGCATCATTAAGTTGTTCTTCATTGAAAATAGTTTACGAGCCTAATTCTCATTTGCGGGATGTGTTACTCTTTTGTTTCAATATGAAGAAAACAGCGGCTGAGTCTCATCGAATGCTCTCAAGTACGTATGGTAAGGACGCTGTTAGTAAAAGAACGTGCCGTAAGTGGTTTCAAAGCTTCAAGAGCGGTGATTTTAACGTCGTAGACCCCCCATATTGGTGGAAGAGAGATCGTTTTCGAAGATGCAGAATTGGAGACATTGCTGAGTGAAGACTCGTGTCAGACTCAAGAAGAATTGGCACGATTAGTGGGAGTGGCACAGCAAGCCATTTCAAAACGTCTCAAGGATATGGGCATGATTCAGAAAGAAGGAACTTGGGTCCCGTGCGAGCTGAAACCGAGAGAGGTTGAACGGCATTTGTGTGTTTGTGAACAGTTGCTTAAGAGGCAAAAACGGAAGGGATTTCTGTATCGCATTTTTACCGGGGACGAAAAATGGGCTCATTACGATAACTCTAAACGCAAAAAATCATGGGGATATCCCAGCCGTGCATCCACGTCGACGGCCAAGCCGAATATTCACGGCTCCAAGATCATGCTCTGCATTTGGTGGGACCAGCTCGGCTTCGTGTACTATGAGGTTTGAAGTGAAACAATCACAGGTGCTCGTTATCGAACTCAATTAATGCATTTGAGCAGAGAATTAAAAGACAGCGAGAGGCACGATAGCGTGGTTTAGCAGCACGACAACGCTCGACCCCACGTTGCAAAAGAAGTCAAAATGTACTTAGAAACGTTAAAATGGGAAGTCCTACCCCACCCACCGTATTCTCCAGACATTGCTCCCGCTGACTATCACCTGTTTAGATCAATGGCACATGGCCTGGCTGACCAACACTTCCGATCTCATGAAGAAGTCACAAATTGGATCGATTCGTGAATTGCTTCAAAAGATGAAAAATTTTTTCGAGGCGAGATTCGTACACTGCCCTAAAGATGGGAGAAAGCTGTGGCCAGCGGTGTAAAATACTTTGCATGATACATGTGTAACCAATTTGTTTCATTAAAGCCTCAAATGTTGGAGAATAAACGACGAAAGCAAACTTGTACATCTTGTATTTCCATAAAAACCAAATATTTCATCTAAAATTTCTGTTTCTAATCGGGTTTTCAAGTTAGACGCTAGATTGTCAATGACGTGAAATGCATTTATCTTGAATAAATCTTCAGAATTCACATCTGCCACTCCATAGCTGCCTTCAATATGAAATGATTTCCTCTTCCTAGTGCGCAACTCTGGAAATTCAGGATCGATATTAATTGCACTGACAACAACATTAGATCAGAGAGAATGGCGTCCCCATTTTGCGAAGATGTTTTGAGTCATGTAATAAGCTCTCAAAGCGTCTCACGTCAACATTAATGGTATAGTATTTCGAGCTTGCAGTAATATGCCTCTCTGGATATCAACCGGCCAACAACTTTAGGTAAACCGTTGCCAAGGGTAAACACTGGAATGATATTACATAATCCAAAACACCATGTACCACAGAACGTGTTTCATCCGACAAATTTATCTTACTCAGAGTTTAAACACCAATGTCAGTCTTATCGAGATGATCTGTTATTGGTATTGCATTGGTATTGCAGCGTGAACCCGAGCACTCCAACATGTATCAGACATGGAATATAAGGAAGTTCCAGCACTTTTTCAGAACAAATAGACTGCGCTAAACAGATTGTAAAGAAGTTAAATTACTCCGAAAAAAGTATCTGCTTCATGACAATTCTCGGCTGCATGTACTCCACGCTATTACAGCCACACAGAGAAAGTTTGCAAGAGGATTTCACTGAAGAAAATGTGCCCGAGCACCTTTACAAGTCCGTCTAATGTACTTGGCTTATCATAAAAACATCTGCGGCATTCAGTTATTGGAATTGAGTGTTTCACAAGAGTTGATCGAATTAAATAGGTGCCGGCCGCGGTGGTCTAGCGGTTCTAGGCGCTTAGTCCGGAACCGCGCGACTGCTACGGTCGCAGGTTCGAATCCTGCCCCGGGCATGGATGTATGTGATGTCCTTAGGTTAGAAGGGTTTAAGTAGTTCTAAGTTCTAGGGGACTAATGACCTCAGAAGTTGAGTCCCATGGTGCTCAGAGCCATATGAACCATTTGTGAATTAAATAGGTAATACTAATTCCCGTTTTCTGATTACAATCTACGAATTCTAAAAACCAGTCATTTATTTGTTATTTATCAATTTCATTCTTGAAGTAAATATAACGCAGGGTGAATTTTGTTTGGTCAGTATGATTTGAAGCAGAAGATGCATTAACAATAATTGAATAATACTTTCTCTCGGTTCCAAGATGACACCCCTGACATGATGGGTACAACTACAAATAAATTCATTCTGAATACTACACTACTGGCCATTAAAATAGCTACACCACGATGATGACGTTCTACAGACGCGAAATTTAACCGACAGGAAGAAGATGCTTTGATACTCAAATGATTACCTTTTAAGAGCATTCATACAAGGTTGGCGCCGGTGGCGACATCTACAACGTGCTGACATGAGGAAAGTTTTCAACCCATTTCTCATACACAAACAGCAGTTCACCGGCGTTTCCTGGTGAAACGTTGTTGTGGTGCCTCTTCTAAGGAGGAGAAATGCGTACCATCACGTTTCAGACTTTGATAAAGGTCGGATTGTAGCTTGTCGCGATTGCGGTTTATCGTATCGCGACATGCTGATCGCGTTGGTCGAGATCCAATGACTGTTAGCAGAATACAGAATCGGTTGGTTCAGGAGGGTAATACGGAACGCCGTGCTGGATCCCAACGGCCTCGTATCACTAGCAGTCGAGATGATAGGGATCTTATCCGCATGGCTATAATGGAAGGTGCAGCCACGACTCGATCCCTGAGTCAACAGATGGGGACGTTTGCAAGACAACAACCATCTGCACGAACAGTTCGACGACGTTTGCAGCATCATGGACTATCAGCTCGGAGACCATGGCTGCGGTTAGCCTTGACGCTGCATCACAGACAGGAACGCCTGGGATGGTGTACTCAACGACGAACCTGGGTGCACGAATGGCAAAACGTCATGTTTTCGGATGAATCCAGGTTCTGTTTACAAAAAAATGATGGTCGCATCCATGTTTAGCGACATTGCGGTGAACGAACATTGGAAGCGTGTATTCGTCATCGCTATACTGGCGTATCACCCGGCGTGATGGTATGGGGTGCCATTGGTTACACGTCTCGGTCACCTCTTGTTCGTATTGACGGTTCTTTGAACAGTTGACGTTACATTTCAGATGTACTACGACCCGTGGTTTTACCCTTCATTCGATCCCTACGAAACCCTACATTTCAGCAGGATAATGCGCGAACGCATGTTGCAGATCCTGTACGGGCCTTTCTGGGTACAGAAAATGTTCGACTGCTGCCCTGGCCAGCACATTCTCCAGACATTTCACCAATTGAAACGTCTGGTCAATTGTGGCTGAGCAACTGGCTCGTCACAATACGTCAGTCACTACTCTTGATGAACTGTGGTATCGTGTTGAAGCTGCATGTGCAGCTGTACCTGTACACGCCATCCAAGCTCTGTTTAACTCAATGCCCAGAGGTGGTTATTCTGGGTACTGATTTCGCAGGATCTATGCACCCAAATTTCGTGAAAATGTAATGACATGTCAGTTCTCGTATAATATATTTGTCGAATGAATACCCGTTTATCATCTGCATTTTTTCTTGGTGTAGCAATTTTAATGGCCAGTAGTGTACTAGACATACAGTGCACTTGTAAACGCTTTTCAGACCTTATCGGTCTCTGACACTGCTGATTTATTTTGTAATAAAACTGGAACAAAGTACCTCTAGAGCTCCAATATTGTGAGAAAATTTTCATTATTTGCATCTCCAGTTATCTAACTTCTGGAGGCCAAGCCTATTTGACCAAGAAATAATGTCAAGTTACATAACAATACCCACTAAAGTTGGCTGTTCTACGGACGAACATAAGAAGATTACCGTTACCTCTTTCCTTCCGGGCATCAGATGACCAATGTACTTCTTTAATGTCATCTCATTTCTGCAGCATCTCGAGTCTTCCAGGATAACTATATACAAATAGAAATGTTTTATGTAGGGTTCACTCTTGGACCCAAAATATTTTATGTATACTGGTTTTTCATGTAAAATAATATTTAACGGAATCGGAAGTATCTTATATACGGATGTTGTTGGCCAACTGTCAAATTATAACGACATTTCACGGCTGTTTCCTTGTATACTAATAAGCCAAAACATTACGACGACTGCCTAACGCGAGACTGCAAGTCGCATGGTGGCGTTGTGGGAGCGTGACACCATGAGGAAAGTATACAAGCGGAGCAAAGACGGATGAAGGATCGCTCTAGCGACGATACGGACCGGAAGTGGGGACATCTACCGACATAAGCGTCTTTGACAGAGATGATATTATTATTACCCAGAGCATGTGAACGAGTATCTCGGAAATGGCGCAGATGGTCGAATGTTCAGTGCGACTGTAGTGAGCATCTCTGGAAAGTGGTTGAATGTCCACGACTCTTCACAGAACGTGGAATTTGGAGGCTTGTCTGCTCTGTAAAGCAGTACAGGTGGCGATCTGTGGCATTCTGTCACAGCGGACAGACAACGGAACGGCAAAGTCCAGCAGGTCGTAGCGATCGGGCGCGGACCGCAGAGGGAACACCTGCAAACGCTGGAGGGGGGAAGGCCACACACATAAATACTGGACCAGGTCCACTCGAGGAATAGTCTCAGGTTGGTTGGTTGGTTGTTGTGGGGAAGGAGACCAGACAGCGAGGTCATCGGTCTCATCGGATTAGGGAAGGATAGGGAAGGAAGTCGGCCGTGCCCTTTGGAAGGAACCATCCCGGCATTTACCTGGAGCGATTTAGGGAAATCACAATAGTCTCAGGTCGCACCTAATGAAGGTTACGAGCTAAGTTACCGAAATATCGTGCAAGAACGACGCTGATATCTGGCAGAACACCCGACAACCCAAGATAGCATTAGATCGCCAGCAAAGCCTGAAGAGTAGGTGGTCATAATGTTTCGGCTAGTCAGTGTACATCTGTTGGGAAAATGTTTTGCCGGGATGCCCAACATTTAAAGAAATCATATTTTTGAATCAATAACACGGTAGTTTTAATGTACGATGTCTAAAGAAAATATTGTGGATTCAAGATCAAACATCAAATAGAATCAATTGGCCTGCATGACTCATAAGACTGAAGTGGAAAGGATAAGCTAGATTGATTATGTTGGTGCTGGAGTAATGTTCTTTTATTTGTAACATGATGTTGTTGTTGTGGTCTTCAGTCCAGAGACTGGTTTGATGCAAGTCACCATGCTACTCTATCCTGTGCAAGCTTTTTCATCTCCCAGTACCTACTACAACCTACATCCTTCTGAACGTGCTTAGTGTATTCATCTCTTGGTCTCCCTCTACGACTTTTACCCTCCACGCGGCCCTCCAATACTAAACTGGTGATCCCTTGATGCCTCAGAAATTGTCCTACCAACCGATTCCTTCTTCTAGTCAGGTTGTGCCACAAATTTCTCTTCTCCCCAGTTCTACTCAATACCTCCTCATTATTTATGTGATCTACCCACCTCAGCATTCTTCTGTACTACCAAATTTCGAAAGCTTCTTTTTTTTATTATCGAGTTGAGCCTCTATGGACTGCGTAGCAACAACCAAATTCATTTTAGTGTCCAGTGTCCAACTTTGAAAACCTGCCAGTATCTTCTGAGCCTACCAAGAAGTGCCTGTTTATGCTCTTCGGATAATGGCCCTCTCCAATTTTGGACGTTGATGCCATTTTAAAACCTTGGTAGTTGTTCACCAATCTTCTAAATTTGTTCCAGTTAGGAATTTATCTTTCTGACATACCAATCTGCCTAAGATCTTTTTCACATTCTTAGAACCATCTTGTCCTTGTTTTCTTAGATTGGATGAAACTCCACATTCTTTTAGTTAGCCGGTCACCGTCCATCCTCATGACATGACCGTAAAATAACAATCGTCTCTTCTTAATGGATGCTGTGATAGGTTCTGTCTTGCTGTACAAGTCCTTATATGCTCTCATTCGCCATTGTCCATCAACCCATCTATTACCTAGGATTTTCTTTAACATCCTAGGCTCTCGATTTTCCAGCCGCTCAACTTGAACTTGCCTATTCATGGTCAAAGGTTCGGACGCATATAAGCCCTCAGGTTTTACAACTGTATTATATGTCGGAACTTGGCCCATATACTCATAGACTTTTCGTTATAGGTATTCTTTGTCAGTTGGCATGCTTGGTCTAACTTCCACATCCTGGCATGAATTGCTTCTATTCTCTTCTTGTCTAAACTATTGATCGTCCACGTTTCACTTCCATTCACGGCTACACTGCATACAAATACTTTCAGAAACGACTTCCTGACTCTTACATCTATACTCGATGTTAACAAATTTATCTTCTTCAGAAGCGCTTTCCTTGCCATTGCCAGTCTACATTTTATATCCTCTCTACTTCGACCATCATCGGTTATTTTGCTCCCCAAATAGCAAAAGCGATTTACTACTTTGTGTCTCATTTCCTAATCTAATTCCCTCAGCATCACTTGATTTAATTCGACTACATTCCATTATCCTCGTTTTGCTTTTGTTGATGTTCATCTTATATCCTCCTTTCAAGACACTGACCATTCCGTTCCACTGCTCTTCCAGGTCCTTTGCTGTCTCTGACAGAATTACAGTGTCATCGCCGAACCTCAAACTTGTTATTTCTTCTCCATGGATTTTAATTCTTACTCCGAATTTTTCTTTTGTTTCCTTTACTGCTTGCTCAATATACAGATTGAACAACATCGGGGATAGGCTACAACCCTGTCTCACTCCCTTCCCAACCACTGCTACTCTTTCATGCCATTCAAGTACATATTATAACTGTCATCTGGTTTCTGTACAAATTGTAAATGGCCTTTCGCTCCCTGTATTTTACCCCTGCCACCTTCAGAATTTAAAGGAGAGTATTCCATTCAACAGTGTCAAAAGCTTTCTCTAAGCTTACAACTGCTAGAAACGTAGGTTTGCCTTTTCTTAATCTATTTTCTAAGATAAGTCGTAGGGTCAGTATTGCCTCACGTGTTCAAACATTTCTACGGAATCCAAACTGATCTTCCCCGGGGTCGGCTTCTATCAGTTTTTCCATTCCTCTGTACAGAATTCGTGTTAGTATTTTGCAGCCGTGACTTATTAAACTGATAGTTCGGTAATTTTCACATCTGTCAACACCTGCTTTCTTTGGGATTGGAATTATTATATTCTTCTTAAAGTATGAGAGTATTTCACCTGTCTCATAGATCTTGCTCACCAGATGGTAGAGTTTTGTCAGGCCTGGCTCTCCCAAAGCTATCAGTAGTTCTAATGGAATGTTGTCTGCTCCCAGGGCCTTGTTTCGACTTAGGTCTTTCAGTGCTCTGTGAAACTCTTGACGCAGTATCATATCTACCATTTTATCTTGATCTACATCCTCTTCCATTTCCATAATATTGTCCTCAAGTACATCGCCGTTGTATAGACCCTCTATATACTCCATCCACCTTTCTGCTTTTGCTTCTTTTCTTAGAACTGGGTTTCCATCTGAGCCGTTGATATTCATACAAGTGGTTCTCTTCTCTCCAGAGGTCTCTTTAATTTTCCTGTAGGCAGTATCTATCTTATCCCTAGTGATATATGCCTCTACATCCTTACATTTGTCCTCTAGCCATCCCTGCTTAGCCATTTTGCACTTCCTGTCGATCTCATTTTCAGATGTTTGTATTCCTTTTTGCCTGCTTCATTTACTGCATTTTTATATTTTCTCATTGCATAAGTTAAATTCAATATATCTTCTGTTACCCAAGGATTTCTACTAGCCCTCTTCTTTTTACCTACTTGATCCTCTGCGGCCTTCACTATTTCGTCTCTCAAAGTTACCAATTCTTCGTCTACTGTATTTCTTTCCACCATTCTTGTCAATCGTTGCCTAATGCTCTCCCTGAAACTCTCTACAACCTCTGGTTCTGTCAGTTTATCCAGGTCCCATCTCTTTAAATTTCCACCTTTTTGCAGTTTCCTAAGTTTTAATCTATAGTTCATGACCAATAGAGTGTGGTCAGAGTCCACATCTGCCCCTGGAAATGACTTACAGTTTAAAACCTGGTTCCTAAAGCTCTGTCTTACCATTATACAATATATCTGCAACCTTCCAGTAGCTCCAGTCCTCTTCCATGTATACAACCTTCTTTCATGTTCCTTGAACCAAGTGTTAGCTATGATCAAGTTATGCTCTGTTGCAAAATTCTACCAGGCGGCTTCCTCTTTCGTTTCTTACCCCCATTCCGTATTCACCTACTACGTTTACTTCTCTTCCTTTCCCTACTATCGAATTCCAGTCACTCATGACTATTAAATTTTCGTCTCCCTGCACTATCTGAATATTTTCTTCTACCTCATCATACATTTCATCAGTCTCTTCGTCATGTGCGGAGCTAGCTGGCATATAAACTTGTACTACTGTGGTAGGCGTGGGCTTCGTCTCTATCTTGGCCACAATAATGCGTTCACTATGCTGTTTGTAGTAGCTTACCCGCATTCCAATTTTTTTATTCATTATTTAACCGATCCCTGCATTACCCATATTTGATTTCGTATTTATAACCCTGTATTCACCTGACCAGAAGTCTTGTTCCTGCTGCCACCGAACTCACTAAGTCCCACTATATCTAACTTTAACCTATCCATTTCCCTTTGTAAATTTTCTAACCCACCTTCCAGATTAAGGGATCTGACATTCCACGCTCCGATCCGTAGAACGCCAGTTTTCTTTCTCCTGATAACGACGTCCTCCTGATTAGTCCCCGCGCGGAAATCCTTATGGGGGACCATTTTATCTCCGGAATATTTTACCCAAGAGGACGCCATCATCATGTAACCATACAGTAAAGCTGCATGCCCTTGGGAAAAATTACGACTGTAGCTTTCAGCCGTTCGCAGTACCAGCACAGCAAGACCGTTTTCCTTAGTGTTACAAGACCAGATCAGTCAGTCATCCAGACTGTTGCCCCTGCAACTACTGAAAAGGCTGCTGCCCCTCTTCAGGGATCACACGTTTGTCTGGCCCCTCAACAGATACCTTTCCATTGTGGTTGAACCTGCGGTACGGCTATCTGTATCACTGAGGCACACAAGCCTCTCCACCAACGACAAGGTCCATGGTTCATGGGGATAGCATGATATAAAAAGTAGTTTACAGTACCCTTGATCGACTGGAGCCCATCCCCGTAAGGCTTGGGCCTCGGGGATTTTGCCCCCACCCTCTGTCTCCATCCCTCTTCGGATCTGAACAAAAAGAACGACTTCACGATAAGTCGCTAGAAATTGGAACTTCATGTCATTGCATACGGTCAGCTGAAAAATGAGCCACACAAAAAGACGTGAAATTTATTCCCTGTATTTCTGGAACAGCCCACCATCTCATGATCTGCCTGCTCTTATTTCTTTATAAATATAACTAGCAGAGAATCCCGGCATGCCCAGATATTTATTTGTAGCTGTGTGTCCACACCGGTATCAAGCAGCGAATTTCTTTGGATATAGTACGCTTCTCACATGAGGTTTTTTTGAATGTATGGAATACGAGAATTCAAAAAAAAGTAATTATAATTAAGCAAGTACTCATAAAATTCATGTAAAATTCCAAGCACTGTGCCCCATATCTCAGCTTACACTCAGAAGTTCAAAATTCACTCTTGAGATAACATTTATTGGGTCTATAGAAACAAGTGTACAGGATTTCATAATTATAGCCTTCATAGATTCTGAGAAAAAGGTACATAAACTTAAAAAAATAATAATTTTCAGGAAATGAAATTTAATGTTCAAAATAATGTTTTTTTCTTATGTCAGCTCTACGGAAGACTCAGATCGTACTCAAAGTCCTCTTTCCCTTCAATGCTTATGTTCTAGTTTCTTGTTAAATCTCATTCTAGTTTCTTGTTTTCTGCCTTATTTCCTTTACCTGGTCTTCAACTGACTTTTCAGCTTCAGAGAGGCGCTGTGAATCTACTTTTCTCGAGATGTCTTGAGTGAAATTTTCTATTTTAGAGCCCATTCTCTCCGTTACTTTCATCTTCCATACGTTTTCATCATTAAATACAAGTTCCAATTCTGACAATTCTAGCAGATGAAAATATGGTTTTAGGGCAATGTTTCCAAATCAGTGAATTTAGAGACTTATTTGGTTTCTAGGTTTTGTCATGAACACACTTTTTTAGAAGTTAGGATCGGGCAGAAACCAGTAAGTGGGTTTGACAACATCCAGGATACAATTTGGAAGCCTCTCTTTGTGAATATAAAGGTTCTTATCCCTCTGAGCCTGTGGATATTTACTCCAACTAATGTGTCACAGATGATGAATGGGATGTTGATCTATTGACGCCATGTGGAAGTATGTACCCCACACTGCAGTTTTCATGTCATTTACAATGGATAGGTTCTACCTGATAGCCTTGCCATAATAAACTTGGAAGAGTGTATCATCGCCTTTGTGAATGTCGTCTCCACCAATGTCCAACAAATTACTTACAAAAGCAAAGACTGTATATAACAGCCTGGCCAGTTGAAGATATGTAAGACCAAAGAATATATGTCAGAGCTTCTAGATGCATGCCGTGCAAATAGTTTGCTAGAAAGTCATCCACAGAATCGTTATTCAACAAGCTAGTATTGGAATGTTGCTTCAAAAAGTGGACATGACAGGTAAGTAGAGGCACTCATTATTTTTCAGCCACTCTGGATACTGCTTCCTTCAAGGAAACTTTAGGAACTTATTGTTCGCGAGTTCTACTAATACATAAACAATAAACTGAAAATGGACATTTTCTGTTAATGAACGCCCCCCCCCCTCCTCCGCCTCACCCCTTAAGAACGCGTTGCTTTAGTTGTTCGAACATTGTACTTTCGTGTTATGAGTTGAGTTGAGCGAGGAAAGATCGCAATTTAATTCTCAGATATTCCGCCCGTTTGTGGTTCCCCAAAAGACTCTGTCGTTCCGTCTGACATCTCGTGACGTTCTAGTGTCCTCCACAGAACAATGGGCGTCAGTTCGTTTTTGTGCAAAAATAGGAAGTCCGCCTCTCTCTGTATGCAGCTCCAGGCCGGGGTCCCTCCGGCCACCTCTGCGAACCAGATTAAAAAAAGTTGCCTCCTTGCAGCGTCGAGGACCGTTCTTTTTCTGTTATTGCCGCAGCTGTTGGCAAAACTATGAGTGGGGGCAACGGGCGGAAATAAAAACGCCCCCAGCACTGCTAAATGAGACAACTTTTTCTCCCCACTCTGTCACCGCAATTACACCAGTGGTCGCCACACTGTTCGAGGGTGAGAGGCAGAGACTCAGATAAAAAAAAGGAGAAATAAAGAGGAGGAACTCCCGACTCCGGAGGTCAGATCGGGCCGCCCGAAAAGGTGACTTTCTGGTCAAGGGGAGGACTCGTTGTGCAATTTTTAACGACAAGAGCTCTCGCGTACAGCCCTTGTGTTCTCAAACGGTGGGTTGGTATACAAACTTATTCTCGTCTAGTTTCATCTAAACTCTCTAGTAAAATAGATTATTGTCTAATTTTTCTACGTGATCCTCTGGGTTAACTACATCTTCCTGGATGATTTTGTACAGTGTTCGTCAATTTTTGGTCAGTTTGTAACAAATAAGAATTATGCCTTTAATGGTAACAGTCCCTGAAAGCGGAGAAGTTCCTGCAGTGAAGCTGCTACAGAACGGCTGTAGTCGAAACTGAATCATCTGACTTCATTCTGCTGGGAGACGAGGGTAATGTCACTGGAAATAAGGTATTTTTGTTATGTTCTTCAGTCTCAAGATTACTTTGATGCAACTCTGTACGCTAGCCAAAGCTATGCAATACTCTTTGTCTTTGTGTAACTACTGCCTCCTTCACTCACTCAAACCTGTTTGCTGTACTCAAGACTTGACCTCCCTCTACGTTTATTACCTACCAAGCTTACCTCCATTACTAAATGTCTCAAAATACACCCCGTCTCCCATCTCTTCTTTTAAGTTGTGACACGCAGAGAGATTCAAGTGGCCCTACCGATTCCTTTAATGAAACCCGCACTATGTCTGTATTAGGAACGGTACACAGACAGCCACATAATAGATGTAAGTTCCCTCTCAGAGCTTTCGACGACTCTTAGCAAACGGAATCATACCGTAAAAAATACAAGTGAAGGTTGGCCAAGTTACATGTGTTTTTGGACCAAGATACACCTTACTTGTCCTATACTTATCCAAGTGTCTCCAATATTTCTTTGCGTAATTAGTGTAGCACCAGGTTTCTATAAGTTTATTTCGTTCATAGTACTTAATATCAGGGAGTTGCTAGTCTCCTACCGAGGACGACGGTTCAATCCCGCGTCCGGCCATCCTGATTTAGGTTTCCCGTGATTTCCCTAAATGCTGGAATGGTTCCTCTGAAAGGGCACGGCCGACTTCCTTCCCCATCCTTCCCTAATCCGATGAGACCGATGACCACGCTGTCTGGTCTCTTTCCCCAAACAACCAAACCAATCTCCTAGCGAGCGCCTCCCCAAGTGGCGTATAGGGCGATGCTCACCAGATATGGTGGGTACCGGGGAAATAAAATTTCCCAGATGGACCAAAACTAGTAACAAGGGAACAGCGCCCCACGTGTCAGTGACGATACCCTGGCAGTGTCTGATCCACATTTTAGAGGCGGCTGATAAAATATACCTCAGGGCTAACAACCTTTTGAAAGTTACCTTCGTCACGCATTAGAGTGACCCCATACACACTCGTTGCACTCAACATCAAGAGAAATATCAACATAAATAATACCCCAGGTGGTAACCAATCAATCCCCCCCCCCCCAGTCTTGATGGGGCAAGTAGGTCATCGGATTCCGGGGAGCCTGCACCTTCATGTACCCCACCATTACTGACCCCACAAAAACAAAAACAGAAAAAGAAAAGAAACATCACATACCTAGCTACAGTGAGCATGAACTCTCTGTTAAAGGTTGGTAAACTTAAACACACCCTTGATGTGTTGGAGTAGTATAACATCAAGATAGTGGCAATACAAAAGACTCAGTTCCCAGATGAGGATGCAATAGAATCCCAAGGATACCGGATCTATAAAGGAAAACCTTGTGAAATAATGATAAAGAAGGTTCCACACATGGGTACTGGCATTGCTGTACATCATAGAATGGTCAACCATGTTTTAGAATTCACATCCCCCAATGACAGAACCTCCTCGTTACCCTCGACGTCCCACAATAGAGCATACACAATAGTTAACTTTCATGCACCTGCAAATGACACTAGTAGGAAGGATCTGGAAGCAGTAGAATACTACTGGAACACCCTTGAAGAGACCCTAGACAAAATCCCTAACCACCATACCATCATACTCATGGGTGACTACAACGCACAATTTGGCAAAGAAAAGAAGAACTGCACGATAGTAGGTGGTTACCCAGCCCACAAGAGGACCAACAAAATGGCGAGTGCCTCATACAGCTTTGTGACAACTACAACCTGGTCCTAAAATCAACTGCGTCAAGCGACTACCAAGGAAGTTCATGACCTGGAGGAGTCCAAATCACATGCTGGGTGAATTTCAGATAGACCATGAGGCTATTTGTTGGGTTGGCAGAAGAGGCAACACCGTGTTACTAGAGGAGGCCGAAATGCACGCGTTATAGCTCACGCAGGCTGGCGTGAGGAGGGAAGCACTATACTGACGTGAGGTCTGGAACATGACAAGGTTCAAAACTGGTTCAAATGGCTATGAGCACTATGGGACTTAACATCTATGGTCATCAGTCCCCTAGAACTTAGAACTACTTAAACCTAACTAACCTAAGGACATCACACAACACACAGTCATCACGAGGCAGAGAAAATCCCTTGCCCCGCCGGGAATCGAACCCGGGAACCCGGGCGTGGGAAGCGAGAACGCTACCGCACGACCACGAGCTGCGGACGAACATGATAAGGAATTAGAATTCAGAAAGCGGACGTAATTAGTTTGATACTTAACTTTAATCCATTAATGATGAACGTCGCTCTTGATGGTACATGATTCACAATATTATCTGTTAAGAATACATTCTTGAAGAATATGGCGCCTTGCTAGGTCGTAGCAAATGACGTAGCTGAAGGCTATGCTAAACTGTCGTCTCAGCAAATGAGAGCGTATGTAGACAGGGATCCATCGCTAGCAAAGTCGGCTGTACAACTGGGGCGAGTGCTAGGGAGTCTAGACTAGACTGCCGTGTGGCGGCTCTCGGTCTGCAATCACTGATAGTGGCGACACGCGGGTCCGATGTATACTAACGGACCGCGGCCAATTTAAAGGCTACCACCTAGCAAGTGTGGTGTCTGGCGGTGACACCACACTATTGATCATTATGTCTCCCTAGTAAGACCAACCAACAACCTTTGAGAAGAGCTCACAATACCCCAAAGGTTTCGAGAATACCAAGGTTTAACACCCAGTTCGCATGGGTTCATAACGACTGTTACTGATTATAGGCGTCCGACAGTTCATCGAAACGCGAATAAATATGTAAGTTCACAGTACTTGAGTGTACGAAAACACAGTCAAAATACAAGTGCAGTTCAATTCACAGACACAGAGCTACAATACCGCCCATTCTCGGTTGCATTGTCATAGTTACTTCGTCTCACGGCACAGTCTCAGTATTTACTTCGCCCAGCTTCTACACTCACTATTATCATATCACGTACTGGTATAAAACAGTCATTCAAAACGTACATCGCTTGCCACTAAACTCAATCTTCACCAATTCGTAAAATTCACAACTCCCGCAGTAAAACATGTGTCCGCCTCTCTAGCTACCCAACAACACAAACCCCCTTTGTTGGATCGACTATCGATATTGCTCTCTCTCTTTCTCAATACTCTCGCCCACAGTTTATACAACATCAAAGTAAATTACATATATCTTCACACAACTATTTTCTACCAAACGTATTACAGTAAACGATAAACACAAAAAAATTAAAGCTTTCCACAATCAATGAACTCTAAACATATTTATCTACTTACAAAACGAAATAATTTCCAGTTACATATTACATCTAGAAAACAACTTTTATCTCTATATTACAGTACAAAAGAAAAAAATGCGCTACTACATCAAAGATATATGAAGAGACGGGAAAAAAACAAGATAAATATATATATACATGTCTTCACATGTGCCCCCCATTTTATCATGAGATGTACTCAAAAACCTCTCAAGATAAAATGTCCTTGACCCATATGAGACAACTGACCTCATAAAACTAGATAATATTCTGGTATATGTTGACTTGACTTATCCAAAGCTTCTATTTACAAATATTACCGCAGTAATTTCTGATCTTATTTAATAACATATAATCTACCTGACAATCATGAAAACAATATTCAACAAAACTCCTACAGCATAATGATTTCAATTAAGCAAACCAATTAAATAAATGATTATTTTATATTCTGAATCCAGCACTAAGAAATGTATGAGCAGTAACTATTTTTAAAAAAATTCTCATATAAACAAATAATTACAACAAACTTATACAATATAACTGAAGACTAATCTCGTTAGTCCATTCCTCTCTGTATACATCACTTTTTATCACATACTTTTGAGTCTTTGTAACAAGTCATGTTTCCATACAAAATTTATGGCTTAAAATTATCGAGTCTGTCATAATGTTGTGTATTTTAATGTACTCAAATAATTGATTCTACAACTCAAATTCGATTGCCTATAGCGACTAATATAATCTTATACTCCTTAAACATGTCCCTCAGTTCATTAAATTCTGGTTCAGATTTAAAAAAGAAAAGGGAGAAGGGGTTCATCACCCAAACCTCATGTCCTACACTCATTAAGTATCTTAGTTTCAAAATTATTGTTCTCTGTTTCCAAAAGCAAATCACTCACTATTCCTCAAAGCATTCCCTCTAGTCGTGGTTAGTGGGCAAATGTATTTATCTATGGACAAATTCCATAAAATTGTGTTTCGTTTTGGTTCACTGGTGTTAACCTATTGAAGCTTTACCTTTGCTGTGCATGTCTTCCGAGTTCCTAGCCTTCCAATATTTTCTCATGATATAAAACACATTTTCACTTTACTCCATATCACCGAACTCTACTCAGTCCTCTTGACTACATTATGGCAAGGTTCCCAACAACTACAACCTATAACCCTCCTCGCTTATCCTCTCATCTTACTTCTTCTCTGTTACTCTTATATCTTACACGTATTACTTCTCATCATATTCCACTAATTCCTGGTTGCCTGTTTATTATTCTCAATTATTCCTTCCTCATTTCACCATTTACCTAAAAATTTTCCTTACCACTGTTCATCAAAATTCCTGATTCTTTCAGCACTCACACATTACTTTTTTGACCACCCACATCAGCAAAACCTTCATGCTTCTTTATTATTATCCACTCCATACTTATTATGCATCACAGAGTTCTCCTATTAATTGTTGATTTAATTACACAGCAACAAATACCTCACATTCCTTGTTATTCCTGAATAAATAATACAGCTTCAAACCAAAATTATTCCTACAGCACTCTACTACCACTCCATACAAAGATGTTCACAAACAATTTTCCTCTACTCATCTACATGACTACTCTGCAATTCACATTTAAGTGCTTGGCAGAGGGTTCATCGAACCACAATCATACTATCTCTCTACCATTTCACTCCCGAAAAGCGCGTGGGAAAAACGAACACCTAAACCTTTCTGTTCGAGCTCTGATTCCTCTTATTTTGTTTAGATGATCATTCCTACCTATGTAGGTTGGGCTCAACAAAATATTTTCGCATTCAGAAGAGAAAGTTGGTGACTGAAATTTCGTAAATAGATCTCGCCGCGACGAAAAACGTCTTTGCTGTAATGAATTCCATCCCGATTCGCGTATCATATCTGCCACACTCTCTCACCTACTATGTGATAATACAAAACGAGCTGCACTTTTTTGCACCCTTTCGATGTCCTCCATCAATCCCACCTGGTAACCACTCCTCTATCTCTAATTCATCAATATCCTGAAAACTGTCGCTTTTGGGGAAAATAGTCACATCCGGTTATTCTTTAATGACTCCTTTTCTAGATAGATTGATAGTTGAAGAGTTGTTTTGATAGATACAAAGAATAGTAAAAGAATAAGCAGCAGTGCAGAAAACTAAAAGGGAAATAGCACTAATACAGCTCGGGACCCTGTGCATGCTACAGCACATGTTCACTTAGTGGAGTGAATCCCCTGAGGACTTACACCCTGGGTTTATATGGATTCAAATCTACTATATTCTTCAGACCAAACTTCTTTTTTGACTTTGGATTCACCAGATAATAAGCATTCGGATGCGGTATACCCACTACCTCAAACGGACCTTTAAACACATCAAAAAACTTTGATATCTCATTGTTAATCTCCTTAGATTTTTCATAAGTCTTCACCAATACCAAGTCTCCCACCTTAATTTCAACCTTCTTTAATTTTTCATCATGCCGTCTCCTCCTCTCCTGTAACCTCTTTTCCACTAATTCTCGAAGTCTTTTCTTCTTCTCATCCCAACTTAACACATCCCTTGGTGGAAACGACAACTTCTCCTCTACAAAACTCAAGGATCTTTCTCCCTTCATAATCTCATATGGGGTAAACCCAGTTACATCATGAGGCACTGTGTTAATTACATCCTCAATATTTTCCACAACATCTCCCCAGGAACTGTGATTATTACTACAATACGTGCGGCATAACATTCCTATTTCCCTCATATAGCGCTCCGCTGGGTTCCCGGCTGGGTGGTAAGTTGACGTATATATTACCGCTATTCCCTGGTCAGTAAGACCTTCCTTCCAATGCTTACTAGTAAACTGGGATCCATTGTCAGAAAGTATTGCTTTTGGCTTACCAAATTTTACAAAATAGTCCTTTTCAAGTTTAGTCAGAATCGCCCTACCAGTGGCTTTACACAAAGGGTACAACCTAATAAATCTAGAAAATACTTCCAATACCACAAAAATGTAGGCAAGACCTCCTTTTGTCCTTGTCAAAGGGCCATAGAAATCGACAGCTAATAACTCCATCAAATCATTAGGTTTTACATTCTGCATAGGAAGCCGGCATGTCTGATTTGTAACCTTGGCTCTCTGACACTTATCACATGTCCTAATCCTGTTATTTACTCTTTTTACCATGTTGTCAAAGGCCACACATTCTCTTAATTTCTGTATACATTTCCTAGCACCTATATGCCCAAAACACTAATGAATGTAGTCAATTATTTCATCAATGCAGTCACTAAGCCAACACACCTTCCATTCCTCTGAACTTTCATTAGTTTTCCTGAACAAGATTCCACCATGCACTTTATAGTATTTCGGCAGTTTATCATTACCATTTGGCATATCTAACTCTCTCTTAATCATTTTCCAGATCTCATCATGGTTTTGATACCTCCTCATGTATTTACATATATTTTCTATTTTCTTTTCCCCTTGGACTCCCTTAATATAGAATAATTTGACATATTCTTCATCTGTATCTTGTCCTATTTCCCCATTTTCCCCTAAAGGTAATCTGGATAATGCATCTGCAACTTTATTTTGAGTACCCTTAACATACTTGATTTCAAATTCAAACTGTTGTATGAACACTACCCATCTTGTCAACCTAGTATGCATCAACCTAAATTACTTGAAAAATATGAAAGCCCTATGATCAGTATATATAATGGTTTTATTTCCCCACAGATAATCCCTAAATTTTCTAAATCCCCAGATTAATGCCAAAGCTTCTTTTTCTGTCACACTATAATTCTTTTCATACTTAGTTAATGACCTGCTCGCAAATGCAATTGTTCTATGATCTTCCTTCCCACCTTCTCCAAAATCCTGAAATAATTCTACTCCAATACCATATCCACTAGAATCAGTCCCCAAACAAAAAGGGTCTAATAACGTCAGGATGATGCAAAATTCTATCCTCTTTTAGAGCTCCCTGAAGCTGTGTAAAAGCTTCCTGACACTCACTGGTCCATTCAAATGGCACTCTAGGACTCAATAACTTATTTAAACTTGGACTGTTAAATACTTGTCCTGATACAAAATTTCTATAAAAGTTACGTAAACAGAGAAAGGATTTAAATTGTTTTCGATTCTTCGGAGATGGGCATTCTTTAACAGCTTTGATCTTCTCAGGGTCAACTTTGGTACCCATAGTGGACAAGATTCTACCTAAAAACTTTATTTCCTTTCTCACAAACTGACATTTCTTAAGTCTAAGGGTCATGCCCCCTTTTCTCAAAGCCTGAAACACATCATCCAATAAACTACAATCTTCCTCCCATGACTTGGTGGCAATCAACAAATCATCTACGTACACAGTTATTCTAGAACTCAACTCTGGTCCCAAGACTTGGTCTAATGCTCGAATGAATATGGACCCACTAATATTCAAACCAAAGGGTACCACAGTATATTGGTAACATTTCCCATTTATCAAAAAGGCCGTATACTTCCTATACTCCTCCGCAAGTGGAACCTGCCACTACCCGGCCGTGAGTTCGAGGCTAGTCATGTAGTTCATATTATAATACATCTGTAATATCCCGTCCATATTTTCGGGGCGATCGGTCTCTCTACTCACTATGTCGTTCAAAGCTCTAGCATCAATAACCACTCTTACACTACCATCTTTCTTGCCCACCACTATTAAGGGACTATTGTATTCACTCTTGCTTCTTTCTATAACTCCACAGTCTACCATTCTCTCAATCTCTTTATGTACAGCTTCCCTCAACGCAAATGGTATAGAAAACGGCTTTCTTGCAAAGGCTTCATGTGGTTTCACATCTAATTTACACTCAAAGTTCTTAACTTTACCAGGTCTGTCTGAAAATACCTCTCTATTTATCCATAATACTTCCCTTAACTCTTCTTTCTGTTGTTTACTTAACCCTTTTACCTTGTCCATATGGTTCTTCAATTATTCTATTATCTCTCTCTCCTCTCTGCTACCCCTATAACCCAAGTTCAACTCTAAATCTCTCATACTGACTCCTACTGTCATCACTCTCATTTTCAACTGACCAACTAAATCATTGCTACCCACTATCATTCCATCAAATTTCACACTTGTTTCTAATCCTTCATTATAAAAAGTGACAAAACCGTCCCCACAATTTAATCCTGCTTTACACTCTGTCAACCAGTCCATGCCCAGGATAATTTCCACACTGAGCCCAGGAACAACAAAAAAATTATGTACTAAGCTTATGCCCCCAAATTCAAATTCTAAGATGATCTGTCACTTGACCGCTTTGCTCAACTTGCCCGTAGCACCCATTATTTTTAACCCCAACGCAGGTACGTCCATTACCTTATTACCTTCCTTCATACAGTTATAGAATTCCTCTGATACAGCACTTATTTCACTACCTGTATCCAAAAGAGCCTTTTGTTCCCTACCATAGGTTTTAATTTTCACAAAAGGTTGTCCAGCTTTAATATCCCCCATAACTTCACCTTTATGTAACAAATCTCTTTCAATATTATCATATTCCCATTTTCTACAACCTATCTCTGAGCTTTCCTCTTATCTCGAGTCCCTTCTAATTGCACGTAAACTCTCTTCCTCCTCGCTACAAGTTGCCACATCCTTATCCTTGCCAATAATATACACATGAATTTTTTCCTCCTCATCAGCATCTACACCATGGTTCAAGGAATCGGTAGAAATCTCTCCCTCAATAACTTCAGAAACTGGCCCGTTCTCTTCCCCTTTACTCCTATGCCAATTACTTTGGAAAAGAAACGTATCCTCTGGTACCTCTTCTTCACCCCCTTCACTGTCACTACTACCACTACTTGTCTCTTCCTCCTCACTTTCCATACTTTCCATTTGTATCACTTCATACTCCTTCTCCCTGTCTATTTGCTCCTTTTCATATTCTGTAACACCATCATACATACGAGAAAATACCTCCATACATGAACCTCCCGATTCTATATTATTCCCACACTTAATTTTGGGCCCTATCTCTTCAATTACTAAGTTCTGACTTCCACACCCCCTATCACCATGATTAGTATTACTATTGCTGCACATAATAAAACATCTGACATCATTGTGGCAACTGGCAACATTGCTAGGCCCTGATACTTGACCCGCCCCAACATGGGCCCTTACTGTTGTGGTGTACCGTTTCCCGTATTAAAACTTCGTCTCCTATCATAACCTCTACCATTACCCCTAAAATTCCCGTGACCTCTTTCTCCCCTACCTCTCACATTTACCTGAGTCACTCTACTGGTCTGTTCCCTGTTCTCTTTGTACCTCCAAGAATCTCTGTTTACATCAAAAGAACAATTTGTCTGCCATCTATCCACATCTCTCACCCTATTCAGAAAATCTTTCAGATTATTATTATGCCCTATTAATCCAAATCTCCTATTAGGAGGTAACTTCCCCATCAATACTTCTATTGTATCTCCATCACTCCAAGTACTGTCCAAACGCTTCAACCTATTGATCCATCTTTCACAATATTCTCTCATGCTCTCCCTATTTCGGTTATCATACCATGGTGCCTTCTTAAAAGCCTCAATTACATCACTCTGTTTTTCTTTAGACCAGTACTCTACTAGAAAAGCTGACACATAATCCTCAAAATTTTCATATCTATCTGGTGCATCTGCTCCCCAATCTAAACTTTCACCCTTTAAACATGCACTTGCCCTCCTTAATTTATCTTTCTCAATCCACTCTACAATAAACTGACTTCGTAAACTATTCACAAAAGCCACTGGATGGACGTTGTCTTTAGGATCAAATACTATATTATTAAAAGTACTACCATCTCTCATATGTACTACTACAGATGGAGCTGTACAATTCCTATCTTCTATTTTTCTTTCCAAAGTTCCTACTCTTTTCTCAATCACAGAAGTGGACTCCCTGATTCTTCCCACTTCTACTTGAGCATTCTTAGTATGTTCCTGTAAAATTCTATCACAATATTCCTTCACTTCTGTCTGTCTTTTATCACACACTTCAGCCTGTGCTACAATATCCTTATCCAAGCAATCTACCCTTCCATTTACCTCCTCCCTAAAACTCTTTTGCTTTTCCATCAGCACGAATTCAGTTTCTTTAAATGTCTCTTTAACATCATCTTTAAATTTGTTAAAATCTTTGCCTATATCCAACTTTATATTTGAAATCCTCTTTTCTATACCATCATCTAGTTCCCTTTTAAAATCCTCAAACCTTTGTTCAAATTTCCTATCTAAATTCTTTAGTTCTTCTCCCATATCCTTTTGTGATTTGCTAACAGCTTCCATTTTCTTATTTATACCCTCTAAATCTTCTCTTAAACCTTTATGGCCCTCTTTCATTCCTATCATTTCCGCTAACAGTACAGCAAACATACTTTTTACCCCTCCTGCTCCATCTACATCTTTATCAACCTCTGGTTCTGTCTTGATTACTGTATCCTTTTCCACCTTTTCCATAGCAATTTCATGTTCTTTATTTTCCCCTTGCTCGTCATACCACACTTTAAAACTGGCTACACGTTCATCCTCTTTAATAGTCATCTTGTTTATTTTCTGATCCTAACACCAACAAACCACTCCCGCTAATTATCAAATTTCTTGAAACTGAGATCTAAGATTGCAATTCTTTAAGACAGCGTCAAAATACCCTGTCCTGGCACTCCACGGTCGCCATATGTGACGACTGCGGTTCTACCCTGTCACTAAGTATCGCCAAAATACCCGAAAAATACCGTGTTAACTAATGCAGTCCAAATCAAGCCGTATCTAAATAGACGTTTCTCCAAATTTTACTTGCCAACACAATATCTGACCGTGCATTTATCCCAGTTTAACATAGAATAACCATATTAAATAAGATTTAAGGACACTGACGAAAAAATTTGTTTCTAACATCAATAAACAAAATAATACCAAAGTTGAGTGATGAACCCACAATTTTACACGACTCTCATTCAAAGTAATCACAACCCGTGTGGTTTGCCAGCTACCCACCTTTGAATTACCCACTATAGAATGTTAGCACCAATAGCAAGTGAGCTTCACTGTCATTGGTCGACGTTTAAGAAATTAATGGCGGGCGCCTTTGTCCAAGTAGCAGAGCATTACAATACTTCTGGTAAATGCTACGGCACACGAATTTAGACACATACCCTCCAAAAGTTATAAAAAAAATACACATGCAGCGGCAGCGGATTTAAAATGTAAAAAAAAATGGAAATAATTAAAAGGGAAATGGCTACTGCTAATGAAAGTCAACAATGTCTACATAGAACACACCACTTCGTGGGGAACACTTTTATTCTAAAGAAGACAAATGTTACGTGTATGTCAGCCAAAACGAAATTAAAATTGTTTGCAATAATTTTGAGTCTTTGAGAGGAGAGCGCTGGTTTTAAATCTTATCTTGTGTGTTGTGACGATGGTCGCGATATCGACGGCAGCTGGCTGGTCCTGGTGAAACGCTGAGATCTGCTCCCACGGTCGTGTGATTGCAGCTGATGAGTTTTCCTCGTAATCGGGCAGGCGGTGGTATTCATTAAGCTGCAAATCTGATTACAGTGGCGTTTTGCAGGCCACAGGTTGGTCGATGTAATTGTTGTTCCAGATGTCCGTATGTGCACAGTATTAATGTTTCTGGCACACACAATTTAAGTTTACTTATGCCACACACAGTTTATAAAACTTGCCGACGGCGAGTTCTATAGAAAGTCAATTCGTATTATGACTGCCGCGATCGCGAAAAACCGTCCTGGGCGGGAATGTACTCACACACAATAGACAGTTCGCATGGGTTCATAACGACTGTTACTGATTATAGGCGTCCGACAGTTCATCGAAACGCGAATAAATATGTAAGTTCACAGTACTTGAGTGTACGAAAACACAGTCAAAATACAAGTGCAGTTCAATTCACAGACACAGAGCTACAATACCGCCCATTCTCGGTTGCATTGTCATAGTTACTTCGTCTCACGGCACAGTCTCAGTATTTACTTCGCCCAGTTTCTACACTCGCTATTATCATATCACGTACTGGTATAAAACAGTCATTCAAAACGTACATCGCTTGCCACTAAACTCAATCTTCACCAGTTCGTAAAAGTCACAACTGCCACAGTAAAACACGTGTCCGCCTCTCTAGCTACCCAACAACACAAACCCCCTTTGTTGGATCGACTATCGATATTACTCTCTCTCTTTCTCAATACTCTCGCCCACAGTTTATACAACATCAAAGTAAATTACATATATCTTCACACAACTATTTTCTACCAAACGTATTACAGTAAACGATAAACACAAAAATATTAAAGCTTTCCACAATCAATAAACTCTAAACATATTTATCTACTTACAAAACGAAATAGTTTCCAGTTACATATTACATCTAGAAAACAACTTTTATCCCTATATTACAGTACAAAAGAAAAAAAAATGCGCTACTACATCAAAGATATATGAACAGACGGAAAAAACAAGTTAAATATATACATCTATCGCAAAATAACGATGTCTTCACAACATCCAACAACTTTATCAATCAACGCCAAGCCGAATAAGTGCTTGCAGATGTGGTCCAACGCGTTATTGATTTGCTTAGATTGTGAGGCTCTTTCTCTTCAATAAATCATGAAATTTTCCTGCAATGATTAGTTTGTGTCGAAACGTACGTCACAGCTACCAATTTCCGACCCATTCGGATAATTCCAACACACCATATTATTCCCCACTCATTTGGCAACAAGACCCTATTTTTCAACACAATCTCCGTTCAATGCGACGGTCTTACGCCACCTTGCTCCCAGGGCCTGTATACTCGTAAGGTACCACTCTAGTGTTGGACGTCGGGGCCAACGTCTTGCTGCTTCGATACCCTACTCCTCATCCACATAATGCTTCCCACGGAGCACATCCATCATTGGGCCAAAGAGATGGAAGTCGGCAGGTGATTCACTGGACCACCAGACCAGAATAACGGGTGAAACGTAAAAACCAACATTTCCGAAAGATCCAGCCGCCACTGAGAGGGTTGAGCTGGATTTGGAATACCTCTCCTTCGCCAAGATAACGCAATTTCCAAGGTTACAGGTAGCTAAGTGACGAAGGAAACGTCAATTAAAAATCCAGCAAGCTTGGTGGCAGAAAGGTGGCAGCCCCGGCATCAGACTGCTCGCATAGGGCTTTTATTAAATAATTAGAGAAAAGATAATCTATTATAGTATTACTAACAGAAAAGGTAAAGTAGCTCAGACGAACGGAATATATAGGAGACTATACCTAGATTTATAGTGGAGGCAGCAAATAATAAATAGTAGTTAGTGGAGTTGCAGGAATTATTAATAAGAAGTGGTCTCTTAATATGGAATCTTACACTTTTGTAAAAGATACACTCCTGGAAATTGAAATAAGAACACCGTGAATTCATTGTCCCAGGAAGGGGAAACTTTATTGACACATTCCTGGGGTCAGATACATCACATGATCACACTGACAGAACCAAAGGCACATAGACACAGGCAACAGAGCATGCACAATGTCGGCACTAGTACAGTGTATATCCACCTTTCGCAGCAATGCAGGCTGCTATTCTCCCATGAAGACGATCGTAGAGATACTGGATGTAGTCCTGTGGAACGGCTTGCCATGCCATTTCCACCTGGCGCCTCAGTTTGACCAGCGTTCGTGCTGGACGCGCAGACCGCGTGAGACGACGCTTCATCCAGTCCCAAACATGCTCAATGGGGGACAGATCCGGAGATCTTGCTGGCCAGGGTAGTTGACTTACACCTTCTAGAGCACGTTGGGTGGCACGGGATACATGCGGACGTGCATTGTCCTGTTGGAACAGCAAGTTCCCTTGCCGGTCTAGGAATGGTAGAACGATGGGTTCGATGACGGTTTGGATGTACCGTGCACTATTCAGTGTCCCCTCGACGATCACCAGTGGTGTACGGCCAGTGTAGGAGATCACTCCCCACACCATGATGCCGGGTGTTGGCCCTGTGTGCCTCGGTCGTATGCAGTCCTGATTGTGGCGCTCACCTGCACGGCGCCAAACACGCATACGACCATCATTGGCACCAAGGCAGAAGCGACTCTCATCGCTGAAGACGACACGTCTCCATTCGTCCCTCCATTCACGCCTGTCGCGACACCACTGGAGGCGGGCTGCACGATGTTGGGACGTGAGCGGAAGACGGCCTAACGGTGTGCGGGACCGTAGCCCAGCTTCATGGAGACGGTTGCGAATGGTCCTCGCCGATACCCCAGGAGCGACAGTGTCCCTAATTTGCTGGGAAATGGCGGTGCGGTCCCCTACGGCACTGCGTAGGATCCTACGGTCTTGGCGTGCATCCATGCGTCGCTGCGGTCCGGTCCCAGGTCGACGGGCACGTGCACCTTCCGCCGACCACTGGCGACAACATCGATGTACTGTGGAGACCTCACGCCCCACGTGTTGAGCAATTCGGCGGTACGTCCACCCGGCCTCCCGCATGCCCACTATACGCCCTCGCTCAAAGTCCGTCAACTGCACATACGGTTCACGTCCACGCTGTCGCGGCATGATACCAGTGTTAAAGACTGCGATGGAGCTCCGTATGCCACGGCAAACTGGCTGACACTGACGGCGGCGGTGCACAAATGCTGCGCAGCTAGCGCCATTCGACGGCCAACACCGCGGTTCCTGGTGTGTCCGCTGTGCCGTGCGTGTGATCATTGCTTGTAGAGCCCTCTCGCAGTGTCCGAAGCAAGTATGGTGGGTCTGACACACCGGTGTCAATGTGTTCCTTTTTCCATTTCCAGGAGTGTAGAATACTGTTAGATTTAAAATACCTAGCAGTCACTTGACCATAGTTGCAGTATATGCCCCTGGAGAAGGCAGAAAGGAAGGTAGTGCAAGATTCTATGAACTACGTAAAGAAATGAGTAAGTTTGTGAAAGATTACCATAGATTATGTATATTTCACAGTTAAGGAGATAATAGAAAAGAGAAGGGAATATAGCCCTGTAACTCATCAACCTCTTTATTGATTACGAAGAAGCAGTCGAAACGAGTAAGCAGGGAAAAATTATGAGGAATAATGACTTAAGGATACAAGGTACATATAAATGGCGGAAAAATCGAAATTTTTTATGACTTTCTTAAATTCAATAGTCTTTCCTCATTACACTGATATATATATATATATATATATATATATATATATATATATATATATATATATATATATATATATATATAAATAGGGTTTCAAATGAAGAGTGTCCGATATACACCAAATTTTAAAATTACGGTCATGTATACCACCACGACCCCTGTATTCCTGTTACAGAAACCAGTATTATTTCTAAAAGAACTTTCTGTTTCTAGCGATTACACGTATGACACGTTGTATATGTTCGTAACAGCGGAGGTTTCTATTGTCTGTAAATGATAAGTTTTGCTAGTATTTACTTTTCTTTCGCTGAAGCAGTTTGTTCACTTGTTACTAAATGTTTGTTGCCCAAGTGCTACATATATTTGTGGAAGTACATATCCTTTAGTGTGCAACAAATACGAACTATGCAAAGCATCAAGAAATTCAATAAAAGGAAACTGCGTGGAAACCAGTTCACAAACAATGCAAGACACTGTTGAAAATAACATATGTATCATTTTTTCAGGTAAGAAACTCCCACATGGCACGCCTCCTGGTGATCAAATTTTTGTGTTAATAATGACACTGTCTGTAGTGGATTTGTTGTTGTTGTTGTTGTTGATGTGGGCATCTTATCTTCTTTGATAAAGGAAGTGGCAAAATGTAAACAATATGTTCGCGTAGCTGTCTGGAAATAACTGAGCAACAAAGTAGCAGGAAGGGTTTAACGTCAAAATTAGTTGTTCTGTGTAGATCCTGCAATAAATTTACATCGAAAATGGCTTAGAACATTGTGAATAATTCACATGATGTGAATTTGAAGTTATTGTATGCAATGTGTGCAATAGGAAAAGGAAAAAAGGCTGCTCAAACGTTCCTCCTCCTCCTCCCAGTAGGTTCAGCATGTACATAAAAATACATTTAGGTGCATTGACGGTTGTATCCAAAGCATCTATGAAACGTGCAATAGACGAAACTGTAAATATTAGTGGAACCAGGGATATTGCTGTTGCACTCGATGGGACGTGGCAACTTCGAGGGCATCGTTCCTTGAATGGTGTTGTGCTACTTCTCTGGAGAATGGAAAGTTGTTGATGTTGAGTGCTTATCTAAGTACAGGCACACCTGCCGTAGCAACACTGAAGGACATATTGAACATCAGTGTTCTAAGAATTTTGATGGTTACTGTGGAGCTATGGAGTGTGATGGAGCTCTAAAAATATTTCAGAGGTCGGTGCCCATTTATAACGTTAGATACACGAAGTACCTAGGCGATGGGGACTATAAAGCTTTCAATAAAATTAATGAGTTCTATGTTCATGGTGATACCTTGGTAACAAAACTGGAGCATTGTGAACATGTGCAAAAAAGGATTGATGCTAGATTGAGGATGCTATGAAGAGAAGTGAAACGAAAGTTGATATCTGTCAGAAAATCTCTGTCTGGCCGAGGCAGATTGACAGAAATTGAAATAGACCTCCTTCAGAGTTATTATGGATTGGCAATTAGACGAACTCCACCTCTGAATGATGTTACAGCAATGAGAAAAGCTGTATGGGCCACCTAACTTCATGAGTAGTCCACAGATGTCCACCCTGTTCACTGACTTTGCCCTAAGGGAGCAGATTCTTGGTATGGTTACCAAAAAGCAAGAGAAAGTGGTCAAATATACCATACTAAGCATTCTCTTCCTGCGCCTGTTATGAATGAAATAAAACCAATTCTTAGAGACCTGAGTGATCCTGTTTTGTTTAGTAAATGTCTTCGTGGGAGCATTCAGAATACAAATGAAAGTTTCAACCATTGCATATGGGAAAGATTACCCAAGAATGTTTTTGTAGGACTAGATGCAGTGATATGTTTCAATGATGGAGTGATAGGAAAGTTGGAAGTCCTGAGAAATTTAGCATAAAATGTGGCTCTAATACAGAAGATCAATTGCTTGTGTGTGACAGACAATGGGTGCATGAAGCTGAAAGATTCGCTCTTCAAGTTACAAAAAGGAGCAAGAAGTACTAAAAGGAATGCCAATAGGAAGCTTGAAGATGAAGAAATGCTGCAGGATGGAGACTATGCTTCAGGAATGTTCTGAGGCACAGTTTAATTGGACTCATATCTTCATTCGCAATTTCCTGCAAGTTGTATTTTTCAGAATTCAGCTACAAATATTTCCTATAGTTTATAAAGGCTTGCTCTAATTTTTTCTGTAATGTGCAATAGTCCGTACTTATGTAGTAGACCTAAGCTATACTGCAGAATCAACTAAATTATAGAAAAAATAACATTTTATTAGAAAAAATTATAAAAATTAAAATGCAAGATGTGATTTTTTATCCTTGTAATATATAATTTAGATGGAATTAAATAGGTCTAGTAACTCAGCCATTATGTCATGCATATCTGGTAAAAATTTGGTCTCCTTCAAATGTATAACATTGGATTAAATGGTACCTCAATTTGGGGAAGCATTTTGGAAAAAAAATGCATCAATTTCTTTGTAATTTGTTTTAATAACCCTAAGTAGGTTAAAATATATTCAAAATATTTCTACTTTGTTTAGAAAGTGTGCTGCATTACCTGATATTAACAAAAATCTGTATAACGTATACATTATAAACAGTGACTGAAAGAAATAGGTGTTGATTTTTACATAATATTGAGCCAGAAAAGTACCCCATATCCTTAAAGAGGATATCCGAATCACACAATTAAAGATGTGTATATGAAGACACAACAATCAGCGAACATGTCAGAAATGGAAGGTGTACTAAAAGGATACAAATGAACCAAGGTGTAAGACAGGGCTGCATCTTGTGTCCCATTTTGTTTACAATTTATATAGACAATCTGATTAGAGAATGAATGTACAAAATTAATGAAGGCATTTGTATTACACCAAATTTTACGCTAGGACGCTTCTGTTTGCTGATGATCAGATCATTATAAGGAAAACTGAAGACGATCTGCAAAGAGCCATATATATGTTGCAGAAGTTATATGATAAATATAATTTTAAAACTTCCATACATAAGACAAAAAAGACAAAAACAATGGCTTTCAACGTTAAATATACTGTTGGAGTAAAATTGTAATACATGACTTTATACTAGAACAAGTTACAGGTTACAATTACATTGGATCGTATTTCAGTTGTAAATATGAAAAGGATTTTATATACATATTACCATTGCTCCACTAAACATGTGGTACAGTAAAAAGAAGCCTAAAAACTGAAACCAGAAAAATACACGAATGACCTTCTGGAGAGTAATGGCTATGCCTGCTTTTCTCTATGGATCTGAAACACATACAATAAATGCCAATAAAAACAAGACACAGGCCGCCTAAAGGACTTTCTCAAGAGCAGTGAAAGAATTAAAAAAATAAGGGAGGAATTAGAAATAAACTCTTTTGAAGATAAAATTGTACTCTATACGAATGACTGCAGAATACATATTGACAGAATGCTGGAGGTGAGCATACCATGACGAGCATTGTACTATAGGTTTATAGGGACAAGATGTGCAAGGTGACAAAGGAAACAATGATCAGATATATTTTGAAGCCAGAACAGACAACATTACCTAATCCATGGAGCTCAGAAGAAGATCTTCCATTATCTCCAGGTCTCTTCAGCGTTTATAACATACATTATTCTTAAACCAACTGACTGCAATGATTAAATTTTTCTGTGTGCAAAATTCTACCATATGGCAGAACTTTGCACACAGCATAATTTAATCTTTGCAGTCACTTTCTTTCCTTTCCCTCAGTCCATGTTCCTTGGTTATTTTTCCTTCCTTTTCTATCATCGAATTCCATTCGCCCACCACAGTCAATGCTGCATCTAAAATTTTTATTAACATGTAAAACGTCTGACAGAGAGCAAAGTAAAATTTGGAAAGATGCTGAAATTAGTTTCTCCTTGACAGCAACTCCCATTATGTAAACGAATTTCTGTTACTGTAGTGTGTAAAAGATGTTGGATAGAAATTGCTAACTCACATCTGTATATTTAGTTGCAAAAATCTTATAAATGTTCGGGGTAAAGGCATATTCACAAATTAATCTGCAATGTGAATGTATAATGGCTTATTTCACATCATTATGCTTTACTGTGAAATGTTCCATAGAACATGAAAGTAACTAAGTAATGTCTTACATGCATCTTATTTACTTGTGCATTATTAGCACCAAGCTTGCATTACCTGTATTTGTTTTACTCACCTGAAAAGAAATCATGTTCTTCCTGCCATTGCATATCAGTAATTCCAGCAATATTAATTTCAGTCTATTCATCAGTCTTTTCAAATTATCTAGTTTACCTGCCCCATTATGTGATCTAACATTTAATGTTGTGATCCATAAAGGTACTTTAAAAAAAAAAAAAAAAAAAAAACAAAGAGAAAAAGAAAATCTTCTCCTGAGTAGTTTTCAGCTGGAGATCCGGATGGGGGATTATTTTACCCAGGAGGATGTCATCATTGTTAATACATTCATTACAGCTATATGTTCTTGAGAAATATAATAGGTATTTCACATTGCTCTGAGCCATCTGCATTAACTACAGAGTAAAAAGCCTGTTTTGTGTAGTAAACAAAACAGAAATGCTGCTAAATTCACTTACTGCTGTTGATATCCTTATTTTTGGAAAGAAAAGTGACTCTTCACGAGCAGAACATGAACTTAACAAAATACGTACGTTATTTATTGTAACAGTATGAACAGGGGCTAAAGGCTGCCATTGACTCGAAGGCCGCAGCCAATGCCGAATTGCTTGCGACACTGAAACTTCGGGTAGTGCCTCTAAGATTACTTAGCTGCACTGTCAACAAATCCTACTCCACGTGGACGAAGATGAAAACCGAGTAGCCGCTGGTCAATGATCTCTCTTACTAGGAGTGTAGCAGACAGGAGAGGGTGAAGCTCGCGTTCCCAGCACCTTGACTGGAACTTCTCCGCTAAGTGGGAAAATTCCTACAGAAAAATTACCCATGTCAGGAGACCTTAAGATGGCAGCCCCACTACCTGGCTACCCTATTGAGAGAAAGATGTCCTCTTCCGTGGCAAAAAGCAATGATTGAAAAACCGAAGAAAAAATCCGGACAGATATATCTTAATTCCTTCGGTTTCAGAGCAGGAAAACAGCTACTCATTGAAATGGAAGAATGAGATGAAGATGAAGAACAATATCAACCCATCAGAGTAAAACAATGGCTTTATAAGAATAAAATCTCAATACTAAACTTGCTAATAATAATTAAATATAATAGATCCTATTCTTTCCTAAATTAAGATATAATTCTGCGAAGAGCCCGAAAACGACAAATGCTACACGTTTTGCACAGAGAAACTTGTAATCAGCAAATATTTTAAGATGAACGTGAATCAGAAGGACTGTCAAGAATGGAAACAGTTAAAGGATGTAACAGTCGGCTTTCACGGCCGTTGTGACTATCAACAATAAACAAAATTATTATTTCGGACATTGTTGCAAATGGCCTTCCTCAGTAACCAAGACGCACTGAGAAAGGTGCAACAAAATCAATATGAGCAATAAGTAAAATTTAAGTGTGAAGGAATAACTTCACTACCATCACAAAATAAATGTACATAGGTATCACAAAATATAGTCAAAATACAGTAGACGAACATTTAGTAAGTGACATAACACAATCATTTAGATGAGCCGAGATTTGTGGTAACAACTTCAAATGAAAGAACTCTTATACGATAAAAGTGGCATTTTTAATACTCTTTAACTTAGAGCGTGTAACTGTCCATACAAACAAATGTTACATGATTATGGACAACTGTAATCATTACACTAGTTGAACAAACAATGGATGACATACAGAATAATCATTTGGGTAAGCCTAGATGAATGTCAATAATTAAAAAGGAAATATTCCAATTTTAAAAGCAGAAAACTAAACCTTCCCGCAAACAACGGGAATTAGACTCGTCAGCTGTAATATTCGAGCTATGATAACTTTCTGATACGTCCTGATTGCCTCATCTTCTCAAATATGAGATCTCGAGTAATACATATTGTCCACAACATCACTTACTATGAGAAACTTTATACCGGGATTTATATATACCACAGAGAATCAAAAGGGCCTGCGCGAGAAATCGTAGCTGCTGTCCGTATCGTAAAGTGTCTCATGTAGATAGAATGTATCACCACGTAGGACCGGTTCGCGAACACTTTTCCACTCAAGCGGCTTATGATTTTCCACCTTTTTCCTTCATACGCTTTCACTCGCATCAGTTTTCGCTACTCACTGAACAGTGCTGGTTTAAGGTCTAAACTACAGAAGTAGCGACTCGGGATGCGAAGCTGAGAGGGACGCTCTAGTTCAATTTGTACGCAGATTATATCATCGTTAGTAGTGAAAACAACCCATTTGCACTCTCACATTTAGATTTATTTTTAAAGGTCTTACCAAGAGCATACGGAACGGCAACTAATATATGAGTGAGGGAGAGGAATGGAGCAGGACTTGATCGAAAAGATTTTTCTACACAGTGAAATGTTCTATCTCGGATGTGAGGCAAGGATGTAGTCTTTCGCCCCTATTGTACAATCTGTTCATCGAAGAAGCAATGATGGAAACAAAAGAAAGGTTCAAGAGTGCAACTGAAACTCAAGATGAAAGGATATCAACGACAAGCTTCGCTGATGACATTGCTGTCCTCAGTGAAAATGAAGAAGTATTACAGGATTTGCTGAATGGAACAGTCTATTGAGTACAGAGTATGGACTAAGAGTAAATCGAAGCAAGCAGTAGGTAATGAGAAGTAGCGGAAATGAGAACAGCGAGAAACTTAACATCGGGATTGATGGTTACGAAGTAGATGGAGTTAAGGAATTCTGATACCTAGACAGCAAAATAACCAATGACGAACAGAGCAGGGAGGAAATCAAAAACAGATTAGCACCGGGAAAAAGAGCATTCCTAGTAGAGAGAAGTCTACTAGTATGATTCATTGACCTTAAATGGAGGAACAAATTTCTGAGAATGTGCGTCTGTAGCACAGCATTGTTTGGTAGCGAAAAATGGACTGTGGGAAAACCGGAACAGAGGAGAACCCAAACATTTGAGATGTGGCGCTACAGACGAATGTTGAAACTCAGGTGGACTGATAAAGTAAGGAATTAGGAGGCTCTGCGCAAAAACTGAGAGGAAAGGAATATATGGAAAACACAAGAAAAAGGGGCAGGATGACAGATCATCTGTCAAGACAATAGGCAATAACTCCCACGGTACTAGAGGGAGCTGTAGAGGGCAAAAACGGTAGAGACTGGCAGATATTGGAACATGTCCGGCAAATAATTGGGGACGTAGGTTGCAAGTGCTCCTCTGATATGAAGAGGTTGACGCAAGGGAGGAGGGCAGTTTCAGACCGGTCTGAAGACGAGTTAAAAAAAAAAAAAAGAAATAATCACTGATTCTATCAGCGCTCAAAGCTTTTACCTTTCCTCTTGACTCAAACCTCGTAAAAGTCTTGCACTTGGGCGCACTTCTCACCTTGGCGGTCCAAGCGGGCGCTACTAATTGTGATCTGTCCTGTGTGGAAATCCTAAAGCTGCTGTTCTCAGCCTGGCGCCCCAAGTGGTGTCGCTTGTACCTGAAACCGGACCTGCCAGTACGAAACTGAAGTGTCAATGCTGCGAAGATTGTAAGTAGCGTTTGGAAGCTTTTCGACTGTAGGTCGGTACGAAGACAAAAGGCATGAAAAGATAAAACAATCGAGCCGTGGCGACTCGCTCGAAACCAACTTCAGCGTAAAGGTAAATGTTGGTCGGCTTAAAGAGATGGGCCCCT
Organism: Schistocerca nitens; assembly: GCF_023898315.1. Taxonomy (NCBI): domain Eukaryota; kingdom Metazoa; phylum Arthropoda; class Insecta; order Orthoptera; family Acrididae; genus Schistocerca; species Schistocerca nitens. Next base: position 286,916,283 of record NC_064620.1, read on the forward strand.
CCGAGCCCGCACCAACGTGGTGACCAAACCAAAAGTTCTACTGTCATCTCCGTCAACATGTTAGTTATCTAATAGGTCGATCACAGGATGCTGAGCTGTGATGTTATCCGCGTGTCTGGGTCCATCAGGTGATAGATAGTGGACGAAACGCGAATGAGGGTAGCAATTTGAAGAGCAGAGGGAAAAAAAGTGCCAAGGCTCGTGCCGTGGGAAAATAACCTCTGCGACAGTGGGATGGGTAGAAACAGCAGTAGTGGCTTACTAGATGAGACAGTTCATGCAAGGTTGGGTTTGTTAGTATGGGTATCATGCATCATTACCGTGGCAGGCGATGGCGATGTATCCGAGTTTGCTGCAGCCGCTGCATTCCTGGAACAATCAAGATCGTTATATATTAGTGGGAGATCGGCCATAGATCATCTCACTCTGTGGGGGGGGGGTGTGGAGCTTGTCTGAATGTAGCGTACGGTACGGCTTCCCTGCGTGGTGCCAGTTATTCGGCAAGTGTGTTCCAACTGGATATCCAGTAATGGTGGCTGATTAACAGGGGCTCACCTGTACCGTTGTGTTTGCGTGAACTTGGCCATAGATATTAGGTCCTTACGAGTATGTCTTTTGGTCTTTTATGTTTCCATCTCTGGTTGTGGTCGTAGTTCCCCAGATTCAGAATAAACGGGTTCTGCGAATGTCTAGAGTTTCTGTGTAGTCTTGTGGTGAGTTTGTGGATTACTTCCGTGAGAGTCTCAAGTCGGCATTTCCAGTGAAGGTCCGCGATGCATGTGTATCGTGGAGCATCGCTTATCATTTTGAGTACTTTGTTTTGTATGAACTGCAGACGGCGCATTCGTGTGGGCGCAGCGTATCCCCAGACAGGGGCTTCGTACGTCATCAGGGGTCGAATAAGTGTCATGTAAATCGACCTCGACACCCTTCTGTTCAGTGTGCTACGCCTGTTGAGCATAGGGTAGAGCTGTTTGAGCCTCGCGCTTGCTCTGTTGGTCATGTGTTGTATGTGGTCCCCCCAGAGTAATTTCCGGTCCAGCCAAACACCGAGGTATTTGACTTTCTCACGGAAACGTATTGGCTAGGTGGAGCTCGGATGAAGGGTGATGAGCTGCGTCGCGGAGAGGAAGCTGGTCGGCGGTCGGTGGGAGTGAAGACAAGCTCGTACAAGGCGGATGGCGAAGGCGCCTGCTCTGCGGTGAAATGTGGCTATTACAGTCGTGTTTTGCTGTGGGACTGGTACTGGATTGGAAAGGTCGCTGTCCTTATCATGCTGCCATGGGTTTGTCGCACGTTTCCTTACGCGCAACTGTCTTAGTCTTTCTTCTCCTTTCCCGATGATTGTTTTTGAACAGACTTGAAGGTACAGCCGCCATACTTGTTATTCAAAGGCCTTGCAGCAGATTAAGCAAGCACGGCTGCTTTCCGGAGTGGTCGGTCGGTTACACCGGCGGCTTGATATCCAGACAGACAACCTATACATTGGAAATGTCAGCCAATGTGTGTAACGGTGGCAGGGGTTCCCATGCTGTAGTTAAAGCCTAATGCTTCTAAGTTGCGGCCTGTATAGAGAAGATAACTTTGATTAAATTTGAAATCCTGGTTAAATGGCTGATCTGTCTGTTCATGTTAATTGTATTTTATTTTCCTCGTTAATTAAGATTTGCCCTTTGAAAGCCTATGGAGATCAGCGGTGGTGGCAAAAAATTGTCATTGCGCTCTTTTACTCTGTGTATCTGGAAATTTTATGTAACCAAATATTGTGTTTTGTTGTAAAGTACAGAAAAAGGAAGCGTAAGCGAGCCTCACTTGCGATTTCGGATCTGTGATTTTCTATCGTAAAGGACAAAAAATTTCCAATTCTTAGCTTAATTCCAAGTTGCGTAACGAATTCATGCTTCTGTCTTTAGCTTAAAGGAGGGCATGTATTTAGTTAGATTGTTTTTAAAGCTTTCCTTACTACCGAGTTTGGCTCAGCTATTTATTAGGGCCCTTCTAAATTATTTTAGGTATTTAATCTCTCATGTTTAATTCCGCAGTTTGTTTGTTGGTGTAATAAAGTTTAATTGGTGAAGAGAAAACCCCTGGGGTCCAGTCCATCCATTTGCGTCTTTTTCCCGAGTTCCTTTGGCCGTGAATTTCCCGTATCAGTAATAAGTAAAGAGGTATTGTAAAAGATAAATGACGAAATTCAGTTAATAACGAGTCAAGATCAAGGGATGAAAGTGGATGGGACATTTGATGACACTGTACTGTACAGTACAGATTGTTGAAAAAGTAATTGTGAAGGTCAGAACTAGGTGGTAATATCACGCTACAGACATCAGAATTGATGACCATTGATGACCTGATAGCTCCACGCTCTGAAGCGTAGATTGCCATCTTTGTGTTAATTTCTTTTGTTTAACATTCTATTAACGTATAGCAGTATAGACGATGATCTGTAAGATGTAACATTACCTTCAATTTTTTAAATTAGCAGTTAGTTTATAAAAGTTATTATATCTTGTATGCTGAAGTTTCATGCTTTGACACGAATGAATAAAAAAAAATCAGAATAAATTCGTCATACTATAAAATTAGAGGAGCGAAGAAGAGGAGTAATAACAAATACTGAAATTTCAAAAAATCGAGCGATTTGTGAATTTTAGCATGCAGAATGTACTCCTGTTCGATGTTGAAATATGAGTACGGCGGAGATGCGAAGAGCAGTGGCTTCTTTTTTAATTAGCTTTCGGAACGTGCCCATACGGCCATCTCTAGAACGGAATGTCAATGACGGTACGAATGTGAGAACAACACAATACACGGTCCCCGAGTGGACAAAGTCTCCCACCCGCCCGGGAATCGAACCTGGGCCAATTCAATCCACCTCGGTGACCGCACAGATACCGAACGGACAAAGAGCAGCGTTTAAAATCCTTTAGACTGGAAGTCGAGAGGAAGATAAAAAGCATGAAAAGTTAAAATAACGGATAAAGAGATTCTGCAAAAGGTAAATGACGAAACTCAGTTAGAAACGAGTCAAGGACATGGAATGAAACCGGTTGGAGCATTTGATGGGAACAGATGAAACAGATGAGAACAGATGAAACGTCAAAACTGGGTGGGAATATCACGCAACAGGCATCAGGATAAATTCGTCAAACAAAATTAGAGCAGCGGAGAGGTGGAATAACGGAAAAGACTGAGATTTCAGAGAAAGACCTCCACCCATGACAGAACGTATATGACAGTTATCATTTTCTCTCTTCACGTGCTAATATTTTGGGTCAGTCACAACAGTAAACGATGGATTTCTTGTAAATCTTCCTCGATATCAAAATTATTTGCTAAAAATGGAGACTTAGGTAACACACATGGGCAAGCACCAACGTTTTTAGGATGCTATTCTGTAACATCTACATAATAGCTGAACCCTGCCATAAACGTCTGCAGGAGTTTTTCCGGTGTAGGGAGGAGGGGGGGGGGGACGGGTCTCTACAATTGTAATTTTTGTTGTATAAGTGAGTTGGTCAGTTTCGAGACACGTCATGTCACAACACAAGAACTGACTTTTTTAGGTGCCACAAAAAATTATTGTGTCCCATAGAACTGATGATTATCCACTCAATATATGAATGAAATACGTGAACGCCAAATTCTAGGAGGTGGTGGTGGTGGGTGGGGAAGGCGAGGGCGGAGAAGTGCGCCATTGCCCTTCTTCCCCCCTCTCTCTCCTACCCCAGCGGATGTCTATGAATCCTGCGATGGTTTTGCATTTCTGTTAACGGAAACAATGTGGCAATTGTTCACTTCAGTAGACGCTCGTAGTTGCATATGTAATATGACTACTGCTATCCAGTATATCTTTGACTAACATGAAATTCATAGAGCACGCGAGTAATTACACTACTGGCCATTAAAATTGCTACGCCACGAAGATGACGTGATACAGACGCGAAATTTAACCGACAGGAAGAAGATGCTGTGATATGCAAATGATTAGCTTTTCAGAGCATTCACACAAGGTTGGCGCCGGTGGCGACACCTACAATGTGCTGACATGAGGAAAGTTCCCAACCGATTTCTCATACACAAACAGCAGTTGACCGGCGTTGCCTGGTGAAAAGTTGTTGTGATGCCTCGTGTAAGGAGGAGAAATGCGTACCATCACGTTTCCGACTTTGATAAAGGTCGGATTGTAGCCTATCGCGATTGCGGTTTATCGTATCGCGACATTGTTGCTCGCGTTGGTCGAGATCTAATGACTGTTAGCAGAATATGGAATCGGTGGTTCAGGAGGGTAATATGGAACGCCGTGCTGGATCCCAATGGCCTCGTATCACTAGCAGTCGAGATGACAGGCATCTTATCCGCATGGCTGTTCCGGATCGTGCAGCCACGTCTCGATCCCTGAGTCAACAGATGGGGACGTTTGCAAGTCAACAACCATCTGCACGAATAGTTCGACGACGTTTGCAGCATCATGGACTATCAGCTCGGAACCCATGGCTGCGGTTACCCTTGACGCTTCATCACAGACAGGAGCGCCTGCGATGGCGTACTCAACGACGAACCTGGGTGCACGAACGACAAAACATCATTTTTTCGGATGAATCCAGTTTCTGTTTATAGCATCATGATGATCGCATCCGTGTTTGGCAACGTCGCGGTGAACACACATTGGAAACGTGTATTCGTCATCGCCATACTGGCGTATCACCCGGCGTGATGGTATGGGGTGCCATTGGTTACACGTCTCGGTCACCTCTTGTTCGCCTTGACTGCACTTTGAACAGTGGACGTTACATTTCAGATGTGTTACGACCCGTGGCTCTACCCTTCATTCGATCCCTGCGAAACCCTACATTTCAGCAAGATAATGCACGACCGCATGTTGCAGGTCTTGTACGGGCCTTTCTGGATACAGAAAATGTTCGACTGCTGCCCTGGCCAGCATATTCTCCAGATCTCTCGCCAATTGAAAACGTCTGGTCAATGGTGGCCGAGCAACTGGCTCGTCACAATACGCCAGTCACTACTCTTGATGAACTGTGGTATCGTGTTGTATCAAGACTGGTATTACGGCCAGAGGTGGTTGTTCTGGGTACTTATTTCTCAGGATCTATGCACCCAAACTGCGTGAAAATGTAATCACATGTCAGTTCTAGTATAATATATTTGTCCAATGAATACCTGTTTATCATCTGCATTTCCTCTTGGTGTAGCAGTTTTAATGGCCATTAGTGTAAAAGGTGTTTACGAGGCATGGAAAACTTTCTCTCTGATCCCATATGCCGGACATAAACACAACTTAATATTAAAATAGATACGATTAGTTATATATATCATACGCTTACTTACTTACTTTCCTTTACGCAGTCAGGCCCAAAAGGACCGGGCGCAGCTACAAGGCTTCCCTTCCACTGGATTCTGTTTTGTGCCTTCTGACGCCAGTCTGCAGCAAGCCCTCATGAATTTCACCTTTTTTTTGGTCTTTCTAGTGGTCTTTCTCCTCAGGGAGTAAAATCCATGGACTTGGAAGGCCTTCGGTGTTTATCCATCTGAGTGACATGTGTTGCCCATATTGACCTCTTGCTTCTCCAGGCTACAGTGTTTGATCTATTGTAGACTTAGTCCAGCTCACAACTGTGCCGTATCTTCCATTCTCCAGCGATCTCATCATGCATCGGGCCACAGATCTCCCTTAAGACTTTTCACTCGAAAACAAAAATGTAATTTAAGTCTTTTTTCTGGACTCTCCAAGTTTCGCAACCACACGATCCTGAGGGTTGGATCATTGTTTCGTACAGTTGGAGTTTGAAATTCTTTAAGACACTGCTTGACTTACAAAGCTGACTCGAATGAAGTACGATCGGTTTCCGGCTGGGACCCTCACTTTGATTTCTGTCTTACACGATGCGTCCTCTGTAAAAATTACGCCCAAATTTTTGAAGTTATGAACTTTTTTGTACGATCACATTCAGGCTACCAGTAGGGCTGGAGTGGTTCTCTTTAATAGGCATGAGTCCTGCTCATCACTAATACTCGGTCTTTGCCTGATTCACAAGGAGGCCGATTCTGCTCGCTGCCACCTCCACGCTGTTGCTCAACCGCATCAGTTCTTCCTTACATCTGGGCAACAGGGCCACATCATCGGCAAATGCGAGGTGTGTGATTTTCTCACCCTTTACCTCGATCCCATTTTCGAGCACCAGATTGAACATTTGCTAACGCATCATTTCTTCACTTCAAAACTGTGTTTATGGAACAGCGATACTGCAGTTTCTATGTTCTTAAGAAGAACTATGCAGTGTTACTTCGGACATGCATTCATTCGAAGGAACAGGGCGGCGGCGACTACAGCCAATATGAAATACATGAAATGTATTCACAGTTACGAACACGAACAACCATCAGATGTATAAGGGAACGACGACAATGAGATTTTCGCTGTCGTCATTCCCTTATATGGCAGATGGTTGTTTGTATTCGCAACTGTGAATACATTTCATGTATTTATGCAAACAGCCTTCGTGACTTGATTCTCCAGCTTCATTTTACCTCCGGTGAGACGAGCTCGAACTAGGCTTACAAGTTTTTTGAGTATTCCAAACTCGGTTAAGCAATTCGTCAGACTCACCCGGTGGACGCATTTATATGCCTTTTTAAAATCCACGAAGTGCACTTGTTAGTCTTCGCCACATTCCCACATCTTTTTTGGGGAGCTGTAGCAGTTGTGTGGCGCTTTCTGAAACCCCCTTGATATTCAACAACCACTTTTTCTGCAAACGGTTGGATTATACCCAGTATACAGTTGGACAAGATCCTATAGCAGATGTTCAGGAGGGCGATTGCTCTGCAATTGGTGCAGTCCATTTCGTCAACATTTTTGTGTATAGAGCAGATGACTGTTGTCTTCCAGTCTTCTGTGATCGCCTCCAAATTCCAGATCCTCTTGATTACACACTTTCTTTTACGACGAACAACTTCAGCCATAAACAGACGTCTTGAGCCATAATAAATATTAATTTACAAGAACAGCCAAGCGTCTATAATTCAAGTTACCTCTTTATTAGTTGGTGAATTTTCTTATGAAGTTTCTCTCCGCCAATTTGAACGATTTCTGCCTGGACATCCTCTTCAGCATTTTTGATTTCTTCAACTTCGTTATGGAAATCTTTATTTTCTCCAGTGTACATGGAGGATACTGCAAGTCTACAAAATCAGGAGGTTGAAATTCGAGCACATCTTTACGTTCATCACAGTTGGGGAGCTCCCTGGAGTACAGTTTTCATCCCTCAGGAATATTGAACTTCTTGATTAATTTTTGGAGACTCTGGTAGCCCTTCTTAAAGAAATTAACTTAACGGTACAGATTTTGCCCCTCTTTCCCCAAGAAATCTTATTGGGCTTGTTGCTCACCTCAGCGGTGCTTGGCTAGTTCTCTGTACTTGTTCAAACTGTGCTGTGCCTTGAGCAAATTCTGCGTGTCATAGCCAGTTCTCCTTGGCTTCTCTTCTCTTGTCTTGGCTAATGCCCTAATACATTCGTCCCCAACTCAAATCTTCTTGCCCATGATCCACTTCTTGATGACAGCACTTGCCACCTCAGATACTGCATCCTTAACCTCTTCGCACACTACTTCTGTTTTTTTCTTCTTTTATTGTGGATTCTCTTCCTGTAGAATCTCGTAGCGGTTGCTGAGCTGGAGGTGAAATTCGTCTTTCTTTGTAGTATCTTTCAGCACATCGTCATGGTAGCATACTACTTTCTTAACAGTATTTCTAACTCTGCTGTGGATTGTACTTGCAGCCGGCTTTTTATTAGGAAGTGATCACTCTCTAGCCCATGCTGTCTTTAGATCCATCACCCAGTTCCTTATTTTGATGTCAATTGTAATTTGATTTATCTGATTAACAGTTTTACCATCTAATGATACCCAGGATCCTGTATGTATATCCTTTCCTTGAAAATCTTTGCTATTGATGACAATCCCTTCGATGTTACAAAACCGGACGGCATTTTCATTGCTGAGTTTATGTAGACTGTGTCTTCCAGTTGTTGAACCGAGTATGTCTTCTCTTCCCAGTTTGACATGCTGAATTCATGTAAACTGTCTTCCAGCTGTTGAATCAAATACTTCTTCTCTTCCCAGTTTGACATTCATATCGTCCAGAGAGAGTTTACAATTTCTGTTGCGGTTGGCATCCATGACAACCTCCAATTCTGCATACATTCGTCTTTCACTTGGCACTTGCATAATTCAGTTTTATTTATTGAGTGAATATATTACGCTAGGAAGAAAATATGGTTAAATTTGTTGGTAATCTGTGGATACTGAGGTTGCGATATTTATCAGACCTAGCTGCCACCTCTCACAGCAAAAGTCGTTCTAATCCGGCTAGGCATCGAATCGATCTGAGCTTGAATGACAGATACTGGTCCGTCATTCCATGCTGTTTCAACTCAAATCAGAATTCGTGCACTGTACTGAATGGCGAGTGGTGGCATATTAGATCTCGGAAACCCATACTAGATGTTTCTCATGGGTGTGAGATCTGGAGAACTTGCTGGCCAGCCTAAGAGTAGCACACTCTGTAGTGAGATATGTCAGGACAACACAGAGTACATGTGCTGGCTCTGAGCACTATGGGACTTAACATCTATGGTCATCAGTCCCCTAGAACTTAGAACTACTTAAACCTAACTAACCTAAGGACATCACACAACACCCAGTCATCACGAGGCAGAGAAAATCCCTGACCCCGCCGGGAATCGAACCCGGGAACCTGGGCGTGGAAAGCGAGAACGCTACCGCACGACCACGAGCTGCGGACAGTACATGTGCTCCTGAATTACGTTCTTGAAAGGTCATATCACGCAGGTCTTATAGAAATGCACCGGCCATAGCATGATAGAAATATTTAAATTATTGGCTATGAGAACCAGAGGTGATGCTATTGACTACCAGGTGGTATCATCATGCCTGGTGCAGAGCCCATACGACGATGACGAATGCAACGTCTAATCGGAACATACACAAACGAATAGCTCCCTCATGATGGTGTTCGGAGAAATGGAACTCGTCTGAAAGAACGACGATCTCCATTCCTGTGTCCAGAATTGATGTTGGGCGCACTATAGTCAAAATTTTCTTCTGGGAATCCACCATACAGGTAACCTGCGGTCCTCCAAACGTAGCACCACTGACTGTGAAGATGTCTTGCTGTAATCAAGGCCGTTACCAGGCGATATACAGGCTGTGGCTGTACGATTCTGCATGATCAAATGAGCAACGTGTCTGCCGTCTTGGGGCCTAGACATGCGAGGCCGCTGAGATCCTCCATGGTGCTCAGTATGGTCCTCCAGAAAATATAGCAGGGGCATTAAAAAAACGATCTCTGTCACTTGTCCTACTTAGACACTAGGTGGTGAATGGCCGTCTGGTAAAATTCCTGGGGCTACGTTGTGAACTTGTCCAAGGTGCAACGTTTGCCTCGCAGTGTGTGCTTCAGCACACCAAAAATGGCGTAATCGCTGGTAGCCGGTCCAAACTGTATGGAGGGTACTGAAGATCTCTCATTTGAATGTCTAGAAGCGCTCCTTGACGGCGTTTGCGTTGTTGTGGAGCAGAAGCCCCGGCGGTGAGTTATCCTAGTCGTTTCGATTAGATCGCTTTGCGAAGAGTGGTCAAGTTTTATGGTACCGCTGCACATTCACTACTGTCCCATGCTGCAGGTAGTTGACAAGGAGCAACCTTTTCGTCAAAGAAGAAGATGAGTACAGTCTTTCCCGCACATGTATAGACAGACTTGGATATTTTGGCTGGCGGCGACCCTGAATGCTTTGTCGTTTTGTTCGGGTCGAAATGATGAAACGATGCCTAGTTTCCAGCGACCACTCGCGATAGAAACTCATTCCTTTCCTTATCACAGAGTTATATAGAGATCCATTCGTCATGCTTGCTGTGCTACGTGAATACTGTGAGGCATCCATTAGATGCAGGCTTTGCAAAACTCAGTCTGTCCTTAATGATGGCGTGAACACATCAGACACTGAATCTGGCCTCAGCGAAAATAGCTCATGGTAGAGGATGAGGTACTGATAACAGACCGCATTCTTCATCCCGAAAATTATATTCAATATAAAGTCTCTCCTTCACTAAATCTAATATGAAACATTTTACATTAATTTCAAAATCAGTGAACTTCTCAACTCTTCTACAATTCTCACTTACTGACGTAGTTAACAATGCTTAGGTTGGTATATGACAAAAGGTGTGACATCGTTTGACAAAATAGATTCCAAAATTTAACTTGTCTGTATCAGGATTACAAAACACACAAAATTTACAAATCGGGCATACTTAATCAACCTATATATAAAATCTGATGGCAAATACTTAGTTCCTACATTCAAGGGCCAGTACTGTAAAATTAGCAAAAACCACATTGCATTGCTGCATACTTAATACACTAAGTTTCATTACCTTACAAAAATGTATAGGCCAACAGCTAAATTCTCAGAGCTAGCCACCAGCTCAAAGTCTTGCAACCTATCATTAACAGAGTACAACGGCAAATGCTACTGCTCTCTGCGCGCACCTACTTAATCGATTCTGCCACTCAGGCAACATTTTTGGGTCAGTGGTGCCAAAGATTCAATCTCGTCTACATGTGATAACCCTTTCATACCATTTTTCATTAAATATATTACAAAATCGGGCTCCACGTACAAGTGGACCCCTCACGTCTGAAGAATTCTTCGAGGAATTTCTGGTTTCCGCAATCATCCCTCCCCTCAGGAAACGTCTTACACCCCTTCTTTTGAAGTTCAGTGTTTTCAGTACGGCTGAGTGCAGTGGGTAGTTGACGCTTGCCCGTGCTCGCCCACAGTCATGTGGGAATGCGCCCATGAATGCTATTTATACATTTACTAATCAAATAGTAAACCAGTTTGGTCCCTTAGGAATTCACACACATTTGAACATTTTGTTGTTGAAATAGTAAAAGCCTTAAATAATTATATATCACTGGTTGGTATTTTCTGTGGTTTTTCCAAGGAGTTTGATTGTGTAGATCAAATTACTCTCTTAGAAAAACTGACGTTTTGTGGAACTGATGGCTTTACGCAGAGCTGGTTTGAATCCTGCTTAACAAACAGCATGCAAAAAGTGATGCTGAATAATTCAGACAGTGTCGGAAAGGTAGAAACTTTTACTGGCTGGAGAAAGAAATCACAAATGGAGTCTCACAGGACTGAATTTTGGGTGCAATCCTATTTCTTATGTATGTGAATGACCTTCCACTTAACATTCAAAAAGCATTATTAGTGTTATAATAAATTACATTAGAGAGGAAGCAACAGAAGAGTTGATGAATGGTATTTTCCAAAGAATTATTAAGTGGTTCTCTGAAAATGGACTCTCCATAAATTGTGAAAAAAAGAAAAAAAACTACATTCAGTTCTGTGCAAAAAATAGTGATACCGAGAGTTGATGTAGCGCATGGGGAGGAGTCAGTAAATAGGGTAGATTGCTGCAAATTTCTGGGTGTACTTACTGATGAAAACTTGAACCGGAAGAAGCATATTACTGAGTTTTTCAAATGTGCTATTCGTATAATTGCTGATTTTGGAAACAAAAGTAGCAACCTCCTGACATGTTTCGTATATTTCCACTCAATAATGTCTGACAGAATACTTCTCTGGGGTAAATTGCCAAAAGCGGACAGTAAGAAATGGTTCAAATGGCTCTGAGCACTATCGGACTTAACATCTGAGGTCATCAGTCCCGTAGACCCAGAACTACTTAAACCTAACCAACCTAACGGCAGCACACACATCCATGCCCGAGGCAGGATTCGAACCTGCGACCGTAGCAGCAGTGCGGTTCCAGACTAAAGCGCCTACAACCGCTCGGCCACAACGGCCGGCGAACAGTAACATTAATATGTGGTGTTCACCCATGGGCGTTATGTAGGTACCTCTTCAAGCAGGTAGGCCCTTTAACAGCGCCGTCTCCCAATATATTCGTTTGTGGAATTCGTTATAAATAATCCATCACAATTTGACGAGATCAGTGATGTCAATACCTACAACACTAGAGGACAAAATGACCTTTGTTGAAGATGTCAGTGCCTCAGAAAGATGTTCAGTATGCAGCAACAAAAATTTTTTGATAAGTTGCCCAATAGCATAAAATGTCTGATAGGTTATGAAACAAATTTTTGTTCCGGAGTAAAGTCAAGCGCCGGCACGCCGGTCGGGAAAGTTATAGCAGAGAGGGCTGTGAAGAAGACGTCAGCCAACTGCACGCGGACCGACCCCTCTCCAGGATGACAATGCGACGGCAGCGGCCTCTATACGAGGAGGACATAAGAGACGCGCCGACTTGCCGCGACCACTTCTGTAGCAGCATCAAGATTAGGCACTTTAAGAGCAGCGACTTAAAAATTATATGTACAGAAGAACATTGTTTACTTTGCTTGCAACACATCTGTTTAACACAAAGTTAAGGATTGTCATATACTTCTCGTAATAGAACTCACAGATACGATTGGTTTGAATTGTTGTCTAGTGATCCGAGAAGCAGGCTTCCGAGACACCCCATCTTTGACAACTAGGCACGATTCAACAATTATATATCTGTTTTAAAATCGTTTTTCCGGGACAAGTCCTTCTATTACATTGACGAATTTCTACTTCAAAACTACTAGATAATAAAAATAAATATGTACTTGTATGAATCGGACTAAAAATAATAATATACTACTGGCCATTAAAATTGCTATACCACGAAGATGACGTTCTACAGACGCGAAATTTAACCGACAGGAAGAAGATGCTGTGATATGCAAATGATTAGCTTTTCAGAGCATTCACACAAGGTTGGCGCCGGTGGTGACACCTACAATGTGCTGACATGAGGAAAGTTCCCAACCGATTTCTCATACACAAACTGCAGTTGACCGGCGTTGCCTGGTGAAAAGTTGTTGTGATGCCTCGTGTAAGGAGGAGAAATGCGTACCATCACATTTCCGACTTTGATAAAGGTCGGATTGTAGCCTATCGCGATTGCGGTTTATGTATCGCGCCATTGTTGCTCGCGTTGGTCGAGATCCAATGACTGCTAGCAGAATATGTAATCAGTGGGTTCAGGAGGGTAATACGGAACGCCGTGCTGGATCCCAACGGCCTCGTATCACTAGCAGTCGAGATTACAGACATCTTATCCGCATGGCTGTAATGGATGGTGCAGCTACGACTCGGTCCCTGAGTCAACATATGGGGACGTTTGCAAGACAACAACTTTCTGCACGAACACTTCGACGACGTTTGCAGCAGCATGGACTATCAGCTCGGAGACCATGGCTGCGGTTACCCTTGACGCTGCATCACAGACAGGAGCGCCTGCGAAGGCGTACTCAACGACGAAACTGGGTGCACGAATGGCAAAACATCATTTTTTCGGATGAATCCAGTTTCTGTTTATAGCATCATGATGATCGCATCCGTGTTTGGCGACGTCGCGGTGAACACACATTGGAAACGTGTATTCGTCATCGCCATACTGGCGTATCATCCGGCGTGATGGTATGGGGTGCCATTGGTTACACGTCTCGGTCACCTCTTGTTCGCCTTGACGGCACTTTGAACAGTGGACGTTACATTTCAGATATGTTACGACCCGTGGCTCTACCCTTCATTCGATCCCTGCGAAACCCTACATTTCAGCAGGATAATGCACGACCGCATGTTGCAGGTCCTGTACGGGCCTTTCTGGATAAAGAAAATGTTCGACTGCTGCCCTGGCCAGCACCTTCTCCAGATCTTTCACCAATTGAAAACGTCTGGTCAATGGTGGCCGAGCAACTGGCTCGTCACAATACGCCAGTCACTACTCTTGATGAACTGTGGTATCGTGTTGAAGCTGCATGGGCAGAGGTACCGGTATACACCATCCAAGCTCTGTTTGACTCAATGCCCAGGCGTATCAAGCCATTATTAGGGCCAGAGGTGGTTGTTCTGGGTACTGATTTCTCAGGATCTATGCACCCAAATTGAGTGAAAATGTAATCACATGTCAGTTCTAGTATAATATATTTGTCCAATGAATACCAGTTTATCATCTGCATTTCTTCTTGGTGCAGCAATTTTAATGGCCAGTAGTGTATATTTATTAATTTACAGTATTCATCTGCACATCTACTTTGAACTGATTCGTTCCACGTCATTTCGATGAAAGAAACTGTGATGTCGTCAGTCATACGACCACACCGCCGCCTGAGAGATCGATCCGTCGGATGCGATTTTCTCGATAAACGGAACAGAACGGCTGTGCTAGCCAAAGAGCACACAGCCAGTCGCAATACTTATGCTCGCCGCGAGGAGCCGCTAGGCCACTTCATGTGGAGCAGGAGAGTAGTGCAGTTGTGCCAGTCTACAGTTGGTAGCCGCGCTCAGTGGTCAGCCAGCGCCGATGTTAGTTATGGTGTGCAGCTCAGTCATTGCTGCCATCAAGTCTTTGAAGCTCCATTCCAAGTTAGTCTTCAAATTCACCGGATTCAAGATTATGAGAGATTAATTCGTCACTGCAAGATTTGTGACTTGTAAATTATGTCATTCCACAGACGCTTAGTTTAGTCACGTCTTCTATAATTGTCAACCAACTGATCATGGACTACAGCAAAGTAAAGTAACAAATACCGGGTGATCTAAAAGTAAGTATAAATTTGAAAACTGAGTTAACTACGGAATAATGTAGATAGAGCGGTAAAAATTGACACACATGCTTGGAATGACATGGGGTTTTATTAGGACCAAAAAAACAACAAAGTTCACAAAATGTTCGACAGATGGCGCTGGACAGCAAAACGTCAGTGACTGGGCATGATAATCGTGTATAAAGGGAGCTTTAATGAGAGAGAGAATCAGATGCACCAGCAGTCGCAGCATGTTGACGTTACCTGAAAAGGCGCTTTTAGCGAAGCTGTGTTATCATAATGGGGTATGTGCTAGTTCAGCGTTACGATCCTATCGCCATAGGAAGGGGATTCGAACGGGTGAAGGTCCGTTGACAAATGCAGCTGTGGCGAGAATGATTTCGAAGTTCGAAGCCACGGGTTGTTTAGACGATAGACCCCGTAGTGGCCGACCGAGCACAAGGCGTAATGCTGCTGAGACAGTTCAGGAAGAAATGGAGGCTGTAGCGGGTTCGTCTATGCACGGGGAAGTCAGCGCTCGTGCAGTCGCACGTCGCACCGGCATTCCATACACTACTGTTTGGTTGGCACTTAGGCGTACCATCCGATGATATCCGTACAAAATCCATCGGCATCACGAAATGTTACGTGGCGATTTAGTGAAGTGGAGGGCATTTGCGGTGTGGGCGTTTCAAAAGATGGCGGAAGATGACGATTGGTTGAGTAACGTGTTGACCAACGAAGCTCATTTCACGCTCCGAGGGTCTGTCAACGCCCACAACTGCAGAAATCGGGCTACAGGAAATCCTAGAACTATCGTGGAAACTCCATTGCACGACGAGAAAGTCACGGTATGGGTTGGATTTACCACATCGTTATCGGGTCTTTTTTCTTCGAGGAAATGCGTGAATCTGGTTTTGTAACGGCTACCGTAACGGGTGAGAGGTACGCCGATATGTTACAGAATCGCATCATCCCCAGCCTGGCTGATAAACACCTGCTGGAACGTACGATGTTTATGCAGGATGGCGCTCCACCCCATATTGCTAGATACGTGAAAGATCTCTTCCGCGCGTCGTTTGGTGATCGTGTGCTCAGCCGCCACTTTCGTCATGCTTGGCCTCCCAGGTCCCCAGACCTCAGTCCGTGCGATTATTGGCTTTGGGGTTACCTGAAGTCACAAGTGTATCGTGATCGACCGACATCTCTATGGATGCTGAAAGACAACATCCGACGCCAATGCCTCACCATAACTCCGGACAGCCGGCCGCGGTGGTCTAGCGGTTCTGGCGCTGCAGTCCGGAACCGCGGGACTGCTACGGTCGCAGGTTCGAATCCTGCCTCGGGCATGGGTGTGTGTGATGTCCTTAGGTTAGTTAGGTTTAAGTAGTTCTAAGTTCTAGGGGACTTATGATCTAAGATGTTGAGTCCCATAGTGCTCAGAGCCATTTGAACCATTTTTTTATCTCCGGACATGCTTTACAGTGCTGTTCACAACATTACTCCTCGACTACAGCTATTGTTGAGGAATGATGATGGACATATTGAGAATTTCCTGTAAAGAACATCATCTTTGCTGTGTCTAACTTTGTTATGCTAATTATTGCTATTGCTATTGCATCTGACGGAAATTTTTTTAAACTTTTGTATTTTTTTGGTTCTAATAAAACCCCATGTCATTCCAAGCATGTGTGTCAATTTGTACCTCTCTATCTACATTATTCCGTGATTTATTCAGTTTTCAAATTTATACTTACTTTTTGATCACCCGGTACTTTCTTCTTTTGTAGTCCTGCTAATTAATTGTGTTTTCCGGTTGTAGCTACTAAGCAGTCTTGGCATAGTAGAGCCCACGTTTCCACCTCCTTGGCTACCTCATATTTGCCACCTCATGTCGATGGACTCGATTATGGTGGAAGATCGAGATCGATCAGGAACAATCAAATGATCTACGGGATACGTTACTAACTACCTAAATGTCATTTGAGCGGCGAGTTTGGAATCTCAGTAGTGTTATAGCGACCACACCATCCTCCGGCTCGGTTCGTGGGCCTCGTTTTAATGGTCAGCAGAGTATGTAGAGGTAGAGTCGTAACATGAGGGTGGACGCGGTGCTGCAATAGGCGTCAGGGAGAAAATCTCGACATCGAGGGTCGGCGCCGTCGTGTCGCAGACGCTCACGGACGACGGCGACCAGCGAGACTTGTGGCGTTTTACGGAGAGGCATTCGGCACGAGTAACGAGCAAGAGAGCCCGGGAAAGCGGCTGCAGGCTCAATTAACACCCGAGCCGGCGGGGCGCGCGTAACGCGAGCGGTGGCGTCATCACCCTCCTCTGGGAACGGCGCTCCCAAACCTCCGCCACTCACCCACCCCTGACCCCTACCAGATTTTTACAGACTCAGCTCCGTGAGCTTGCAAAAATATTTTATAGTGATTGACAGCTTCGTACTCTCCCTCTGCTCGCCCTCCTCCTCCACGTCCCGAGCTCAGCTTTCACACATATATATTTTTTTTCAACACTGTAATGGTCGGCGGCGCCAATCCGGATGTCGCCAGGCGCCAGGGACGTCGCCCCCCCGTTTGTCGATAAACTACCACCGCTGCTGTCAATTAGGTGCACCTCTGACGTCAGCGCTTCGCTTCCTTGCGTCGGCGGCAAAATAACAAAAAAACAAAAGGGATAAAGCGCGAGGGGCGGAAAAAAAAGAGAGTAACCGCGCGTCGAGTTTGCAATGGTGACACGGGCGGGATGCGCTGTTTGTTGACTGGCATAACAAGCGGCCGGCGGACGTCGGACGGCGACTGGTGACTGGCGCGCTGCTAACGAGGAGCCTGCCGGCGACTTGGCCGGCGCCCTCCCCTCCCCTCACCACCCCTCCCTCTCCCCACCACCCTCCGGAACCCTGCGGCCTCACTCCGCGCCCGCCAGTTTGCTTTCTTGGCGCCGGCCGTGTTGCACTTGCGTGACTGGCAAAGCAAATGCTGCCACCCCGCGCTCGCCGTGCTGTAGTTTGCACTCGCCTGGGACCACAAACTCGATGCGGCTACGTCGACGCCGTGCCAGAAGGCGAGAAGACGTGTTCCGGCGCAGCTAGCGGTTGTTTCCTCGCCACTGGGCCAGCGTACTCCCAGTTTGAGCATGACGTAGACCTGTTCCATTGTTATACAAAGGGTAGTCATGTGGTTTTAACTGAAACAAAGTAAAGCTGTCATCAATCCGAAGGTTGTTTTGAACACCGCATTGCTTGGGCATGGTCCTGTTGGAGGTGACATAACCGTTGCCTTCTTCCGACTTTCGAGCTGCTTACCCAGCTAGTTGTACGGCATCTACAGTTTAACGCGGACTCCGACTCATCTACATCTACATCTACACACATTCTCCGCAATCCACCATACGGTGCGTGGCGGAGGGTACCTCGTACCACAACTAGCATCTTCTCTCCCTTTTCCACTCCCAAACAGAACGAGGGAAAAATGACTGCCTATATGCCTCTGTACGAGCCCTAATCTCTCTTATCTTATCTTTGTGGTCTTTCCGCGAAATATAAGTTGGTGGCAGTAAAATTGTACTGCAGTCAGCCTCAAATGCTGGTTCTCTAAATTTCCTCAGTAGCGATTCACGAAAAGAACGCCTCCTTTCCTCCAGGGACTCCCACCCGAGTTCCTGAAGCATTTCCGTAACACTCGCGTGATGATCAAACCTATCAGTAACAAATCTAGCAGCCCGCCTCTGAATTGCTTCTATGCCCTCCCTCAATCCGACCTGATAGGGATCCCAAACGCTCGAGCAGTACTCAAGAATAGGTCGTATTAGTGTTTTATAAGCGGTCTCCTTTACAGATGAACCACATCTTCCCAAAATTCTACCAATGAACCGAAGACGACTATCCGTCTTCCCCACAACTGCCATTACATGCTTGTCCCACTTCATATCGGTCTGCAATGTTACGCCCAAATATTTAATCGACGTGATGTGTCAAGCGCTACACTACTAATGGAGTATTCAAACATTACGGGATTCTTTTTCCGGTTCATCTGCATTAATTTACATTTATCTGTATATGGAGTTGGCTGCTATTCTTTACACCAATCACAAATCCTGTCCAAGTCATCTTGTATCCTCCTACAGTAACTCAACGACGACACCTTCCCGTACACCACAGCATCATCAGCAAACAGCCCTACATTGCTATCCACCCTGTGCAAAAGATCATTTATCATGGTGCAACTCAACACTTTTCTCGTTAATATTGTCACAGGAGAAAGAAGATTTTTTTCGTTCAGAGTAGCAATTGCAATCTACATTCTCAAATATTTGCTGGAAGTATCCCAGTCTTACCCTATACAGCTCCCTCTATTACCATGGAAGTTATTCCCTGATGTCCTATCGTCCTGTCCATTCTTCTTGCCACCGTTTTCCATATATATTCCTTTCCTCGTCGATTCTGAGAAGAACCTCCTTAATGCACCCTTCCACCTAATTTTCAACAGTCTTAACACCACCTTGCCGCAGAGGTAACACCGATTCCCGTCAGATCACCGAAGTTAAGCGCTGTCGGGCTGGGCTAGCACTTGCATGGGTGACCATCCGGTCTGCCGAGCGTTGTTGGCAAGCGGGGTGCACTCACCCCTTGAGAGGCAAACTGAGGAGCTACTTGATTGAGAAGTAACGGCTCCGGTCTCGGAAACTGACATACCGCCGGGAGCGCGCTGTGCTGACTACATGCCCTTCCATATCCGCACAGTGACGTCTTCGGGTTGAGGATGACACGCCGGCCGATCGGTACCGTTGGGTCTTCATGGCCTGTTCGTGTGGAGTTTATGTAGCACCACATCTCAAATGCTTCGATTCTCATCTGTTCCGGTTTTCCTCCAACCCATGTGTCACTGTTATACGATACTGTGTTCCAAACGTACATTCTCAGAAATTTGTTTCTCAAATTAATACTTACTGTATGCATGATATTAGCAGACTTCTCTTGGAAAGGAATCCGCTTTTTGCCCCTGATAGCTTTTTATGTCCCCCTTGCTCCGTCCGTCGTGGTTTTTTGGCTGCCTAGGTAGCAGAATTCCTTAATTTCATCTACTTCTAAATCACCAATCCTAATATTAAGTTTATCGCTGTTCTCATTTCTACTACTTCTCATTAATTTCTTTGATTTAGTGTCAATCAGTATTCTGAACTTTTTAGACTGTTCATTCCATTCAATTTATCCTGTAATTGTTCTTCACTTTCATCGAGAATTGTAAGTGGCACAAAATTCAACGATTGCTTGGGGATCGAACCTCAGACCTCTAGAGCCGCAGTCTGGCACCTTATCAATTTTAACATTTTCATTTTTTTATCCGGCAGGTTTTGAAATGACAACAGTAACACCCTCAATGACGTGTACTTTCCTGGCGTTTAGTCCTGTAGCCAGCTAACTCAGGCATTTTCTTTTCTTTTTCTTCAAGAAATCAGCAATTTCCAGTTCGTGAAACCATTACCACTCAGCTACCGACCCACCCAAGGTTTGATCAGCACATCCAAGAGATTAAATTGAAGGGGGTGAGAATGATATAGTCCAAAGCCACGCTTTTCTCAAAATACGTTTTTGTGTTAGTTCAACTTCTATTCAACAGAGGAAGCTAGTGCGAAAATATTTTAACTTTCACCCACTAGATGGCAGAGCAGTTCATACTTGTTGTTCTCATACAGTGAGGAAGTAGTCTTTTTCGTGTGTGAAACAAAGTAAAGCCACAATAAAAGAGGCGCTTGCAAAGAAGAGGTTATTTCCATGCGTAACCGAAAAAGAAGATTCTGACACAGAAATGGCCAGTTCTGAAGAAGATTATTTCTCCAGTGGAAATAGTTATTGTTCTCTGATAAATATTCATCCTAAAAAGACATGGTAATCGAAAACACTTACTTTTTTAATTATTTAAAACATTAAGGCTTAGGACTGTATCAGAGTAAAATATTATTGCATAATGATAAATATTATACACTCGCTAATTAAAATATGTATGTGTAAATCATGAACAAATTATACTTCTCCTTTTCATTACTGCATTATTGGTAATAATTTCAATATTATAATTTGTATAATATATTAATGTATGCTATAAGTGTTAAAGTGGCTTTGGTCTTTCTCGTTCTGGGTACTTTGTTTGGCTTGGGAAGCTGACGAATGTAAAGGTCTTCCGAAGTATGACCTGCTAAAGAACCTGAAGGCAGAAAAAAAGAAGAAACATGTACAACTGGAAAAGGGAAAAATGTAAATGTCGTAGAAATTCTGGCAGAGAGTACATATCTGATAAAACAGGACAAACTGTTGGTGCTAAAATTCGTGGTCCTGGATGTAAATGTAAAAACAAGCGTTGGAGCAAAATTCATGAATGTGTAGAGCAGATATTCCATTCTTTTTGCGATATGGGTGATTTCAGTTGCCAAAATAATTACCTTCTGAGCAATATGAAGGTGAAACAGGTGCACAGGAGGCAACTGTGATTCATGAAAATCTGAAATAAATTTTTTATGTCTTGTACTTTTTATAAATAAAATATTTTTCTGATTAATATATTTTACTTTTTTAGGTGCCCAAAGAAAAGGAAAAGCGGAGTTTTGCGGCGAATCGTTTCTTTTTTGTACCAGGTTAAGGTTAATGGCTGTAATATTTTGCTATGTAGAGAAGCATTTTTAAGTGTGCATGAGCTTCAGAACAATCAAGGACGTCTTGAGTGATAGTCACTCCACTTCTCCAAAAGACAGAAGAAATATTTAAAGATTAAATCAATGTTATTTCCCAGAAGAACCATAATTTTGTTCTATTCTACATATTTATCCAATGTTTTTCTTTAAGTATAGTACTCAAACATAAATTTACTAATTTTCTCTGACCTGGGCATTTACCTTTAAAATTACTTTTATTAGTTTTCTTTGTTTCCATGAAAAAAGGGAATCCATCCAGGAAAATTTCACCAGAAGCGGTTCAGACAGTTCACAACTTCATACATAATATACCTAAGTGTGCAGTCATTACAGCCGCTCACAACACCCTAACAAGGTTTACTTGTACCATGACATGTCGATTTCTTCATTATATTAAGAACATTATTTCAAATATTGTGAAGAAAATGATGCACCACAAGTAAAAGTTTAGAAACTTCGGGATATTTTTAAACAAGATTTTAATATTGGTTTTAAATTGCCTTGCTAAGACGCATGTCATGTATGTGATGAATTTGAAATGCAAATAAAAAATTCACAATTGACCAGATTGATTAGAAGATTAAAAACTGAAAGAGACCTACATCATGCCAAAGCATGTGCTGGACTAAATATCATTACACGGCTTTCCAAGCTGAAGAACATCTTACAGTTGCCTTTGATCTACAACAGTCGTTTCCATCACCAAAGACGACGTCTGGGTCTGCATTCTATAAGAGGAAGCTGTGGGTGTATAATTTTGGTATTCATGATGTGGGTCTGAAAAGGGACATATGTTCGTGTGGAGCGAAGATGAAGCAAAGCGTGGATCTGATGAGGTAGGAAGCTGTCTGGTAAAATTCCTGGAAATAGAAAAGTCTCAAGTAAACATTCTTCACATTTTTAGTGATAACTGCAGAGGCCAAGGCAGAAACTGGGCAGCTGTTGCACAAGATAGATCACTAGTGCGTTCAGGAAAATTTAAGGCCGTTGAACATTGATTTCCACACACACGATTGTCCTGTGACTGAGATTTCCGTCGAATTGAGAGGCACGTTAAGAACATAAACCCCACTGTGTACAACCCTGACGATTAGATTACAGTCATTAAGTATAACTCTAGAAGAAGCCGTTTTCAGTCGCTGCATTGAAGCAAGCTGACTTTATAGATCTGACACCTTTGCGGATAAATATTGCAAAGAAGGACAAACATGATGGTGGATCTCAGTTCCGATTTTCTGAAGCGACAGTTTTGCGTTTTGATGAAGGAATGACAACACATTTGAAAGTGAAGTATCAGTACACTGATTTTGAAGAATTCGGAGCTGTAAATATCATTAGAAAAGAACGAGAACATCGGGAACTTAATTCGTTCCAGCTATCAAGGAAATACTTAAAATCCATTCCAATTTGCGACAAAAAACTCAAAGTTGTTATGTCATTAATGCAACATATACCAAATGTTTCGAAGGGATACTTCAAGGAGACTGAGTGAAACAAAGCAAGAAGGTGATGAAAATGACACAAAGATGATAGATATTGGCTATATTATTTGAAATATTGTAGTCACTATCATTGTAAGTTATGTTGTATGTTGATGTTAAAATTTTTGTAAACCTTGTATTCATTTAATATGAGACAGGCCAAAACCCAATGTTATGTTACCCAGGGATAAAATATTTTTCTATTAATAATGTTTAACTTGTTCACAATATAACTCTGCACACATGCATATTAACACATTGCAGAAGTAAACTACTTCTGTCGGATACGCAGAAAAATTTATGGATTTATTCAAAGTTTTAAAAAGCTCTCCTGAAAGATTTACATTTTGTGTCTTTGGATTATATCATTCTCACCCCTTCAATTACTATTTTGTGTAACGCTACTTGTATGCAGTACGGTACACGTTGAAATTACCGCACCACAGTACGGTAGCACACCGGTAGAGGAACAAAAACAAATGTCCATAAAATCAATCAACCGTTTTCATTTGTTGTGGTTCCTGTATCACCGTGCTATGTTAATGTGGAGCGGTACTTTCAATACGTACCAGGGCAAAGAACATGTACTAGGAAACGAAGAAAAAGAATGACTAACGTAAACCTACTTTCTGCGGTGCTAATTACAACTTTATGACTACTCATTACAGGAACCTTCAACCTCTTCGCAGTCTACACTTGTACTTCGCAAGTCACGTCACGGACTGTGACGGAATGTACTTCGAACTGTTTGATTCGCAAATTGCGCCTCGGAATAATGATTGCACAAAGAGTTCTTTTCTTAGGGCAACCGCAATAATTCATGTCTATCTTCACAAAATGTAGAAAACTTCAACAGGTGTTGAATCAATAATATTTTATTGTTTACGACGGGTTGTTGTTGTTGTCGCGTGACTAGGACCTCCGGTCGGGTAGACCGTTCGCCGGGTGCAAGTCTTTCGATTTGACTCCACTTCCGCGACTTGCTAGTCGATGGGGATGAAATGATGATGATGAGGCCAACACAACACGAAGCCCCTGAGCGGAGAATATCTCCGACCCAGCCGGGAATTGAACTCGGGCCCTTACGATCGACATTGAGTTGCGCTGACCACTCACCTACCGGAGGCGGATTTTACGACCGGCTTGGGAATAATAAAATTCCATCTTCTCTCATACGCTATAACAATGGGAACCATATGTTCTATTGTTATGGATAAACCGCAATTCAAAAATGAACATGTAACAGCAAACTGATGACCGGGCATTACTCACGTAAGGTGTAAAAAAAGATAAAGCTGTATTCCACTCTTACGTTGTCTGAGCAGCAAAAGTTCCGTGTCCTACTGTACAAAGCTTGGAGCCTAAGAATTTATCAAAACGAAAAACTCCATTCCAAACCTCTATCAACAGAATCACAAAACAATATGAAAAAGAGAAACATGACCACACGATGTGTGAAAGATACCTCCTATCATCCTATCGGACCTTCTTTAGCCCGGCGGAATGCAACGGCTCTACGTGACATGGACTCGACAAGTCTCTGGAAGTCCGCTGCAGATATAATCGACCATGTTGCCTCTATAGCCGTCCATGATAGCGAAAGTGTTGTCGGTGCAGGATTCTGTGCACGAAATGACCTCTCGATCACGTCGACGACATTCGTGCCGGGAAATCAGGATGGCCACATCATTCTCTCGAATCGTCCAGAATGTTCTTCAAACCAATCCCGTGCACTTGTGGCCCGAAGACATGGCACATTCTGAGCCATAAAAATTCCATCGTCGTCGACATGAAGTCCAAGGATTGCTACAAATGGTTAGTTCAAATGGCTCTGAGCACTATGCGACTTAACTTCTGAGGTCATCAGTCCCTTAGAACATAGTACTACTTAAACCTAACTACAGTGTTGGCTGTAGCAGAGGACACATGGCAGCCCTTAGTGGCTTGCACCTCTGTTGCATTTTTTTTTAAATTCTGACTGTCCGACACTGTCAGGTATGACCGCAGCTTTCGTATTTTTTGGTACGTTATGCTGTAGCATTTAGTTTTAATTTTGTCTTAAGAAGGTGTCCCTTGTGGCACCAAAACCTAGGTTACAAATTAATTGTGTTCGCGACTGAGGGCTGCGTTTTTCAAAATTTTGTATTATACAACAGTTGCTGATTGACAGCCATGTTAAAAACCTTAATGATAATAATAATTAATAGAAGTACAGTTTTGGAGACATTATCATGTTGGAATTTGAATTTGGCGCGATTTTCTAGTGGAGGTAGGCCAATAATAATAATAATAAATAATAATAATAATAAATGATAATAAATGATAATGAATGATAATAAATGATAATGAATAATAATAAAGACAAGTACGGTTTTGCAGCCATTATCCTGTTGGAATTTGAATTTTTCGCCCATTTTTTCTGGAGGGTTAGGTTAGTGGACATAACCCAATTGACCTATTTTCCCGCCAAAATCCGCCATCTTGAATAACGCCTTCGCAGTTGTCAAGTCTACATGACGCTGTTTTGGATGATGTCATCGCCGCCATCTTGAATAAATTTGGCAACAATGCAGAGTGGCGCAGAATATAGTTTGTCCTACTACTTATGTAATCAAAAGTATTCGGACAACTGGCTGAAAATGACTTTAAGTTCGTGGCGCCCTCCATCGGTAATGCTGGAATTAGATATGGTGTTGGCCCACCCTTAGCCTTGATGACAGCTTCCACTCTCGCAGGCATACGTTCAATCAGGTGCTGGAAGGTTTCTTGGGGAATGGCAACCTATTCTTCACCGAGTGCTGCACTGAGGAGCAGTATAGATGCCGCTCTGTGAGGCCTGGCACGAAATCGGCGTTCCAAAACATCCCAACGGTGTTCTATAGGATTCAGGTCAGGAATCTGTGCAGGCCACTCCATTACTGTCGTGTAACCACTCCACTGCAGGCCTTGCATTATGAACAGGTGCTCGATCGTGTTGAAAGATGAAATCGCCATCCCCGAATTGCTCTTCAACAGTGGAAAGCAAGAAGGTGCTTAAAGCATCAATGTAGGCCTGTGCTGAGATAGTGCCACGCAAAACAACAAGGGGTGCAAGCCTCCTTCATGAAAAACACGACCACATCATAACACCACCGCCTCCGATTACTGTTGGCACTACACACTGCTGGCAGGTGACGTTTACCGGGCATTCGCCATACCCACACCCTGCCGTCGGATCGCCCCATTGTGTACTATGATTCGTCACTCCACACAACTCAATCGTCCAATTTTTACGCTCCTCACACCAACGAGGCGTCGTTTGGCATTTACAGGCGTGATGTGTGGCTTATGAGCAGCCGTTGGACCATGAATCCAAGTTTTCTCACCTCCTGCCTAACTGACATAGTACTTGCAGTGGATCCTGATGATGGTCTGGATAGATGTCTGCAATATTACACATTACGACCCTCTCCAACAATCGGCGGTCTCTGTCAGTTAACAGACGAGGTCGGCCAGCACTGTAAATGTCCCTTCACGTTTCCACTTCACTTGTCACGTCGGGAACAGTGGACCTAGGAATGTTTAGGAGTGCGGAAATCTCGCTTACAGTCGTATGGCGCAAGTGACACCCAATCAACTGGCCAGGTTCGAAGACCGTTAGGCCCGCAGAGCGCCCCATTCTGGTCTCTTACGATGTCTAATGACTACTCAGGTCGCTGATATGGAGTACCTGGCAGTAGGTAGCACCACAATGCACCTAATATGAAAAATGTATGTTTACGCTCGGTACACGAGAGTACTGCCCTGTCCCGAACGTGCTCGTAACTCCCTCCAGCCACCCTGGGAACTGACTTTTTAGACCGCTCCTTCTAAACTTCAGGTGGCCAATCACGCCACAGAAAAGCCAGCTAAGGCGAAGAGCTAACGCACGGCTGGCGCTAGAGACGAAAAGATGGCGACACGGCTCACATCCAATGATAGTGACAGTAAATAATTTTGCTTGGTTGTATTTTTATTCTGCAGTGTCGAGGTGATCAAATTAAATGATGAATTGATTGAAGTAGCTGCCATAACTGTTCCTGCTTCCCTATCTCTTGATAACACTTAGCTTCCCTGAAGATCCTGTGTCTCCCGAACACGGCAGCATCTGAGATTGACCCTACAGCAGGTGTTTTAGCGATGTAAAGTTACACAATAAGTGACAGGGGGGAGGACACAAACACATAAAAGAAAAGGTGTAAGTGAACTGAATAAATATATATTGACCATTTAAAACACAGTGGAGTGGGAGGTGGCAATTTACGGCATGGAACGATACCAATCCACAGTTCTGGATTACTCGTCCTTTAGCCAGTCCTTACGGGAATTAGAAGATACTAAAGAAAAATAATCAAACAAGAATTAAACTTTTGTCTAATCGCTCGAGAGTACCAAGTAGAACAACATGATAATCCATCTTAAGAGGGAGGTGGGAGATGTTGTTGAGCATGGGAGATAGGCGACCTGAGGCTATGCAAGCCAGGTATTTACAACATACCATGCCAGTGTGGGATGTCATACATTGGCCAGACCACCAGAACTGTGGACATCAGGTGTAAAGAACACCAGAGACATACCAGACTCAGGCAGGCAACTAAATCAGCCATACCAGAGCATTGTCTGGAACTTGGTCATTCAATAGATTACAATGACACCAAGATTGTGACACAGGCCTCAAGATTTTGAGACAGTGTCATTAAAGAAGCCATTGAGATTATGGTCACAGACAATCTAATTAACCGTGACTCGGGATACCAAATCAGCACTGCCTGGAATCCAGAGCTTGAGCTTGTGAAAATTCAACGCAGGACACTCCGGGATTCTACAAGAAATAGAAGTGGAGACCGAGAGAACAGCCGTGAGGCAAGGTGTCGGACATTAGAGACCAGATCTGACACACCCCAAATCATGAACTCGACTTCAGAAGACGGCCAGGCCCGGCGCGGACGGCGGAGGGAACACCGGCGACCCGAGAGGGACAATGTAGCCGCGTCTGGCGGGCGCGGACCTCAGACGGAACACACGACGCGGCGCGGACCGATTAGGGAGCGCCCAGCACGAAACACAAGTGGAAATCATAGTAACAGTCAGGAGATAGATTACCCAACGTCTGACACACCTCAGATGACAACCACATCCGTTGAGGACGGCCAGAACGGGCGCCGACGGCAGTCAGAACATCCGCGAGGGGTCCATTGAAGCCGAGTCTGGCGGGCGCGGACCACAGATGAAACACTCGACCCGGCGCGGACCGATTAGGGAACGCCCAGCTCCTCCCAGGCATATATACTGGACTCGATCGACAGGTTCAAGGACGCTTCCACGGCTGCAGCGACGAAACAGCCCTGCATACATATAAAACATTTATAAGACCAATATTCGAATACGCAGTCGCCCCACTCGGGGGAATACAGGCCCACGTAGCGGAAAAACTATGCAAAACGGAAAGGAGATTAATGCGCAGCATCACCAAGCTACCCCGTACAACCCCCAGCAACGAAGTATATACAAGCTCTGGTATAGAACCACTCCAAACCAGAATGACCAAACTTAGGGCGAGATATGGAAATCACATTATCCACAACAGACCGGACATGGAGGACATTCTCACTATAAACGCAAGAGAAAACAGAAAACCGAAATACAAATACATTCCCCCATCACGCACAATAGCCCAAAACACAGCCAAAACATTCCCTGACCTCATCCCAATCCTACTACCCTTAACTGCAGACACAACAACACCAACTCACCTTGACGAAAGAACAACAGACTAACCACAAACACACTCACACCCGCGCACACACACACAAAACAATCCACCACAGGAAACACAAACAATCCAATCAACACCAAACAGCACTCACCCCCTCTCGGGATAAATGATGTATTACATACACCTATTTGTTATGTATACATATATACACTTGTAAAGCCAGCAACGCTCGGAATCTGTAACAGACACAGCATAATTATATATTGTAACCTCCCCGCAAAAATATGAAGAAATCTTATTCAAATGTAAATGGACATAGAGCCAAATGTTACCTCCCCGTAATTATTTTTAAATGATAAGAATTGAATAAAAAATGCAAATACTGCCAAATGTTAGCTTCCCACAGTAATAATAATCAATGATAATAAAAATGTGCAAAAATGTTAAGCCCCCACAAAATTAACGTTAAGATCAACCTGATAAATTTTATAAGGTCATCTGCGCTGGCCTCAGGCCCTGTGCAATAATCAACCTGATGAAATTGATTCTGGGAGGAAAAGCAAAGGAAATATTGTTTCAATTGTAGTGATTATTTTCTTAAAAAGATTGCTTTGAGAACAAAATTATTATTGGGGCAATTCTTGAACAAATTAATTACAGTTAACATACATTACATTATCAGATGTGCGCAATGCTGCTTCATTATCTTATTTAAAAATATACCTTGTCCCGAACCTTGACCAGAACCCCATGTCGACCTCCGCCGACTCCTCACACACAACTGCGACTGTCTCGTGCGCGCTACTAGCACTGACGAACTACATGCTCTCGCGACTCGCTACGTACAACTACTGCCTCGCAACTGAACTGAACTCTCGCGCGGTCAAGCGCAGACTAGCAACGATAAATAACTCTCTGGTCAGAGATTCTGTCATGCCTCGCCATCGCTGCTACTTAATACATACGTGTTTCATAACCCTCCACTGGGGGGGCAAAAATTTGGCAGCGATGGTGAGTCATTTGGACTTACCATGAGCAACAAATTTTTTCGTAACTAATTAACTTTACAATTACAACATACAGATATAAAACATGAAGTAAATGTGGTGCACATGCATCAAGTACAAAACATATTAGACAATAACAAAATGTGAGTACAAAACAAATGACATAAGTGCACACGCACTGAAAAACTCTTTAGCATTTTCACAACAAATAAACATAATGGCAAAAAAGAATCATGTTGGTAAGTGACATAAGTGCACATGTACTGCAGTTCAGCAAATCGAAAAAAATGTATAGGCCATGAATATAAAAAATGGTAGCAAAAAATGATTTTCAATATGTTACAAGAATTAGGATAGGAAAGGGAAGGATTGCATCATGGTTGTAGCACTTTAGGTTGCACGCACCTACACTGAAAGTCCATATCTTTCCACAGAAGTACAACACCAAGTGAGACAATTTGAAGTTCTTTTCCCAGAAGTATTTATCAGCGTAGCCAAGACACTGAAATGTCGTAGTAATATTCCATGTTTTCACTTTGGCAGTACATTAGGTACACCAAAGAGTAGGACCATAATAACGTCTCCATCGCTCACGGTGGTGGACAGCATGTCGTGTCAACACCAC
Source organism: Schistocerca nitens (assembly GCF_023898315.1). Classification (NCBI taxonomy): domain Eukaryota; kingdom Metazoa; phylum Arthropoda; class Insecta; order Orthoptera; family Acrididae; genus Schistocerca; species Schistocerca nitens. The sequence continues at coordinate 286,946,513 of NC_064620.1, forward strand.
GCTCTTACAAGGCACACCAACGTAGAATTAGTGCAAAAATCAAATATAGTGCTCCATGATCAGGAGGATGTACAGGACAAACGGATATTGCAGTAATTCAGGGTAGTGAGGTCAGAAGGTGAAGGACATTAAGTCACATACTATTCTTCATTAGGAATTACATTAGTAGTTTGCGGCATTCATAGCCCAGTTATTGAACATTTCTGTACCATGTATGTAGTATTACAGAAAAATGTTCATTAATTGTTTTACATAGAATATTTGCACCTATTCTCTAATTAAAAATCATCAGAAATCATTACTTAAAACAGAAGGTAGTCAATAATAATGTTGATTCTCAGTCATTGGTCATCCCAATACAGTCATCATTTCTCAGTTACAAAGCATTATTAATTAGTAGCATTCATTTTCCAGTTACAAAACATTATTAATTAATCATTTGTCATTTCAATATAGTAATAATCAGTAGCCTTCTTTTCCTAATTACAAAGCATTATTAAATAATCACATTCTTTTCCCAGTTACAAAGCATAATGAATAGCATTCATTCTCTAGTTACAAAGCGTAATTAGTACCATTCTTTTCCTAGTTACAAAGCATTAAATAATCGCATTCTTTTCTCAGTTACAAAGCATAATGAATAGCATTCATTTTCTAGTTACAAAGCATAATTAGTAGCATTCTTTTCCTAGTTACAAAGCATAATAAATAGCATTCATTTTCTAGTTACAAAGCATAATGAATAGCATTCATTTTCTAGTTACAAAGCTAGTATTCATTAATTAATCATTTGTCATTTCAATATAGTAATAATCAGTAGCCTTCTTTTCCTAATTACAAAGCATTATTAAATAATCGCATTCTTTTCCCAGTTACAAAGCATAATGAATAGCATTCATTTTCTAATTACAAAGCATAATTAGTAGCATTCATTTCCTATGTACAAAGCATTATTAAATAATCATTGGTCATTTAAATACAGTAATTAGTAGTATTTTCCTAGTTACAAAGCATTATTAGTAGTTCTTTCTAGTTAAAAAGCATTGGTCATCTCTATACAGCAATTAATATTTATTTTTCAGGTAACATATTATTCATAGCTGATCAGCATTACTCAGAACTTTCTTAAACTGGTATCATTATTTGGGACTGGTAATACATTTTTTTTGTTAGCAATACATTGCGTTGGGTAATTATAGAGGAAAGCAAGAGAGAAAAATTTGCTCCTGGGTTGTTGGTGTTAATGAAAATGTGTAACGTCATTCGTCATAAGTCAGCTGTGGCAAGATTATGAAACAAGTAGAGTATATGTAATCACATTCATAGATGACATAGATTTAATGAACCACTGCTTATAGCACATTAATTGCATAAATAATTTCTCCTGCAAAAATATATAAAAAAATGGATTATTAAGCTGAAAGAAGAAATGCATTTTATGCTGAAAAGTAGTGAACTTCGAATTAACAGGTAGTGAAATGTGTATAAAAATGTGTTCAATAGCTGTCCTTTCCAAAACCTTCCGTCATTATACTATGCAATATAACACCTGCTGTCAAAGCAAACTGCAACAAATACTTAAATAACTACATAGCATAAATACATAACTTCAACAATATCCTCATCTATAAAGAAAAAACTTCATTATCCATCACTTCATTATCATAACTCCATTATTATCATCACCTGTAAAGAAAAACTTCATTTTCCATAGTAGCATATTATTCATCATTATTCATCAGCATTCATTATCATCTGCAAAAAAATCACTTCATTACTCATTACATAACTATTCCTTATCTCTAGCATATTTCATCACTAAAACTAAGATGTGTAGTTCTGTCTGACAGCCTGCATCAATCGCTTCGTATTCTGAAAGAAAAAAATTAGTTAAGAATGCTATTCTACGATGTGTATAGTATATTCTTGTTAATGCTTGTTAATTCTGATTCATTTACTCTTCCTCATAGGGTTTTTGCATCTTCTTTCGTTTATTCCGTAGGTGAAATTCCCATTTCTGTTTAATTTATTTCCTTTACTCGTTATTTCCTTCTGAAAATGACGAACAAAGATTAATGTCGTGCATTTACATCATATACTCACTAAATAATGACTGGTTTATGGTAACATAATTAAGCATACAGCATAACATGACAGAAAACGTAATATGTCAAAGACATTGACAATGTTCAGATGCAAAAAGTCTACACAGAATATCACAATGCAGCAGCAAAAAATGTAAAACAGTCACGATCTTGAGATGTCATAGGGCAAAAAAAATGTCAAAGTCAACTGGTGTTTGTTATATCTTAACCATTTCATAGTGCATACAAACAAAACATGAAACAATCGTACATACATAAAAAAATGGAAAATGTGCACGGTCTGATGTGTAACGACAAGAAGAGCATAAAGGCGAGAATTAAAGACTTTAATGGAGGAAAAATTTCATAAAAATTGATATGTCACTAGATAACATTGCATAATTATTCATAAGATACGTAAGTTTCTCTAAAAAAAATGTGCACAGACTGATATGTAACGACAAGAAGAGCGACCTGCTAACCTTACCTTGCCGGGCACTTGCCAAGAAAAAATACGATAATCATCAATAGGTAGTCATGTGAATATAATTGCAGAAATAGTCATAAAATGTGTAAATGGCATCATAGCATGTTAAATCATAAAGTATGTTCATTCAATAAAGGGTTTAATGTTGGAGACATGGTGATTGCCTTTACTTTTTCTGGTTCTCAGAGTTTCGACGTGTACTACATTGGGGTGAGGAATGCTGCGAATCCGATATGGACCTGCGTATAGAAGTTCAAATTTACTGCACTTACCTTTTATTCTGCTGGATAAATAGTGTGTACGTCTTCTGTCCAATGTGAAAGTCTCGGCGTGCACAAACCTGTTTTTGCTGTCTTCTCCGGCGCTCTGCGGCACGTTTGATGTTGTTCAGCGCAATGTCAATTATTTCGTGGTGTCGTAATCGACGAGATGTAGGAAAATTCACTAATTCTGTAATTTTGTTTGGTGGTTCAACGTTTTTCAGTATAACAGACGGAGATAGCATAGTGGATTCATTTGGAATGGTATTAATTACATCTTGGAATGAGAATATGTGTGTGTCCCAATCAATATGTCTTTTGTGGCAGTATATCCTACACAGTTTACCAATTTCTTTCATTAATCGTTCACAAGGGTTCGAAGAAGCATGGTACCTGGATATATAGATCGGAGAAATGTTTCTAGCTCGTAACATGCGTGTCCATATAGCAGAACGAAATTGTGATCCATTGTCAGAAATTACTTTCATCACATGCCCTACATGAAATAGAAAATGTTTTACAAATGCTTTCGAAACAGTTTTAGCAGTAGCTTTGCGTAACGGAGTGAAAGTAACAAATTTTGAAGTGAGTTCAACAGCGACAAAGATGTAGCAAAAACCTCTGTTAGTTCTCGGAATTGGACCAAAAATGTCTACTGCGGCCATATGTCTTAATTAAACAGGTACAATGGGATATAATGGAGGAATATGTGAAGTTGTGTCTGACTTAGCTTTCTGGCAAATTTTACATGACGCTAAAACTCGTCGTATACGTTTCTCCATGTTGGCAAAATAACAGTTCTGTCTCAGTATAAGAAAACATTTTCTAGCTCCGTAATGTGCGTAACTTAAATGAGTATACCATATTAATTTGTTAACCAGTTCGTCAGGAATGCATAATAACCAATTGTTGCTGTCAGGATGAGAGCGGCGAAATAGAATGTCATTGCGTACAGTGTAGTGGTTTCTAATCGTAACATTATTCTTATTTTGCCAAAGGTGTTTAATTTCTTTCCATACGTTGTCTTTACTTTGCTCTTTTGCTATGTCCTGTAATGACGATGAAATAAAATTTTCAAATGCAACTTGTTGGATGTACATCACGCTGAAATTTGCTTTGCAGAAGTTGGTTGCGACGTCTTGTTGATTGTTGCTGAGAGAACGAGATAGTGCATCTGCTATAATATTTTGTGTGCCGGGAATTTGAACAATTGTAAAATTAAATTCCTGTAAATAAAGCTTCCATCTGCTTAATCTGTCGTGTGTGAATTTAGCTGAAAGTAAAAGTTGTATCTCTCTGTGATCTGTGTAAACGGTGGTATGTCTGCCATAAAGAAAATGTCTAAATCTCGTGAAAGCCCAAACAACACATAATGTTTACAATTCTGTAACGGAATGATTTCGTTCAGCAGGTGACAGAATGCGACTTGCAAATGCGATGTTTTTAATTATTGTAGAGCCACCTTCTTCAATTTCCTGAAAAATATGTACCCCTAAAGCGGTGTTGGAACTGTCGGTGGCAATGGAAAAATTTCTGGTAAGATCTGGGTGCGATAAAAGTGGTGCATTCAACAATGCATGTTTCAGGTTCATGAATTCAGAATGTGCTTGCTTATCCCAGGACCAAATACTGTTTTTACCTGTTAAATGGCATAATCTAGGTGTGTCTAAAGCAGAGTGATGAATAAATTTACGAAAAAAGTTAATTAAGCCCAAAAAACTGCGTAGTTGTTTCTTCGTCGTAGGAACAGTAATGTCACGTAGAGCTTGAAGTTTTTCCGGATCAGGCGCAATGCCTTCTGCTGAAATTACGTGACCAAGAAATTTTATAGAAGTTTTACCGAAGTGCGATTTACTAAGGTTAACTGTGAGTCCTTGTGCATGAAAAGTTTGCAACAGTTGTTCTAGAATCAGATTGTGTTCAGTCCAGTTAGCTTCTGCGATAAGAATGTCGTCTACGTACGTTGTAATTCTGTCCTTAAGTTCTGTCGGAAGTATTGTGTTCAAACCGCGAATAAAAGCTGCTGAAGAAATAGTTAAACCGAATGGTAATTTGCAAAATTGATAACAGTCGCTAAAACAGAGAAAAGCTGTATACTTTCTGCAATTCGGATGAAGTTGAATTTGCCAAAAATCCCGATTTTAAATCTAATGTAGAATAAATAGCAGTACCGTGAAATTTCTGTAGAAGTTCCTCTAATGTCTGTGGTCGATCTGTCTCATTAATGATTATGTCATTGATGTGACGTGAATCAAGTACGAGGCGAAGTGAGCCATCTTTTTTCTTAACAATATGTAGCGGGTTTATGTACGGACTAACTGCCGGTTCTGTAATTCCTTGGTCAAGCATATCTTGCAATTCTTTTTTAACCTGTTCTCGGTGGATATATGGAATGGGATAATGCTTTGCTTTAAATGTGTCGTGCTGTTTGACTTGAAATTCATACATAAATCCGGACATAGTACCAGGAATGTTGTCAAAAACTGGAGCTTGCTGTAAAAGAATCTTGTGTAGTTGCGTGCGTTCGTCGTCTATATTTACACTGCTTTGTTTAACTTTATCAGAAATCATCTGCATTACGTCGTAGTCAGCTTCGTCTGGAGTATTATAGTTATGTACGTACGTATCCGTGAACAATGTGGAATTACAGTCTGTGTTACGTGATACGGAAATGACCTCTGTGCGATTAATTGTTTGTTCTTCTGCAGATAATGAGTGCTGAAATTCTAAAGCCAATTGTACATTTTCGTCCTTCAACATTAAATAGGAATTTTGAAAATCAATAACTGCGTCGTGTTGTACCAGAAAATTCGTACCTAAAATAACGTCTGTTGTCAATAAAGGAACAATCCAAAAATTTGAGTGAAAAGTATGACCTGCAATACAAAATGATAAATGTGTCTGTAATTTAACGTCTACTCCTTTACTCGATACTGCTCCTTTTACTTTCGTTTTGCCTAATGGTAATGTAGGATAGGTATTCTCTTTGTTACACTCGTTGAAAGTTTCTTCATTTATTACTGACATAGGTGATCCGGAATCGATTACTGCTGAAAATTTCGATGAACCTATTTTAATTTCGATGACAGGATGTGAAATGGTTTTCTGAACAACTGGTCTTTCCTGCAAAAGAGTGTCTCTTATGTCGTCAAAAGTAATAACATTTTCGTGAACAACATTTTGCGTGTCTAAAGTAGTGCTTGTGTTACTGGAAGATGCGACCTGTACAGTATCTAGTGAGATTCTATCTGACGTGTTATTATTTTCTGGAGGATGTTGTGGCATTTCTACTATTTGAACTGTTCTATTATTTCTTCCAGACGTATTGCGTTCTGGATGGTACCTACTGTCGGGTTCATTCACGAGAATATGTTGTTGCTGATCATTTTGTTGCTGGTAAGACCGACTGTTATTAAACGTACGCTGAAAATTGTGCTCATTAATTTTACGTCTGTCGTAATAGTCATTCCTATACGGTGCATTGCGATAGGAATTGAAGTACTGCGTTTTCTGTACGTAGTTGTTTCTTTGCTGCCGTGCGTTACTATTTGTTGTACCAGGGACTATACGTCCACGCGGCGAAACATTAAAGTTATGTTGACCTTGTGCATTACATTGTTGGTTAGGTATGCTAACCGACTGGTTTTGATGCTGTTGTTGTGAAAAACCTCTATTGTTACTAAAATGTGGCTCCTGTTGCTGAAAATTTTGACGATATTGATAATCAAAATTTTGTCTGCTATTAAAGTTCTGGTGGTTGTCGTTCCTAAAGCGTCTGTTACCTTTCCTATTGAAATTACGTGTCTGATCATAATTGCTGTACGTTTGTTGGCCTTGGTTGTTATATGAAAAATTTTTGTTTACAAAGGAATAATCAGATTGTTGTACTTCCAAGAGCTGTAACAGATCTCTGAACGCTGAAATATTTTCTTTTTGCTGACCCGTTAGTAGTTACACTCTTAACGATCGTGGTAATTTAGAAATGCATAATTGAATGAGTGCAGATTCACTATATGGTTCACTTAAGTACTGGTTTTGTTGGACCATATGCTCAAAAAACTGCGTGACAGTGGAAAAATTTGAGTTCTCATAATTTGGTAAACTAATTAATTGATCCTTAATTCCGCGCTGTGTCGTCTTCGACCAATACGCTGACAGAAAAGCATTCTGAAATTCCTCTACCGAGTAGCATTGCCTCACTGATAGAAAATGTTTGGAATCGAAATTATCGTCTCTGTATGACGGAACAGGTTCTGTATTGTAAGAGAATCTATTTGTCTGTGTCTGTTCTGAATCTAAGTCCCGTACTCTCTGTAGATTACCCAAATTATACGCGCTGCGTGAGTCTGACAAATTTTCGAAAAGTGGCGTCTGCTGTGATGTGTTAAACCCAGAAACATTTTTTATCTCTGTTACCTCTTGCTGTAAACTTGACAATTTTCTGCGTAATGTGTTATTAGATGAATCGATCTCATTAATTGTCTGCTGTAAATTTTGGAATTCAGGTGTTTGGTTAAACGAAATCGGTGCAGTATCATCTGATTTATTGTCATTAGTACTTTCGATAACATCAATACGACTGGCCAATTCATCATATTTTTCAGTCAGTATTTTTACCTGATCATCGGTTTTAGTGTCAGAGGCATTAATCTGTTTTTGTAATTTACGTGTGGTTTCGTTCAATTTTTTAACGTCAGCTTTCACGACATCGGAATCCTGTGTTAGTTCTAATTGTTCGAGTCTGTCGGTCACTGTTTGAAAATCTGTTGTGTATGTGTCTGTTTTTGATTTAAGGTCAGAAATCTCATCTCATAATTCGGTGTTCAACTGTTCGATGGTATTAATTTTGTCCGATACTGTAGCAATATTGTTGTCTACATATGTTTTTGCCTTCGCAAACATTTTACGTTTGTCTTCTTGTCTCTGAGCAGTGATTGTTTCCATGACTTGACGTTTTACTTTATTTTGATCCTGAATAAATTTACGGAAACGCGTATCACTGTTTTGTATGTGGTGATTAAAACGTTCGTCAATCTGAGTGTTCTGTTGGTCGAATTTCGCGTCTATCTTTGCATCCATTGTGCGCGAAAGTTCTGCTGTCATTGCTTTAAACTCGTCGCGTAATTGCGTAGCCTTTTCAGAGCATTGTTTACCGACTGCGCTAATTTCCTCTCTAAGTGTTTCTGTTGTAGCTGTTTACATATCCCTTAATTCTTGAGCAACAGATCTAATTTCTTCGCTACTTTTTCTTGAACAGGCCTCAATTTCCTCGCGTAACTGTTCCTTAGTGTCATGACACTGCGCGGCAACGGCTCTAATTTGTTCACTAAGCTGCCTGCAATTGTTGTCTAATTTTTCATTGAACTGTTTGTTATCTTTACTCTGTTGTCTGAAACTTTCTTTAAATTGTTTGTTATCTTCGCTATTTTGTAGCAATATTGCCATGATTTGACCCAATGTAACATTATCTACTCCATTCTCTGTACTGTTTGACAGTGTATTTGCAATTGTCGCGTTTGTGTGACCATTTGGTCATTCTGTAATTTACAAAAAGGTTTATCAGTCGGATGTACACTGTCAGACACTATTTCGGAATTAAATAGATCTGTCGTACTTTCAGTACACTGTCCATTTTCATTAGAAAAATTTCTCTGTTCGTTACTTGAATTTTCCAAACCGGGTGTGTTAAGCTGGGCAGCGCTCATTACAATAGTGCGCCATGCGTCATCAATTGTCGTCAAATTAACAGAGGAGACAATTGAGTTCGTTTGTTCATCAGTAAGATAAAAATCATCATTAGTGGTTGGAACTCACTGATTGTCAGTGAACGCAGGATTGTCATCATTACACTGCGTGTCACAAGTACTATCGGTAGTTTCATTCATTATACTTCGCGATACACTATTCACAGTCTTTCGCGGCATTTTTACAATAGACACAATTATTCACAAATGAAATAAACACAATGTAAAAAGCAACAAACCAAAAAAAAAAAAAAATACAACAGAGCAACGAATTGCCGATGATCTGAGGAAAGAAAGTCATAAAATTAGTAAAAGCGTTGCGCCAAATGCTAATTATATTAAGTAAATAAGAGCAAATATCTGACTACTTCTCAGAAGATTCTCAACGAAATACGATCCTGGACTGGATGTCGCCAAGTGTAACCTCCCCGCAAAAATATGAAGAAATCTTATTCAAATGTAAATGGACATAGAGCCAAATGTTACCTCCCCATAATTATTTTTAAATGATAAGAATTGAATAAAAAATGCAAATAGTGCCAAATGTTAGCTTCCCATAGTAATAAAAATCAATGATAATAAAAATGTGCAAAAATGTTAAGTCCCCACAAAATTAACGTTAAGATCAACCTGATAAATTTTATAAGGTCATCTGCGCTGACCTTAGGCCCTGTGCAATAATCAACCTGATAAAATTGATTCTGGGAGGAAAAGCAAAGGAAATATTGTTTCAATTGTAATGATTATTTTCTTAAAAAGATTGCTTTGAGAACAAAATTATTATTGGGGCAATTCTTGAACAAATTAATTACAGTTAACATACATTACATTATCAAATGTGCGCAATGCTGCTTCATTACCTTATTTAAAAATATACCTTGTCCCGAACCTTGACCAGAGCCCCATGTCGACCTCCGCCGACTCCTCACACACAACTGCGACTGCCTCGTGCGCGCTACATGCTCTCGCGACTCGCTACGTACAACTACTGCCTCGCAACTGAACTGAACTCTAGCGCGGTCAAGTGCAGACTAGCAACGATAAATAACTCTCTGGTCAGAGATTCTGTCACGCCTCGCCATCGCTGCTACTTAATACATACATGTTTCAATATATACATGTATGAACTTCGCACACCACATTATCAACCACACACATAAGCACAAGACATGTATCTAACTCAATCATCCAATAACTTCCCATAATGTTAACATAAATTTACATTCTATATGTCTTTTGCACCCCAATTATTATGTATTCTATATATCTCTCCTCTTTCATTGCCATAGACATTGTACACTTCATTCCCCTATAGACTCAAATTTTATCATGTTAATATACCTGGTTATTTTACCTTCATTTATCTCCACTTACTTTCATTTTTCGTAAACTTAAATTGTATCATGTTAACAAAATTGTTTATGTTGTTTTCATTTTCTTTTCTTTAACTGTAAATTTAAATTTTATTATGTTAATATTCTTGTTTATAATGTCTTCATTTTGCTAAAAACCTGCAGTAACAAAATTGTCAACCAAATATAACAATGCACTTGCAGGAAAAATAAATTGTACAAAATAAAAATAACCATGTAAAAACCCAACGGCTGAAAAGGGACGCCAGCATGCCCTCAAACAGCCCGCCCTCCTCCATCAGAGGAGGGAATGGAAAAAAAAAAACCCAAGGACCAGTCTCAGGTAGCACCTGAAGAAGACAGCGAGGCACGCTGTTGAAATATCGTGCGAGAACGACGCGAACATCCGGCTGGATTCCCGAATATCCAAGATGTCAACAGATCGCCGGGAGAGCATGAAGAATTACATAAAAAAAATGCTCCAGAAATCCTAGTGACAGATGTTGGACAGCTAGAGAGGGTTAATAAATTTAAATATTTGGGACAAATGGAATAGAAAAATTCACTGTAGAAGAAAGAATACGTACAATGCGGAGGGCATATGGTATAACCTTGTATATAATATTTACAACAAAAGGTCTCTATAAAATTTGAGACTATAGCTCTACAATATGGTAGTAAAACCGGAAGGTCTTTATGCAATTCAATGTTTAGTATGGAATTACAACTTACATAAACTTGAAGTCGTAGATAGAAGAATCATTTGAAAAATACTTGGTCCACTAAGAAAGACAGAGGTATGGGAATTAAGAAGTAATGAACAAGTATATCGCAACATAGAAAACGTAACTGAAACGCTACGGAAGAGACGACTGCTATTTTTTGGACATTTATACAAAATGAACTGCAACAGGTTAACCAAACAGATTTATAAATATCTTAGGGACCAGAAGTCAACAATCTCCTGGTTTCAAGAAGTTACGAAAAATGAAAAGAAACAACATAAGAGAAAAAGACGCAACAGAGAGAGTTGTAAGATGAATGTGTTAAAAATGGAAGGATTTCAAGGCCGGAAAGAGAAGAGGACGATGTCAAAATGGACTCAGGAGCGGGAAAGAATACACAGCGAGAAGATGAAAGAATACTGGAGGAAGATGATAGAAGAACAAAGGAGGAAATATTGAAATTGGAACGCGGTCATTACATGATTGAAACGGAAAAAGAAAAGAAAAGAACTTTCAATGTCCACTATGCTCCTTGGTGAGATCTTTATAGCGTCAATATTCATTTTTGACGAAAATATTTCAGCTTCTAATCTGCTGCTACAAAAATGAACTGTTAAGTTGAAAAGATACAAGTCATTCTAGTGTTTGTTTTCTCAGCCGTAACCTGAGAAGCAATTTAAGAGAGTCATGTTTTAATTATGACGAGTAATAATAAGTTGTTAGAAGAAACCAGAGCTAGAAATGCGTCGACATAGAACCAAGCAACGGCACTGGAAATTGTCCAATATGTCATCTCTGAACTTGAAAATTTTGCGATTTCAATTTGATGTAATCTTTGTCCGAAACTTGTTCACCTGCTGCAATGTCTTTTGATATAAACAATAGAGGCAATAAACTGCAGTAACCTTGTAAATTGCTGTTCTGTGCATTGACAGATTCGTGACAGAATTGCAGGCCCATGTAATGTTTGTAATATTTGGCTTTCGCCGTGGGAGTTCAGCGTTCATTATTGGTTTTCGATTGTGCAGAGCCGCCCACCGAAATTCTCTCTCTACGCCACAGGACTGCCAGAGCAGCGTTGTCGGATTAATGTCAGTGTGATGACAACAGCGAACACGCAGACCAACATTGCAGCTGAAATGTTTACCGCGAAAAATTCAGGCGCGCGCGCTCTCGAAACGGGTTGCGGTGGTGTCGGCGGCGTCAGATCATTAAACAAAAAGCGCGTGTAATTGCGAGGCTCGGCGACCGCAGGCAGTGCAACACGGGACGTGATTAACGCCGCTGCTGCCGACCGCTGGCGATAATTGAGGCCACTGGCCGTGTCGTCGCCATCCCGCAGAACAGACTGCTGCGCCAAAACAGCGGCGGCCGCGCAACTGGCTGGCATGCGCAAACACCCACCCCAGATAGCCCCATACAGGGCGGATATTAAGCAGCGGCACAAGCTTTATAGAGCGATCACTGACAGGACAAGGAAAAAAAAAATAGTTCACACCAACACGTGTACAAAAATGGATGGTGTGTCTGTAGTAAAGCAGTTTATTGAGACTGTGGTGGTGGGCCTCTATGGTGGGTCATGAAACCACGCTGACAGAGGAAAGGAGGCTAGCAGACCACCAGTCTGAGTCCACAGTGTCAGTGGCTGGTAGAACCAAGATGGCAGAGGAAAGGAGCTCAGTAAACCACTAATCTGAGCTCAGGGTGACAGGCTTCCATGGTGGGTTGTGGAACGAAGTTAGCAGAGGAAAGGAGGCCAATAGACCATCAACCTGTCAACCTGACACTGGTGTTGAAAGGGTACAGTACCGTCCAACATTGAAAATAGGTACGAATTACTTCATTATTCTTGTCAGAACAACACATTGTTTGTGTAAAAGTAACTCAATTTCAATTAATACAGCGAAGCCGGATACCAGTGTGGGAAAGAATGACAATTTATTTATTTAATTGATCACATGTGCACTCCCTCAAAATAAATCCCTACATCCAGTTTGGTGAGATCTTTGAAATGAATGAATGTATGGTCGTCTGCTAACCACAGATAGTGAATGTGAATAAATGATCATCTTTGAGTCGATCCTTTCGCCACCTTTGGTGGGACCAAAGAGATGGAAGTTACCAGACCTTTGAGCGTCTGAAATGTGGCTGACCAATAAGGTAGCAAGGTGCTTCTCCCACTTCGACAGAGGTGCGAGAGAACCGGAATACGGCCATGTTTCAGCACTCTGCCGCTGGACCTTCTGCTGTAAAGACCTGTTTTTTGTTGTGCTCCGTAATGAAAGAGTGGAGGCATGGTATGGATGTGGAATATTTAAGAGTAGTTAGAATTAATAATTTCTCTTCCTCAGGAACTTTTGTGGGGAGAATTAAATGTGAGGCAGGTAATTTTAAGGGGATTGTAGTAAACCAACGGTCACAATGAGACCACGTGTAGTTATAAGTTGAGATACTTCCGTGTGCTTAATTTAAGCTGAAATAACTAGCGTGTGTACGATAAGCTGAAATATTTAAGAAATAGCGTGTGTATCATAAGTTGAAATATTTAAGAAATATCATTCCGTGTGACGCTAAATTTAAACTCTGAGAGAGAATCAAGGTGAGTCGGCCGTCTTTCCAGCAACGCCACTTGGCTTGCATTGCACAGGAAGACGTGCGTTTATCTCCAGAGTTCACAGTAGGAAAGTAGAATTACAAAGTGGGGCAGTGTCGTGTGAAACTGGGATAAATATTGATTGATGTGGGAAAGCGGAAAGTGATGATGTTGTAACAGTTCTTTGTGTAGTATTTCATATTGTTGTGTTGTGTATGTCATGTAATTTGGGTATGTGTGTTTTGTATGGGAGTAGCAAGGTAGTTTCGAAAGATTTGTGGGTTATGCTTGTTCCTTCTGTATCGCTCGATCTGGAGGAAAGTGTCGTGAGGATGATTGTGAGAGTCGAAGTGTGAGGTATAATAAAAGATCCACCATCCTGTCCAGGAAGTGCACTGTTGCGGTAAATAGATTACGAGATCATAGTATCGAGATTCACTAATGTAAAGCCATGCCCACTGGGCGGAATTTCTCATGTTATATTGTTGTAGGTTGTAGAATTTGTGTGCTTAGGAATAAATCAAATAGTGAAAAGAAAGAGATTGGTGGCCTTTTGCATTAAATTGTATGTTGTCATAATATCCCGAATTTATATAAAAGCCGTTAAATCAAAGACAAAAAGTAAATGTGGTATTGCCAATGCGTAGTGTGTAGTCAGAGTTCTATAAATCACTGATAGTCAGATGCGTGTTTCCGTTGCGTGTTATTCACACAGGAGGATAATTTGTAACTAAATAGTAAGATACGAGAATTCATGTTACTCGATAAACTAAGGAAGAATCCACTCGCTTGGCAAACCACTCATCTTGCAGGCCTGACTGCTTGATGCCACAGTATGAGAAAGGCAAGTGGGTGCCTCTCAGTGCGACAGGCCTTTATGGTGGTTAGTGGAACCGAGTTGGCGGAGGAAAGAAAGCCAGACGACGACCGATCTGGGTGATGTGGTAGTGGAGCAGTGAGTGAAAGCATGGTAGAGAAAGTCCAGATGGAATTCCATTAGATTTTTCAAAGAATATGGGAGCCGTGTTTACCGATGTGTTCATGAGCTGTCTCGGATGACGCCACAACAGTGAACAACCTGCTAGGACACGGTGACAGGTAATGTAGGGGAGAGAGAGATTAGAACAAGATAGCTTCGCAAGTCTTAATTCTACGGCCGATGATGTTTTAGTATACAGAAATATATGCTTCACGGTGGCTCCTTATGCGTTTTTTGGCAAACTTATTTCCTAAGTTGTTGTCTTAATAAGAAATGACAATCAAATGAGAGATATTTCGATGAAGAAAAGCTGGTCGGAGTGGCTGAGCAGTTCTAGGCGCTACAGTCTGGAACCGCGCGACCGCTATGGTTGATCTCTTATTTGTAGGGAATTTGATTGCAGTTTATGGAATATTGTTTAAACAATTTAGACAATGTATAGAAAATTGCTTAATTATTTATGGCAGTGTATGTAATATAGTTTATTTATGTAGTTAAAGAATTTGTCAGGAAATCGATTACAGTGTATGAAATATTGTTTTAACAATTTCAACAAAATGTGGAATATTGTTTATTCAAGCAATTTATGGGATTCAAGGCAGAGGAAATTGGTGGCTCTGTAGTGGAGAGGAAGGACTCATAACAGAAAATTCAAGTGTGTATTGTTTATTTATAAAAAAATTCAATATGGAGGGGGTTGGATTTCTCTTGCTCATCATTCTCTGCTGTTTGGAAAGATGTAGGTTTTGTAAGAAGTAATAACATGGGTCAAACATGTTGCATAACGTAATGTTCGGCACTGTACTCTGGGTGTCTTAACCTAATGTTTGGTCCTATATTGGCACTTAACTTATTGTTCTGTTAAGTGGTTTCCCATGTCACCCCCATACTCTTAAACTATTTTACCGCCTTTGATACCAAATTAAGGAATTATTTATGTCCTCCCACGATATTCTGGTGCACATTTCGAATTTCACACACTTTTGAACGCCATTTATGGCGCACTCTTCTTTGCCTCCCACACCCAACCCACTAAGCTATTGTATCTCGTTTTACATAAAAATCATGCAAACTAATTATGCAAATTAACCTAGTGTTCTGTACGTATCCTGCTGCTCTGCTCCATCTCGCCCAGCCACCCACGCCTTCCCCTTAACTATTATATCGCTAACACCATGTTGATATAAAAAAATTTATGCAAATTGATGAAATCGATATCCTTCACATGTATGGGCTAGTTTTTCTGAATTACCAGTATCCTATTTCTGGTGGAAATCGATGAAATATGCTTTAAACAAAAGATCGCTAGTAAAAAAAACATCACGCCACCCAACGCCTGATGCTGAACCCGCAGACTCCGTACTATTTACCAGTCCTGGGGGGAGCCCTGAGCCAAATCATCATCAGTCTAAAGCTTTCTCTGACTCTCTGAACAGATGTACGAAGAATTTTCAAGCCCAAGCTCACAATTATCAGTGTAACTACAATTAAATGTTAGGATTGCTGCTGCAGTTGGACACCGAGCAATAGTGTTTTTTAATATCTGGCAGTTTGTAAGAGATTACGCCTTTCTTTCTAAGACACAGTAGTACCACTAACAAGAAAAACTTATAAGACATATCCACCCATCGCTGATTTTCGGTCAGTATTATTTCGTATCGACAGCAATCAGTTATTGGCGAAGTATTACCCTTAGTAGTAGGAGATGTATGATAGTTTCACCTTGAGCATTAGGCTTATTAAGTATGTGTGTTCTGACGTGTGCAAAGGAAATGACCGTGTGCAGTTGTAAGGGTAGGTATGAATTTGACATGGAATCCTGCGATAACTGCACAGGAAAAAGTATGACAAGTCATAAGAATGGTGTAGATGTATCTGTTTCCGGAGCCACAGTCGTCAGCAATCTTAATATTTAATTGCAAGTATAGCGATCAAATATGTATGTGACGGGTTTCCTAGGACGATTCTGTCTAGGGGTGAGTGGCGCGCAGCGGCAGTGGCTTGTGGCGGAAATGATTCACGTTTCCGGCTAACGGTAGAAGTTGTACGAATGGAGAGGCCTCGTGGGACGCAGGACTGTAGCTGACTTAACCATGTCATCCTCTAGACGACCGAGTAGCGAACTAATAGTTAGTATGTGTTGGATAGCTTTTATGATCGTGTGGTTATTTTAGTACATTCAATATGGACGTGTGTTTGCGCTGGACCATTATTTCCTCTCATGTAAATTATCTGGCTGCCTGCTTTTGCACATTTCGAGCCTTTATTTAGTTGAAAGAACATAGATTGTGGTGTGTGCATCTAGCAGGTGGAAGACGGGTGGAAGACACGTTTGCTGGTTCTCTAGACATGAGAAAGACCTTAGACGACTTTGTAAATTATAGCGATGATTTGGAATCTGTTATATCACCGACAGCGGTATTTGCGTATGGAAATATCAGTTCCCTATATATTTTTCGAGGTTTCACGTTAAAGACTTCGCAGACGAGATCAGCTTCTAGTTACTCAATGGTTTACAGCACGCGCCATCCCGCTAAAGTTTCGTGTTTCTAGAGAAATAATTTTCAGTCTGTGTCTTCGGAATTATACTGTGCAAGTAATACTGCTACGTAAGTGATATTGCTATGTGCTTGATATCGAGAAGTATCGCGTAAATAGTATAATATTCTGGCAAACCATGTGAAAATACATGTGTTCTTGTAATTCCAGAGTCTGGAGATGGGTGTAGAAAGCAAGCAGGCAAGCAAATAGTTCGGGGCCAGAAACAGTGACAACTTTGTGCTGTGGGGTACCAACCCAGCCTTTCTACAACAGCCTTCACGGTATATTTACAAGTGTTTGGTGTTCGATAATGTGTGTCCTATCATGATGGAGGTATAGATTCAGCATATCGATAACCATAAGGGTAATGAAAGATTTTTTTACATGAAAAATTATGTGCACTATAGGTACTGAGATTCATTATCGAACCACAGCTGTAAAGAGGAGACATCTCCAATACATTGCTCGTTGTCCAACTGCAGCAGTAATCCTAATATTGCTATTTTGTCTAAAACTGACATGGTGAGACCGTGACTGTGTACAATTAATGTAGGTTAATTCTTACGAAGAAGACAGCAACCAGCCACTATTAATACTGCTATTTATTTAGGTAAATAGCGCCGTTGCCGGTTTCGAACTGGCTAGTTCATCATCAGACGGCTGTTCACATGATTTGCAAGATACACTTAACATTATCGTCCGTTTTCGATTTTTTTTAAAAACGGACGATAATGTTAAGTGTATCTTGCAAATCATGTGAACAGCCGTCTGATGATGAACTAGCCAGTTCGAAACCAGTAACGGCGCTATTTACCTAAATAAATAGCAGTATTAATAGTGGCTGGTTGCTGTCTTCTTCTTTGTAAGAATTAACCTACATTAATCGTAATATTTAACTGTATTTACACTGATAAATATGCGCCCAATATCCTTGTCAGTCTGTTGATGGCCATAGAAATCACAGCAGCAAGCAAGCAGGTTGGTGCTGGAAACAGCATCTCAGAGGATGCCGAGCTGGGGCTCATAGATCCTTTGCACACCTGTTCAGAAAGTCTGAGAAAGCTGTCGACTTATGATAATTTGGCTTGCGGCTCCTCTTGGATGGGTAAATCGTGAACTATTATCCAGTTTGTGTTGAGATGCCTTCGGGACCGCGTGTGTCACGTGTAGTCTGCAGAAATTTGAGAAGATTCAATACGACAAATGTTTGTGCTGGGAGTATTGATAGCATTCGGTCTCCTATCACTCAGATCCTCCTGGGGTGAGGGGTCGTGCGCGGTTAACTAGTCTCTCTCTGGCTGACACACGCTTCTGTGGGTATGGTCACGGGCTGCACTGCGGCACGGTGAGTACGTGGGGTGTATTTGATCTGTAGACCACTTTGCAGGGTTTAACTGTGAGTGCACTATGGCGATCTGTACAAAATAGTTTTGCCGCTGAAAGTCTCGTCTGCAGAAAATAATGGCAGACAGTGCTCCCACACCAGCAGCAGCAGTTTGACTGGTAAATTCACTAAGAGATATGATAGACAGGCTGTCCTCTTAGGACCATCAGGACGAATGCATTTGGTGTTATTCTGGACTATTGTCGTAAACAGGTCATGTTAGGACAAGAATTTCGATGCAGACGAGCTGAGACATCACGAAAGCTTCTACAAAAGCGACCTTTAACTATCTCTACGGCACTTTACGATTTCCGAGAGGTAGACTTGGCTCTTATTTATATAGACATGTGGTGGCAGTATAATACTAACAGCCTTTTAGCTGCACCCTCGAGTGTGAACTGCTATGCAAACATCTCGCTGAGGGTGATGCGCTATGTGAACATCTCGCTGGAGTGCAGGTACAAAGGCTATGCGTCGTAGCGCCAGCAACGTTGCCTAATTAGACATGTCTTTCCAGAGGTATTTCTCAGGTGTCAAGTATGAAAGGGATGCCTCATGTTCGCAGGACCCGACCTGACACCTGCGCATGGTTTGGCAGCTGATGGCCACGTCGCCACGGTGCATCCTGGTTCCTGGCAGCGTGCGCAGAGTCGGTGGTGTCGGCATCGGGCGTCGGGTGGCAGGCTGTGTTTTTTACTAGCAATCTTTTGTTTGAAGTACAGGGTGAGCACAAAGGCTTGTCCTGATTATAAAAATTTATAACAGAAAACCGTTTGACATAATAAGTTACATTTGATGCTGTTACGATAACTATTTTGGACAAGAAGAGAATAGAAGCTTTCGAAATGTGGTGCTACAGAAGAATGCTGAAGATTAGATGGGTAGATCACGTAACTAATGAGGAGGTATTGAATAGGATTGGGGAGAAGAGAAGTTTGTGGCACAACTTGACTAGAAGAAGGGATCGGTTGGTAGGACATGTTTTGAGGCATCAAGGGATCACAAATTTAGCATTGGATGGCAGCGTGGAGGGTAAAATCGTAGAGGGAGACCAAGAGATGAATACACTAAGCAGATTCAGAAGGATGTAGGCTGCAGTAGGTACTGGGAGATGAAGAAGATTGCACAGGATAGAGTAGCATGGAGAGCTGCATCAAACCAGTCTCAGGACTGAAGACCACAACAACAACAACGTAGGTAGTGTTACTAGTTATTGTGACCAATAGATGGCGCTAGTGCCCCACAACATTGATGCACTCTGTTAGGTCACATTATTTGCTGGCGAAATGGCGTCGAAGCAGGGGAAAGCGCAATGTGTGCTTTGGTTTCACGAAACGAAATCACCCATCACTGTTCAACGTAAATTTCGGGCTTCTTATGGACGAAGCCCTCCTGACGTTTAATCAATAAAGCGATGGTATGCAGTTTAACGAAACAGGCAGCGTTGAAGATCGTCCTCGAAGTGGTGGGCCTCGTGTGAGTGTTACAACTGTTGATCGTGTTCGGCAATCGTTTCACCGGAGTCCGTCTAAATCAACTCGTCAAGCATAATGTGAACTTCAAGTACCGCAAGCAGGTGTGGTGAACATTCTTCATGAAAGGCTTAGGTGGCATGCTTACAAAGTGCAGATCATGCAGGCCTTGCGACCGAATGATTTGCTGGCACGTGTTGAATTTGCAGCTGAGGTTCTAAACAGGATTGATGGTACTAATGATTACTTAAATCGCATATGCTTTACCGGTTAATCCACGTTTCATGTCAGTGGAATGGTAAATAGGCATAATGTCGGTATGTGGGGTTCAGGGTTTCCACATGCTGCTGTGTAGTTACAGCGAGACAGCCAAAAAGTGAATGTTTGGTGCGGCCTCATGCATAACTAAGTTTTTGGACCGTTTTTCTTCATGGAAAAAACCATTATCACCAACATTTACTTAGACGTTTTTCAACAGTTCATTGCCCCACAGTTAGTAGAATATCAACCACGGATAATTTTCCAGAAAGATGGAGCACTGCCCTACTGGGCTTTGATAGTGCATGATTTCCTGGATGAAACATATCCGCATTGGTGGAGAGGAAGGAACAGTCCAACACCCTGGCCACCCCACTCTCCAGACATTACACCCCTCGACTTTTTTTTGCTTGGGCTATATCAAGGACAGAGTCTTCGTCTCACCAGTTGCTGACGTCGACGAACTGCAGGCTTGGATACAAGCTGCTGTGGGTTCTGCGACAGAACACATGTTACAAAAGACCTGGCGGGAACTGGCATACCTCCTCGACATTTTCCGAGCTACCAAGGGAGCACATGTTGAGGTTTACTAAAATTAGAGATCTTAAAAAAAAGTAGTAACACTAATCTATGTAACGGCATCAAGTGTAAATTATTATGTCAAACGGTTACTCTGTAATAAATTGTTATAATTAGGGCAAGACTTTGTGCTCACCCTCTATAATCCATCGATTTCCCCCTCCAATGTGTCGCTGGGAATTAGAAAGACTAGCCCATACATGTGAAGGATATAGATTTAACTAATTTGCATAATTAATCTGCATACATTTTTTATATTAACGTGATGTTAGCGGTACAATAGTTAAGGGGAGGGTGTGGGTGACTGGGTGTCATAGAGCAGAACAGCAAGATACGTACAGAACATTAGGTTAATTTGCACAATTAATTTGCATAATTTTTATGTGAAACTAGGTACAAAAGTTTAAGGGTGAGGGGGTGGGTGACAAAGAAGAGTGTGTCAGAATTGGCGCTCAAAAGCATGTCAAATTCGAAAAGTGTACCAGAAAATCGTGGGAGGACATAACTAATTCCTTAATTTGGTATCAAAGGCGTTACAATAGTTTAAGGAGATGGGGGTGACATGGAAAACCGTTTAACAGAACAATCGGTTAAGTGCTGACAAAGGGCCAAACATTAGGTTAAGACACCCAGAGTACAGTGCCAAACATTAGGTTATGCAAGATGTTTGGCCCATGTAATTACGTCTTACAAAACCTAAATCTTTCCAAACAGCTGAGAATGATGAACAAGAGAAATCCAACCACCTCAAACTGATTTTTTTGTGAATAAACAATATACCCTTGAATTTTCTGTTATGAGATACTTCCTCTCCACCACAGAGGCACCAATTTCCACTGCCTTGAATCCCATAAATTGTTTAAGTAAACAATATTCCACACATTGTCGAAATTATTAAAACAATATTCCATACATTGCTATCGATTTCTTGACGAATTCCTTAACTAAATGCTTCTTGACAGAGCATAGGGGAAGGATGCAGGAGAACCCCACCGCCGTACTAGGCAAAGTCCTAATAGAGGTGGTTTGCTGTTTTCTTCCTCCGACAGTAATGAGGATGAATGATGATGATGGAGACGGCACAACAACACCCAGTTATCTCGGGGCAGATGAAAATCCCTGACCCCACCGGGAATCGAATCCGGTACCCCACAGTCAGGAAGTGAGGATAATTCCGCGAGACCATGAGCGGCAGACTTTAACTAAAGAAATAAACTATGTAAGTAGGCTGTTCAGGTTTTCTTATTGGTAACGCCACGTAGGGCTCTGTACGAAAATCACTGGCTGTGCTGTGTGCAGTCTGTGGCTAGTTTGCACTGTTGTCTGCCATTGTAGTGTTGGGCAGCTGGATGTTAACAGCGCGTAGCGTTGCGCAGTTGGAGGTGAGCCGCCAGCAGTGGTGGATGTGGGGAGAGAGATGACGGAGTTTTGAAATTTGTAAGACTGGATGTCATGAACTGCTATATACATTATGACTTTTGAACACTATTGAGGTAAATACATTGTTTGTTCTCTATCAAAATCTTTCATTTGCTAACTATGCCTATCAGTAGTTAGTGCCTTCAGTAGTTTGAATCTTTTATTTAGCTGGCAGTATTGGCGCTTGCTGTATTGCAGTAGCTTGAGTAACGAAGATTTTTGTGAGGTAAGTGATTTGTGAAAGGTATAAGTTAATGTTAGTCAGGGCCATTCTTTTGTAGGGATTATTGAAAGTCAGATTGCGTTGCCCTAAAAATATTGTGTGTCAGTTTAAGCACAGTCATGTATAATTTTTCTAAGGAGACGTTACAACTATATTACATAAGTGCCATAAATAATTAAGCAATATTCTATACATTGTCTGAATTGTTTAAGCAATTTTTCATAAACTGCAATCAAAGCCTCTCCAAATGTTAGATCAACTGAGTCTTTTTCCAGCCAAAAACTGAGAGAGGGCTTTACCACAGGGGGAGTGGTTAATTAATTGATCAATTTAATTAAGAAGTAAATCAAATTGATGAGAGTGAGAGGGGCTATTCCAGTAACTCAGATCTGAAAGTGTACTGTAGCAGTGAGGGTGAGGTGGTAGGCTGGATGTTACCTGAGTGGTGGGGGGGAGACTTTTAGGGGTGGGGGAACAATAGCTTGCGGCAGCTCGTGGTCGTGAAGTAGCGTTCTCGCTTCCCGCACCCGGGTTCCCGGGTTCGATTCCCGGCGGGGTCAGGGATTTTCTCTGCCTCGTGATGACTGGGTGTTGTGTGATGTCCTTAGGTTAGTTAGGTTTAAGTAGTTCTAAGTTCTAGGGGACTGATGACCACAGATGTTAAACCCCACAGTGCTCAGAGTCATTTGAACCATTTTTGAACAATAGCTTAAGGATCTGTCAATCGAAAGGAAGGATCCCTTTAGCAGAACATTGTGCTAAGGATCTGTCAATCGAAGGAGGAGAACAATGGGTTAACGATCTGTCAATCAAAGGAGAATAATAGGTTTTGTCCTGAGGCGCATACCTGCCTAGGTTGTAGGCAACCAGTAATGTGGGGTGATGCCCCTGTTGCCCAACTGCTGATGTAAGTTACAAACTTGTATTTCGTAATCATTTCATTTAAACGTGAAGCCTTAAAACATAGAATGTCAATGAATATTATTTTGCTTTTCATTAAAGCGTCAGTGTCTGGTACGACTTTTTGAGCTCTTGTTAACTCGAAGACAAACTTTTCAGCTGAAGTCTGTCAGTGAGCTGCCAAGGGTGGATTTCGTTCTCTTCATTGCAGAAAAGTTTCTGGCACAAGTACGTAGACACAAACATGGACGTAATACTCGCTCCAGACTTGTAAGGACTCAGAAATTTATGTTGAGTCTAATTCCTACAAATGTCTGTTGTACTAATTTTGTTATGAAACGTTTCACTCATTTGACTGCACCACTGTTGGCATAAAAGTTCTAAGAGTAACTGAGTTTTCACATTCTCAACATCAGCAGAAAATTAATGAAACTGCGCTACGCTTTGCCAGTCTGGAAACCAATATTGTAATTTTCTCGAACTGCAGATTCATTTTTTGACTACTCCTCTCGAAACAAAAATATATTTCCTTAGTGAAAATGTGGGGAAAATTATTCAGATGTTTATTTCTCTTCTCCTGTGTGATGAATACTTACTTTACTCAAATCGCTTAACAGTGATTTCTTTAATATTTGCACCTCCATTGTTTGCTGTTCCCCCTCCAACTGTCTAAAATCCTATGCAAGAAACGTACTGTAATGTCGTGTTACATTTTTTTTTTGTTGTGTTCTTAACTTCGAGGCACACCATCGCGTACTCTAAATATATAATCATCGTGCACTGACGTGTTTTCAATTGATGATTGTATGTTTGACCTTCGCTTTAAAATTCCTAACCCGCCCATCATGCTACTTTTCAGCGATATAAAATAAGCTGCTCTGCACTTTAAGCACTACATCGTAAGTATACAGGGTGTTCAGTTTATCTGAAGACACTGGAATGGGCCGAAAAATATACATTGGTACAAAAAAAAATTATAGTTAAAATTTTTTCGATTCAGAGGCGGACATCCATTGACACAAAACTGGACCCGCCACCCCAATCCGTGTGAGGCGGCAGGGTGGCAACTTTGAAATCTTAAATGGAAACTACCATCTTTATGGCTGATTCGGATTATACGGAAACAAATATGTAATTTTTGTCTGAAACAATTTTCTCGTTTCGCGATAGATGGCACTGTCATCGAAAAATCAGTATCGGTAGGAAATAGTGTTTCAAAACGCTATCCAATGACACTTGAATTAACTGCGAGGGTAAGACAGGCAGTTATTTCGTAAGTTTTAATGGGACACCCCGTTTTCAGCGTTGTCTCCCTCCGACAAAACGAAAAGAGGACTAAAACTAAACTCCTCCCGAACAGGCCACGAAGGCCCAAGGGTCCCGACCGGCCGCCGTGTCATCCTCAGTCCACAGGCGTCACTAGATGCGGATATGGAAGGGCATGTGTTCAGCACACCGCTCTCCCGGCCGTATGTCAGTTTCCGAGACCGGAGCCGGTACTTCTCCTCAGTTTGCCTCACAAGGTCTGAGTGCACCACGCTTGCCAACAGCGCTCGGCAGACCGGATGGTCACCCATCCAAGTGCTAGCCCAGCCAGACAGCGCTTAACTTCGGTGATTTGACGGGAAACGGTGGTACCACTGCCGCAAGGCCATTGGCTACGACTTATCAGGTAGTGCAATTCCATTAAAAGTTATGAAACAATTGCCCATCCTGGACTCGCTCTTTGTGTAGGAGGGGGGCGGCTGGGTGAATTCACGTGTCATTGGATACCATTTTGAAACACACCTATTTCGATTTTTCCGATTACAGCGACATCTGTGGCGAAACGAAAAAAAAAGCTTCATACAATACTCGTATGCAATAGAAAATGGGGGTTCTCATTTCAGATTCAAAGTTGTCACGCCGCCCCAACACAGGCGGTAGGGTGGAGTTCGAGACGTACTTTTTTGGATCCGATGTGTTGTTTTCGAGATATTTCATTGTCTTCAGATAAATTGAATACCCTATATACGTTCGCATCTAAGACTACATCAGACCTAACTACGATCATTCCCCGAGCGTGAGCGCTCTCGCTCGCCTAGCCGCGTCTGTAGTCTCCGACATAAGTCTGCTTAGCTTGGATTTATCGCGAATAGCCTAGTGCAAAATCCTAAGCGACTGAAAAAAATCACAGGCGACTCCTGTATATTAGAAGGATAAAAGGATGGACCCGCAAAATTACAGTACAACTTCCTTAACATCTTGCTAAGAATAATGTCCAAAAAGTAAGTTCTGATCGGTCGCGAAATGGAAACCACTGGGAAAATCCGATAAATCTTTGCACGGATGTGTTGGGCAGTGTCTCTAGTATGCCCGTCGATCGTGTCGCGTCGCTCGTTTCAGTTTTGAGTGAACAGTGAGCACGTAAAGACGCGTAGGGAATAGCGTCTCCCGCCAAGTATGAGGGCCTGGTTAGAGATTTCGCCTGTGTCACGCAG
Organism: Schistocerca nitens; assembly: GCF_023898315.1. Lineage (NCBI taxonomy): Eukaryota > Metazoa > Arthropoda > Insecta > Orthoptera > Acrididae > Schistocerca > Schistocerca nitens. The sequence continues at coordinate 286,971,993 of NC_064620.1, forward strand.
CCCACACAACTGTCGAGCACTTCCTTGTTGAGGCCAATTCAGGGGCAATGAAGACGCTCGTGCAGTGTTTCCGATGAGAAGCGTTTGATTACCCACAATACAGTCTGTAATTGGCTCCACCTGTCTCATCTCTGCTCACAAGAACCGCTGGCTATGAAAACAAAATTTTTCCACAGACAACGAGCTGCAGACCAGTGCAGATAACTGGCCGAAAGCACAGGCGCCTGCCTTCTATGACGAGGATATTGGAAAGTTGATACAACACTACGACAAAACTCGAAGTTCGAGTGACGACTATGTAGAGAAGTAGGTGGTAGGTGTACCTAACTTGCAAATAAAACGCTTCTGGTTTTCACGGTGGTTTCCGTTTCGCCACCGATCGAAACTTAGTTTCTGGACAACCCTCGTACAAGATTCTTGAACATATTGTAATGTTGTTACTTTAATTTGCTATGAAAGCGGTACTGATAGACAATAAAAGCAGGTTAAAGCTGTGAGCTGTCTGGGGAAGTTAACCTTGCATTACTGAGCAACTGTTTCACCAGGTATCCAGTCTAGCTTACCAAATTCCCAACCAGACTAACATTAATTATAATCTTTTAATAGTCATACGACAACCGGTGATATGTATATAAAAAAGAGAATTTAAATAAAAAGAAATAAATCAGTTTATATTTGGAAATTTATTTTAACATTGATCATTGAAATTTCAGCATATTAAACTCGATTCATAACTAAGCTGGTGCCGTATTTAGGATTGTGAAAATGTGAGATTGTAATCTTACGGAACAGATCAAATATGGAGCCAAGATTGGGAGACTGCATACAACACTGCATTCATAAAATAACACACGAAGAACGTTGAAACATATGCAAGAGCAAATTAACCACAACCAACCGATTCAATTTTCACCCAAAGAAATTACGTTCGTAGCACAATCCTGTCCGTCATGTAATTACCATACACTGGTATACTAAATTCATACTAACTCTCTGTGAAATCTTCCCGAAAAGAATAGCTGAGGGCTACTTTGATGATTACACCACATGCTTCACGTGGTCAACTTGGTTTACACAAAGAGTGTAACTCCACAATAATTTTGATAATTAAAATAAATTAGATCGAAAAGCAGTTTACAAAAGAAAAACCTCGAACTGGTTACTATCGTCTTACTATTAACCTGATCGGTCAAACAGTTATATAAGCACGTGGTACTGGTCTCGCAAAGTACACCCCACGTGGGTTGAACATAAAGAAAAGTTGCTATATTGAAAAATATTGTCAAGACGAGACGATATAATCACACAAGCATTCGCATTTAAGATTGATGATCTTAGTTAGAGTTACTGATCAACACGTGGTTCCACTTTACTCACAAAGTAGTGACAAAGCAACTACCGGAAGATATTCTGAACTTCACAATCGAATTACACTGCGTTGCAATTTACGATAACATTAGATATTTTAGAGATAAAACTGAAATAAAGGTGGTTAAATTTTCAGTTAGGCTGAACTTAAGAAATCCATTGTCCTGCGTACTTAGCAGACACGCGCTTAGCCGGAGATCTTACCACTTCAGACGCTCGCCGCGGACAGACTGACCTGCGCTCCTACCGAGCGTGCTTCCCAAATACCAACGGAAGTGACCAGAGAGGCAGCTTCCTATACCAACATGACAAGGGACGGACAGGACCATACTAAGCATAGAAACCTCTCTGCTTTTAGAAAGCGTAGCTACCTGTTCGGACGTTGGTCCTACTGTTCTCTAGCAGACAGGCTTGTCTGCTACCCTCAAGCATGCAACTAGAAACACATTTGCTCATTCATCCTCTCACACAGAAGGGAAGGGGGATGACAGTATCTTATCATATACAGTATATAAAAGAAAGCGGATGTAGGTTCCGTATGAGACTGTGTGACATGAATTACATATAAGAATTACATATAAACTGTGCTTTAAAGTGTAGTAGTGTGACAGATCGTTCTTGTTTATGTGTAAAAATAACACGTTCCACTGCTCAGTCTTCTCCCAGACAGTCAGAAACGCCACAGTAAATTTAGAAGAGGAATTTATGCCGTAAATGACAACAGATTTAAGAAATTAACATGAAAGGAATCCAACAAAGACCTTTCAATATTCTCACTTCGAATATAATAAATTTCCGTGAGACGGAAAAGCTTCTGTGCACGAATCAGCACGGTTTTAGGAACCATCGCTCGTGCGACACTTAACTTGCTCTTTTCTCATATGATATCGTGTGAGTGGTGCAACAGGCAGATTCCATATCCCTAGATATCCGGAAAGCATCTGACACGGTAAAATTTTAGGAAGCATTCTTGATTGGAGCGCAGGGATAGATATCAAACGATAAAAATCAATAAAAACGGTCTCGATCACGTTTTCAATTTTTTTTATTTCTTAGCAAGCGATTGCTAACAAAAAAAAAAAAAGACGTAAGATGTACATGGTGTGCGACGAGGCGCGGGTTTCGTAGGGTGGCGTGACAGCTCGCGGGTTGTGCGGCCGGCGGCGGTGTCGGGAGCGAATCTACAAGAACGTTGAGGGTCACGCCTAGCTGTGCAAACTGAGACACTGCCTGGCAGCACAGGAGGTGCGCCCAGGATCGCGCGGTGGACCCAGCGAGAATGAGACGTGTCACAGCAGCAGAAGTGCCTCCTCACACAAGTTTTTAATACAGATACTGATCTGGTATTTCATTTTCTATCATTCGTTCAAAGCTCTCAACTACTTGTACGAGAGGCGAGTAAAAAGTTTACGTTTAAGGGCATTTTTGAAGCCTATACGCTTTGTAGCGTGACTCTGAAGCGGGTATATAAGCACCGACTTGGAGGCAAGGGATTAGGGAGCCATTCGTGTCTTTATGACGTACATGTTGTAAGCAAAATGCAGACATGGCGACGTTATTACCAAACGCATCCTGAAAGGATCAGCGTGCTGTTATTCTTTTGGTGGCTGTCGAAGGACACTAACGATGGGCCTCTCCTACCGACGACCCATGCGTGTGCCAACGTTAACACCACGTCGGTAACTACGACTAGATTGGGCTCTAGACGTTGGCGCAGTGGTAGAGCGTCGCACAGGGAATGAAGAATGTGTATAGGGCAGCATGTCTGTTTTCGTATGAAACTGACAGAGATTGTCTTCACTGACAGAGTGCACAACACCGTTCTTGCCTAAACACTCTGCTGCTGGTGTCACCCGAAACTTCTGTATCTGTGTTCTCACTACTTTCAATTATTGACTCACTGTTCGTCTCCTCATTCAAATCTACTGAATCGCAGTTAAAATTATGGCGCTCTCTTTCCTGTCGTTTTATTATATTGATATAATCCAAAAGAGTTTGACGCAGTTTCTTGAAGTATTTTCTATCAGTCTTTTGCTGGTTCGTGCAGTGGACTTTACCTAATTCTGGAACTATCCATTCGTGACAGTATGCACAATATAAAGTCCTGTCAGGGAGAAGCCACGTGTAACCCCACCCCTCCCTCTTTCCAAATATTTAGTAATATACACTGATCAGCCAGAACATTACGACCACCGACCCACTATCAATATAAACTCGTCCGGGCAGTAGTAGTGTCACCTGGCGTGGAATGACACGGTGCATGTAGTATCAGTGAGCGTGCTGTCCGTGTGGAGAACAGTGAAGGTGCACGATGTATCTGAGCTTGAATGAGGGCAGATTGTGATAGCGCGGAGGTTCCAAACGAGCATTTCGGAAGCTGCACGACCTGTCCGGACGTTCGAGGAGTTCTGTGGTGAGTGTCTTCAACATGCGGGGAAACAAAGGTCAACTCACGTCCAGGTGTCATTGGGGTTGGGAAACCACCTCTCATTGCAGATGTCGGACGTCATAGGCTGGGCAGACAGGTAAAACAGGACAGGCGGCGAACTGTGATGGAACTGACATTAATGCTGGGCAGAGTACAAGTGTGTCTGATCACACAAAGCACGAGACACTACTAATGGTGGACCTCTGCTGCCGACGACCCACGACGATCCATGCATGTGCCAACGTTAACACCACGTCGACAACCACGACAAAAGTGGGCTCTAGACGTTGCCGCAGTGGAGAGCGTCGCACAGTCTGATGAACCCCGATACCTTCTTCATCATGCGGATGGGAGGGAGTGAATCCCTCGTCTTCAGGGGAACGCTCCTTGACACCTGTACTGCCGGACGGAGACATGCTGGCGGCGGCTCCATTATGTTCTCGGGAATATTCAATTAGGCATCCATTGGTTCAGCAGAGCCCGTGCAAGGCACCATGACGGTCGAGGAGTATCATACACTGGTTGCAGACCACGTACACCTCTTCATGACGATCATGTTTCCCGACGGTAGTGATATTTTTCAACAAGATCCTGAGCTGTGCCACAAGGCCAGGAGTGTGATGGAGTTGTTCGAAGATCACAGTGGGAGTTCCAGTTTATGTACTGGCCTCGAACGCGCCAGGTCTGAACCCGAGCGATCTGGGACGTAATTGAAGGTGACCTCAGAGTTCATCGTCTTCCCCCCTCCCCTCCCCGGACCTTAGTGTCATGACGATCTCTCCTTTGGCCGCATTTGGATCTACGGGAGGGGACTGAAAAGTGGTAGGTCACCATGAGGGAAAGATGAAATAACCAATGACGGGATAACATTATACGAATCGGAGCATGGGAAGTCAGCTACACTGAATAAACAACGAATGGATAACGTTCTACAAGTCGGGGCGTGGAATGTCAGAAGTTTGAAAATGCTAGGGAAGCTAGAAAATTTTAAAAGAGAATTTCTAAAGCTCAGTTTAGATACAGTGGGGGTCAGTGAAGTGAAATGGAAAGAAGACAAGGATTTTTGGTCATATGAGTATAAGGTAATATCAACAGTAGCAGAAAATGGTATAACGGGAATACGATCTATTGTGAATTGAAATGTAGGAGAAAGAAGTTACTGAGAACAGTTCAATGGAAGGGTTGTTCTCATCAGAATCGACAGCAAGCCAACACCGACAACAACAGTTCAGATATACATGCCTACGTAGCAAGCCGAAGACGAAGAGATGGAGAAAGAATTGGAATGCGGCTGTAGAGGGGTTGTTTGGGGGAGACGACCAGACAGCGAGGTCATCGGTCTCATCGGATTAGGGAAGGACGGGGAAGGAAGTCGGCCGTGCCCTTTCAAAGGAACCATCCCGGCATTTTCCTGGAGCGACTTAGGGAAATCACGGAAACCCTAAATCAGGATGGTCGGACGCGAGATTGAACCATCGTCCTCCCGAATGCGAATCCAGTGTGCTTGCCACTGCGCCATCTCGCTCGGTCGCGGTTGTAGAGGAGGGATTTGAAGAAAGAGGTACGGGAGAATATGGGCTTTGTAGTAGGAATGAGAGAAGAGAAAGACTAATTGAGTTCTGCAATACATTTTAGCTAGTAACAGCGAATAGTCTGTTCAAGAATCACAAGAGGAGGAGGTATACTTTGAAAAGGTGGGAAGATACGGGAAGATTTCAGTTAGATTACATCATGATCAGGCAGAGATTCCGAAATCAGATTGTGGATTGTAAGGTGTACCCAAGAGCAGACATAGATTCAAATCAAAATGTAGTAGTGATGAAGAATATGCTGAAGTTTAAGAGATTAGTCAGGATAAATCAATACGCAAAGAAGTGGGATGCGGAAGTACTAAGGAATGACGAGATACACCTCAAGTTTTCTCAGGCTATAGATACAACAATAAGAAATAGCTCAGTAGGCAGTGCAGTTAAGCAGGAATACACATCTCTAAAAAGGGCTGGAAAGAAAAACATGGGTACCAAGAAGGTAACTGCTAAGATCCCATGAGTAACAGAAGAAATACTTCAGTTGATTGATAAAGGAAGGAAGTACAAAAATATCAGGGAAATTCAGGAATACAGAAATACAAGTTGCTGAGGAATGAAATAAACAGGAAGTGCAGGGTAGCCTAAGACGAAATAGCTTCATGAAAAATGTGAAGAAATCGAAAAAGAAATGATTGTCGGAAGGACTGACTCAGCCTATAGGAAAGTCAAAAATAACCTTTGATGAAATTAAAAGCTAGGGTGGGAATTCCACAGCTAAATGCAGAGGAGGGAGGGATAGGTGGCAAGAGTACTTTGAAAGCCTCTACGAGGGGGAAGACTTGTCTGATGACGTGGTAAAAGAAAAAACAGGCGTCAATATAGAAGAGATAGGGGATCCAGTATTTGAATCAGAATTTAAAAGAGCTCTGGAAGACTTAAGATCGAATAAAGCAGACGGGATAGATCCATCAGAATTTCTAATATCATTGGGGGAAGTGACAACAAAATGATTATTCATACGTTGGTGTGTAGAATGTATGAATCTGGTGACATACCATCATACTTTTGGAAAAACATCATCCACACACTTCCAAAGATTACAAGCGCTGGCAAGGTGGGGAATTATCACACATCAACCTTAACAGCCCACACATCCAAGTTACTGATAAGAATATTATACAGAAGAATGGAAAAGAAAATTACAGATATATTAGATGACGATCAGTTTGGCTTTAGGAAAGGCAAAGGCATCAGAGAGGCAGTTCAGTCACTGCGATTGATAATAGAAGCAAGACTAAAGATAAATCAAGACACGTTTTTAGGATCTGTCGACCTGGAAAAAGCGTTCGACAATGTAAAATGGTGCAGGCTGTCCGAAATTTTGAGGAAAATAGGGGTAAGCTAAAGAGAAATATGGGTAATACACAATATGCATCAGAGCCAAGAGAGGACAATAAGAGTGGAAGACCAAGAATGAAGCGCTTGAATTAAAAAGTGTGTATGATAGGGATGCAGTCTTTCACCTGTACTGTTCAGTCTATCCACGAAGAAACAAAGATGGAAATAAAAGGAAGGTTCAAGAGTGGAATTAAAACTGAAGGTGAAAGGATATCAATGATACGATTCAATGAGCACAGATTGAGAGTGTGAAGTAACAGGCGAGTTGTGGCGACCTGAAAATGTTCCAAGTTCGGAGTTGGCATGGCCGCATGGGCCGCTCCTCAGGCCGGCCGTGTGGTGCCGCACAAGAGGGGTAGCGCAGCGCGTGGTCCATGTTGACGCTGTGACGAGGACTATACTTTGTGTCGATGAAGGAGATTTGTATGCCATGAGTGCCAAAGATGGCGAACTTTGTGAAACCATGATGGCTGGCGTTTTGCAGCTCATATAGAAATTAATAATAGCCAGAGGAATCATCATACCTTAAAAAGAAACATGGACATTACCATTATTTGCAATATCTTTACTAGTTTAAAGTTTAGTATCTGACTGTATATTATACAAGTGACACCAGCAACGAATTTCCAAAATCTAAACGGTTAGTCCGATTTTATCGATCGACATGTCTTCATATAGCTATTAGTGTAACCTAAACTGGTATGAATTACAGGCATTTAAATTCAGTAGTACATGAGTTATTGGAGGTCAAAGTGTCTGATTGCTATTGATCGCGTCAGGCCATAATTACTCCACATTCACACAAAAAAAAGGTAGCAGCATGCTTATAACTATATTTATTCGTCTATGTCTTTGTTTATATCCGGTATACCGGGTGATCAAAAAGTCAGTATAAATTTGAAAACTTAATAAACCACGGAATAACGTAGATAGAGAGGTAAAAATTGACACACATGCTTGGAATGACATGGGGTTTTATTAGGAAAAAAAAATGTATTGCTAGACGCGTGAAAGATCTCTTGCGCCCGTCGTTTGGTGATGATCGTGTGCTCAGCCGCCACTTTCGTCATGCTTGGCCTCCCAGGTCCCGAGACCTCAGTCCGTGCGATTATTGGCTTTGGGGTTACCTGAAGTCGCAGGTGTATCGTGATCGACCAACGTCTCTAGGGATGCTGAAAGACAACACCCGACGCCAATGCCTCACCATAACTCCGGACATGCTTTACAGTGCTGTTCACAACATTATTCCTAGACTACAGCTATTGTTGAAGAATAATGGTGGACATATTGAGGATTTCCTATAAAGAACATCATCTTCCCTTTGTCTCACTTTGTTACGCTAATTATTGCTATTCTGATCAGATGAAACGCCATCTTCCGGTAATTTTTTGAACTTTTGTATTTTTTTGGTTCTAATAAAACTCCATGTCATTCCAAGCATGTGTGTCAATTTGTACCTCTCTATCTACATTATTCCGTGATTTATTCAATTTTCAAATTTATACTGACTTTTTGATCACCCGGTATACTATTCATGAAGAAACTGGTCAAATATTTACAGTGTTTTGGAAAGCACAGAAACATTAGGCCACTGGCGTACTTTTGCGTGCTATTCCTTTGATATATATTTATTTGATTTGTTTATGTATTTAATAATGTGTGTTAGAGAGTGTTTATGGTTCAGCCGTAGCAATATTTATTGAATTTCAAGTTATTTAAATGTAAATCCAGTGTTTTGTATGTGTTTCAGTATGTTTGTGAGTGTGCGTTGGCTTGGAGACATGGCGGGAGCGCTCGTTACTATGGTAGGCGACTACCGAAGTCAATGGAGGGAGTGTACGGCACAGGACACGGGAGGTGCTGGACGGAAAGTGCTGGACGGGAATCGCGGGAAAGACTTGGAGAGTGGAGCAGTTTGCGCGTGGTCGCGGGGGATAGAAATATTTCGTATTGCCGATTTGTGCACTTTTGAGATTTCCGTGGCTTCTGCAGTGAAGACGTAGTACGCGTTTAGAAGTGAATATCTCGCGAGATATGTTCTTGTTCATTACTAACTACGTGAAGTAGGACTCTATTGTTTCCCTGTTTTTGAACTTATATTTTATTTAATTGCTGGACCATCGAGACCAATAAGTGTTTTACAGTAATAAAGGGCATTCTTAAAGGTACTTCTGCTATCGTGCCCACCATTTAGTCATTAAAATAGTACCTACAGAATTTATTTCATTTATAAATTTCTATATAACATTCAAAATTCGGAATTGCCGAGTGATAAGAACCTTCGACCATTCGATTCATGTGTATATTCATATTGTATAGTGTAGAGAGCAGTATTTGCCTTGTCATGCGACAACTACCTACCCCAGCCCCTAGTCAACGAAACCAGCCAAAACTTCTAATATTTCAACTCTGAGTCTGAGGGTAAGTAGTTGAACGCCCTCAACAGTAAATCGAAGGAAGACGAAAGTAATGAGAAGTAACATATATGAAAATCATGAGAAACTTAACGTCAGGATTGGTGATGAAGAAGTAGATGAAATTACGAAATTCTGCTGCCTGGGCAGGAAAATAACCCAAGACGGACGGAACAAGGAGTACATAAAATGCCGACTAGCTTTGGCAAAAAAGCTATTCCTGGCCAAGAGAAGTGTACTAGTACCAATGAAGGCCTCAATTTGAGGAAGAACTTTCTGAAAACGTACGTTTGGAGCACAGCTTTGTGTGATAGTGAAACATGGACTGTGGAAAAACCAGAACGGAAAGGAATCGAAGCATTCGAGATGTGCTGCCACAGAAGAGTGTTGAATATTAAATGGACTAATAAGGCAAGAAATGAGGAGCTTCTCCATAGGATAGGCGAGGAAAGGAATATATGGAAAACACGAAAAGACGGGGCAGGATGGTAGGACACCCGTTAAGACATCACCGAATAATTTCGAAGGTACTAGAGGGAGCCGTAGAAGGTAAAAACTGTAGAGGAAAGCGGAGATTGGAATACATCCAGCAAACAATTGAGGGAGTAGGTAGAAAGTGAGAAAAAGGCGTGTTGAGTTGCGTCTCCAAGGAAGTCCTGAAACCAATCGCAAATGTGGTCCGGTACTAGATAAGCTCGTATTTTCTTCACTAAATGACAATGTGGAGCAGCGTGAAAGGCTTCCCTGAAGTCAGAGAACACGGGGTCAAGCTGAGAGTCGTTATCGACAGCGCTGTGGATTTCACCGAGGGATAGACCGAGCTGGGTTTTGCAAGATTTCCTTTTGCGGAATGCATGTTGATTTTGATAGAGACGATTTTCATTCTCCAAAAACGACATAATTCCTGAGCATGACACATGTTCCATAGTTCTACCACAGATTGACGTCAACGATATAGGCCTATAATTGTGGGAATCTGTCCTACTATCTTCCATGAATAGACAGTGGCTAGGTACTCTCGTTGCTCAAGCGATCTCCAATAAACTGACGCTAGAAGGGAGCACAATATTTGTAGGATCTTAGAGTGCCTCATCTGATCATGATGTCTTTCCACTAACAAGCGACTGTAGTTGCTTTTCTACCCCATCATTACATTTATCTATTCCGCTCACAGATTTGGAAATGAATAACGCGATAAAATCTCTTAAACTGAGGAAAGCCGGCGGTCTAGTCAGAATATTCCCTGAATTCATCAGACACCTGGGCCCCTCCGTCCGTGCATGGCTTAGACAATTCTACTGTGACATCATGAACACCAGCCGGGTTCCCAGTCAGTTCAAGATAGCCAAAATCCTCGCAATCTTAAAACCAGAAAAGCCACAGGATGACCCAGCTGTCTATCGGCCAATAGCCCTATAGAGCATTTGCTACAAGCTATTAGAATGACTGCTGTATAACAGAATATATGACTCCAGAGATAGACTAATTCCCGCAGACCAGGCAGGATTTAGGAACAAACGGAGGTGCTGTGGACTGGTCCTTGCCCTAACCTCATACACTGAGTCGGGCTTTCCAAGGGTCCAAAAAACCTGTGTGGCTTTTGTGGACCTCTCGGCCGCCTATGATACCATCTGGCTCGACGGACTTATACTCAAGCTGAAAAAAGCGATCCCCTGCCGCAAGACAACTAAGCTTCTGGAAAACACGTTGAAAAATCGCTACTTCAGAGTGAACGTAGGTCAATCTACGAGTAAATCCTACTCAATAGACAATGGGCTCCCACAGGGATCAGTGTTGGCTCCCCTTCTCTTCAACCTATACATGAGTGACATGCCAGCAACTAAATCGCAAAAATTCTGCTATGCAGATGACATTGCAATAGCCACTCAGAGCAAGACATTCGAAGAGGGAAAAGCTACTCTGTCAACGGACCTTCGACTTCTTAACCAGTATTATACGAAATGGAGGCTCTGCCCAAATCGAAATAAAACTGAGGTAAGCGTATTCCACCTGAACAATCATGAGGCAAGACGAGAGTTACAAGTAACATTCTGCAATGAGCGATTGACGCACAACAGTCATCCAAAATATCATGAAATCACTCTTGACCGGTCACTAAACTTTAAAAAACACCTAGAAATAACCAGCCGAAAGATAAAAAAATCGAAATAATATATTAAGAAAGCTGACTGGAACCTCCTGGGGAGCTCAAGCTAACATCCTAAGCACGACAGCACAATCTCTTGTTAACTCGGTGGCAGAATACTGCGCCCCAGTCTGGTACAAGAGCACACACACGAAGAAAATAGATCTCCAGCTTAATACCACCGTGAGGATTGGCTCAGGAACTCTGCAATCAACTCCACTTCCCTGGCTTCATGCCCTTTGCAATATAGCTCCTCCCTCCCTGAGAAGGCAAGAAGCAGCTATCCGAGAATGGAAGAAAATTAATGACCCCTCTGTCTCTGAAGATATACCTATCCGAAAAATATTGGACCATCTACCAACTACCCGCCTAAAATCCAGGAAACCTATATGGGAAGACGAAATCCTCAAAATCCCAGAAAGGTACGACATAGCAAGGGAATGGAGGCAATACTGGTCGCTGAATAATCACCATTCTCTCATCACTGATTTTGATCCTTCGATACCGGTGGAAGGAATGCAAATGCCCAGAAGAACTTGTTGCAGACTTAATCGTGTGAGGACTAACCACGGTAGGCCATTCTCCACAAATGGAAACTCACTGATGACCCACGATGCGAAAGTGGTGCAGAAGAACAAACAATCCCTCACCTGATCTTCGAATGTCCTGCGAGGAGGTTTCAAGGAGAATGGAGGGGTATCATGAATGCTACTCCACCTGCTGTTCAGTGGGTGACCTTCTTAGATGTGGGCTTGTAATAGCTGCAGTGGCTGTCTCCCTAATCTTTCGCATATTGTTGTTTCCAATCAGTCATTTAATAATATATTTGTAATTCGTTTATTGCATTAATTAATAGTATGTGTGCAGTTTCACTCTGTAGATGTCATACGCTAAATTTCACAAAGGTTCTCCTGCATATATTGTGGGACTAGCTTTCCCGGAGGAAAGTGTATTATGGAGACATGGCTTAGCCACAGCTTGGCCGATTGTTTCGAGAGTAAATTTTCACTCTGCAGCGGGGTGGACGTCGATCTGAAAGTTGCTGACAGGATAACGAAGTGTTGCCACTGCCTTTAGCGGGCAGGAGATGAGGTACTGGCGGAAGTACGGCTGTGAAGCAGGCTCGATAGTACAGTCAGTAGAGCACTTGTAAGTAGGATGTTTAGGTTTTTATGTTGGTAACGCCACGTAGCGCTCTGTATGAAAATCAGTGACTGTGCTGTGTGCAGTGTGTGGCTGGTTTGCATTGTTGGAATTTGCTATTGTCGTGTTGGGCAGTTGGCTGTTAACAGCGCGTAGCGTTGCGCAGTTGGAGGTGAGTTGCAAGCAGTGGTGGATGTGGGGAGAGAGATGGCGGAGTTTTGAGAGCGGATGATCTGGACGTGTGTCCATCAGAGACAGTAAATTTGTAAGACTGGATGTCATGAACTGATAATGACTTTTGAACACTATTAAGGTAAATACATTGTTTGTTCTCTATCAAAATTTTTCATTTGCTGACTATGCCTATCAGTAGTTAGTGCCTTCAGTAGTTAGAATCTTTTATTTAGCTGGCAGTATTGGCGCTCGCTGTAATGCAGTAGTTCGAGTGACGAAAATTTTTGTGAGGTAAGTGATTCATGATAGGTATAGGTTATTGTTAGTCAGGGCCATTCTTTTGTAGGGATTATTGAAAGTCAGATTGCGTTGCGCTAAAAATATTATGTGTCAGTTTAGTGATGATCAGAATAAGTAAAGAGAGTAATGTCTGAGTACATTCAGTTTTGCATAGCTGTTTGAAAAGCAAATAACGTAAGAGGATTTCCAGCTCAGTAATTCATAAATTTTTCTAAGGGGACACTTCCCCACGAAAGGTGAACGTTGCAGGTTCGAGTCCCGGTCCTGTAGACAGTTTTAATGTGCCAAGAAACTTCAACTCAGCGTACGCTCAGACACAGAGTGGAAATTAATTCTCGACTCTGTGCGTGATTCGGTACACGGTTTATTGATGGATCAGGGTAAGAAGTCGCTGGCGGCTGCCTCTGCCTGAACCGCCGCCTGTTCTGTGGCTTGGCTCGCAGAAGCCCAGCTGTCGAAGCCTGCTGTCTCCCCAGCCGCCCCCGGCGAGAGTCGAAACATGCGGGCGCCTCGAGAGCGCAAGTTGGCGGTGTCCCGGCGCCGCTCCAGGCGTCATTTCCATGACGAGGACTCCGCCGCCGGCGGTCGTTAGCACTCGCAGAGGCCGCCGCCTGATTAACGCCCTGTTGCCGCCCCCGGCGCCAGTTCGGCGTCCTCCGTGCGCCTGCGGCAGCTGTTTATCGCCTCTCCCTTTCACTGTTGCCGCCGCCTCAGGCGTCGAGGGTAGCCAGCGGCAGGGGGGGCACCCTACCCTGGACCCGACCCGACGTCCTTAACCCCCTGCTCCCGGCTCTCACCTGTCTCACAAAGACTGAGATTTAACACCCCCCTGCATCCCTTGCACTCAGCTCTCTCCTACTCCGTGTCAGCCGAATTTGATAACGAGACTATAACAGTTCGAGAGGCTCTCAGAATGGGAGATCGTTAACTAAAGCACTTCAGAATTTTCGAGCCACTTTCAAATTACTTACACTTCTGTTGCGGCCACTGTGGTGTCACCGCCAGACACCACACTTGCTAGGTGGTAGCCTTTAAATCGGCCGCGGTCCGCTAGTATACGTCGGACCCGCGTGTCGCCACTGTCAGTGATTGCAGACCGAGCGCCGCCACACGGCAGGTCTAGAGAGACGTCCTAGCACTCGCCCCAGTTGTACAGCAGACTTTGCCACAGATGGATCAATGACAAATACGCTCTCATTTGCCGAGACGATAGTTAGCATAGCCTTCAGCTACGTCATTTGCTACGACCTAGCAAGGCGCCATTACCAGTTTATATTGAGATTGTAATTCATGTATCATCAAGAGCGATGTTCTCTAATTATGGATTAAAGTTAAGTATTCCAAGAGCTTCGTACTTTATTTATTAGACTCAACTACTTTAACTGTTCCAGACCTCACGCCAGTCCGCGTGAGCTTAAACGCGTGCATTTCGGCCTCCTCTAGCAACACGGTGTTGGCTCTTCTGCCAACACATCAGCCACATGTAGTAAGCGTTGTTTCACGCAGTGGAGAATGGCAAAACAGAGGCATCCGGCGATCGCGGTATTGCGAAGTAAGTGCGGCACAGATAGCCTTGCTGACGGCAGCAGTCTACCAACCGGCTGACGCAAGGACGCACACAGACCGAGCGCTGAGCGAAGCCTGGAGAGTGCCGAGTAAGGGGAAGTGAGGCCAGCACGCTAAGTTACGCTGCAATATACTGCGAGAGTAATAACAAGAAGCTACCACCGAGGGTAAAAAACGTCCTCCTGCTGAATATAAATAGTGGAGCGCAGGCAGCAACAGACAGAAGCCATTAGGAAGCAGTTCAGATCTGAGGATAGACGTGGTCCGTGTCCGAATGTTCAATCTTCGTAGGTGACGATTCCGGAAGTCTGTTCCAGCTCGCAGGATCATTCTTTCGCCACCAGATGTCAACTTCAGCTCTGGGGCTCGGCCCGAGTTCGGTCGGCACCGTGGCTGACTACCTACAGCGAGAACTTCCAGCAGGACCGGCCGCAGCGCGCTCTTGGTCACAGGCGCCGCCGGGGACTGACGCCCGGACTTCACGGCAACCCGGAGCCACGGCGCGTGGTCCATACATGACGGGACCTCGCGGACATCGCGATTGACGGCTTCCCATCCGCCGGTGTAGCAGGCGTCGGCTGCTGATGTCACAGCAACGCGGCTCCGTGAGGCGACGAGTTCATCTCAACCACAGGGCATCTGGGCTTCAGCGGAGTACTTGTGGCCTGAGGCTCCGAATGCAATCGGCGGCGCGCGCTGAGCGCATTGTCGGAGAGTCTACACAGCAGCAGCCAGGCGGAGGGATCCGCAGGGCTGGGCAGCGACGACGAGGGAGAAATTGTAAAGGAAGTACAATAAATAATTGTAAAACTCCACGCTGTCTCAGTCTTTGGCGCAGCCACTGTCTCTGCTGCTAACAAGTAGCAAACGGCCATAACAAGAGGTGCAGAAGTCGTAACAAGAGGCCATCTTTCATAACACTTCAATACACCGTTCTGGCGATACAAACTGGTCCAGGTCGAGACAACCATGCGACGGTGACCGGCTGCAGTGTAATCCTCTGCTATTTGGTGTCGTTTGGACGCGATATGGAGGGGCTTGGATCAGGGTTCGAATCCAAGAGGGATGAAGGTTACGAGGTCAAAAAACGCCGTCTACTCCAAAGAAAATTTAACTATTATGTATTTCTACATACAGGGTGGTCGGAAATTCCCGTTACAGACTTCTACGACTTGTAGAAGGGAGTGAGTACATCGTATTTTGAATAGGAACCCATGTACGGAAACGTTATCCAACAAGACTACAGAGCGTCAAAGTTATAGGCGCGGGCGACTGTAAATGTACGTATACACGGGGTGATTCCTCGATGATGTTACAGACTTCCTAGGATGATGGAGAACGATAAGTGTATAAATTTGAAGTAAGGATCCCTGTACCGGAAACGAACGAGTCGAAAGTTATAAACGAAAACCGTTCTGACACCTCTGACAGTTGAATAGATGTACCGGTTCTTGTGTTGCGAAGAGTGTAGGGTTGGTAACTTTCAGTGGTGGTAGTGTGGACAAAACCGAGAAAAAATGTCCAATAAACGTGGGCTCTAAATTGCATACCTGAGGAGCTATGACCATTCGTTCATCTTCGCTAACGTGAAACACATCTCACGTAATGTGCAAGTGTTCATAGCTGTTAATGTACGCACGCACCTTGGTAATTAGTGACTATCTTCTTCATCCTACTCCACACATACACACTCATACTACTATTATCTTATCATCACATAACATCATTCAGTGTCAAGAAAAACAAGCACATTTTTACACATATTCTAACCATCAAGGCATACATTCAAATCAATAAATACAACATTTTCATAATCAGTTGTTTGTAAACCCGCTAATTAACATGCACAACGGTAATAAATTACCGTTCAGCTCCCTCATATTGCTCCTGGTGCAACTCCTTCATTTGTTCTCCCTTTATCAAGTTATCATACTGAATTTCCCCTTGCTACACAATGCCTCTTTCTTACACATGTTCTTGCTTTCATTTTCGTCATCACATCATCCACTCGTGGGTCAGAAATAGACATCTTACTGGGTCAATACAGCAACCAGTCTTAAGCCATATACTTATTCTTCTGTTACTTCCAGAACCTGTAAAATATATCACATCTTAAACTGAGATGTACAGCTAACAATATGTCATTAACTGGAAACGACATGGAATCGATTATTACACTGTAGTGCTTACCACATACTTACATGTGACTTACCTCCTCCTTTGCTCTTATCTAAAAACGCCTCTGCCCTCTTTCTTCTGTAAACATCTCCTTCCTTGATATGGGGTCATAACTGTAATCTAATGCAAACAGAAAGAAGAATGTTGGCGACTATATTAACATACAACAAATCAGCTATGCCTCTGCACCCAGTTTCTCTAGATAGGTTTTCACCTAGCATAACGACTGATTTTTCCAACTTTGCGGTCACTACGCCTCCTTCCATAACATGACAGGGCATGAACATTGCCTTAAAATGTAGAAACTACCACCCCCTACGGATTCCTACACAGCAACTCAACTAACTACCAACTTCCTAATCCTCTCAGTCCTGACAGTCACTGGCGTGGGGAACATATACATACCTGTTGTCCCAGAATTATATTGATGTGGACTAATAGACACATACACTACTTAACTACTTATGGTCCAGATGTTCACTGACGTAGTGAAATAATAACTACCTAGGTCCCGATATTCCTCTGACACTGACAACATTTCCTGCATATTTCCACATAACCGTAAACAATGACAACAAGCTCCTTAGATAACCATCCATTAAAAAAATCCAGGAACAGCAAAATGCAGATCGAAAAATCCTTCTGGGACACGTACTTGACACTTTGAGCTCCGAGGTATGAATATTGTTTACACGCATTCTAACGATCCAACAATGTGACGAAACACTGCAGACCTTCATCCTCGTGAAGCCCATTCAACAAAAATTCAAGGCAGCACCGAGACTGACATCACATGCATCAGGGAATTCAACAACACTGTATCCATATAGACATACTCCACTAAACCTCGCCACATTTCCATATGATAGTCCATTAAACACTAATGTACTTAAGCCAATAATTAGTCGAAGTGGACCACAGGCCATGACTTATCCAAATAAACGTGGAATGGACTATAAACGCTATAACACAAACCTTCCTTTACACTAGTAAACATTGCTCAAATCAGTTATATACAACCAAGTGAATAATCAGAAAATCTATTGAAAGAGAAATAATTTATCACTAAAACCTTCTATCCCCGATTCCCCCTCCCCCCCCTCCCACCAAGCCGGCCGGAGTGGCCGTGCAGTTCTAGGCGCTACAGTCTGGAACCGAGCGACCGCTACGGTCGCAGGTTCGAATCCTGCCTCGGGCATGGATGTGTGTGTTGTCCTTAGGTTAGTTAGGTTTAAGTAGTTCTAAGTTCTAGGCGACTGATGACCTCAGAAGTTAAGTCGCATAGTGCTCAGAGCCATTTGAACCATTTGAACCCTCCCACCAATAAAACAAATCAGGGAAAGTAGTTTAAACTAAAAATGTCTCCTGTTAATCTAACAAACAAAATTACCCAGTGAAAGGCTTGACATTTCTACCCTGATCAGTTTCAACACATAGTTTTAGACAACGAAGTAGGATTTGCGCTACAAATTATATATCCTTCCAGAAAACTATTTCACTGTGTTCCAGGTCCCAAAAGCCGCGCAGGGTAGCCGCACGGTCTCAGGGGCCTTGCCACGGCTCGCGTGGCTGCCCCCGTCGGAGGTTCGAATCCTCCCTCGGGCATGGGTGTGTGTGTTGTCCTCAGCGTAAGTTATATAAAGTTACACTAAGTAAGCCTAGGAACCGATGACCTCAGCAGGTTGGTCCCATAGGAACTTACCACAAATTTCCAAAATTTCCTCATCACTTATACAAAAAATCCATACTGAATAAAAGGTTAATAAATAACTTCGGTAGCACTAGAAAATTCTATTTTATTTACGTTCTTGGCACATAAATTCTAGTAGCGCCTGCTGGCCCACTTGGACACTTTTTCCTGCTATTATCACTTTCACTTTTGTCCTTAGGAATCTCAGCATTGGCCATTAGTCGTTCTGGCTAACACTGTCCAAGATCGCCTCTACATTGGTCATCCGTAATGAAACAATATTCCTGGTGCCCTCACTATCCTTTTCCTCCAACAATGCCTCTTATATATCATCAAAACCTAATAAATTTATATGAAGATGGTATCTGTTCTTTCGGTGACCTTGCAGCTCTCGAAGGATGAAATTACAATGAAATCTAGACCATTAGCTGCTTACAGGCGTTGATAAATATCAACGAGGAGAGTTGAAAATGTGTGTCTCGACCAGAACTCGAACCCGGGATCTAACGTTTGTTTGAAGGCAATCAACAAGTTTGTCTGGTTCCATTAAATCTATGTTGTCCTCCTGTCCTTGCAGTGGTGAGTTACTAGAATTCTGATTCCTCCTCAGGTCAGATGATCGAATCTCCACAGCTGGTGGTCTGGATTCTTTGGGACCACAAGCTCCTGGCTCAAACCTGTACTCGTTGATGCCAAGATGTTAATTCCATCTATGCTCGTTCTGTTGATACAGCTGATAGTGTCCTCGGCTACTGCGCCTTATAAAACAGCAGAGGTACTGTCGAATTCCATTCTGCCTCCCTCGTTTGACTTCCCACGTAGTTGTCACCGTGTATATATTGTAATTCTTACCACAATGAATGCCTTGACAGCCTCTTTGCACCTCTCTAGAAGTCTTGGTTGGTAGTTTGCAGGCAACTTAGAGTAGCAAAGCCAGTTTAATGTCGCCAAGGTAATAGGGGTGTCCAGAACATTATTTTTCTCAACATAACTTGAAAATATTTTGTTGGGTTACTGCGCCACCAAATAATAGTGCATTCTTTTAATTTGATTTGTGCATCCTATAATCAGTAATTGGCCAGGAAGGCATCGAGAAACTCGTTGTAGGTGGTGCTATGAGAAGTTATCGCATGCATTACTGTTTTGGATTCGCCCTCGAGCTATCCACATGTGACTCCTAAAAGATGGCGTTGTGGCACCGTAGGTGCCAAAGAAAATCAAATTGATTCACTCATGCTTTAGGATGGAGTGCACTACCATTTTAGTTAAATGACTGGAAGTTTCTGACTGAGAGGAGATGTTTGTAATCAAAGTGTTCAGCCTCTGGTGATTTGGTTCTACTACTAATTACTGGATGAAGATCTGTGATAATTCCACAAGATGTGGGAGAGTGCTTCCATACGTGATTGCGCAAAGGGCTGGTTTGCCCCGCTCTAACAGATAGTTATCTGGAATGTGTGCAATGCACTGTAGTGCACTCCTACCTTCCTTCAGGCCACCTATGTAACTTGTGCCTTAAAAGTTCCATAATCTCTGGTCATTATGGCATCCTGCTGATGAAAGATTTTGTTAATATTTTCCTGCTGCTCTCTGAATGCAAGTAATTCCTGTTCCTCAACCGTTTCGGTTACTGGTACAGGGCAGGTACCATCCGATCCCTCATGGGTGTTCCTTACAGCTTCAGGCGAGACTACTTGATTTCTAATCTACAGTTGCTTCATGGCTTCACATAACCTTTTCTGGATATTGTCCGGAATTTTACTAATTATCTTCTTGAACCCATCGGCTCTTTTCTCTGCACTTCCGAAGCTAATCATTTGCTTGTCCTGTCGATTTTCCAACTCGCTAATCTGCTGATCAACGATTGTCTACTGCTCTAATTGCACTTCAATTTCCGCTAATCGCACCGGTTGTCTGCCCAACAATTCTTTCGTTTCCTTGCTCTGATTCTCAAAACTCTTTCTGGTTTCTTTATTTGCTTCAACTTCTCGTAACTATTTTGCAATTCCTGTTTTTGGTTTTCATATCTTTCTTTCGATTCGTGACACATCTCATCCTGATACAGAGAAGGACATCGAGATCATTGCCCATTTCGAGCAGAGGTACTCAGTTATTCATTACCAAATGAAACAAAATCTGTCCTTGCGTCCTCTTCCATATTCAATGCTCCCCAAATAACAGTCTCTTCCATGTCTTGTGCGCTCATTGTCCCACGTTAAATACCCCACCATTATCATTCATTTGATTAAGCCTCGCAAAGACTAGATTTGGCACATCATCATCTCCTACTTACAGGTGCCTCATGAATCTAACTACTTCCAGCTCTCTTCGAGCCCTGTTCTGGCTCATCATCTTCACTTCGTGTAACTCCTGCAGCAAAAAAAATTATTCTCAATATTCTAAGCCCAAGTTCATGTCAGTACCGACACCTAGTACCACCACTTTCAGCAAAAATTTCTACAAAGCTCTGAATTTGACGATACAGCATTGGAAGTAATGTCGGGGTGGGCTAGGAATCAGAAGCAGACAATACAGAAGATGAAAGAAAACATGTATTATTGATTGTGCCTGCATCGTAAGTGTAGTGCACTCTGCTTCATTATTATATTTTAAATATGAATTCAAATAAGAAGCCGCATTCTAATTGAATCATTGTTGATGTGATAATACAGGAGGTGGCCTGCAGCAAAATATTCTTTACTGATAAAAATTTTTCACGAAAATGAATTGTGACTGCTTAGTACATGATATATATATATATATATATATATATATATATATATATATATATATATATATATATATATATATGCAAGATACCGACCGAGCTGCGAATCACAGCATGATCAAAAGTATTGCGTCACCTTCACCTCCAAGAGATATACCCAACAACTTATTGAAAATTTTATGCAATAGAAACGCTTATTATTTTAATAAAAATTAATTATTTAAATGGTATCGAAGTAGGTCCAAGTAACTAGGTAACGGTATCGTTACCTCTACATTTACAATACCTGACACGAGATGGATTTTTTTTTTGAGTCGTCTTCTAACTGCTTTGACGCGACCCACCACGAATTCCTCTCCTGTGCTAACCTCTTCACCTCACAGTAACACTTGCAACCTGCGTCCTCAGTTATTCGGTGGATGTATTCCAATCTCTGTCTTTCTCTACAGTTTTTACGGTTTACAACACCCTCTAGCATCATGGAAGTTGTTTCCTGATGTCATAACAGCTGTCGTGTCATCGTGACCCTTTTTCTTTTTAGTGTTTTCCGTGTATTCTTTTCCTCTCCGATTCTGTGCAGAACCCCCTCAGTCTTCACCTTATCAGTCCACCTAATTTTCAACATTTTTCTGTAGTACCAAATCTGAAATACTTTGATTCTCTTCTGTTCCGGTTTACCCACAGTCCATGTTTCACTGATATACAATGCTGTGCTCCAAACGTACATTCTCAGAAATTTCTTCCTCAAATTAAGGCCTACATTTGATACTAGTAGATTACTCTTGGCCAGGAATGCATCATTTTTGTAAGTGCTAGTCTTCTTTTTACGCCCTCCTTGCTCCATCCGTGATGGGATATTTTTCTGCCTAGGTATAAGAATTTTTTAACGTCATCTACTTCGTGAGCATCAATCCTGAGGTTAGGTTTCTCGCTGTTCTCAAGGCCTACATTTGATACTAGTAGATTACTCTTGGCCAGGAATGCATCATTTTTGTAAGTGCTAGTCTTCTTTTTACGCCCTCCTTGCTCCATCCGTGATGGGATATTTTTCTGCCTAGGTATAAGAATTTTTTAACGTCATCTACTTCGTGAGCATCAATCCTGGGGTTAGGTTTCTCGCTGTTCTCATTTCTGCTACTTCTCATTACTTTCGTCTTTCTTCGACTACTCTCAATCCATATTCTGTACTTAGTAGACTGTTCATTCTATTCGACAGATCCAGTAATTCTTCTTCACTTTACTCAGGATGTAAATGTCTTCAGCGAGTCGTATCATTGATATACTTTCATCATAAATCTTAATTCCACACTTGAACCTTTCTTTTATTTCCATATTTTCTTATTCGATGTAGAGATTGAACAGTAGGGGTGAGAGACGAAATCCCTGTCTTACACCCTTTTTAAACCGATCACTTCGTTCTTGGAATTCCGTTCTTATTATTCCCTCCCGTAAAGGTAACCCCTATTTTCATCAGAATTTCGAATATCTTGCACCATTTGACGTTGTCGAACTCTTTTTCCAGGTCAACAAATTCTATAAACTTGTCTTAATTTTTTTTCAGTGTTGCTTGCATTATCAACCGCATCTCCAAAACTGCCTCTCTTCTGTTTTTACCTCTCCTAAAGCCAAACTGATCGTCATCTAGCATGTTCTCAATTTTATTTTCATTTTTCTGTATATTATTTTTCTCAGCAGCTTGGGTGCATGAGCTATTAAACTGATTGTGCGATAATTCTCGCACTTGTCAGCTCTTGTAGTCTTCGGAATTATGTGGATGATATTTTTGCGAAAGTCAGATGGTATATCGCGAAACTCGTACAGTCTACACACCAACGTGAATAGTCTTTCCGTTACCCCTTTCTCCAATGATTTTAGGAATTGGTGATAGAATGTTATCTATCCTTTCTGGCTCATTCGATCTTAAGTCTTCCAAAGCTCGATTCTAATACTGGATTCCCTATCTCTTCTACATCGACTCGTGTTTCTTCTTCTATCATATCGGACAAATCTTCCCCCTTATAGAGGCCTTCGATGTACTCTTTCCAGCCATCCGCTCTCCTCTCTGAATCTAACAGTGAAATTCCCATTGCACTCTTAATGTTACCACCCTTGCTTTTAATTTTTACTTCTCTGTATGCTGAGTGAAGTCCTTCCGACAATCATGCCTTTTTCGATTTCTTCACATTTCTCACGCAGCTACTCGTATTTTGCCTTAGCTTCCCGGAGCTTCCTATTTATTTCATTCCTCAGCGATCTGTATTTCTGTATTCCTGAATTTCCCTGAACATTTCTGTACTTCTTTCTGTAATCGATCAAATGAAATATTTTTTTTGTTACCGATTCTTTCTTTCGAGTAACCTTCTTTGTACCTATGGTTTTCTTTCCAATTTCTGATTGATGTCCATTCCTCTTCAACAGAACTGCTTACTGAGCTGTTCCTTATCACTGTATCTATAGCTTTAGAAAGCTTCAGTATCTCTTTTCTTTGCGAAATGATTCTTCATCTCTTAAGCTTCAGTTTTACAACATTTATTTCCTCTGTATGTATTCACATGAGATCAGCAAGGTATAGTAATTTGATAACGCGGATTCTGATGGAGTAATAAAATCATGCCACACACGAACATTGGTGCAACTGCTTACTACAAGATAAGAGTCGAGGGGCAAGACTATACCGCTAATTGGTGAGCAAATGGATAACACCATACTAGATTTGGGTGACAATCACAAAATTTATCATAAGTACCTAGTTACGTGGGAGCTTACACAAATCTAACAACAATTTATAAATAGTCCCAGACACCATTCTTTGCCCAATAATTCACCGGTGAGCCATGCGAGCATTTACATGTATGGAATGGCGATTATTGACTGAATACAATCCATGGTCCAACTATGCCTAAACTTCATCAGAATATCAAAATTCCATGGTGCAGATACATCTTACCAATTGTATCCCATAAACTGCAGCTGCAAGCTGTGCATTGCTGTAACCAAATGAACTCCAAACATTAATAGCAGGATGGCCAGGTGTCCATTGTTTCCGATGTTCTTCCACCTCTGCAGCTCATCATGTGAATCCCAAGTCTAGCGTGGGTGCGAACATTGCTTGATGAAAGCACTGCCGTAAACCAATTTCATTCCAAGACAGCCTACTACATAATCGACCCCGAGACTACTCCACTTCTTCAATCCCACCTTACCAATAGGTGGGCTAGCTCAACACTCCAAGGACGTTCCCATTAAAAAAACAGCTTTTGTGTTTTCTACGTTTGGAGGGCATCTTCTGAAGCCCTTTTTATGGCCCAGCCAAAATGCAAGCATTGTCGACCTCTACGTTTCCTGAGTGAGTCCTGTATCTATGTGCACTGCTCCCTCGTTACAACTGTGGTGCGCCACTGACAGCGTTATCCAACACTGCTAGGCTGGCAAACCATTGCTGTCGTTACTTGAGTGGACAATGTGGAGTGTGTGATAACCAAGGATACTACAGGACGACGTGTTTTCTATGTAAAGTAGGTGTAAACACTGCAAGTATTCACATGTGTTTGGTGGATAGTTGGCAGTACATGGAGAGTGTCCACCGTCAAGAAAAGTACTCTTCCAAAACAACAACGCTCATTCCCCAGAAAACCATCTCTGTCATCGCGGTTATGGGGCTCCAGCTACTACCACACCCACCGTATTCTCCGGCCTTGGCCCCTTTAACTTCTTTAGGCTCTTTGCTGTCTGTCGCACCCACCGCAGGATGCCCTTGCGGTTCCAGGAAATGTGTGGGATGATGTCCACGAAGAGGTCTTTGCATAGTCCCGAACAAATGGTAATCAGAAGGGACTAAGTGATTGCCGTGCCATCTATAGTTAGACCAATGTACTACATATATGCAACTGAAATGAAAAGTCAAACGACGCACGACGACCGATGGGAAAAAGTAAAGTCAATCTAGAACACCTCTCTTATGCAGCAGGAAGCAATAATTTGGTTCTTATAGGAACGTACGATCTCGGAATTTTGAAAATAAACCACATCATGATGCGCAACGTCTTTCTCGCAGCGTCTGCCACTGGAGATGAATGAGCATGTCCATGACGCTTTCATGCTTACTAAACGAACCTGTGGTGAAGCGCACCACATATGTTTGGATCCTCTATAATTCATCTATTAATCATATCTTATTTCAGGGCTGTTGATCATTTTATGAACCACTTCTTTGGTGGATTGTTAGTGAGAATCGTCCACTGTTCCATAAAAAAGTACTTCCTTCTAATTGACATTTGAATCCGTCATTTCTTTGTTCTTTGTTGTGACTCTGATGTTACAGCGATCATAACAGCTACAGTTTCAAGTGAACTTATCTCCACATTTGACCTTTCCTAACGATATGACCTAGCGAGTTGGTGCGGTGGTTGGCACACAGGACTCTCATTCCGGAGGACGACGGTTCAAACCCCCGTCCCGCCATCCAGATTTAATTTTTCCCTGATTTCCTTAAATCGCTCCAGGTAAATACAGGGATGGTACCTTCGTAAAGGGCAACGCCAATTTCCTTCCCCAGACTTACATAATCCGAGCTTTTGTTCCTCTCCAATCACCGCGCTGTCGACGGAACGTTCTTCTACTGAAATGACTCTTGTTTAATTTTCCGGGCATGTTTTCCCTTTGCCTATGATGGCGGATATTTTAGTCTGCTTCTCGCCCTTTATTTCCACTCTCACTTCTTCTTGCAGAACCTTTTGTGGTGCTATTAAGTCATATGTAACAATGAAGGGAGCTAAGAGTTTAACATCCCATAGACATCGAGGTCATTAGAGCCGTAACAGAAGCTCGGGCTGTTTTGTTAAGGGTAGGAAAGGAAAACGGTCGTGTACTTCCAAAAGAATTCCCCGCCATCTGCCAAGAGTGATTTAGGGAAATCATAGAAAATCTAAATTTGGATCGAAGGACGCGGATTTGAAACCTCCCTATTGAGATATAGGTCCCACCTTTTTGATACTATTGGGTGCAAGCGATAACTGTTTTCGAAGTACGATATTGGTGTTGGGGAAGGCGAGACGAAAAATTTGATACATGACACATGTGGTCTACCAATCCGGAAAACTACCTCAAATTGCTCAACAGTAGCCACTTAAGCTATTGCACACGCACACCAAGCTAGATTTTCAATATCTTCTCTCTCTCTTACTCCGCCGACTTAGTTGGCTCTTTCGTTAATATTATTGATGTAACTATCCATTATGGTCATGAAATAAAAAAGACTTTTGTAAACTTTATGTGAAAACTGATTACGTGTACAATTCTATCTCAACTTAATCCTTACAAGCACTTTTCTTTCGTATCTTGAAGGTCATAGAAACAAAACGATTTAATTGTTTGTTTTTGCTGTCAAAATCCACAGCATTTTGAAGTAAATTTTCACAAACCTAAATTTTACACTTAATAAGTACAAGAACAAGGGGTTTTTAATATTCAAGGACGATTTTAACCAAAATTTCGCGCGGCCGCGTGCGCTGTGGCTTAGGTGTCTTTTGTAGGCCGCTTTGGGCTTCAAAGACGACACGTGTCCTGCACCGATTTGTTCTACTCGACATCACTTACAACACAGGTACATTGTGAGCGTTTATCGTTTACATGGTGTGTAGTGAGACTCCTTTAGTGTAGATTTAAACCAGTTAACTAGTGTTGTCTATTCTGATGATCATTTCTGAGCTCTTGCTGCAATTCTTTATACTCGGAAAACTCTTGTTTTAATTCCTGGAAACAGACTTCGTATTCTATTATTACTGTTTTGTAATCGCTCCTCAAGCTTCCTTCTCGCGCACTTTCCTTCTAAAGTTCCTTTGATTTTGTTATACGACATGTGTTCTACCAACAGCGACGGTATCACTTCCAGATCTTGATGATCTACAGTTCATTAATTATTTCTTCCAATCCGAAACGAGGCAGGAACCAGTTTATATTGGAACTCCACAAAATCTCCACAGTTATGTATGTTATTAATACATTATTATTATCTGTGTCTTACACTTGACTTAATGAAACACTGTGATCACAGCAATCGTACTGCAAAAGCCCGTCTAAAAACTAAATGAAATCGAAAAATGAATGCATCAGTATGATCAAAAAAGTTAAAGAAACATCAGAGAACCTCGCTGAAACATCCTTTAACTAATACATTTGATGGGATTTAATAACAAAGTAAGTTTGTCTGCAGAGCACACAGCAGAATCACGCTGGCAGTACCACCGCCAGAGTAGCAGAGGGTATGACAAGACTGTCTTACGTCCAAGAAGAACTCCGCATCGTCCTGCCTAACAGCGGACTAATTAGCACGCTATGTCCTCCTGACATTGCTTTATTGTGTTAATTTCATACTTATATCAAAAGCTGACTTATATCAAACGTTAACAACATGTGCCGAACAAACTGTCTCCTCGTGTGTTACGTAGCAGGAGATTATTTATATCAAAATTAATAACTATATACAAAATATTAAAATGCTGCGTTTCCATTCATCCAGAGACCTCACACGCGCGTGTTGGAGAGCCAATTTTGTTCTCACTCCACTGGAAATTTCGAAGACTTTGTGGGGATGGTGGGTGTTCCCAATGTGTAAAAGAGCAGCCTAGCCGTCTCCTAGTGAACACAGGTAAAGAGCCAGCCGATACTGCTGCCTGTTCTTCGTGGTGAACGAAATTCAACTAAAACATCGCCTTCCTCAAAATATTATACTGCATTGCCAACGTCATGATTGTCAGGCCTAAGGAATTAACTGGTCGGAACCACCGGTTTCTGAGGTGTAACACACCAACAAATTACGGACACGTTTCTCGACTAGGTGCATGTTATGTTCCTGTGAACAGCGCTAGGGCAATTGCACAGCAATACAAAGAAACCCACACCTTTCTTACTGGTCTGACCCGTTGAGAGCTTCGACTTAAATACCAAAAGACGTATTTGGAATAGAGTTTCCGTTGTCCGTCAGACCTATGCTCTCATAATTTTAAAACGGACTACTCACAATAAAAAAATGGAATTAAAACAAATCTCTTCTGCAGTGAAACAGAAATCAGAGGAAAGGCTTTGTCAAAGACTAAACGCCATGTCAGTAGCAAACTGAAGTCTCGAACAGTGGAAGTTTCCTGGCTGGTGCAGATAATTGGCTAACGTTCTACTTTTTGTAAGATACTGAAGCTGTTCTGAGTCAGAAAACTGAGTTAATATGTGTAAAATGAGTGGTCTATTCAGCTTCAGTGATTTGCCTAGCTGCAGAACTAAACGGATTCATCAGTCAGTCGTAATGGATCACAGTCGTACTTCAAAAAGCTTGCAGTCCTGTCAGCCTACTGGGTGGTGACGACTGGAAAGAGAGCAGAAAAATTTAGAAGGATAAGCATCACAGTGAGAAGTGGAAGTCGTAGTAATGTACGTGAGAAACGATCAAAAATATTGATTTAACAATAAAACTTAATACAGATAGTTTTTGCTAAAACTGGCAGTTTTTGGACCAGTGAGCAGCCACTGACTATACTGCTGTAGACTAGAAGGAGGTGACTCGAATCTCGTGAAACAAGAAGAATCATACGAGCGTTTCCACATATAGCATTGTGTCCATCCCTCTCCCCTCCTCCCCCCACCCCTTGCAATCCCTCGTCTCACATTTCCAAAAGAATATCAATTTTGAACCTTTCCATCTGGTGTCCAAAACATTCACTATATACGATGACAAAACTCGCGCAGCTGCATGTCTAGTAACAATAGCGTACTACCAGGGACGAAGCAAGTTATTTTTCTTTAATCTTACTCCTGATATATTGATTTTTTTCTACATCAGTTCGTATCTACAGACGCTACCAAGTGGACGAACGGCTTTTGGTAGTGTTATAGTAGTGATGTTATCTTTGGCATGGGAGAGAGCGCAGGTAGACGCGGCGAACGCCGATGCGGTCTGTTATTCTCCAGTGTGTTTACTTTTAATAAAGAAGCTACAGACCCGTATTATTCTGGATCTCAGCATCCAGTGTTAAGCTGCTGACTTGAATGAGAACGTTAAATGTTGTGTGATGGCGGTACAAAGCTGTCAGTTTCAACACGCTTTCATTCGCATTGCATACAAGCACCCACGGAACGTATACTTTGCGTTTGTACATCTCTTTCAGTAGCTAATACATGTGGACCAAATTCTGGTGAATACGATCTGCGAGAAAGACACTCAAATCGAAAATCATCGGTGACGTTAAGCATTATGCGTATAGTCAGATATTTCAAACCCACATGCGTACATAGCAGTTTCGCTTTGATCCGATAGCAGCCCAAAGACATTTTTTCTAGGGATTTCGAATCTGATAGGCTCGTATAGTGCTCCTTCTAGATTAGCAGGATAAGGAGATCACTACATAGAGAACTCTAATCGTCATCACTGTGATCATCATCATGTCATATCTCACATGCCGATGGAACATTCGTCAACTGAACCAGAAAGAAAACTTAAAGAAAAATAACTTTACCGTCACAACCGAATAAAAAGTAATCGGAGTGATCAGTTGGAAAACAAAAATATAAAGTGAGCCATTAGATCAAATTGCCCCTAATAACTGATGAACTGTTCATATTAACTATTCATATTAATTAGTTGTGATTTACCTCTTCTAAGCAGAGAAGGGAAAGCAGAGAGGTAGAAGGAGTACATAGAGGGTCTATACAAGGGCAACGTACTTGAGGGCAACATTATGGAAATGGAAAAGGGCGTAGATGAAGATGACACGGGAGATACGATACTGCGTTAATAATTTGTTAGAGCACTGAAAGACTTAATTCGAAACAAGGCCTTGGGAGTAGACAACATTCCATTAGAACTACTGATAACCTTCCGAGAGCTAGCCATGACAAAACTCTTCCAGCTGCTGAGCAAGATGTATGAGACAGGCGAAATACCCTCAGACTTCAAGAAGAATGTAATAATTCCAGTCCCAAAGAAAGCAAGCATTGACAGGTGTGAAAATTACCGAACTATCAGTTTAATAAGTCACAGCTGCAAAATACTAATGCTAATTCTATACAGTGGAATGGAAAAACTGATAGAAGCCGACCTTTGGGAAGATCACCTTGGATTCCGCAGAAATGTTGGAACACGTGAGGCAATACTGATCCTACTACTTATCTTAGAAGATAGAGTAAGGAAAGGCAAACTTACGTTTCTAGCCTTGTAGACTTAGGAAAAGCTTTTGACAATGCTGACTCGAATATTCTTTCAAATCCTGAAGGTGGTAGGGATCAAACACAGGCAGCGGAATGCTACTTACAACTTGTACATATATCAGACGGCAGTTATAAGAGTCGAGGGGCATGAAAGAGAAGCAGTGGTTGGAAAGGGAGTGAGAAATGGTTGTAGCATATCACCGATGTTATTCAATCTGTATATTGAGTAAGTAGTGAAGGAAACAAAAGAAAAAATTGAAGTTGGAAATAAAATCCATGGAGAAGAAATAAAAACTTTGAGGTATGCCGATGACATTGTAATTCTGGCAGAGACAGCAAAGGATCTGGAAAAGCAGTTAAACGGAATGGACAGTGTCTTGAAAGGAGGATATAAGATGAACATCACGGAAGCAAAACGAGGATGATGGAATGTAGTCGTATTAGATCATGTGATGCTGAGGGAATTAGATTAGGAAATGAGACACTTAAAGTAGTAGATGAAGTTTGCTATTTGGGGAGAAAACCAACTGATGATGGTCGAAGTTGAGAGGATATAAAATGTAGACTGGCAATGGTAAGGAAAGACGATAAAGCTGTTAGCATCGAGTATAGATTTAAGTGTCAGGAAGTCTTTTCTGGAAGTATTTGTATGGAGTGTAGCCATGTACGGAAGTTAAACATGGACGAAAAAAAGTATAGACAAGAAGAGAATAGAAGTTTTCGAAATATGGTGTGCTGCAGAACGATGCAGAAAATTAGATGGATAGATCACGTAACTAATAAGGATGTACTGAATAGGACTGGGGAGAAAAGGAATTTGTGCACAACTTGACTGGAAGAAGGGATGGCTTGGTAGGACACATTCTGAGGCATCAAGGGATCACCAATTTAATATTGAAGTGAAGTGTGAAGGGTAAAAATTGTAGAGGGAGACCATTGGATGAATACACTAAGCAGATTCAGAAGGATGTAGGTTGAAATAGTTACTCGCAGATGAAGCAGCTTGCACAGGATAGAGTAGCATGGAGAGCTGCATCAAACCAGTCTCTTGACTGAAGATTGAAGAACACAACGACAACAACAACAACAATGACCTTACAGTTGGTATTAAGCACATTTCATGCCAATAATTTTATTGCTTTATTATCTTAAAAAGATCATCGGATATAAAGCCACTAAATGTGGTACATTGCTATCTGGGTGACACTGTACCAAACGTAGTGACTTTATATTTCATGTATCCGATGATCTGAAGATGGCAATGTAACTTTGCCGAAACTAGTAGTCAGGATATGTATCAACTGCGACCTGGGCAGTAAAACTTCTGTTTTGTAAGCTTTTTTACATTGATGTAGAGAGCATTCTCCTTTTTACTATGTCATTTAATTACATTATATACAGCCTGTTTAATATTTTTCGACCGAAATCTCAATAAAAGCCAGGTGTAAGACCCCGCAGAGAGCTCACTTTGACGAATATGTGTTTTAATTCTCATGAAATGGTGGTAATTACTCAAATTTTAAAGCATGGAAAAAACCTCTTCGATATTCTTTTATAGTGAGCAAACAGGAAAAAATCATCTTTTAAAATTGTGAGATGTAATATTAGTCTGGTTATGAAGTCCACAAGCTCTTTCCCCTTTCTTCTATCGAAATTGAAACATTCTTTTGGCTATGCTTACATGTAAAATAGAAAAAAAGAAACTAGTAGCACATCGAGAAACATACGTCTGCCATATTGGCAGCTGCTTAAATGACACGTAGACTTAGATTAGCCCTTTCCTTGACGTGTCCCTCAAATAGACGAAAACTGATGATTATTCTCACGTTTTGTGCCCAGGACGATAACACATACCAAATTTTGGGTTCTCAGTATTATTGTTGGGTGCACGCATACATACATTGCATGCTATAAAAACTATTTTAGAAGCCATTTCACATTCAACGAAACTAAAAGCAACTTGAGAGGTCAATTAGCCGTCTTCAGTTAAAATACGCAAAAAAAGCTTTCCAGTCATTTTCCATCTCTTCTTTTACCTAGGCTAAAGGTGGCTTGCTGAGTTAACACGGTGTGAAACAATAGATGCAACACAGTGTTCCAAGTGTTCAACAAAAACACTGCAGTTAACGATACGTTGCAGTATTTTTTTATTTTATGAACTTTAACAAGAGTTAGTTTCTGCCCATTAAGGACTGAAGAATCGCGGTCCAAATGTAAGCGTGTAACAGGCTTACTGCATCTACTTTGACTTATTTAGGCATTACCTTTACCTGGCAATATTAAGTTCACTAGAGCTCCCGCGAAGTCTGCTCAAACGAAATGTAACACCGGATATGGATAACACAAATGAAAAAAGTGACTTTGAAACTATGTTACTGTCCGGACTGAAATGCCGTGTTCGATATGCAAAACTACTACCGTTTCGTTCCAGTTTGCGGGAGACTTCTTCAGACGTATCTGTGATGCTCTTTCCCGCATATGGGGACAAAACGGTAGTTTCGATGCAGCGCCCACGGCCTGTCACGAGTAAATATTTAATTACCTTAAATGAATATTATGTTTTCTGCACCCGTGTTATATTTACAAACCACCTATGCAATTAGGGAAACAAGTGTGGTGGTTTGCCGATGGCAGGTATACAACATACTCTATGTAACCGGTTACAAAGGCGTCCTGCATTCATGGAGTGCCACGCGTACACGATTATCCAACGAATTACTAATCCGCATGTCAGTTTACTTGGGCGAAGTGGAACATCGTAAATAGCCAAGTGTAATTTATTATAATACAAATAATGGTTCTACCCCACACTGATGCGATTGAAAAATTTAACAGCCTTAGCTATAAGATTCATTCGATGTTATAATACAGTCAGTTGCCGGGGTTACACAACAGTATGGAAATTCGTGAATGCTTGGAAACAAATGTACATACATGCTAGCCAAGCCTGCATGTTGTGCTCTTACATTCGACTACGAACAATTGTACAAAAAAATTGTTCAAATGGCTCTGAGCACTATGGGACTTAACATCTGAGGTCATCAGTCCCCTAGAACTTAGAACTACTTAAACCTAACTAACCTAAGGACATCGCACACATCCATGCCCGAGGCAGGATTCGAACCTGCGACCGTAGCGGTCACGCGGTTCCAGACTGAAGCGCCTAGAACCGCATGGCCACACTGGCCGGAGAACAATTGTGCAAAGTCCTCAATGTGTTACAAGTGTCAATCATAGTCGCCGGCCGGTGTCGCCGTGCGGTTCTAGGCGCTTCAGTCTGGAACCGCGCGACTGCTACGGTCGCAGGTTCGAATCCTGCCTCGGGCATGGATGTGTGTGATGTCCTTAGGTTAGTTAGGTTTAAGTAGTTCTAAGTTCTAGGGGACTGATGACCACAGCTGTTAAGTCCCATAGTGCTCAGAGCCATTTGAACCATTTGAATCAATCGTAGTCAGAGTGCATTAAGTCGGAACTAAGTGAATTCGGAAGTGGCAAATTGTTGGTGTTCGTGTGGTGTGTGCGTCCGTAATAGATACCCAGAGTGTTTGATGTTTCAAGAGGCATCGTATCGAAGATTATACTGCTTACTAGGAAAGCGGAAAAACAAGATCGAAGTCACAATTCTGACGAGAGTCTCTGTCGAATGATCACGACGAACGGACATTGAAACGGATTGTGACGAAAAATAAACGGACGACAGCTGCAAAAGTCACTACATAACTGAGTGCCGCACTTGCGAACACTACCATCACAAATAGATACCCAGAGTGTTTGATGTTTCAAGAGGCATCGTATCGAAGATTATACTGCTTACTAGGAAAGCGGAAAAACAAGATCGAAGTCACAATTCTGACGAGAGTCTCTGTCGAATGATCACGACGAACGGACATTGAAACGGATTGTGACGAAAAATAAACGGACGACAGCTGCAAAAGTCACTACATAACTGAGTGCCGCACTTGCGAACACTACCATCACAAAAACAACACGAAGGGAGCTGCATCAGAAAGGAATCGGAGGGCGAGCTGGAATTCCATCAGTAATGCAAATGTCCCTAACAGGAAAGCGTAGTGCGTCTAACAACCCTCCCACAACAAAGGTCAAAATTTTAATAACGATTGTGGTGTTGCTCACGCTGCTAAATACTGTATTATCGGGCAACAACAGTCATATTATGTGGCAGGTGTCATTAGAGAACAGTTAATAGTCATTTCATGTAATAATGAAAAAAACTAGGCACTCATCTTTTTGTGTTTCCCACGCTGGTCTCGTCGTAAAATCATGGCTCAATCGTTGAAAATCTAGGTGGTTATGATTCCAAGCTCGGATGCAAAGAGGCCTATGTGGTGTCACCGCTAGACACCACACTTGCTAGGTGGTAACTTAAATCGGCCGCGGTCCTGTAGTACATGTCGGACCCGCGTGTCGCCACTGTGTATTCGCAAACGTAGCGCCACCACAGGGCAGGTCACAAGACACGGACATGACCTCGCCCCAGTTGTACGGACGACATAGCTTGCGACAAGACGTATCACGTCTTCCTCTCATTTGCCGAGAGACAGATTAAATAGCCTTCAGCTAGTCCATCGCTACTACCTAGCAAGGCGCCATGTGTATCATTGCTAATTGCTTACTACTATGCAAGAGATGTATTTCAACAAGAACAAGACTACATTAAAGTTAAGTATATTAAAATCTCTCTTCTTTTCTTTATAGTTTTCATCCAGTCTCCTGTTTCAGAATTTACGCCCGTCTGCGTTAGTTTCGCGTGCACCTAGCCACTCATTGTGTCGAGACCTTAGGGAATCGACACAACAATATTTTGGCGACGAGGATGGGATGCCGCGCCCACGTTGCAGTCTTTGTGTTATACTTGCTCTAATTTGCTTGTGTCATGGCTTCGCCGCATTCTCCAGATGTACTGTCCGAATTTTTTCGCTTGCAGAATCAGCAGACGCAGGCGTTATTGGAAGCCCTTGGACAGCTCGTCCAGGGTCAACGTGCGCTGCAAACCGATGCGGCGGCAGCCGCTTCTTCGCTACCGCAGCCACACAACGCTGTCGCACCGCCATTTAGGCCCTTTGAGGCCACAACCGAAAGCTGGACTGAGTGGGCCGATCAGTTCAACTTCCACCTCACAGCTTATGGAATTCAAGGTAACGAGCGGCAGCCGTTTTTGCTTTCTTGTGTCGGTGTGTCTACCTACCGTGTGATAGTGAAATTGTTTCCCCGACGCGACGTAGCAACTCTGTCCTACGAGGAAATTTTGTCGGCTTTAGATGCCTATTTCAAAGAAACAGTAAATGTAGTTGCCAAACGGTATACGTTTTTTCGTACAAAACGTACGGCCGGTCAGACTAATAGGGAGTGGGTTGCAACTTTGCAAGGCCTTACTAGAGACTGCGCGTTTGCCTGTGAATGTGGCCTCCCATATTCAGATACTATGGTGCGTGATGCAATTGCACAGAACGTTTCTGATGTTCGCATACGGGAACAGATTTTGAAACTCGTTAATCCCTCCCTGCAACAAGTGATAGACATATTGGACAGGCAAGACACGCTTGACTTTGCTCAGGAATCATTTGAAACTTCGCCAGCAGTGTGTCACATTAATCGGCCCGCCGGGCCCGCTGCACGGGACGCTAAGCGGCCCTCGCGCCCGACTTCGCTGCGGCCGCCTAGCTTGCAACCACGTGCGCCGCGTAAGCAAGCAAATGCAGTGAAATCTTGCCCGCGGTGTGCCACTAGACATTCGCGTGAACATTGCCCGTCACGCCAAGCTATTTGCTTTTACTGTCACAAGAAAGGACATGTACAAAGTGTTTGCCAGAAAAAGTTAAGATCAGACAATAACACAAATTCCAGGCCCTTTGCTTCGCGCAGGAATCGAACCCAGGACAATCAGGCTCGTGGACCTTCGCCCATGGACATTCATGTAGTTCATGCCCACCCGTCCAGTGACACTTTAGCTAACAGTGACTGTGTTCGTCCCACCCAAAGTGTGCGTCGACGTCGCCGGAAATCCCGTAAAGTTGCAAGTGCTTCTGGACCTGTATCAGTTCAAATTGCACGAGACAGTCGCTCTTGTCGTCAACAAGACAATAAACTTTTTGTGGACTTAGACTTTGCAGGAAAAGTGATACCATTCCAGCTCGATACCGGAGCTGCAGTTTCATTGCTCAATCACGACACGTACAAACAACTGGGCGCCCCGCCATTGCGTGCCGCAAATGTTACGTTAACTAGTTACTCAGGACAGCATATACCTGTGTTAGGACAGTGCAGCCTTCTTGCCACATACAAGGGACAGACAAAACTTGTGTCATTTTATGTTCTTCGTTCCTCTAGTGCAGTGAACTTGTTTGGTTTAGATTTGTTTCAATTGTTTAATTTGTCTATTGTAAATCAGGTCCTATCAGTGAATCAGACTGTGCCTTCCGCCAGTGTTTCTAGTCTTTGTGAAGAATTTGCAGACATTTTTGCACCGGGCCTTGGTTGCGCTAAGAACTATGAAGCGCATTTGGAACTGAAAGATAACGCGCAACCGAAATTTTTCAGAGCGCGCAATGTTCCCCACGCATTGCGTGATGAGGTCGCAAGAACATTGCACGATTTAGAATCTCAAGGTGTAATTGAACGTGTGCAGGCTTCTCTCTGGGCCTCACCCTTAGTCATTTTGCCAAAACCTTCCGGAAAATTGAGACTTTGCGTGGACTTCAAGGCAACTGTGAATCCACAACTTGTGACTGCTACTTTTCCTTTGCCCCGCCCGGAAGATCTTTTTGACAAACTGTGCCCGGGAAAATATTTTTCAAAATTGGACCTAGCAGATGCGTACTTGCAAATACCTGTGGACGACGAATCCCAGCGCGTCTTAGTGGTAAACACGCATCTTGGCTTGTATCGCTTCAAAAGACTGCCATTCGGGTGTGCATCCGCCCCTGCTTTATTTCAGCAATATTTACAAACTATTTGTGCGTCGGTCCCTACTGCTGCGAACTATCTGGACGATATTGTGATCTCAGGAAAGACAGAAGCCGAACATTTGCAGAATCTCCGGACATTATTTCAGGTCTTGCGTCAGAATGGTCTTCGCTTGAGGAAGGACAAATGTGTGTTTTTTGCTCGTGACTTACCGTACCTGGGGCATGTCATAAATGCCCAAGGGATACATCCGAGTCCAGAGCACCTTCGTGCCATTCAGGACTTGCCGTCACCGCAGAACTTAAAACAGCTACAGAGTGTGCTGGGTAAGGTAAATTATTATCATCGGTTTGTGCGCAATGCTTCTTCCATTTCAGCTCCGCTTCATCGCTTACGCCGTAAAGGTGTTCCGTTCGTCTGGACGACGGAATGCGAACGCGCCTTTCGCCAGTTGAAATCGGCGTTACTTTCAAATACTTGCCTTACGCCATTCGATCCCCGAAAACCCCTTTTGTTGATGGTAGATGCCTCGGATTTCGGGATCGGTGCTGTGCTTGCGCACAAAGATGGCTCGCATGATCGCCCTATTGCCTTTGCGTCCAAATTGCTCTCATCTGCGCAAAGAAATTATTCACAAATAGAGAAAGAAGCTTTGGCTCTTGTGTTTGGTGTAACAAAGT
Source organism: Schistocerca nitens (assembly GCF_023898315.1). NCBI lineage: Eukaryota > Metazoa > Arthropoda > Insecta > Orthoptera > Acrididae > Schistocerca > Schistocerca nitens. Next base: position 287,009,854 of record NC_064620.1, read on the forward strand.
TTCACGATTTCTTGTATGGTCGTCACTTTACCATCATCACGGACCACAAACCGTTGACATCACTTTTTCATCCGACCAAGCCTGTACCTCCACGTACAGCGCAGAAATTCATTCGCTGGTCACTTTTTCTCTCGCAGTACCGCTACGATATCTTGTATCGGTCCACTGCTAAGCACGGCAACGCTGATGCGTTGTCCCGTTTGCCTGTTGCTGAGGATAAAGCATTCGATTCTTCCGAACTTGCTTGCATGTTCATTGATTCGGAAACCGATGACGTGGTCGAATCGTTTCCGATTGATTTTCGTCGTGTAGCTACAGCCACAGCTGCTGACCCTGTCCTTGCTCCCGTTTTGCGTTTTGTTGCTATGCAATGGCCCTTGTCAAAGTCACGGATCGAGGATCCTTTGGTTCGCCGTTTTTTTTGCTCACAAGGAGAGACTTTTTGTCCGACGTGGTGTTTTGTTGTTGCGTTCTGATAATGATCAGTCTCGAGTCGTAGTCCCACGTTCGTTACAGTCCTCTGTCTTAAAGCTTCTTCACCAAGGACATTGGGGTATAGTGCGTACGAAACAGCTTGCTCGTCAGCACTGTACTTGGTTCGGAATCGATGCTGCGATTACGAATATGTGCTCCTCTTGCGTGGCGTGTGCCGAACAACAATCCGCGCCGCCGCGGAAATTCTTTGCATGGCCGAAAGCCACTTCCCCTTGGCAACGCTTGCACGTCGATTTTGCTGGTCCATTCTGGAATGCTCGATGGTTGGTTGTGGTCGATGCTTTCAGTAATTTTCCTTTTGTTGTCCGGATGTCTTCCACGACGTCTTCTGCCACAATCCAAGCCTTATCCGCTATCTTTTGCATTGAAGGTCTTCCGCAGACTATTGTTTCCGACAATGGCCCACAATTCATGTCCGCAGAATTTCAGTCGTTCTGCAAGGCCAATGGTATTCAACATCTGACATCCGCGCCGTTTTCGCCTCAGTCAAACGGTGCCGCTGAACGATTGGTCCGGACTTTCAAGTCGCAGATGTTGAAGTTGAAAGAGTCGCATTCTCGGGAGGACGCTTTGTTGCTCTTTTTGTCTTCATATCGCTCTCAGCCTCGCGATGGTCGCTCGCCGGCTGAGTTGCTTCATGGTCGTACTCATCGAACTCTGATGTCTTTGCTGCATCCGCCACATCAGGTTCCTGTGCAGCGGCAGACTCCTGCTTTTGCTCCTGGCGACGTTGTCTATTATCGCAACTATCGCGGTTCACAGCGTTGGCTCGCAGGGCGCATTCTTCGCTGCCTCGGCCGCGCGATGTATTTGGTTTTGGGGGCCTCTGGTGAGGTGCGTCGGCATCTCAATCAGCTGCGCCTCTGTCGTCGCCTGGGTTCTGCCGCTCCCCGTCTGCTTTCAGCGACGGAGCCGTCAGGTCAGCGCCCTGGGGACCCATCTACTGGCTCGCCTCATCCCCAGGTGTTACCGACGCTGCCTTCCATTTTGCCTCATGGCGTCGCGCCGCCGCAGCCGCCGCCGGCGCCGCCAGCAGCGGACGCTTCGCTGCAGCCGCCTCGCGCCTCCCTGGGTCACGCGCCGCCGCTTGCTTCCCGTGACCAGCCGTCCTCCGCCATGGACCTCTTGCCCGCTCCGGACCAGATGTCGTCTTCGCCCGTCGGGTGCTCCGACCCCATGGAGGTCGACCCTTCTGTCTCATTACGTGCGCATACACCTCATGTTGACGTGCACCCTGGACTAGGTTTGCAGGCGTTTCCTAGCTCCCCTCGGACCGAATGGCCGGGTGCGGGTGGCACAGCCTCGCCTGTTGTTAGGCTCCCCACCTCATCGCATACGTCAACATGGGGTCCTCCCCACGGCGGGCGGAAGCCTTATCTCACGACCGTTCGCCGATTTGCGGGGGAGGAATGTGGTGTCACCGCTAGACACCACACTTGCTAGGTGGTAACTTAAATCGGCCGCGGTCCTGTAGTACATGTCGGACCCGCGTGTCGCCACTGTGTATTCGCAAACGTAGCGCCACCACAGGGCAGGTCACAAGACACGGACATGACCTCGCCCCAGTTGTACGGACGACATAGCTTGCGACAAGACGTATCACGTCTTCCTCTCATTTGCCGAGAGACAGATTAAATAGCCTTCAGCTAGTCCATCGCTACTACCTAGCAAGGCGCCATGTGTATCATTGCTAATTGCTTACTACTATGCAAGAGATGTATTTCAACAAGAACAAGACTACATTAAAGTTAAGTATATTAAAATCTCTCTTCTTTTCTTTATAGTTTTCATCCAGTCTCCTGTTTCAGAATTTACGCCCGTCTGCGTTAGTTTCGCGTGCACCTAGCCACTCATTGTGTCGAGACCTTAGGGAATCGACACAACAGCCTAGGTTTTATTCTGCTATATTCAAAAGTTTTGTAGATGCACTTCACAAACCATTATTGAAGATTACACTTTTGCTGCACAATGGTGATGTAAGAAAAGTAATCAGCACTCCGAATTTAAGTTACACTTTCTTTTAATTGCTTTTATTGCAATATCACATAAACACAAAACATCACTTCACAATACAAAACATACTTGAAAACATCTCTCTCACAGTCACTGTTAAAGTTCACATTTTATAAGCTGACTACAATGTACGTCTTTCCAACATTTGACTTTCTCTAGGTCCGACTCTCTAACAACTCAACAACTAACTAATAATCGCTTACGCGCCCAAAAATCAGAGTTACAAGTACGTCAAAGATCATAGTGACAAAAGAAAGAATACACATAAGAATAATATCATTGCAATATAAACATATCGATGTATCACAAATGAAATCAAATCTGAATGTTGTCTCAGAAATATGTCAAATTCTTTACAGAAACACAGTAGAATATTACTGGTATCGAGAGGTTCAGGTGAGGTTCCGTAATGGTTACGTAATTCAAGTACCATTACATGCGGAAGTCATGAGACCCTTGACTATGGACCAATGAGGGGGGGGGGGGGGTCGATGTCATTGGATCGGGTTAGCCTAGTTTCACTCTGAATGTCAAATCAAACAACTTCCATCGGTTTACATTGTTATTTTATTGGGCTACCAGTTTTGGCGATATACGCTGTATTACACCATCTTCAGTCCCGCTGACCGGCGTGTAGGAGGATACCACCTTTAGTCAGGTCAAAATAGGAGCCAGCATTCAATGCCTGGTACCCTTCGATGTATGAGACAGCGATAACTTCAAATATCACCTGGAAACTGTTACAAAAACATTAAAACCCAGTCAAAGATGGAAATCACTCAGTTTCCAGCCTCTGTTCGAGTTTACGTCTCAAAAGTGAAACATGGGGTGGCTTCGGTGTTGATCTGGGAAGCTATGTTGTTGTATTCCATGGGTACCATGGTAGTTTGTTTTTTGGGTCATCAGTCTTCTGATTGCTTTGAGGCGGCTCACCACGAATTCCTCTCCTGAGCTAACCTATTCGTCTCAGAGTAGCACTTGCAACCTACGTCCTCAATTATTTGCTGGATGTATTTCAATATCTGTCTTCCTCTTCACTTTTTGCCCTCTACAGCTCCCTCTAGTACCATGGAAGTCATTCCCTCACGTCTTAACAGGTGTCCTATCATCCTGTCCCTTCTCCTTATCAGTGTTTTCCGAAAATTCCTTTCCTCTGCGCAGAACCTCCTCATTCCTTACCTTATCAGTCCACGTAATTTTCAACATTCGTCTGTACCACCACACCTTAAATGCTTTTATTATCTTCTGTTCCGGTTTTCCCACACTCCATGTTTCACTACCACACAATGCTGTACTCCAGACGTACATTCTCAGAAATTACTTCCTCAAATTAAGACCGATATTTGATATTACTAGACTTCTCTTAGCGAGGAATACCGTTTTTGTCATGGCTAGTCTGCTTTTGAAGTCCTCCTTGCTCCGTCCGTCATTGGTCATTTTACTGCTTGGGTACAGAATTCCTTAACTTCATCTCCTTCGTGACCATCAATCCTGATGTTAAGTTTCTCGCTGTTCTCAATTCTACTCCTTCTCACTACCTCCGTCTTTCTTCGATTTACTCTCAATCCATACTCTGAACTCATTACACTGTTCATTCCATTCAGCAGATCATGTAATTGTTCTTCACTTTCACCCAGGATAGTAACGTCATCAGCGAATCGTATCATTGATATCCCTTCACCTTGAATAGTTCAATTCCACTCCTGAACCTTTCTTTTAATTCCATCATTGCTTCTCGATGTACAGATTGAACAGTAGCGGCGAAATACTACAACCTTGTCTTACACCTTTTTAATACGAGCACTTCGTTCTTGATCGTCCACTCTTATTATTGGCTCTTGGCTGTTGTACATATGAGCCGCCTCTCCCTAAAACTTACCCCTGCTTTTCTTAGAATTTCGAACATCTTGCACCATTTTACATTGACGAACGCTTTTTCCAGGTCGACAAATCAATGAACGTGTCTTGACATTTCTTTATTCTCGGTTCCATTATTAACCGCAACGTCAGAATTGCTTCTCTCGTGTCTTTACCTTTCTAAAGTCAAACCGATCATCTAACACATCTTTATTTAATCTGAAGTCCTCGAAAACTCTCTTAAATTCTTATTCTGACTGCATCCCCTATTCCTTCTAAATCCACTCCTGTTTCTTCTTCTATCACATCAGACAAATCTTCCACTTTATAAGGGCTTTCAAGTTATTCTTTCCACCTATCTACTCAGGATAGGTTTCTTCGCAGCAACACTATTTGTACTTATGGATTTCTTTCCAACTGTGATTGACCTTTTTAGAGATGTCCATTCCTAATCAACAGCACTGCCTGCCGAGCTACTCCTTATTGCTGTTTCTATAGCCTTAGAGAACTTCAAGCACATCTCGTAATTCCTTAGTATTTCTGTATTCCAATTCTTTGTGTATTGATTCTTCCCGACTAATCTCTTAAACTTCAGCCTACTCTTCTTCACTACTACGTTGTGATCTGAGTCTATATCTGCTCCTGGGTACGCCTTACAATCCAGTACCTGATTTCGGAATCTCTGTCTGACCACGATGTAATCTAACTGAAATCTTCCCGTATCACTCGGCCTTTTCCAAGCATTCCTCCTCCTCTTGTGATTCTTGAACAGAGTATTCACTGTTACGAGCTGAAATTTATTAAGAACTCAATTAGTCTTTCTCCTCTCTCATTCCTCGTCCCAAGCCCATATTCTCCTTTAACCTTTCCTTCTACTCCTTTCCCTACAACTTTACGTACTGAATTACCCTTTCAATATCCCCGTGTACTTTCTGTATCTTTTCATATTCAGCTGGCGACGTCGGCATGTATACCTGAACTATCGTTGCCGGTGTTGGTTTGTTGTCGATTCTGATAGGAACAACTCTATCACTGAACTGTTCAGAGCAACGCACTCTTTGCCCTACCTTCCTATTCATAACGAATACTACTCCCGTTAAACCATTTTCTGCTGCTGCTGATATTACTCTAACCTCATCTGACCAGAAATCCTTGTATTCCTTCCAATTCACTTCACTGATCCCTGCTATATCCAGATTGAGCCTCTGCATTTCCCTTTTCAGGTTTTCTAGTTTCCCTACCATGTTCAGGCTTCTGACATTCCACGCCCCGACTCGTACAACGTTATCTTTTCGTTGATTATTCAATCTTTTTCTCAAGGTAACCTCCCACGGCAGTCCGCCGCTCTCGGAGAGCCGAATGAGGGACTATTCCGGAATCTTTTGCCAAAGGAGAGATCATTATGACACTTGTTCAATTACAGGCCATATATCCTGTGGATACACGTTACGTGTCTTTAACGCAGATGTTTCCATTTCGTTCTGCATCCTCATGCCGTTGATCATTGCTGATTCTTCCGCCTTTAGAATTAGTTTCCACCCCTAGGACAAGAGAGTTCCCTGAACCTCTGTCCGCTCCTCCGCCTTCTTTGACGAGGCCGCTGGCAGTATGAGGTTGACTTCTTATGCCGGAAGTCTTAGGCCGCCAATGCTGATTATTAATTAAAATTTAAGTAGCGGCGAACCCGTGACCGAGGACGTTTTTATTATGAATCAAAGACAATGGTTACCCTGAAATATCACACTACTGCCAAGGATTGTGTGACCATTCTGGCTGATCAGGTCTATCCCATTGTACAAAGTTTGTTTCCCAATGGTGATGCTTTGTTTCGAGACGACAGGGAGCTGTGCGAGTTGGAATATGGGCAAATTGTTGGAGCTCGTATCGTGAGTGCTTACATAACCAAGGTAGTCGAAGTGTTTGATGTTTCAAGAGGCATCGAACCGAAGATGTATACCGCATACAGGGAAATCATCGCATGGTCCAGGAGTGGTTTTGTAAGCACGATGATGAACTGCCGCTTGTCCCCTGGCAACTACAGTCACGACATCTCAATATTATTGAGCCTTTGTGATCTACTTTGGAGGGAAGGGCGCGTAATCGCCATTCGTCACCATCATCCTTAACTATACCTGCTACTATTCTTCAGGAAGAATGGTATAAGACTGCCTTGAAAACCATGCTGGACATGTAACTATCGATTCCGAGACGACTGGAAGCTGTTTTGAAAGCGAACGATTTTCCTACTTTGTATTTGGTACAATAATATGTTGTCTTCGTGATGTTTCCATATATTTGTCCACCCTTGTGTTATCCTCGGCGTTTTAAAGTGCAACTGCAGTCTATTTGAAGTATGCATTAAATCTGGTCGGCCAAGATCTTTGCGCTTCCAGAGGACTCTTGTGCTGCGCAAGCAGTGCGGGTCTGCTCAGCGCTCCGGCTTTCTCCACGAATGCGCTATTCTCATAAGAGGGGAATAATGCACTATAATTTATAAGCAGGAACATTTTTTGTTTTGACTCATCAGGCTTGTGACTGATTTGATGCGTCCTGCCACGAATTCCTCTCCTGTGCCAACGTTTTCACCTCAGAGTAGCACTTGCAATCTACTTTCTCAATTGTTTGTTGGCAGCATTGCAATTTTTGTTTTCCTCTACTGATTTTGCCTCTACAAAAAAAAAAAAAAAAAAAAAAAAATGGTTCTGAGCACTATGGGACTTAACATCTGAGGTCATCAGTCCCCTAGAAGTTAGAACTACTTAAACCTAACTAACCTAAGAACATCACACACATCCATGACCGAAGCAGGATTCGAACCTGCGACCGTAGCAGTCGCGCGGTTCCAGACTGTAGCGCCTACAACCGCTCGGCCACCTTGGCCGGCTTGCCTGTACAGCTCCCTCTAATAGCATGCAAGCTATTCCCTGATGTCTTAACAAGTTTCATGCCATCCTGTACCTTCTCCTTGTCAGTGTTTTCCACATATTCCTTTTCTCTCCGATTCTGCGCAGAACCTTGTCGTTTCTTACCTTATCAGTCCACCTAATTTGCAACCTTGGTCTGTAACACACCATATCAAATGCTTCGATTCGTTTCTATTTCGGTTTTCTCACAGTCCGTGTTTCACTACTATACAATGCTGTGCTCCAAACGAACATTCTGAGATATTTCTTCCTCAAATCAAGGCCTAGTTTGATACTAGCAGACTTAAGTTGGCTAGGAATGTCCTTTTGGCCAGCGCTAGTCTGCTTTTGATGTCCTTGCTCCGTCCGTCATTGGTTATTTTGGTGTCTAGGCAACAGAATTCCTTAACTTAATCTAATTCTTGACCATCACCCCTGAAGTTTCAGTTTCCCGCTGTTCAGATTTCTGATACTTCTCATTAGTTTCGTCTTTCTTCGATTTGCTCTCAATCCATATTCTGCATTCATTAGGTTGATTACTTGATTAAGTAAGAATATTAGATACTGCTAACACAGTGAACAGAATTACAAAAAGCCTCACATACAGGCATTTAACACTGAGATGTTAATAAGTCTGAACACATTTAGATTTTGGAATATGTAATATATTTATAACTATGATTCGTGGTACAGTGTAAATACATGTAGTGGTGCTGAGTACAACCTGTTAATCCTGAAAGTGGGTGGGACTTTGTCAGTTCCATATCAGATAAAAAACGTTCGCACATATGTGTTGACCGAAACACTGAAATAACTTTAGCAACTGGTCCGTGCAATCGAGGATCTTGCACGTGGGGTAACATTCGCGGATTGGACAAACACCTCGTTGAGTTGGGTGCGACACTGTATTTCTGTCATTTAAATTTGGAAGGAATGAGGATACAATAGCAGCCGGAAGCGAGAATAGTCAGACGAACGAATCGAAATCCGTCTTCAGTTGTGCAGTGTCATGTAATCTCTTTGACAACCCATGATGAAATGTTTCAATGAATTAAACATATTCAGTCATGCCAGCATTTAGTTATGGGAAATGGGCCATGTCGTGAACTTGAATGTGAATTTTACATTGGATTACTTTTGGTTTGATAGCATCAATCTTGCCTGCCATTTCTATTACCAAATGACCCTTTGCGTTAAGACACTTAATGAATTCAAATAATATTGACCATAAATATTTTTGCTTACTGCTAACTCGGTTTTTTCCCTAATGGCCGACTGCAGTTCAGCCAGCATTCACTGTCTTTCGTCAGAAAACAAGTTCCTCGTATCGTCTTAGTTGCTGGTGTTATAATGACGTACCAGTAAGTGTTTTCCCAGTAATAGTGCGCGCTGAATCCGCAGGTGTGATACATTATACGTAAACTGAACACGGAGCGGGGGGGGGGGGGGGTACGGAAAGGAAAGGGAAGGAATTACTGATGGGGAACGGGTCCATCTTCTTCACTCTGCGGATGCCCAAGTACGTCCGACCTTCTGCGGGAATCTCAGAGTAGCGAGCATAGAGGAAGTGGACAGGGAGTGCGGGTAAGTGGCGCTCGGTCGCAATGTGGGTCGGCAGTGAGGCGTGCTGAGACAGTCCGAGCAGTTACGAAAACACCGTGTCGCGGATGGCGCATTGCCTAGTAGGCAGGGGATATCAGGTTTAAATGCTGGTCCGGTACACATTTTCACTCGTTGCCACTGATTCCGCGTAATGTCCTGATGCAGCTGACATTTGTAATTCCTTCCTTTCCCTTTCCTTTCCTTCCCTTACTCGCCCCTCCCCTTCCCCCTACACCTTCGATTTACAAATCTAATGCATGTAGTATTGTCAGCATGCTGCTTTGCGTGTGACAAGGCGACTGATTGCTCTAGCGGCTTCCGGCTGCAGCCTCCATTTTCCTTTTCCTCCTCACCCCTCACCGCCATTCGCTGTTGCACTTGGAGAGTGTGACGTCCGCGTTACGTCACATACAAAAAATTATATATATATATACACTCCTGGAAATGGAAAAAAGAACACATTGACACCGGTGTGTCAGACCCACCATACTTGCTCCGGACACTGCGAGAGGGCTGTACAAGCAATGATCACACGCACGGCACAGCGGACACACCAGGAACCGCGCTGTTGGCCGTCGAATGGCGCTAGCTGCGCAGCATTTGTGCACCGCCGCCGTCAGTGTCAGCCAGTTTGCCGTGGCATACGGAGCTCCATCGCAGTCTTTAACACTGGTAGCATGCCGCGACAGCGTGGACGTGAACCGTATGTGCAGTTGACGGACTTTGAGCGAGGGCGTATAGTGGGCATGCGGGAGGCCGGGTGGACGTACCGCCGTATTGCTCAACACGTGGGGCGTGAGGTCTCCACAGTACATCGATGTTGTCGCCAGTGGTCGGCGGAAGGTGCACGTGCCCGTCGACCTGGGACCGGACCGCAGCGACGCACGGATGCACGCCAAGACCGTAGGATCCTACGCAGTGCCGTAGGGGACCGCACCGCCACTTCCCAGCAAATTAGGGACACTGTTGCTCCTGGGGTATCGGCGAGGACCATTCGCAACCGTCTCCATGAAGCTGGGCTACGGTCCCGCACACCGTTAGGCCGTCTTCCGCTCACGCCCCAACATCGTGCAGCCCGCCTCCAGTGGTGTCGCGACAGGCGTGAATGGAGGGACGAATGGAGACGTGTCGTCTTCAGCGATGAGAGTCGCTTCTGCCTTGGTGCCAATGATGGTCGTATGCGTGTTTGGCGCCGTGCAGGTGAGCGCCACAATCAGGACTGCATACGACCGAGGCACACAGGGCCAACACCCGGCATCATGGTGTGGGGAGCGATCTCCTACACTGGCCGTACACCACTGGTGATCGTCGAGGGGACACTGAATAGTGCACGGTACATCCAAACCGTCATCGAACCCATCGTTCTACCATTCCTAGACCGGCAAGGGAACTTGCTGTTCCAACAGGACAATGCACGTCCGCATGTATCCCGTGCCACCCAACGTGCTCTAGAAGGTGTAAGTCAACTACCCTGGCCAGCAAGATCTCCGGATCTTTCCCCCATTGAGCATGTTTGGGACTGGATGAAGCGTCGTCTCACGCGGTCTGCACGTCCAGCACGAACGCTGGTCCAACTGAGGCGCCAGGTGGAAATGGCATGGCAAGCCGTTCCACAGGACTACATCCAGCATCTCTACGATCGTCTCCATGGGAGAATAGCAGCCTGCATTGCTGCGAAAGGTGGATATACACTGTACTAGTGCCGACATTGTGCATGCTCTGTTGCCTGTGTCTATGTGCCTGTGGTTCTGTCAGTGTGATCATGTGATGTATCTGACCCCAGGAATGTGTCAATAAAGTTTCCCCTTCCTGGGACCGTGAATTCACGGTGTTCTTATTTCAATTTCCAGGAGTGTATATATATATATATATATATATATATATATATATATATATATATATATATTAATTTATCAGCATGCTTCTTTCTCTCAGGGATATTGTCTTTTCTTATCACTTTTACTTACGTGAATAAGTAAATATGAAACGGGTTCTTGAAGGGCCTCAGTTATTCATGTACCAACTTTAGATTTTGAACGTGGTGACTAAAATATAGTTACCGTTAACTGAATTGAATGTAATTTTGTTAATTTCTATTTATTGATTGCAAAGCAAGGCTTTAGAGAATTTCGATTGTTTCCGTGGAGCGGCCAAGATAAAACTTACTGAACTCATGGAATCTGTATAGTTTAAAAGCATGAACTTTAACGTAAATTAATTATCTGTTGCAATTTAAAAAGGTTCTTATAACGAAATCTCTCGCATTTACAGTCACTGTTAACAATGAAAAATAAATTAATACTTCGGCGCGTAATGGTCGACCAGAGGCTGCATCGGAAGATGAGCTTCTCGCAGCGCAAATTACCGAAAAAATGCTTATTAAAAATAATTAGCCACTGCGAGCATTTGAGGTGACAACCATTACAAAGAGATTCATTTTGTAATAATAATAACAAGTTTTTTTGGCAATAAATACAAATAACTTACATAAAATATGTGTAGCCGCTCAATGGCTGCCTTCCGTATAGCGAAACAAAACAGTGTGTGTCCCACAAAATACGTCCTTCCTCCTCGGCCGTACAATGGCGTCTCTTTCGATCCTTTTTTATTTTCATAGACATTAAATAAAGATGCTATCGCTGCATATCAGTTGTTTCAAGAACATTAACTATATCTTTTACACTAATTATATTCATAAAATACGTAAACTACGATTTACAACCGCTAAAAATGTCAATATTTATGTGACGTACCGTCACAAGAGCTAGGCAGGAGCGCAGCTGGAGCGCTGTTTGACCAGGCCTGCAGTAAATAGTTCCCGGTTTCAGTACTCCCTTCCGGCCGCGGTGGTCTTATGTTCTAGGCGCGCAGTCCGGAACCGTGCGACTGCTACGGTCGCAGGTTCGAATCCTGCCTCGGGCATGGATGTGTGTGATGTCCTTAGGTTAGTTAGGTTTAAGTAGTTCTACGTTCTAGGGGACTGATGACCAAAGCAGTTGAGTCCCATAGTGCTCAGAGCCATTTGAACCATTTTTTTTCAGTACTCCCTGTTGCGCAGACCTCACCATTGGCGGATGAATGGACTATTTGAATGTCTCATAGCGGTAGGATAAAATAGTTCCTGGAATCTGCGCCATCTATGTGTGTCGCGACACTGACACTGGCTGGAGTGTGGTACCGTCCAAAAACTAGTGCTGCAAACCGCCTCTGGCGCAGACGCAGCACATATATCGTAAATGGTGGGTGTTTCCGTTATTTTGTCCAAGTTCTTTGTGACGAAGTTCACTCCCTGTCATTCCAATATTCCACAATTCGACCGGCAGTGATTTAAGTTTGTCAAAGCCATTCGTCCAGAGCGTACGATGATTACGGCCGTCAAAAGGATCTGTCGAATCGGCGAAACGTATTGATACGCCTTCTCTTAGAGCCGAAATGGTTACGATCGCGGGATCTGCTATCTCGTTACAAAGGGATAAAGCTAGTTGCTGCTGAATCTATCTGCAAGCCGCTCATGTACCCTCGTGTAAGTGCGAACGGGTAGTAACAGAGAGCGGGAGCTTTCGAAAGTACAAGAGGTGGTCGCGCAGCAGGGCGCACGGTCGGGGCGAGGCGACGGGCTTTGGGCGCTGTCGATGGCCCACCTCGGGAAAGAGAGGAAGAGAGAACGAGGGGGAGAGAGGGACGGCTCGCACACAGAGGGAGGGTGGACGATCCGAAATATGAAAAAAAGTGGGAAAAAGAGGCGAGACGAGCGAGCGGCCGGCCGGCGCGGCTGGAATCGGATTTATCGCCGGCTGCCGGCTGCCGGCTGGTGGCGGAGGGTAGGGTGCGGGTAACGACCGGACAGCCGTGCGCTTGTTTGTGTCTGTCTTGTGACGTATCCACTGAGTCGTTAGGTGCCGGCTGCGGCGGGCGCGCCGCCCAAGAAACGTGTTTTTGCGCTGATTGACGCAATTACGAAAGAGGGAAAAGGACTGCGCGCCCGCGGCGTCGCTGCCGCCGCCTCGCCTCGCCGTTGCTGGCGTCGGCAGGCGTCGGCGGCGTCGGCGTCGGCAGACGTCGGCCCCGCTGTGGCGGAACACCGGCGGCAGACCGCGAGCGGAGCGGCCGAGACGTCTCTCTGGCTGCGTCTCCTCCCCCCCCCCCTCCCCACCCACCAACATCCCACCCAACGCAACCTCTCTGTCCCACACCCAGGTGTTTAAAAACATCGCCGCCGTTCCCTAAAGGAAGCCCAGCCCCTCACGGCGTGCGTGTGTGTTGTGTGTCGCCAGACACGCCCCGTCTCTTTCTGCCTCTGTTTGTCGTCTCTCCTTACTCGCGACGCCGATGCCACCGCCGCCTTTGACGTATTTTCTCTTCGGGCTTACCTTTGTCTTGCTCCATCTACTTGCACGAAATTACAGGGAACAAGGTGGACAAAAACAAAACCGGCCTGGAAAATATTTCGTGCGACTCAAGATAGGCAACCCATCTTACGTCGTCTGCCCCAGGTGCGAATGACATCAGTTGGGTAGCCTACCTTAAGGCGCATAAAATATTTTTCAGGGCGATTTTGTTTTTTCCATCCGGTAGAATTTTATACCAGCTTCACAGCTCCTACCAACACGCTGCATATGAATTTTCTTTTAAAATTAGTCGACATGTCACAGGTTACTACATACTTGCTCGCTTACTCATCTCATAACAGTAAGACTGGTGCTGCATCAGACAGCACATGCGACTGATGCAGTGCTGATAATAAGTTAAAATTTAGTTTTTGTGGGAATCTACAGCCTCCAAACGCTCTATAAAAGAAAACGTGGTCTACATCTACATCTGCATCCATACTCCGCAAGCCACCTGACGGTGTGTGGCGGAGGGTACCCTGAGTACCTCTATCGGTTCTCCCTTCCATTCCAGTCTCGTATTGTTCGTGGAAAGAAGGATTGTCGGTATGCTTCTGTGTGGGCTCTAATCTCTCTGATTCTATCCTCATGGTCTCTTTGCGAGATATACGTAGGAGGGAGCAATATACTGCTGGACTCTTCGGTGAAGGTATGTTCTCGAAACTTTAACAAAAGCCCGTACCGAGCTACTGAGCGTCTCTCCTGCAGAGTCTTCCACTGGAGTTTATCTATCATCTCCGTAACGCTTTCGCGATTACTAAATGATCCTGTAACGAAGCGCGCTGCTCTCCGTTGGATCTTCTCTATCTCTTCTATCAACCCTATCTGGTACGGATCCCACACCGCTGAGCAGTATTCAAGCAGTGGGCGAACAAGCGTACTGTAACCTACTTCCTTTGTTTTCGGATTGCATTTCCTTAGGATTCTTCCAATGAATCTCAGTCTGGCATCTGCTTTACCGACGATCAACTTTATGTGATCATTCCATTTTAAATCATTCCTCATGTGTACTCCCAGATAATTTATGGAATTAACTGCTTCCAGTTGCTGACCTGCTATTTTGTAGCTAAATGATAAGGGATCTATCTTTCTATGTATTCGCAGCACATTACACTTGTCTACAAAGAGATTCAATTGCCATTCCCTGCACCATGCGTCAGTTCGCTGCAGATCCTCCTGCATTTCAGTACAATTTTCCATTGTTACAACCTCTCGATACACCACAGCATCATCTGCAAAAATCCTCAGTGAACTTCCGATGTCATCCACCAGGTCATTTATGTATATTGTGAACAGCAACGGTCCCATGACACTCCCCTGTGGCACACCTGAAATCACTTTTACTTCGGAAGACTTCTCTCCATTGAGAATGACATGCTGCGTTCTGTTATCTAGGAACTCCTCAATCGAATCACACAATTGGTCTGCTAGTCCATATGCTCTTACTTTGTTCATTAAACGACTGTGGGGAACTGTATCGAACGCCTTGTGGAAGTCAAGAAACACGGCATCTACCTGTGAACCCGTGTCTATGGCCCTCTGAGTCTCGTGGACGAATAGCGCGAGCTGGGTTTCACACGACCGTCTTTTTCGAAACCCATGCTGATTCCTACAGAGTAGATTTCTAGTCTCCAGGAAAGTCATTATACTCGAACATAATTCGTGTTCCAAGATTCTACAACTGTTCGACGTTAGAGATATAGGTCTATAGTTCTGCATATCTGTTCGATGTCCCTTCTTGAAAACGGGGATGACCTGTGCCCTTTTCCAATCCTTTGGAACGCTACGCTCTTCTAGAGACCTACGGTACACCGCTGCAAGAAGGGGGGCAAGTTCCTTCGCGTACTCTGTGTAAAATAGAACTGGTATCCCATCAGGTCCAGCGGCCTTTCCTCTTTTGAGCGATTTTAATTGTTTCTCTATCCCTCTGTCGTCTATTTCGGTATCTACCATTTTGTCATCTGTGCGACAATCTAGAGAAGGAACTACAGTGCAGTCTTCCTCTGTGAAACAGCTTTGGAAAAAGACATTTAGTATTTCGGCCTTTAGTCTGTCATCCTCTGTTTCAGTACCATTTTGGTCACAGAGTGTCTGGACATTTTGTTTTGATCCACCTACCGCTTTGACATAAGACCAAAATTTCTTAGGATTTTCTGTCAAGTCAGTACATTGAACGCCTCTCGCATAGCCCTCCTCACACTACATTTCGCTTCGCGTAAGTTTTGTTTGTCTGCAAGGCTTTGGCTATGTTTATGTTTACTGTGAAGTTCCCTTTGCTTCCGCAGCAGTTTTCTAACTCGGTTGTTGTACCACGGTGGCTCTTTTCCATCTCCATGGTAGGTTGTAGTGTAGTAGATCTTTTTTTAAATCGTGTGATCCATTTGCTATGAAAGCATGAAATATAACGTCTACTTTTTATGTATAGTGAAAAACATTTTGATAATTACGAGATGTAATACATAATATTGCATATATGTGTTTGAAAATCACAAGTCGTCTATATTAGCTAATCACATTATTTAAAAAAAAAAGATCGTCAGCATTATAGCCTACTACAGACCATGTTTTCTTTTATTCATAATAAATGACATGTTGCCATGTGCAATTTTTAAAATTCATTATTTTAACGGTGTAAACAAGTTGTCACAAACAGTTATTTATTTCGATCAGTTAACGAGCAATTCCGGGTCTTCTTAATCACAAGTTGTAATTGTTTTAAAGAACTTAATCGTAAGGTGTAAAATAAGAGGTATAGCTCTAAAGCAGACATTTAATAACATCCAGCGGTTCACAAAACTTTTTTTCTTCAAAAGAGCTGAGGACTAAGCAGTAAAGTAAGAGTAACACCTCTACAGCAGACATGTAATAATATTCATTGGTTCCCAGTACATTTATTTATTTACTTTTGTAAAGTAACTCAGCCATAAGCTGTAAAATATGAAGAATAATGTATGAGACTTGTGACATATCACTGAATGCTGTTACAAGTTTGACGTAGCGCTTATTCCTCTTATTTTGAGGCTTATGACTGAGTAATTTTTTCAACTTTCCACAACTTATCAGATCCGAAGATGGCCATTAATCGATCGAAACAAGTAATCATTTGTCACAATTTAGCAACTTAGATAGTTAAAATAAATATTTTTAAATGCAATGTTAAGTGTACAGCATATCGGCACTCCTCTTAGCTTACTCTTCCGAACGTAACAGGTACCGCCAGAGATCGTAGTGGGTGTCACATCACCTACTACTTACAACTATACAAAGAAGGTAGTTGAATGAGGGGAGGAATGTTGCAGCAGATCATGTACAATTTGAACATTCATTTATTTGAATCATTAATATTTTTTCACCATATGTAGATTTCCTGTGTCCTTTCACCTTTTAAGTCCGGCACCCTCGTTGAGATCATAGTCAGCTGTGGGCTGTCAAGAGCCGGTACAAAGGTGGCCGAAATGAGAGCTCACGACAACGTGGTTAGGAAACAGAAGATTCCATGCACTGAGTTACCGCTATGTGGATGTAGTTAATTTCACCAAATAGAAAACGCAGGAAATGCAGGCTTCGATACAAGTACACTCACACAACATTCTGGACTACTTTCGGAATTCGAGAAAAATATAGAAAACTTGATTGTTATGGAAGCAAACATAAAAGCAGTTTCTCACCTTCCAGCAGCGAAGATGTATCGGGGTGGGGGCTTGTATAGGCTCTTTGCCCCTTTGTCACATTCACTTCTTTTTATTCCAATGGTGGGTTCAACATGTTCTACTACTGGTGACTCTCTTTTGCAGTCCAATAAATAAGTCGTTTCCCATGATGAACATACTGTAATTATAAGAAACAGATGGCACTGTTTTGAGACACAGAGTAGCGTCGTCCTTCTCAAGGGGTGTACTGGCAGAGAAACTGCGAATTATTTTCGTCTCCAGCTGTGTCTCTCCAGCTGGAACATTCAAAAAAGGTTCTAGGACACTAAACTCGCCATGTTCGACCTTTGTCTTCTCAGAAAACTTTGCCTTATCCTAGAACGAAAACTGATCACTAAATAAATGTCTGAGATTTCAGTATTGATTCAAAAGTACAATAGGGCTCATATTTGAATAAATCCTCTTCTAAACTGAAAACATTATATTAAAGTTTGATTAAATGTAGTAAATATTAGATTATATAATAATTAGACACGCCGGTTTGGCGAAGGGTGCTGTACAAACTCCATGTAACAGTAGTAATTTCTGATGTATGTTTTTGAAAGTCAAACGTACGTTTATAGCCTTTGTAGATGTAAAGAAAGCTTTGGACAATGTTGACTGGAAATTCTTAAGGTAGCGGGGGTAAAATACGGGGAGTGGAAGGCTGCTTACAAATTGTCCAGGTACCAGACGGCAGTTATAAGTGTCGCGGGACATGAAAGGGAAGCAGTGGTTCAGAAGGGGGTGAGACAGGATGTTATCCAATCTGCGCACTGAGCAACCAGTAAAGGAAACCAAAGAAAAATTTGAAGAAGGAATTAAAGTTCAGGGAGAAGCAGTAAAATCATTGAAGTTTGCCGATGGCATAGTAATTCTGTCAGAGACAGCAAAGTAATTGAAGGAAGGAGCAGCAGTTGAATGGAATGCACGTTGTCTTGAAATGTTGATACAAGATGATCGCGAACAAAAATAAAACAAGGGTAATGGAATTATGCCAGGGTATGCTCAGGGAATTAGATTAGGAAATGAAGCACTTAAAATCGTAAAATGAGTTTTACTGTTTGGGCCATAAAACAACTGACGATGCAAGAAGTAGACAGTATAAAGGTACGCATGCGACAGCATGCACCACCTAATATGTTACAAAACGCTATGCATAAAAACGGGATTCATGCCTAGCTCGTACATCGGATTCTATTTCGATAGAAAGGTAGGGTCAAGTGTTTTGGATAGACAGTATACCCAACAGAAGGATCGTCTTAGTGTCAGTATCCTACAGTGGAGAGTCAAAGAATGAATATTGCACTCTTACTCCTGCTTACGCAAATGGAGCAAATCAGTTTATTCTTTCTGTATTTGATGTGGTCTACTGCGGGTATTAAGGGGCCTATAGAGGCACCATTAGTTCATGGGTGGTTCCTTTGAAAACCTCGGAAAGGTTTCTTTTACCATTTTTACGTACCAAAACGGAACCGCGGATTCCAGTGCTGGTATGCACAGCAAATATCTGAAATATCTATCATATATTCATTTATTCCCAAGATCCGGACCTCGAACAACCTTGAAAATTTTCTTGATATCTTTATGAGTTTGCGAGATACAAAGGTTTTAGGGTAATTACACGTACACGTGAAGTAAACACTTAAAATCAGGTGTGAGACAAAATCTAAATAACAAATAACCGCAGAAAATTTCTCAAATTTTAACGTTATGTTCTCTATGGATTTATCTAGAAGTTCCACTTTCCCGTTTTCAAAAAATCTTAATTTATTGTCAAATACTCAAAAAACATGGTATTTCGGTACGAAAATCGAGTCGCCGATTCCATATCGGCTACCCACAGCAAATGGGTGTAATTTTATACGATATATTCCTAAGATTCCGTTCTTGAACAATCTTGAACATTTTAGTGATATCTTTATCCTTTTTCCAGATACAGAGTTTCAAATTTACCCTTCCTGTACACGTAAAATCCGGTTTGAGGTGGAAACATAGTTTACAAAGAGACTGGGCACGGACAAATATGCTGTAAAGTGTCTCTGCTATCATTAGAAGGGTTCCGGGAGCACCATGTTGTAGTACTGAAGCACATGCAAAACTTCTGTGCACGTAAAATACAATCTGAGTGTAAAATTAGTTTCGCGTTATTTAAATTTCGGATAAGTAAACTACCAAAACTTTACTGATGCATATTCTTTTCATATGAGGGACAAACACTGCTGTGACAGGAAAAAGAAGGGAACCAGCGAAAAATTCTCCTATCGGAGCACAAAAAAGGCGAATACTCTCCTGTTTAGAAGACTGACTGAAAGTGAGATACCAGCTGCCTTATTCTACCTTCCTCAGTACCTTTAAAAGTTGTCTCAAAAGTTAGCATGGGAACATTTTGGCAGGTTTTTTTTATCCTGAGAGAAAATGGGCATTAGTGGCAGGGGATAATAGACGGAAAAGTAATAAATACTGGAAGATAGTAGACAATTGTTGTGGTACAGAAACAGCGAAGGAGATAATGGCAGTGTGGGAGAAACAGAGGGACACATAATGACCGTGGAACACAGATGACAGTGACAGAAAGGTGCTAGAAAAAGAGTCAAGGAGTGAGTGCCAGTGGGAGAGGAACGAAGAGTCAGAAAAAGTGGAAATGAGTGAGAGTCAGAGACAGTAGCAGTCAGTGACAGGGAGAGAAGACAATAGTAGTAGGACCGAAAGTAGGAAACTGTGGCTGTGAGACAGGAGGCTGTGACAGAGGGACACGAAGAGATGAGTTGGACTGAATGAATGTGTGAGAATGGGCAAGTGAGAGTGGATGGGTATGAGCGTCTGTCAGTGATGGACTAGTTAATGTGAGTGTGTTACAGTTAAGAGAGCTTAGTGGCAATTAAGTATATAGTGAAGGCATTAATTAGAAAAGTGTAATCCGAACGCTAAAATCTAATATACGTGTATTTTCACAGGTCTGATGAAAAAAAGTTTGAATTATAAATAAGGTAGTCACGATCCCAAAGGTTGAACGCATTAAGCTGACAACTGGTTAATGCATCTCCCGAGAAAAGTTACAGCTGAATGAGGAATCTGAACCACGCTAGGATATTACAATTTCCACATGTGCAGAGAGTTTCTGAACGTAAAGGTCATTTCAGTTGACAGAAGAGAATCATGTAACAAAATATACTTGTAGACAGTATTTCAAACTTTAGTACTCGCACACGCGAAAATACCCTATGAACCTGCATTACAAATGAGAGAAAAAATTCACTCGCATGACGTAAGTATCTTATGAGCCTCCTGTCTAGACAGTCTCCAAAAGATTTATCCTTCTAAACTGATAACTTTTTCTTCATACACTCCGTTGCACACTTTCATTAAGAAGTATGAGCTTCGGGTGTTCAGAGTATCTACTATACGTCCACTGTATGTTAATGATCTAGGGGTAGCGTCTTTGGCTACTAATCGAAACTCCCTGGTTCTGGGGGAACATTCTCTTGCCCTTGGAGCACATTAAAGGCGGGAGAACTAGCTATAACCAACGGCATTAGTACGCAAAAGGCAGAAGGCATTAAAGACACATAATGTGCATCCACAGGGCGTGTGGCCTGTAATTGAAAGAGGATCATGATGATCTCTCCATTGATATGAGATTTCGGGTTAGCCCTCATTCGGATCTCCAGGAATTGGACTGACAAGGGGGAGGTGACCACGAGAAAAAATGGAATAACCAACGATGAAACAACATTCAATGAGTCGGAGGTTCGAATGCCAGATTTTTGAACGTAGTAGGATTGCTAGAAAATCTGAAAAGAGAAATGCAAAGGTACAATCTAGATATAGTTGGGGTCAGTGAAGTGAAGTGGAAAGAAGACAAGGATTCCTGGTCAGACGAATGTAGGGTAATAGCAACAGCAACAGAAAATGATAACGAGGGTAGGATTCGCTATGAATTGAAAGGCAGGGTAGAGAGTCTGTTACAGCAAACAATTAAGTGTTAGGGCTATTGCCATCAGATTAGACAGCGAACCAGTGCTGACAATGATAGTTCAGGTACACATGTCAATGTCGTCATGAAATGAAGAGACAGAGAAAATATATGAGGATATTGAATGGGTAATTCTGTATGCAATGCGAGATGAAAACCTAATATTCACGGGAGACTGGAACACAGTTGTAGGAAGGATAAGAAGGAAGGATTACGGCAGAATATTGGCTTGACAGTATGAATGAGAGGGGAGAAAGAATGATTGAGTTCTGCATTAAATTTCAGCTGGACATAGCGAATACTCTGTTCAAGAATCACAAGAGGAGGAAGTATACTTGGAAAAGACCGGGAGACGCGGGAAGGTTCCAGCTAGACTAAATCATGGACAGAGAATCCGAAACCAGCTATTTGATTGTAAAGAGCACGCAGGTGCACATATTGAGTCGGATCATAATATAGTAATGATGAAGAGTAGACTGAAGTCACAGAGAATCGTCCGAAAGAATCAAAGTGGAAGAGGCAGACCGGAGTGGCCGAGCGGTTCTAGCCACTTTAGTCTGGAACCGCGCGACCGCTACGGTCGCAGGTTCGAATCCTGCCTCGGGCATGGATGTGTGTGATGTCCTTAGGTTAGTTAGGATTAAGTAATTCTAAGTTATAGGGGGCTGATGACCTCAGATGTTAAGTCCCATAGTGCTCAGAGCCATTTGAACCAAAGTGGAAGGAAGCGTCCGTCGATCTAGAAAAACCTTCGAGAAAAATTAGGAGTAATTTATAGGCAATGGCGGGTAGAATATGGATACTGCGGCAAGGAACACCAGAGCGGGCAGCTCAGTTGAAGAGGATAGGACAACTATGAAAAAGGCAACAAAAAATTTCGAACAGACAAGCATAGGTGCAAGGAAGGTAACTGCTAAGAAAGCTTGAGTAACAGATTAAATACTTGAAATGATAGACGAAAGAAGGGAGTACAAAGGTGTTCAGGGAAAGATAGGGATACAGCATTATAGATCCCACAGGAGTGAAATAAATAGCAAATGCTTGGCAACCAAGGTGAAATGGCAGCAGGAAAGATGTGGAGAAATCGGAAAAGAAATGATTGTCTGGAGGACTGATTCAGCATTTAGAAAAGTCAAAACAGTCTTCCGTGAAGTTAAAAGTAACGGTGATTAACAAGAGTGTAAAGGGAATTCCTCTGTTAAATGCTGAAGAGGGAGCAGGTAGCTTTAAAGAGTGTATTGAAGACCTCTATAAGGGGAAGGACTTACCTGAAGACGTGTTAGAAGAAGAAACAGGAGTCGATAGGGATAATATAGGAGATGCAGTATTAGAATCAGTATTTAAAAGATCTCTGGAAGACTTGAGATCAAATGAGGCAGAAAGGGTAGATAACATTCCATCGGAGTTTCTGAAATCTTTGTTGTAAGTGGTAACTAAACGACTTTCAGGTTGGTGTGCAGAATTTGTGAGACTGGTGACGTACCATTACACTTCCGGAAGCATATCGTCTCTACAGTTCGTAAGATAATAAGGGCAGGTAAGAGCGAAACTACCGCACAATCAGTTTAACAGCGTAAACATCCAAGTTGCTGACGAGATTTATATACAGAAGAATGAAAAAAAAAACTGGTAACCTGTTAGAAGAAAATGAGTTTCATTTTAGGAAAGGTAAAGGCACCACGGGGGCGGTTTTCAAGTTGCGCTTGTTAATGGAAGCATGGTTGAAGAAAAATCAAGACACGCCCATAGCGTCCGTCGATCTAGAAAAACCTTCGAGAAAAATTAGGAGTAATTTATAGGCAATGGCGGGTAGAATATTTACGAGAATCGTAGACAAACAACGAAGTGCTTGTATTGAAAAGGGTGTATGACGGGGATGCAGTCGCTTGCACATCTAAGAAGCAATAACGGAAATAAAAGAAAAGCTCAGGAGTGAGATTAAAAGTCAGGATAAAAGGATATCAGTGATAGTATAGCTGCCCTCACTAAATGTAAAGAAAAATTACAGGATCTCTTGAATGGAAGAACAGTCTAATGACTGCAGTATATGCACTGATAATAAGCCGGAAAAAGACACAGGTAACGAGATGTAGCAGAAATGAGAATAACGAGAAACCTGACATTAAAATTGGGTAGTGGGCTAAGTTACGTTCTGCTACCTTGAAAGCAAAATTGCCCACTGCTCACGGAGCAAGGAGGATATAAAAAGGCAGACTAATACACGCTAAGAGGGCATTCCTGGCCAAGAGCGGGCTACTAGTATTAAATCTTCGCCTTAATTTAAAGAAGAAATCCCTGGGAATGTATGTTTGGAACCACAGCACCGTGTGGCAGTGAAATATGGACTGTGGAAAAATAGGAGCAGAAGAGAATCGAAGAATTTGAGATGTGGTGCTACAGAAGAATGTTGAAAATCAGATGGACTGGTAAGATAAGGAACGAGGAGGTTAGCTGCAGATTGGGTGAAGGAAGGACCATATGGAAAACACTGAGAAGAAGGATGACAGGACATGTGTCAAAGCCTCAGGGAATAACCTCCATGATACTAGGTAGAACCGTAGAGAGCAAAAATTGCAGGGGAAGATAGAGATTAGAATACATCCAACAAAAGATTGAGGAAGTAGTGTGCAAGTGCCACTCTGAGATGAAGAGGTTAGGGCAGGAGAGGAACTCGTGACGGGCCGTATCAAACCGGTCAGAAGATTGGTGACACACACACACACACAAAGTCATTGTATTAATGTACAGGGCTATTACAAATGATTGAAGCGATTTCATAAATTCACTGTAGCTCCATTCATTGACATATGGTCACGAAACACTATAGATACGTAGAAAAACTCATAAAGTTTTGTTCGGCTGAAGCCGCACTTCAGGTTTCTGCCGCCAGAGCGCTCGAGAGCGCAGTGAGACAAGATGGCGACAGGAGCCGAGAAAGCGTATGTCTTGCTTGAAATGCACTCACATCAGTCAGTCATAACAGTGCAACGACACTTCAGGACGAAGTTCAACAAAGATCCACCAACTGCCAACTCCATTCGGCGATGGTATGCGCAGTTTAAAGCTTCTGGATGCCTCACGGTTTAAAGTTTACGGCCCCTTTTTCTTCTGCGAAAAAAACGTTACAGGACACGTGTATCTGGACATGCTGGAAAATTGGCTCATGCCACAACTGGAGACCGACAGCGCCGACTTCATCTTTCAACAGGATGGTGCTCCACCGCACTTCCATCATGATGTTCGGCATTTCTTAAACAGGAGATTGGAAAACCGATGGATCGGTCATGGCGGAGGTCATGATCAGCAATTCATGTTATGGCCTCCACGCTCTCCCGACTTAACCCCATGCGATTTCTTTTTGTGGGGTTATGTGAAAGATTCAGTGTTGAAACCTCCTCTACCAAGAAACGTGTCAGAACTGCGAGCTCGCATCAACGATGCTTTCGAACTCATTGATGGGGACATGCTGCGCTGAGTGTGGGAGGAACTTGATTATCGGCTTGATGTCTGCCGAATCACTAAAGGGGCACATATCGAACATTTGTGAATGCCTAAAAAAACTTTTTGAGTTTTTGTATGTGTGTGCAAAGCATTGTGAAAATATCTCAAATAATAAAGTTATTGTAGAGCTGTGAAATCGCTTCAATCATTTGTAATAACCCTGTAGTTGACTGTGAGAGTGCACACTGCGTGTAGTATTCTGGCATGTTGATGATGACAGTGAGAGAGATAAAGGATCGGGTGAAACCAGATGTCGACACACAATTTATTATTGCCGTACGGCACGAACTGCGCCGCCATTAGCGTGTCAAGCAACTCTTTGACCCACCAAGTGGGATCTCAAGCCCCACTCCTCCTCCTTATCAGTATCTACTCACTCTTCTCACTGACGCCATCAGGCTTATCAATGACTTCGTCATTAGCACGTGACAACCCACCCCCGTTTCTCTCTTATCCGATCCCCCTCTCCTGCAAACCTTGTTATTATATCCAACATTAATATGAAAGACCCAATCAGAGCATAGTACTAAAATGAGGTAGCCTGTCAAAATACTACTGTGAAATTACGCAAGCTACATTTCAGTTTTATCTAAAATGATACCATTTTAAAAGATATTTCCCTTTTATCGAGGTAATCAACTTGTATACATGCTTGCTAGGACGAGTCATTGTTTCCATATACCGTCAAGCAGTAAACATTGCTCGTACCAATTGTAAATGTATAACAGACGGTTGTAATTGATCTGACGGTGTTCTGACTGTTGCAGTGCAGGCTGCATACATCGCAGTGCGCTGAAACATCGTACGTATGTTCATTCGCAGTTTATGCTGACAAAGTATAGTCCTGTGTCTGCCACCAGGTGAAAATGTGGTACTGTAAGCAGTCAGAATATGTGAACCCCGGAAAAGGGGACGAATGATCAAACACATGATAACGAAGGTTCTGATATGGTCACAACTTACATGTATTCAGTATAGTCTCCTGACTCATCAATGTGCTGCTTCTATAACATGGCACGGATGATAGTTTCCCACAGCATATACGTTAAAACCAGAGCTATATGTTACCGTATGCTAGCATTCAGATCATAAAGAGTCCGGACGCAGGAACACGATCTTTCAGATATCCCCCCTATCAGAAGTCACATGGAAGTAGATCGGAAGATCTGGAAGGCCAGACATCTCGAAATTGCCTAAAGATGTTGCGGTCGGTACCGAACGTTTCGCGAAGCAAGCATTTCACCTGGCAGGCGATAGGTGGTGTCGCCTCATCTTGCATGAAAATAGCGATGTGGACGCAGATGTGTCCTTACAAAGCTGGAATGACGTA
This sequence comes from Schistocerca nitens, assembly GCF_023898315.1. Lineage (NCBI taxonomy): Eukaryota > Metazoa > Arthropoda > Insecta > Orthoptera > Acrididae > Schistocerca > Schistocerca nitens. The sequence goes on from NC_064620.1 coordinate 287,035,608, forward strand.
TCGCACAATGAGGTCCTTAACGTGTGGATGTCACAGTGCACCTAACAGGTCCGTGATTTGTCATCTCCTAGATGAAAAACGGCCCGATAATGAAGCAGCTTGTGAAACCGCACCACGCAATTGCATAAGCCGAGTGCAGTGGGCGTTCCTGCACAACATGTGGCTGAGTGGAGCCCCGTATGCGGCAGTTGTATGCATTCACGGGACCGTGCAGAGTAAAGTGTGCCTCGTCCGTCCAAAAATATTCCCTGGACACATGTCATCCACTTCCACGCGTGTCAAAAAACGAAGGGCATAGTCATAGCATCTGCAGCCCATCTTGGGGATTCATTTGGTGCACATTCTGAACCCTGTAGGGATACTAGTGTAAAATGCGTCGCAAAATCTTTTAAGGGGCTACGGAACGCCCTATACTTGCAATGTTAAAATAACGCTTATAAATTACATCTTTCCTCACAAAGTAGTTGAGGTAGGAAGTTGAACTTTTTACAGATTATTTATTGGAATATGGGCTACAACTTAACACAGGGATTTTACAAAATTTTAGTTCAGTTATTAAAGATGATTTTTTTCAATTGTAATGAAAATTCACAACATTTTTTTGCAATTTTTTATTTATATATTCAAAAATATACAGTTTTTTGGAAAAAGGCTGTGTTAAATTATGCAGAAGGTACTGTGTAACATTTACTGAAAGTTTGAAACAAATATGTTTGGAAGATCCTTAGAAAACATGTAATTAGTATCAGAAAATAAAAGTTTTGGGAATCGAGCGAGAAAGATTGGATTAACTTTTTAGTGCATTCCAGGTCCATAGGATGGATTATCTTCATCCTCTGCAAACTCCTCCTCCAGCTTCCTCTTGTTCCTCCTCCTGTTTACTCTTGCTTGTATTTCTAGACTCTTTACAGCCCTGTCTGCAGCCCGAAGGCGTTCCTTGTCTAAAGCAAGCATCGCTCGTACCATGTTAGAACCTATCTTCATTCCCATATTTCTAAATACCTTGCACCTTACAATGTTGCCATCATTGAAAGTCGCAACAGCATCATACACACCAAAGTGAAGTGTTTCTATTCCAACAAATACAGTCTTGGGGATTCTCGACCATATAACACTATTTACACTTTCATTGGGGTTTTGAGTTTTTCCGTGAATACACTTTTTCAACAGTTCAGGTGCTGCTAAGTCTCTAAAATAGGTTTTATCACCTCCATTATTGCATGAGGCAGACTATGCTTATGAGTGTACACTTCACCAGTTAGCAATCCTTTGTAATATTTACACCAACTGTCTTCTTCTTTGGGACACAAGCTATGTTGGGGATTTTCATCGTCTTTATTGTTTACAGTAATAACACATACCTTTGGCTTTCCAACATTTCTCCTTTTCTTAAAAGCCTTCAGAGGATTTCTAATAACTTTACTTTTACTCATTATTATACTTCAACAAAACAGAGACTCAAGAAACAGAGTTAATTACGAATATTTTCGAGATAACGACAGAGTAAATAAACATGAAACAATCGACAATCACACCAGCGATATATATTGAACCATCACAGGTTAGCCACAACACATACTTTATCTCACATCACTAAAATGTACCTGATGAACACGGACGTTAATAATAACACCATTTTACAGCAGTTTAACAGCGCCACAGTGGGTCACGCCCATGTAGAACACATTTCAAAAAAAAAAAAAAATTAAAAATAGTTGTAGTCTTCGGAATTGAATAAATTATATATCTATTAAAAGGTAATAGTCTGCAGATTCAGAAAACGCAAAAAAGTAAAAATTGAACTTTTCATGATTTTGAGCCTTTCCGGAGCCCCTTAAACAGTTGAGCAGGGGAGAGACAATTCCCATGACACAACTCGAGCATTATCTGCAGAATTTGAGGCATATGCTGTATGGTCGGCTATAGCTACAGCAACTTCATCAACAATTGCCATTGAAATGAGCCGCCTATCTCTCCCTGCTGCACCACCTAATTCACCTGATTCTTCAGATTTCTTGATCATATTCTTCAACCAGTTTATTGACGTGGGACCTCTTCGTAGCTGTTTCTGTCGGCGATATTCCCGCAATACAGTGCTGCTATTGCTGCCGGTCTGATAAAACAATTTTACCAGCGGTGCACGGTCTTCTTTTCACTGGACAGTGCTTCTCGTACGGAAAGTTTTAACCTTCTTTAAACCTTTACACCAACAGTCCTTCACAGAAGAAATCACATGCGTCGCCAAGTGGTAAACGGCATATTGATGCCAAACAGGAAAAAATTCACATTCTGACTGCTCACAGTGCCTTATTATCATCACCTTGTGGCAGAAAGTGGAACTATTATTTTTTCAGTGTACTGCGAAAGGTACCGATTAATGAATGTACCTACGACGGTTCAGCATTCTGCGATGTATGCTCCCTGCACTGTAGCACGCGGAACACAGTCTGTTTTGTTATAACCACCCGGTAATATGAAGCTCGTGAATCTTAAAGTAAGCATCACCTTAAACTTCCGTAAAATTCGTTTGTTTCAGTCAGGGATAGTTGTCTTCATTTCAGAGCAGCACTTGCACTTTGTGTCTCCAATTATTTGACAGATACATTCCAGTCTGTCTTTCTCTACAGATTTTACCCTCTACAACTCACCCCAGTACCACGGAGGTTATTTCCTGGTCTTAACACATGTCCTGTCATTCCGCCCCCACCTTTTGTCAGTATTTCCCATATGTTCCGTACTTTGCCATTTCTGTGGCGAACTTCCTCATTCCTTATCTTATCAATTCAACTAATTTTCTAGTTTTCAAGTTCTTCTATAGCGCCACATCTCTAATGCTTCGATTCTTTTTGCCAGTCTTCGCAGAGTCCATGTTTCACTAGCATAGAGTGCTGTGCTCCAAATGCACATTCTCAGAAATTTCTTCCTTAAATGAAGGCCAAGGTTTGATACCAGCCGATTTCTCTTGGCCAGTAATTCTTTCTTAGCGTGTGGTAGTCTGCCCTTTAGGTCATCCTTGCTTCCTCCGTTACGTGTTATTTTGTTTACAAATTGGCAGAATTCCTTATCTTCGTCTACTGCGTGGCACACAACGTTGATTTTATTTATTTTATTTTTTTTAGAGGGGGGGGGTTTAGGGCGCATAACATCTAAGGTCATTAGCGCCCAATACACACAACTTTGATGTTAACTTTCTCACTCATCTTATTTCTGCTGCTCATCATTATTTTCGTCTGTCTTCAGTTTACCCTCAATCAGTATCCTGTACTCATTAGACTATTCATTCCATTCAACAGTCCTCTAATTCTTCTTCGCTTTCGCTGAGGATAGCAATGTCATCAACAAGTTTTATCGCTGATATCCACTCAGCCCGAATTTTAATATCCCTTGAAACTGCTTCCGTCATAGCTTCTTCGATGGCTAGACTTAACGATAGGGGAGAAAAGCTGCTTACCTGCCTTACACTATTTCAATCTCAACACTTCGTTCTTGGTTTTCCAATCTTAGTTGTACCCTCTTGTTACTTGTACATACGAGTGTTATACACTCCTGGAAATGGAAAAAAGAACACATTGACACCGGTGTGTCAGACCCACCAAACTTGCTCCGGACACTGCGAGAGGGCTGTACAAGCAATGATCACATGCACGGCACAGCGGACACACCAGGAACCGCGGTGTTGGCCGTCGAATGGCGCTAGCTGCGCAGCATTTGTGCACCGCCGCCGTCAGTGTCAGCCAGTTTGCCGTGGCATACGGAGCTCCATCGCAGTCTTTAACACTGGTAGCATGCCGCGACAGCGTGGACGTGAACCGTATGTGCAGTTGACGGACTTTGAGCGAGGGCGTATAGTGGGCATGCGGGAGGCCGGGTGGACGTACCGCCGAATTGCTGAACACGTGGGGCGTGAGGTCTCCACAGTACATCGATGTTGTCGCCAGTGGTCGGCGGAAGGTGCACGTGCCCGTCGACCTGGGACCGGACCGCAGCGACGCACGGATGCACGCCAAGACCGTAGGATCCTACGCAGTGCCGTAGGGGACCGCACCGCCACTTCCCAGCAAATTAGGGACACTGTTGCTCCTGGGGTATCGGCGAGGACCATTCACAACCGTCTCCATGAAGCTGGGCTACGGTCCCGCACACCGTTAGGCCGTCTTCCGCTCACGCCCCAACATCGTGCAGCCCGCCTCCAGTGGTGTCGCGACAGGCGTGAATGGAGGGACGAATGGAGACGTGTCGTCTTCAGCGATGAGAGTCGCTTCTGCCTTGGTGCCAATGATGGTCGTATGCGTGTTTGGCGCCGTGCAGGTGGGCGCCACAATCAGGACTGCATACGACCGAGGCACACAGGGCCAACACCCGGCATCATGGTGTGGGGAGCGATCTCCTACACTGGCCGTACACCACTGGTGATCGTCGAGGAGACACTGAATAGTGCACGGTACATCCAAACCGTCATCGAACCCATCGTTCTACCATTCCTAGACCGGCAAGGGAACGTGCTGTTCCAACAGGACAATGCACGTCCGCATGTATCCCATGCCACCCAACGTGCTCTAGAAGGTGTAAGTCAACTACCCTGGCCAGCAAGATCTCCGGATCTGTCCCCCATTGAGCATGTTTGGGACTGGATGAAGCGTCGTCTCACGCGGTCTGCACGTCCAGCACGAACGCTGGTCCAACTAAGGCGCCAGGTGGAAATGGCATGGCAAGTCGTTCCACAGGACTACATCCAGCATCTCTACGATCGTCTCCATGGGAGAATAGCAGCCTGAATTGCTGCGAAAGGTGGATATACACTGTACTAGTGCCGACATTGTGCATGCTCTGTTGCCTGTGTCTATGTGCCTGTGGTTCTGTCAGTGTGATCATGTGATGTATCTGACCCCAGGAATGTGTCAATAAAGTTTCCCCTTCCTGGGACAATGAATTCACGGTGTTCTTATTTCAATTTCCAGGAGTGTATATTACCCATCCTTCCCTATAGCTTACTCCTATTGTTCTCAGAATTTCGAAAATCTTGCACCATTTTACATTGTCGAACTTTTTTCGAGGTCGACAGTTCCTATGAACGTATATTAAGCCTTACTCCCATTATCAATCACATCAGAACTGCCTCTATGATGCCTTTCCTTTTCCTAACGCCAAAATAATCCTCATCTAACAAATCCTGAATTTTCTTTTTCATTCTTCTCTATATTATTCTTATCAGCAACTTGGATGCATGAACAGTTAAGCTGATTGAATGATAGATCTTCCCTTGCTATGTTCTGGCATCTGTGAATGATATTTTTCCCGAAGTCTGACGGTATGTATCCAGACTAAGATTCTACACTCCACCCTACATGGGAGTCTTGTTGCCACTTGCACCAATTATTTCAGAAATTCCGAGGTAATTCTGCCGTATTTGACTGCAATCCTCTAAAGCTTTGTGACACTGTGACTCTAATACTCGATCCCATACGTCTTCCATGTTGACTCTCACTTCTCCTTCAATCTCATTCAGTCGTGTCGTCCCCCTCGTGGAGGCCTTCAGGGTATTCTTTCCACCTGCCCGCACTCATCTCTCCGCTTAACACTACAATTTCCAACGCACTCTTAATGTTGCCACCCTTGCTTTTAATTTCACCGAAAGTGGTTTTCACTTTTCTATGTCCGCAGTGAGTCCTTCTGATGATCATTTCTTTTCAGATTTCTTCACATTTTTCTGTGCCATTTCGCCCGACTTCCCAGCACCTCATATTCGTTTTATTCGTGACTTATATTTATATATTCTTGAATTTCCATGAACACGTTTATCCTTCCCTTTTTCAACAATTAATTCTGTTACCCAAACTATCTTCGCAGTTATCTTTCTTGTACCTGAGTTTGTCTTTCCAGGTTCTGTCGTTGTCCTTTTTAGAGACGCCAATTCCTCTTCAGCTGAACTACCTATTGTGCTATTCATTATCGCAGTGTCTGTAGCTTCAGAGAACTTCAAATGCGCCTCACCATTCCTCATTACTTCCGTTCGACCTTTTTGTAGGCTGATTCTTCCAGATGATTCTCTTAATCATCACTCTACTCTGCACCACTACTATATTGTGATACGAGTCAACATATGTTCCCGAAAGCACCTTACAATCCATTATCTGGTTTGAGAAACTCTGACCATGATATCATCCAGCTGGAATCTTCCAGTATACCGAGATTTTTTCCAAGTATATCTGACCCCGTTGCACTTTTTGAACAGTATATTCACTAGTACTACCTGAAATTTGTTGCAGAATTGTGTTAGTTTATCTCCCCTCTTTCATTCCTGCTAGCAAGCCCTTGTTCTCCCGTAATCCTTTCTTCTTATCCTTAACCTACATCCCCTTTCCGAACACCCCACCCTCCCCTTGACTATTAGAGTTTCATCTCCTCCACATATTGAATTGCCCGTTCAATATCTTCACATACTTTCTCTGCCTCTCCATCATCTGCATGTATACCTCAACTGTTGCTGCTGGTGTGGGTCGCTGTCGATTCTAATGAGAACAATCCTGTCAGGAACTATTCGCAGTAACAGACTATCTGCTGTACTTTCCTGTTAAAAATCACTCTTAGTCCCGTTATACCATTACATGTTGCTGTTGATATTAAAATATGAGGGTTGTACAGAAAGTAAGTTCCGATCGGTCGCGAAATGGAAACCACAGTGAAAACCAGAAACATTCTATTTGCAACCGGTACACCTACCACCTACTTCTCTACGTAGTCGCTGCTCCAACTTCGAGTTTTGTCGTAGTGTTGTATCAACTATCTAACATCCTCAAGGCAGGCACCTGTGCTTTCGGCCAGTTACCTGCACTGGTCTGCAGCTCGGTGTCCGTAGAAAAATTTTGTCTTCATAGCCAGCGGTTCTTGTGAGTAGAGATGAGACTCAGGGGGAGCCAATTACGGACTGTATTGTGGCTGATCAAACACTTCTCATCGGAAACGCTGCAGGAACGTCTTCATTGCCCCTGCAGTGTGCGGCTGAGAATTGGCATGAAGAAGGAACTGCTCGACAGTTATGTTATGTGGGCTGCGTGACACAGGCGAAATCTCTAACCAGGCCCTCATACTTGGCGGTAGACGCTATTCCCTACGCATCTTTACATACTCACTGTTCACTCAAAACTGAAAAAAGCGACGCGACACGATCGACGGGCATACTAGAGACACTGCCCAACACATCTGTGCAAAGATTTACCGAACTTTCCCAGTGGTTTCTATTTCGCGAACCCTCGTATGTTCGCCTGACCAGCAATCAAAAAATGGTTCAAATGGCTCTGAGCACTATGCGACTCAACTTCTGAGGTCATTAGTCGACTAGAACTTAGAACCAATTAAACCTAACTAACCTAAGGACATCACAGACATCCATGCCCGAGGCAGGATTCGAACCTGCGACCGTAGCAGTCGCGCGGTTCCGGACTGAGCGCCTAGAACCGCGAGACCACCGGCTTTGATATATTTCGCTTCATGTGGATGTAGACTGATCTTTTGCATTTCCCTTTTCAGATTTTGTAGCTTCTGAGATTCCACGCTGCAGCTTGTAGATGCTACCCTTTCGCTGGTTATTCAGTCTTTGCTTATGCTGCGCACCTTCTACATCTACATCTACGTGCATACTCTGCGAGCCACCATACGGTGCGTCGCGGAGGGTACGCTGTACCACTACTAGTAGTTTCCTTTCCTGTTCCACTAGCAGACAGATTGTCTATATGCCTCCGTATGAGCGCTAACGTCTCGTATCGTATCTCCATGGTCCCTAAACATAATGTATGTAGGCGGCAGTAGGATCGCTCCGCAGTCAGCTTCAAATGCCGGCTCTAAACTTTCTCAGTAGTGTTCTTTGAAATGAATGTCTGCTTCCCTTCAGGAATTTCCACTTGAGTTCCCGAAGCACATCCGTAACACATGCTGATCGAACGTGCTGGTAACAAATCTAGCAGATCGCCTATGAACTGCTTCGATGCCTTCTTTCAATCCGACCTGGTGCGTATCCCACACACTGGAGAAGCACTCAAGAACAGGTCGCACTAGCGTCCTATTTGCAATCTCCTTTACAACTGAACCACACTTTCCCAAAATTCTCCCAATAAACCGAAGTCGACCATTCACGTTCCCTACCTCAATCCTCACATGCTCGTTCCATTTCATATCGCTTCCCAGCGTTATGTCCAAATGTTTAAAACACGTCAAGATTTCAAGCAGGACGCTACTGGTGCTCTATTCGAATATTAGGGGTTTGTTTTTCATGCTCATCCGCATTAAATTACATTTTTCTACATTAAGAGCCAGCTGCCAGTCATCAAAACAACTAGAAATTTTGTCTAGGTCATCGGGTACCGTCCTACACTCACTGATCTTCGAACACCTTCCTGTACACCACAGCATCGTCTGCGAACAACTGCAGATAGCTGCCCACTCTATTCACCAGATCATTTATGTATGTTGTCCTACCAACCGGTCCCTTCTTCTTGTCAAGTTGTGCCACAAACTCCTCCCCAATTCTATTCAATACCTCCTCATTAGTTATGTGATCTGCCCATCTAACCATCAGCATTCTTCTGTAGCACCACATTTCGAAAGCTTCTATTCTCTTCTTGTCCAAACTAGTTATCGTCCACGTTTCACTTCCATACATGGCTACACTCCATACAAATACTTTCAGAAACAACTTCCTGACGCTTAAATCTATACTCGATGTTAACAAATTTCTCTTCTTCAGAAACGATTTCCTTGCCATTGCCAGTCTACACTTTATATCCTCTCTACTTCGACCATCATCAGTTATTTTGCTCCCCAAATAGCAAAACTCTTTTAGTACTTTACGTGTCTCTTTTCCTAATCTAATTCCCTCAGAATCACCCGACTTAATTTGACTACATTCCATTATCCTCGTTTTGCTTTTGTTTATGTACATCTTATATCCTCCTTTCAAGACACTGTCCATTCCGTTCAACTGCTCTTCCAAGTCCTTTGCTGTCTCTGACAGAATTACAATGTCATCGGCGAACCTCAAAGTTTTTATTTCTTCTCCATGAACTTTAATACCTGCTCCGAATTTTTCTTTTGTTTCCTTGCTCAATATACAGATTGAATAGCATCGGGGACCGGCTACAACCCTGTCTCACTCCCTTCCCAACTGCTGCTTCCCTTTCATGCCCCTCGACTCTTATAACTGCCATCTGGTTTCTGTACAAATTGAAAATAGCCTTTCACTCCCTGTATTTTACCCCTGCCACCTTTAGAATTTGAAAGAGAGTATTCCAGTCAAGATTGTCAAAAGCTTTCTCAAAGTCTACAAATGTTAGAAATGTAGGTTTGCCTTTCCTTAATCTATTTTCTAAGATAAGTCGTAGGGTCAGTATTGCCTCACGTGTTCCAATGTTTCTACGGAATCTAAACTGATCTTCGCTGAGGTCGGCTTATACCAGTTTTTCCATTCGTCTGTAAAGAATTCGCGTTAGTATTTTGCAGCAGTGACTTATTAAACTGATAGTTCGATAATTTTCACATCTGTCAACACCTGCTTGCTTTGGGATTGGAATTATTATATTCTTCTTGAAGTCTGACGGTATTTCGCCTGTCTCATAGATCTTGCTCAACAGATGGTAGAGTTTTGTCATGACTGGCTCTCCCAAGGCCGTCAGTAGTTCTAATGGAATGTTGTCTACTCCCGGGGCCTTGTTTCGACTCAGGTCTTTCAGTGCTCTGTCAAAATCTTCACGCAGTATCGTAACTCCCATTTCATCCTCATCTACATCCTCTTCCAGTTCCACAATATTGTCCTCAAGTACATCACCCTTGTATAGACCCTCTATATACTCCTTCCACCTTTCTGTTTTCCCTTCTTTGCTTAGAACTGGGTTTCCATCTGAGCTCTTGATATTCATACAAGTGGCTCTCTTTTATCCAAAGGTCTCTTTAATTTTCCTGTAGGCAGTATCTATCTTACCCTTAGTGAGATAAGCCTCTACATCCTTACATTTGTCCTCTAGCCATCCCTGCTTAGCCATTTAGCACTTCCTGTCGATCTCATTTTTGAGACGTTTGTATTCCTTTTTGCCTGCTTCATTTACTGCGTTTTCATATTTTCTCCTTTCATCAATTAAATTCAATATTTCTTCTGTTACCCAAGGATTTCTATTAGCCCTCGTCTTTTTACCTACTTGATCCTCTGCTGCCTTCACTACTTCATCCCTCAGAGCTACCCATTCTTCTACTGTATTTCTTTCCCCCATTCCTATCAATTGTTCCCTTATGCTCTCCCTGAAACTCTGTACAACCTCTGGTTCTTTCAGTTTATCCAGGTCCCATCTCCTTAAATTGCCACCTTTTTGCAGTTTCTTCAGTTTTAATCTACAGTTAATAACCAATAGATTATGGTCAGATTCCACATCTGCCCCTGGAAATGTCTTACAATTTAAAACCTGGTTCCTAAATCTCTGTCTTACCATTATATAATCTATCTGATACCTTCTAGTATCTCCAGGATTCTTCCATGTATACAACCTTCTTTCATGATTCTTGAACCAAGTGTTAGCTATGATTAAGTTATGCTCTGTGCAAAATTCTACCAGACGGCTTCCTCTTTCATTTCTCTCCCCCAATCCATATTCACCCACTATGTTTCCTACTCTCCCTTATCCTACTCTCGAATTCCAGTCACCCATGACTATTAAATTTTCGTCTCCCTTCACTACCTGAATAAATTCTTTTATCTCATCATACATTTCATCAATTTCTTCATCGTCTGCAGAGCTAGTTGGCATATAAACTTGTACTACTGTAGTAGGCATAGGCTTTGTGTCTATCTTGGCCACAATAATGCGTTCACTATGCTGTTTGTAGTAGCTTACCCGCACTCCTATTTTTTATTCATTATTAAACCTACTCCTGCATTACCCCTATTTGATTTTGTATTTATAACCCTGTAATCACCTGACCAAAAGTCTTGTTCTTCCTGCCACCGAACGTCACTAATTCCCGCTATTTCTAACTTCAACCTATCCATTTCCATTTTTAAATTTTCTAACCTACCTGCTCGATTAAGGGATCTGACATTCCACGCTCCGATCCGTAGAACGCCAGTTTTCTTTCTCCTGATAACGACGTCCTCCTGAGTAGTCCCCGCCCGGAGATCCGAATGGGGGTCTATTTTACCTCCGGAATATTTTACCCAAGAGGACGCCATCATCATTTAATCATACAGTAAATCTGCATGCCCTCGGGAAAAATTACGGCCGTAGTTTCCCCTTGCTTTCAGCCGTTCGCAGTACCAGCACAGCAAGGCCGTTTTGGTTAGTGTTGCAAGGCCAGATCAGTCAATCATCCTGACTGTTGCCCCTGTAACTACTGAAAAGGCTGCTGCCCCTCTTCAGGAACCACACGTTTGTCTGGCCTCTCAACAGATACTCCTCCGTTGTGGTTGCACCTACGGTACGGCCATCTGTATCGCTGAGGCACGCAAGCCTCCCCACCAACGGCAAGGTGGATGGTTCATGGGGGGGGGGGGGTCAACGAGTATAAGTAATATAATTATGATGCCAAATTTAGTGGCTGTAGAGGTTGTACATTACATAAAAACAAACCAACTGAAATTATACGATACAAAAAGACAGTATATGCGAGGGAAGTACTTCTTTACCACAAAAAGCACGTGGTGAGTCCACCATTTTTTGGTAAGATATCGTCGCTTCATTGTATTTTTTAGCACTGGAAGTAACTTTTTGTTAGTTTTGGGTTTTGATTCTTTATGTGGTACTCTGGAATAAATATTTCTTGCCCACTGACCACTAACTGTTTAAGTTGTTGAATATCTGCGTATTTTTCATGAGGTATTAGCAGGAGCTATGAAAATATACCCACAAAATCAGTTATTTCAAAAGCAATAGTGTTGTACCTTTCAAAAATTTTCATATTACAAAACAATTAGCATTATATGCTGGCTGTGGCAGTGAAAATTTGTCAGATCTCTACGGATTTATATTCACTCGACGTCTACTTGTAGACCAACAGAATGTTCTCGACGTCTACTTGTAGACCAACAGAATGTTCCAAACGAACTGGTGTTCAAGCTCCATTGTAAGTAATTCTGTATCTGAACAGCTTATCTTCCTTCACAACCAGACCTTCTCTGAGCGGTCGTGCCTTGAAAGAGCACTTCGGTTTGTAACATGCTTTTAAAAAAGTCGTTCAACCTCGTATACTCTCTTGTTCGACAGCAATGACTTTGTAAGAGCTTGAATTCACTCTATCGGTTCCCACGGCATTAATCCTGGTCTTTTGGTAACTCTCTTATCGAGAGTATCCTCTTATTGGAAATACTGTTTTGGCACTATGTAATCTCTTAATGGTACGAACGAAGTAGTGACGGTATATTAAAACTACATGGTTCTTATTGTATCATGAGTACGAATCACTGAATATTACAAGAACCGTTACTTTTGGATCACGGATTTCAGTCACATAATTGTGCAAAAAACTAGTAACTTAATTTTCTCCTTTATTCTCAAAATCTTCAGTGTAAGTGTAAAATATTGCATCACTCTTAGACATTGGATAAATGATGAAACAGTAAAACGATAATTCCATGTAAAGCAATGAAGACCTTTTGGCAAACAGAAATTTCACCATTGTATCATTTCGTTCGATTCTTACAATGTGTCGTTAAGAGCAATCTCTGGCACTGGAATCGTCCTGCCCAGCCCTTTTGCGAGCAATTAATATTATACAAATTAAGCTGGTTGAATAGGAAGATTTGTCATTCCAACCACCTAACAAATTAAAGGTCTTGCTAAGTTGTTCTCGTTCGTGAGGTTTGATTTGTTTGAAACACTCAGACAACGTCTAACCCATGAGACATAGCCCTAAGGTCACCCATTATTTCCGCGAGAAGACCGACTTAGAACGTTCTTTCTGTTACCACTAAAAGTAAAACCTTTGTATCTTGGCACATTTCCATATTATTTGAAAGTCATTTTAATTGCGTTGTAGTACTGACGGCGCCATCAAAATGGTTCATATGGCTCTGAACACTATGGGACTTAACTGCTGAGGTCATCAGTCCCCTAGAACTTAGAACTACTTAAACCTAACTAACCTAAGGACGTCACACACACCCATGCCCGAGGCAGGATTCGAACCTGCGACAGTAGCGGTCGCGCGGTTCCAGACTGTAGCGCCTAGAACCGCTCGGCCACTTCGGCCGGCGGCGGCCATCGGAACGTGCCATAAACTCATTTTCGACTTAAATGGACTTACCCCGTTTTTTCCGCGGAGTCTTCAAATATTTCAGTTTTCTGATGACATTAGCTTGATTTTTAACATTTTTATGCAGCGACAGCGGCTGATATTGTTTATATAAGAATATACAACTTACAGTTGCAGGTTAACTTTATCGTTTACCTAGGTTTCAACGTTAGTAATAACGTCTTCTTCAGAACATAAAATATTATTTAGATGTTTGCCTAAAACAAGCTATGTCCTAAGTCAACTTTATAAAACTTGATGCATAACCATAAGGTTTTGTCACTTCTATTAAAAAAGGTGTAACAAGTTCACTTTAAGCCCGTCGTATGGGCCTCGTCGTGTGACTAGAGTCTCAACTAGAGTCTCAACTTGCTACAGCTTGTTTAATAGAAGTGACAAAACCTTATGGTTATGCATCAAGTTTTATAAAGTTGACTTAGGACATGGCTTGTTTTAGGCAAACATTTAAATAATATTTTATGTTCTGAAGAAGACGTTATTACTAACGTTGAAACCTAGGTAAACGATAAAGTTAACTTGCAGCTGTAGGCTGTATATTCTTATATAGACATTAGCTTGGTAGTTAAGGTATTAAGTGCAACGTAGGCGTTATATCAAATAGCGCAACTTCTACCATATGAAGTGATTTTAAGTCACATGAGCAGTTTTTACAGTTTCTAACACACAATTCAACTAATACTGGCATTTTGGTTACAGAGAATGGGCATATGATTAGTGAATTTGAACAATTCAGAGTCCTAGGTGTTCGAATAGATGGTAAGCTGTGATGGAAAGCCCATGTTCAGGATATAGTTAAAAAAAGTGAATGCTGCTATGTTTACCATTAGAACAGTATCTGCAGTAAGTGAAAGTCTAACAACAAAATTAGTGTACTTTGTTTATTTTCATTCGCATTTTCATGACATACGGCATTATAATTATTATGGGCTAACTCTTCCCATTCATGAAGGATATTTTTGGCTCAGAAATATGCAATTCGAGCAATATGTGGCAAGTATGCGAACCCCTTGTCGACTGTTCTTCAGGTGTCTAGAAATCATAACATTGGCTTCTCAATATATGCTGTTTTAGTGTCTTTTGTTGTTAACAAAATGGGCTTCTTCTAAAGAATGAGAAGCTTTCACCTTCCATTTTCAATAAGTTACCACAACAATTAAAAACAATTGCAGCAGTCCTCGCACTTTGAAGTCTAAACTGAAGAATTACCCTATGGCACACACCTATTCTGTTGGGGAGTTCCTGGGAAAAAATTAAATTCCTGTGTTGTGTTGTTGATTAGTGTGGCTCGGTATCTCAGTGCCACAGCGTCAGATTACAAGTCTAAAAGCCTCAGGTGCGATTGCCGGCGAATTCTAGGTTTTTATCTGGCACTTATCAATTCTTCTACCTGTGGCAATGTGTTCATGTGAAAAAGCCGACTTGCGCTGTGGTTCGGAATCCACGTTAAACTGTACGTACGTCTATAACTGGCTAGAAGGCAAAGGCATATTACCTCCAACAGGACCGTGCATATAGTGGAGTCGCTGTAAGAGGATCCCAGATGCAGTGGGCTGAGCGCAACAGCTGTGCGTTCCTACTGCAACCAATCACGTTACGCGACTTTCTAAGCGTCTCTGTAGTAACGCCTCAGTGTTGTCGGCGCTCTGTAGACGGCTGTTGTTTTCGACTGCAACCATCTGCACGTTGTAGCTGAAGCTGGCAACAGCGGCACCACCTCTCAGGGAACAGCTTACGCCGACTCAACTACAGTAAAGCACTGTGATGCTGAAAGCAGCTCTGGAACTGGTGAGTCAAAGTGTAGTTGATTATGCACATAATTATCTTACGGTCTGGTTAGGACTGGTGTAAATTTTATCTATTATTAACTTTTCTGACGTTAATTTCAAGTAAGAAGTACCCGCCACATTGCACAGGTTGTTATCCACTTGTTACTGCCAGTTTTTCGACACGAAGGTGATGTAGTTTTTCAGCAGAACAACGCAAGTCTCATAGGGCTGCTGGAAAGCAACATGCTATTCACGTGTACAACAAATGTCCTGGCCAACAAGGTCGCGCCGGCCGGGGTGGCCGAGCGGTTCTAGGCGCTACAGTCTGGAACCGCGCGACCGCTACGGTCGCAGGTTCGAATCCTGCCTCGGGCACCGATGTGTGTGATGTCCCTAGGTTAGTTAGATTTAAGTAGTTCTAAGTTCTAGGGGACTGATAACCGTAGACGTTAAGTCCCATAGTGCTCAGAGCCATTTGAACCAACAAGGTCGCCATATCTCTCTCCAAGTGAACGTATATGGGACATGATGAAGTGGGAACTTAATCGTTCTCCAGTACCTACAAAAATCATCACCAAATAGCATTAAAAAGTAGGCTGTTTAGGTTTTTATGTTGGTAACGCCACGTAGCGCTCTGTATGAAAATCACTGACGGTACTGTGAGCAGTCTGTGATTTTCATACAGAGCGCTAAGTGGTGTTACCAACATAAAAACCTAAACAGCCTACTTACATAGCCCCCATTCGCCATATGAAACGTCCCCTTAGAAAAATTTGTGAATTACTGTGCTGATAAACCTCTTACATTATTTGATTTTCAAACAGCTGAGCAAAACTGAACGTACTCAGACATTTCTCTCTTTACTTATTCTGATGATCACTAAACTGACACACAATACTTTTTTAGCGCAACGCAATCTGTCTTTCAATAATCCCTACAAAAGAATGGCCCTGACTAACAATAACCTATACCTTTCATGGATCACTTACCTCACAAAAATCTTCGTTACTCGAACTACTGCAATACAGCGAGCGCCAATACTGCCAGCTAAATAAAAGATTCTAACTACTGAAGGCACTAACTACTGATAGGCATACTTAGCAAATGAAAGATTTTGATAGAGAACAAACAATGTATTTACCCTAATAGTGTTCAAAAGACATAATATATATATATATCAGTTCATGACATCCAGTCTTACAAATTTACTCTCTCTTGACGGACACACGTCCAGATCATCCGCTCTCAAAACTCTGCCATTTCTCTTCCCACATCCACCACTGCTGGCGGCTCACCTCCAACTGAGCAACGCTACGCGCTGTTCACATCCAACTGCCCAACACTACAATAGCAAATATTCCAACAATGCAGACCAGCCACAGACTGCACATAGCACAGTCAGTGATTTTCATACAGAGCGCTACGTGGCGTTACCAACATGAAAACCTAAACTGCCTACTTACAAGAGCAAGTTGCTTGGGACAGTCAACCGCAGGATGCTATTCGGCATCTTTATGATCGTTCACATGCGAGAATACACGACTGCGTTGACGCCAGAGTGTGTACTCTGAGTGATGATGCGACTGTTTGGGCACTGTGTGCTGTGAGATGTGGCCTGAGCTTGTTATCATATATTCCTACAATGATAAGCTACCTGTCACCTCACGTGTCGTTCAAAAAAGAAAAAAAAACAAAAAACAAAAAAACGTTCAAATGTGTGTGAAATCTTATGGGCCTTAACTGCTAAGGTCATCAGTCCCTAAGCTTACACCCGGATTCCCGGGTTCGATTCCCATCGGGGTCATGGATTTTCTCTGCCTCGTGATGACTGGGTGTTGTGTGATGTCCTTAGGTTAGTTACGTTTAGGTAGTTCTAAGTTCTAGGGGACTGTTGACCGTAGATGTTAAGTCCCATAGTGTTCAGAGCCATTTGAACCTAAGCTTACACACTACTTAACCCAAATTATTCTAAGGACAAACACACACACCCATGCCCGAGGGAGGACTCGAACCTCCGCGGGACCAGCCGCACAGTCCATGACTGCAGCGCCCAAGACCGCTCGGCTAATCCCGCGCGGCTCTCGCGTGTCGATAAAACGACTTTGTCCGTGAGGCTGTGTCATTGTTTTCCGGTAGTGTACATAAATTTTAACGTATCTGTCGTTGGGTGTCGGATTCCGGGTATACGGGCCAACCTAGATATACGTGTATACACTCAGGCAGGAGACATTTCTATCAACGTAACGATGGTTCATCGTGTGAAGGACAATTTCTGATTGACTTCAGATTACAAATTTTGCACTGATGACACTCTGAGCGGAAGAGTGTGACTAATTCTGCGACTACAGATGTATAACTGGACACCCGTGACGTGGTGAACACTACATTAAGCCCGCGTCCGAGGTGACTGGACCGGCAGACGGGGAAACATGAACAAGGAGAGCCGCGCGCGGACTAAATGAACGCGGAGAGGCCGCAAAGCCGGCAAGTGGCGCACGCCCGCTCTCTGCGACAATACGCGGCCGTGTATGCACACGCGCGCAGCGCGGCGCCGGCCGTGAGGCCGACAAAGGCCGTCGAAAACACACAAAAACGCCATCAGCATAATCCCCCGCAGCGCGGCGCACCCTTTGCCCTCCCTCATAACAAACGCTCAGCCTCCATAAATATATTTGCAGCGCGCGTGCGAGGGATTTCCGTCGGATAGTTTGTGAGGCTCTGCGGGGAGCCGACACGATTGCAGGCGGACACACACACACACACACACACACACACACACACACACACACACACACATTTCTCCCCGCAGACAAAACAGGACATTTGTTCGCTGGTACTTGCGAACCTTTTTTGTGTATACAATGTATACACCGGGCAGACAGTATCGCTACTGCACAGCATACAGCCGACGCACACACGTCACAAACACTGAAGCGAAAATGGTGAAAAGTGATTCCAGAAGAGTTTTTGCCGGTTGCTCTATATTCTTCGGGTGAGTCTGACGGGCGGAGGACGGAGGCAGTGGAAGGGACAGCAGTGGGGAGAGAATGGGAGCGGCGTTACAGTGACAATATCAGTGACCAATTTTTCTTTTTTTTTTTTCTCTCATCACTCTTCTGACCTACCGAGCGTGGTGGCGCAGTGGTTAGCACACTGGACTCGCATTCTGGAGGAGGACGGTTCAAACCCGCGTGCAGCCATCCTCATTTAGATTTTCAGTAATTTCTCTGAATCACTTCAGGCAAATGCAGGGATTGTTTCTTTGAAAGGGTACGGCCGACTTCCTTCCCCATCCTTCCCTAATCCGATGGGGACGGTGACCTTGCTGTTTGGTCCGCTGCCAGAAATAAACTAACCAAACAATCTTCTGACCTGTTTGACGCATCCCGCCATAACTTTCTCCACTGTGCCAATCTTCTCATCTGAGAATATCACTTACAGGCCGGCCGGGGTGGCCGAGCGGTTCTAGGCGCTAGTCTGGAACCGCGCGACCGCTACGGTCGCAGGTTAGAATCCTGCCTCGGGCATGGATGTGTGTGATGTCCTTGGATTGAAGTAGTTCTAAGTTCTAGGGGACTGATGACCTCAGAAGTTAAGTCCCATAGTGCTCGGAGCCATTTGAACCAGTATCACTTACATCCAACTTCTTCAGTTGCCTGTTGCATACACTATGTTCGAAAGTTTTCGGACACCTGTTAGGGACCATAAATATGGCTATGTTCACCATTCGTCTTTGTGACGAACTTGCTGGAGACGCGTTCGGTGAGCTGACTGAATGTCTTTGGAGGAATGGCAACCCATTCCTCCTCGAGAGTCAAACCAGAGAAGGTAATGACGTTGGGTGCTGGGAACTGGATCGAATTCGACGTTCTACCTAATCACAAAGATGTTCCATTGGGTTCAAATCGAGGCTCTGAGAAGGTCAGTCAAGTTCATGAAAGTTATTCTTGACAAATCATTGACTGACAGGTGCCACTTTATATCGGGGTGCACTGCAATGCTGATAAAAATCGACTCTGAACTGTTCCCCTACTGTATTCAGCATACGTCTCTGTAAAATGTGCTCGTATTCATCCGATTTATCGTTTCCTTTAGCGCAGTAACCGCACACTAACCACGAAAAACATTGCCATATGGCAAGACCACCTCCTCCGCACTACACTCGATGGCACGTAAGGTTTACCAGCCATTCGCCACACGCAAACCCTCAAATCGTATTGCCACAGGGTGCAGCGTGGTTCTTTACTCCACCTCAATTTGTTTCCATTTATCCAGTGTCCAGTGGCGCCGCTGTTTACATCACCTCAAGCGGCGCTTAGCACTGGCAACATAATGTGTGGCTTACGAGGAGCTGCTCGAGCTTTGTACCCCATTCTTTTCAACTTCCTAGGTGCAGTCATTGTGCTACCTGGGCTGCTGGTAACCCTTTGGAACTGACTAATGATTCCTCCCGCTCATTCCATGCGATTTTTTTACAACAATTCTCCACCAAGCTCGGCGGTCCCTGTCCACCAGTAGTCTACTTGAGATCCGCCTGGTCTTGGTTCCTTCTCGTTTCTGAGCCTTGCGTAGCTCGTGTTCGTGCTATATCTCATTTGACATCCTGTTTTTACGGTACTACCACCGCGTTATGTTAACTTCAGTTACTGGTATCACTGAGTTGCCTCCTTGCCTGCCCGTGAGCGCCAGCAGCGGCGCTTATCGCTATAAGCCTAGGCATATTATCTTTGCTGGCTGCTTCCTGGTGATCGTGTGTTCGGAATTAGTTCGGATCAGCAGTCGGTTGGAACGTGCCAGCATGGAGTTCAGACCTGGCAGTTGGCCAGTTTGAGTTGGCACGCGACTCAAGTTCAGTCGGGGCGCGGCAGCAGTGAGGTCCGGACCGCCGTGACTCGTCCGATGGTTGCCGACACACATGATTGGACTGGGGGCGTCTTGTCGGACGACGTGTATGTTGGCCGGCGATCGCTTATGGGTTGGCTGTGTGTGCTGACGCGTGATTCATCCCTGATATTGTACAGTCACTGCCGTTAGCATTGTCTAGTTCTTCGTGCAAGTGTTCGTGAAACTGTGTGTAGTTTGTGTGATTTTGACTGACAAGATATTTTAAATGTTGTCAGCGTACTGGCTCTGAGCAGTTGGTCGGTTGGTGTGGATCAGCCAGGAAATCCCCGGGCAGCGCAGTGGGCTGGGCCCGCTGGCGGTCTCTACACAGTGTCCGAGTGTGTGGGAGCTGTTCTGACTGCTAGGCGGCTCGTGGTTCACCGACCCAGGACATCAAAGTTGAGTGGTGATTTAATTACCGAAGCCAGACTGTTCACATTGTGCCGTTGGTTTTCATGGTTGGCTGTTTGGGGGTATTCCGGTGAGCAACAGTGACTGTTCGAGTTGTCGAAAGTGTGGCCGCCATCCGGTGGAGTTTAACTGTATTTTGGTTATTTCACGTCCAAGTGCACCAGCGGAATTTTCTCCCTTTTGGCCGTTAGCGTTCCGGTTACCTGCCCTGGCCACTGACGTAACATTCAGGCAGTGTCCTTTCCTCATTGTGTTGTCCCTATCCAACACGTGTGTGTAGTTTTTACAGCTTATGCATACTGGTTGTAGGCGGCTACGCCTTTTACGTTTTGGCTTTGGAGTTCGTTGTGCACAGGTCGGGTGGAAAGCAAGTCGTCTTGTCGGTGGGTCCGTTTCTGTCTCTTGGTTGGGTTACCGGCGGATTGGTTATAGATGGACCGACTACCAGTCACCCCTAAGCGAACGTTAATATTTCAAGTGCAGACCGACCCCTGGAAACTTCTGAGCGGCGCTGGCTGTACTGCCTTTTCTTATTGGTGTTTGATTGTGCATTTTAATGGCTTATAGCCGATGGTTTGAATTTGTATTATGCTTTTAGTTGGGTTTTAAATAATGGGCCTTCAGCCGCTTTAAAACTGAAAGTTCCTCATTTGTCAAGTCTTGCATTGTTTGGGCCCTGAGCCTCTTATAATTTTTTTTTTGATAAAGCTTTGGCCTTCTGGCTTTTGAAAATTTATTGCAGTTGAGTTTTTCAATAATTGGTCTTCAGTCGCTTTAAAATTTAAATTCCTTAAGTGTTAAGTCTTAGATTGTTTGGGCCTTCAGCCTGTGTAAAATATTGTTTAAAGATAAAGCTTTGGGTTTTAGGCCTGCTAAAAATTAGTTTAGTTGTTTTAAGTCATCGTCCTTCAGCCATTTTTTAAATAGAAGTTGTTGTCTTTCAAGTATCAGACTGTGTGGGGCCTCCAGCCTAATTGAAGATGAAACGTCCCCTTAGAAAAATTATAAATGACTGTGCTTAAACTGACACAAAATATTTTTAGTGCAACGCAATCTGACTTTCAAAAATCCCTACAAAAGAATGGCCCTGACTAACATTAACCTATACCTTGCACAAATCACTTACCTCACCAAAAATCTTCGTTACTCGAACTACTGCAATACAGCGAGCGCCACTACTGCCAGCTAAATAAAAGATTCAAACTACTGAAGGCACTAACTGCTGATAGACATAGTTAGCAAATGAAAGATTTTGATAGAGAACAAACAATGTATTTACCTTAATAGTATTCAAAAGTCATAATATGTATAGCAGTTCATGACATCCAGTCTTACAAATTTCAAAACTCCGCCCTTTCTCTCCCCCCACCCACCACTGCTGGCAGCTCACCTCCAACTGCGCTGTTAACATCCAGCTGCCCAACACTACAATGTCAGACAACAATGCAAACTAGCCACAGACTGCACACAGCACATCCAGTGATTTTCATATAGAGCGCTACGTGGCGTTACCAATATAAAAATCTAAACAGCCTACTTACATAGCCACCATGCTCCCCACAAAAATTTTACAAATTGTTTTGGGCAGTGGCCAATACAGATTTGAAAAAATTTTTCATAATTACAATAACAAAGACACGTGTGCAGTGAAATGTAATTTGCAAGTGAACTGGTGTCAATTACAATTTTATAACATCAGAATACAATTACAAAGGTACAAAACACATCATTAAAGAACATAATAGTACAGATAACATTTGTAGTAATACAGGCTTTACAAAAGAATAGAAATAAACATATACATCAGTGTTACAGGAATTATGACATAAGTAAATACATAAAAGATCAGAATAATTTTTGAAACATCAACTTCACACATGAGCATTAAAACAAAACAGAATAAATAATGTCTAAACATCTTTACAAAGTAAATAACATACTATCAGAAAAATTCTACAACGTAACTCTCATCAGGTAAACACATAAAGACAGGTAGAACACAAATTCCCAAGGGTACACAAACACACAGTGGGATAACACAAGGTAAGGACAGGGTTTGTTTTACTGCAGTATTTTGCGAACAAAACTTTCTTTACTTCTCGGAGATCTCCCTTCGTTCTTCATTATTTCCAAAAAGTCCTATCTATACCTGCTTTCTGTACTTTTTTCGTATAACTCATCAATGCATTTCTTCCAATTTATTGCAACTCATTCTCTTATATAGTCTACCCCCTCTTAAGCTAACTTAAATTTACTGAGCTCAGATGCATAAACTAATGGACGAAGCAATGGAGCAGCACAAAACAATTAATACAAGCAGCAATGACAAAAAAATGCAAATTGGCAAAGCAAGCAGCAGCAGCAAATGCAATAACTTATATCTAATTATGACAAAGCTCAAGCATAAAAAAATATTACAGTAAAGATGGCCATGTCTATTACCTATGTCACATCTTAACACTAGAGTGATGCATCACCTTTACTTACTGTACCAAAAATTTACCAAGTCACTGACAAAAATTATCTATGCAATTCCTGTAAAGGGAAATGTCTTTTTGCGCTCCCTCGTTTTTTAGGAAGTAGATCATAAAATTATTTATTTACTGGATCTACAGGCATAAAATATCTATAATAGTACATCTATTAAATTTTATTTTAACCAATGCTGCAGTGCAGCTAGAAACTAGATATTAAACAAATTGAGCAATCTCTCAACTAGAAAGACAATAGATGTAAAAATGTTTCTCATGATTTCATTAGGCATTTTAGTAAATATCATAAATTAAGAACTCCACAGTGTAATCATATGTTTTCAAGTTTGAGCGTGTCATATTTGCGACGCTGTCTACAAAGAAATGTCAATAGCGAGGATAATGGCCTTTCTTTTTTTTTCACCTGTGCCTCTGATAGGCACACACTAATGGCTTTTTTCCAGGCAGCTGTCGCGCAGCTGGATGCCCACGATGCATTACGTGAAGGTGGTCACTTAACTTTCTTACCGAAATATTTATGACACCAGTTTGCACTACAGTGAGAGTCTCATATAAAAAATTTCACAGGTCGAGAATTTGCGTTACAAATGTGTAGAAAAAAGTCCTAAAAATAGAACAGTGTCCAAAAAATTTTCGTCGGCGTTGTGATACATTTATTCATATACATACATTTCATAATTCTTAAAGTATGATTGCTTGTACAGCCCTCTCGCAGTGTCCGGAGCAAGTATGGTAGGTCTGACACACCGGTGTCAATGTGTTCTTTTTTCCATTTCCAGGAGTGTACATACATTTCATAAATCTTAAAGTACGATTGTTGGTTTCCAACATCCTTTTCCACAAATCAGAGTCCCTAACCACTACTCATTATTCCTTACCTTATTATACATATACATATTCATCGACTCTTCGTCAATATTTCATCATAAGAAATACGTAGCATAATCAAATTCCTCATATACGGTAGCATCATCTTATTGATAAACATACCTCAACAGCATAATACACATCGTCATCGTAATAATATCATAACATCTCAGTCAATTCTCAAAATCATCGTAGCTTCCTCCAATAATTTCAAAACCTAAAAAAATTCTCTGGTCATTTCAATAGTGTCATCTACCTCAATCGTACTTTAAAAATCATGATCCCATACCAGATATATCATTCAAACCTCTAATAGTATCACAATGGTTCCGAAAAGATATGAACAGTTCACCAAGTACAGACAAAATACAATTTCATAAGTGTGAAGTTATCCACTTGTGTAATTGTGTAAACATGCGTCACTGATGTAGTAAAAAAAATTTGTCTCTCAGTTAAATGATCAGATAGTTGTGTAATTTATGTGTTAGAGAAATATGGTACCGATGTGTAAAGTTGTATAAGCAAATACCATATTAGCTAGGGCTCCTTGTGCTTGCCAAACACATGGTACAGAAAGTAAGCGTGTACCCTCCTGAGGATTAATGTAATAATACCCTCAGGTGCTAACATATTACAGCAATGGAATGAAATGTATCACGGAAAACCTTTGTATCATTGTAATTCAAATATATTTAAAAATAAATGTTTTAAGTACAAAATTAATCACTCAAATACGTGTACTGTAACGCTGAACTGTCCGTGTTGTTGTCAGATAATCTCTGTGGAAGTGTCGCAGTTATCGTCCTCCGAAAGCTAAGTTCTGCAGAAGTCAATGTACTTACCTCATGATAAACAAAAGTGAAATGCTTTGCGTATAGATATCTTAGTTATTACGCTTATTGCCGCGATGAAGAAAGTACTGTGCTGTAACGTATTGTTGTGCTACAGAAAAGGCTGTCTCCTTGTAGCTATACCACAAAAGTTACTACTAAAACATGTTTTACTTTCGAGAATAATTCAGAAAAACTGTGCAGATATAAAACAGAAACACCGCAAAAGCAACATTGTAAATTGTCACTCATTAGCAGCGTCGTGATAAAATCGTGTAGCTGTCACATAAACTAACCACTGTGTCATCTGGTATCTCACAGAAAGTACTTTAAATCCAGAATGTATTTTCAAGTAAACCAAAATGTTGCATTAAAATCTCATTAGCAGTACTGGTAAATGTTATAAGTATGTGAGCCTTACAGTCGTTACGTAATCGTGCAACTAACAAGCAAGAATGTACACACACAATAACACTGTGTCGTCTGTTCACAATAACAATGCATTCGTAATTTCTGTTTAAATAAGTTCTCTTGGTTCTTGACTGGATGTATAACTTTAAACATTGTTGCATGTTAACAGATTCTAAGTCTGACAAAGCATACTAGTAATGTAAAGTGAAAAGTTGTATGGCAAAGACAAAGTTAAAAAGCAGATTATCTTTCAATAAACGGTTTTACATGTGAAATTTGGTGCCATGCTTTACTCTTCCTAGTACGCAGAGTTTCAATTTCAAAACAGTTATCATGTTGTATACGTCCGTAAGGAAAGCTAAAATTTTTCTCAAGGTTGCTTATGTTATTTTTCTCAAGCCCAGCTGGCGCACGTGGCTACCTGCAGTGCGAGTCATTGTCTGTTTCTTTGTTGGCGCGCGTCGTTATTAGGGTTAGGAGACCAAACTTCTACAAATTCACCTTGACGAGAAGGCCCTGCCCCGTTTGAATCTCGCCAGTTCTGATGCAATTCAAGTCTGTCGTTACGATTATATCGTCTGTCGTCAACCGGTAGATTCCATAGTTTCTTTCTTGTCGGTCACGTGGTGGAGAATTTCTCCCTGAATCGTAACTGCGCGCTGGACCGTTGCGTCTAAAGTTATTCTGTCTCCCTTGATAATAATTATTTTGGTTCCCATATTGTCTGTTTCTCTGATTGTCTCTGTGATAGTCATTACCGCGGAGAGGTGATCTTTCCCTGTAATTATTACTACTCTGCCAACGGTTGTCATACGGGTGGTGTCTGTTTCGGTCACGATTTGTGTTGTAAGAATAGCCTTGTCGTGTCCATTTATTATTTCTGTCATCACGGAATTGTGACGATGTGACCTGTAATTGTTGTGTTCCTGTTTTCGCGTTCCGCGATTGTCAGTGTCAATTTCCAGTTCTTCTAACAGTCCCTGAAAAGCTTCAATGTCGTCTTTGCAACGTCCTGCCAAAATAATGTGTCGTAAATGTTCAGGCAATTTGATTAAGCAAATGCGGATGAGTTCTGAGGGGCTGTATGGGTTTGACAGGTACTGATTCTTGTGCAACATGTCTTCAAAATATTTCACAAGACTGGAAAATTCAGATTGTTCGAAATGTTTCATCATTATGATATGTTTTACTCGGTCTTGTGTAGCTTGAGACCAATATGCTGAGAGGGAGGCATGATAAAATTCTCCTTCACTGTGACAATTGTGAATGACCGATCGCATTCTTTCAGCTGGTTCATTCTCTAAGTAGCCACACATAAATTGTAATCTGTGCTCTAATGACCAGTTGGGAGGAAAACAATGAGATAATTGATGGAGCCACGCTTGTGGATGAATGTCGTTGCCAGAATTCTTAAACGTTTTGAATTTACGTGTAGTAATGAACAGCTTATAGTCAAAATGATCGTGTCGGCGAGTAGCATATCGGTCATTGTTACGTCGTGTCGGCGGTTCCATCTCAAAATTCGGTGCACCTTGCCAATTTCTTTCATAATTTCCGAAATGCCCTGTGTTATTATTTTGTGTCTTTTCCGTATTTCTAAGTTCCTCTTCCCGTGTTGGAGCGCGAGTGTCCTCTGAAATATGTAATTCTTGTATTACTTGTGCCAACTGATCTTGTACTTCCCGGATTTCTCTTTTGTGTTGCGTATTAATTTGATTCCGATTTTGTTTGAATTTCTTAATTTGTTCATACTCTTCTGTGTCAGTGATGGCTACAGGTCTTGTGTCATTTAGATCATCATCGACCTTTGCAGATAAGTTAGTGAACTGATCCGAAAGTTCTGCTACTTTCTCCGATAGTGTACTTATTTCCTCAGTGTGTTTTTCTGAACCAAGTTTCAGAGTGTCCATTTGTGTTGAAATCATATCTACTGTGTCCTTTAAGTTTTCCTGAGTTTTTGCAAGTAGCGTAACCGAATCGGTAGATGCAACTGAGTCAATTTTAGCCCAGAAGGTCTCATGATTTTCATGAACAATGGTTTGCAGTTCTTTTAGGGCTGCTTCGTGATTCTGTAATGCATTTTCATGCCGTGAAAAAATAGGTTGAAAATGCTCACAAATTTGGGTTTTTACGTCATTACCGACTTTTTGACATTTCGATTCAATGTTACGTAACTCAGTAGTTAAATCTTCACGTGTTTGTTCAAGTGTGGTGTCTAACTTTTGAAGCTTTTGCTGTGTTTGTCTCTGATTTTGCTCCATTGTGTCTAACTGTTGCTGTGTTTGTTTCTGGTGTTGTTCCATTGTGTCTACCTTTTGAAGATTTTGTTCCATTGTGTCTAACTTTGAAGCTTTTGACCCATTTGTTGCATTAAGTGTAATAACAATGCACTGGTGACTGAAACATGTTCATCAGTGCTATTCGGCAATGCATTTGAACCGGCAATATTCGCCTTTTGAAAAGCAGAAAATGTGTCTTGACTTATTTGAGAAAACGGCGAGGACGCAAAACCTGAATCTACAATATTTGCAAGATTGTGTCCTGTTATTTCGGATTCCTGAGGCAAGCTGTTGCCGACCGATCGATCGATAATGCTTCCCTGTTCACTAATTGTTTCACTGCCTACACCATTATTTGCAGCCCGCTCCATTTCCCTATGCACAATTACCAAATTACTACTTTGAACATTGGTTAATTCATTACACGGTGGCGCTAACACACTGCTTTCGTCGTCACTGTCATTTCTCAATTTACTTTGGAGCCTAGTATTACGTTTTTCACACGCCATTATTGTCACAATATAGAGAACAAACAATGTATTTACCTTAATAGTGTTCAAAAGTCATAATATGTATAGCAGTTCATGACATCCAGTCTTACAAATTTCAAAACTCCGCCATTTCTCTCCCCACATCCACCACTGCTGGCGGCTCACCTCTAACTGCGCAACGCTACGCGCTGTTAACATCCAGCTGCCCAACACTCCAATGGCAGACTACAAGGCAAACTAGCCACAGACTGCACACAGCACAGCCAGTGATTTTCATACAGAGCGCTACGCGGCGTTACCAATATAAAAACTTAAACATCCTACTTACAAAGATAAGGCCTTCTGCTTTGTGTTTTTTTTTTAATTAATTTTACCTGTAGTCTTAAATCATGGGCCTTCAGCCGTCTTTAAATTAAACTTGTTTGCTTTTCAAGTGTTAGATTTGTTGGGCCTTCAGCCAAGTTATAGAACTTACTTACGTGAAGCCGTCTGCCTTCTAAATATTCCGTTTTCAGTCTGAATTTTAAGTTAATGGCTTTCAGCCGTTTTTAAATTTAAGTGGTTGTGCCCATAAGGGAGAGATAGTGTGGCCTATTCAGTCGATAACTAAGTTCAAAAATTTTTACTGTATTGTTTGGACAATTAAATAAAGTTACATGTGTTTGAGTGTAACTGACAGCCCCTTTATGGCCCCTTTCCACAATTACAACTACGTGTTCTGTCCTGCGGACTTTAAGCAGGGCGTTTCAGTTTCCACTTCACATCACCAGCATTCGACTTGCCCAGCTTTAGAAGGGTCGAAAAGTTCCTGGTGGATTTGCTACTCAAGTGATATCCAATGGTTAGTCCCTTTCGAAGTCGCCGAGCCCTCCTTGCCCATTCATTATGCTGTTTCTGCTTCTTTACTGACAACACGGTACTCCACGCTTCCTCCTATGTTGCCGCGTCCGGCTCTTGTTATATCTAGTGATCAGTTTTGCATTACATTGACGTGTACTGGTGCTTCTGATCAGATAGTGTATACCTGAATTCGTATTCCTCTATAATTTTTTCTCAATACAGCTCTCTATACTTCACTTACACTATGCATAACAATATTATCGATTCTTATCATTTGTAATATTGCAATGAATGAATGTTAGCCACACTCATGAATCTTTCTGTTGTTTCCGTAATTGTCTGTTGGATCAACATGTGGAGCAGTAGGGGAGCAAGACTGTATTCTCTCCTGACGCATTTTGTAATCCGAGTCCTTGTCTTTTGTTCTGCGATTATTATTGTTCGTTTTTGACTATTATAACCGTCCTTAGCTGTAGCTAACACCTACTTTACTGAAAATTTCGAACAACTAAATCTACGAATGTTTCATATGTTTCATATGTCTTACTTTAATTATCAAGCACAGTCTCAGAACTGATTTACCTTGTCTAAAGCCAAACTCGTCATATAATACATCCTCAGAAATGCAGCAGAGTTACCATTCGACTTCAGTTTCATTCAGATATCTCGATATTGTTGGATGTTGTTGTATGGATGCTGCTCCATTGATAGTCAGTGGCTTTGATGATTGCAGTCATGCTCGTGTTGAAGTTTTCGCCAGGCATTGTTGTTATGCAAACCGTAGCCGCGGACACCAGTGCGACGATTGAAAGCTGTGAAAGCTATAGCCGCGTGTCTGACGAACAGGACTACTGTAGGGCAAATTACTGCAATCATTTCCAGTGTCTCGCCAGTATCGACTTTGGCTTCTGTGAATGAGTGATCCACAACTCATCGAATTGTTGGGACAATAGTAAAATAATAGCAATACAAAGGTGCTGTGTGCATGGAAACTGCGGAATAGCTGAACGTAGCAATAGAGATGAACAGTGTCCATGAAATTCGTCGGTCTGTCGCTAGGAGACGAACATGATTAGCATATGTGTTGAAATAATTTTTGTTTGTAGTCACAATCAAGATTCTTAGATCGCCGATTTTCGGCTGTCCCAAGCGGCTGTCTTCACGTCAGTGTGCTCTGGTCCCGCTATGCGGCACATTTATGTAAGGAAGACGTTCCGAGACAATCGAAACAGGTAGTGTAGAAACACTAAAGTGACTGAGTTTGGAAATGAAAATTATTTTGAGAGGCTGCCTGTTTTGATTAGTTATTTCATCTACCATGATACCAAGCCAAAGCTAATCAACGAATTCTCCTTGGATATTTACAAAGCCACTCATAGCCACTAAGTAAGTGCACATCATCCATTTTTCTGACTTCGAAACAGCAAATAAAATGCATTTTCTTCCAAGAAGGCGTAGTGGAGAGTATGATGATAGCAGGCAGTCAATATTACTATGACTTTTAACTTCAGAATTCATAGAGACGATGTATTCTTCTTTCCTTTTCGTTAGCTTTTACCCGGTGTAGGTTAACGAGGGACGGAAGTCGTGTGCTCCACCTGTCTGTGAATAGTGTAAACTTCGTTGTGTGTTTTATTGTGTGTTAACTATTCGTGTGTGTTATCGTGTTTTAACTGTATGTGTATCATATTTTCCGAAGCATAAAGTGGGGATGAGCCCAGCATTGGCCTAAAGACCAAGGAAAGCGCCTAAAACCCTACTCAAGATGGCCGGTGCACCAACTACGTTCTTTAATTTTCTGCTAGGATCCGGTCTGGATCTGGCTCACATTTCATTCTTGCAAGTTAGTGCGCAGCGTCTTAAGAGTAGGTAACGGACACGATGTATTAATGTCCTAAAAAAATGGTAGTTCAAATGGCTCTGAGCACTATGCGACTTAACATCTGAGGTCATCAGTCCTCTAGAACTTAAACCTAACTAACCTAAGGATATCACACACATCCATGCCCGAGGCAGGGTTCGAACCTGCGACCGTAGCAGTCGCTCGATTCCGGACTGAAGCGCCTAGAACCACTCGTCCACCAATGCCGGCTAATGTTCTAAAAACTGGAGTTTGGAGAACAAGAAGTTTTTATTATTCCACCTTGCTTGTGAGGGTCTGTAGGTGGAATTAGCTTTTTTGTTGTAAGGGTAGATTTTGGTGTTAGATATTACTATCAAAGTTGAAATTTTGAAGTTTCGTCTCCTATGGTTTGTTGTTATTGTGGTCTTCAGTCTGAAGACTGGTTTGATGCAACTCTCCATGCTGTATCCTCGGCAAGCCTCTTCATCTCCGAGTAACTACTGCAACCTACATCCTTCGCAATCTGCTTATTGTATACATTTCTTGGTCTCCCTCTGCGATTTTTACCCGGAACACTTTCCTCCAGTACTAAATTGGTGATCTCTTGATGTCTCAGAATGTGTCCTACCAACCGATCCCTTCTTCTAGTCAGATTGTTCCACAAATTTCTTTGCTCTCCAATTCTATTCAGTACCCCCGCATTAGCTAAATGATCTACGCATCTAATCTTCAGCATTCCTTTGTAGCACTACAATTCAAAAACTTCTATTCTCTTCTTTTCTAAACTGTTTGTCGTCCATGTTTCACTTCCCTGCATGGCTACAATCTATACAAATACCTTCAAAAAAAGAGTTGCGAACACTTGAGTCTATATTAGATATTAACCTATTTCTTTTATTCAGAAACGCTCTTCTTGCCATTGCTAGTCTACGTTTTACATTCTCTATACATTAGCCATTACTTGTTATTTTGCTGCCCAAATAGCAAAATTCATCTACTTCTTTAAGTGTCTCGTTTCCCAATCTGATTCCCTCAGCATCGCCTGAATTAATTCGAGTACATTCTATTACCCTTGCTTTGCTTTTGTTGACGTTCATCTTATGTCCTCCTTTCAAGACACTGTCCATTCCGCTGAACCGCTCTCGCAAGTCCTTTGCTTCCTCTGACAGAATTACGATGCCATTAGCAAACCTCAAAATTTTTAGTTTTTTTCCCTGAACTTTAATTCCTACTCCAAATTTTCCTTTGGTTTCCTTTACTGTATTCTCAGTGTACAGATTGAATAACATCGGGAATAGGCTACAACCCTGTCTCATTCCCTTCTCAAAGACTGCTTCCCTTTCATGCTCCTCGACTCTTGAAACTACCAGCTGTTTTCTGTACAAGTTATAAATAGCCTTTCGGTCCCTGTTTTTTACCCCTGCTACCTTCAGCGTTTCAAAGTGAGTATTCCAAGCAACATTGTCAAAAGCCTACAAATGCTGTAAACGTTTTGTCTTTCCTTAATCTATCCTCTAATAGAAGTCACAGGGTCAGTATTGCCTTGCGTATTCCTACATTTCTCCGGAATTCAAACTGATCTTCCTCGAGGTCGGAATCTACCATCCTTCCTTTTTCTGTGGAGTACGAGCACGAATGGTAATGTAAGATCCCCTGCCACAGGTCTCGAGAGGGAAAAACAGGTCATTGGGAAATAGCTCTCCGATGTTAGATTTTTCAACGATACATTCGTTAGACATGTATCTAGTATTACTAATTTGCAGTTGAGATATAGAAAAGAAAGTGACTATACAGACAGAGAATCTTTATTGCTGGTAAAATGCTAGCAAGTTTTTTCGAAAATAGCTGAACAATGAATGATCCTTCAGAAAAGAATACTCTGTTATCTTATTAAGCTCATGAAAGTACGTTAGCAGAAGCGCTGTAACCTCCATGATACTCATGTATTTAGTGAACTTCAGTTGTTGAACAGACGACTCGGAATATGAGGATGTGGTCTTTTCACTAATTACATTCGAGTCGCACCTTAAGGGAACAGGAAACAAGGCCAGCTGCAGAAACTTGGCAACAAACGGTGTCTGTTGAACTGAGCCCACTTGTAATTTTTGCCCAAAAAAGGTAATGGAAACCTCAAATAATCCAATCCCCCTCTCCGAACTCCGCAATTTGCCCAGCAGGTGGAATAGCCAAAGGCTCTTACGTGTTGTAGTGATGAAGCAGCTCGAGATGCCCGAAGTACAACTGTAAATGCCAAAAATTTTACAGTCGGAAGTGATTCTTAATTTATGTTATAGCTGTCTGAAGCAAATACAAAATTTTTACTTTGGACCGAATCATCAAAAACTACAAAGGAAAACGTAGAAAACCAAATTAGAAAGAGAAATAAAAAAATCGTGGTTCCTGAGAAATTGTACTTTAGAATACCAAAAATTGGTCCATGCCCACGAATCATCATATGGTACATGTTATCTGCGTAACATGTGTTGTCATACCAACTACATGCTAAGAGTGTGCGAGTATATAGGTCCCATGAGCTGTACACAGCTTCTATTCCAACTCCTAACACCGCATGGTCGCAACCTCTGTACGTGGTTGCATCCATGGCAGGCAGACGGCAGCTGCTGCTGGGGGTTAGAATGCGTGTGCACATCGCCATTCACTAACAACGACTGCTGCTTCGCGGCAATCGGCGAATCGCTTTAAAATGACAGAGCATGCATTATAAAATAACTGACATATTAACGAACAAAAAATTAAAGAGATAATGCATAACATCTTTTTACTTCATGTATACATCTTAAAAGAAGGACAAGCAGGATTTAAACGTTAAAGCGACTACAGCCACTGCAGTATGCGTAGGTAAGAGCGTGTATCGTAGACCGTCATATCGACCATTCTTCCGGCGGCACGATGTTGATGTTGGTGGTCCTTTGCATGGCGTCGTTGGCTTGTCTCTGACAGGATGGAACAGCACCTCACTGGCCGCAGCTCGTGGTCGTGCGGTAGCGTTCTCGCTTCCCGCGCCCGGGTTCCCGGGTTCGATTCCCGACGGGGTCAGGGATTTTCTCTGCCTCGTGATGCCTGGGTGTTGTGTGATGTCCTTAGGTTAGTTAGGTTTAAGTAGTTCTAAGTTCTCGGGGACTGATGACCATAGATGTTAAGTCCCATAGTGCTCAGAGCCATTTGAGCCAGCACCGCACTGCAGGCACCACCCAACTCCAGCAGACGTAAACCTCTGTACATGTCTCATCCAGGCAGATCATCATGTCCACTGGGGTGGTAGGTTTTAACTCACAGGGAGCGTTTCCTGTGGACCAGGATTTTCAGGACGCAGGTAGGCCGTGACTTTGCGAGCTGGTAGCTTCCAGCAATACTGCGCTCGAATTTCACAGATTATTGTATGTATTCGTTAACATCGAGTATATATTTAAGTGTCAGGAAGTCGTTTCTCAAAGTATTTGTATGGAGCGTAGCCATGTATGGAAGTGAAACATGGACGATAACTAATTTGGACAAGAAGAGAAATGTGGTGCTACAGAAGAATGCTGAAGATTAGAGGGGTAGATCATATAACTAATGAGGAGGTATTGAACAGGATTGGGGAGAAGAGAAGTATGTGGCACAACTTGACTAGAAGAAGGGATCGGTTGCTAGGGCATGTTCTGAGGCATCAAGGGATCACCAATTTAGTATTGGAGGGCAGCGTGGAGGGTAAAAATCGTAGAGGGAGACCAAGAGATGAATACACTAAACAGATTCAGAAGGATGTAGGTTGCAGTAAGTACTGGGAGATGAAGAAGCTTGCACAGGATAGAGTAGCATGGAGAGCTGCATCAAACCAGTCTCAGGACTGAAGACCACAACAACAACAACATTGTATGGACGAAAATTTCACTGGGCGCAGTTGTCATACATACGCAACAGTCACCAACAAGATGACACGAGATATGTCATTTACTTTGATGAAGCAGAACGCGGAACGTGACAGCGCTTCCAAGGAAACAAGGATAAAAAGAAAACACATTTACGAGACAACTGCCCCAGCAATCGATTCCGCCCGAAAATTTAGGCGATAATTCCAACACCACACTGTTATGATCTTCTGAAATTACGCTTATAAACCTCCGCGCGCACCTATTGTTTGTCGCTCACACTCCACTGCAACTGCGTAAGCCAGTCGTTGTGGCCGTGCGGTTCTAGTCGCTTCAGTCTGGAAGCACACTGCTCCTACGGTCGCAGGTTCGACCCCTGCCTCGGGCGTGGATGTGTTTGATGTTCTTATGTTAGTTAGGTTTAAGTAGTTCTAAGTTCTAGGGGACTGATGACCTCAGATGTTAAGTCCCATAGTGCTTAGAGCCATTTGAACCATTTTTGCAACTGCTTAATCCTCGAGCGCAAAGTACTGTACAGCGGAATGAGTCAAAGGTTTGTGAAATACTCTTTTGACATTGGTAACATGCTTTGTTCATTGTGTCAAAGTGCGCGCATTCGAACCGGTAGTTGGTGCCAGAGATCTCTGTGCTTTGAGTATTATATGTTGCGATTCAAAAATGCAGTATAAATGAATTACACGAATGGATGTGTCATTAAACAAGTAGCGTAGCGCTATTTAATTTTTAGCATTGGCGTTGTGTTTTTGGATTTTAAAGCTGGCGCTATTAAACTGAAGCACATTTTCAGGAGATCCGATAATGTCTGAGCTAATGACATGATTAAATTGTAAATTGGAAGTCATCAACTTCATTTCATAACAATGCTTCAGGTGATTAGGTTTATTCATTTTGATTTCGAAATCTATATTGAATTTTGTCATTTTGAGAAGACAGAAGAAGCAATCTGTTTTACTTGCTAAAACATTTAAAGCCAAGATCGCGTAAATATTACTTTATTTAAAACAACCAGTTTGGACAGGTCTTAAATCTTTTTATTAAGAAACGTGTTCATCTTACGTCGGACCTCACGGCAATTTGTCATGTGGATTTATATAGACCGGAAGACGACATCACAGTCTGCTGAAACCGGCTGGGTGTTTGGGGAGGAAAGGTCAATATTTTAAACAGTGGACCGAGCGAGGTGGCGCAGTGGTTAGCACACTGGACTCGCATTCGGGAGGACGACGGTTAAATCCCGTCTCCAGCCATCCTGATTTAGGTTTTCCGTGATTTCCCTAAATCGTTTCAGGCAAATGCCGGGATGGTTCCTTTGAAAGGGCACGGCCGATTTCCTTCCCCATCCTTCCCTAACCCGAGCTGGTGCTCCGTCTCTAATGAACTCGTTGTCGACGGGACGTTAAACAACACTAACCTAACCTAACCTTTTAAACAGTGGTAGTATAAGTAGTGAGTATATGAGTATATAATAGTATAAGTAATTCTGAACAAACAATGTTATATGAACATTGGACCCCAAATGCTTTGTTAGGGAGATATGGGTATTGAACGGAACTTTAATTCTGCAAAATTGATGTGCACAACGCGAACGTATACGCAATACAACTGGACCGTAACCTGATTTTCTTGCAAACAATGCACGGGTACATGCCATGTTTACGCTATGCAACCTACCATGTGTTATGGTCATGTGACGTACGTAGTACATAGTGCAATTACCCGCTGTTTGCGCAGTTGTGTCGTGTAAGCCGCATTGTTTAGTGTATCGGCGACGGACCGGTTAACTGTGTTCGCAAAAGCGCTGCTAACAATGCTACGAATGACGAATACCCACACATGGTGCATGTTTATGACTTCTGGACGTTAGTGCTACCGCTGCAAGGGAAGAGTACCACAGGCGCTTTCCGATTCGACGATTACCTGATCGCAGAGTGTTTACCAAAGTGTTTATCACTTTGTGTGCAACAGGCTCTCTTCCAAGTAGACATTTTTTCGTCAGAGCGTGCACGTCAACAAACTTTGCAAGAACAGGAAGAAATTATCGTAAGTGTTGAGCGAAGTCCCGGTACGAGCATACGAAGAATGTCCCTGCTTTTGAATGTCCCACAGACATGTAGGGGGAATATTACATGCGGAAAACCTGTATCCGTTTCATATATAGCTTGCGAAAAATCTCCACGTTGGCGGCAATGCCCAACGACTTCAATTCCGTCACTGCGTAATTGAGAATAGTCATTTGCTTCCATACATACTATTCACTGACGAAGCCCAGTTTTCACGACATGGAATAAACAACACACGCAGCAACCATCGATAGTCACGGGAAAATACACATGCTTCAGTGGGCAGCAATTTCCGAGTTCGTTTTGCCATAAATGTTTGGTGTGGCATGATCGTAACCTTTTGATAGGTCCCTTTATTATCAATCAGCGATTGATGGGAGACAGCTACCTGCATTTTTTTTTGGAAAATTCATTTGTGGAACTATTGGAAGACGTTCCTTTAGCCAAGCGAACTGGAATGAACTTTCAACACGACAGTGTCCCTCTACATCTTACCTTACGTGTGAGGGACCATCTTAACCGCACCTACCATAATCGCTGGATTGGCCTCCAAGATCACCCCACCTTATGACGTTAGATTTCTGTTTATGGGGTTGAATGAAATCAGAGGCGCACAAAATGAACGTAAATACACGAGATGGACTGCTTCGTTGCATCATGGACGATGCTGAATTTATTAGGAACCAACCACAGGCAATTGAACAAGCAACACAACATGTTATCGCTAGAGCGCAAAAGTGCATCGACGTTCATGGTGGGATATTCGAACCTGTTCTGTGAACTGTACAACATCTGTACGATAAGTGTTAAAGCCGTTTGTAAAAGACGTGGTACGTCTTTTTCAACTGAATTCATGTAACATCCATGTTGTAATGCGTTATGTACTAAATGCAAAGTAAATAAACATTATGTAAAAATGTGTAAAATAACTGTACTTCTCTGTAACATTGTTTTCAATAAAATCACGTTACGGTTCAGTTGTATTGGGTATACTTCCACGTTGTGCGCATCAATTTTGCAGAATTAAAGTTCCTTTCAATACCCATACCTCCCTAACGAAGCATTTGCGGATCTATGTTCATATAACATTTTTTGTTCAGAATTACTTATACTATGAGTGTGTAAAACATTGACCTTACCTCACCAAACACCCTGTACATTCTGGATGATCAAAAATTTGAAAACTGAATAAATCACGGAATAATGTAGATAGAGAGGTACAAATTGACACACATGCTTGGAGTGACATGGAGTTTTATTAGAACCAAAAAATACAAAAGTTCAAAATGTCCGACAGTTGGCGCTTCATCTGATCAGAATAGCAATAATTAGCATAACAAAGTAAGACAAAGCAAAGATGATGTTCTTTACAGGAAATGTTCAATATGTCCACCATCATTCCTCAACAATAGCTGTAGTCGAGGAATAATGTTGTGAACAGCAGTGTAAAGCATGTCCAGAGTTATGATGAGACATTGGCGTCGGATGCTGTCTTTCAGCATCCCTAGAGATGTCGGTCGATCACGATACACTTGCGACTTCAGATAACACCAAAGAAAATTATCGCACGGTCTGAGGCCTGGGGACCTGCGAGGCCAAGCATGACGAAAGTGGCGGCTGAGCACACGATCATCACCAAACGACGCGCGCAAGAGACCTTTCACGCGTTCAGCAATATGGGGTGGAGCGGCATCCTGCATTAACATCGTACGTTCCAGCAGGTGGTTATCAGCTAGGCTGGGGATGATGCGATTCTGTAACATATCGGCGTACCTCTCACCCGTCACAGTAGCAGTTACAAAACAAGAATCACGCATTTCCTCGAAGAAAAAAGGTCCGATAACGGTAGATGTGGTAAATCGAACCCATACCGTGACTATATCGTCGTGCAATGGAGTTTCCACGACAGTTCTAGGAGTTTCGGTAGCCGAAATTCTGCAGTTGTGGGCGTTGACAGACCCTCGGAGCGTGAAGTGAGGTTCGTCGGTCCACAACACGTTACTCAACCAATCGTCATCTTCTGCCATCTTTTGAAACGCCCACTCCGCAAATGCCCTCCGCTTCAGTAAATCGCCAGGTAACCGTTCATGATGCTGATGGATTTTGTACGGATAGCATCGGAGGGTACGCCTCAGTGCCAACCAAACAGTAGTGTATGGAAAGCCGGTGCGACGTGCGACTACACGAGCGCTGTCTTCCCCGTGCATAGACGAATCCGCTACAGTCTCCATTTCTTCCTGAACTGTCCCAGCAGCATTACGCCTTGTGCTCGGTAGGCAACTACGGGGTCTATCGTCAAAACAACCCGTGGCTTCGAACTTCGAAATGATTCTCGCCACAGCTGCATTTGTCAACGGACCTTTACCCGTTCGAATCCCCTTCCTATGGCGATAGGATCGTAACGCTGAACTAGCACATTCCCCATTCTGATAATACAGCTCCACTAAAAGCGCCTTTTCAGGTAACGTCAACATGCTGCGACTGCTGGCGCATCTGATTCTCTCTCTCATTACAGGTCCTTTTATACACGATTGTCTTGCGCAATCACTGACGTTTTGCTGTCCAGCGCCATCTGTCGGACATGTTGTGAACTTTTTTTTTTTGTTCTAATAAAACCCCATGTCATTTCAAGCATGTGTGTCAATTTTTACATCTCTATCTTCATTACTCTATGGTTTGCCCGCATCTCGTGGTCGTGCGGTAGCGTTCTCGCTTCCCACGCCCGGGTTCCCGGGTTCGATTCCCGGCGGGGTCAGAGATTTTCTCTGCCTCGTGATGGCTGGGTGTTGTGTGCTGTCCTTAGGTTAGTTAGGTTTAAGTAGTTCTAAGTTCTAGGGGACTGTTAACCGTAGATGTTAAGTCCCATAGTGCTCAGAGCCATTTGAACCAACTCTATGGTTTATTAAGTTTTCTAATTTATACTGACTTTTTGATCACCCGGTGTATATATGTATTTCAAAATACATTGGGCAGATGTGCCCATATATCCCCCTCCTCTTCCTTCAACAACCCACAAATAGGAGGGCTCTGATTGTCACTCCACTATACAGTACTTCGTGCTTTGGCATTAGGCGGCTAGAGGGAGGGGAGTGGGGTAAAGTTTAAAGGCTGTACTTTCAGATGATTATTGCTGCATAGTATCACCTTCTCGAGCGGAATCGACTGCAGGGCTTGCAATTGTGCATTTTTGTCTTTACAATATTTTAAGTAAACGACGTTTCTAAGTACTTATAAGCCGGCTGCTCAAAAATGATTCAAATGGCTCTGAGCACTATGGGACTTAACATCTATGGTCATCAGTCCCCTAGAACTTAGAACTACTTAAACCTAACCAACCTAAGGACATCACACACATCCACGCCCGAGGCAGGATTCGAACCTGCGACCGTAGCAGTCGCGTGGCTCCGGACTGAGCGCCTAGAACCGCTAGACCACCGCGACCGGCAAACCGGCTGCAGTCCAGCATGTTCCGCACGGGAACTAACTACGATGGTGGACGAGTGTGCGTCAGTGGTAGGAGTCCCTCGTAAGCGATCAAACATTTGTGCACCGGAGCGCGGTGGGAACGTTTCAGTTAGCGCTCGCAAGTCGAAACTGATGATTATCGCTGTAACGAAGCAGAGACACCCCGCTGGGCGGCCCTTTATCGAGTGATGCGGGAACGGGAAGCCCGCTGCGAGCCGTGGGCGTGGCCCGGACACGCGACAGCCGCCCGCAAACAAACAAACAGGCGCCACGTGGCCACAAAGGCGGCCGGCCGGCGAGCGGCGGCGCCCCGCCGCGCTAATGACGCGCCCGTCCTGTTTCTTCCCGGCGCCCTCCCTGTCCTGTCCCTGTCTCTGTCTCTGTCTCCGTCCTCCTGCCGTGGCGGGAAAAAATACGAGTAACGGCAGGAGGACGGCCGGCCGCAGGACACGCGACGAAGCGGCGCAGCGACACGCGCCCGCACTGCACAATGGCCGCACCCGCGTATCGCGGCGCTCGCCCTGACCGCTCCGTTGTCGGCGAGCACAGCGGGTTGCATAACGGCCTCGCCGCAAGGACTTCACCGATCAGCCGGAACATTACCACCATCTACACTGCAGGCCATTAAAATTGCTACACCAAGAAGATGACGTTCTACAGACGCGAAATTTAACCGACAGGAAGAAGATGCTGTGATATGCAAATGATTAGCTTTTCAGAGAACTCACACAAGGTTGGCGCCGGTGGCGACACCTACAACGTGCTGACATGAGGAAAGTTTCCAACCGATTTCTCACACACAAACAGCAGTTGTGTATGCCAACTAGCTAGTTGGCAATAATCACTGTGTGGACGATGTGGCCTATTCTACACCATATTTCAAATCTATGTGACGATGCTATGCTGATTATATTTATATGTTTTGA
Organism: Schistocerca nitens; assembly: GCF_023898315.1. Taxonomy (NCBI): domain Eukaryota; kingdom Metazoa; phylum Arthropoda; class Insecta; order Orthoptera; family Acrididae; genus Schistocerca; species Schistocerca nitens. The sequence continues at coordinate 287,076,353 of NC_064620.1, forward strand.
CGATGCCATTATGGCCTTATCACTTTAGGACATGGTGTAAAAAAGATCTGAAGATGGTAATTACAGACTGAAACCGGTCATCGTCTAAAGAATTCATTTGTGATCAGAGACTCGAATAAAAAAGCATTTTACAGTATTGGATTACTGTTTGTATACGCGATTATGTCGCAGTTGGTGAGAGATATATATACCAAATAAATTAATAAGAGATAGTACTGAACCTTAACGGTACACAAAACAGGTCAGAACACTATTGCTGTAGCAACAAAAAAAGCATGCCAGATTTAAGAGAACGAAAAATCCCCAGGAATGGCGAAGTTTTACAGAAGCTCGAAATTTAGAGCGATCTTCTGTGCGAGATACTTTTGATATTTTACACAACGAAACTCTGTGTCTCGAAAGCTCGCAGAAAACCCAAAGAGATTTTGTTCGTATGTAAAGTACACCAGTGGAAGACCTTCACTGCACGATAACAGTGGTGATGTTGATGATAGATCCACAAAAGAAGAGTTACTAAACACGGTTTCCTAAAAAAAAAAAAAAATGGTTGAAATGGCTCTGAGCACTATGGGACTCAACTGCTGTGGTCATAAGTCCCCTAGAACTTAGAACTACTTAAACCTAACTAACCTAAGGACAGCACACAACACCCAGCCATCACGAGGCAGAGAAAATCCCTGACCCCGCCGGGAATCGAATCCGGGAACCCGGGCGTGGGAAGCGAGAACGCTACCGCACGACCACGAGATGCGGGCACGGTTTCCTGAAGTTGCTTCACAAAAGAAGACGAAGTAAATATTCCAGAATTCTAATCGAGAACAACTGCCAACATGAGTAACGTAGCAGTAGATATCCTCGGTGCAGCGAAGCAGCTTAAAACACTTAAGAATATCAAGGCTTATCATCCAATCAGATTCCTTTCAGAGTACGCTGATACAATAGCTCCATTCATTGCAGTCATACACAATCGTAGAAAAATCCGTATCCAAAGACGGAAACTGCACAAGTCACATCGGTACCCAAGAAAGGGAACAAGAATTACAGGCCCATACCACTTACATCGATTTGCAGTAGGATTGTAACGTACACTACGCTCAACATTAGGAATCACCTCGAAGAAAACGATTTATTGATAAACAGTCAACATGGATTCAGAAAATATCGTTCTTGTGAAACACAACTAGCTCTTTATTCTCACGAAATGGTAGGTATTATCGAAAAGCGACGTCAAATTGATCCCATATTTTTAGATTTCCAGAAGGCTTAAACATCGTTCCTCACAAGCGACTTCTGATTAAATTGCGTGTCTATGGACTATCATTACAGTTGTGTGACAGGATTCGCTATTTCCTGTCAGAAAGGTCACAGTTCGAAAACTGAAGGAAAGTCGTCGAGTAAAACAGAAGTAATATCTGGGGTTCTCCAAATAAGTGTTATGGGCCTCTGTTGTTCCTTATCACATAAACGATTTTGGAGACAATATGAGTAGCCCTCTTAGATTGTTTGCAGGCGTTGCTGTCATTTACCATCTTGTAAAGCCATCATATGATGAAAACCAATTGCACAATGATTTACACAAGATATCTGTAAAGTGCGAAATGTGGCAGTTGAGTCTAAATCATGAAAAGTGTGAAGTCATCCACATGAGCCCTAAAGAGAATCAGCTAAATTTCAGTTACATGACAAATCACACAGAATCAAAACTGTAAACTGAACTAAAAACGTAGGGGTTAAAAAATTGTAACGATCAGACAGAAAATGTTGTAGGGAAAGCAAACTAAAGACTGTGATTTAGTGACAGAACGCTTAGAAAATATAACAGGTCTAATAAAGAGACTGGGTACACTACGCTTTTCTGCCCTCTTCTGGAGTATTGCTGTGTAGCGTGGGTTCCACATCAGAGAGTACTGGTGGAGGACATCTAAAAAGTTCAAACACGGGCAGCTCATTTTGTATGATCGCGAAATAATGGAAAGAATGCCACCAATATGATACAAGTCTTGGGGTGGCAGTCATTAAAGCAAAGTCATTCACCGTTGCGGCAGGACCTTCTCATAAAATTTTAGTCACCAACTTTCTCCTTAGAATACAAAAATATTTCGTTGTCGCCCACCTACATAGGGAGAAATGGTAATCATAATAAAATAAGAGAAATCAGAGCCCGCACGAAAAGACTGAGTTGTTCGTTTTTCTCGCTCACTGTTCGAGACTGGAACGGTGGAGAAGTAGCTTAAAGGTGTTTCGATGAACCCTCCGCCACGCACTTATTTGTGAATTGCAGAGTAATCATGCAGGTGTAGAAGCAGGAGATATCGATGACTCTATACTCACGAAGTCTCTGTGAAGCGCATGACAGAGGGTACTTCTACTGAACCTGTTATTGGGTTTTTTTCCCCGTTCATTTCACGTATGGAACGAGGGAAGAATGGTTGTTTAAATAATTTCGTAATTAATATTCGTAATTAATGTAATCTTGTCCTCAATATCCTACGGGAGTGCCCATTTCCAATCACTTAGATCCAGTTCTCGAAACTTTCTAAGTAATTTTTCTCCGAATAGTTCACGTTTATCTTCAAGAGTCTGTCGGTTCAGCTTCTTCACCACCTCTGTGACACATTCCCACGGATCAAACAAAGGTGTGAGGTGTGACATCCTTACTTCTATGGATCTCGCTCCGCTTCCCGCTACCAGTAGCCATAATGGGTGGGGGGGATTGGGGGGGGGGGGGTGAAGCCTGAAGATACTCCGAGGAAAGGGCCGAAACCGTTTGCCAACGAATAAAAATCTGAAAACGCGATCGAGACTGTTTTTATTTGATTTTTAAACCTCTGACTATTCCTGATGGCCTTCTCTGTATACATTCAGTATCCCCTGTTAGACCTATTTGGTACGACCCCATACACTCATGCATTTTCCTAGCATTCCACCAGCAAACTGAAGTCGACCATCTGTATTACCCACGACTGAGCCTGTATGGTCATTCCGTTTCACATCCCTCCGAAGTGTTACACCCAGATGTTAGCACGAGTTGGCCGATTCCAGTTGTGACTTACTGATGTCGTAGTCATAGGACACTTAGGTTTTTCCTTTTTACGAAGAGCACAATATTACATTTCTGAATAATTAAAGCAAGTCGCCAATGTTTGCAACACTTTGAAATCTTATCAAGATCTGGCTGAATATGTATGCAGTTTCTTTCAGACAGCACTTCATTATAGATGCATCACTTGCAAAACGTCTGATGTTACTATTATAGTTATCATTAATGTACAATTTGGAAGCAAGGTTTCAGGACACTTTGCTAGGCACTCATCGGCATCACGGCAACACGTGGAAAGTTTGAGTGAGTCTTTGTCTGTCGGTCACTTGGCTTCGCAATCCAATTTTGCGCCAAGTTTCCCTATTAGTTGAGTCCCGTCAAAGAGCGCCGACTTGCTAAGGTGTAATTTAGGGGCAGATGCACGTCCTCAGCAGATGGGTAAGTGACTATAGATCTTCGAGGCAGGCAAGAGCCTATCGACAAGCACACGAATACACAGTCCGAAAGCCGCCATTCAAGCTGACAATTTTTATTCAAAATATCAGCAGTGACTGCGATCTAACCTGGGATTATGTACCATCTTCAATAATAACAAGCTTACATTCACCTTGCATGCTATTCACATGGTTGTTGAGGCGTTGAACTCTAGTCCCCTATACTCTTCGACGAATGAGTGGGGAGGATTCCTGCGACAATTTATCGCAAGTTTGAACTGTCTCTAAGTATTTACACTCATATTCATGTCAGAAGATAACGAAAGTCATTCTGTTTGGTTGATTCTTTCTCCTGGAGGAAGGTGTTCATGGGGTGGGTGCACTAAGCTCGTACATGAACATCCTGAAAGACAAGCCCACAGAAGAAATGTGGACTGTACAGGTATTCAATAGATTGAATAATCTTGGCCAGATAATCGCACAGCCCTCAAATTACCCTCGACTGCAGTGTGAACGTCAGACATCTGTACATGACACCAGTTCAAAACATGGCTGGCTCAACTCCCTGCTCAATATACGGGACAGCACGCCTGAGATATACATTGGTGCCTAGCCGTCTCCATATCCTTCCACGACGGTCATCTGACGTCCCATTAATCCTACACTCTACGATGAAGAGAAACCGATCCCTTTAATCTAGTTTGTAGTCCAGGTCTTCCCTATCCATAGTCTTCGCCCACCACAGTGCACGAGGTGTTATACTGGGTGAACCGAAATTCGGATTTCGCTGCGCGACTCCTCACATGCCAGCGATAAAAAAATGTCTCTCACAAAATTTCTTCCGGCGAGTATATCTGGCAGAAAAAGGATGTTAATGAGTGGTAATCCGGCAACACTGTAACCACTTGAACGGTAATTACCTCTGACAGAACAGTATGCTTCTGCTGTGTAGTTGGTGCAGTGGACAGAGTTTTGGGTTAGCATGCAGGAGGTCGAGGGTTCAACCCTGGGATAGGGCACATTTTTTTTATTTGCTAATTTCATTGTGACGTTTCACACTGTAATATATACCGTTTCTTATGTCACATGTATCCTAAATTTACAACATTTTGTAATTCCAAACAACAGATATGTGGTTAGACAAATAAGAAATAGACAGTTGAAACTATTAATGGGACCATGGTGGTAACACAAACAAATAGTAACTGAGTTTGGACATTATTTGTAGCTAGTCCTTCCGATAACGTAAGGCGCTAACGAAATGTAATCGACCTGAAAGAGGCAAGAATAATAGTCGCTACTAATCCATGTGAATATTAGAGGAAGGTACAAAGAAAATAGGTTTCACATCTAGAACATGAAGTGGTGCGAATAAATTCGAGCCTACAAAATGGAAAGGGCTTCTTTCAAAGCTGACCAATCTTCCATTTCTGCAATTGTAGTACCGGTACGTAAGTGCAGATGTTTTCCGGAGGACCCGCTGCAATCGCTGTTGACGATTAAGATGCCAGATACCATACCACCTGGACTACATTTACCAAATAAAAACATATGCTTGAACCCAGAGTCGAACCCTCGATCTCCTGCATGCCAATCCAAAACGCTATCCACTGTACCACCTGCACAGCACATTTGTCATTAATCCAATGACTGGTTTGAACTCGCAGTGCCTTACTATGCGTGGTCCTGTTGGAAGCGGTATGCGCTTACCTTCCTCCGAACTCTGAAATGATCTCAGAGGCAGTACAATCCGACTCCTTCCGGATCACTGCAATACTCCAAATATTTCAAATTAACGAACATTTTTCACATTTACAAAAATGGGCAGAGGTGAAAGCTGTGATAAGTGTCAGTTAAAAAGTCTACAACTGACGGGGAATCGAGCCCCAAATCTTCTAATCCGCACCAAGTTACAGCAGTCGCAGTAAAAGTGATTTCACCGCCACGTGGAATCGTTCCTTTAAGGTTCGATTCCCTCAAGAGCTCTCACATTACACATTGCAAACTTATCATACGCGATGTTTCACTCTGTTTCGTGTTGCTCAAAGTCTTCGAAGCTGCATTTTATTTAGTGTTGTAAGATTCCTGCTATGTTTTAAAGTTGGATTACCTATGAAAGTTAACACCAGATACGCTCTTAATTAAGAAAAATGCTCGATTGAATGTACAGTAATTGTAGATCCATGAATCAAATTAGTAACGCGGTGTGACAACAAGGAGTTTTCAGAATATTACCTAGACAGATAACACTTACTTTTTAGCGCAACGATTTACGATGGCCGGCCAGAGTGGCCGAGCGGTTCTAGGCGCTACAGTCTGGAGCCGAGCGACCGCTACGGTCGCAGGTTCGAATCCTGCCTCGTGCATGTATGTGTGTGATGTCCTAAGGTTAGTTAGGTTTAATTAGTTCTAAGTTCTAGGCGACTGATGACCTCAGAAGTTAAGTCGCATAGTGCTCAGAGCCATTTGAACCATTTTTTTGATTTACGATGGTCATTCCAGAGATAAACGTAAATCAGCAGTCGCAGCAAATATTTCACCAAACATAAAGCAAAGGTAAAGCAATGCGGCTTACAGCCTCTTGCAGCGCAGTGAGCATGTGGACCCAACCTGTTACAATAGCCCACAGGTACAAAGCATCAAATAATCCCATTTCTCTGTAGAATATAGCAGCACTGCGTCTCTGCTGGCTTTGTCAACCCTAATGCCTACCTTTTTTTTTTTTAGCCGGCCTGTGTGGCCGAGCGGTTCTAGGCGCTTCATTCTGGAACCGCACTGCTGGTACGGTCGCAGGTTCGAATCCTGCCTCGGGCATGGATGTGTGTGATGTCCTCCTTAGGTTAGTTAGGTTTAAGTAGTTCTAAGTTCTAGGGGACTGATGACCTCAGATGTTAAGTCCCATAGTGCTCAAAGCCATTTGAACCATTTTTTTTTTTTTTTTTTTTTTTTGCTGTAGACGATACAAAGAAGTGCGAAGTATAATATTCGTAGCGTGATATTAATTGCAGTATGAAATTCCTAAAAATTCTATCAAGGGGAAATAGTATGTTTCACATCAAGTTATCACATCCCAACTGCTGAATGCAAATCGGCATTATTCATCTAAATAGGTAAATGAGTGGCAAGGAAAATTGATTTGAAAGAACATTTGAATGTAAATACATATAATTGACTCCCAGACAGCTATTCAGTCACATCCGTACGTGTGATATAAGTGCTCAGAAAACACCTGAGATACAGAGCTCCAATACGTAAAAAAATAAAAAAAAGCATAATCCTTACAAATCGTAAAGTTTTGACAAAATTTTATTTGTAGGGGGTGTGACAAAGTTGACTGTTCTACCATTTGGATCAATTAATAGCAAACAGATTCTGCAACGGGCCTCGAAATATATTCTCCTAACAAAAATACGAAGTTGTAATCTACACATTCCAGACGTGCTCCCAACCCATGAAAGTTACCATAACTTCACGTTGCGACTCATGGGAATAATAACGCATGAACCACGCCTTCGCTGTGAATAATTAGCAGAAAAGTATTACACGTGTGCTCTTCTTTCACTCAGCCAAGCCACGTATCACCACCTCAGCGCACAGTAAAACACCAATCAGTGACATCAGACTTTAAAACACGACAAATCACCAGCACCGCAGAACACGAAAATGTTGTTTTCAAACTCATGCTTCACTATCGTCATCAAGGTGGGATGCTAGTTGATTGCCAGCACAGCCAAAACTCATAGAATACTTCATGACACTGATCTATAGATAACTAAGTTGTTCGGAATCGATACTAGGCAGGAACGTACCTACAGCTTTGGCATGGGGGGGGGGGGTCCAACACTCTCATTTAGGAAGGTAAACCTGTCTTGACCCACCACATAAAAAGGTTTTGCTGTTAACGCCAATAGAGCCAATCAAGCAGAAATTAAAAAAAAAAACACAAATACGTTAGCATCCATATTACATGATGGTAAAACTGTAGAGAAACACTAATTGATTGAAGCGTCTTTAAATAAAACATATGTATTGTAGCTGTTAAGGTATTTATTTATAAAAAAGCAACTAATTGTAAGCTAACATTGGAGGTAATTACATATTTTTGAATATCATTATTAATCATTTATATTAAGCAATAAAATTATTATATTAGTCTTTGTATTTAAATTGTGACACTTTGGCATTTTGCTGTAACTTCAGGTCGTAAGTTAATTTAAAAATAAACATTAATTACTTTCATTTAAAGTATTATATTTAGCCTTTTACGTCTTGCTGCTAACTTACTAATAATTTTTTCACAATCTAGTTGCACCGCCAGATCACGATGAACGCTCATTATAGCAATACCAGTACGTCTTTCACCTCCCATTTTATTCCTTATGTAAGTTTTTAGCCTCTTCATAGTCGAGAAACATCTTTCAGGGGTCGCCGTTGACACTGGGAGTGTGGCTAATATGATAAGAAGCTTTTTTTTTATCGAAGGGAAAAACAGTTCATCTATTGCAGTGACAGGTTTTCCCTCTACAGATTTCCAGTGATTGCGTCATATCTTGTATTCACTCAGAATTGTTGTGCCTACATTCTCACCAAGAAATATTTGCGCTATCTTCTTAAGATTTTCTTTTGTTCTGGAGTCATTATTGGTTTTCTCAGGCAGAAGCATCTGAATTGCTTCGATTGTTTCTTCATGTGGTTTAAAATGAGCATCAATTTCTGTGATCACGTGTTCAATAAAAGGGTAAAATACATTTCAACGATAATATATTTCAGCAGTTTCTCCTGGTACATTGCTGCGCTGGGTTTGCCTTCCAGTCGTTCTTGGAACAGTTATGTCACTTCAGCTCATCTGCTTTGCCTGCTCGAAAAGGACTGAGAACTGACTTTCATTCCGAATATTTTGTAGAGTAGTTTTAAAGTTTTAACTGTTTTCGCATAACTGCAAGTGTTCATCAGGTCAACATTGACCTTCTGCATATCTTTATTCAGGGGCATTTAAGCGACAGCTAGGACGACAGTGCCCAGTGATGGACCTGAATATCGTGCTTCATTCAAATAGTTTCTGTTAATATAGTAATTATAGTTTGATGCGACAAGTAATTTTCCTCTTCATATGGAATCTGAACTGGCTAAGGCGTAAGGAATTAATCTACAAGTTTTTTTTTTTTTTTTTAAAGCATTGTGTGCGTGAAACGTTTGAATTAAAATCACAGTGACATGTATGAATTTGTTGATGCAGCAATATTTTGATCATCTTCAGTTCTCAGATAATAATTGATACGTTTTCCCAACTTACGGACATGTTCCTCCATAATTGTGTACGGAATATAATAATGATCAATGACCGTTCTTGTTTTGGATGTCTAGTCATACTTTCAACAAGTCTCTTAACGTTTTTGCGAGTAGCTTAATAAGTCTTTTACTTTTAATGTCTGTCATCATGGAGATAGACTGTTCGCTATCTGCATTCGCGTGCATATATTACATGTTTTGTACTTGGTAGTGAAAATTTACGAGGGTTTTACATTTCACCAAAGAAAGTTCAATTCCGCTACACTTTTAACAATTTCAGAATTTCGCTGCTGCGCCACGAAGGCCAAACAACTCCAATACGCGTAGCGGAATTCCGGTACGGTTGGCAAGATTGCACTCACTTCCACTGCACACTTACTGAGGGTGGGGGTAGACACCCCGCAGCAGGGCACAGCTATTTTTTGCAGCCTCATTCCTCCTGGCGTGTCACTACGTCAACCAAGTGCAGTGCGCGACTATTTTGTGGCACGGAGTTTCAAAAGGGGGTATTCTTCTGATATTGACGTTTTTTGTGTAAACTAAGAAAGGGGGGGGGGTCCGGAACCCCTGCACCCCCCCCCCCCCGCCCTATATACATCCGTGATAATAGGTACGGAACTCCATCTTCGCAGTAAGCCTGTGGCCTACACAAAATAACTGAACTGTAAAAGTAGCAAATTAAATACTGAAAGTTGCAACGCAATAGCAAACTTTCAATGTGTTTGTTTGGTGACAGAAGAGTATGTGTTGGTAGAGAATAGCTGACACTGCCTTCAGTCGGCTCGAGGCGGCCGCACTTGCAGGAATCGCGTTTCCTCGCCGGCGAGCCCGTCTCACCGCGTCTCCCCGGTGGGAAGCCCCGCCCGCATGGGCGCACGTGCGCCGGCGCCCCCATGCTGAGCTGTCCATTGTAGCGCCACACGGTCACGTGACACTTCCGCACTGTCACTCTCCGCCAACAGGGTTAATGACCCGCCCACTGATACCGGGGAAGCGGAGGACCGTGTGCTGCTGTTTGCAATATTGCTTCTTTGAAGTCTGCTCGATGCCACATGTATTTGACCATTAGATTAGATTAGATTAGGAATCTCTTTTGTTCCATATAGTTATAATCATAATGCATGGAAAACTTTTGGCCTTAATCAAGCACTGGATGTCAATTGGCAGCTGATGATGAAATGAATCCATAAATACACGAGGAACAGTAATAAGGACCTCAGCAGACGATCAAACAACGTCAAATTTCACATGTTTGTCAAATTATTAGGCAGTGGGCAGCCTTTGTTGACGTGTTTGACAAACATAGGAGGTGGCTGAGTGTACTTTTGATTAATGGCAAATTTGACAAGCGAGATTGACTGTTTATTCATGGACTAGTCAAACACGCCAATTGCTTACTAGACTGTATCTTTAACTTTGATATACTCGTATCTGCCCACTGCAGCGGAGCTCGAAGAGTATTAGTTTGCATCCTTCTTTGCAACTTGTTCATAGCTCAGTAGTACCAAGAACTTTGCGACACGATACGAATAGCAAGTCAGCTGTTTCAGAAGTGATGTTAAATTTGACAAACTTGGTTAGTAAGACAGCACACTTGTTTGACGAACTCGTGGATAGCAAAAGGTGCATTTGACAAAAAAGTTCGATCGTTTACACGGGCCATAATGCCACTGTGTAGTACGATTGGCGCATTGTAAGAAGAGATTACGTGCTCTGGGTTTCCAGTAGAGGCATTTCTGCTGCTATACGGAGAACAGGTGCGTTACTGTGTGTGAGGCTAAAATGGTGCGCAGCTGGAAACGTATTCCAAAGTTGCAGTACGAGGGACAGTGAGCAAACGTGTAAAGTGCACACTAATTCGCTGTGAAATTCTGGCGGTATAAGGATCGAATGCAATGTCGCGTCTAATAGTATAGAAATCGTGCCAACAATTTGACCAACGCCGTACAGTCGTGGGTGGCGTTGGCCTTTGACTTCGACCACAGACGATAATGTCTAGGCAACCAATTCGCTGCAATCCAAGATTTTCCGACAATGACGACGGTCACACAACGGTTCTCGAATGGCTCCGTGAAAAAGAAGTGGGTTTCTATCGACGGTAGATTCATCTACTGGTAGAACGTTCCGACCATTGTTTACAGAGACATTCGATAAAGTTACTTAGCGTAATGTGTAACTTACATTCTGAAGTCAGCTCATATCTTCCAGTTCTATTTTTCTGTTTCTGTTTCTTTGAAAAAGGCAACAAATCTAGTAAAGAAAGTGGCTGCACTACAGCTGTCTAGTCTCTTCTGTACCACTGCTGTGCGGTTTGGGGTCATTAATAGACAAGAGTGACGTACGATATCGAAAAAGTTCAAAGAAGGGCCACTCGTTTAATATTATCAGGTAATGTGAGGGGTACAACAGGCGTAACATGACTCACGATCAAACCACCTATTGACAAACAAACAAGTAAGCTTCAGATTTCCCCTTGGTAGAATTTTTATAATTTTGTTTCATCCATTTCTACATATATTCCGTTGTCTTTGCAATTAATAATAGTCGTTGTGTTTTTACTCTTACAATTTTCTTCAGTTTTCCCCACTTGGCAGCATTCGTAACACTCGTAACGTGCTTGTTTCGCTGCTATTGGTATACAGCCGGAAATGTAAACTTTCGCTCCATCACTTCTCACGAATACTGTGGGTACCTGGAAATGAAAAGGTAAGTTTTTGTGCTCAGGTTCTAAGATCAACACCAATCCGGTGGTAGTTCCGTCTGTATATTCGTTAGACCCTCTAAATACCGCTCTGGCGACAAAAAGTTTACCCCTAACTGACTTCTTACATTCTGCTGCATAACCTCCTGTAGTTCTGTTATTTTCCCTGGCGCTTCGCAAACAACTTCTTCTATGGACGGCAACCATTTGTCATTACTACTTCCCTATGTAATACTTCTACTTCAGTCTGTAGTTCCCCGATACTCTGATCAATTGCTCTTCCGTGGTTCTGGCGTACCACATTACTTCTCGAATCACTTGACGTAGTAGTCTGTTATTCAATACGTCCTTCTATAAATTTGTAATCTGCATAGTGTGCCATTCACTCACGGCTTTGTTTTGCCCACTGCTTAACCTCTTCTACAGTGTCATTCACTCCTCGAATGTCTTCCTCATCAGCAGTGCCAAATGTTATTTTCTCAACTCGAACTCCAGTATCGATCCAATACGTCCTCCTCTGTATGCGCAGAATAACCCCCAGTGCCTGGGTCATCTCACTCCTTAATTTCTCGTACGCTCCATGTATTCTCTCACATACCTTGGCAGTTCCTTTTAGTATCCTGTGATTTTCCATACCTTGACAGAATTTGTGGAATGCTTCTTTCAATTTCCTCACCTCGTTACGCATCTCCCATACCACCTGTGTCACCCAGCGACGACTGGCGATCACCACGCCTTCCTGCTTGGCGAACAGCATTCCCCACCCCAGGTGCTGGTTCCGTAACGCTTCCACCTCGATGAATATCAGCAAACCCGCTATGAACCTAATCAGCTCGCCTTCTCGCATCTCACCTATGGACAGGAATACCTACTTTCCACCCCCTTAAATTAACTGCTGCTCCGCAGCTGTTTATACTAATCACATTAATTCTATACCTAACCTAAAAAAATGAATGACTCTCTCCAAGGCCTTAATCCATAAGGGTTCCGTTACGGCGTAAAGTCAGGCGCCGGTACGAGAGAGCAGAGAGCGCTCTGAAGAAGACGTCAGCCAATTGCACGCTGCCCGAGCCCTCCCCAGGACGACAACGTTACGGCAGCGACCTGTATACGAAGAGAACATAACGCCGCGCTGACTGGCCGCGGCCAGTTCTACAGAAGCGTCAAGACCAGCGACCTGGATAGAAGCATCCACTTTATTACTTCTATTGTATTGGAATCGTTATACTGAAGGACATTGATTGTGTTGCATGTCTCCCTTTGCTTGCGACACATCTATGTATTTCTCAAATTTAAGTATTGTCATTGATTCATTTCGTAATAAAACCCTTTAACATGATGTGCTTGAACTGTTGTCTAGCGATTCGAGAAGCAGTTTTCCTAGACACCCCACCTTTGACAATTAGGCAGCATACAACAGATTCGCGGTTGCCATTTCGTTCACAACCTCTTGTTTATCTTCCAATACCTTTCTCCTCACTCTCCCTTTCCGTTCCACATCTCCTGTCCTTGGAACAACTTGTGGACTCCCTTGAAAAGGTTTCAACTGCCCTACATGCACAATTGTCGTTCTCGTCGGCAACTGAATCTTTACATTTGTTTGCGACGTAGTCTCTAACACTTGGTATGGCTCCTGACATTTGGCAAAAAACTTCATCTTCCCCTTCGGCGTGTACGAAGTTGATAGCATCACCCACTGACCAACCTTATACTATGGCCTCATACTGTGGCATTCTTTTCGTGCGGCCAGCTGTTTCTTCCCTTTTCTCCAGTGCTCGTGTATTTGCCCTCCGTACTCTATTCCAGATTACCCTAATCACTCCGACGAATTTCTTAACAGACCCTCCAGTCTTCCCTCTCTTCGTTTGCAAAATGTCGAACGGTCATGGCATTTTACGACCACATACTACTTCATATGGCGATAATCCTTATTCGTATGCTGTTTCGAGTTGTAGGCGGAGACAGCATACTTCAAATAGGCATCCCAGTTGGTGTGATGTGAGTCAATGTAGAATCCAAGCATCTTCCCGATTGTGCTATGCACTCTTTCAGTTCTTCCACTGGCTCATTCTTCACTTCTTCGCATTCAGTGACTTACATAATTCTTTGAAAGATCTGACGTAAAGTTCGTCCTTAGGTCTGTTACTATTGTTTCAGGTACTCCAAACTTCAATATCCTATTATTCACAAGTGCTTGTGCTACTGTTGCTGTCTGATCGTTTGACATCGCGACCATTTCTGCTTATGATGCAAAATGATCTATGATTGTGAGTATATACTTATTCCCTGTAGGTGTTTTGTTGAATGAACGTAAAACATCAATCCGTAGAAATTCGAATGATGCTAATGCCTCACGTAGCCTCTGCAATGGTTCTCTTGTTAGACACAAATTCGCTCTCTGTGCACACTGTATGCAATTCCGCACATACTGGTTTACGTCTGTCTGCTTATTCCTCCACCGGTACCATTCTGCTACTCTTCTGTTGGTAGACCTGAAACCTCCACGATCCGTTAATATGTGATCATGAGCTTCTTGTAGCACTCTGTTCCAAACTTGGTTTCTCTGCATGGCAAACCATCCTACGTACAAAAATGTGAACGCTTAAAATACAGCGTACATTCGTCATCCACTCCCTGTGCAGTTGGACATACCTTATGCTTATTACCCCCAATATGTAATACTGCAACTTTTCTACTTAAGCCATCCAAAGGCGGCCACATTTCCGAGCTTCTTCCCACGTTCATTCAAATTCACGTAGTCTTAATGCCGATTGCGTCAACCTACAAGAATTAGCCTTTAACCGCAACAACCATTTTAATGCCACAAGATCTGCTATTACTCTAAACTTTTTACTGTTCACATAGCATTTTAAATATGTGATTCCATAAATAAGGCTTAACATCTCTTACTCCATTGCAGAATAATTTCCTTCTGCAGAATTTAGTAGTCTTGACACGTAAGCTACTGGATGTTCTACGTCTTCTACCTCTTGTGAGATCATACAGCCAAGTGAATGGTTTGATGTATCATATGATAAAACACGTTCTCTATTAAAATCCGGAAATACCAATCTGGACACGACGTTAAAGCTTCTTTTAGCTCCTCAAAGGCTTGCTGTCACTCTTCTGGCCACACAAATTTAGTACCCTTTTTTAATAACTGTGTCAGCCGTCTGGCAATATCTGCAAATCCTCTCATGAACCGACGGTAATGGTTCACAACTCCTAACAACGACTGCAACCCATTGACGGATTCTGATACAGAAAATTCACAGACACCTCTGATTTATCTTGGATCTGTCTCAAATCCATCTTCACTTATGTTATGTCCTAGGTAAGCTACGTCTTCCATCACGAAATTACACTTTTCTGTACTCATTGATTGTTGACTTCACTGCTTTTAACCTTAGGTATACTTCCTTTAATCGCTGCATATGCGGTTCCATGTCACTTCCATAGTCGGTTATGCCATGGAGATACACGAAGTGTTGCCATGGTTTTAAGCCTCTGAGTACTCCGTCCAACAATCTCTGAAACATTGCAGGTACATTGTTTAATCCGAATGGCGTTCTTCTGAATTAGTAAAGTGAAGTAAAAGCTGTTTTGTGTCGATACTGTGGTGAACCTTTAGCTAGTGATAACCACTCTTATTATTATTAAAAAATATTTGTGTTGCCCTAAACATTCCAAGGTTTCTGTGATGTTTGACAGAGGGTAGGCGTCCGTTACAGTTTTTGCATTTAGATGTCTGTAATTACAACTAAACTTATACTTTTTTGGAACGACGACTATTCCTGTCCCACACGCAGTATGACTTTCTTCAATTACTCCATTTTTCAGCTGTTGATCGATAAATTTCTCCAAAATTGTACCTAGGTATTCTGTAGTGATTCATTTCCCATTGGAAGCGGTGCTGTGTACTAGGCGTTGCTGGTAATTGCCCTTATGGAAAAAAATACATTCTTAAAATCGAAAAGTAATTTTTCCATCCGTTCGTTATTGCTTCCCTCTGGATGTTTCACTTTTCCTCGTGACGCAGTTTCAGTGGCGCCTGGCAACTGTCCATAGCCGACACCCCTCACGTCCCTTTCTTCTTCCTCCAGGATATCCATGTCAGCAATTAACAAACCCTTTATTAATCTAGTCTCCTCTGCGCTAAAATTACCTGTTACATTGTTTTCACCCTCTACTTTTTGTACACGTACAACATCTCTTTCAACTAAGCAACCCACCTGATCTAATACTTCATTCTCTTCTACAAGTTCCACCATACACAAAATTCCTACGGGCAAGCTAGAAACAACATTGACTCAAAGTGATTTCTCAGTATACTTAGGTACACAATCGTGCGAATCAAGTGTGTCATCATTCGCGGTTTAATCGGTTCATCTTTCGCGACAGACAGCTCTCGTGTCATCGCTGCACTGGCAATGGCTTCACCTAACTGAAGCATTTTTCCACCAAGTTGCACCCTGTTTTGACGGAGATCAACTAAGGCACAATGTTAAATATAAGAAATCTAATCCCAGAATTATGTCGTCGCCCCCACTGACGTATGGTACAATCTCTAATTTCATAGTATCCAATGTTACTGGGTGTGGCCTTAGGTGGACCTGGGTTCCCGTTGCCGTTTCACACCTTATTCTTCTCCTCTGCTTCTAAAACTATTACTTGCTCTTACTGTATTTACATCATCCTTAGGCTGGCGACTCCGTCTCCTTACATGCCCTGTTCGCACACACCTGAAACATTTTATACTAACTGCAAACTTTGTCCGTTTAGCCAGCATTAATGTCGAAAAATAAATTTTCTGACATTCTATAGTTAACTGCACCGCTGTTCGCAAATTCGGCAGACCCCTGTCCATATACATCTTGACATATCCGCATGCAGCACTTGAACCGTGATTTATTTTCAAAGGATATTCTTAAGAACTTATTTTATTTACTAGTGATTCATAAAGAACATTAACACATTTAATCACACTATGTAAGCATGGAAGTAGTTGCCAGGGAGTAACTACCAAATTCCTTTTAAAAATGGGAATTTTATTAACTTTAATAGTGCCTAAAAGCATTTTTAAAAGAAACAGATTTAAAATTATAATCAGAAAGCATCCTCTAAATATCAAAGTTACAATTTATTCAGAGGCAGAAAGAAACAAGTTTTGACTGTATGAGCTTTTGGGCAGAGAACCTTGCCGCTCCCTTTTGACACGGCCGTAGTTACGACCGCTCACAACAGCCTCTGAAAGACTACACTGGTGCAAAGCTGCAACACACCAGATAAATTTAAACTAAGAGTTTTAATAATTACACAAGCCCACAAAGTATGCACTTCCCCGTAGGAGGGATGGAAATGGTACAAAACACTAACAATTAAAATATTAACCTTGCCACCGAAGGTGCAACTTGATTTTAACTTCTAGGAAAAGTCTTACAGTGAAAGGGTGGCAACTTTATATACTAAAATGATCACTTAAATAAAAGCCCATGAAATGCAATCTTATATAAAATTCTACAAGGTTGGCCAAACAATAGTTAAGATGCTCTACTGTATACAGATACCGCCTCTCAAGATCATAGGCAATAATATCAAAGTTTCCAAAGATCAAAACATATTTCAGTATTAGGCCGTTACACTCCAAGCAATAAATTCGTTAACACACCAAATCCGACAAACATGACAGAGGCAGCTACTAACGTATGGTAGATTGATAGGGAGATTACCGAACAACCCGAACCGCAGGTTGCTTTAACACGCCCCTACTCCACAAGGGAAAAACGGACCACCCAATTTATAAACAACCACCTTAGCGCGGGTGGGCAAACGGAGAAGAATGGTGGGACGACCTCAAAGCAAACCGGCTGGTGACCTCACCAAGAAAACAAGTAGAAGTTAACAAGAGTGAATCAAACAACGTATCACCAACCATTTACCTTCTAATAAACTGCTATTTCTCGAGAAGACCTGGCGCAGCACCCCCATATCGCTCTCCCGAACCGTCCGCTGCCAGCCGCTTCAACGGACGCAGGAAGGCGCGCCGATCTCCCGTCTCACGGCGTCGCAGCTCGCACCGGCCAGACTGATGTCGTGGGTTGACTCGTGTTGCTCTCGTGTGGACCGCGAAGTCACAACCCCTCGCTATACGCCGCGGCCCACTGCACTAACGTGGCGACCTCACATGCACCGACGCTTAAGACGGACAAGTCTTCTTGTGTCTCAGTGCGCGACCGACCAACCGATCGATCCTACCGCCAATGACCATTGCCTGAGCAAACTCGAGCAGACTGGCGGCCTAACGCGCAGACTCAGATGCAGGAACTAAGCCCCGACCGGGCGACCACTCGGTGAGTTCTTTTACTGGCGGAGTGGAAAGACTCTCATTTTCTCGGCTTTAAAGGTTGATCCGAACGACAGACATACTAGCACTCCGAACGACAGACAGACACTAAGTGCCTAACAAATTCGGACGAGAGACTAGCAAGCTGGGGACGAGAGACTGACCCAGACTGACCGACTGGCGAGCTCATAGCGCCCCTTAAATGCACGGGAACAGGCAACCTTTCCTCTTTTCCACCAGAGGGAGACACCAAATCTGCGACTGCCACAGCGGCGCCACCGCCAGAAACGGATGGCGACTGCTTCACGCTACATGCTGCGGCGCGCTGTTCAAAACAGCAATTTTTACCACGGCTCAGCGCTCTTAGAAAGACATCGTGGGCCCTATGCTCAACTTTTTGCAAAATGATGTCATTGATTGCAGATAAATTACTTAGTTTTCCTTATCCTGTACGCAAATTGTTCCACATTTCCGTATTTCTCTTAGTTATTATCAATAACTGTTGAAAGGTGGCTACACTGAGTCACAGCGCCAGAGATTGCGCCAAAGCGTATTATTCAGCCGCCTCCACTGGGGCAGTAGTAGTTCAGAGGTTGCCATGGGCAGTGCTTGTTGAGAGGATGTCGGTAGCAGTACTAGTTGAGGGCATGTCGTGTGCAGTTGTTCTGTTCGATTAGGGATGTTGCAAGGATCACAGTATATTTTTCGTCAATATACATGAAGGTAACAAAAAATAGTGTATTTTTCGTCAATATGTGTGAAGGTAACAAAAAAAATTGTATTTCAAATTTCCTAAATAACAATGCCGCTTGGTCACAGGTTCAGTCAACAAAGCATCTGGCTTGTGTTCATGTATTAGACTGTAATTCTGGTTTCTATATGCAGTTACAATATTTCTGTTTTTTTTTTTAATTACTTCATTGTAAATGGTGTTTAAAATATCTTGTGTTATTGAGGAAGAACCGTGCCAGATGTGTACGTTGAATCACACTACCACACACAGAACAGTTACACTTGTGTTTGTTGTTTCGTAGCTTTTATACTTGCTGGGGACTTAATTAATCACTTGTGTTAACGCAAATTTCCTTTCATTCTTTATTGTTATTTTAAAACGGTTGAAGGCCTTTATTTAAAACCCAACTAAAAGCATACAAATTCAGACCATCGGCTATGAGCCATTAAAATACACAATCAAACACCAATAAGAAAAGGCAGTACAGCCAGCAGCCCTCAGAAGTTTCCGGGGGTCTGTCTGCACTTGAAATATTAACGTTCGCTTAGGGGAGACAGGTAGTCGGCCCAATTATATCCGATCCACCGGCAACCCAACCAAGAGACAGTCATCGGACCCACCGACAAGACCACTTGCTTCCCACCCGACCAGTAAACAAGGAACTCCAAAGCCAAAACGTAAAAGGCGTAGCCGCCCACAACAAAGTATGCATAAGCTGTGAAAACTACACACATGTGTTGCGCAGCGACAACACGGCGAGGAAAGGACACTGCCTGAATTTTACGTCAGCGGTCAGGGCAGGTAACCGGAACGCTAACGGCCACAAGGCAGAAAATTCCGCTGGTGTGCTTGGACTTCAAAAAACCAAAATACCGTTAAACTCCATCGGATGGTGACCAGACCTTCTCCAACTCGAAAACTCGCTGTTGCTCACGGGAATACCCCTCAACAGCCAACCTTGAAAACCAACGGCACAATGTGAACAGACTGCCTTCGGTAATTAAATCATCACACAACTTTGATGTACTGGGTCGGTGAGCCACGAACCTCGTAGCAATCGGAAAAGCTCCCACACACTCCGACACTTCGTAGAGACCGCCAGCGGGCCCGGCCCACTGTGCTGCGCGGAGATTTCCTGGCTGATCCACAACAACCGATCGACTGCCGCATACCAGCTAGCCGAAAACTATCAGCACCAGACCAAAGATAGTACAAGTTGTGAATATCGATACATACCGCTGCTGCCACACGTAGAAAGAGGAAGAACCACGGCATAACCGCTGAAACGTCCCCTTAGAAAAATTATTGAATTTCTATGCTGATAAACCTCTTACGTTATTTGCTTTTCAAACAGCTGAGCAGAACTAAACGTCCTCAGACATTTCGCTCTTTACCTATTCTGATCAACACTAAACTGACACACAATCTTTTTTAGCGCAACGCAATCTGACTTTCAATAATCCCTACAAAAGAATGGCCCTGACTAACATTAACCAATACCTTTCACAAATCACTTACCTCACAAAAATCTTCGTTACTCGAACTACTGCAATACAGCGATCGCCACTACTGCCATCTAAATAAAATATTCAAACTACTGAAGGCACTAACTACTGATAGGCATAGTTAGCAAATGAAAGATTTTGATAGACAACAAACAATGTATTTACCTTAATAGAGTTCAAAAGTCATAATATATATAGTAGTTCATGACATCCATTCTTACAAATGTACTGTTTCTGATGGACACACGTCCAGATCATCCACTCTAAAAAATTCGCCATCTTACTTCCCCACATCCACCACTGCTGGCGGCTCACCTCCAACTGCGCAACGCTACGAGCTGTTAACATCCAGCTGCCCAACGCTACAATAGCCAACAACAATGCAAACCAGCCACAGACTGCACACAGCACAGTCAGTGATTTTCATACAGAGCGCTACGTGGCGTTACCAATAAAAAAAACCTACACAGCCCACTTACATAGCCACCATGCTCCCCACAAAAAAATTTACAAATTGTTTTGGGCAGTGGCCAATAATGAATTGATAAAATTTTTCATAATTACATTAACAAATATATCAAATGCACACACTTATTGATACAATGTTGGTCAAAAGCTAAAATTTTCTCACAGTCCATAAAGACAATCCTGATCATTCATCACAGTAAAATTGTATTGTTTTTTTTTTTCTCAAAGTTTGAGCAGTAAAAGAGAATGCACACGGAAGTAGTGGATTTCCATGCAGTCTTGAAGAAGTAGTGTTGTCCTTCCGACGGAAAGACAGTGCTGACTCTTGACATGCAGACAGGTAATGGGCCACAACAGAGCAAACCCACAGCAGAGTCAATCGAAGTTTTGATGAATATTGGTAGGTAGGTCATCACAGAGCAGACCCACTGTAGTCCTGGTAGAGAGTATGGAATTGGTGGGCCACCAGAGGTGTAGACCCACTGCAGTCCTTGTAGAAATAATGGTATTGGTGGGTCATAAAAGGTGCAGACCCACTGCAGTCCTTGTAGAAATAATGGTAATGGTGGGTCATCAAAGGATCAGACCCCACTGCAGTCCTTGTAGAAATAATGGTATTGGTGGGTCATCAAAGGTGCAGACCCACTGTAGTCCTTGTAGAGAAGGCCAGCAGGCATCTGTTGCGACTGTGCAGGTGCACAATCACCATCGAAGAGTCTTGCGGAGAATATAGCAAGTCCATAAACCACCACTTGTCCACTCACAAAAAATTTGTTTGAAATGTCCTTAGAACCAGCAATGCTGTTATCCAGTTCCTTGCTGAATTATTATCACGTGCAAACACTATCAGTCCCTACTTCTCACATATTGTCCATATACTATGACCAACAGAAACGTGTGCAGTGAAATGTAACTTACAAGTTACTTAATTTGATGAACTGGTGCCAATCACAATTTTATAACATAAGAATACAATAACAAAGGTACAAAATACATCACTAAAGAACATAACAATACAGATAACATTTGTAGTAATAGGGGCTTTGAGAGGTGGTGTGAGTCCCCTCTCATATTTCTATCTTACGATTTTCCTCTCTAATTGCATACGGTGAAAAGTCGCTATTCCTTCACACGTGGACTTCCCACGCAGCGTCTCTCGTCACCCGGGTGGTCCGGTTACAGGCGGGCACTGCTGATCTTGAAAGGATTAAGCCGACGGGTGTGAGGGAGTCGAGTGAATGCTTTCCAGACGCCGACATTGTCAAAAGACACGCCCGCAGGGGCCTGAAGTAGCGGCTGGGCTAGAGGTTCCGTTACTTCGCAGAAACTTAGCGAAAACACTTTCTGGCTGGCTACCAGCGAGGCGTGGGAATGACTTGTGTTCCCAAGCAGCCTTGTCGCGCAAATTAACGTGTTTTCTGCCGTATAGTAACTGTGATTGGCTTGCTCAGGGCATAGATCCGTGACGTAGCAAAATCAGTGCAGAAATTGGCTGCAAGAATCTCCATTGGTGGAATGGTAGTGCTCCGGCAATAGAGTGGAATTTTCCGCCTGTTTTCGAGTTGCTGATTGGAACGTTTAACCACGGCCACTGTCGTGGGGGCGGGAATGTTCTGTGTTCGGCCTGTACGGGTGCTCTTGAAGAGTCGGCTCTCGCCTTTCAGTTGGAGTAGGTTACAAGACTGAGCTCTCGCTCCTCTGGACAGCCTGCCTTCCATTGGCTGTCTAATATACTTTTATTTAATTGTAACTGTTTGACGAAGTTGCTGAAGTTTCGACTTCAACGTAACTTTCCGTGTACGGTTGGCAATTGAGCGTTATGCGTACAAGTGGCCTATATTGTCTGTCTTGAGCAGGTTTGGCTAAAGTTGACTGTATCGGAGTTACAGTGTGACTTCGCTTGTTAAAATCAATCACTGTACCGTCAGTGATTGTGTGGCAAGCCTTCTTCGTCCCCCTCAGAGGCGCATTTGTATTTCTAGTAGGTCTTTAGTCTGGAACAACCAAACCAGGATAATTTGTTTTGGGCTATACTCGTGACATTATCATCACCACGACGGGACGTCGAAGCAACCAGCCATCGCCTCCGGTACGCCAGATTGTTTTCTGGCAGTTAAGAAGACAGTTTGGTAATGTATGTCCGCAGTACCGGCAGATAGGGATTTTCCTAGGTGACAATCAGAGCTCAGCAGAGCACGCCTGTTCGTCTTTTTCTAACTTTGTTCTGTCTTGGGTAGCAGCAATTAATGTTGGGTTGGCTGTGTGTTTTCTCTTAAGATTTGAGTTGCAAGGAATTGGCTCCAGATACCACTTCGTCATAAATGTCACAATCTAGTTTAGGGACAACTTCACCTTCCCAGCATTTATTTGAGTATCCAATTTGAGCCAATTTAATGTATTGTAAATGTTTCATGTGTTTTGTTTATTATTTTGAGTTTAGTCATAATAAAACATATTGTTATTTTGGACAGAACTTTCATTCTGTTAATCGGTAGAGCAACTCTTTCATTTCTCACTACGTTACTGAAACTTTCCTTTATTTAATTAATGTCTATCAAACTAAATTATTGCAGGTGCCAAACTCTTTTCTACTCCACTTGCAGGGTCGATTACAGTCAGTTCGCGTTTCTTTTTAATCCATGTGCAACAGCAAAAGTCGGAGTTAGAAAAGGGGGGGCTTAGAGCATCATTTATATATGAAGATTCTCGAAGAATTGAGTGTTAAATACACTGCTAGCCCCGGCACCTCACAGCTTCACAAAAGAATAGTAATAAACATATACATCAGTGTTACTGGAATTATGACATTAGTAAATACATAAAAGATCAGAATAACTTTTGAAACATCAACTTCACACATGAGCATTAACACAAAACAGAATAAATAATGTCTAAACATCTTTACAAAGTAAATAACATATTATCAGAAAAATTCTGCAACGTAACTCTCATCAGATAAACACATAAAGACAGGAAGAACACAAATACCCAAGGGTACACAAACACATAGTGGGATAACACAAGGAAAGGACAGGGTTTGTTTTACTGCAGTTGTAAGTAGGCTGTTTGTGTTTTCTTATTGGAAACGTTACGTAGCGCTCTGTATGAAAATCACTGGCTGTGCTGTGTGCAGTCTGTGGCTAGTTTGCATTGTTGTCTGCCATTGTAGTGTTGGGCAGTGGCAGTTGGAGGTGAGCCGCCAGTAGTGGTGGATGTGGGGGGAGAGATGGCGGAGTTTTGAAATTTGTAAGACTGGATGTCAATTATGACTATTAAGGTAAATACATTGTTTGTTCTCTATTAAAATCTTTCATTTGCTAACTATGCCTATCAGTAGTTAGTGCCTTCCGTAGTTTGAATCTTTTATTTAGCTGGCAGTAGTGGCGCTCGCTGTATTGCAGTAGTTCGACTAACGAAGATTTTTGGTGAGGTAAGTGATTTGTGAAAGGTATAGGTTAATGTTAGTCACAGCCATTCCTTTGTAGGGATTTTTGAAAGTCAGATTGCGTTGCGCTAAAAATTTTGTGTGTCAGTTTAAGCACAGTCTTGTATAATTTTTCTAAGGGGACGTTTCATATGTCGACCCTTAGCCGAGGATACCTCACTGAAATCTTCTGATTTTTTCTTGTAGTTTGTGTAATTAGTGTAGCTATTGTTTATTGCTAGCGCGTAATCGTAGAGAGAATTTCGTTTGTAGTTGTAGTTTTTCATTGTTGTACAGTAAAACAGTTGTGGCATGCATGTAGATTTGCACCAAGTATTTCGCAGCTGCAATTAACTAGATATTATTTTCAGTGCTATGTTAATGTGTTCTCTTATTTTTGCTCTTCAAATTGTGCTTTTCTGTGTTATCGTGTGAAATATTGTGACAATAATGGCGTGTGAAAAACGTAACACTAGGCTACAAAGTAAACTGAGAAATAATAGTGACGACGAGCGTAGCTTATCAGCACCACTGTGTAATGAATTAACTGACATTCAAAGTGGTAATTTGGTAATTGTGCATAGGGAAATGGAGCGGGCACAAATAATGGCGTAGACAGTGGAACAATTAGTGAACAGGGAAGCATTATCGATCGATCGGTCGGCAACAGCTCGCCTCAGGAATCCGAAATGACAGAACACAATATTGCAAATACTGTAGACTCAGGTTTTGGGTCCTCACCGTTTTCTCAAATAAGTCAAGACACATTTTCTGCCCGTCAAAATGTAAATTTTGCCGGTGCAAATGCACTGCCGAAAAGCATAGAGGAACAGATTCCAGACACTAATACATTATTATTGCAATTAATGCAGCAAATGAAACAAAATCAGAGACAAACACAGCAACAGTTACACACAATGGAACAAAATCTTCAAAAGTTAGACACAATGGAACAACACCAGAGACGAACACAGCAACAGCTTCAAAAGTTAGACTCATTGGAACAAACTCTTGAACAAACACGTGATGATTTAACTACTGAGTTACATAACATTGAATCGAAATGTCAAAAAGCCTGTAATGACGTAAAAACACAAATTTGTGAGCATTTCAACCTATTTTTTCGCGGCGTGAAAATGCATTACAGAATCACGAAGCAGCCATAAAAGAACTGCAAATTATTGTTCATGAAAATCATGGGACCTTGCAAGCTAAAATTGACTCAGTTGCATCTACCGATACGGTTACGCAACTTGCAAAAACGCAGGAAAACTTGAAGGACACAGAAGATACGATTTCACAAATGGACACTCTGAAACTTGGTTCAGAAAAACATACAGAGGAAATAATTTCAGTATCGGATAAAGTACCCGAACTTTCAGATCAGTTCACTGACTTATCTACAAGGGTAGATGATGATCTGAATGACACAACACCTGTAGCCTTCACTGACACTGAAGAGTATGAAGAAATTAGAAAATTCAAACAAAATCAAAATCAAATCAATACACAGTACAAAAGAGAAATCCGGGAAGTGCAAGATCAGTTGGCACAAGTAATACAAGAATTACGTATTTCAGAGGACACTCGCGCCCCAATACGGGAAGAGGGACATAGAAATACGGAACATCCACAAAATAATAACACAGCGCATTTCGGAAATTATGAAAGAAATTGGCAAGGTGCACCGAATTTTGAAATGGACCCGCCGAAACGACGTAACAATGACCGATATGCGACTCGCCGACATGATGACTTTGACTATAAGCTGTTCATTACTACACGTAAATTCAAAACATTTAAGAATTCTGGCAACGACATTCATCCACAAGCATGGCTCCATCAATTCTGACTATAAGCTGTTCATTACTACACGTAAATTCAAAACATTTAAGAATTCTGGCAACGACATTCATCCGCAAGCATGGCTCCATCAATTCTCTCATTGTTTTCCTCCCAACTGGTCGTTAGAACACAGATTAGAATTTATGTGTGGCTATTTAGAGAATGAACCAGCTGTAAGAATGCGATCGGTCATTCACGATTGTCACAGTGAAGGAGAATTTTACCATGCCTTCCTCTCAGCATATTGGTCTCAAGCTACACAAGACCGAGTAAAACATAGCACGATGATGAAACACTTTGAACAATCTGAATTTTCCAGTCTTGTCAAATATTTTGAAGACATGTTGCATAAGAATCAGTATCTTTCAAACCCATACATCCCCTCAGAACTCATCCGCATTTGCTTAATCAAATTGCCTGAACATTTACGACATATTATTTTAGCAGGACGTTGCAAAGACGACATTGAAGCTTTTCAGGGACTGTTACAAGAACTGGAAATTGACACTGACAATCGCGGAACGCGAAAACAGGAGCCCAACAATTACAGGTCACATCTGTCACAATTCCGCGATGAAAGAAATAATAACTGGACACGACAAGGCTATTCTCACAACACATATCGTGACCAAAACAGACACCACCCGTATGACAACCGTTGGCAGAGTAGTAATAATTACAGGGAAAGATCACCTCTCCGCGGTAGTGACTATCACAGAGACAATCAGAGAAACAGACAATATGGGAACCAAAATAATTATTATCAAGGGAGACAGAATAACTTCAGACGAAACGGTCCACCGCGCAGTTACTATTCCGGGAGAAATTCTCCACTACATGACTGACAAACAAGAAACTATGTCAACTACCGACAAAGTGACAGACCTGAATTCCATCAGAACTGGCGAGCTTCAAAGAGGGCAGGGCCTTCTCGGCAAGTTGAATTTGTAGAAGTTAGGTCTCCTAATCCCAATAACGACGCTCGCCAATAAAGAGACAGACAATGACTCGCACCGCAGGCAGCCGCGTGCGCCGGCTGGCTCAGGGAAAAATAACGTAGATGCTAACCTTGAGAAAAATTCCAGTATTCTTTACCGACGTATACCACATGATAATTGCGTTGAAGTTGAAACTCTGTGTACTAGGAAGAGTAAAGGTTTACACCACATTTCACATGTAAAACCGTTTTTGAAAGATAATCTGCTTTTTAACTTTGTCTTTGCCATAAAACTCTTCACTTCACATTTCTAGTATGCTTTGCCAGACTTAAGAAACTGTTAACATGCAACAATGTTTGAAGTTAAATATCCGGTCTAGAACCTAGGGAACGTTTTTAAACAGAAATTATGAATGCATTGTTATTGTGAAGAGACGACACAGTGTTATTGTGTGTGTACATTCTTGCTTATTAGTTGCTCGATTACGTAACGACTATAAGGCTTACATACTTAGAACATATACTGCTAATGAGATTTTAATGCAACATTTTGGTTTACTTGAAAAGACATTCCTTATTTGAAGTAGTTTGTGTGAGATTAAAGATGACTTAGTATTTGGTTTCTGTGACAGCTACACGATTTTATCACGACGCTACTAATGAGTGACAATTTACAATGTTGCTTTTGCGGTGTATCTGTTTTATATCTGCACAGTTTTTTCTGAATTATTCTGGAAAGTAAAACATGTTTTAGTAGTAACTTTTGTGGTATAGCTACAATGAGACAGCCTTTTCCGTAGCACAACAATACGTTACAGCACAGTACTTTCTTCATCACGGCAATAAGCGTAATAACTAAGATATCTATATGCAAAGCATTTCACTTTTGTTTATCATGAGGTAAGTACATTGACTTCTGCAGAACTTAGCTTTCGGAGGACGATAACTACGACACTTCCACAGAGATTATGTTGCAACAAGACGCACATTTAGCGCTACAGGACACGTATTGGAGTGATTAATTTTGCACTTAAATCATTTATTTTTAAAGGTATTTGAAGTACAATGATACAAAGGTTTTCCGTGATACATTTCATTCCACTGCTGTAATCTGTAACACCTGAGGGTATAATTACATTAATCCACAGGGGGGTACACGCTTACTTTGTGTACCATGTGCTTGGCAAGCACAAGGAGCCCTAGCTAATATGGTATTTGCTTATACAACTTTACACATCGGTACCAAATTTCTCTAACACACAAATTACACAGCTATCTGATCATTTAACTGAGAGGTAAACTTTTTTTTACTACATCACTGACACATGTTTACGCAATTACACAGTTGGGTAACTTCACACTTACGAAATTGTATTTTGTCTGTACTTTGTGAACTGTTCATATTTTTTCGGACCCATTGTGATATTATGAGAGCTTTGAATGATATATTTGGTATGGGATCACGATTTTTAAAGTACGTTTGAGGCAGATGACACTTTTGACATGAGCAGAGAATTTATTTTAGGTTTTGAAATTATTGGAGGAAGCTACGAGGATTTTGAGAGTTGACTGAGGTGTTATGATGTTATTATTACGATGACTATGTGTATTATGCTGTTGCGGTATGTTTATGATCAATAAGCTGATGCTATATGAGTTATTTGAGTATGCTACGTATCTGTTATGATGAAATATTGAAGAAGTGTCGACGAATAAGGTAAGGAATAATGAGTAGTGGTTAGGGACTCTGGTTTGTGAAACAGGTTGTTGGAAACCAAGAATCGTACTTTAAGAGTTATGAAATGTATGTAAATGCGTGAATGAATTACAATGCCGACGAAAATTTTTTGGACTCTGTTATATCAATAGGATTTTGTTTCTACACACTTGTAACGCAAATTCTTGACCTGTGAAATATTTTTATATGAGACTGTCACTGTAGCGGAAACAGCTGTCGTGAATATTTCCGTAAGAAGGTTAAGTGACCACCTGCATGTAATGCGTCGTGGGCACCCAGATGGGCGACAGTCGCCTGGAAAGAAGTCATTAGTGAGTGCCTTTCAGAGGCACAGGTGAAAAAAAAAAAGTGGCCATCATGTTTAGATATAATGTATTGCATTTGCTTCTGCTGTTTGCCAGGGATAGTACTACTAAATTTCACTTTACATTACTCTGTTAAGCCAGTTTTACTACTGATTTATTTTTCTTGTTTGCTGCTCATTGCGTAATATTAGTTGTAATATTGCTGCTTGCTTGGCCAATTTGAATATTTTGTCATTGCTGTTTGTGTTAATTGTTTTGTACTGCTGCATTGCCTCGTCCCTTAGTTTAGCATCTGAGCTCAGTAGATTTAAGTTAGCTTAAGATCGGGTAGGCTATATGAGAGAACGAGTTGTGATGAATTGGAAGAAATGCATTGAGAAGCGTAAGAAAATGGTTTGGCCAAAAAAAGTATTTTGAAAGAGAATATGAACCAAAAAAGTAGGGTTTAGGGACAACAGGTTTAGGTAGGATTTTCTTGGAAATAAATAATGAGGTAAGAATTATGTGAACATATAAATACAGAAAGCATGCTTGGATAGGATTTTTTTGGTGGAAACAAATGTTGAAATAAGACGAAAGATCTATGGAATGAAGTTTTGAGTTGGACTGCAGTACCAAATATTACACTGAAAACAAACCCTGTCCTTTCGTCCTGTGTTATTCTGGTATGTGTTTGTGCACCCTTGTGTATTTGTGTTTTTCCTGTCTTTATGTGTTTATCTGATAAGAGATATGTTGTAGAAATTTCTTTGTAAAGATGTTTAGACATTATTTATTCTGTTTTGTTTTAATGCTCATGTGTGAAGTTGACGTTTCGAAAGTTATTCTGATCTTTTATGTATGTACTCATGTCATAATTCCTGTAACACTGACGTATATGTTATTTCGATTCTTTTGTAAAGCCTGTACTACAAATGTTCTCTGTATTGTTATGTTCTTTAATGATGTATTTTGTACCTTTGTAATTGTATTCTTACGTTATAAAATTGTAATTGACACCAGGTCATCAAATTAAGTAACTTGTAAGATCCATTTCACTGCACACGTTTCTGTTGGTCATAGTATATGGAAAATATGTGAGAAGTAGGGACTGTTAGTGTTTGCACGTGTGTTAATAATTCAGCAAGGGACTCGATAACAGCATTGCTGGTTCTAAGGACAAATAAAATACTTTGTGAGTACACAAGTGGTGGTTTATGGACTTGCTATATTGTCCGAAAGACTCTTCGATGGTGATTGTGCACCTGCGCAGTCACAACAGATGGCTGCTGGCCATTTCTACAAGGACTACAGTGGGTCTACACCTTTGCTGACTCACCAGTACCATTATTTCTACAAGGACTGCAGTGGGTCTGCACCTCTGGTGGCCCACCAATACCGTAATCTCTACCAGGACTACAGAGGGTCTGCTCTGTGATGACCTACCTACCAATACTCTTCAAAATTTCGACTGACTCTGCTGTGGGTTTGCTCTGTTGTGGACCAATACCTGTCTGCATGTCAAGAGTCAGCACTGTCTTTCCGTTGAAAGGACAACACTACTTCTTCAAGATTGCATGGAAATCCATTACTTCCGTGTGCATTTTCTTTTACTGCTCAGATTTTGAGAAAAACACTGCAATGTTACTGTGATGAATGATCAGGACTGTCTTTATGGACTGTGAGAAAATTTTAGCTTTTGACCAACATTGTATCAATAAGTGTGTGCATTTGGTATCTTTCTTACTGTAATTATGAAAATTTTTTTTAAATCTGTATTGGCCAGTGCCCAAAACAATTTGTAAAATTTTTTTGTGGGGAGCATGGGGGCTATGTAAGTAGGCTGTTTATGTTTTCTTATTGGCAACGTTATGTAGCACTCTGTATGAAAATCACTGGCTGTGCTGTGTGCAGTCTGTGGCTAGTTTGCATTGTTGTCTGCCATTGTAGTGCTGGGCTGCGGCAGTTGGAGGTGAGCCGCCAGTAGTGGTGGATGTGGGGAGAGAGATGGCGGAGTTTTGAAATTTGTAAGACTGGATGTCAATTATGACTATTAAGGTAAATTCATTGTTTGTTCTCTATTAAAATCTTTCATTTGCTAACTATGCCTATCTGTATTTAGTGCCTTCCGTAGTTTGAATCTTTTATTTAGCTGGCAGTAGTGGTGCTCGCTGTATTGCAGTAGTTCGAGTAACGAAGATTTTTGTGAGGTAAGTGATTTGTGAAAGGTATAGGTTAATGTTAGTCACAGCCATTCCTTTGTAGGGATTTTTGAAAGTCAGATTGCGTTGCGCTAAAAATATTGTGTGTCAGTTTAAGCACACTCTTGTATAATTTTTCTAAGGGGACGTTTCATATGTCGACCCTTAGCCGAGGATACCTCACTGGAATCTTCTGATTTTTTGTTGTAGTTTGTGTAATTAGTGTAGCTTTTGTTTATTGCTAGCTCGTAATTATAGAGATAATATCCTTTCTAGTTGTAGTTTTTCATTCTTGTACAGTAAAACAGTTGTGGCAAGCATGCAGATTTGCACTAAGTATTTCGCAGATGCGCTTGTAATTAACGAGATATTATTTTCAATGTTATGTTAATGTGTTTTCTTATTTTGCTCTTCAAATTGTGTTTTTCTGTGTTGTCATGTGAAATATTGTGACAATAATGGCGTGTGAAAAACGTAATACTAGGCTCTAAAGTAAACTGAGAAATGACAGTGAAGACGAAAGCAGTGTGTTAGCGCCGCCGAGTAATGAATTAACTAATGTTCAAAGTAATAATTTGGTAATTGTGCATAGGGAAATGGAGCGGGCTGCAAATAATGGTGTGGGTAGTGAAACAATTAGTGAACAGGGAAGCATTATCGATCGATCGGTCGGCAACAGCTCGCCTCAGGAATCCGAAATGACAGAACACAATATTGCAATTACTGTAGACTGAGGTTTTGGGTCCTCACCGCTTTCTCAAATGAGTCAAGACACATTTTCTGCTTGTCAAAACATGAATGTTGCCGGTGAAAATGCACTGCCAAAAAGCATAGAGAAACACGTTCCAGACACTAATACATTATTATTGCAATTAATGCAACAAAATCAAATCAGAGACAAACACAGCAAAAGCTTCAAAAGTTAGACACAATGGAACAAAATCAGAGACAAACACAGCAAAAGCTTCAAAAGTTAGACATCACACTTGAACAAACACGTGAAGATTTAACTACTGAGTTACATAACATTGAATCGAATTGTCAAAAAGCCTGTAATGACGTAAAAACACAAATTTGTGAGCATTTTCAACCTATTTCTTCGCGTCATGAAAATGCATTACAGAATCACGAAGCAGCCATAAAAGAACTGCAAATTATTGTTCATGAAAATCATGAGACCTTCTGGGCTAAAATTGACTCAGTTGCATCTACTGATTCGGTTACGCAACTTGCAAAAACTCAGGAAAACTTAAAGGACACAGTAGATATGATTTCAACACAAATGGACACTCTGAAACTTGGTTCAGAAAAACACACAGAGGAAATAATTTCACTATCGGATAAAGTACCCGAACTTTCAGATCAGTTCACTAACTTATCTACAAAGGTAGATGATGATCTGAATGACACAACACCTGTAGCTTTCACTGACACTGAAGAGTATGAAGAAATAAGAAAATTCAAACAAAATCAAAATCAAATCAATACACAGTACAAAAGAGATCCGGGATGTACAAGATCAGTTGGCACAAGTAATACAAGAATTACATATTTCAGAGGACACTCGCGATCCAGTACGGGAGAGGGACATACAAATAAGGAGCAACCACAAAATAATAACACAGGAAACTTGGGAAATTATGAAAGAAATTGGCAAGGCGCATTGAATTTTGAAATGGAACCGCCGAAACGAAGTAATAATGAGCAATGTGCGACTCGCCGACATGATGATTTTGACTATAAGCTGTTCATTACTACACGTAAATTCAAAACATTTAAGAATTCTGACAACGACATTCATCCACAAGCATGGCTTAATCAATTCTCTTGTTTTCCTCCCAACTGGTCATTGGAGCACAGGTTAGAATTTATGTGTGGCTACTCAGAGAATGAACCAGCTGTAAGAATACGATCGGTCATTTACGATTGTCACAGTGAAGGAGAATTTTATCATGCCTTCTTCAAGCTACACAAGACCGAGTAAAACATAGCATCATAATGATGAAACATTTCGAACAATCTGAATTTTCCAGTCTTGTGAAATATTTTGAAGACATGTTGCACAAGAATCAGTACCTGTCAAACCCATACAGCCCCTCAGAACTCATCCGCATTTGCTTAATCAAACTACCTGAACATTTACGACATATTATTTTGGCAGGACGTTGCAAAGATGACATTGAAGCATTTCAGGGACTGTTACAAGAACTGGAAATTGATACTGACAGTCGCGGAACACAAAAACAGGAACACAACAATTACAGGTCACATCAGTCACAATTCCGCGATGAAAGAAATAATAACTGGACACGACAAGGCTATTCTTACAACGTAAATCGTGACCAAAACAGACACCACACGTATGACAACCGTTCGCAGAGTAAAAATAATTACAGAGAAAGATTGCGTTTCCATTGTAATGACTATCACAGAGACTACCATAGAAACAGATAATATGGGAACCAAAACAATTATAATTAAGGGAGACAGAATAATTTCAGACGCAACGGTCCACCATGCAGTTACGATTCCGGGAGAAATTCTCCACCACATGACCGACAAACAAGAAACTATGCAAACTACTGACAAAACGACAGACCTGAATTCCATCAGAACTGGTGAGCTTCAAACGGGGCAGGGCCTTCTCGTCAAGGTGAATTGGTAGAAGTTAGATCTCCTAATCCCAATAACGACGAGCGCCAACAAATAAACAAACAATGACCCGCACCACAGGCAGCCACGTGCACCGGCTGGCACAGAGAAAAATAACATAGACGCTAACATTGAGAAATATTCCAGTATTCTAAACCGACGTATACCACATGACAATTGCATTCAAGTTCAAACTCTAAGTACTATGAAGAGTAAATGATTTCACCACACTTCACATACAGAACCGCTTATTGAGAGATAATCTGCTTTTTAACTTTGTCTTTGCCATATAACTTTTCACTTTACATTACTAGTATGCTTTGTCAGACTTAGAATCTGTTAATATGCAACAATGTTTGAAGTTAAATATCCAGTGAAGAACCAAGAGAACTTATTTAAACAGAAATTACGAATGCATTGTTATTGTGAACAGACGACACAGTGTTATTGTGTGTGTACATTCTTGCTTGTTAGTTGCACGATTACGTAACGACTATAAGGCTGACATACTTAGAACATATACCGGCACTGCTAATGAGATTTTAATGCAACATTTTGGTTTACTTGAAAATACATTCTGGATTTAAAGTACTTTCTGTGATGTACCAGATGACACAGTGGTTAGTTTACGTGACAGCTACACGATTTTATCACGGCGCTACTAATGAGTGACAATTTACAATGTTGCTTTTGCGGTGTATCTGTTTTATATCTGCACAGTTTTTCTGAATTCTTCTGGAAAGTAAAACATGTTTTAGTAGTAACTTTTGTGGTATAGCTACAAGGAGACAGCCTTTTCTGTAGCACAACAATACGTTACAGCACAGTACTTCCTTCATCATGGCAATAAGCGTAATAACTAAGATACCGGTATCTATACGCAAAGCATTTCACTTTTGTTTATTACAAGGTGAGTACATTGACTTCAGCAGAACTTTGCTTACAGAGGACGATAACTACGACACTTCCACAGAATTATCTTATGGCAAGACGCACATTTAGCATTAAAGGACACGTATTTGAGTGATTAATTTTGTACTTAAAACATTTATTTTTAAATATATTTGAAGTACAATGATACAAAGGTTTTCCGTGATACATTTCATTCCATTGCTGTAATCTGTAACACCTGAGGGTATTCAGAATGAGATTTTCACTCTGCAGCGGAGTGTGCGCTGATATGAAACTTCCTGGCAGATTGAAACTGTGTGCCCGACCGAGACTCGAACTCGGGACCTTTGCCTTTCGTGGGCAAGTGCTCTACCATCTGAGCTACCGATGCACGACTCACGCCCGGTACTCACAGCTTTACTTCTGCCAGTATCTCGCCTCCTACCTTCCAAACTTTACAGAAGTTCTCCTGCGTACCGAGTTCGAGTCTCGGTCGGGCACACAGTTTTAATCTGCCAGGAAGTTTCACTTGAGGGTATTATTCATTAATCCTCAGGGGGGTACACGCCTACTTTGTGTACCATGTGTTTGGCAAGCACAAGGAGGCCTAGCTAATATGGTATTTGCTTATACAACTTTACACATCGGTACCATATTTCTCTAACACATAAATTACACAGCTATCTGATCATTTAACTGAGAGACAAAAAATTTTTTTAATACATCAGTGACACATGTTTACACAATTACACAAATGTATAACTTCACACTTATGAAATTGTATTTTGTCTGTACTTTGTGAACTGTTCATAACTTTTCGGAACCATTGTGATACTATGAGAGGTTTGAATGATATATTTGGTATGGGATCATGATTTTTAAAGTACGTTTGAGGTAGATGACACTATTGAAATGAGGAGAGAATTTTTTTTTTAGGTTTTTAAATTATTGCAGAAAGCTACGACGTTTTTGAGATTTGACTGAGGTGTTATGATGTTATTTTTACGACGACGATGTGTATTATGCTGCTGAGGTATGTTTATGATCAATAAGCTGATGCTATATGAGGAATTTGATTATGCTACGTATTTGTTATGATGAAATATTGAAGAAGTGTCGACGAATATGTATATGTGTAATAAGGTAAGGAATAATGAGTAGTGGTTAGGGACTCTGGTTTGTGGAAAATGATGTTGGAAACCAAGAATCGTACTTTAAGAATTATGAAATGTATGTAAATGCGTGAATGTATTACAATGCCGACGAAAATTTTTTGGACACTGTTATATTAATAGGATTTTGTTTCTACACATCTGTAACGCAAATTCTTGACCTGTGAAACTTTTTATATGAGACTGTCACTGTAGGGCAAACTGGTGTCGCAAATATTTTGGTAAGAATGTTAAGGGACCACCTTCGCGTAATGCGTCATGGGCATCCAGCTGCGCGACAGTCGCCTGGAAAAAAGCCATTAGTGTGTGCCTTTCAGAGGCACAGGTGGAGAAAAAAAAAGAGACCATTAACCTCGCTGTTGACGTTCCTTTGTAGAAAGCATCGCAAATATGACACGCTCATTACTTGAAAACATATGATTACTCGTACTTTGTGCTACTTACTGAAATGCTTATGAACTGATGGGAAATATTCTTATATCTGCACACCTGATTACGACAAGCGTCTTTCTACGAGAGTTGAGATAATTTCTACTAACTTATGAAATGTCACATGACTATTGAATGATATTTTTATGCTTTGATTTTCATAGTTGCTTATTTCATTTGATATCTGGTTTCCAGCTGTGTTGCAGCATTGGTTTTATAAAATAAAATTAAATGCATTTGCTAATGTGAACACTTACTGTCAACAGATCTATTAAATGATAATTTTATGATCCACATTCTTCGAAAAAGGAGCACTTGGAATGGAAAGTACAATAAGAAGGGATTAATAACAGTAACTGCATACATAATTTTCTTTTCAACTACTTGGTAATTTTTTTGGTAGAGTAAGTTATTGTGATGCATCACTCTAGTGTTAAGACATGACATAGGTATTAAACATGGCCATTTTTACTGTAATATTTTTTCTGCTTGAGCTTTGTCATGTTTAGATATAAGTTATTGCATTTGCTGCTACTGTTTGCCAGGCATAGTGCTACCGAATTTTAATTTGTGTTACTCTGCTAAGCCAGTTACCTACGGATTTATTTTTCTTGTTTGCTGCGCATTGCCTTATATTAGTTGTAATATTGCATTTGCTCTGCTAATTTATGCTGCTTGCTTTGCCAATTTGAATTTTTGTCATTGCTGTTTGTGTTAATTTGTTATGTGCTGCTGCATTGCCTCGTCCCTTGGTATATATATATCTGAGCTGAGTAGATTTAAGTTAGCTTAAGAGGGGGTAGACTATATAAGAAACTAACTTTGATGAATTGGAAGAAATGCATTGAGAAGCTATAAGAAAATGGTTTGGCAAATAAAAAGTAGTGTACAGTGGAGAAAAACTATTTTTGAAAGAGGATGTGAACAGAATACAGAAAGCAGGCTTAGATAGGACTTTTGGGAATAATGATGAACGAAGGGAGATCTCCATGCAAAATACTGCAGTAAAACAAACCCTGTCCTTTCCTTTTGTGTCATCCCTGTATGTATTTGTGTACCCTTGTGTATTTGTGTTTTTCCTGTCTTTATGTGTTTAGGTGATGAGAGCCATGTTGTAGAATTTTTCTAATACTATGTTATTTGCTTTGTAGAGATGTTTGGACATTATTTATTCTGTTTTGTTGCTCATACACTCGTGGAAATGGAAAAAAGAACACATTGACACCGGTGTGTCAGACCCACCATACTTGCTCCGGACACTGCGAGAGGGCTGTACAAGCAATGATCACACGCACGGCACAGCGGACACACCAGGAACCGCGGTGTTGGCCGTCGAATGGCGCTAGCTGCGCAGCATTTGTGCACCGCCGCCGTCAGTGTCAGCCAGTTTGCCGTGGCATACGGAGCTCCATCGCAGTCTTTAACACTGGTAGCATGCCGCGACAGTGTGGACGTGAACCGTATGTGCAGTTGACGGACTTTGAGCGAGGGCGTATAGTGGGCATGCGGGAGGCCGGGTGGACGTACCGCCGAATTGCTCAACACGTGGGGCGTGAGGTCTCCACAGTACATCGATGTTGTCGCCAGTGGTCGGCGGAAGGTGCACGTGCCCGTCGACCTGGGACCGGACCGCAGCGACGCACGGATGCACGCCAAGACCGTAGGATCCTACGCAGTGCCGTAGGGGACCGCACCGCCACTTCCCAGCAAATTAGGGACACTGTTGCTCCTGGGGTATCGGCGAGGACCATTCGCAACCGTCTCCATGAAGCTGGGCTACGGTCCCGCACACCGTTAGGCCGTCGTCCGCTCACGCCCCAACATCGTGCAGCCCGCCTCCAGTGGTGTCACGACAGGCGTGAATGGAGGGACGAATGGAGACGTGTCGTCTTCAGCGATGAGAGTCGCTTCTGCCTTGGTGCCAATGATGGTCGTATGCGTGTTTGGCGCCGTGCAGGTGAGCGCCACAATCAGGACTGCATACGACCGAGGCACACAGGGCCAACACCCGGCATCATGGTGTGGGGAGCGATCTCCTACACTGGCCGTACACCACTGGTGATCGTCGAGGGGACACTGAATAGTGCACGGTACATCCAAACCGTCATCGAACCCATCGTTCTACCATTCCTAGACCGGCAAGGGAACTTGCTGTTCCAACAGGACAATGCACGTCCGCATGTATCCCGTGCCACCCAACGTGCTCTAGAAGGTGTAAGTCAACTACCCTGGCCAGCAAGATCTCCGGATCTGTCCCCCATTGAGCATGTTTGGGACTGGATGAAGCGTCGTCTCACGCGGTCTGCACGTCCAGCACGAACGCTGGTCCAACTGAGGCGCCAGGTGGAAATGGCATGGCAAGCCGTTCCACAGGACTACATCCAGCATCTCTACGATCGTCTCCATGGGAGAATAGCAGCCTGCATTGCTGCGAAAGGTGGATATACACTGTACTAGTGCCGACATTGTGCATGCTCTGTTGCCTGTGTCTATGTGCCTGTGGTTCTGTCAGTGTGATCATGTGATGTATCTGACCCCAGGAATGTGTCAATAAAGTTTCCCCTTCCTGGGACAATGAATTCATGGTGTTCTTATTTCAATTTCCAGGAGTGTATGTGAAGGTGATGTTTCAAAAGTTATTCTGATCTGTATGTGTGTACTTATGTCATTATTTTTGTAACACTGATGTATATGTTTATTTCTATTCTTTTGTAAAGCCTGTGTTACTACAAATGTTATCTGTATTGTTATGTTCTTTAATGATGTATTTTGTACCTTTGTTATTGTATTTTTATGTTATCAAATTGTTATTGTTACCAGTTCTTCAAATTAAGTATCATTTCACTGCACAACTTTCTGTTGGTCACAATATAAGCACAGTATGTGAGAAGTTGGGACTGTTAGTGCTTTCACGTGTGTTGATAATTCAGCAAGGGACTGGATAACAGCATTGCTGGTTCTAAAGACATTTCAAAAAAATTTTTTGTGAGTGCGCAAGTGGTGGTTTGTGGACTTGCTATATTGTCCGCAAGACTCTTCGATGGTGATTGTGCACCTGCACAGTCGCAACAGATGGTTGCTGGCCGTCTCTACAAGGACTACAGTGGGTCTACACCTTTGATGACTCACCAACACCATTATTTCTACAAGGACTGCAGTGGGTCTGCACCTCTGGTGGCCCACCAATACCCTAATCTCTAACAAGACTACAGTGATCTGCTCTGTGATGACCTACCTACCAATATTCTTCAAAACTTCGACTGACTCTGCTGTGGGTTTTCTCTGTTGTGGCCCATTACCTGTCTGCATGTAGAGAGTCAGCACTGTCTTTCCGTTGGGAGTTCTAGGGGACTGATGACCACAGATGTTAAGTCCCATAGTGCTCAGAACCATTTGAACCATTTTTGAAATCCACTACTTCCATGTGCATTTTCTTTTACTGCTGAGACTTTGAGAAAATCACTGCAATTTTACTGTGATGAACGATCAGGACTGTCTTTATGGACTTTGACCAACATTGTATCAATAAGCGTGTACATTTGATTTCTTTGTTATTGTAATTATGAAAAACTTTTTCAGATCTGTATTGGCCACTGCCCAAAACAATTTGTAAAATTTTTTGTGGAAAGCATGAGGGCTATGTAAGTAGGCTGTTTAGGTTTTTTTATTGGTAACGCCACGTAGTGCTCTGTATGAAAATCACTGGGTGTGCTGTGTGCAGTCTGTGGCTAGTTTCCATTGGTGTCTGCCATTGTAGCGTTGGGCAGTTGGCTGTTAACAGCGTGTAGCATTGCGCAGTTGGAGGTGAGCCGCCAGCGGTGGTGGATGTGGGGAGAGAGATGGCGGAGTTTTGAAATTTGTAAGACTGGATGTCATGAACTGCTGTATATATTATGACTTTTGAACACTATTAAGGTAAATACATTGTTTGTTCTCTATCAAAATCTTTCATTTGCTAACTATGCCTATCAGTAGTTAGTGCCTTCAGTAGTTTGAATCTTTTATTTAGCTGGCAGTAGTGGCGCTAGCTGTATTGCAGTAACATGAGTAACGAAGATCTTTGTGAGGTTAGTGATTTGTGAAAGGTATAGGTTAATGTTAGTCAGGGCCATTCTTTTGTAGGGATTATTGAAAGTCAGATTCCGTTTCGCTAAAAATATTGTGTGTCAGTTTAAGCACAGTCATGTATAATTTTTCTAAGGGGACGTTTCAAATGTAATAACTTATATCTAAACATGACAAACCCACAAGCAGAAAAAATAGTACACTAAAGACAACAATGCAGATAAGGGAAATGTATAATCACATCTTAAAGTCTATGTAATTAAAGTGGTGCACCACAAAAACTAATTCTACAAAAAATTCCCAAGTACTTGAAAAGAAAGTTATATATGCAGTTACTGTTATTAGTCCCTTCTTATTGTTCTTTCCATTCCAAGAGCTGCTTTTACGAAGAATGTGGATCATAAAATAATTATTTAATAGATTTGTTGACAGAAAGTGTACACATTAGCTAATGCATTTAAGTTTATTTTCTAAAACCAATGCTGAAACACAGATGGAAAACAGATATCAAATGAAATAAGCAATTACACAAACCAAAGCATGAAAACGTCATTCATTGGCTATGTAGCATTTCGTAAGTCAGTAGCTCTCAACTCTCGTAGAAAGACACTTGTCATAATCATTTTTGCAGATGTAAGAATATTTCCCATCAATTCATAAGCATTTCAGTAAGCACAAAGCACGATATGTTTCCAAGTAATGAGTGTATCGTATTTGCGATGCTTTCTACAATGGAATGTCAATAGCGAGGTTAATGGTCTTTTTTTTTTCACCTAATGGCTTTTTCTCCAGGCGACTCGCACAGCTGGTCGCCCATAACACATAACGTCAAGGTCACTTAGCTTTCTTACCGAAATATTTACGACACCAGTTTGCACTACCGTGACAGTCTCATAAAAAAAATTTCACAGGTCGAGAATTTGCGTTACAAATGTGTAGAAACAAAATCCTATAAATATAAAAGTGTCCAAAAATTTGCGTCGGCGTTGTGATACATTTACGCTTATACATACATTTCATAAATCTTAAAGTACGACTGTTGGTTTCCAACATCCCTTTTCACAAATCAGAGTCCCTAACCACTACTCATTATGCCTTACCTTATTACACATATACATATTCGTCGACATTCTTCAGTATTTCATCATTATAAATATGTAGCATAATCAAATTCCTCATATAGCATCAGCTTATTGATCATAAACATACCTCAACAGCATAATACACATTGTCGTCATAAAAATAACATCATAACATTTCAGTCAAATCTCAAAAACGTCGTAACTTTCTGCTATAATTTCAAAACCTAAAAAAAATTCTCTGCTCATTTCAATAGTGTCATCTACCTCAAACGTACTTTAAAAATCATGTTCCCTTACCAAATACATCATTCAAAGCTCTCATAGTATCACAATGGTTTTGAAAAAATATGAAAAGTTCACAAAGTACAGACAAAATAAAATTTCATAAGTGTGAAGTTATCCAACTGTGTAATTGTGTAAACATGTGTCAGTGATGTAGTAAAAAAATGTTTGTCTCTCAATTAAATGGTCAGATAGCTGTGTAATTTTGTGTTAGAGAAATATGGTACCGATGTGAAAAGTTGTATAAGCAAATACCATATTAGCTATGGCTCCTTGTGCTTGCCAAACACATGGTACACAAAGTAGGCGTGTACCCCCCTGAGGATTAATGTAATTATACCCTCAGGTGTTACAGATTACAGCAATGGAATGAAATAAGTCACGGAAAACTTTTGTATCATTGTAATTCAAAAATCTTTAAAAATAAATGTTTTAAGTACAAAATTAATCACTCAAATACGTGTACTGTAGCGCTAAACTGTGCGTCTTGTTGTAAGATAATCTCTGTGGAAGCGTCGTAGTTATCGTCCTCCGAAAGCTAAGTTCTGTAGAAGTCAATGTACTTACCTCTTTATAAACGAAGTAAATTGCTATGCGTATAGATATCGTAGTTGTTACGCTTATTGCCATGATGAAGTAAGTATGTACTGTACTGTAACGTATTGTTGTGCTACAGAAAAGGCTGTCTCATTGTAGCTATACCACAAAAGTTACTACTAAAACATGTTTTCCTTTCCAGAAGAATTCAGAAAAACTGTGCAGATATAAAACAGATAGAGCGCAAAAGCAATAACATAAATTGTGTCACTCATTAGTAGTGTCGTGATATAAACTGGTAGCTGTCAAATAAACTAACCAATGTGTCATCTGATATCTCTCAGAATGTATTTTCAAGTAAACCAAATTGTTGCATTAAAATCTCATTAGCAGTACCGGTACATGTTCTAAGTATGTGAGCCTTATAGTCGTTACGTAATCGTGCAACTAACAAGCAAGAATGTACACACACAATAACACTGTGTCGTCTGTTCACTATAACAATGCACTCGTAAATACTGTCTAAAAATGTTCCCTAGGTTCTAGACTGGATAGTTAACTTCAAAAGATTGTTACATGTTAACAGTTTCTCAAAAAAATGGCTCTGAGCACTATGGGACTTAACTACTGAGGTCATCAGTCCCCTAGAACTTAGAACTACTTAAACGTAACTAACCTAAGGACATCACACACATCCATGCCCGAGGCAGGATTCGAACCTGCGACCGTAGCGGCCACGCGGTTCCATACTGACGCGCTTAAAACCGCACGGTCACACCGGCCGGCTAACCGTTTCTCAGTGTGACAAATTGTACAAGTAACGTGAAGTGAAAAATTTTTGCCAAAGCAAAGTTAAAAAGCAGATTATCTTTCAATAATCGGATTTACATGTGAAATGTGGTGTAAACCTTTACTCTTCCTAGTATACAGAGTTTAAACTTCAACGCAATTATCATGTGGTATACGTCGGATTCTGTAAGGTCCATTGTAAATGAGAAAGAATTTGTGACTCAAGTGTTTCTTCTTATGTGACAATGAATGAGCTTTAATCAGAACTTTCTGACCGATATATAATTTCTTTGCATTTGCTTTACCGTGTAGTTTTCTCCTTTTGTCTGCTGCAGAATTTATATTTTTAATAGCCAAATCAATTATGTCTTTGTGTCGAAGTTTACGTGTATTCGGAAAAGGTACAAGCTCTCTGATTCTGTTCGGTGGTTCTTCATTCTTCAGTACAAGAATAGGTGGTAAAGCAGTGGAGTCATGAGGCATTTAATTCAGCACGTTTTGAAATAAGTGTAAATATCTGTCCCAATGCTGATGCTTTCTGTGACAATAAAGTCTGCAAAGCTTATTGATTTCTTTCATAATCCGTTCAGACGGGTTACAATGTGGTGAGTACAATGAAATAAAAACAGGTTTGATTTTATGGTTCTGAAGCATGCGTGACCAAACACCAGATCTGAACTGCGGTCCGTTATCTGAAATGACTTTACTAACGTGTCCAACTTCACGTAAGAAATTTTTAACAAAGGCGTTGGATACAGAC
Organism: Schistocerca nitens; assembly: GCF_023898315.1. Lineage (NCBI taxonomy): Eukaryota > Metazoa > Arthropoda > Insecta > Orthoptera > Acrididae > Schistocerca > Schistocerca nitens. The sequence goes on from NC_064620.1 coordinate 287,119,954, forward strand.
CGTCCAGTGGCTTTACGTAACGGAGTGAAAGAAACAAATTTTGAAGTAAGTTCAACAGCGACTAGAACGTACGAAAATCCATTCGATGTTCTGACAAGGGGCCCCAAAAGATCAACAGCAGCAAATTCTTTTAATTTAGAAGGAATGATAGGAAACAACGGAGCATGATGTGAGATAGTAGATGGTTTAGCCTTTTGACAAAGTTTACAAACAGACAAGACTCTTCGAATTCTCTTTTCCATATTGTTAAAATAACAAGTCGTTCGAAGAATATGATAACATTTTCGTGGACCAAAATGTGCGTAGCTGAAATGAATGTACCAAATGAGCTTATTAACAAAATCGTCTGGAATGCAAGGTACCCATAGCTTGTCATCAACAGTGCAGCGTTTGAAGAGTATGTTGTTTCTAAGAGTGTGCGTCTTTTCATGCCATTTACTTTTGATGTCTTTCCAAATCGGATCTTTATCTTGTTCATGAGCAATGTCCTTTAAAGATATGGTGACAAAGTTTTCAAAGGCGACTTTCTGAATATAAAGAATACTGAAATTTTTCTCGATGTTGCCTTCTGTGTTACTTTTCTCTAGCCCAGCCGGTGCGCGTGACAGTGCGTCCGCAACAATGTTCTCCTTGCCGGGAATGTAGACTATTGTGAAGTGGAATTCTTGTAGAAACAATGCCCAACGTTTTAACCTGTCATGATTTAATTTTGAAGACATAAGAAATTGTAATGCACGATGATCACTGTATACTTTTACGTGCTTACCAGAAAGAAAGAAACGGAATTTGTTAAATGCCCAAACGATAGCTAAAGCTTCTAATTCAGTAACGGTATAGGTTAGGTTAGTGTTGTTTAACGTCCCGTCGACAGCGAGGTCATTAGAGACGGAGCGCAAGCTCGGGTTAGGGAAGGATGGGGAAGGAAATCGGCCGTGCCCTTTCAAAGGAACCATCCCGGCATTTGCCTGAAACTATTTAGGGAAATCACGGAAAACCTAAATCAGGATGGCTGGAGACGGGATTGAACCGTCGTCCTCCCGAATGCGAGTCCAGTGTGCTAACCACTGCGCCACCTCGCTCGGTCAGTAACGGTATAATTTTTTCAGATTTTGTTAGCACTCGGCTAGCAAAATCAATGGTTTTCTGAGCAGTAGTGTCATTTTCTATGGCTTCTTGAAATAAATGAGCACCAAGACCGACTTTAGAAGAATCCGTGCTAAGGCAGAAATCTTGTGACAGATCTGGATGATCTAGTATTGGCGCGTTAAGTAGCGATTCTTTCAAAGAATTGAATTCCAACTGTGCTTGTTCGTCCCAGTTCCAAACAGTATTTTTTCCAGTGAGAGAACAAAGTTTTGGTGTAACTAGAATTTGTATATTCAGAAAACGACGGTAAAAATTTACGAGACCTAGAAAACTGCGGACTTGTTTTTTTGTGGATGGAACTGGAATGGCTCTGATTGCTTCTGACTTTTCAGGATCCGGCTGAATGCCTTCAGAAGAAATAATACGTCCCAAAAACCTCACCTTTGACCTACCGAATTCAGACTTTTCCAAGTTAACTGTAATTCCAGATTCTGCAAAAATACGTAACAAACTGTTGAGGATGCGATTATGTTGTTCCCATGAGGCTTCTGCTATTAGAATATCATCCACATACAAGGTGATGTGACGTTTTAAGAACTCAGGTAATATGGAATTTAGTCCGCGAATGAACGCTGCCGAAGAAATGTTCAAACCAAAAGGATGATTCGGAAATTGATAACAAACGCCGAAACAAAGAAAAGCTGTGTATTTTCTACATTCTGGATGAAGTTCGATCTGATAAAAGCTGGATCTGAGATCAATAGAAGACATCAATTTTACACCATTAAATTTTTTCAAGAAGTTCTTCCATCGTTTGCGGCCTGTCTGTTTCAGGAATAATGATAGTATTGATTTATCTCGAATCTAAGACAAGCCTGATCGATCCATTTTTCTTCTCAACGACATGTAATGGATTGTTGTATGAGCTTACTGCAGGCTCAATAATGCCCTCGTCAACCATAGATTGTATTTCTGTTCTAACACGGTCCCTATAATGTGCTGGAATTACGTATGGTATAACACAAAATTTAGTATGCTCACGAACACGAAATTGGTATTGAAATCCCTTGATTGTTCCTGTTTTGTGAGTAAAAACTGTGGAATGTACTTGTAAAATCTCAAAAAGGTCCTGTCTATCAGTGTCAATACAATTCTCAATTGTTTGAATTTTATTCTGAATTAACTCATTAGTTCCAAATATGCCGTCGATATCATCCCCGTCAGTACTTGCAGAGTGATTGTTAGTGTCTAGTTCCGTAGAAAATACCGAACTGTTGTCTAACAGAAGGTAAAGCTGGTTAATTTCCTCGTCATGGTTTGAGAGCCAATCTTCAAATTTCAAAGCTATTGACTTACCTTCTTTCTCTAAACTTATTTCAGCATCGTGAAAGTTTAAGATTGCTTTGTATTCATTTAAAAAGTCTACTCCCAATATAATTTCCATCGACAATAATTTAACAATAAGAAAGTTCATAGAGAAGCTGTGGCTTTGACAAAAGGATTCTAAGTTGGTTTGCTGGCGTACATCTACACTTTTTCCAACGATTGCACCATGTAATTTAATCTTACGTAACGGATGTGTGGGGCAATCGTTCGATTTGTTGCATTTTGTAAATACTGTTCTACTAATTACTGAAATGGGACTGCCAAAGTCAAGTACTGCCGTAAATTTTACGTCATTTACTGTAATGTGAATCACAGGATATGCAATATTGTTATGCTTTACGTCGTGTTCCTGGAGTAAGATGTCCCTAATGTCTTCCATTTTTACGTAATTACTAGCTACGGCAGCTGCGTCGTCAGTTTCATAAGTACGTTTTGTGGCTGCCAGCGGTACGAGTCATTGCCTATTATCTGTATGTTGGCGCGCGTCGTTATTGGGATTTGGAGACCTAACTTCTGCAAATTCACCTTATCGAGAGGGCCCCGCCCTGTTTGAGTATCACCAGTTCTGATGCAATTCAGGTCCGTCGTTACGATCATATCGTCTGTCCTCATGTCGGTAGATTCCATAGTTTCTTTCTTGTCGGTCACATGGTGGAGAATTTCTCCCTGAATCGTAACTGCGTGCTGGACCGTTGCGTACGAAGTTATTCTGTCTCCCTTGATAATAATTATTTTGGTTCCCATTATGTCTGTTTCTCTGATAGTCTCTGTGATAGTCATTACCGCGGAGAGGTGATCTTTCCCTGTAATTATTACTACTCTGCCAACCGTTGTCATACGGGTGGTGTCTGTTTTGGTCACGATTTACGTTGTAAGAATAGCCTTGTCGTCCACAAACACTCCTTTTCAGTCTATCCCCGGCATGTTCGATAGGGTTCATCTCTGGAGAACATGCAGACCACTCTAGTCGAGCAATGCCGTTATCCCGAAGGAAGTCATTAACAAGATGTGCACGATGGGGGAGCGAATTGTCGTCCATGAGGACGAATGCCTCCCCAATACGCTGCCGATAAGGTTGCACTATCGGTCGGAGGATAGAATTCACGAATCGTACAGATGTTACGGCGCCTACCATGGCCACCAGCGGCGTACGTCGGCCCCACATAATGCCACCCCAAAACAGCAGGGAACTTCCACCTCGCTGCACTCGCTGGACAGTGTGTCTAAGGCGTTCAGCCTGACCAGGTTGCCTCGAAACACGTCTCCCACGATTGTCTGGTTGAATGCATACGCGACACTCATCGGTGAAGAGAACGTGATGCCAATCCTGAACGGTCCATTCGGTTTGTTGTTGGGCCCATCTAAACCGCGCTGCTTGGTGTCGTGGTTGCAAAGATGGAGCTCGCCATGGACGTCGGGAGTGAAGTTGTGCATCATACTGCCCATTGCGCACAGTTTGAGCCTTCCCGTTTCAATGACTGGAACTGATCGGCTGTAGGACCCCCTCCGTCTAATAGGCGGTGCTCGTGCAGGATCGTTTACATCTTTGTGCGGGTTTAGTGACATCTCTGAACAGTCAAAGGGACTGTGTCTGTGATACAATATCCACATTCAACGTCTACCTTCAGGAGATCTGGAAACCGGGGTGATGCAAAACTTTTTTATGTGTGTAGTATTAGTTAACTGCTGGAGCGTCTATGGACAGGTCCCGGAACTTATCTCTTTTATAAACGGTAAAAATGCCCACATAGTACTAGGGACAGAAAGCTGGCTGAAACCAGCAGTAAATAGCAACGAAATTCTAAATTCTGAGTGAAATCTATGTAGCAAAGGTGGGCTGGAACGCTGGTGACGGTGGCGTGTTTAAAGCTATAAAAAGTACGATATCATCTAGTGAGATAAATACCGATTGCGAATTAGAAATAATTTAGGTGAAGACAAGCGTTAAAGGTGTCATCGGATGCTTTTATGGACCCCTGGCCTCAGCAACAGCAGTGGCGGAACAGTTGGCGTGAATTTTTTAGTCATGTTGTAGTTCCAGGCATAGATTTTAATTTAACAACTATAGACTGGGTTACACGTGTGGTTAGGTTGGACGGTAGGGACAAAGAATCATGTGAAAGTGTTCTAAGTACTTTGTCCAAAAGTTACCTCAAGCAGTTAATCAGAGAGCCAACTTGTGAAAATAACATCTTAGACTTGCTATTGACCAAAAGACGTGAACTTTAGCATTGAATACTGTTGTAAATAGGAATGCAAAGAAAGGCAGGAAAAATTTTCTGCTTAGCAAGAGCGATAAGAAACAGATTTCAGATGGTCTAAGCGGTCAGCCTGAAAATTTCATTTCCAACACTAGCAACGTTAAGTATCAATGGACAAAGTTCAAGAGCATTGTACAATATGCTTTAGATAGGTATGTGCCAAGCAAAGTGGTAGGGATGGAAAAGACCGCAGTGGTTCAATACCCACGTTAGAAAACCGCTATGAAAGCAAAGAGAGCTTCACTCCAAATTTAAACGTAGTGGAAGCCTCACAGACAATCAAAAGTTAAACAAAGTCAAAAGTAGTGTAAGGAGAGCCATGCGTAAGGCCTTAACGATTTCGAAAGTAAAATTCTGTCTGACGACTTGATAGAAAATAAGAATTTCTGGTGTTAGTTTAAATCAGTGAACGGATCGAAGCCATCCGTCCAGACACTCTGTTTCCTTAATGGCAGTAAAGCAGAGGACGACACAGGAAAGACCGAAATACTAAACGTCTTTTTCCAGAACTGTTTTACAGAGAAAAATCGCACTGTTGTGACTCTTTTAAATCATCGCACATATGACAAAATGGCTGATATCGAAATAAGTGACCACGGGATGGAAAAGCAACTGAAACCGTGCAACAGAGGGAAGACCACTGGACCTGACGGGATAACTATACGACTGTACATACAGTACATACAGTATGCGAAGGAACTTGCCTCTCTTCTAATAGCAGTGTACCGTAGATCTTGGAGGAGCGAAGCATTCCTGGAGATTGAAAAAAAGCACTGGTCTTTTCCGTTTTCAAGAAGGGTCGTCACTTGTATAGACTTGTACCTCTGATGTCGGTCTATTGTAGAATTCTGCATCGTTTTTTACGCTCGCGTATTATGATACTTCTGGGGCCCAAAAATCTCCTCTGTAAGAATCAACAAAGAAGTTGTGAAACCTAATTCGCTCTGTTAGCCCACGAGATCCAGAAACCAGTAGACAGAGGCACCCAGGTAGACGCCGTGTTCCTTGACTTCCGGAAAGCATACGATACAGTTCCGTACTATCACATAATGAACGAAATAGGAGATTACGGAATACCAGTCCTACTGTGCGACTAGTTTAAAGAGATTCTAGCAAGCAGATGTCATTCTGAACGGAGAGAAGTTTTTCGACATAAAAGTAAATCCAGGCGTACCCCAGAGGAGAGACCATTACTTTTCCATATATACAGGGTGGTCTATTGATAGTGACCAGGCCAAATATCTCACGAAATAAGCGTCAAACGAAAAAACTTCAAAGAATGAAACTCGTCTAGCTTGTAGGGGGAAACCAGATGGCGCTATGGTTGGCCCGCTAGATGGCGCTGCCATAGGTCAAACGGATATCAACTGCGTTTTTTTTTAAATAGGAACCCCCATTTTTTATTACAGATTCGTGTGGTACGTAACGAAATATGAATGTTTTAGTTAGACCACTTTTTTCGCTTTGTGATAGATGGCGCTGTAGTAGTCACAAATGTATAAGTACGTGGTATCACGTAACATTCCGCCAGTGCGGACGGTATTTGCTTCGTGATACATTACCCGTGTTAAAATGGACCGTTTACCAATTGCAGAAAAGGTCGATATGGTGTTGATGTATGGCTATTGTGATCAAAATACCCAACGGGGGAGAGCTACGTATGCTGCTCGGTATCCTGGACGACATCATCCAGGATGTATGGCTATTGTGATCAAAATGCCCAACGGGCGTGTGCTATGTATGCTACTCGGTATCCTGGATTGCATCATCCAAGTGTCCGGGCCGTTCGCCGGATAGTTACGTTATTTAAGGAAACAGGAAGTGTTCAGCCACATGTGAAACGTCAACCACGACCTGCAACAAATGATGATGCCCAAGTAGGTGTTTTAGCTGCTGTCAAGGATAATCCGCACATCAGTAGCAGACAAATTGCGCGAGAATCGGGAATCTCAAAAACTTCGGCGTTGAGAATGCTACATCAACATCGATTGCACCCTTACCATATTTCTATGCGCCAGGAATTGCATGCCGACGACTTTGAACGTCGTGTACAGTTCTGCCACTGGGCACAAGAGAAATTACGGAACGATGACAGATTGTTTGCACGTGTTCTATTTATCGACGAAGCGTCATTCACCAACAGCGGTAACGTAAACCAGAATAATATGCACTATTGGGCAACGGAAAATCCACGCTGGCTGCGACAAGTGGAACATCAGCGACCTTGGCGGGTTAATGTATGGTGCGACATTATGGGAGGAAGGATAATTGGCCCCCATTTTATTGATGGCAATCTAAATGGTGGAATGAATGCTGACTTCCTACGTAATGTTCTACCGATGTTACTACAAGATGTTTCACTGCATGACAGAATGGCGATGTACTTCCAACACGATGGATGTCTGGCACATAGCTCGCGTGCGGTCGAAGCGGTATTGAATAGCATATTTCATGATTGATGGATTAGTCGTCGAAGCACCATACCATGGCCCGCGCGTTCACCGGATCTGACGTCCCCGGATTTCTTTCTGTGGGGAAAGTTGAAGGATATTTGCTATCGTGATCCACCGACAACGCCTGACAACATGCGTCAGCGCATTGTCAATGCATGTGGGAACATTACGGAAGGCGAACTACTCGCTGTTGAGAGGAATGTCGTTACACATATTGCCAAATGCATTGAGGTTGATGGACATCATTTTGGGCATTTATTGCATTAATGTGGTATTGTCAGGTAATCACCGTGTAAAAGCATGCGTTCTCAGTAATGATAAGTTCACAAAGATACCTGTATCCCATTGAACAACCGAAATAAAACGTTCAAACGTACCTACGTTCTGTATTTAAATTTAAAAGACCTACCTGTTACCAACCTTTCGTCTAAAATTGTGAGCCATATGTTTGTGGCTATTACAGCGCCATCTATCACAAAGCGAAAAAAGTGGTCCAACTAAAACATTCATATTTCTTTACGTACTACACGAATATGTAATAAAAATGGGGGTTCCTATTTAAAAAAACACAGTTGCTATCCGTTTGACCTATGGCAGCGCCATCTAGCGGTCCAACCATAGCGCCATTTGGTTTCCCCCTTCAAGCTAGACGAGTTACATTCTTTGTAGTTTTTCCGTTTGACATTTATTTCGTGAGATATTTGGCCCGGTCACGATCAATGGACCACCCTGTATATATATGACCTAGTAGATAAAGTCGAAAGTTCCATGAGGCTTTTCAAGGATGATGCTGTTGTACACAGGGAAATCGCGACGGTGAAAAACTGTAGCGAAATACAGAAAAGACCTGCAGAGAAAAAAGTGGCAGTTGACCCTCAAAATAAGAAAGTGTAATATACTGCGAATACATAGACAGTTGCTTGCAGAAAAATCGCTGGAAGCACTTACTTCCGTAAAGTACCTAGGAGTATGTGTTCCGAGCGATTTCAAATCGAATAACCACATAAAATTAATTGCGAGTTTGGCAGATGCCAGACTGAGATTCATTGGAAGAATCCTTAGGAAATGTAGTTCACCAACAAAGGAAATAGCTTACAAAACACTCGTCCGATCATTACACGAATATTGCTCGTCAGTCTGTGATCCGTACGAGATAGGACAGATAGACGAGATAGAGAAGATCCAAAGAAGAGCGGCGCGTTTCGTTACGGGTTATTTAGTAAGCACGAAAGCTTGTCAGAGATGATCAACCGACTCCAGTGCGAGATACTGCAAGAGGGGCGTTCTGTATTACGGTGTGGCGAATTGTTAATGTTGCGAGAGCTTACGTTCCTAGAAGAATCAAAAAATATATATTGCTCTCTCCTATATATACCTCGCGAAGGGAAAATTAGGCTGAAATTGCAGAGATTCAGGTCCACACGGAGACTTACCGGCAATCGTTCCTACCACGAACTACTTGCGACTGAACCGGAAAAAAATAGGAAGCGACAGTTGTACACAAAGAACCCTCCGCCACACAACGCGAGGTGACTTGCGGAGTATAGATGTATGTGTAGAAGTACATCTTGCAGCATCTCTTTAGTCGTTTAGTAATCTTATATGCAAACTGCTGATTTCTATGTAAATAATTTTCGATTTTGCTGACAAACATATCCTGGGTATTTCTATAAATTTCTGTAGACATCTCCTTTTCATTCTTCGTTTTCTCCAAAGAGATTTATATCTGCATCGCAGTGATTTTCTAGATCGTTAAGATTAGCTTGGTTCTTTTCTTTTACTGCTTGCTTCATTTCTCCCGTCCGTCTTGGCAGCCTATTCTTTTTTGACTTTTTAGTAGTTTCCCCTAGGGGTTCTCTTGCTGATTGGTGGACACAATACCGTACTATGTCCCATTCCTACTCTATGTCATCCACATTCACTACCTGCAACATGTATTGTGACAGTCTGTTCTGATAACGCCCCTGACACTATCCCACTGCAATAGTTAGGTTTTGTAGATTCTCTTCTTCTTCTGCTTAGCTTTTGTTGCCTTTTTTTTATTTTGTCTGGACATTGATTCTTGGAACAACAATGAAATGATCTGAGGTGAAATGACACACAAGATACACAACTGTGTCGGAAATGAGAGGTGGCATTTTCTGCCTTGCACTGACAAAGTCTATTAGCGATCTCAAACCTCCTGCTCTACACTTCTACATACTGAAATATCGTAGTAGGCGAAGAGCTGCTAATGGTAAAGTGCTAGGTCACAAAAAACATTACACTTCAACCAGGAAATGCAAATTCATTTTTTAAAAAAGAACTCCAAATGGTTACTGTAGTGTTGGCAGAAGAGCCAACACCGTGTTGCTAGAGGAGGCCGAAATTCACGCGTTTAAGCTCATGCAGGCTGGCGTGAGATCTGGAACAGTTAAAGGAGTTGAGTCTAGTAAAAAGAGTACGTAGCTTCTGGAATACTTAACTTTAATCAATAATTGGTAAACATCGGTCTGATGGTACATGCATCACAAGATAAATAGCAAATGATAATGGTGCCTTGCTAGGTCATAGCAAATGACGTAGCTGAAGGCTATGCTAACTATCGTCTCGGCAAATGAGAGCGAAATTTGTCAGTGAACCATTGCTAGCAACGTCGGCTGTACAACTGGGGCGAGTGCTAGGACGTCTCTCTAGACCTGCCGTGTGGGGGCGCTCGGTCTGCAATCACTGACAGTGGCGACACGCGGGTCCGACGTATACTAACGGACCGCGGCCGATTTAAAGGCTTCCACCTAGCAAGTGTGGTGTCTGGCGGTGACACCACAGTTACCATGTATTTCTTAACCACATAAGGTCTGAGTTCAAGAAAATCAAAAATAAGGATAACACAAATCGACGTCTTGCAATCACAAAATAATATACTTACGAAAATCACTTAAAACATTTCATTTGTCGTGAATATTGAAACACAAAGCACTGATTATTTTAACCCCCATAAAAACGTAACAATAAAAAAAATTCTCTATCTGAAATAGGACGCATGATATATAATACCCCTACGGGGTATCGTCTCAGTTGTGCGACTGGATTCGTGGTTTCCTGTCAGAAAGGTCGCATTTCGTAGTAATAAACGGCAAATCATCGAGTAAAACTGAAGTGATGTCAGGTGTTCCCCAGGGAAGCGTCCTGGGACCTCTGCTGTGCCTGAACTATATAAATGACCTAGGTGACAATCTGAGCAGTTCTCTTAGGTTGTTCGCAGATGATGCTGTAATTTACCGTCTAGTAAGGTCATCCGAAGACCAGTATCAGTTGCAAAGCGATTTAGAAAAGATTGCTGTATGGTGTGGCAGGTGGTTGTTGACGCTAAATAACGAAAAGTGTGAGGTGATCCACATGAGTTCCAAAAGAAATCCGTTGGAATTCGATTACTCGATAAAGAGTACAATTCTCAAGGCTGTCAATTCAACTAAGTACCTGGGTGTTAAAATTACGAACAACTTCAGTTGGAAAGACCACATAGATAATATTGTGGGGAAGGCGAGCCAAAGTTTGCGTTTCATTGGCAGGACACTTAGAAGATGCAACAAGTCCACTATAGAGACAGCTTACACTACACTTGTTCGTCCTCTGTTAGAATACTGCTGCGCGGTGTGGAATCCTTACCAGGTGGTATTGACGGAGGACATCGAAAGGGTGCAAAAAAGGGCAGCTCGTTTGTATTATCACGTAATAGGGGAGAGAGTGTGGCAGATACGATACGCGAGTTGGGGTGGAAGTCATTAAAGCAAAGACGTTTTTCGTCGCGGCGAGATCTATTTACGAAATTTCAGTCACCAACTTTCTCTTCCGAATGCGAAAATATTTTGTTGAGCCCAACCTACATAGGTAAGAATGATCATCAAAATAAGAGAAATCAGAGCTCGAACAGAAAGGTTTAGGTGCTCGTATTTCCCGTGCGCTGTTCGGGAGTGGAATGGTAGAGAGATAGTATGACTGTGGTTCGATGAACCCTCTGCCAAGCACTTAAATGTGAATTGCAGGGTAATCATGTAGATGTAGATGTAGATGAGGGAAATTATATGGTTAGTCATCTAGTACATTTCCATTGATACTTAGGACCAGTAAAGACGTTGGAATGAATATGTTGGAAGAGACAGGAAAATATTTTCACTATGCTAATAAACTGCGAACAACTGTTGATACGTGGTACTTACTGGAATTAAGTAAAACATGGAAGGGACGGCCCACCAATATAACTTTCTTTTCGCACAATCTGTTTATTTAACAATATATATATAAACAAAATTTTTTGTACAAAATGCAAAATTCTTCTGACTTCAAATCTTAAGATGAATAAGCCTTTGAAAAAGAATTCAAAACAACAAACAATATGATAATGATTACAAGACGGCAGGACCTCCAGCCCGCCCGTTATCTGGTGAAACAGCGGTGTTTACTATCGCGCTGGACACAGTCTCTCTTATTAAATGCCCTTCTGCAACACATGAAAACTACACTCCTGGAAATGGAAAAAAGAACACATTGACACCGGTGTGTCAGACCCACCATACTTGCTCCGGACACTGCGAGAGGGCTGTACAAGCAATGATCACACGCACGGCACAGCGGACACACCAGGAACCGCGGTGTTGGCCGTCGAATGGCGCTACCTGCGCAGCATTTGTGCACCGCCGCCGTCAGTGTCAGCCAGTTTCCCGTGGCATACGGAGCTCCATCGCAGTCTTTAACACTGGTAGCATGCCGCGACAGCGTGGACGTGAACCGCATGTGCAGTTGACGGACTTTGAGCGAGGGCGTATAGTGGGCATGCGGGAGGCCGGGTGGACGTACCGCCGAATTGCTCAACACGTGGGGCGTGAGGTCTCCACAGTACATCGATGTTGTCGCCAGTGGTCGGCGGAAGGTGCACGTGCCCGTCGACCTGGGACCGGACCGCAGCGACGCACGGATGCACGCCAAGACCGTAGGATCCTACGCAGTGCCGTAGGGGACCGCACCGCCACTTCCCAGCAAATTAGGGACACTGTTGCTCCTGGGGTATCGGCGAGGACCATTCGCAACCGTCTCCATGAAGCTGGGCTACGGTCACGCACACCGTTAGGCCGTCTTCCACTCACGCCCCAACATCGTGCAGCCCGCCTCCAGTGGTGTCGCGACAGGCGTGAATGGAGGGACGAATGGAGACGTGTCGTCTTCAGCGATGAGAGTCGCTTCTGCCTTGGTGCCAATGATGGTCGTATGCGTGTTTGGCGCCGTGCAGGTGAGCGCCACAATCAGGACTGCATACGACCGAGGCACACAGGGCCAACACCCGGCATCATGGTGTGGGGAGCGATCTCCTACACTGGCCGTACACCAATGGTGATCGTCGAGGGGACACTGAATAGTGCACGGTACATCCAAACCGTCATCGAACCCATCGTTCTACCATTCCTAGACCGGCAAGGGAACTTGCTGTTCCAACAGGACAATGCACGTCCGCATGTATCCCGTGCCACCCAACGTGCTCTAGAAGGTGTAAGTCAACTACCCTGGCCAGCAAGATCTCCGGATCTGTCCCCCATTGAGCATGTTTGGGACTGGATGAAGCGTCGTCTCACGCGGTCTGCACGTCCAGCACGAACGCTGGTCCAACTGAGGCGCCAGGTGGAAATGGCATGGCAAGCCGTTCCACAGAACTACATCCAGCATCTCTACGATTGTCTCCATGGGAGAATAGCAGCCTGAATTGCTGCGAAAGGTGGATATACACTGTACTAGTGCCGACATTGTGCATGCTCTGTTGCCTGTGTCTATGTGTCTGTGGTTCTGTCAGTGTGATCATGTGATGTATCTGACCCCAGGAATGTGTCAATAAAGTTTCCCCTTCCTGGGACAATGGATTCACGGTGTTCTTATTTCAATTTCCAGGAGTGTATATAAGCACCATTGATGACAAGCGTGATTCAGTTACTCAAAACAGATGACGTAATTTTTAATTTGAAAGCTGTAAGTCGAAAAGTCGGGGCTTAAGATGCGCACCTGTGCTTAAAGGTAAACAGATTAGGAAACAACATGACAAGGATAAGGCTTACTTCAAAAGCAACCAACCTCTTAATTTCAATCGGCAACCAAGGGGCGACTGGATCCCAACCCGTCCCTTTTTACAGTGTTATTTTGACTAAAGCTCTGGCTGCTAATATTTTCAAAGTTAGACTGATTATCAGTTATTAAGATTGCTCTGAAGAAACGTATGAAAAATTTAATTGACCGAAGACCTCTCAGGGTCGGATACAAACCAGAAAATAATAAGGAGTGCAGGTAGACAATGACACAAATCACCGCGAGGATTACAGAACGTTACTCCCCTTTATCAGCAAGCAGTTCCATGGATCCACGGTGCGTCGCAGGGGCTACTGAGTGGTGCCGATGAAAGCCAGGTAGAAGAGGGCAGCCAGACCACGAGCGGTCGTCCGACACGAATGTTGCCAACCAGCCGCCGGGATGTCGGCCAGCTGCTTTTAGTCGACGCTGACCCCAGTGAAGTACTCCGGTATCTCCGCTCTGCGCAGGACCTCCTTGCGCAGCTCGTGGCTTCGGCCGCTCGGACCTCGTGACCACATCTCGTCGCGACGCTACCGCCAATCCCCAAACTTCGTGCCTCCCTCTCGGCAAGCAAAGACCTTCTAAAGACACAACCCACAGATACCACCTCTTCCTCATAGATATTCGCAATGGGGCCGCAAAAGAGACAGTCTATACTACATCTGAGCCAGTGGCGCCAGACAGAACAGTCAAATAACTCAATGGCGCGACTGCTCAACTGTGAGGTCAATTTCCTTCTAGGATGACCATTGTAGTCACTAGTAAATTGATTGCTGTTTGATACTTGGGTTCGTGGTAAGATTTTTACACTTTCATTTTTTGTGGATTTTCTCCCACATTACCTTTATCTAATGATCATATTACATGTATATTACAATTCTGTTCCTGTATCCTATTTTCATACTATATCTCTGGTCAGATACTCCACCTGACAGTTTTTTTACTATTTCAACATACTTTGGAGATAAGTATGGTTCGTTGATCTAATTACCATGGGTTCAGCGATTCCAGTAGCCTACTTCTTTACTCTTTGCACTTTTACCGTACGTTAACAGAATACTGGATCTTGTATATGTCATCTACATTGTCAGTAATTTATATAGAGGTGAAAAAGCCTATGGACAGGATATCTAATAACTTGGATGAGCCACACAATTACAAGATCTCACCTTATCCTATAACTAACTTTTATGGAGCTGATTGCTTTGGTTCATTTTTATATTAGATCTCGTTTTTGTTTCAGTCTGTACTATAATTTGTACATTACTGTAATTTATACAATCTTACATTCTCGGTCTTTACATAGTGGCCTGTTCAACTGACACCTTGATTTACATTTTTCATGTCTTTTCCTGTGTGCTAGGATCACTTGATTGTATCAAAACAAAATATCTATGCTTCATGACGATAGTGGATATATGATTTACGCTTTCCTTACGTTATTTTTCACATTTTGTAACTGAATAAGACGATTTTTGCACCTGTAAATGCTAAGAATGAGTTTTTTTTATAGCGTGTATCATGGGGATTAAAATATTCAATGCTTTGTGTTTCAATATTCATGACAAATGAAATGTTTTAACTGATTTTCGTAAGTATATTATTATGTGATTGCTAGGTTGCCAATTTATGCTGTCTTAATGTTGTTCCACAAATTGGAATGTTGTATTGTTAGGTACCAGATCATGGCTTACTGCCGAAACCGGTAGTACTAATAAAATCTAGTTATGCAGTTCAGTGCCATAATTTTTTTGCAACATGTCGACCGTTGAAAATTAGCTAAAAGAACTATGAAAATCAAGAATACTGATATTCCACAATAATAAATCCAGTATCAATAAACGTTATTTATCAGATCAGAACAGGCAATGAGCCACTGTGAAAAACAGTGTGAAATAAATGGACAGCAGTAAGGAATGTGCTCAGATAAATACAGGGAATTACCAATAAATATTTAGTATACGAACTTTAAGATAAAAATGGAAAAGGCAAAATTTTGTAAAACTTGGCCTCACTCAGGTGGTTCTGCCAAAATTAAATCCAACGACGCTCAGTATAACTTAAGTTACTTCTAGAACACACGAAATCATTTCAAATAAAACATTTTCCCAAAATATACCTGAGGCATCAAAAGACGTAGTTGACCTCAATTCCCGTAAACACAGCAAATTAGAGGAGGCAAGGAACGACTATAAACAACGTGATATATTATTTGGACTCTGGTAAATAAGCAAAACGCAAATCTCAGGCAAAGAAAGAGATACCTTTAATTCTAAATTAAGATTACTCAGGCCAGTTCCCTAAAAGGATGTATGAATGAAGTTTAAACAAAAACTTACGCAAGGCTTCACTTACAGCAACAAGCAGTAAAATTAATCCAGCAATAATAGGTATTGTAGTCCTATAAAAATTTTACCAATATAATCCAGGACGATCAGATAGCTCCATTAGATAACAGTAGGGTTAACTCAAGCGTAACACATACAGTATGAAGAACCCATTGGCACAGCGGATAAGTTCGAACCTTCATACAGTGTACACGCTACTGTGATCACGAAGCAAATGCAATGGCTCAGCCATTCCCTTTTCCCCTTGATTTCTGTAGGTATCCGACAGCGGCCGCAATAAAAGTGATATTAAGTTCCGGCAGTTGCTTACAGCGTCCATGTGCCACATGAGTGCCAGCACTTGCACTTGGATGGCCATCCTTAAGGTATTGGTGGTAAAAGACTGAAAGCGAGAACTGCCGTTAAGTCGGCTCGGCAGAGATTCCACATGGCGCCTCCTGGTGGGGACGCGAAAGAGACGGTTGCGTGGCTACAGACGCAAAGAGGTAACATAACGCTTTTGACGCTTATCGAACCGCCGCACGACTCACTTATTAATGTCGTATTTGCTACAAAAGGTGTTCGTCATTTTCATCTAATTAAAACTTCTTCCGTTGTCGTTCTCATAAGTTTCCCCAGAGTTTCCTGCTTTGTTTCATGTTGGTGTATTGCCAACTCTAGAACTTAATCTCCACTTATAGCAAGGTAGTTGTTCTTGTTTAGTTTATCAACCTCTTTCCGAAGTGCAGTATATGTCGTAACTGTATGTGGGTCACAACATACTTCCTTTGAATTTCACAATCAGATTAGAGGTGACGTGGGATTTTAGGTCACGTGTCTGCGGCACGCGAGGGGCTACGAGCGGGATTGAAAAGGCGACGGAAGTCAATGAGCCGTTCACGGCTCCCGTTCATCCCATTAACTGTTTGTCATCTTCTATTACGGTAGTGCAGCCTCGTTTTCTTATTCCATTTACTGGCGTCACTAACTTCCTGCCTTACTTGCCTGTGAGTGGCAGCAGCAGCGCGTATCGATAAGCGCACTGTCGTACCATCTCTGGTCGGTCGGTTGGCGTGGATCATTTAGCAAGACCCCGTCGCGCTGGAGCCGTTGGTGGCGTGCACGCGCGGTTGGAGTGTGAGGTGCTGCCTGCGAGTGCTACGAAGTTCGTCGCCCACCGATCTTGGACATGAAAGTTGAGACCTCATTTAATTTACTATCGAGCGTCAACTGTTTACATTTCTTCGTTTGATCCTGGTTGTCATTTTTGGGACATTCCCACTAGCAACAACGTGTGTGTTTTAAGTCGGCTAAGATTCCAGCCATCTTACTGTGAAATTTAACTTAAATTATTCCATGTTACTGAAGTTCACCAACGGTAACTTAAATTATTCCCTGTTATTGAAGTTCACTAGCGGTATCTTCTGCCTTGTGGCTCTTGACGTTCCGGTTACCTGCCTTGGTCGTTGACGTAATTTTAGGTAGTGTATTTTCCTCGTCGTGTTTTTGTTGTCCAGTGCGGCGTGTAGTTCCACAGCTGAGGTTGGTCGTGGTGGGCGCCAATATTCTGTGTGTCGTGTATTGAAATCTTGTAGTCGTTTTGCTGGTTGCGTGGAGCGGAACTGATTTAGTTGATTGGTCAGTCGGCTGTCTGTTGGTTGGGTTGCCTCCAGATAAAAAGTCGTTGGATAGACTGCCTATCTCACCTAAGCTGTTAAACTTATTTTGTTCATATGTGGCCTTCAGCCGAGTATTAATATCTCTTAAATTAATGACCTTGTCTTGCCTTTAAGGCATGAGATTGTTATTGTTTATTTTATATGAAAAGTTTTAAGGTAAGGCCTTCCGCCTTTTGATTGAAACTCCTCTTATTGCCTAATATGCGACCTCCAGCCTAGTTCCATTAAAATTAAATTCCTAAGGCCTTCAGCCGATTAGATTGAAGATTTAGAAAATATTCTTGGGTGAAACCTCTAGAAGAACCTTGTACTTCAATTTTGCTTAAGCCTTCTGTCTTGGATTTTGAATGTGGCCTTCAGCCGATCTAAATTTAATCAAAGGAGGTCGATTAAAGTTTTGAGTGTTTTGCATCCTTGTAATACTGTCTGTTGATAAATAAAGTTTGTATGTTGAGTGCAACTGACAGGAACTCATTTTGGCCCCTTTCCACAACCTATTCCGCTCTGTCCTGCTAGTCCAGGCATTTCAGTCAAGTTCACATTTTTTAGGTCTCAGAGGTTGGAGGCAGTACAAAATGACACAGATGTAGGGTTAAGGAGATAGATATGACCCCACGGTAAATGATAACAGCCAAACAGTTGCAGGATAATGATTTATTAAAATCCTTGACCATGGTTTCGGTATATCTAAATATACCTTCATCAGAAGTAAAATACACTAAAATCACATCTCCATTTATACAACGTGATTGTGGACAGAGGGTCGATGCGAACACAGCACAGCATCAGTACTTCACCTGTGATTTAGATATACCGAAACCGTGGTCAAGGATTTTCATAAATCTTTATCCTGCAACTGTTTGGCTGTTATCATTTACCGTGAAGAATTTCAACAGTTGATGTTCCAGCCATGTTTAAAATCTTGAGGTAGATATGACACTATTATGGAAAAGAGATTCTGGGTTGGCTTTGTGGTCTGCTTTAAATGTTTCTTCACGCGGTTACATGAATATACCGAAGAGCACAGACGCATCAGTCTTGTAACCCAAGGGCGCCCATACAATGGTTTACAGGGGGGCGGAAGGGGAGGGCTAGACCTGGGGCTATGGAATATTTTTAGTAGTTTGAAAGAAGAATAGCGACTTATAAGTAGCTCTAAAGAAGTTCCAGTTCCGACGTTGTTAAAAATCTGCGCAATGTCGACTTTTAAATCGTTTTATTGAAAGAAAAACACCTGAATACACTCTTTTCCTTTTCCTGAGAGCTAGAGGGGGTTCGCAGCCCCCTTTACCCCCTACTATGGGCGCTCTTGCTGAGATGCACTTAGCGTAAACGCAAACGAGGCTTGTAACTTCAAGCTGTTATTAGGTGCTACAAGGAATTACTGGAACGAATGGCCATTCCGGTCTATAACTCTGTTTCGATTAGGGTAAACACACTAACATCTAAAGATTATGTTGAAACCATGAATCGTGAAATGAGCTTGTTTCTATTCCTCTAGCGGAACTCTTACGTTCAGTTACACGTCTCAGTGGAAGCGACAATCAGGTGTAGGTACACAGAGACAAATTTACAAGTGAAACCACAACCACTGTACAGAGGTACATACGGGCAAGTTTTACAAGTGCTCCGCATAAGCTTCTCAGTGACATAGTTTCCGCAGTTGGGTGGTAGTTGTCCGAGGAGCTGGTTTCGAAGTATGTTGAGATCGAACTTTGCTGCTGACAAGGACTCTGTGCTGGTTGTCGGTTGATGGCGTCTGTATACTGCGTTTAGTCCTATTTTCCTACAGACGGTGCGTGACTGCCTTTTGCGTCCAATTCGCCAGCAGCGAATACGACACCAGCGGTTTCTTAATGCGTATGATCACATACCGAACTAGCGAAGGCGACTGGCGCTCTAAGTCTCCATCCGAGTTACATGGCCTATTGCTAGAATTCGTACTTGAACAACTTATATACACTCATGGAAATGGAAAAAAGAACACATTGACACCGGTGTGTCAGACCCACCATACTTGCTCCGGACACTGCGACAGGGCTGTACAAGCAATGATCACACGCACGGCACAACGGACACACCAGGAACCGCGGTGTTGGCCGTCGAATGGCGCTACCTGCGCAGCATTTGTGCACCGCCGCCGTCAGTGTCAGCCAGTTTGCCGTGGCATACGGAGCTCCATCGCAGTCTTTAACACTGGTAGCATGCCGCGACAGCGTGGACGTGAACCGTATGTGCAGTTGACGGACTTTGAGCGAGGGCGTATAGTGGGCATGCGGGAGGCCGGGTGGACGTACCGCCGAATTGCTCAACACGTGGGGCGTGAGGTCTCCACAGTACATCGATGTTGTCGCCAGTGGTCGGCGGAAGGTGCACGTGCCCGTCGACCTGGGACCGGACCGCAGCGACGCACGGATGCACGCCAAGACCGTAGGATCCTACGCAGTGCCGTAGGGGACCGCACCGCCACTTCCCAGCAAATTAGGGACACTGTTGCTCATGGGGTATCGGCGAGGACCATTCGCAACCGTCTCCATGAAGCTGGGCTACGGTCCTGCACACCGTTAGGCCGTCTTCCGCTCACGCCCCAACATCGTGCAGCCCGCCTCCAGTGGTGTCGCGACAGGCGTGAATGGAGGGACGAATGGAGACGTGTCGTCTTCAGCGATGAGAGTCGCTTCTGCCTTGGTGCCAATGATGGTCGTATGCGTGTTTGGCGCCGTGCAGGTGAGCGCCACAATCAGGACTGCATACGACCGAGGCACACAGGGCCAACACCCGGCATCATGGTGTGGGGAGCGATCTCCTACACTGGCCGTACACCACTGGTGATCGTCGAGGGGACACTGAATAGTGCACGGTACATCCAAACCGTCATCGAACCCATCGTTCTACCATTCCTAGACCGGCAAGGGAACTTGCTGTTCCAACAGGACAATGCACGTCCGCATGTATCCCGTGCCACCCAACGTGCTCTAGAAGGTGTAAGTCAACTACCCTGGCCAGCAAGATCTCCGGATCTGTCCCCCATTGAGCATGTTTGGGACTGGATGAAGCGTCGTAGAACATTTCTGTTTACACCTTCCATCCTTCCTGTGTTGCGTATACTGCAATGACAGTCATATGACTTCTCTCAATTGTAGATCTGTAAATCTTGCAGATATTATCCTTTCATTTGTACAGTTATAGCATATTAATTTTTCCTGCCATTTAGTGGCCGTCAGCAGTGCCCCACCTGCCTGTGTCCTAGTCCCCATGTCCACTCCACTGTGTATCATAAGATAGTGTCCCATATCTGTAGTTCCTATAAGCTTCCATTTAGTTTCAGTTATGGAAGCAATATTTGTTTTCCTCTGTCTTAGTGTCTGTATTAACTCATTCCCTATTTCACTGGTACCATGCACTTTCCAGGTTAAGAAATTCAGTTAATGTTTAATGACTAATCGTTTTTCCTTATATTACACTACTGCCCATTAAAATTGCTACACCATGAAGATGTCGTGCTACATACGCGAAATTTAACCGACAGGAAGACGATGGTGTGATATGCAAATGATTAGCTTTTCAGAACATTCACACAACGTTGGCGCCGGTGGCGACACCCACAACGTGTTGACATGAGGAAAGTTTCCAACCTATTTCTCATACATAAATAGCAGTTGACCGGCGTTGCCTGGTGAAACGTTGTTGTGATGCCTTGTGTACGGAGGAAAAATGTGTACCATCACGTTTCCGACTTTGGTAAAGGTCGGATTGTAGCGTATCGCGATTGCGGTTTATCGTATCGCGACATTGCTGCTCGCGTTGGTCGAGATCCAATGACTGTTAGCAGAATATGGAATCGGTGGGTTGAGGAAGGTAATGCGGAACACCGTGCTGGAGCCCAACGGCCTCGTATCACTAGCAGTCGAGATGAAAGGCATCTTATCCGCATGGATGTAACGGATCGTGCAGCCACGTCTCGAACCCTGTGTCAACAGATGGGTACGTTTACAAGACAACAACCATCTGCACGAGCAGTTCGACAACGTTTGCAGCAGCGTGGACTATCAGCTCGGAGCCCATGGCTGCAGTTCCCCTTAACGCTGCATCACAGATAGGAGCGCCTGCGATGGTGTACTCAACGACGAACCTGGGTGCACGAATGACAAAACGCCATTTTTTCGGATGAATCCAGGTTCTGTTTACAGCATCATGATGGTCACATCCGCGTTTGGCGACATCGCGGTGAACGCACATTGGTAGCGTGTATTCGTCATCGCCATACTGGTGCATGATGGTATGGGGTGCCATTGGTTACACGTCTCGGTCACCTCTTGTTCGCATTGACGGCACTTTGAACAGTGGACGCTACATTTCAGATGTTTTACGACTCGTGGCTCTACCCTTCACTCGATCCCTTAGAAACCCTACATTTCAGCAGGATAATGCACGACCGCATGTTGCAGGTCCTGTATGGGCCTTTCTGGATACAGAAAATGTTCGACTGCTGCCCTGGCCAGCACATTCTCCAGATCTCTCACCAACTGAAAACGTCTGGTCAATGATGGCCGAGCAACTGGCTCGTCACAATACGCCAGTCACCACTCTTGATGAACTGTGGTATCGTGTTGAAGCTGCATGGGCAGCTGTACCTGTACACGGCATCCAAGCTCTGTTTGACTCAATGCCCAGGCGTATCAAGACCGTTGTTACGGCCAGAGGTGGTTGTTATGGGTACTGATTTCTCAGGATCTATGCACCTAAATTGCGTGAAAATGTAATCACATGTCAGTTCTCGTATAATATATTTGTCCAATGAATACCCTTTTATCATCTGCATTTCTTCCTGGTGTAGCAATTTTAATGGCCAGTAGTGTAGATGGTCCGTCTGGGGTTTTTGTCCCGTGGTTACTCGATTTAGGCTTATGAATATTCTGCGCTTTCTTCTAGAAGAGATTACTAGCTTGATGGAGCAGTCCTGTGATGGGGCCTCCATCTTGGGGCCTTTGACCTACCAGATTTTTCCACCAACGTTCTCTCCCTTAGCCGAAAGTAACAGTTAATGCGCAGGGAACGCTCTTTTCACCCTCTCCCGTCTGGTACATGCCTTGCAAGGAAGTGTATTGCCTTGGAGACTATTAGATTTACTTCTCCTTGGACGAGGAAGTAGGATTTGTTGGTAGAGCTGCTAAGAAGGAGTGCAGGGGCATTTCTGAAGATTTCGTGCCCATACTATTCGGCATTGGTTACGACTCTTGAGACTGTACCAACCTTTAGCCCTCCGAATTTTTACTTTACCAAAATACAGTCAATAAGATCGTCTTTGGTGCCCTGGGATCGTCCATGTATAATTGCTTTCCGCAAAATTCTCGTAACATGTATTCGTAACGACTAACTGTGCCCAACACAGGATTCTGTCACTCTTTCTTCTCTCTCACTGAACTCTTCCGTTGTTTCCTGTTCCCACCTTCACCGACAGCTGCATTCCAGTCCCTCATTATTATTAAGTTATCACACAAATTCCGAAATAATTTGAGCATTTATTGAAGGCATAATACACTTCCTGAATTTTTCTCTTTTATGCATAAGTGGTTAGTGTGTACATACGCATGACTACAGCCTCGGTTGTAAATCCATTCATTTTCATCGTTAATGTTCTGTTTATTTGCTTGATAGAATCCTTTACTTCATCATGAATTTCCCAATTCATTATTATTCCTATTCCTGTCTTACCAGTATTTGGGTCAGTATGAATAAGAGTATGATCCCCACCGCAAAAGGACCCTCTTTCTAGTCATCGGTGTCCATCCATTTCATTTGTACCTACAGAAATCCTAGTTTTCCGCACTGCCTTAGCGTTATAACCTTTCAAGCACCTACCCAGTTTAGCATTTTCTTATTCACTTGTACGAGAAACTCATCAAAAGTAATCCCTGCCCGGACCCTAATGACAAGCCTAATGACAAGTATTTAATCTCTGGCATATTTTATCCAGTAGGAAACCATCTTGAAACCCTTAGCAAAGAACTGCATATACTAGGGAAAGATAACGTGTTTGATTTTCGGCTGCAATCTACAATGCAGCACTGCCGCCATTAATCTCTTTCAGACCACTGCTCATGGGAAGCAAACCAGTAGAAATTTCCTTGATTTCCGTCAGCTGTGACTTCTGGAGTAACTGCTGCCTCCATCTACGATGAAGGTTCTGTGAGTAGTAGTCCCAGCAGAAAGAGTCACTGCTTCCTTTCCGGAAGCCGTCTCTGAGAAAATTTCCATCAGGTTACTACCAGCCGGACCAGCCGCACCAGTTGGATCAAGTTTATTTTAAGGAGATTGCTGCGGCTTCAATTAAAAACAAAGGCAAACGTTTCCTCTACAAACGTTACCACTGTGTCCACGGTTCTGGCCTCCTACGTACTGAGACTGTAAAACTTGCAGCGATCGCAGTTCCTTCCCAACATATGAGAAAAGATCACAGTGTTTTGAAAGTAGGAGAGTTATCGCGCAATCTTCTTAATAGCTCTTGCATCCAAGTTGGTGACAGCAATAATATACAGAAGAATGGAAAAAAAGTTGAGGATCTGTTAGACGACAAGGAGTTCGGCCTTAAGGAAATCAAAGACACCAGGGGGGCAGTTCTGATGTTGCGGTTGACAATGGAAGGAAGCCTGAAGAAAATTCAAGACACTTTCAGAGGATTTCTCCACTAGGAAACAACGGTCGGCGTCGTAAATTGGCGCAACAGGTTCGAAATTTCATAGAAAACTTGACGTAAGCCATAGGGGAAGATGGGTGATATACAATATGTAAAAGAACCAAGAGGGAGTGATAATGGTGGAAGATGAAGAAAGAAGTGTTTGGATTAAAAAGTGTGAAAAACATGGATGTATTGTTTCGCCCCTATTGTTCAATCGATAAATCGAAGGAGCAATGACGGAAATTAAACAAAAGTTGATAAGTGTAATTAAAATTTAAGGTGAAAAGATATCAGTGATAAGATCTGTTGATGACGTTTCTATCCTCAGTGAGAGTGAAAAAGAATTACAGGATGTGTTGACTGGAACGAACAGTCTAATGAGTACGGGATATGGATTGAGAGTAAATCGAAGAAAATCGAAAGCAATAAGTAACAGATAAGAGAACAGAGAGAGACTTATCATCAGATTTGGTGTTCACGAAGTAGATGAAGTTAAGGAATTCTGCTGATGTCCATGACGGACAGAGCAAAGAAGATATAAAAAAGCAGACTAGCTCTGGCAAGAAAGTTATTCATGACCAAGAGAAATCTGCTACTATCAAACATAGGCCTTGATCTGAGGTATAAATTTCTGAGAATGGTCGTTTGGAGCACAGCATTATGTGGTAGTGAAACATGGTGTATAGGTAAACCGGAACAGAAGAGAATCGAAGCATTTGTGCCGTGGTGACACAGAAGAATGTTGAAAATGAGGTGAACAGATGAGAAATGAGGTTCTCCGCAGGATCAGTGAGGTAAGGGCTGTACGGAAAACACTCACAAGAAGAAGGGACAGGATGACATCTGTTAAGTCATGAGGGAATAACTTCCATGGTACTAGAGGGAGCTGTAGAGTGTAAATCATAGATTGGAACATATCCAGCAAATAATTCAGGAAGTAAGCTGCAAGAGCAACTCTGAGATTAAATTGAAGGTGAAAAAGACCCTAACCTGGGCGCTTCACTCCAAGTTGTTTGTCCCAGACAATGATAGACGAGGCGTCATTTTTTTTTAATCATGTACTCTGAAACATCCCCTTAGAAAAATTTTATAAATGACTGTGCTGGAAAAACTCTACGTTATTTGATTTTCAAACAGCTGAGCAACACTGAACGTACTCAGACATTTCTCTATTTACTTATTCTGATGATCACTAAACTGACACACAATTTTTTTTTTAAGCACAACACAATCTGACTTTCCATAATCCCTACAAAAGAATGGCCCTGGCTGACAATAACCTATACCTTTCACGATTCACTTACCTCACAAAAATCTTCGTTACTCAAACTACTGCAATACAGCAATACAGCGAGCGCCAATACTGCCAGCTAAATAAAAGATTAGCCGGTCGGTGTGGCCGTGCGGTTCTAAGCGCTTCAGTTTGGAACCGCGTGACCGCTAAGGTCGCAGGTTCGAATCCTGCCTCGGGCATGGATGTGTGTGATGTCCTTAGGTTAGTTAGGTTTAAGTAGTTCTAAGTTCTAGGGGACTGATGACCTGAGAAGTTAAGTCCCATAGTGCTCAAAGCCATTTTAAATAAAGATTCAAACTACTGAAGGCACTAACTACTGATAGGCATAGTTAGCAAAAGAAAGATTTTGATAGAGAACAAACAATGTATTTACCTTAATAGTGTTCAAAAGTCATTATATATATATATATATATATATATATATATATATATATATATATATATATATATAATCAGTTCATGATATACATTATTACAACTTTACTCTTTCTTATGGACACACGTCCAGGTCGTCCGCTCTCAAAATTCTGCCATCTCTCTCCCCACATCCACCACTGCTGGCGGCTCACCTCCAACTGCGCAACGCTACGCGCTGTTCACATCCAACTGCCCAACACTACAATAGCAAATATTCCAACAATGCAAACTAACCAGAGACTGCACACAGCACAGTCAGTGATTTTCATACAGAGCGCCACGTGGCGTTACAAACATAAAAACCTAAACAGCCTACTTACATACTCCTCTCTGAGATTGATCGTTAGTGTATGTGACTCGGATGTGCAGGCTCACAAATACAAGTACTATTGAGTGATGTAGTCGAAATTTACAAGGGATGATAGTTATTTTTATTCACGAAGTTTGCGTTGGTGAAAATAACGAAACCTTTATTAAGAAAACAATAAACTGGTAGCCAAGATCGCAGATTCTGTAGGGAGCACATTGTGCTCATGTGGGAGCGATCTAGATGCTTGTAAAACAATAAACTGATAGCCAAGATCGCAGGAATTGTTTTTATTCCATGATTACAGGTTTCGGCGAAACTAAAGCCACCATCATCGGATCTTAGGAGACATTCTGCTTACACATACAGGTTGGCTACCAGTTTATTGTTTTGCAAGCATCTAGATCGCTCCCACATGGGCATAATGTGCTCCCTACCTTATTAAGAAGTCGTGTGCTCACAAAGATTAACCATCTATAACACATTTTTCTTACGTTATTACTCGGCATTGTTCGCAGACTCCCACTGAGACGCAACCACACTACTGCTGGGAAGGTGCGGACCGTGCACAAACCTACACGTAGCAACTTTCCTTGTTCGCAAACACCGATCAGTACTTTTGTCTGATGCCCATTTGTAAATTTGTGGTAAGTTCCTGTGGGACCAAACTGCTGAGGTCATCGGTCCCTAGGCTTACACACTACTTAATCTAACTGAAACTAACTTACGCTAAGGACAACACACACACCCAGGCCCGAGGGAGAATTCGAACCTCCGACGGCATGGGCCGCTCGGACCGTGGCAAGACGCCTTGCGCGGTTACCCCGCGCGGCTAATGTCCGTCGGTCGCTACATCAAAGCAGAAGGCAAAAATGTCACAAGGCGCTACCCCTCCACCACTCGTCCTTTATTCTGGCTTGTGACAGGAAGAGCGTGGCCTCGCATGAGATAGGCCAGACTGGAGGCTTTAGAGGTATAAATATATCCACCTAAATACAATTCACCATAGAAACACAAACAGATGAAAAACTCAATTTCTTAGATCTCACTATACACAAGAGGAACAACAAACATGAATTCACAATCTACAGAAAACCCACAGTCACCAGCACCATTATTCATAACCAATCCAATCACCCCATAACCCACAAAGAAGCCAGTTTCAGATATTTACTTCACAGGCTGAACAAAATACCCATGAATAAGCATGACTTCACACAACAACTGAACACAATAAAACAAATTGCACAGGAGAATGGATATGACGCAAAGACAAAAACAAACAGCATATAACCATGAAACACACACACACATACAAACACAACTCACCACACAACAAATCAGCAGACAGTAAGCAACAAATGGCACATAATGACTTACAACAACAAAGTCACACACAGGGTGGGTAATATACTAAAGAAACAAGGACTCAACGTAGCATACAGAACCAACAACACAATACAGAGCAGACTCGGAAGAATTACCACCAACACTGACAAATACAGCCAGTCTGGCATCTATCAACTTACTTGCAACTGCTGTCAATCTGTATATGTGGGCCAAACATGCAGGACCTTCAGAACCAGATATAATGAACACCTCAGAGCACTGAAAAGCAATAGCACACACTCAACATTTGCAGACCACCTGGTAGCACACAACCACCACCCAACAAACATTGAAACTGACCTTCACATTCTAAAAACTAGCAGCAGCCTATACCAAAAATTAACTATAGAAGAAAACTACCACATCCAAAAATCAATAGCCCAAGGAAAGAAAGTACTCAATGAATACACATAACTGTGCAACAAAACTCTCTTCGCCACAATAGAAGAACTATACAAGTAAAACACACACACACACACACACACACACACACACACACACACACACACACACACAGTCCGCATCTCGTAGCGTTCTCGCTTCCCACGCCCGGGTTCCCGGTTTCGATTCCCGGCGGGGTCAGGGATTTTCCCTGCCTATTGATGACTGGGTGTTGTGTGATGTCCTTTGGTTAGTTAGGTTTAAGTAGTTCTAAGTTCTAGGGGACTGATAACCATAGATGTTAAGTCCCATAGTGCTCAGAGCCATTTGAGCCACACACACACAAATCCTCTCTCTTATCTTTCTTTCTTTCAGTCTCTCTCTCTTTCTCTCTCTCTCTCACACACACACACTCTCTCTCTGCCACAGTACTCATCACACACACGCAAACCCACATAAACCACACACCACTAACACCAAATACAATTCAAACTCGCGCGCCTCACCCAGCAGAACTCGCTACGAAACAAATGAACGCCACACAGCCACAACAACACGTAATGGCAGCGAAAACTCCGCCTATGTTTTGAGTAATCGAAAAACTGCATTTCCACGCGAACACAGGCAAAGAAGTAACCCTATTTACTTCGCCAACAAAACAGGAAAACGTAACACAACTTCAACACTGTAAGTTACAGAAAGAAAACGTGATGCAGTCTTATTTCCGTTCGTAAATACATAACAAATAGAAAATAAATTACGTTTTGCTGTTTGCAGATGACATGTTGTATATTGTGTAGCATAACAGCTACCAAAACAACAGGACAATAACATAATGTAAGGTATGTTACTTTCCGCCAGTTAAGTTATAAATGCAACTTTTACATAATGTTGTAAACGACGCAAATGTTAATATGTTAACAACAAATTTACAGTTAAAAATAAAAATAGAACCCACTGATGACAGCACAAAAGTGCTGAAACATGTATGGGTGAAACAAAAGAAAAAAGGTGTCTTGCATAAGGCGGAACTTCTCATCCCATTTTCCCATTACAATACCATCTACATCTGCATATACACACATTATCAGATCAAAAGTACGTAATGTGAATCTGACCACTAGATGTCACCAGAGGAGGAGCCTTAGCGTAAAAGGAAGCGAGGAGTGTTGTGTTGTCTGTAGAGAAATAGTAACAGCGGAATAGGGCCGTCAGGAGAGCGCAGTAACTTCGAATGTGGACTAGTCATTGGATGTCGCCTGAGTAACAGATCCATCAGGGACATTGCAGCCCTCAAAAGCTGCCCAAGTAGTCTGACATGTGATCGTGAAGCGGTAACACAAAGGAACAACCGCAGCTACACCAAGTCCAAGCAGAATTCAGGTACTGACGGCCAGGGACCATCGAGCATTGTGGAGAGTTACTTTTGAATACATTATGGGAGTGGCAGTGATCAATGTCTTACAAATATTTACTATTAAAAACAGTCTTGATCACGATTTATTTATTAAGGTGACCGGTTTCGACCGCTACTGTGGTCATCTTTAGACCTATAAGTCGTATACAAAGCTTTAATTAAAGGGCTACATACATTAAAGAAAATACATAAAGTTATAAAGCTATAAAACGATGAATTACCATTGAGTGGGAACCTCTTTCTGCTGGAGAATCACTACTGGAGAAACGAGTGCACGTCTTACTATATATAACGGAGGCTACGCCCACTTCCGACGGCATGATGTCATTACTAACCAATGAGTTATAAGTCGAATAACAATATAAAATTCCTTAGTTAAAAGAACATTGTCAAGAAATAAAAATAAACACACACCTGATGATCTGCCTAAGAATGTTCACTCTTCTGTCCTTCGCTTTTTAATTTATTAAGACTTTTCGGAAATATTTTATCTTTACTTTGTAATTTTATTTCACCAAACATTATTTTATGACTGACTATCTGTTTTAGAATGTTTGCTTATATGCTTTTAGACAGCATATTGCTACTTCACATCCTTTTATTTTCGACACTACGCTCATAGTATTATAAATTTTAAATTCCTTCCATTTTCATTATTTTTATTTGTTTATAAGACTGGCATACAACTTAAGGAATAACGATGCCTTTTTAAAAACTGTCAAATGTAATTTAAAAACAAAAATGCAATCTACATACGAACTTCTTAGACAATATTTCATAAATATGGACAACTACTTCGTATCGTATCTGTGCAACATGTAGTATACATGTCAGCTAAAGATTATTGTAGCCTACTCATTGAAAATCGTTTCAATAAAGACATGTTGCTGCTCAATAATACATCGTCTGACGTGACAGTCTTCGCCATTCCACTTTCGCAACAACTTCGTTAGAAAGAAGCCTGCTGCCACATCTTTGGACTGGCGTTTATCCTCACCATGGCAACCACTAGTTACCCTATCGACTTTACAGCAACTTCAGTGGAAACAAGCCTGCTGCCCCATCTTTGGAACGGCGTCCAACTTCACCATGGCAACCAGTGGTTCCAAAGGGTTCACTAACAGGCCTTGAGAGGGCAGCCCATGTACTGTCAAACCGAAGTTCATTTATCCTAAATATTTAAATATTTTTAACGCTTCTTAATTGACAATAGCTGTTTAATAAGCTAAATTGAGTGTGTGTTTATTTTTATTTCTTGACAATGTTCTCTTAACTAAGAAATTTTACATTGTTATTCGACTTATAACTCATTGGTTAGTAATGACATCATGCCGTCGGAAGTGGGCAGAGCCTCCATTATATATAGTAAGACGTGCACTGGTTTCTCTCGTCCGTCTTCGTCTTCATCCGTCTTCGTCTGTCCCCAGTTGTTGACCTTTCTTTTTTGTTCTGTGTGTTTTTGTTTCTCCCTGTCGTCATGTCCGCCCCCACCACCATTACCACCACAGCCATAGTTTATACTTCCCCCTCCGCTGCCACCACCACCATAACATTGTGTGCCCAGTCACATCCCCCTCTTTCCATCCCGCCTCTTCTCACTCTCCCTTCGCCCTCGCTCTTTGTCGCCCCCTCTCCAGCTTCTTCCTCCCGCTCCTCTCCCTCTGATCCTTTCCCCCCACTCCCCCAGTCTGTCACTGCAGCTCCAGCTGGGGTGGAGGCCCGTCGGGCCACTGTCCATGCCCAACTTTCCCCATCGCCTTCGCCATCACCGCCGCCGCCGTCACCGTCACCGTCGCCGTCGCCGTCGCCGTCGCCGTCGCCTTCACCGTCACCATCTCCGGCGCCGACCGCTGCGTCCACACCGAGACCTGTCCCTTCCCACCACCTCCCTATAGCTCCCGTCCCTCATATCACCACCCGCCCTTCTGCCGCCATTAAACGCCCTAGTGGCACCACCACCTCCTCTGCTCCCAAAAAGGCCCCGCCCCGTCCTCCTTCCCCCCTCCCCCCAGGGTGACATGGATGTCTCCCCGCCTGGCCCTGCTCCCTCCGCCTCCTCCTCCTCCTCCTGTCCCCCCTCTTCATACAAATACCTCCTCTCCCGTCCCGATCCTTCCCTTCTCGAGGCTCGGAATCTCTCCCTCCTCCTCTGCCAACACTTCCCTGGTGCCCCCATCTCTCTCCTCACTTTCAGACGGGATTCCGTTCTCATCTCCTCCCCCAGCCCAACCCTCCATACTGACATCCTCTCCCTCCTCCCCATCACCCGTTTTGGCCCCAACGCCTCCCTCACCCCTGCTCCTTCTCCATCTCCTACCCGCCAACCTCAACCACCGCGTCGCCCGCCGACCCTCACCACCGTGATCACTCAGCTCAGTCCGCCGATCACGGAGGAGGAGGTGTTGGCGGAGCTCAAGGCGCATCCCACGCTGGAGGTGCGGGCGGTCCGCCGCATTTTCAACTCGGCTGGCCCCACCCGCCTTATGCAGGTTTTTTCTGAGGACGCCCCCACCATTGACCGTCTCCTGAAGGAGGGTGCCCTCCTCTTCAACCAGCACTATAAAGTCGACCCCTTCCGTTCCCCTCCTCCATCCCTGCACTGCCAGAGGTGTCTGCACTATAACGCACACCCAACAGCCGAGTGCTGCGAGGCCCCTACCTGCCCGCATTGTAGGCAAGCGCACTTCCTCCAGCAGTACCCTAACCTTCAATCCCCACCCTCCTGCAATACCTGTAATCTCCCCCATCCCACCTACTCCCAAAAGTGTAAAGCCCGACCCCCTCCGACCACTCCTGAACTCACCGTCCCTGTCCGTCCTCTGGACGCCCCCACCCCTCCTGGCAATTCCCTTCGTCATCCCCCCCCCACCGCTGATGACATCAGGTTCCTCACCATCGTCCTTCAGAATGTTCATCCCTTTCAGCGCCCCCACACCCTGCAACAGATATCCCTCACTGCCCGTTCCATTTTCCAACTCAAAATGTATGCCACCTACTCCAACAACCAGGCCCATTTCACCTTCTCCCGTCTTGACACCCTCGTCTAAATCCCTGTCATGGCGCGACAGCAACATATCCTTTTCAACAATATCTGCTCCCTTCCCGCCAACAAGAACCTCTTCCTGCACACCCTTGCCACCCACTGCGTGGATGCCTTCCTCCTCAATGAAACCTTCCTCCAACCCCACCACACCGTCCACACTTCGCCCTATCTCCTCCACCGCTCCGATAATCCCCTCCCAATTGCTTGTGGCAGAGTTGCCATTGGTCACCACCGCCAGATCCCCGGTCGGCTCCAACCTCTCCTTCCCGACCCCAGTGAACACCTGAATCTCAGTCTCTTCTTCCCCGGCCTTACCGTTACCT
Source organism: Schistocerca nitens (assembly GCF_023898315.1). Classification (NCBI taxonomy): domain Eukaryota; kingdom Metazoa; phylum Arthropoda; class Insecta; order Orthoptera; family Acrididae; genus Schistocerca; species Schistocerca nitens. Next base: position 287,152,486 of record NC_064620.1, read on the forward strand.
GCACCACCATCTATGTCCGCCCCAACGCCCCTCTTCCCTTCGACTTCCTCTTGCACATCGACCGTACCTTCTCCTCCTACGTTATCGCTGCCGACCTCAACATCCGTAGTCGTTCCGCTGCCCAGTTACGGTGGTGGCATTGGTTCCTCTCCTCCCTTCAAGGCGACCTCATCCCCATCCCCCAGCACACCCGTCCCGAATCCAACTCCACTCCCGATGTTTTCCTCTCCTCCCCCAACCTCCTTGGCCGCATAACCGTGGATGTCCTGGAGCCTATTGGTAGCGACCATCTCCCTGTCCTTCTCACCGTTTCAGACGGTCGTCGCCCCTGCCCCGACCCTCGTAATGACCCTCCCCCAAAGTACGTCCATGACTATTCCTGTGCCAACTGGAATGCCTACCGGGATACCCTCTCCACCCAGGTCGATAGCCACCCTTTCACCTACCACCAACCCGACGATGTCACCCATGCCGCCTCCTTTCTCCAGCAGACCTTGTCTGAGGCTATGGAGGCCCCCGTCCCTACTGTCGCCATCCACCCCCACCGTCCTACCTTACCCCCACAGGCCGTCCTCCGCCTCCGTGAATCCCGCCGTCTCTACTGTGCCTTCCTCCGCACGTGTGACCCGGACACACTACGACGCCACCGGCAACTCCAGCGACACATTCGTAATTTGCTCGTGGCTAAGAAACGCCGGGACTGGCGACAGACATGCACCCGTTTAAATGCTACCCTACCTATCAACTCGTCCAAGTTCTGGTCAGCCTTTAGTTACCTTACCGGAACTAAACCCTCCCCCTACTATCCTCTTCTCCATGATGATCACCCCTTCCCTGACACTCTTTGCCTCCTACCTCTCCGATGTATTTTCCATCCCCGATGATCCCCAGTTCGATTACTCCCTCTTCCCGGATATCCGCAATCGAACTGACACCTCTGTCCCTCCCCTCACTCCTGGTTTCCAGTACTTGGACAACATTGCCCACACGGAACTCAATGCCCCTATCAATACACAGGATCTCATTGCTACACTCCGCACAAAACGCAACACCACTCCTGGTCACGATCGTCTCACCTACCGTCACCTTCGTGAAGCTCCTGTCTCTTTCCTCTCCACCCTGGCCAGGCTCTACAATGTAGTCCTGTCCACCGGTTACTACCCCGACCTGTGGAAAACCTCCCGTATCCTAATGTTCCTTAAACCTGGCAAACCGCCGTCCGCCGTCTCCTCCTACCGTCCCATCAGCCTTACCTCGGTCTTCAGCAAGGTCCTGGAATCTATCCTCACCCGACGCATCCACCAGCATCTCCGCCAGCACAGCCTCCTTCACGTTACCCAGTGTGGCTTTCGGCCGTCCTTCTCTTCCGACGACCTTCTCCTTCACCTCACTCATCTCCTTTCCAACCAGCTTAATTCCCGCCGCTCTGCAATCTTCCTCTCCCTGGACCTCGAACGTGCTTATGACTGCGTATGGCATTCCGGTCTCCTCTTCAAGCTCCAAACCTTCGCCCTTCCCATTAACTACGTCCGTCTGATCGGCTCCTTTCTCTCCTGCCTTCCTTCCTGTGTCACCATCCATAACACAGGTTCCTACACCTTTTTCCCCTCCGCCGGTGTGCCCCAAGGCTCCGTCCTCTACCCCCTTCTTTACCTTCTGTACACGGCGGACATGACGCTGCCGTCACCCCCTGTCCACCTTCTCCAGTTTGCCGATGACACCGCCTTCCTTGCCCTTGCCCCCACCCTGCAGCGCTCCCAACACCTTCTCCAATCCCATCTTGACCGGTTCACCGCTTGGTGCAACCAGTGGTTGCTCAAGGTCAATCCCTCCAAAACCCAGGCGATCATTGTAGGCAAAACCACCCCTTCCTTCCGCCTCCTTGATTTCTATCTCACCATCTATGGCCGTCCTATCGCCCTCACTCCCACCCTTAAGTACCTTAGCGTCACCCTCGACCGTCGCCTCTCCTGGACTCCCTACCTCCGGACAATCCAAGCCAAGGCACGCTCCCGACTCAGTCTCCTCAAGCTCCTCTCCGGCCGTACGTGGGGTCTGGACCCCTCCACCATCCTCCACACCTATAAATCCCTCATCTGCCCTATCCTTTGTTACGCCCATCCGGCTTGGATCTCCACCCCCCCTACCTTTTATAAATCCCTCCAAATCCTTGAACGCCACGCTATCCGCCTCGCCTATCGCATCCGTCTCCCCTCTCCCACGCGGATCCTGTACGATCTCATCCCCTTCCCCCACCTGCTCCTTTTCCTTGAAAGGATACGGTTCCTGTACACCTCCCGCAAACTCGATCCTCCTCACCCACTAGTCTCCCCGATCCTCTCCCACCCCCGCCCGCTGCCGCACCTGTATTCCCACGTCCCACCCGGTCTCCATCTCTCCACCCTCCTTACCCTCTCCCAAGGTGGCTTCCGCCAGCTCCCTCTCCATGATGATGCCCTCCTCCACTCCATCTACCCCTCCTACCAACTTTGATCCTCCCACCCTCCTCCTGTGTTTGCTCCTCTGGGCAACCTCACTCTCTTCTCTCCCTCTTCCCTCCCTCCTCTATTTCTCCCCACTCCTCCCCCGGGCTTCCCCTCCCCTGTCCCTCTCCTCCTGCCCCCATCTCCTCAGCCATTGGCATCCTTGTTCTCCCCTCTCCCCCACCTCACCCTTGTTCCCCCCTTGGCAGGTCCCCGGACTCACACACGCTAAGTGGACGTTCGCGCGCCGGAGATCATCGCCATCAGTATCTCGTGTGTGCCGTCGTGTTTAGTGTTCAGTGTTCACCGTCACACTCCATCGTTCACCAATGCTATCGTCATCTTCAGTGTTTGTGCTTCGTGTCAACATTTTGTAGTGTGGATTGTCATCGAGTGTGAACGGCTTCATGTTTTTTTTTTATGTTCATGTGTCTACTGTTTTTTCCCGCCGTTTTTCCAAGTGATGTATCTCCTCTGTTTATATCATTTTACTCTCTTCGGCTGAAGAGCGGCGTATTGTGCTGCTGCCAGCCTACCTGTTCCACAGGTTTTAAAATCACAATAAAGAAAAAAAAAAACTGGTTTCTCCAGTAGTGATTCTCCAGCAGAAAGAGGTTCCTACTCAATGGTAATTCATCGTTTTATAGCTTTATAACTTTATGTATTTTCTTTAATGTATGTAGCCCTCTAATTAAAGATTTGTATACGACTTGTAGGTCTGAAGATGACCACAGTAGAGGTCGAAACCGGTCACCTTAATAAATAAATCGTGATCAAGACTGTTTTCAATAGTAAGTAATTACGGAGAGTGGTTGTAAAAAAATCGCATGACATCAGCGGAAGAAATCAGTCGTGAGCTCCAAAGTGCTACGAGTCCAGCTAACACAATAACTGTGCTTAGGGAGTTAAAAAGAGTGGACTACGGTGACAGGTTATAGCGACATAAGGAGGTAGTGGTGTAATGGCATTGGGATGTTTTTCTAGTAAGGGTATAGTCCCTTCTTGTGCTTAAGAAAACTCTAGTTGCGGAAGGGTATTAACAGATTTTACAGCATTGTGTACTATGTACAGCAGAAGAACAAAAGCTGTTTGCATCAGCGGAACAGTGCACCCTGTCATAAAATAGTATCTGTGAGTCGATGGTTCGGGCGCAGTAACATTCCCAAATTGAGCTGGCCTGTCCAGCGTCACGATCTGAACAAAACTGAACACTTTTCTTATGTATATATTTGATGCACACGACGCTCTAATGCTTATGGGAATCGGCGAAACGCCACGAGTAATGAAGATAATGAGGAGGGGCGCTACATAAGTAGTGTGTGGATGAGTTGAGAATCTGGGTCTGACTGCAGGCGTGCTAGAGTAGTGGTCAGAGAATCTCCTTAGTGAGGGGGGGACCCGGATTCGATTCCTGGTCTGGGACAAATTTTCAGCTTCTCTATTGATGAAAATCAATGGCCACAACCATCTAAATGTCATTAATACCTTGGCGTCTTGACCTTTGTGATGAGTTACAACGTCGACTTTGCTGAAGACCCCCGGCGTCGAACACGATTAGCATCTCCGGTTTCGGCTCTTGAGGAACAAAAGCCGGCCATTCATCCACAGACATTCGGACAACTTCATTGTCCGCACTAGAGTTCAAGGCGTCACAAAGGAGAAGGGTGGGTATACCTAATATTAATTTTCACTACTATGTGTCCGGATAGGTTTGATCAGCTAGTCTGCCTGCTTAGCTGAGTGGTAACGTACTTGTATATCATTCTGCCGGCCCAAGTTCGATTCCCGACCGGGTTGGAGATTTTCTTCCCCCGTGGACTGGGTGTTGTGTTATCTCATGATCACCGAAGCGCAAGTCGCCCAAAGTGGCGTTGCGTGATTTAAGACTTGCAACATGTCGACCGAACTTCCCCGGACGGTGGCTCCCGTCCAACAATGTCATACGATCATTTCATTTTGATCATAGAGTGTAGGTAATGTGTGAATGCGTGTAAAATATGTGGTAGAGGATACTTAGCATTGCAAACGACTTCAAAGTGTGTGGCAGATGGCTCCTAGCATTGTGCCTTGTGGTGCTGCTGCTTCTTGTTCCAGTCGCTTACGGAGCTTGGAAAGAATTACGGCTTAATCTCTCGCTCAGTTGTACAATTAATCTAATTACGTTCGCATTCTCTGTGGGAGCAATATGTGGACGGTCGAAGTATATTTATAGATTCTTCGCTTAAAGATGGTTTTAGGAACTTTGTAAGTAGGTTCTTGTGGGATAACAGACATGTCTTCGAGCGTCTGCCAGTTAAAGTTTTTCAGTGTTTTCGTGAGGCTGTCACATGAGTCAGACAAACTTGTCACTGTTCCAGTTTGCTACACCTCCCAGCTACTTCTCTACATAGTCACTGCTCCGACTTAGACATACCGTTGTAAGAAGTTTCCAACACGCTCGTCATAGAAGGGATGCTTTCTACACTAGTCTGCAGTTCATTGTCCCATGTTGTGTTCATGTGAGCAGAGATGAACATCAGAGGGAGCCTAGTTCGGCCAGAGCGGTGGTTAATCGAACACTTCCAATCGAAAACGCCGCAGGGGCTTCCTCAATGCACTCGCAGTGTGCGGCCGAGAACTGTCATGAAGAAGGAAACGTTTGACAGGTATCTTATGTGGGAGTGCATTAAAGCGGGCTCCCATACTTGGCGGGAGACACAATTGTTCACCCCAAGCACCTGTTTCACCAATTATACCCACTGCCGTCGAGTCAAAATCTGAACTTGAGGACCAAACTTCACTTGTACCGAGCAACGATCTTGCCATCAATGTTAATATGGATGCACCTCCTGGGAGATCATCTATAACAGGAGACCGCTGTGATGCCTACAGTTAATCCTTGGAGCACATAAATGGGTAAGAATCAGGTATGTCCATCAGGAATTAGACATGGAGACCAAACAAAAAACAGCTCGCTACCACTGAAACACTAACGGCCACTATCAGGTATCTTGATCATGTGGGATCTGCTGCCCCTGAGAGGTGGCATCGCATCAGAGTTTCCCATCCATCATCGAGGCATCCCAATGGCATAACAGAGTAATGCGTGTTTATAAACAAAAACAAAAAAAGAAACTTATTGCTTAGCCATCTTTACGATCGCACTGTGCGAGAAGAGCCACGTCACGCGATCGACAGGAATACTAGATACATTGCCCAACACATCTGTGCAAAGCTTCATCGGATTTTCACTGTCGTTTCCATTTCGCGACCTATCGGACCCTATTTTCCAAACGGTCCTCATACCCCTGTGCACGCGTGTATGTTTGTTCCACATCTTGTCTTAACAAATGAACCAATTAAAAAAATGACTTGGCGCACACAATACTTACGGTCTGGAAACCATCGCTGCGGGACTAAGAACCACCTGCTTATCAGAGGGGCGGGGGTGAGAAAGCAGTGTACCCCACGACGTGAGAATACCCACATTTTAGTCATCCGGTATTTGAGAACAGAGCACTTAGAGACTTGTATAAAACTTTACTCTTAATTTGAATGCCTTACGAAACTTTTTCTATCCGACGATCCCTGAAAAAACTTTATCGCTTATTACATGTTCGCTGTTTTTGGAATAAAAATGTCCCATGAAGCTGTATCATTTCGTTGCTACTAGCTCCATTAGCAACACGTGTCGCAGCCAGTATCCATATTAGAATTATATATTAATACCTTCAGCTGTTGACGGGGGTTGGTATATATCAACGGGGACAGGTGAAAATTTGTGCCCCCAACGGGACTCGAACCCTGGACCTCGTGGTTACATGGCAGACGCTCTATCCATCTTTTTTTAAATCTGATTTTGTTAATTATAGTTCGTTGTATCTGCTCGGGGCGGACGTCGTGAGACATCCGTTTAAGTTCGTTGTTGATCGATTAACTCAGTTTTTTTTTTTTAATTGTAGAGGGCAGCTAACCCTCTGACCGAACACGCTGAGCTACCGTGCCGGCAGTCCATCTGAGCCACCGAGGACACTGAGGATAGTGCGACTGCAGGGACTATCTCGTGCACGCTTCCCGCGAGACCCACATTCTCACCTTACACGTCCGAAAGAACAGACACCATATCCATATAAGTATGTAGTTCTGGCAATACCGGCCATCACCTCCTTCTTCAGTGCGGATGCACACATATTCCCCGAACTCTTACGGGACTTGGTAAGAATGTCTTCCACGAGTAACGAGTGCGTTGGGGTGGGACACTACGAATGTAGGGTGTGGACATACAAGGTGAGAATGTGGGTCTGGCGGGAGGCGTCCGCGAGATAGTGCATGCAGTCGCACTATCCTCTGTGTCCTCGGTGGCTCAGATGCATACAGTGTCTGCCCTGTAAGCAGGAGATCCCGGGTTCGAGTCCCGGTCGGGGCACACATTTTCACCTGTCCCCGTTGACATATATCAACGCCCGTCAACAGCTGAAAGTATTAATGTATAATTCTAATTTCGTTCTAGACGGCTGCAGGTCATCAATGGTGTCTGTTCTTTCGGAGAAGTCCGAAAGAATAGACACCATATCCATAGAAGTATCCATATACCCTGCTGAATGTATGTAGAAAACTGTAGCATTGTATGATACACAGTTGCCGGCCGCGGTGGCGATGCGGTTCTAGGCGCTTCAGTCCGGAACCCCGCGACTGCTACGGTCGCAGGTTCGAATCCTGCCTCGGGCATGGATGTGTCTGATGTCCTTAGGTTAGTTAGGTTTAAGTAGTTCTAAGTTCTAGGGGACTGATGACCTCAGATGTTAAGTCCCATAATGCTCAGAGTCATTTGAACCATTTTTATGATACACAGTTTAGGAGAGGTGGCGTCATAAACGTTGAGATGCATCAAAAACTGTCGCAGCATGTATAACGTTTTAATTTACAACTTCTCTACTACTAACTGTATTCATAACACCTCTTGCAGACAGTAGCCGCATATACCAAGAATGTACCTGCAAAATTATAGCATTGTGCCGCACATAGCTCAGGAGATACGACGTCACAAACATCGAGCTGCGAGAAACTGAACCTGCAGAGCGAAATTCGCTAGAGATACAGAAGAAATACGCGTACAAATACGTGTGATACATGTAAAATATTTGTGAAATATATTTGACATGTGCATACACGCGTATTGCGATGGGTAAAAGCTCATCCTAAACATCTGAAACAATTTAAATCAAATTTTGTACACAATTTAGTTAAATGTGGAAGGAAGTACTGCGGGACTAAGAATCACTACCTAATACTGAGATGAACATGGTAAGTTGAGGCGGGAAGGAGTAGAGAAAGGAGGACGTGAACAGACAGCGAGGGAGGAAGGACGAGACGGGCTGAGAGAGGCGAAGGAGGTGCTGGATTAATAGAAGAGTGGAATAAATACATACCAGGACAACGCCGGTTACTCAACTTCTGGGTTTATAAACGGTCTCCTTTGTGGACTGACTGCGTTTTTCCAGTATTTTGCCAGTGGGGGGATTGAACCGAAGTCTGGGTTTATAAACGGTCTCCTTTGTGGACTGACTGCGTTTTTCCAGTATTTTGCCAGTGGGGGGATTGAACCGAAGTCTGCCACCAGCTTTACCTACAAACATTCTGTACCTGTACAAACACTAAAATGCGATCTGACAATACTTTTAAAATTCAGTTTCTATTTCTCCTCTTTCTCTTGGGGCAGACATTTCTTACTACATGAAGCATATCACCAATAACAAAGGCGACAATTTAAAGATTAGAGTCGACGGTAGAACGCTTGAATGGGAAACTCTTGTGTAATTTGCTGCCTTTCATTAACGTTTAGAATCGAAATTAAATTCTTGTAACCAGACTATTCAAAATTGCGTAACTGAAATACTTTGATAGCTATTTAGATGTCATTTCAATCAGATATTAATCTGAAATAACTGTTTCATTAATGTGTGATTAGTCTCGTAATGGCTAAACTAGTTTTTGAATGAGCAGGTATTGAGGGTTTAGTTCCTTTTTAATAATGTGTAGTTAATAAGCGGCCGCTCTGTACAACGTTATAAAACTCGATATAAGCTACCTGCAAGTTTCGTGCAGCCCCCTTACATTTCATGTGTTTTTTAGTCCCCTGTCGTCACGACGTGTTTACTTCCTCTCATTAAGACCGTGCTGGCTATTTTCTCTGACACTTCCCCTAGCCCTGCTGCCGGTACTTTAAAGGCAGGTGCGAAACACACTGCGATCGGATAAAGCAGTGACATAACCGGCAAAACAAAACAAAAGAGGAGGGTAATGTCACAGGGCCATTTTCCCGGGCCGGTCTACTGCGACCAACACCGGTAGCTTCCTCCAGAGAGCGATGAATACGCCGACAACGCCAGATGCGTCCTCTGTCGGAAGCGAGCGATTAGCCTGGTATTTTCCGGCCCAATTAGCAACGGCTGTAAATATTGATTCGATTCAATTACGCGTTATCTTGTAGACGAGTCCAGTGTCTAGACTCGCCTGTCGCCCTTAATCGGCAAGTCCGTAAACGAGAGCATCGTAAGCCGGGCAGCTAGCCCACAACAATAACGCTCCCGCTGTAATTGGACAGCTGGGCACGGCGGTGGAGGCAAGAGAAAGGCCCCCGGAACCCGTCAGTGGGCCGTTTGGACTTCCGGCTCGGGGCGGAAGCTGACGATTGCTATCTTCGCCACCGGCCGTCTTTGGTCCTGCGGCGGCACGCGTCACCGCTGCGTCGATAGCTATCGACTGTAGCGACTGTGGCCCCGCCATGCGGGCGACAGGCAGCCAACTGCAATTAGCTCTGCCTGCTCCGGTGGCCTGCGTGCCAAGGAGGGCTAACACGCGCAGCACACTCCATTATACGCACCCTAATGGGGAGATAATGGGAGCGCCTCTTCAGAAGTCTGCCGCTTCCCCTCCCTGTGAGATTTATTGCTGTAATTTACTGTACCGGACACAAATTTCTGGCTGAAAGACGGCACGTGGCGTCTGAACGAGATGGCTCTCGTAGCGTAGCCAGCACCGACGAAACTAAATCAGGACGATCAAAGCAGTACAAAACAATAGACGTCATTAGACTCCATTGGACAAAATGTCTCAATTTTCTTGGAGAAATGCATGATACACACCGTGCTGTCTTATAGTACATTAATTCACTACCGGTTTCGATCATGGACCATCTTCTCGGTGGAAAAATATCTCTCTTTAACTACTTCACATGGCATACATGCTATTTAACTAGGCAAATATACGCCAATTCTGACTTGTAAACGTAAGACAACTAATACCTAAATCCGAGGTTTTCACGTTTCAAAGTTGTTTTCTCCTAGGTTAAGGCTGTATTACGACGTTAAGTATCAATTTTCGCCGGCCGTTGTGGCCGTGCGGTTCTAGGCGCTTCAGTCTGGAACCGCGTGACCGCTACGGCGGCAGGTTAGAATCCTGCCTCAGGGATGGATGTGTGTGATGTCCTTAGGTTAGTTAGGTTTAAGTAGTTCTAAGTTCTAGGCCGATGGCCACAGATGTTAAGTCCCATAGTGCTCTGAGCCATTTGAACCATTTTTTATCAATTTTCTTACGTTTTCAAATCAGCAATGGCGCATACTTTTCTGGGTAAATATTACGTACGCCACATGAAGCTGTGACAATACATATTTTTCCACTTCTAAGAAAGTACATGAACGAAAACTGTAACGAATAAATGTGTTGTAGGACAGCACAGTGTGTATTGTGCTTTTCTCCAAGTACAGGGTGATTCAAAAAGAATACCACAACTTTAGGAATTTAAAACTCTGCAACGACAAAAGGCAGAGCTATGCACTATCTGTCGGCGAATTAAGGGAGCTATAAAGTTTCATTTAGTTGTACATTTGTTCGCTTGAGGCGCTGTTGACTAGGCGTCAGCGTCAGTTGATGCTAAGATGGCGACCGCTCAACAGAAAGCTTTTTGTGTTATTGAGTACGACAGAAGTGAATCGACGACAGTTGTTCAGCGTGCATTTCGAACGAAGTATGGTGTTAAACCTCCTGATAGGTGGTGTATTAAACGTTGGTATAAACAGTTTACAGAGAATGGGTGTTTGTGCAAAGGGAAAAGTTCTGGACGGCCGAGAACGAGTGATGAAAATGTAGCACGCATCCAGCAAGCATTTGTTCGCAGCCCAGGAAAATCGACTCGCAGAGCTAGCAGAGAGCTGCAAATTCCACAATCAACTGTATGGAGAGTCCTACGAAAAAGGTTAGTTATGAAACCTGAACGTCAACTACCTGAGGCGATGGATCGGCCGCCAGGAAGCCCGTGACAGAGCACTTCATCACTGGCCTCCAAGAAGCCCTGATCTTACCCCCTGCGATTTTTTCTTATGGGGGTATGTTAAGGATATGGTGTTTCGGCCACCTCTCCCAGCCACCATTGATGATTTGAAACGAGAAATAACAGCAGCTATCCAAACTGTTACGTCTGATATGCTACAGAGTGTGTGGAACGAGTTGGAGTATCAGGTTGATATTGCTCGTGTGTCTGGAGGGGGCCATATTGAACATCTCTGAACTTGTTTTTGAGTGAAAAAAAACCTTTTTAAATACTCTTTGTAATGATGTATAACAGAAGGTTATATTATGTTTCTTTCATTAAATACACATTTTTAAAGTTGTGGTATTCTTTTTGAATCACCCTGTACAATGATGCTGTTGACAGTTACCTGAAGGGAAAAAAGATCTCTCATTTTGGCTGTCTGAGTACAGAACTCTGACACTCCAATAAGTTTACGTAGATAATTCCAACTATCTGCGTATTGAATATGCTGTGCTATTCGCTCTGTTCTTTGTTCGTATTTATCAACAATCTCTTGAGCAGCGTATAGTCCCGGGTGACTAGAAAAGAATGCAGATCATTTCTTAAGACTTTCCTGCAGATTAAAACTGTGTGCCGGACCAGGATTTGAACCTGGGATTTTGCACTGAATGTGCTATGGAAATAACTCCTCCCCTACGCCATATTTATCAAGAATCACTTGTACAATGAATAGTTCTTTGTAAATACGAAAAAGCGCAGGTTCACAAGAAGGGTGAAATCTGGTTTCGCAGGATAGAGCAGATCAGGTTATGGTTGTGGAGGGGGTCGTAATCAGTTACTGTTAGTTGCACAAAACATACGAACTTTATTTTCCTAAGAACCACTTAATTACACATTGCCTTAAAAGGCTCAAATGAAAACAATATGGCTGAAGGCTTAGTTAAGAAAACTTGCAGTACCTCCTGGGCTGAAGGCCCAAAACCACACCAAAAACAAGAACGGCTGAAGGCCTGAACACAAGTTATAAAAATTACTTTAAAGAATACACGTGGCTGAAGGCCTTACTTTAAAAAAATCACATAAATACTCGACTGAAGGCCACACACAAAGCATTGAGTAACTCAGGGCTTAGGGCCTGGATAGCAAGAATTTCAGATAGAGCAAATTTAAAAAAAAATTAGTTTTGAACAAATCAATTTTCAAAAATTTAATTTAAGACGGCTGAAGACCTTATCTTAAAAATATTTCACATAAAGCTCAGCTAAAGGCCACACACTGGACATTGAACAACTCAGGACTTAGGCCCTGGGTAACAAGAATTTCAGACAGAACAAACTTTCAAAATTTTAATTATTTAGAAAATTAATCTTCAACTTTAATTTAAGATCGCTGAAGGCCTTATTTCAAAATTAAAACAAACTAAGTTAATAGACGGCTGAAGGTCTCGCACAGTACGTCAGACTAAAATGAAAATTACAATCTAAAACCAACAAAACAGTGGTGCTCAGAAGTGTTCCAAGGGTAGGCCTGAGGAGGTAGCTCTAATGTAAGGTAAGGTGAGACAGGCAGCCAAGAGTAAGGTTAAATAATCGGATGGCAAGCCGACCCAGGGACAGCCGAAGGGCCGACAACGATCAATGGTACGTCAACGGAAAATATCAGCCGAGGATGTAGATACCAGCCGCACTACGTCTTCAAAATTGGCATCTTAAATCAGCCAAGGCACAATAACCAGTCTTAAGGAAAAATATGAACGAACAACTGAAAGGCTGTTGAACTACACGCCGTGCCAGACAGCATCAACACGGCGAGGAAAAACACACTGCCAGAAAACTGTGCTAACGACCAGGACAGGTAACTGAGGCGTTAACGGCCACAAGGCAGGAAATACCGCTAGTGCACTTCACTTATAACTAACAACAAATTTAACAGTTCAAGACCATACAGGAAGACGGCTGCAAAATTTCGCCGACTCCCACACACCATACGTTACTGCTAGCCGGAATGGCCCAAGGAACAACAACCGGCAATGAACGAAGAGATATCACAGCAGTTACGGTTTCATAACAGGTTAACTGATCGCTCAGCTCCAGTGTCCAGGTTCAGTGGGCAATGAACTTCGTAGCTCTCGCAGCTAGCGCCTCATGATCCAACCACACGTGCACGCCGCCAGCAGTCCCGGCCTGACCTCATGCTGCGGACGCTTCCTCGCTGCTCTGTCCCAACCGACCGACTGCCATAGCACGCATTGTTGTTGTTGTTGTTGTTGTGGTCTTCAGTCCTGAGACTGGTTTGCTGCAGCTCTCCATGCTACTCTATCCTGTGCAAGCTTCTTCATCTCCCAGTACCTACTGCAACCTACATCCTTCTGAATCTGCTTAGTGTATACATCTCTTGGTCTCCCTCTACGATTTTTACCCTCCACGCTGCCCTCCAATGCTAAATTTGTGATCCCTTGATGCCTCAAAACATGTCCTACCAACCGATCCCTTCTTCTAGTCAAGTTGTGCCACAAACTTCTCTTCTCCCCAATCCTATTCAATACCTCCTCATTAGTTACGTGATCTACCCACCTTATCTTCAGCATTCTTCTGTAGCACCACATTTCAAAAGCTTCTATTCTCTTCTTGTCCAAACTAGTTATCGTCCATGTTTCACTTCCATACATGGCTACACTCCATACAAATACTTTCAGAAACGACTTCCTGACACTTAAATCTATACTCGACGTTAACAAATTTCTCTTCTTCAGAAACGATTTCCTTGCCATTGCCAGACTACATTTTATATCCTCTCTACTTCGACCATCATCAGTTATTTTACTCCCTAAATAGCAAAACTCCTTTACTACTTTAAGTGTCTCATTTCCTAATCTAATCCTCTCAGCATCACCCGATTTAATTTGACTACAATCCATTATCCTCGTTTTGCTTTTGTTGATGTTCATCTTATAACCTCATGACACTGTCTATTCCGTTCAACTGCTCTTCCAAGTCCTTTGCTGTCTCTGACAGAATTACAATGTCATCGGCGAACCTCAAAGTTTTTACTTCTTCTCCATGAATTTTAATACCTACTCCGAATTTTTCTTTTGTTTCCTTTACTGCTTGCTCAATATACAGATTGAATAACATCGGGGAGAGGCTACAACCCTGTCTCACTCCTTTCCCAACCACTGCTTCCCTTTCATGCCCCTCGACTCTTATAACTGCCATCTGGTTTCTGTACAAATTGTAAATAGCCTTTCGCTCCCTGTATTTTACCACTACCACCTTCAGAATTTGAAAGAGAGTATTCCAGTTAACGTTGTCAAAAGCTTTCTCTAAGTCTACAAATGCTAGAAACGTAGGTTTGCCTTTTCTTAATCTTTCTTCTAAGATAAGTCGTAAGGTTAGTATTGCCTCACGTGTTCCAACATTTCTATGGAAACCAAACAGATCTTCCACGAGCTCGGCTTCTATCAGTTCTCCCATACGTCTGTAAAGAATTCGCGTTAGTATTTTGCAGCTGTACTTATTAAACTGATAGTTCGGTAATTTTCACATCTGTCAACACCTGCTTTCTTTGGGATTGGAATTATTATATTCTTCTTGATGTTTGAGGGTATTTCGCCTGTCTCATACATCTTGCTCACCAGATGGTAGAGTTTTGTCATGACTGGCTCTCCCAAGGCCATCAGTAGTTCTAATGGAATGTTGTCTACTCCCGGGGCCTTGTTTCGACTCAGGTCTTTCAGTGCTCTGTCAAACTCTTCACGCAGTATCGTATCTCCCATTTCGTCTTCATCTACATTCTCTTCCATTTCCATAATATTGTCCTCAAGTACATCGCCCTTGTATAAACCCTCTATATACTCCTTCCACCTTTCTGCCTTCCCTTCTTTGCTTAGAACTGGGTTGCCATCTGAGCTCTTGATATTCATACAAGTGGTTCTCTTCTCTCCAAAGGTCTCTTTAATTTTCCTGTAGGCAGTAGCTATCGTACCCCTAGTGAGACAAGCCTCTACGTCCTTACATTTGTCCTCTAGCCACCCCTGCTTAGCCATTTTGCACTTCCTATCGATCTCATTTTTGAGACGTTTGTATTCCTTTTTGCCTGCTTCATTTACTGCATTTTTATATTTTCTCCTTTCATCAATTAAATTCAATATTTCTTCTGTTACCCAAGGATTTCTATTAGCCTTCGTCTTTTTACCTACTTGATCGTCTGCTGCCTTCACTACTTCATCCCTCAGAGCCAACCATTCTTCTTCTACTGCATAGCACGTATACAGTATTAAAATAGCTGCCCAGTCAATACCACAGTAACTATACATGGTTCCACGAGACACTTCCACAGACAACTCGAACAATACTAAAACCAGTGATTGTGGGACAACAAGGATGAATTATAGGTCGACACATACGGAGAACCAGGAAGCGGCCGGCGACCAAATACACGTCGTTCGATTGAACGACCAACCAAGGTCGTCCCCACTCGAGTCATGTGTGTCGTCAACGGTCGGGCGAGTCGTGACTGTCCGGACGTCACTGCTGCTCCGTCCCCACCGAACTCCCGACACACGACGACCCGGAAATACTAGCGGTCGCTGCAAAGATAGTACGACAGTGCTCTTATCGATAAGCGCTGCTGCTGCCACTCACGGGCAGGCAAGCCAGCAACTTAGTGACACCAGTAAATCGAATAAGAAACGAGACGGAAGTACCTCCAAGACAAGACGTCAAGCAATAACCACACGAACACGATCCGCGCACGGCTGAAAGGGTAAAAGAACAGGTGCATCGAATTACAGACGAATATCGCTAACGCATGTTTCTTGCAGGAGCCTGTAGATGAAAAAGAAAGGGCAACCATTCTAAGGTCGCAAGCGGAAAAAGTATAAACAACTTCAAACGTCCTTCTCCAATGCGCCTTTCCAAAGACTGTCACGTTTTTCTAGGCAAAGGACCTTTTAAGCAGTTTCTTCAGATTAGTGTTGAGTGCACTGAATCGAAATAGCTGCTGTCCTTTACATCTTCAATCGCTACGTCTCGAAGAGATCGCAGATGACGATTATAATTTCTTTTTTTCTGCAGAGACGTTGAGATGGAAGGACGTGTGTTATTGGAAAACAATTTACATTGTGTGTAATGTAGTGATTACCGAGAAAATGATAGTAAAGGAGAACATTACTATAAAAGGGACTAAGGGACTAATTGGTTATTTTCAAAAATTAACTACCAATAAAATTTACTGTTCATTTATTTGACCTATAATTTGTTGCAGAAGGAGTAATACGTTTTTTTCGAAAAACTACTTTTTGAAACAGATGAAAGAGAGAGCTTATTACTGTGTTATCTCCTTTCTAAAAATAAATCGCAGTCAGGCCAAAGGTTGTAATTTTTGTTGTTACACTCGTAATTGCCAATTTAAATTCATTATGTTGCCAGATACCATTTATTGGGCCTACGTCTTATGACTCCTAAATTACGTACTTAGGTTTTGATTCATGGGAGAAAGTGAGACACAAGAAGTGTCGCGCAGGACTGCAACTTTCAATTAACCTTTTACAACAAGAGTGAAACTCTGTGTAGAAATCAGTAAGTTTTTTATAACAGGTATGTGCAATTTGTCTTTCATGTACACAGCGTGTATGAGGAACGATACGGTATAATACGAAATATTAAATACAGAATAATGGAGCGTATGAAGGAGTAAGAAGTAATAAATTAAAAAGATGGTCGAACAATGATGCAGCAAACAAGTTTCGAAAAAAAAGAAAAACAACCATTGTCTGTCTTGTCGCGT